>NC_054831.1:90417078-91633953 GCF_018345385.1 Vulpes lagopus
TGGTGTTGGTAGACTTGCTTGATGCAGGCTTGCCACCTACCTTCAACTTGTATCTTAAAAAGGCAGTAGCTAGGAAGTGCAATACAATGAGACACACCTGTACTCTAGCTCTCCTACTTTTTGAGGGAAAAATATAAGACAAATAGCTCCTTATGTTTAGCCTTCTCTCCCACTACTCATTCCTCTGATCTGGTATGGAGCACTTTTCAGGCAAGGCACAGATGTGAATGTTTGGAGATGGGAGAAATTAAGTTTTAAAAAAAAACGGTTAAGCAGGTTTCCATTATGCAGAACTTCTCAGAATCCTACATGGGTTAAGGAATTGTAAAACTATAAGAAATGGATAGATGATTATTTCATTTCACTAGAGTCACTAAGATTTGTTTTTTGGCTCAGGCTTACAAACTTTTCTTGACATACAAACTTTCACCTTTGGCATTTTGTCTTACAGAAACATCATGGGTGAATAATAAGTATCAAAACATGTGTGCTTTGGAAGTGTGGTTCCATTAGCAGGAAACACATTGCCAAGAACTCTACACAAAATTCTTGAAAGACAGAAGTCGGGGGGGGTGGGGAGGGGATCTAAAGGAAAATCCAGTCTGAACCAGTATTTTGTCTTGCCCAGCAGCTAAATTTCGGGATGCTCCTGTTGCCTTGATTTCATCATCTTTGACTATGAAGGTATGGTGTTTATGTCCTGTTGCTCAAACAAAAAACAAACCCTTAGGCAAACAAGATGGACTTATCTCCATCAGAGGAGAGGATAAGGTAAGAAACATTGATTAGAAACATCTAGAACACAGAGCAAGAGAAAACTTAAAACTCACCCAATTTGATGCTTTTTTCTTCATGTTCCAAATATTTGTTGTCCATGTTCCTATTGTGTATGGCCTTCTTGACACTAAATTGAGACTCCCAACATAGAGGTTCTCAAATCATGAACTCGTAGAAGCCTCATGTTGTAGTTAATGGGACTGCTCATGAGGCCCAGCAAGAGTGAAGTCTGTTGGTTGGTTCTTAGATTTCAGGGCTCAAAAAACTTATCTTATAAAGAGTCAGAGAGCAAGCAGATATTTTAAGCTTGTGGGCTCTATCATCTCTGTCACACCTATTCATCTCTGCCATTGTAGCATGAACTAACCATGGACCATGTACACATGATGGGGTATGGCTGTGTTTCAGTAAAACTTCTTTTACTAAAACAAATGGAGACTGGATTTGGCCCACCAGCCAGTTTACCAACCCCTGTTCTGTAGGAGAACTTGAAAAGAGCTAATGATACTTAAGTCTACAGTTTCTTATTCCTGGAAGGATGCCGGAGACCAGTTGATACAGGTATGAAAATACATGGCAGGAACATTACTTACTTCCCTCTTCAGGGAAGGCATTAGTAACTGGCATTGGAAATTACTTCCCATTGGGTCAGCCTTCAGAATCTTTTTCAATAGTGTTCTAGAAATTCAGTCAGAGTTTATTTACCATATTTTACACAGTATGTTACCATGTTGGTTATAGTTTATAAACATAACCAAATTACTTTGAAATATGCTATCTGAAGTTAGACTTCTGTAATATTTCATTTCAGTATGTGTACTGTGAGACCTATCTCAAAGACCTATCACTAGCTGAAGCTGTTTTGAGAATCATGCTCCTTGGCTAGCTCACTGGGTTCTTAAACCCTTTCTCCAAAATGAAAGTAACTAATGGCTCCTGCCACTGTAGAGACTAAATCCAGTTTTCACTAATCCAGGTTCAATCAGAAGGCCACAAGTCTGTTCATACCACACACATACCACACACACTCAGGTTCTAGCAGTCATTGCCCCCTGTCATATGACATATTTGTGAAGCTGGAAGAGGACACTTGAGTTAGCTTAGGCCTGGGTTGAACATGAAGGTAAGAGTCTGGAGGCAGGTGCTGGGAAGTAGGGTCCTGGAGTTTGGCTGGATCTGGGGGACAGGAAGACCCCAAATATATACGGCATGCTATTTCAACCAACAGACTATCTCAGCTACATATGTCGTCTTGAATTCTGGCCCTAAAACCTCACAGCACCCTGCATTACTCACAGTTGGTCAAAGTCCTTGGGGTCCTCAATCTTCTCTCTGAATTTCTTCTGAAAGATTGGCTTGTCCTGTGGCCACTCAAGTGATAGGTGCTCACATGTGTCAAAGTGGGGTAGTGGGCTTCTTGCTGCTCTAGACAATGATTCCTGTACTAAAGCCTTTGGCTCTTCTCTAGTCATGTCATCAACTAAACTCCCTGCTGTCTACCTTGTTAGTGTCAGCAATACTTCTGAGTCCCTCTGCCACATTCCTTGGAAGTAATTCTAGCTCTCAAATCTGCTGCCATTATTCTTCGTAATCATTACTCTGGTTTCTCCGTTACTCAGGCCTCATCATTTTCAGTGTGTTTTGTCTTTTGCTTCCTTGGTCACATGATGAGACTAGCCATGACCCTAACTGTATCTGTTTAACAAGTACTGCTCTATTGCTACCTCCTATCTTTTTAGTTCACTACCTTTACTATCTTGATTCCATCAGTTCTTCAAATCCATTTTTGTCTACTTTCCTTCACTCAATTAATTCCCTCCTCAACTACCTGAGGTTCAGTGACCTATCATTACACTCACACCTTAAGTATCTCTCTCCTATATTGTACTCAACTGGATCCCTGAGTAACCCTACCTCTCTCTTAGATGATTATTTTCTGCTTTTCTTTCTCATTCACCTAATGACCTTGCTTCTTATTTTGTGAGAAAACAGAAGCAACACGAAGAAATCATCTATGGTTCCCATCACAATGCATCCATAGCTATTTACTCTTCTCTCCTTTCACTGATGGATGAATTGTCCACCTTCCCATCTATGGCCAGTTTCGCAATGGACTCTATTCCCTCTTGCTTCCCTCAAGGAGTCAGCTGCTTGAATTGTTCTTTCTCTCCTGGCTTACTCCCCTCAGCATAAAATACACTGTGATAACTTCCTTATGCCTGTATCCAATTCCTGCTACAACCCATTTTGCTGTTACCCTTTAGACTAAAATTTCTTGGAAGAGTTACCTGTACTCATTACATTCACATCTTCTATTTACAGTCTATGTCAAAATCCACTCCAATTAGACCTTCATTAATACCATTCACCTACACCTATCTCCTCATTACTAAATCCAGTGGCCAATTTTCAGTCCTTTCCTACTTGATTCAGCTATTGGATTTTCAGCTATATAGCATTTAGTAGTTGGTGATTCCTCCTCCTTGAAATAGTTTCTTTACTTGGCTCTTAGAACATTCCTCTCACTTTTCCTCTTCCAACCTCCAAACACCGGGTTCGCAGGGCACAGTCCTGATTGCTTCTTTTCTCTAAGCTAAGGTATACCCAAACTCAAACTGAGCTGTCTACTTGCAATTTCTGGATGTTTACTTAGCTCTACATGTCTCTGACTAGATCTTGATTCCCTCATCTACATAAAATGGCACCATCATTTTCTTAATCACTCAGGATAAGAACCTTGGGATGATGATCCCTGGTGTTTCTTTTCATCTTACATCAAATTTGTGGTCAAATCCTGTTGATTTTACCTTGGAAATATGTAAGGAATCTGGCCACTTCCATTGCTCACATCCTCATCTAAGCTACTATCAGCCCTTGCCAAGATATTGCAATAACTTGTTAACTGTTCTGTTTCCTCCCATCTCCCCCTAGAGTCTCTCCTCCCCAGAACCACCAGAATATTAGTCAGTGATGAAAATGTTCTGGAATTGGAGAGTGGTGAGGGTTCCATAACTTTGTAAATATACTAATGTAGACTTCCAGAGGGTGAATATTACAGTATGTGAATTATGTCTGAAGAAAAAATATATAAGTTAAATCCGTCGGTCCAGAATTTTCACACCTCTTTAACCCAAAATATATTTAAAAAGACCAGTTTATCCCTGCCTCTTGATCTTTGCTTCTATTGTGCTCTTACCTGAAATGAGCTGCTTCAAATCCTTTCTACCTCACAGTCTGGTCTTCCATTTTCTAAAAAAAGCCATTCTATTCTAAACACTGCCTGCCTTCTTCTTTGTTCCCTTTGTCCATAGACCTACCAATCATTTAGCCAAGGCTAAGGCCAGCAACCTGTACAGTCTTCTTGACTCCTCCCTCCACATTGAGTCAGCAAGTGTGCCTCCCCGACTCTCCTCTTACCTCTCCCTTTATCTGTATGCCACCATTCCAGCACCAATTGCCGTCATCTCCTCCTTTATTTCCAGTGTCAAACCTTTTAATGGTTTTCCATTGCACTCAGCCCGAAGACAAAATAACCTAATCTTCATTACTAAGGCCTAGATTTCTAGACTCTTCTTTTTGCCTGTGTTCTATATTTAATATACAAAGAACTCCTTTCTGAACATACCACCTGTGAATATACTATCCTCTGGCTAGTTCCTGGCAATCAAGACTCAGCCTTTGGGTCTCTTCTCATCAGGCCCTCCTTGCCTGTGGTCCCATATACCCAGCACCATCTCTGGCATCACTGCCTACTCAATCCCCTGTTCATCATCGTGCTTCTCCACCAGTCAACTAGCTCTAAGAGAACATCTCTGTCTTCAGTATTCATCTCACAGGTTAAATTGAATTCAAGCTCCTCCTTATGTACTCTTGTTTAATATCCTATGGAATTTATAGACTGTACCATCTTATTGAATATATGATATGATGACGTAGTGTCTCTTACTCTTGTGCATTGTAAGCCTTTGCAGGCTGATGTGGAGGCCCACAAAGGAAGTGCCTTATGTACCTACAGTGGGCGGTGGTCCATACCTGGTAAGTCTCAATGGGACGATTTTCCATGTTGAGATCCCAGACTTTAACGGTCAGATAGTCTCTGGTCATGATATACCTCCCACTGTGGCTGAACTTCACATCCGAAATTGAAGAGATAATTTCAGAGAAAAACGACCTGTTGCTTGGATCTTCGGGCTCTTCAAAAACTGTAGATCAGAAGCAAAACAAGACAAAATTAGCATGTCCTTACCCACTAACTCTACCATGTTTGGGCCAGCTACAAAGCCAACACTCTAACTTGCAGTAGAATGTGCAGAGTCTAATCTAAGTGACACAGAGAATCTGAAAGCAGAAACCTTTCTCATGGAAGGACTCACATGGGACCTGTACCATCCAGAGATATGGCACAGAACCTTTCCAAGCTTTGGGTTGACATATCTGTTTCACAGTTCCCCTGGCCTGTGTGTGACTGCACTTAGCAACACGTGGAGTCATCTGCGATGCTTAAAAAATGTGTTTACAGCTTTTTTTGAGATATAAAATTACATACCATAAAATCTGCTCATGTGAAATTTACAGTTCATTTTTTTAGTATAATTACATAACTATATAAAAGCATCACTAATTTCAAATTTTTTTCATCAACCAAACCCCCAAAGTCCATTCCCATTTGTAATAATTCCTCATTCCCTATTCCTGCAGCCCTAGGAACTGGATAATCTGTTTTCTTATTCTATGAAATTGCTTAATCTGGAAATTTCCCATAAATGAGAAATTATATGAGATAGAGTTTTCCTGGGACTGGCTGCTTTCTCTCAGTATACTGCTTCCTGTAGTGTATCAGCACTTCATTCCTTTTTATGGCTGAATAATAATCCATTGTATGGATTATACCACATTTGGTTTATCCATTTTTCAGTTGCTAAACACTTGGGTTTCTACTTTTTGACTATTATGAATAATGTTGCCATCAATATTCATGGACAATCTTGTGTGTGGACATTTATTTTTATAGCTCTTGGGTCACAGTTGTTAATAGTGGCACCTGACTGAACCTCAGTTATTTTGTATATATTGTGCCTTTGCTCTGACATCCAGGCACTATTACTTCTCAGTAGTTTCAGCTGATTTCCATTTAGAGGAATGAACGTAAGGCTCCTCAGTTGGGACAACAAATCCTATCAGATGCTGCTATAACATGCCTCTCTACCTTAACTTTGAACTTATAGAAGATAGCTTAGGTATATCTTGACCTTTCCCATTTCTATGCCTGATTGTTCTGTCTATATTGACTCAACTTCTGCTGGACTCACAGGCCTCATCTTTCACTACTATCTGGGCCTTAAATGATCTTTTCACACTTGGCCTGGCGCACTCACTTAACAGGACCTTGGGTACTCTCACAATATGATTTAACAATCTCTGCGTTTGTGTTATCTCAACTGTAATGTAAGCTTCTTGCACATGAATGTTTAATAAATATGATTAGAACCAGCGCTAGATCAATGAATGAATGAATGAATTTGCCATCTGGGTGCTCAGCATGTATGATGGAGAGGTATATGCATTTGCCCATACTTATTTTTAATCTAGACCAATGGTAATGGAGTATGGTTCCACTTAACAAGTGTTTGCATCACAATTCTGAACACTGGGATGTATTATTTAATACATCTTCCAGAGCTTTCTCTTTCCTGCCTGCTCAACACAGTCACAGAGTCCGTATCAAATTCTATGTAGAAAATCTAAGGTTATAATGAATTCCCTTTCAAACCTTGCTGAATTAAACTCGGAGCCGAACCAAAATACTAATTGTCACCTAACCATTTAAGAGAACAACAAATAACCCTCATCAATCAGAATTGAACTTGAGAATTAGACTCACTGAAACAGAAAAGCCTCTTGGACTTTAATCAGGCATTCATGAAGGCCCCTGGACTCTGACTAGTGTCCTCATAATTGAGAACTAGATTTTCACATTAGTTTCTCTCCAAGGGATTCTCGTTAGGACTGGGAACTTCCAAACTCCAGACAAGCCCCATGCAAACATCTCAATAGCTAAGTGGGAGCCCTGAGGCTTAGCAACTTCCCACCTGATGCACCTGCAGTGAATGGGAAGGGATCAGCACACTGCCCTCTGGAGTCCATCAATTTCTACCTCTGGCACTTACCAGCTGTTCACATTCTATTTACTTCTCTGAGATTCAGTTTTCCCAGCTGCAGAAGGGGGATGTTCCATATTGCTTGGAACATATGATTGACACATTGTAGGTTCTCAATAAATGTCAGGAGCTGTTTTTATCCTCATTAGCATACACTGCCTCTGTATAGGCCAATCGTATTTTATTCCAGACTGAGACTTGGGGACTGAGGAGTACAGAACTTGTGGGCTATTTCAATGACGTAAAGAATGTTTACAAGGTTATACCTAGCAGCCTGTTCTCTGTATGCATGGCATATTGGGATGTTAGCGTAGCAACCCCGTAAAGCCCGAAAAGGACAGCCCCAGAAGATGTAGCAGAAATGAAAGAAGACAATTCTTTCATCAGCCTACCACTAATTACCATGTACGACACAGAAGGCAGGTTATAGACAATGGATTGGCCAGCACAGCACTTGGCAGATTTTTCCATGACTATATTTACTGAAGTCTTAATATCAATGCCATGACTTCTTTTCATTCGTTCAGCAGCAACATTTCACATATTGGTAATTACCGTTTACAGGAAGCTTACTATGTTCCAGGCCCTGGGCTTTTCATCTATTTAGTCCTTACACTAATCTCACATAATAACAGTGATTCCTTATTTCAGATGTGAAGTATTAAGGCACAGAGAGGTTTTGTAACCTGAGGACCGCAGCTCAACTGAGGTAGAGGCATTTTGTATTCCGATCCATCTGGCTTCAAAGTCCTTGTTCTTAATCATGATGTGATTCTGCCCTGCATCATGTGCACATGTACACATCTGCATAGCTGTGAAAAAGGTAACCAGAGTAGAATCTAGAGAGAATCACAGAATCTCAAAGCTGGAAGGTTTTTTCCTCCCTGGTTATCACACTATTTTTTATTATGTATTAATTAGATGATAGTCAGTGGAGGGGCTCTTAATGATGACTGCTCCTACCCTATCCTTTTTGTACGGCCAGAGTCCTCAAAAGAATCAACTCCTTTCAAACACTTAAGGAGGACAGTTTCTACAGCAAGGGGTCATGAGTTCAAGCATTACACCATCAACAGCCAGCATAGTTGGGGACCTCAGAACTTTGTATGACTTGAGACCCTCATATCACAATAAGCCCATACCCTCAGGCCATCTCTCACCCCTGGGCTCTAATCACTATGGTCTATCAGCAGTGAGCCAACCTTTCCTCCCACTGGCCCTCACCTCCAGCTTATATGCATTGGCTTTTAATATATTTTGTGTCTCCTAATATGCAAGCTCTATGAGGGGAGGGGTTTTTGTCTGTTTTACCTGGATGTATTCCCTGAAACATAGGCATGCTCAGTAAATATTAGATGAATGAATATTGACAAGCCATTTTAATTTCTACAGGAAAATAATACTTATTAGTTCAACAGGTCCCTAGCTAAGCAGTGCTCTATACACCTCGGATTTGTTCCAATTCCTTGAAAAGTATGAAGATAAATACATTCAATAGGAAGTCATCTGTAATTCAACGTTTTCAGTAATTCAGCCTGTACAATCCTTTATCAGCTATTTAAGTGTCTTTTACATGCATTCATACACATGCAAGAGCACTTAGTACATGACCTAGAACATTCAAAGTATTATTATTATTATTTTTTGGATGCACACATGCCAGGTCCTGTACTATTGATGAAGGACACAAGGAGCAAGATAGATCCAGTCCTACTCTCCTGGAACTCATGGGCCAAAGGAAATGATAAATGTTAACCAATCACACAAACTTAGTTACAGGTGTGAATAAGTGATATTTTTTACTGTATTATCAGAGGCAAGGGAAGGTACTGGGGAACCAGCTAGGGGAATATAAATGGAACATCACTGTGTGTTCCACGTAATTTACTAAACTTATGGTACAAAAGGTTCGAGTACCTGGGTATTTCTCTTGGAGACCCTTGGCTTAGCATTAAAAATCCTGTTGACCTACATGGTTGCCAAAGAGGCTCTAGAATATAAAGCACTCAGGAAGAGAAAAGAAGAGACTTTGGACAGAGAGAAGACAAGCTCTGTTCCCCTTGTGAGCAAAGATTCTGGATGAATGAGAATCCAAAGAGCCCAGATCGAGGCCCTGGGAATGTGTTAGATTTGCCAACAGGGAGTGTGTGTCTCAGAGACAACATCAAAAGCAGTAATGATACCTATCATTTCTTTGCACACATCATCCCATTTACGCTCAAACCTATCAGAATGATACTCTCAGTGTCCTGAGTTAGAGAGGAGATGGACCAAGTGAGGCTGAGTAGCTTGCTCAGGATCATACAGTAAGTGAGTAGCAGAGGGGGACTTTCAAAGGACTATCCGTCTGCCTCCCTGTTACACTGTCTCCACAACCAGGCCTTCCCTTGCTCTGTCAGTATCATTTCTCTGCTCATACAACTGAATCAAAGTGGGCTCCCTCATGTTTTAGAGGTACCTGTGAGTTCCCACTTCTGTACTTCTGTTCCTCCTTACCTATTCATGTACCCATCAGAAGATACTGGAAAGACAGTCAGCCTGAGAATTGCCGATGCTGGGTTGGAATCCAGGCCGGACACAAAATAGCCGCTCCTATTAACACCTATTATTGTTGAACAATTACACTGTGCACTTTACATATATTAACTTGCTCAACATTCACAGGTATTATTTCCCTTTTGGACAAATCAGTCTAGTTCATCAACCCAGGCATGGGTTCTCCTGCTCATAGGCAGGAGGCAGAGCACGGATTCTAACTTGGTCTGTTTCCAGCCTATGCTTTTAATCTCTTATCTGCCTCTCATTTCAATGGCTGGACCACCATTGGCACTCTGGACCCATCCTCTTGTCTATCATATGAAGGAGGTAGGATTGTCTACCAGGTGACTTCCCCCTCTCGGATCATAAGACCCATGGATTCCAGAGGTCTTATCTTTTAGTTTTCTTCTACCAATGCCCAGTACTCTAGGTTAGCCTTCCCAAGGTGACTTCAGCAGAATACTCATGAATATAGAGGCTGAGGTCAAAAAGAGCTGGGGAAACTCCTACTCAGTTTTGGGGGTGGACACTGAAATTAGGTACAGAGGTACCTAAGGTACAGAGAAGTCCGGCAGGAAGAAAAGGCTTATTATTCTTTAGGAATCCACATTTTTCAACTTTTGCACTACTGAATTTTGGGACACATAATATTTTGCTGTTGGGACACTGTGGGATGTGTACCAACATCCCTGGCCTGTGTCCACTGAGTCCCCAAGCCCCAGATGAGACAGTCAAAAATGGCCTCAGAAATTGCCAACTCTGTCCCCTGTGGGGCATGACTTGCCCCTGGTTGACAACCAACTGCATTTGTCCTGCCTTCACATCTTATTGGATCACACTTTCTCCCTTCCCTCTATTTACTGTCTCTTTTTTTGGACAAAGCACTCTCAGCCCACGCTCTCCCTCAGAACACCAGGGGTTACAATACTATAGGCAAAAAGCAACCAACACTTCTTTTAAGTTCTACAGGCTCTGTTAGGTGCCCTGTGCAGGAAGAGGTCTGCGTTATAACACACGCACACATGAACATGTCTGCATGGAACTCGAGTATTATCCTTCATGGTGCTTGACACAGCGCTGTTCGCCTGAGAGAACTCAGATGACAGGGTAACTGAAGATTTATCAGAATCCTGGGAAGGAGGTGAGGCAACAAGACAGGAAGAGTTAAGAAAACTGCTGACTCCGGAGAAATCTAGAGCTAAACCCACCCACATTACAACTGGGACAGAAGCTGGTAGGAAGCACAGCATGCTGCGTGTGGTGTAGGCTCGGGTCAAGAGAAGAGAGGATGGAGGGAATCCAGAGCTCATATAGGCTGTTTCTGTATGTGGCTCCATTCATCGGACCTCACATTAGACACTGCCCTGGTTGGTGTCCACGGTTGGTGGCTAAGAGGACAAGTGGTTCCAGGTTCAGCGCGCCTGGGCTGAAACGAGCTCTGTGGCTTCTAAGTTATGAAGCCTTGGACAAGTGGCTTGCCTCCTTCCAAGCTTCATTTTCCTCGGAGGGTAGGTGAGATAGATTTTTCATGTTGAGCCCTTGGCATAGTGCCCATACCCAGAATAACAGAGAAGAGTGTGCTGCCTTAGGGAAGCTTGGCGCGAGAGGAGCCCAAGAGCCTCATGTGTTTTTCCACCAGGGTCAGACAGTAAGAGCTACAAGTTGTGAAATGGATTTCTAGGTCTTTGAACTGGGCTGGAACACGGACACAGCTTGTCTCTGGACTATCACTTGGAATACCCCTTTCTCCGTACAAGGGGTTGTGATTCGGTGCCGAACGATGTCACCACTGCCCTGCCTTGGATGACTCAGGCAGAGGAGAGGGAGAATAAAGGAAAGAAGGCAGCCGGATGTGATGGTTGCGTTCATGATGCAAAAGGCACAGACTCAGAATCACGCACGGGTTTGAAATTGCTCACTTCTGCTGACATTTCTTCTGTGGAGAAGGACAGCTGGCACGCTCTTCTGTTTGGAGACACGGCTGACAATCTCCCCATAATGGGGGCACGACTACAGAGTGAGGCAGATGGCAATTTTCCTTCAGAGATATGCAGGCCATGGTTTTGCCCCTGGAGAGAAAAGGCTCCACAATTGAGATGTAGCCAGTAATTTTTACCACACAAGAAGCCACGTCCAGTAATTCTGCCCAATGAGAGACCCGGCCAATAATTTTCCCAGGGAGGGTAAGAACTCCCATGGACGGGTAATGCTGGCTTTTCTCCAGCTGAGGACAGTGAGAGAAGGCTAAGATCTAATTAGCGGCTACTATACTACCGTGGGCCTAGTGACACAGTCCCCAGACACGTCCGCCGAAAGGCAACGGAGATCATATGCAGACTCAGAGGCTTCTGCGTTGGGAAAGAGTGATGCCCAGTGACTCACACTTAACGATTCACTTTTCATACAATCCTTGATTAACTCTACAAATAACTGTTCAACAGTGAACACCACAGCAATACAATGCACAGCAGCACGGAGAGTAAGCGATATATCTAGAAGGGGTGACATCGGTCCCTGACTTGTATAACTTTTTGAAATAGGTCAGCCTATCCAATACTTCACAAATAGATCTTTTATTAAACAGTCATTCAAAGTTAAGAAATAGTAAGTGAAAAACTTGTTTTTCTTCAGAGAGGAAAAAAAAATGGATTGAAACTCAGAAGGAGGAGAAATGATGATGCTCTCTTGCCCAACCCGACTCTGGGAGGCTGCTCTCATGCTCCTGGGCCCAGTGGCATCTCTGTCTCCCTGTAGGTCCCCGAGGAGCCTGCTCCCTCTCAGCAGCTGCTGCTCCACAGCTGGCCCAGAAAGCAAGCCAGCGTGGGCTATGATAGGTTTGGGGAGCCAGTGAACCTGCATGGTCCAGCCACCCTCTCCTCTCTGTGTTCTTGCCACTGCCCTGCTGCTGCACCACCCACAGGCTGACACCACCCAGAAGAATCAGGACAGAGCAGCTGCAAAGAGAGCAAGCCAGGAGGCCCAGATGCCAGGAAGATGTGGTGTCACTGCCCTTTCCTCTTCTGCTCTGATACCCCACTGTGGCCTCAATGGCCTACTCATCATTCGCACCAGGAGCAGAGAGCTCCCACCTCCAGTGGTCGGGCACACAGTGAGACAGTGGCAGGGACTGTGGACAACTGCTGTGTCCATAACCAATAACGGGGGTGGTTTCCACTCAGCTCCAGCCCATCACTGCCACGCAGGAATGTGAGTCCAGCACAGCCAGAGTGTCTCATTTGTAAAGTCTTAATTTTTTGAGAAATCCAGATGTTTCATTGTTAGCAACCAATGAAACTATTTTAGTGTGCGGTTGGACATAATCCATCTGTCAGCCATGCGGGCGGGAGCCTGTCATGTGTGGGTCACGTGCTGTCATACTGATGACTGGTGTTTATGGAGCACTCAGTAGGTGCTAGCCCGTGATGCATGCTCACACCTTCCTGACATAGTTTGGGCTGCTCCTGCAGGAGAGGATAGATGGGTGGCTTATCAACAAGAAGTGCTCACAGTTCTACAGGCTGCAAATTTGAGAGTAAGGTGCCAACAGGATCAGGCTCGGGTGAAGGCCCCCTTCTGGGTTGTGGGTGACCATTGTATCCGTGTAATGGAAAGGGTGAGAGAGCTTTCTGTGGCCTCCTTTATCAGGGCATGAATCCCATACATGGGAGTTCTATCCTCATGATGTGATTACCTGCTAAGGGCCCCACCTCCGAATACGATCAAGTTGGGGGTTAGGATTTCAACATACAAATTCTGAAGGGACACATTCAGTCCAGATACCATACCACCTCTCTCTGCTCCCATGTTTCTCTGCCTCCTGCTCTTTTCCAAGAAGCCTTCTTTGACTACCTCAGCCCTCTATATCCTTTTCTTCCTCTTACTGGCTAATTTTGGCCAGCCTCCTTACTTTATTAGAAGCATAGGCATTTGTTGAGGATCCATAAGTTGCTGAGCAGTCCTAGTGCAGGGGGCAGGCCCCACAGAACGGGGGGAGCAGTGATGGCATGGGGTACCTGCCAGGTGCTGTCTGGGGTCAGAATGAGTTCCATCTCCCAGCTGAGGGATCAAGGGCTTGGAGAGATGGGGACCATGTGCCCCCTGAGTGAGGACAGCATCTTAGAGCCTCATTAGCCTCATTTATCATGAAGGAGCCTCAGTTGGAATCTGTGATCTAACAAGAAGGGAAGCAGGAACCTGTGTTTGGCTGAGGGCGTACCTGCCCATCTAAAGGGGCAATTTGGGCTAACAGCCACAGACAAGTGTATTAATGAGGGCCTGTTTGTCTTTCCTTTGTGAGGAATGAGCACTTATTAGCCAAGTGGGGCTGGTGCCTTTCTGAGAACTGTCATTCTGGAAAGATGTTGAGTGGAGATTTCTGAGCACATTGTCTCCACCTGCAGCAGGGAAGGGAGGCAGCACCCGTCCAGATGACATGACGACTGGGCATTGGGGTCTTGACAGGAGCCTAATGAAGAAATCTCGTAACAGTGAGGCCTGGCTACACACGTGCTCATATTTGGTCTTTCCCTCCAGTATAACCTCTCTCTGTAAGGTGAGTGAGTTGCAAAGGCATCTATGGGTCCTTATGTTCCCGCTGTGGAAGTACAAATTCCTGTAGCCACTGGGCTGCAGACAATGACAACAGGGTCCTCAGGTCCCTGGGCCCACTCTATACATGCCAGGTTAGAGACCTCTCTGATTTTTGTCTCTTGCTCTCAAAATCTGTTCCCAGCAGGAAGCTTTGTGCAGCTGCTCCAAAAGAAGCCCAAGCTCCCTGGGGAGCCTCTGCCCAAGTGTAAGGGATGGTGAGTGTGTGGTGGTTATTAGGGGTGATTGCTGGGAGGCTGGTTGTCATGGCACCACAGAGGCCAGGGCCGCACTCCCAGGATGTCACCATTTCCCAGGCTGGATACATAATCACCGCAATGAGAGGCGCAGGCACGGAAAGGGAGAGAGGAGCGGTTCCCTGCTGACAATAATCTCCTGCCAGAGCAGAGTGAGGGGCTCACGGCTGAGCCGGGGGTGCCCATCTGGACATGGACCAAGCTCTGCATGGAGAGGGGCCTGGTGTGGGCTGGCTGTGGCTTCGTTGTGCTCCATGCTTGGGTGCACTGCCTGGGTTCCAACACTGCTTTTACAGGAAACCCTTGTTCCTAACCCGCTGACAGTCAGACCTGGGTCTTGGGTATTCCTGGAACTCGCATCCTCGGTGTGGCAATAGCTACCGTGTCAGAGTGCGACGAGGAACAGCCTCACGTCTGCCGGGCACCACGCTCAATCCACTCCACTCTCTCAAGCTGTCTGTTTTGCAGATGAAGAGATGAGGCTCTGGAGTCACCTGGCCCTAGCACAGGCCGGGAGGAGGCAGGGCTGGAATGGGAGCCCAGCCGCCACAATGTGGGCCACCACTGTCCCCCCTTCTACATCATTAGTCCTCTGGTCCTGTGATTAGGAAGGGTGACCCCTCCGGCCTGGAGATAGCACCAGAGGGCAGGGCCTCAGGACTATGCATCAGGGTGGTCTACGGATGAAATGTTGGGTCTGGGTTTCATTAGCTGGGTGCTCCCACCCATCACAGAGAGTTACGCTGGGTGGAGATACCTCTTTACAGATGTAACACAGTGCAGCAGGGGCAACATAGACAACAGTCACCAGACTGACGGAGCACCTCACCTGCTGGCTACTCCCTCTCTTGTTCCTCCCTGGCTCTGCACAGACCATCCCCGCATGGGCTCCCCTTCCCCTCCAGGAGCCTCTGGGCCCTTCAAGCCTCTGTGCTCTGAGGCAGAGAGAACACATTTTGCAATTGCTGCACAAAATAAAGGCTGTTGTCTCTCAGCAAGCACTTGGGCTTAACGACTTGGTCAGGGGGAGTGAGGGACAGGCTGTATCCCATTCTCGTTTTGAATCTTGCTAAAGATGAAGTGATCTTTGCATTGTTGCTCACCGGCCTCCCTGTGGTGCACACCAGGCGTCCGCTCAGCAGGTGCTCAGGGAACATGAAGCCACGGTATGCTGATTTCCGAAAGCCAGACTCCACCAGTGAAATGCCTGAGCCCTCCTCTGCTCTCCCAGTACCTGGCTTACCCTGCCACCACCTGCCCTGGCCTAGTGACGTAATGGCAGGTAGTATTTCTAGGCATTTTTTCTAAACAGCTTCAGCCATGGGCTTTTTTTTTTTTAAATTTTATTTTAGATGTTATTTATTTGTTCATGAGAGAATAGAGAAAGGCAGGGATATAGGCAGAGGGAGAAGCGGGCTCCCTACAGGGAGCCTGATGTGACACTTGATTCCAGGACCCCGGGATCACGACCTGAGTCAAAGGCAGATGCTCAACCACTGAGCCAGGCGTCCTCAGCCACGGGGTTTTGACCTGGGTTTGAATCTTGGCTCTCCCTGTGACTAGATCTTTGATTTTGCCTGTTACTTGCTTTCTTGAGCCTCCATTTTTCATCTAAGACTCTGAGTTCATGGGTTGTTGGGATAAGAATAAAATATTAATAAATACTGAGTGCTTTCTGTGAGCCAGGCATTATCTCACTGAATCCTTCTCATAATGCAATAATTCAGGCTCTATTATTATTGTCCCCAATTTGTAGAGGGAGCCGCTGAGGCGTACAGAGCTTAAATGCAAGAAGTTAGGTCCAAGTTACCCACACCGGGTTTGTCTGATGCCAGAACCAGTGCAAGTGACCATTGGAGTATGCGTCCTTTCTCTATCCTCATTAACACCTAGTTTCCAGGGGCACCTGTATGGCTCAGTGGTTGCATCTGCCTTTGGCTCAGGTCATGATCCCAAGGTCCTGGGATCCAGTCCTGCATCAGGCTCCCCGCAGGGAGCCTGCTTCTCCCTCTGCCTATGTCTCTGCCTCTCTCTGTCCCTCATGAATAAATAAATAAAATATTTAACAAAACAAAACAAAGCAAAGCAAAAGAAACCAACCTATTTTCCAAACCACAGTCTCACCAATACCTATAACTGGCCTTTCGAGTTTACCTTCATAAACTTCAGTATAGTTGGGAACTTAATGCCAGAAAGCTATTAGGTGGTCGCTCTGCTCCACTGCTTCCTCTTCCACTCCCTGTCCCCTCTTTTCCCTCTGACCGACCCCACCCATCTCCTTCTGGACAGATGACTCAGGAACAATCATTTTCTTCCCTGAACTTTGGGAGCAGAGCTCTCAAGTTCTCATCAGGACATGAAAGTCAAAACATCATAAAACATGACGATATATTACTCTTAAAATAGGTTGTTATCTAACTCAATAATGATTTAATAAATATAATTTTGTAAATATGATTTTCACAAATATGATTTTCTACTACAGGCATATATACAGACCACAAATGTTTCAGGAAAATTGCTAGGAGGAAAGCTTAACAGTGAGAAAATTCTGAGTTTGAGCTCATTTGACTTTCCTGGGCACCGGGGGGAAAAGTAACACCCAATGTTTCCATTTACATACTTGGCTCAGAACCCTAGCACCAGTAGATTGTGAGGCACACGCTATATCTAATCTGATATGAGTTCTTTCATAAACAGGTCTATCATTCCTTCATTCCCTCACTAAGTATGAGTTAGCATGCGCTGTTCAGGAATGCGCCTGCTACCTCTGACCTCCTTGGATGTGAGCAACCATGTGCTGTAGTAATACACATCTGTATTTCTCTGGCACTACAGTGACATAAATACAGAGGAATCTCAGTAAACAGGGACTGGAAAATAGGATTCGGAACTTTGGGGGGAATGCCCGGGACACACTGAGGATGACATTGGGCATGGAAGTTCATCTTAACAATGTAACATGATATTCAGCATAAGTACTACGTATGTAGCCAGCATTTTTTCTCCCGGACTCTGGGAATCTAAATTTCACATTCCAGTTGAAATGAAGTGTATGTTAGAGACACACCATAGTTTCATATCCTCTTGTCTGAGGTAAGTACACTGAACCACGGACTGCATCCTATGCGTCTGTGTGCCTGTCCCACTGTGTTGAGCACAATACCTTGCTCACATTTATTGACCGGTCGGGTCCTTGCTTTGTTTGATCTCACTACCCCTTTTTTTCCTAAGCTGGGCGATCCTATTTTCTCCTATGTAAACTCTTCAATGACAATTCCATTACATTATGGGGATTTTGAAATGATACCAAAATTACAGAATGAACTAGTCGACCCCAGGATTAAGGATGCCCACCTATAAGATAAACCCTATTTAAATCTTTATGTCCAGGTTAAAGATGTAAGAGAAGATAGAAGCAAGTATCATTATAAGCTTTGTAGGGGTGAGCTTTCCCCTGCCCTCTGCTGCCTCTGGGCTGTGCTTGAGGATGATGGGAGGCCAGCAGGTGCTCTGAGTAATTCAGCAGATAAAGGGACCTGCACTGATGGGGCTGGAAGCTGTGTGAGTGGACAGCAGCTCTCACAACTCAGTTATGGATGCCACCTACTGAGCTGTCAAAATAGAATTATGTGAACTGCACAGGGGGCTGGAATTAGCCGATATACTTAAACATGGGTCAATTACACACGTGAGAGATTCCCCATTCCCTTCTCTACCCTCCAGTGCTGGGCAAGTACGGGAGACGGCCGTATTCATTATAGGAAGAAATAAACCCGCGATAAACCCATGATCTTTGTCGGTGTATGAGATTTAACTTTTCTGGGTTTTCATTTCCTCAAGCTGCAAAAAGGAGGAAATACTCTGAACTCACAGGGTTTTGTCAAGATCAATATAATAACAGAAGGGGCTCTGTAAATGGGAAAGTGCTAAATAGTAAAAGGTATCAATATATTCGTATAGACCTTTTTTTTTTTTTTTTTTAAGATGCATCTTTTGAGTCCACAGAATTTGTGAGCTTCTTCCCCGAATGGACTTTTCACTGGTCTATGCCAGCTCATCCACTGCCCGGCATCTAGGCACATGCTTAGGACAGAATGCTGGGCATCATCCTGGATTCTTCCCTTTACCTCACCTTCCATATTTAGGTTTCAAACAAGTCCTGTTCACATTACACTCAAAGCACAGCCCACATGGGGCCAGTCTAGATCTAAGCCTCCGTTCTCTCTTGCCTGAACCATTTGATGTCTTTCTAACTCTTCTCCCAGCATCTGCTTTTCCTCCTTATGTAGCCTGAGTGATATATTTACAAGTCTATGCATGGCACTTTTTTTTTTTTTTAAGATTTTATTTATTTGTGAGAGACAGAGCATGCACAGGGAGGAGGGAGGCGGTGCAGAGTGAGAGGGAGAAGCAGGCTCCCTGCTGAGCAGGAAGCCAGTCGGATATGGGGCTGGATCCCAGGACTCTGGGATCATGACCTGAGCCTAAGGCAGGTGTTTGAGCCACCAAGGCACCTTGGCTATGCATGACACTCCTTTGCACAAGCCCTCCTAGATTTCCCTTCCCACATACAATAAAAGCCAAATGCCTTACATTTGCATACAGGGCTACTGACCAAGTGCCTGACTCCTAAACCCTTTGCATGGAATACCCTGAGATTGAGGCCTGGAGATTGTGTGGGGTGACCCCTGAATACTAGTGATCCTCTGATGACCTCTAATGAGTTCTCACTAGAGTCCTCTGGGACCTGGACTACCCAAATCCCCTCCTGCTCTTCCCTCACCATACTACAGAAGGACAAACTGGCCTTCCTCTGTCCCTCAACCTGGCAAAGCACAGTCCAGATTCAGAGCCTCTGCATTTTCTGTTGTTACTTTTCCAGAAACACTTTAGATTTTTTTTTTTTTTTTTTTTTTTTTTACCAAATCTCATGTTACCTTATTTGCCTGTGTGTGTTATCTACTTGGATAGGGTGCCATGGGGGCAGGCGATATCATTTTCCTACTGCCTAGAACAGAGCCTGGCACACAGTAGCAACAATCAATAGTTGTCAAATAAATGATCAGTAGGTTGATTATCATCATTTCGGAGACTCCTCTTCCTTTTATTTTTGTCACCTACAAATGCCAGTGTGTTCCAAAAGCTAGAAACGAGTGAACACAGATGGGGCCAACCACTCCTTAGTGTGAGCCTTTTCATTTATATACAGAGAAGACTCAGGTGCAAATTTATCCCACTGCATGACTATAGCTGTTCTACAGGCATTTGGTTAGCACCTTCGCTATGCTAAGTGCAAATGGGATAAATAAGAGCTTCAGCAATAATGGAAGAGCCATTTAATGACAGAGACACAATGGAAACAGATAATTTCCACCAATAGTATCAGGTGGTCAGTTGGAGGGCACTTAATCCTACTTAGTGACACTTGAGGAATAGGGTAGGCAGAGTCATGACTCCCGAAGGATGTCCACGTCTTAGTCCCCAGAACTCATGAATATTTTACCTTTCATGGCAGAGGTGAATTAAGACTGTAAATGGAATTAAGGTTGTTCATCATCTGACCTAAAATAAGATTAGTTTGGATTACCTGGGCGGATGCAATGCACTCACAAAAGTCCCTACATGTGGAAGAGGAAGGAAGAAAAGCAAAGGGCTGTGTTAAGGATTCATCCCACTGTTGCTGGCTTTCAGATAAAGGGACCATAAGCCAAGGAATGGGGGTAAGCTCTTAGAAGTTCAAAAAACAAAGATATGGATTCTCCCTTAGAGCCTCCAAAAGAACACACCGCTGCCAACACCTTGATTTTAGCTGGTGAGACCCGTGTCTGACTTTTGACCTACGGAACCATTAGATGATACACTTCTGTTGCTTTCAGTCACTTAATTTGTGATAATTTGTTACAGGGGCCAGAGTAAACTAGTACATAGAGGAAGAGGTGAACTTTCTGATGTCACCTGCGGTGGGAGGACCTATCCCGCCCAGGCCCATGCCTCTCTCTCCAGGTACTCCCTTGACTACGGTTCTCTTGAACCTCAAGGTCAGGATGCTCACCCAGTACCTGTGACTGCTTTGCTGATGATGGCTTGTCATGGATGAGGCCAGTTGGTTTTGAGATGTCCCAAGCCCAAAGCGGCCCAGGGCCACCTACAAAGTCATGGCCAGCCTTTCCTGTTCTGTGTCTCTGGGGCTGTAGCCACGTGCCTGAGCCAGTTGTGGCTCTATTGCTTTCTCATCTAAGACCCCCTAGTGAGGGAGAGAGCAGGGCCCAGGAAGGTGTCAACTACTAATGAATGATACTTGCCTCCAAAATTAATAAGCCTTCTACTTCTTAGGAAAATGCACTCAACTGGAGTCTCTAGGATGACTAATTGACAGAACTGGTTAAATTAATCAAAAATGGAAATGAGGATGGGGGAAGGGGGGAAAGGATTATATTTTTACTCGATGGCTTGGGTCTTGCCTATTCAGTTGTTAATGGCTGCTAAACTGGAAGGGGGTAGGCATGGGCTTGGGGTGGGGGGAGGGCTGGTTTTAGTGAATTCTACTCCTTGTAGCATGTCTCTGGCTTTTCCCCAGGAGGGGATGGTGTCTCTCTGTGTGTAATCCTGTCACCAGGCAGAAGCATTTTAATAAAGGGCCTTGTCTTTTTCACCTAAACTCCCCTAAAATAAACAGTTAATTATGTGCCCGATCAATACTGAACCTCTTTTGGAAGCTCTTTCAAACCTCAGAGGTTTTAAGATTCATTGCAGCTGTATTCTCGCTGATGTCTTCGGGCACATTCCACCAGAGACCTGGGGAATGAGCCGTAGCTTTATTAAGGGATCTAGCGGTCTAGAGAAGCAGGACTTGGCAATTAAGTTTGTAGATGAGGGTGAAGAAGGAGACAGTGGGTTTCACATTCTCTGCAAGGGCATAGTTAGTTCTGAAGTTGGAAATCACTGGGCTGGGGGATCCAGCAGGTGGGCAATTATTTGAAATGGGGTCCGGTGAAATAATCCTTCTGGATGTTAGCAAAGGGTCATGCTCCTTCGCTAACTGCCAAATAGCCAGGAAAAGAAACACTTCTCTTGGAAGCAGACAGATCACATGTTGGCTCCTTCATTCTGACTTGGGGCAGGTGTCTTGACCTCTGTGCCCCATCTGTAAATTGGAGTTTCTGGTATCAATCTTCGTGGGCTGTTGTGAGGTTTATACCAAATATAGAAGGGCTCAAAAGTAAGAGGCACCCCCTTCCACTATACACACTTTTGGAGGAAAATGGAATTTCTGATTTGATTGGTTAGAGTGGGCATCGAACTGCTTGCAATGGAACCAGGCTGTTTTCCCAATGACTACGTTATTCACTAAAATATGAATAAGACTTTATGGCCTCCAGGACTTCTATCTATCCTCCACCACATAAAAAAGTCTGATCATCTTCACACCAGCCACATGGCCACAGGTGGAAGTGCACTGCAGGGTTGGTACTGACTGTCCCTAGCTAGGCAGCCTGCCTTGGTGTCATCTGAATGAGGGAATTCCGGTGGTCACATCTTGAGCTGCCGGTGCAGAAGGGCCTGGCTGCTGAAAGACAATGACTGCATGGAGCAGACTCACCGGTGGAGCCAGGCAAGGGGACGGGCGCTGCACAGCCACCCGTCACTGCTGCACACAGGAGCCCCGACTCCTAACCCCCCCTTCTCCCCTCTCTTGGCTTCTATAGCACAGCCTCCCCACGCCCCTCTGTCCTCCAGCCCTCGTTTTCCTCTTCCCTCATGGCAGCTCACTCTCAGACCACCTCCCCTTACCCCCACCCCACTGGTGAATGTTGCTGGGCCTTAGGCCTCTGTCTTGGACTCTCCACTCCTCCCCACGGACATGCTCTCCCCTAAGTGACTTCACCCTGTCCCTTGGCTTTAAATATCATAACAGCTCATGACTCCTAAGTTCTCTCTTCAGCCCACACCTCTCTTCCGACTTCCACACTCAGGTGTCCATGCATTGTACATTTCCCTACATGGGCTGGTCAGAGCCATCTCGATCTGGAACATCCCAAAGAGAATGCTTGGTCTTTCCACCTCAACCTATTCCCATGCTCAGTGTCCTCATCTCTGGATGTCATCACTACGCCCTCAGTCGGTCAAGACCGATACCCATGAGTTATTTTACGCGCCTCTCTTTCTAGATCTCTCCATCACCAGCCCCTCAGTGGGTCCGCTGAGCTCTGCCTCCTTGGGAGATTCTGCATCTGCCTACTTACCAGCCCTTCAGGATTGAGGTCCTGGTCAGAGGCACTATCGTTTCTTGTCCAGGCTGAGGCGAGCACCTGCTAACCAGTCTCTCTGCTTCCAGCTCGCCACCCCGTTGAGAACTTCTCTTATGGCCGTTAGTAGAGTACTAGCCACTTCTCTGCTTAGAAACATCTCCTGGCTTCCACCTCACTTTAAAGGGAACCCAGGGGCTTTGACTGGTCTCCAAGACAACCTTCTCTGGCTCCCCCTACTTTTTTGGCCTCATTCTCCACTCTGTGGCTCGGCCCACCAAGCCTCCATCCACCGGTCTGTCTCCTATTCTTCAAACACACAAGGTTGCTCCCCTGTGAGGGCCCTCATACTTCGATGTTATCTCTCTTTATCTGCTTCTGACAATTCCAATCTCAGTTCAGGGTCACCTCGGTGGCTCAGTGGTTGGGCTCAGGGCATGATCCCAGGGTCCCAGGATCGAGTCCCACATTGGGCTCCCTGCATAGAGCCTGCTTCTCCCTCTGCCTGTGTCTCTGCCTCTCTCTCTCATGAATAAATGTTCTTTTTAAAAAAGAGATGGGCACGTTCATTTGTATATTGTGGTAAAATGTTCCCTGTGAATATGATTTTGCTGCATATGAGTTCCTACTACAAGGCAGGATAGTATTTGACTAGATTAAAGTCTTGTAACAGAATAAAGACGTCTGGTGTTATCTAGGTTAAAGTAATTACACAGTCTGGAATAAAACCCTAGTTGTCAGTTGGTGGAGCTTATTTTATTGGTAACTTTCCTGCCACGGGGGGAAAAGAACACCATGTTTCCATTTACATACTTGGCTCAAACCTAGCACAGTAGATTGGAGGCACGGCTAATCAATTGTTATGATTCTTCATAACAGGTTATATTCCTTCATTCCCTCACTAAGTATGAGTTAGCATGCGCTGTTCAGGAATGCGCCCTGCTACCTCTGACCTCCTTGGATGTGAGCAACCATGTGCTGTAGTAATACACATCTGTATTTCTCTGGCACTACAGTGACATAAATACAGAGGAATCTCAGTAAACAGGGACTGGAAAATAGGATTCGGAACTTTGGGGGGAATGCCCGGGACACACTGAGGATGACATTGGGCATGGAAGTTCATCTTAACAATGTAACATGATATTCAGCATAAGTACTACGTATGTAGCCAGCATTTTTTCTCCCGGACTCTGGGAATCTAAATTTCACATTCCAGTTGAAATGAAGTGTATGTTAGAGACACACCATAGTTTCATATCCTCTTGTCTGAGGTAAGTACACTGAACCACGGACTGCATCCTATGCGTCTGTGTGCCTGTCCCACTGTGTTGAGCACAATACCTTGCTCACATTTATTGACCGGTCGGGTCCTTGCTTTGTTTGATCTCACTACCCCTTTTTTTCCTAAGCTGGGCGATCCTATTTTCTCCTATGTAAACTCTTCAATGACAATTCCATTACATTATGGGGATTTTGAAATGATACCAAAATTACAGAATGAACTAGTCGACCCCAGGATTAAGGATGCCCACCTATAAGATAAACCCTATTTAAATCTTTATGTCCAGGTTAAAGATGTAAGAGAAGATAGAAGCAAGTATCATTATAAGCTTTGTAGGGGTGAGCTTTCCCCTGCCCTCTGCTGCCTCTGGGCTGTGCTTGAGGATGATGGGAGGCCAGCAGGTGCTCTGAGTAATTCAGCAGATAAAGGGACCTGCACTGATGGGGCTGGAAGCTGTGTGAGTGGACAGCAGCTCTCACAACTCAGTTATGGATGCCACCTACTGAGCTGTCAAAATAGAATTATGTGAACTGCACAGGGGGCTGGAATTAGCCGATATACTTAAACATGGGTCAATTACACACGTGAGAGATTCCCCATTCCCTTCTCTACCCTCCAGTGCTGGGCAAGTACGGGAGACGGCCGTATTCATTATAGGAAGAAATAAACCCGCGATAAACCCATGATCTTTGTCGGTGTATGAGATTTAACTTTTCTGGGTTTTCATTTCCTCAAGCTGCAAAAAGGAGGAAATACTCTGAACTCACAGGGTTTTGTCAAGATCAATATAATAACAGAAGGGGCTCTGTAAATGGGAAAGTGCTAAATAGTAAAAGGTATCAATATATTCGTATAGACCTTTTTTTTTTTTTTTTTTAAGATGCATCTTTTGAGTCCACAGAATTTGTGAGCTTCTTCCCCGAATGGACTTTTCACTGGTCTATGCCAGCTCATCCACTGCCCGGCATCTAGGCACATGCTTAGGACAGAATGCTGGGCATCATCCTGGATTCTTCCCTTTACCTCACCTTCCATATTTAGGTTTCAAACAAGTCCTGTTCACATTACACTCAAAGCACAGCCCACATGGGGCCAGTCTAGATCTAAGCCTCCGTTCTCTCTTGCCTGAACCATTTGATGTCTTTCTAACTCTTCTCCCAGCATCTGCTTTTCCTCCTTATGTAGCCTGAGTGATATATTTACAAGTCTATGCATGGCACTTTTTTTTTTTTTTAAGATTTTATTTATTTGTGAGAGACAGAGCATGCACAGGGAGGAGGGAGGCGGTGCAGAGTGAGAGGGAGAAGCAGGCTCCCTGCTGAGCAGGAAGCCAGTCGGATATGGGGCTGGATCCCAGGACTCTGGGATCATGACCTGAGCCTAAGGCAGGTGTTTGAGCCACCAAGGCACCTTGGCTATGCATGACACTCCTTTGCACAAGCCCTCCTAGATTTCCCTTCCCACATACAATAAAAGCCAAATGCCTTACATTTGCATACAGGGCTACTGACCAAGTGCCTGACTCCTAAACCCTTTGCATGGAATACCCTGAGATTGAGGCCTGGAGATTGTGTGGGGTGACCCCTGAATACTAGTGATCCTCTGATGACCTCTAATGAGTTCTCACTAGAGTCCTCTGGGACCTGGACTACCCAAATCCCCTCCTGCTCTTCCCTCACCATACTACAGAAGGACAAACTGGCCTTCCTCTGTCCCTCAACCTGGCAAAGCACAGTCCAGATTCAGAGCCTCTGCATTTTCTGTTGTTACTTTTCCAGAAACACTTTAGATTTTTTTTTTTTTTTTTTTTTTTTTTTACCAAATCTCATGTTACCTTATTTGCCTGTGTGTGTTATCTACTTGGATAGGGTGCCATGGGGGCAGGCGATATCATTTTCCTACTGCCTAGAACAGAGCCTGGCACACAGTAGCAACAATCAATAGTTGTCAAATAAATGATCAGTAGGTTGATTATCATCATTTCGGAGACTCCTCTTCCTTTTATTTTTGTCACCTACAAATGCCAGTGTGTTCCAAAAGCTAGAAACGAGTGAACACAGATGGGGCCAACCACTCCTTAGTGTGAGCCTTTTCATTTATATACAGAGAAGACTCAGGTGCAAATTTATCCCACTGCATGACTATAGCTGTTCTACAGGCATTTGGTTAGCACCTTCGCTATGCTAAGTGCAAATGGGATAAATAAGAGCTTCAGCAATAATGGAAGAGCCATTTAATGACAGAGACACAATGGAAACAGATAATTTCCACCAATAGTATCAGGTGGTCAGTTGGAGGGCACTTAATCCTACTTAGTGACACTTGAGGAATAGGGTAGGCAGAGTCATGACTCCCGAAGGATGTCCACGTCTTAGTCCCCAGAACTCATGAATATTTTACCTTTCATGGCAGAGGTGAATTAAGACTGTAAATGGAATTAAGGTTGTTCATCATCTGACCTAAAATAAGATTAGTTTGGATTACCTGGGCGGATGCAATGCACTCACAAAAGTCCCTACATGTGGAAGAGGAAGGAAGAAAAGCAAAGGGCTGTGTTAAGGATTCATCCCACTGTTGCTGGCTTTCAGATAAAGGGACCATAAGCCAAGGAATGGGGGTAAGCTCTTAGAAGTTCAAAAAACAAAGATATGGA
Organism: Vulpes lagopus; assembly: GCF_018345385.1. NCBI lineage: Eukaryota > Metazoa > Chordata > Mammalia > Carnivora > Canidae > Vulpes > Vulpes lagopus. Next base: position 90,443,583 of record NC_054831.1, read on the forward strand.
TTCTCCCTTAGAGCCTCCAAAAGAACACACCGCTGCCAACACCTTGATTTTAGCTGGTGAGACCCGTGTCTGACTTTTGACCTACGGAACCATTAGATGATACACTTCTGTTGCTTTCAGTCACTTAATTTGTGATAATTTGTTACAGGGGCCAGAGTAAACTAGTACATAGAGGAAGAGGTGAACTTTCTGATGTCACCTGCGGTGGGAGGACCTATCCCGCCCAGGCCCATGCCTCTCTCTCCAGGTACTCCCTTGACTACGGTTCTCTTGAACCTCAAGGTCAGGATGCTCACCCAGTACCTGTGACTGCTTTGCTGATGATGGCTTGTCATGGATGAGGCCAGTTGGTTTTGAGATGTCCCAAGCCCAAAGCGGCCCAGGGCCACCTACAAAGTCATGGCCAGCCTTTCCTGTTCTGTGTCTCTGGGGCTGTAGCCACGTGCCTGAGCCAGTTGTGGCTCTATTGCTTTCTCATCTAAGACCCCCTAGTGAGGGAGAGAGCAGGGCCCAGGAAGGTGTCAACTACTAATGAATGATACTTGCCTCCAAAATTAATAAGCCTTCTACTTCTTAGGAAAATGCACTCAACTGGAGTCTCTAGGATGACTAATTGACAGAACTGGTTAAATTAATCAAAAATGGAAATGAGGATGGGGGAAGGGGGGAAAGGATTATATTTTTACTCGATGGCTTGGGTCTTGCCTATTCAGTTGTTAATGGCTGCTAAACTGGAAGGGGGTAGGCATGGGCTTGGGGTGGGGGGAGGGCTGGTTTTAGTGAATTCTACTCCTTGTAGCATGTCTCTGGCTTTTCCCCAGGAGGGGATGGTGTCTCTCTGTGTGTAATCCTGTCACCAGGCAGAAGCATTTTAATAAAGGGCCTTGTCTTTTTCACCTAAACTCCCCTAAAATAAACAGTTAATTATGTGCCCGATCAATACTGAACCTCTTTTGGAAGCTCTTTCAAACCTCAGAGGTTTTAAGATTCATTGCAGCTGTATTCTCGCTGATGTCTTCGGGCACATTCCACCAGAGACCTGGGGAATGAGCCGTAGCTTTATTAAGGGATCTAGCGGTCTAGAGAAGCAGGACTTGGCAATTAAGTTTGTAGATGAGGGTGAAGAAGGAGACAGTGGGTTTCACATTCTCTGCAAGGGCATAGTTAGTTCTGAAGTTGGAAATCACTGGGCTGGGGGATCCAGCAGGTGGGCAATTATTTGAAATGGGGTCCGGTGAAATAATCCTTCTGGATGTTAGCAAAGGGTCATGCTCCTTCGCTAACTGCCAAATAGCCAGGAAAAGAAACACTTCTCTTGGAAGCAGACAGATCACATGTTGGCTCCTTCATTCTGACTTGGGGCAGGTGTCTTGACCTCTGTGCCCCATCTGTAAATTGGAGTTTCTGGTATCAATCTTCGTGGGCTGTTGTGAGGTTTATACCAAATATAGAAGGGCTCAAAAGTAAGAGGCACCCCCTTCCACTATACACACTTTTGGAGGAAAATGGAATTTCTGATTTGATTGGTTAGAGTGGGCATCGAACTGCTTGCAATGGAACCAGGCTGTTTTCCCAATGACTACGTTATTCACTAAAATATGAATAAGACTTTATGGCCTCCAGGACTTCTATCTATCCTCCACCACATAAAAAAGTCTGATCATCTTCACACCAGCCACATGGCCACAGGTGGAAGTGCACTGCAGGGTTGGTACTGACTGTCCCTAGCTAGGCAGCCTGCCTTGGTGTCATCTGAATGAGGGAATTCCGGTGGTCACATCTTGAGCTGCCGGTGCAGAAGGGCCTGGCTGCTGAAAGACAATGACTGCATGGAGCAGACTCACCGGTGGAGCCAGGCAAGGGGACGGGCGCTGCACAGCCACCCGTCACTGCTGCACACAGGAGCCCCGACTCCTAACCCCCCCTTCTCCCCTCTCTTGGCTTCTATAGCACAGCCTCCCCACGCCCCTCTGTCCTCCAGCCCTCGTTTTCCTCTTCCCTCATGGCAGCTCACTCTCAGACCACCTCCCCTTACCCCCACCCCACTGGTGAATGTTGCTGGGCCTTAGGCCTCTGTCTTGGACTCTCCACTCCTCCCCACGGACATGCTCTCCCCTAAGTGACTTCACCCTGTCCCTTGGCTTTAAATATCATAACAGCTCATGACTCCTAAGTTCTCTCTTCAGCCCACACCTCTCTTCCGACTTCCACACTCAGGTGTCCATGCATTGTACATTTCCCTACATGGGCTGGTCAGAGCCATCTCGATCTGGAACATCCCAAAGAGAATGCTTGGTCTTTCCACCTCAACCTATTCCCATGCTCAGTGTCCTCATCTCTGGATGTCATCACTACGCCCTCAGTCGGTCAAGACCGATACCCATGAGTTATTTTACGCGCCTCTCTTTCTAGATCTCTCCATCACCAGCCCCTCAGTGGGTCCGCTGAGCTCTGCCTCCTTGGGAGATTCTGCATCTGCCTACTTACCAGCCCTTCAGGATTGAGGTCCTGGTCAGAGGCACTATCGTTTCTTGTCCAGGCTGAGGCGAGCACCTGCTAACCAGTCTCTCTGCTTCCAGCTCGCCACCCCGTTGAGAACTTCTCTTATGGCCGTTAGTAGAGTACTAGCCACTTCTCTGCTTAGAAACATCTCCTGGCTTCCACCTCACTTTAAAGGGAACCCAGGGGCTTTGACTGGTCTCCAAGACAACCTTCTCTGGCTCCCCCTACTTTTTTGGCCTCATTCTCCACTCTGTGGCTCGGCCCACCAAGCCTCCATCCACCGGTCTGTCTCCTATTCTTCAAACACACAAGGTTGCTCCCCTGTGAGGGCCCTCATACTTCGATGTTATCTCTCTTTATCTGCTTCTGACAATTCCAATCTCAGTTCAGGGTCACCTCGGTGGCTCAGTGGTTGGGCTCAGGGCATGATCCCAGGGTCCCAGGATCGAGTCCCACATTGGGCTCCCTGCATAGAGCCTGCTTCTCCCTCTGCCTGTGTCTCTGCCTCTCTCTCTCATGAATAAATGTTCTTTTTAAAAAAGAGATGGGCACGTTCATTTGTATATTGGTGTGTTCCCTGTGACCCCTGACTCCCTGCTGGCAATATGAGTTCCATCAAGGCAGGAGTGAGTATGTGCTGAATAAATCTTAACTGAATAAGAGACTTCTGGTGTCCTGGTTAAGGAGTACACATCTGGATCAAACCCTAGCTCTGTCACTGGGGAGCATTTGGTACTCTGCCACAAAAAGGAACATTTGGTGGCCATCAGAGTATTGTCTCCCCTCTTCATCATCTGTAAAACATGACTCATGGGGCAGCCCGGGTGGCTCAGTGGTTTAGTGCTGCCTTCAGCCCAGGGCGTGATCCTGGAGACCTGGGATTGAGTCCCACGTCAGGCTCCCTGCATGGCGCCTGCTTCTGCCTCTGCCTGTGTCTCTGCCTCTCTCTCTCTCATAAATAAATAAATAAAATTAAAAAAAAATGTGACTCATGATGGTATGCGCCTCAGAGGCTGTCAGGAGGGCTGAATGAGCTCACCCCTTGGCCTACTTTCTAGACATCATAAAATGTTCTAGAAGTTAGCTGTGATAATGGCCTCTGACATTACTACATCTATGGCCATTGCTGCCGCTGTTACTGTTCCCATTTTTTTTTTTTTAATATTTATTTATTTGATGGGGGCGGGGGGGAGGTGTGGTGGAGAGCACAAGCAGGGGGAGCAGCAGGAGAGGGAGAAGTAGGCTCTGTGCTGAGCAGGGAGCCAGGGAGCCTGAAGCAGGGCTCAATCCCAGGACTCCAGGATCATGACCTGAGCCGAAGGGACAGGCTTAACCAACCAAGCCACCCAGGTGCCCCTCCTGTTTCCACTCTTAAAAGACACGTGTGGAAAGGAAGCAGGATCGCACCAGCATCCCAGCCGAATCGGACACGGAGCTCCCACGGGCCGGGCACTGCTCTAAGGCTTCACCTGTGAGGTGTGCATTCCCACTGGTCCTAGTTTATAGACGAGGAAGCTGAGGCACAGAGGGGTTAAGAAACCTGTTCCAGGTCACGCAGTTAGGCCATGGGCACAGACTACAATGGATACCGGACTGACGTCCCTCCCTGACACTGGCCCTGTCTCTGAGCTCCTGCACTACTGTCAGTCTAGGCCAGAAGAAGGGAAGAAACAAAGCAAAACGTTCTAGCCTGTGCCGACAGGGAATGCTCTGGACCGAACGTTTGTGCCCCTCGCCCTGGGCCAAGGTCACATGTCGAATCCTCCCACCCCCCACCCCAGTGGGACAGCATCTGTAAGGGGGGTCCTCGGGGGGGTGATTAGGTCTCAAGAGTGGGGCCCTCATGAATGAGAAGAGCGCCCACTGAACGCTCCCTCACCCCTCCCACCGTGTGAGGACACAGCACTATGACACTGTCTAGGAACCAAGAGGCGGGTCCTCACCACACACTGAGTCTGTCTGGGCCTTGGTCTTGGACTTGCCAGCCTCTGGGATAAAAGAAATAGATGCATGTTGTTTAAGTCTCCCACTCTGTGTTCTCTCCCGGCCTCCTGGATGGATGAGGAAAAGGAGCATCCTGCTGGGCTCTGCACTGCCTTGCCCACCCCAGTACCTAAGGCAGGTGTGAGCAGCCAAGTCAAAGGATGTGTGTGTGTGTGTCTGTGCGTGTGTGCAGATGCAGGGAACCCTATGTTTCCACCCCGGAGCCAAGGCACCCAGCGAGGTTTGCTTGTTATTCACAGACTTCAAATCAGGGAAGTAAAAATATGAGTGTGGAAGACAGGCAAGGTGCCTGCCTCTCAGGAGTCTGACCTCACCCCTTTCACCCGGGCCTGCCAGCCTCCATCTATACCCGCTCTCCTCACATTGCTGCACGTGGGGGTCTGGAACTCAGGCCTACCTTCACGCTTATGCTAGTCACCTCCCACTTCCTCCCTCTTTAACTGCATCCACAGGTTGGTGGCAGGTTCAGTCTCTAGGGCCCTTCAGGGGAAACAACTGCCCCCGCCGCCCTCTGCCTTCTCTGTTTCCATTTGAGGATTTCACCTGCTGCTTTCCTCACCCACAGTAGCAAGAGAGCCTGGGATGCACACCTGGCACTGCTGCTTCCAGGGCCAATGCTCTTGATTATTTTCCTGTCTCCTGTTATGCGCTGAATTGTGTCCCTTGCTGCCCAAATTCTTATGTTGAAGCCCAACCCCTAGTATGTCAGACTGTAACTGTACCTGGAGGGAGGGTCTTTAAAGAGGTAGGTAAATTAAAATGAGGTCAGTAGGGTGGACCCTAATCCCATATGACTGGTGTCCTTAACAGAAGGGGAGTTTGAGATGTAGACATGTGCCGAGGGAAGATAATGTGAGGACACAGGGAGAAGACAGTCGTCAGTAAGCCAGGGAGAAAGGCCTAGAACAGAAGGCCTTTCTGCATGGCATTCAGAAGAAGTGAACCCAGCTAATGCTCTGATATGGGACTTGTGGTGCCAGAACTGTGAAATAATTAGGTTTGGGTAAGCCACCCCGTTGGTGGTACTTTGCTACAGCAGCTCTAGTAAATGAACACACCCTCCTTCACCTGTCACTTCCCATCTGCCTGCTTTTCCACCACAGAGATCCAGTGAAGCCCTACCTGTAGCTGGCACTACACTAAGTATTGGTAATTCAGTGGTTGGTAAGATAAAGTCCCTGCCATCATGGAGATTACATTCTAGGTGGGGGGGACACAGAAAGTAAAGAAAACGTCTAGAGACGAATGCTACAAAAAAATAAATAAAACAGGGTAATGAGATATAAACAGGGTGCAAATGAAGTAAACAGGGAATTCAATTCCTCTCTGAGGAAGTAAGATTCTCCCAGAGACCTAAAAAAACAAGAACAGTCCAGACAAGCAGGAACACGCTGGGAGAGCATTCCAGGCCGAGGAATAGCCTGTGCAAAGGTCCTGAGGCAGGTCTGCATGCATTAGAGGAGCAGGCCCTGTGTGGCCAGACTATGGGGAACTGAGGTTGGAGAGGTGGGCAGGGACCAGATTCATGCAGCGCCCTGGGAAAGAGGTCAGATGTAATTTCTCTTTTATTTCCTAGGTTGTCATTCATCCGACCTGGGCCAGTGTCTTCACTCACCTGCCAATAGTCAGGCACTGGGAAGGGAAAGCACGGTGCAGCCCAGCCAACTGCTATTGTTCCAGGCATTAAAATCTCAAACTGTGAACGCAACCCTTGTCACTGCTGCCAGAAGGGATAGGAAAAAAAAATAGAGAGATGAAGGAGAGCATCATCCCTTCCAACCCCTGCTGAGTATGCAGAGTGAGGGACATATGGAAATTAATATATGCAGCCCTGATCACACGGCTCTGCTCGGCATTTTGATTAAACGCCAACGGTTATTAAATACTCTCCTTCTCAGAGCTCATCTCCGAAAGCCAATGTTGCTTTTCATCTTGAACTCTGATGAACTGTCTCAATTCTGTTCACACACCTCGGCTGCACCGTCGCCCACCGACGGCTGGTGTTTGAGGAGGATGGAGAAAATCAATATGAAATGTCAGGCGAGAGGTCAGAGCGAGCCCGTTTCCCCAGTCGGCAGGAGCCAGGACCGCCGCCGCCACCGAACAAAGGGGGATGTGCATCGAAGAAGGTGGGCACTTCGAATGAGTCAGGAAAATGCATTTTGTTCGCTTCTTAATTAGATTAGGAGGCTGGCACTGGCAATTCAGAGCAGCGCTGTGGCCGGGGTGGGGATGGAGCGTGGGAGGCAGGGCTGTGGGGGGGCCTTGGAGCTCTCTTGTGGGGGGGACCGTCCCCAGGCTCTGCCTCTAGAGCTGTGTGACCCAGGCCCCTGGGAGGCACCTGGGGGTGTGGCTCAGCAGGCCTCCTGCTTCTGTGGGCCCCATGACTCTTCCTGGGTCTCTTGTCGAGGGTCAGGTCACAGCTCGGAGGTGACGTCGCACTCCCTCGCAGCACCATGAGCCTCTCCTACCTTATTACGGTTGCAATGTCCTGTTTGTCATTCCCTGATGAATGGGTCTTTCTTTCTTCAACCTGCCTGGGCCGTGGGGTGCCTAGATATTTGGTCAAGCATTATTCTAGGTGTTTCTCTGAAAGTGTGTCTGGATGACTTGAACATTTAAATTGACAGACTGAGTGAAGCAGATGGCTCTCCTGAATGTGGGTGGGGCTCATCCAATCAGTTGAAGGTCTGAACAGAACAAAAGGCCAACCCTCCCCAAATAAGAAGAAATTCTTTCGCCGGACCCCTATGAACTGGGCCGTTTATTTTTATTTCCCCCTGGATTCATACTTGAACTGAAAATACTGGCTCTTCCCGGATCATGAGCCCACTGGCCTTTGGATTAAAATTATGCCATCAGCTCTCCTGGGTCTGAGGTCTTGGACTTGGACTGCAAATATACCATTGGCTCTGTGGGGCTCCTGCTGCACCACTGTGGATCTTGGGACTTGTTGGCCTCTGTAATTCCATGAGCCAAATACTTCTAATAAATCTCTCTCTCATATGCACACATGTATATGTCTGTCTGTCTATCCATCCACCTTCTATTGGTTCTGTTTGTCTGCAGAACCCTCACTAACAGAGATAGGATGCTCCATGCAGAGGAAACCAGTTATGTCCTCCGCCTGGCAAAGTACCTGATGTATGTATGTAGTATGTGCTCAACAAAAACAACTAAAACAAATGAATAATGGGGCTTCATGTCATGGGAAAAGAGTTAAGGCTGTAGCACTGCACCCCAGCTGCAGGCCCAGTTTGGCGGAGTTCAGGTCTTCTGTGGGAACTACTGCTGCCACTTACTGTCCCCTGTGTGTCCAGCAGACACCAGGTTCTTACGCACACGTTGGCATCTCCTTCCAGTGAACAGTCGGCCCAATGAGGCCGTCCCAATGAATTTTACTTTCAGGCGAGGAACTTGGGGCTCAAAAGGATTAAATAACTTGCCCGAGGTCACACAGGAACTGAAGGTCAGAGCGCAGTTCCAATTCCAAAGCTTCTGCTCCAAACCTTTCTGGTTCTGGGAGTTCCTTTTCCCACCCCGAGCTCCGGGTTCATCAAACCTCCCAGTGAGCTTTGTTCTTCAGTACCCGGGTCTGCCACCCAGGGCTGTGAGCACACTGGAGTTCCTTGCGCCACCTCCAGCATCCACCTTGGTCAGGGGACCTACCAGCCAGTTCTGGCTTCACTCACCAGAGACACCTGCCCCCCCACTTCAGGCTGCTCAGGGCACCCCACACAGAGCAGCTCCCCAACTGACCCCCAAGCCTTGACTCTGCCCAATGTGGCTCTCACCAGTCCCTGTTTCACGTGCCATTTATGTCAACCTTCAGGCATTCATGCATTTATTGAACAAGTATTTACTGAGCACCTACTTATGTGCCACGCATTGGCAATGTGGTGTGAGCAGAACAGATTTAGTGCTTATCCTCAGAGGGTTTGTGTTCTGGAGGGGAAGGGCGGTGAGCAATGACTATCTACGCGCGATGAAGGCCAACCTCTGATAATGCTTACGTCACCTGTAGTTATTTAAAAAACAAATATCCCTTTTCCTCTTCTCTTCCTTCTGATTTCCATCCTGAATGTCCTTTGTCTTGAGACCAAAGCAATATTTTCTACTTCTCCTTTCTTTCTTCTCACTGCCACTGTGTTAATCTTCCATAAACCATAAATTCTATCACTCTATTCTCCAGCCAAACGATCTCAAATTACTCTCCACATGTTAGGGACTGTTTTTCTCAAACTGGGGCACATGTACATATCTGAGGAGGAGTAGGAGGAGGAGGAGATGGTGATGCACCAGGCAGTGCAGAAAGCCATAGGATAAACACTCTCTTTTGGGAACACCAATTTTGCTTGAAATCTGGGAGTAGGGTAGAAATGTAATTATTTAATTAAACTGAAAATAGACATTTTATGGGAGTAAAATGCAAAATCCATGCAAAATCTTAAGATGGAGAAGTAAGACTTCAAAGAACATCTGTTATGGTTGGCACTTCCCCAGGGTCTCAGGTCTCACTTACTGTTTTGTTCGTGCTGGTGGACCTGGCTGAGCCCACGAGAGAGGGTGGGCTGCTACTGGGCTCCCTTCCTCCACCACAGCCAGGCCCTCCTGGTCTACCCCAGTACTCACTGTTGGGGCCAGCAGGCTTCCCCTGCTCAGGGAGCTCGTGGAGCCTTTGGCTTCTAAGCACTCAGTCCCCGCTAGTTGAGCTACTTCTCTCCAACAATGCCTAGAAAACCATCATGACTGTGGCTGGTGAGTCCAGTTGCTCTTTATTTAACCCATCCTCTTCCTCTGAAGCTTTTCTCTAGTGCACACTACGGCCACGGGCATTTCTAAAGTTCTGGTCCCAAAGCCACCACCTCTCCAAGAGGGTACTAACCACTTCCTACAGGTGCTGGGTTTTTTTTTTTCTAATTGACATATAATTGAAATATGACATTATATAAGTTTTAAATATACAACATAATGATTTGATATATGTATATACCACAAAATAATCACCAATAAGCCTAGTTAACATTCATTCCCACACAGAGTTACAAGTTCTTTTTCTGGCGAAGAGAACTTTTAAGATGTGGTCTAGCAACTCTTAAACATGCAGGAGAGCTTTATTAACTTAGTCACCATTCCCAGTTGCCATTTGTGATTGCCTGTATACTCTCAGCCTCTCACATAGTCCAGGAGGCCCTGTTACCACCAAGATCTGTCCAGAACCCGCCAGCCCCTCTCCACTTGCACACCAGCACCCCTGTCCAGGCCACACTCATCCCCAGATCGCCAGCCAGCACATTGCAATGATCCCCTAACTGGTCTCCCTTCAGGGAACTCTGCAGATTCATTCTCTCCATGGCAGCAAGAGTGATGTTAAAACACAATTCGGATCATGCCACAATGTGATGTGACAGGGTCTCATTCACCTCTGGATTACATGCCTTAAGCGAACACTTGTGGAATTGAACGTGAGGGTTCCTATGTACCCACACACCAGATGTGGAGCGGATTCTGAGTCAGGCCAACACCTGGACTTTGCTGCCAGGGGGTGTCAGGTGGGGAAGGAGATCCAAATCCTCTAGGTTCTCCCCTCCTCCTCCTGCAGTTCAGGGGCCTGGCCTGCCCATCCCATCACCCCATCCACTGTGCACAGCTTGGTACTCACATTTGCTGTGCCTGTCACACAAGGCCGACGCCCTCATGTCACACAGCCGGATTGTCCCTTTGCTGCTGCTGTACACGAAGCTGTTGCAGTGATGCGGGTGGAACTCGGCTGCTGTGATCACCTCCGTGAGCTCCTCCATGTTGGCCGGCTTAATGTCAACGATATCTGGCACAGGTGAGTCAAGGACGGGACCAGGACCGGGGGCAGAAGCTCAAGGGTGATGAGTAGCGGCACCGCCTAGTTTTAGGGTAACCTGCGAGCATCTACCACACACAGGGAATCTTCACGGTAACCTTGCAAGCAAATGAGGCAGGGCTCACTGGTCTTGGCAGATGAGGCCCAGGGATGCCCAGGTCTGAGGCATCATTAGAACTCAGGTCTCCCTGGCCTCTTTTGAATATTTCATCCTTCACCACATAGGGAACGCGTCCCATCGCCCATCAAAGTTGTCTGCCCATGCAATCAGGCTAAAATGTGCCAAGCCACAAAGACAACAGTGGTGAAGAAGCTAGCCCCATTCCAACTAAATGATTCAGTTCATTTGAATCTTTCCCCCGATTAGGCTGATAAATGATACCCACAGTAGATTGTGAATCCTCTTCCACGAAATCCCTGAGATCTTCTTTAATAACAGGCTGGTGAGAGTAAGAATAGCTGCTGCTACCATTTTGTGAGCACTGGCCATAGGCCCATTGTTTGCAAAGCAGATCAGTACTTTAGTGCAGTTAATCCTTAGAACAGCTCTGTAACCTGTCCTTTTCTTATTCCCTCCAGGGATGGAGATGGGGGCCTGCCCTGTGTCACAAGGCTGGAGAAGCAGCACCAGGATTTCCTCCCAGGGGCCAAACTTGTGCTTTTGAGTAATTATGCAAAATGTCTCTCATCGAAAACACTACAGAGGACCTCAAGCTTCCATAAGCTGTGATTTGCCTTAAGAGCTTGGGTGGGAGTTTAAGCACCAGAAAAAAAGCCCTCCAGTTGGATGGTGGGACAGTTTCAGCCTCCCATGGAATAGACCTTTGTTTTATCATCTGTTTTTTTCTTCCTCAGTATTTTCCTTTCTGATCAAGAATGATTATACCTCCATTTTCAAAGACCTCGTCCTTAATTACTGAAACGGATCATTTGGCCCTTTAATTGTGGAGATGCCTCAGTGGACGTAAGGACTTTCAGGAGGATGTCTGGCATGTGGGAGGGAATGAGTCTGTGCTACCCTGGAGTTTGGGGGACCTGCGTGCAGGGTAGGAAGCACCTGTCTGAGGCTGTGATGCCGAGGACCCGAAACTTCCTGCAAAGAAACGGGCCTCGTGATGTGGGTGCTGTTACACAGGAAAGCTGACCAAGGTGATTCCCACTTTCCCAAGACTTCATCACTTTTGAGCCAGCTTTCTGATTGGGCCCCATGTGTATATCAACAGGTGGTATTTGCTTAACATTGTCCTTCCGGTCGGCTTAAATCAACTCTGTTTCCTAGCCTTGTCTAAGCTGTAACCCACTATTCATAAAACTGTGGGTTTAACGAGCTGGTTACATTTTAAATAATATGCATGAAATAAATGCATACCAATTAAAATAAAAATGTTTACGTCTGTGCCAGGAGCTTGTATATCCCATTTGGGGAAACAGTGCAATGATTCAGCAAGAAGTAACTTAACACAGACTCTGCTATTAGGTGGGGATGGATGTTTCATAAAGTTAGTAACACAGTCCCCCTTTTTAGAGTATACATAAGGGGGGCACCTGGGTGGCTCAGTGGTTGAGGTCTACCTTTGGTTCGGGTCGTGATCCTGGGGTCCAGTCCCACAGTGGGATCCCTGCAGGGAGCCTGCTTCTCCCTCTATGTCTCTGCCTCTCATGAATAAATAAATAAAATCTTTAAAAAAAAGAGTATATATACAGTACAAATAAATGTGCTTGTATTTTTAGTCATACCAGCATCAACATAGGCATCTGTTACCACACACCACCTAAGCTCCAGCACACAATCTGGTGCAATAATGGCTCTGTACTTGGTTTTGCCTCTTTCCCCTTCAATGATCTGTTATAAGTCCTGTCGTGGCTTTCCAAAATTAGTCTGAGACTGAACTAACACTGCATTTTACTACAATTTGCCCCACCAAACTCAGATGCAAATATCACTTGGGTCTGCAGAGCATGTAGGTCCCCTGGATTCACAAAATACTACCTTTCAACTCAACTGCTGCCCGAGTTATAAATATGATTGCAGTTAGCACCACATGCTGGGGGGCAGGAGGCTGTGTCCCCTAGGATGTTCCAAGCTGCACCTCTGATGTTCTCTCCAGCTCCCTGACCTATACCCTGGGCTTGGTGTCCACACCATGGGATGGGGTGAGCAGAGGTTAGTGTTCAGTTGCCGTCAGATCTCATCGCCCTCCAGAAAGAGCTTCCATACCCTACTGTGCCAGTGAGCATGTTTCTCTTTTCCTAAAATAGGGCAAGAAAATCTGGTGTCAGCTTTCTCAACCTCTACCAGTAGAGCTCTAAAAACAAGCTTAACTGGAAAGGATCTTTGCTGTGTGGGAGGGGGAGGTGCCGCATCTACTATTTCTTTCTTACCTAAAAATAAAGCCCCAAAGTCAGAATGTGTGAAAATGAAGTGCTTAAAGATATCTATGAAAGCAGGAAGGAACATCGCCCAGCATCTAGAACAGCATCACGGGGATGTGCGCACGGAGTCTGCTGAGGGCTGCTTCCCCTGGATCCATGCTCCCTCCCTCCCACCCCCAAGCTGGACTTTTTTGAGCCTCCCCATCATCTCTCATCCTCAAGCATCACCCCTTTGACTAGTATGTCTGACTCTACGCAGTTCAGAGATGATTCAAATCCTCTCTTTAATAACTGTGAAGGACAAGAGAATAATAACCAATAGTTCATGTTTACCAAGTGCCACACATTGTCCCATTTGACCTTCATCTCAGCCCTATGCGATCAATACTATGAACAGGCCTATTCTCCAGTGGAAGGAGCAGTAACTGAGGTGAATTCATCAAGGTCACAGGACTAGGAAGAGGAGGAGTTGGGATTCCAACCCAGTCTGTCTGGCTTCAGAGCCTGGGTTCTCGACCACATGCTACTCTCCCTCCCCTGAGGAAAGGCCCTTCCAGAGACAGCCATTCTGAGTGCAGTCATTCTGGCTCTCTCGAAACAACCTCTGGCTAATCTGAGAGGGCAGCCAGTTCTTTTAATTCACCGACCACCCTGGTGGCTGCATTTTTCGAAATCAGAATTTGGACATAGCATCTCAGGATTTCTGCGTCCTAGGATGTGATAATTACTTTTCTCTTTTTTGAACCATGAACTGGAACAGAAACATATGGAATTTCTTGAACTGTTAACCGATGGAGGATTTGCTGAGTTCTAAGAACATCTGGGACGAGACTAATAACTAAAAATTCAATGGCTTATGGGGATGATGGGACAGGGTATTTCACATCTACATCATCCAGAAACCCAGTCCTCTCCTCTGACTCTGTTCTAAAGGGAGATGCACACCTTCAGCATATGTGGTTTTGCCCTTCATGTCAGGAGGGAAAGAGAAGAGAGATAAGCAGTGAATGGCTCCCTGTATTATCTTGAAAACAGAATGATGCATTTTGACAGTCAATTTTCTCCTCCCTATGCTTTAGAGCTCTCTATCCAAATTCTTTCCCTGTTGTCCCAAAGAACTAAATGGCAAAAGCAAAACATAGCACTGGATTCTCGGCTAATATACAAGGCAGACAGCCAACAGATTGCTATTAAATTAACCCTGGGGCTTGACAGATCTGTTCTTCCTGACCCCAACTGCTTATGGCATTCCTTATTAATGCTGAGCCCAGACAAATTACCTCTACTAACAAAAGGGGTTAATCTGCTTCTCTGTTGGGACTCTGGAGGCAGCTTTGAGGACAGGAGGGGGCACAGCTAGTTTGGCAGCTGAGCTCCATGCTTGGAAGGCAGAAGGAGGGAAGGTGAGGGCATCACTGTGCCAGGCAGGGCCTAAGGCATCATTTAAAATAATAATTGAAGACACTGGGAGGTCACCCCTTAAGGGATTGGCTTCAAACAAATAAGAAGCCAGAACCATAAATTACATCACCAGTGGGGTGAGGGAATGGAGAGGGTAATGGCAGGATGCTAAGGGGTAGCACAGGAGCCATTCAAAAGTCATTTCCCTAATCTCCAATTTAGAAAAAGCTTTCTATGGAAAAAAAAAAAAGTCTACTGCAATGTGATAAAAGAGATTGACAATAACCTGTGTATAAAGAAATAGGGAAATGATTAAAATTTGATCTACCTCAATAAATTGTTTCTGAAATGGAAATTCCAAGTCCACTAAAAACCATGAAATATTGTATCTATAGCATGATCATAATGTCATTTAAAACTTACACTCTGAAAATGATGAGCTAAAAGGCAAACTACTAAATGTTAGTAATGGTTCTGTCTGGGTGAGGATAGGGATTTTCAATTATCAGTTAACATTTCCACAATTTCTTTTGACCATGTTGTCTTAAAGGACAGAAAAAGACAAGGTATTTTCACTTCTTTCTATCTATATACAACCAGTAAAATACAAAATATATATATAGTCTGACCAGAATCATGTAAAAAATGAGAGAGAGGGAAAGACAATAGAGAATGGAAGGAAATATGGTTAATACCTTACAGGGATTAGTTGGAGGGTCAGCATGTAAGTCACCCTTTAGTAACTCTAGCTTACAAAGGGTGATTTACCTTTACCATTGGTTCATTCATTCCTCCATGTAAATCCACAAATGTTAACAACGAACCTGCTAGTACTTTTCTGGGTACAGGGGATACAGTCATGACCAAAAAGGACCAAAAATCCTCCTGATCTGTGGAGTCTATATCCTAGCAGGGCATATGGTCACTAAGCATGGCAGATAAATATAATATAGAATAGACTAGATGGTAATAACTGCTAAGCAGAAAAATAAAGCAGAGGCGAGAGAGAGAGAAATGGTGTATGTGTGTGTATATCCTGGACTGAACAGAAGGCTTCCTGGATAAATAGAGTTAAGATTTTTTTCCCCTTTTATTATTTATTTACTTTTCTGAGTCCTTATAGCTCAATTAGCTAGCACGATGTTAAAATGGTGATGCTATTCCCCTGTATATACACCAAAACTAGGTGGGGAGGTTACAGATGATTCTATATATCTCCACGATAAGTGCTTATTTTTAAACAATAAACAAAAAAAAATTTCCTTGTGTTAGAACCACCTATGAGAGAGTTGAGAGACCAGGAGCCTCATCAACATGGGCAAAGTTCAAGATAATACTGTGATAAATAGGGATCCCTGGGTGGCTTAGCGGTTCAGTGCCTGTCTTTGGCCCAGGGTGTGATCCTTGAGTCCCGCATCGGGCTCCCGGCATGGAGCCTGCTTCTCCCTCTGCCTGTGTCTCTGCCTCTCTTTCTTTATCATGAATAAATAAATAAATAAAATCTTTAAAAAATACTGTGATAAATATCATGATTGTAACAAAACTGGGTCAGGAGATTGGGATTCAATTCTGATTCCAAGTCTGTTTTGCTTGGAAAATGTGGGAAAGTCATTTTCTCTCTCTGGGTTTCGATTTTTTAGCCTTTGAAAGGGTATAATCCTATTTACCTCGATAACCTCTGAGAATTGTGATTATGAAATAATTTCACGAGACAATTATTAAAGGGCTTTATGGTAGCCTGGATAATCCCATCTCTCACTCTCTCTCTCAAAAAAAAAAAAAAAAAAAAAAAAAGCATCTAGTTTTCCCCAGATAGCTTTATATGTTTCAGTTTTGTGGGCTTTTAAAGGTGATGTCCTTGTACACTTGTCTTTATCAGTGCCGATTCTGACATTTTTTGTTTTGTTTTGTTTTCTTTCTAAGCCCTGCCAATCAAGGGCAGGAAAGCCAAACAGGAAGCCTTTCAGTAGGCCAGGCTGGAAATCTACGTTCGCCTGGGAAAGACACCCATGTTCAGGAGCAGTTGAAGTTTTTCATGTAGCTGTACTTAGAGTCTGCCCATACTGAAGGTGGAGAACAGCCTATCTTGGCCCTGAGAACTACCCGCATTAGAGCTGGATTTCCTTTTAGGAGACTTGAATTGCTTTGAGGGCTTTTTCCCCCTTTCCAAAGTCTGAATGAAGTCTTTGGATATTAAGTACTGATTACAAAGCATCCAGATCTTATTAGCTGAACGGATGTGTTACTTGATGATAAGACACTGGCAATCTCTGAAGAGGACTCCAAGGGATATTCTTCTTTTAAGAGCTTAAAAAAAGCCAATGTGCAAATATTTATGGAGGGTTTGCCAATTCCTAGGCTCAATATGAGAGACCGACAAAGAGACATATGGTGCCATATTAGTTACTGCCTTAAGTATGTCCTGAGCTACAGAAGACACAGGGCTGAGATGAAATTCATGATTTGGGTTGGGGGGGCACTTGAAAATCTCATAACCACAGACTCTTTCCTATTTTATTCGTGTGACAGAGAGCTTGAATTCCACCATTAGAAAACACCCAGTATTTTCTTCAAAGGTCAGTTCAGATGTTACTTTCTTTATGACTCATTCCAGCCGAATTTCCTTCATGATTCTCCCTATCTTGTGTATCCATAGCACCTTGAATACACCTAACACTTAATACATATTATTATAATCAATTGAGTAATTTGAGACGGTGTGATAGGGTATAGTTTACTGGAGTATGGAGTATGAAAGACTGAATCTCCAAGTCTGGACTAGTTACATAATCATGAAAGCCTTTAAATTTGTTAACTCATCTACAAAAAGGCAGACAACTACAAAGGATGATGTGTAGATTATACCTGGTGCTTAATACAGGCTCCAAAAATTGTTAGTCTCATCTTCCCTAGTATGGTGACATGTCTGTCTTCCTCTGTCCATATACTTGCTTTGCTGGTTTTGTGATATGTTAACTTGGTTAGGCTGAATCCTTAAGAGTTCCCTTTCTAGGATGTCTCTGGTTATGGTGGGATAACATGGGCTCAGGAAGGTTGAAGGACAGAAGAGAGGAAGCATGTATCACACACACACACATCTCCTTTCACTTATTCAATCAAACACAAATCCAGGTGCTTCTGTAAGGGAATCTTCAATTCTACAGATGTGATTAAAGGCCCCCACAGGTTGACTTCAAGTTAACCAAAGGAAGATTCTCTTTGGTGGGCCTGAATTAATCAGTTGGAAGACCTTTAAAGGAAAGCTTAGGCCCTCCCTGAGGCTCTCTCTTCTTGACTGCCATGTGTGGACAAGCTTCAAATCATCCTTGTGCTCTTCCAGCTTACTTGTGATTTTCCATTTCTGACTAAGTGCCTAACAGACCCTGACTTGCTTGGCCAGCCTCACAACTGCAAGTCTAGAGTAAGTCAGTCTCTCTCCTTCTCCCTCCTCTCCTGCCTTTCCCTCTCTCTGTAGACAGATGGACAGACAGACACACACATGCAAAGAGCACACACACATACAGTGCTCCTGCAAGAGTTTTGCTTTTTGCTTGAACTCTAGCTGATACATCTAAGCTTCAGATTACGAGAACCATAATACCAGGGATGGAGTTTTATTCATCTTGGCATTCCAGTACACATAGTAAGTGTTCAATAAATGTTTATGGATTTTACTTTAATTCATAGTGACTTAGCAGCATTCTCTAGGCATAGTTTTTTTTAAAATGCAGAAAATCCATCATAGGTCAATAATAGGTCAAGATGCCAGGCCTGGATACTGTAAATCGTTTAGCTTGTGGTTTTCTTAGGAAAGAACGGGATCCAGGCAACAAGATTAGAAGAACAGGGGGATGGGGAAATGTTACAGATAATAATAGCTACTATTTATTAAGCTTTCTCCCTGTGCCAGGTACTTGGCTAAGAAATCAACACTATGATCTTATTTAATACCCACAACAACCTTACAAGATAGATGGTATTATTATCTCCATTAACCGATGAAGAAATGGGAGGGTCAGAAGATGTTAACAACTTGTCAAGGTCATACCGATTTTAGGAGAAAAAACTGGATTCAAATCCAGTGAATCTGACTCCAGAGTCGAACTACTAACTACTAAGCATTCCTAACTACTATGCTATACTGCTCTGAGGAAGCTCAAAAAGCCCCAGAAGCCTACCTAGTTGCATTCTTGCCCTCTGCCCTGACAACATGAAGTCCAAAGGGCTTTCCTCATGTAGAGGGAAATCCCTCATCTCATAAATCCCTAGGTAGGACGGATACGGAGGGTCAGCATCCTCACAAGCAAAGCACCAGGCCTTCGAAAACCCACCAAGGCAGCACTTATTATGGGAAGGAGGAGGCTGCCCTGGTACATGTGGGCCAATGTGCTGGAGGTGTCACTGGAATGCTCTCCTTTTACACCAAATGCCAGTCTCAACTTGATATGGGAGAAATGGGAATCTGAAGCCAGAGCAGCAACAAGGGAGACAGACTTGTATCAGGCCCCACAGTTTGCTTCAAAGTCTGTCTGCAGAAAGAATCCCATCAGAATAAAAGGCAGGCCGCTGTCCATGGTACTACAGAGAGACAGAAGTCAAGAGTTGAGGTTATACAGTCCCCTGATCAGGGAATAAAGTCCAAAAAGGCCTCAGCTCAGTTGACAAATGAAGCTGATACACAGGGATGCTAAGACCAAGGCCAATGATGAAACACCCCAGAGTCCAGATGTCTTCTCTCAGAGAAATCCTGTCTCATGCCCAGAGACTTACAGAGTTCTGTAAGATGTGGCTTCTGCTGACCTTTTCAGTCTTGCTTATACCATGCTCCACCAGAATGTGTAAAGCTTACACATTCTCTGGGTTCCAGTCACAGTGGCCTTTTTAGATTTCCTCCAACATTGTTTTATTACCTTCTGCCACATGCCCTTTGTACATGCTAGACCAATCTCTCCACACCTCTTTCCCAACTTAGCTCATATTCTTCATCTTTCAGATCTCAACTCAATAACCAGTTCCTCTGCAAAGTCTTCTTTTATTCCTAGTTTCTATCAGATTTGAAAAAAGAAGCATTCACACAAATGTATTTCCTTTCCTCACAGGGCTTTCCTCTGTTTATAATTATATGCTCATTAATGTGATTATTTGATGAATGTCATTCTGAAAGCAGAAAGTTTCTTTTCGCTTCTATATCTCCATGTCCTCAGTACAGTACTTGACACAAACTAGGTACTCGGTATACAGTTATTGAGGGCTGTATAATATTTACTTTTACTTGATAGTAGCCTATTAATAGGTCCCATATTGGACTAGGTAAAAGTCCAGATTTAACTCATTCTCATCCTTGAGAAAAGAATTCAAAAGATTCTAAGTGTATCATAGAAAACTAGTTTGAAAAGTTAGGACTGCTTCTTGCCCTAGAATACCACTAATCTAGAAATGAGTTATTATTGTCCAAAAGTAGTTAACCCACTAAGGCCAAAGTCTGACCAGTTTAAGACAGAACCTGTTACATCAGATAAGGACAGACTGGCTATGGAGGGAAAGGAGAGGACTCCAGATGTCACGAAGCCAGGAATGTTTCAATCTGATCTAGTGTTAAATACAAGGCCCCGGACCTCAGAGATCCTGCAAATATGTGGTCTATGGTATAATGAGCAATGTCTTAAAAAGAGCATCCAACTGCAAAGCCAAAGGAGGAGTCTAGAATTGAGAAGATGACCCAGGTAATGAATTCAGTAGAATAGAAACCACCATACTAACATCTAACTTTTTTAGTTTCCTTGTCCTTTCCATGATAATCAAGCTTCTTTTGAAATCTGTTTATCATTCATCTAGCAGGGTACTGGCCTAAGCATATATATGTGTGTGTATATATATGCATATGTATATAAAGAGACATAGATGGATATATTTTATATACAGTTGACCCTTGAACAGTGTGGGGACTAGGGCCAGTGATCCTTGTGCAGTCAATAATCCACATATAACTTTTGGTTCCCTTAAATCTTTGTAATTAATACTTCAATGTTGACCAGAAATCTTACTGATGACATAAGTTAACACAAATTTTGTATGCTATATATAATATATACACTGTAGTCTTACAATAAAACATTATTGGAAAAGAAATTATTGTCTAATAAAGAAAATTCATTATTGCATTTACTGAAAAAAATCTGCGTGTAAGTGGCCCCACATAGTTCAAATTCATGCTGTCCAAGGGTCAATTGTATGTATAACATTTATCCACATATACATATTAAAGATATAAATATATTTTTATATATGTGGATAATCATATATATAAACATATTTTTTAAAATTCTCACAATCCTCTTTGATAAAACTCCTCTCTAAAGATCAATTAACAGAGGGTTGGTTAAATTAAGAACCTTATTAAAGCTTACACATCCAGCAAGTGGTAGAGCTGAGTGTGAACTTCAGTCTTTAAGATGTTCAGAACTTCTAGAACTTTTAGGACTCCAAAGCCTGCATTCTCAATCATAATGCCAGTGTCATACCAAATGCCAGGCAGTGGAAGTCATGACTTTATTTTTTAACCACATTGCAAGACCACTTGTCTTACTATTTACTTTTCTTTACATAAACTTACTTTGTAATTTAAGTGGATTTTTCAGTATCTATGAAATTGCCAGACTGATATGATAGTTGTCTTTTTTAGTATTATTATGAATATCTAATTATGAAAATGAAAAAAAAATCCACATAGTGCTTAGAAGTACCTTGACTACCACCCAGTGGTACTCATACCACGTTCTGGGAACCCCACATTATTCTATCCTGCACCATGTTTTTCAGCCACATTATAAAAATGGTGCTAAACAATGTTTGATTTAATAAGACCTGTTGGTGTTTTTTTGAGGGTGTTTTGAAAGATGGCCGCTTCCTACCCCAGAGGTGGCTGTACTTCAGTGACAAGAGGCAAAAGGGTCCCAGTTTGTACAGTCAGCTCAGTGCTTAAGGCAGTGTAGTTGAAAAGAACTATATAGATATCAGTGATCATCATTCTCATGATGACAATGATTATTTTACATATGGCTGCTTTAAGGGTGAATGGCACAGTCTCATTTGTATGCCAGCATCTGGCAGACTGTCACACATCTGCAGAATATAACCTAAATTGTGCTATTAATATTTCCCCTTTGCATTTTCCCCAAGGCATCTGTCTCCCCAAAGGCCTAAAGAAACCACCCCCCTCCATCTTGAAGGCCTGGAGGCAAATCCAGAAAACATGTCACCTAGACTGGGGACAGCAGATGCTCAGAGTGACAGCAGCTGAGTCTGAGCAGATTTCTGGTTCTTGGAGAAGATGTAAAGGGAGAAAGGGCACCACAACACACATTCATTCTATTAGCAGCTGTACTTCCAGGCAAAATCTGTAGGCAGGCTCTCTGAGGCTCAGACAGCATGTAGAATCCACTGTGCAATCAATAACAGATGCCAGTCATGGTCCTGAGGGTCAGGTCCTAGTACCTCCATCACTGCCATTACTTGCTTAAAGCTCCTTTCCTTAGAATGCCTTGGCAAACCAGAAAAACAGACTCTTCAGTACAGAGAACAAACTGAAGGTTATCAAAGGGGAGGAGAGGTAGATGGGTGAAATAGGTGATGGAAGCTTAAGGAAGGCACTTGTTGGGAAGAGCACTGGGTGTGGTATGGAAGTACTGAATCACTCACTATATTGTACACCTGACGCTAATATAACACTATGTTAGCTAACTGGAATTTAAATAAAAACTTAAAAAAAAAGGCTTGGACAACCATCAAGTACTCTTCTATGGTAGAGACTAGCTAGCTGTGTAGCAATACCATGTCAATTTCTTTTTACATGCACAGCTACACTACATTTCCCAGCCTGCTCTGTAGTTAGAAGTCGCCATGTGACTGATATCTAACCAATGGAATTCATACTATTTTAGGGCCTGGCCCAAAAGAGCCTCCAGTATGTGGTTCTCTACAATCTCCTTTTGCTGTCCTGACTGCAGGTAAGCCTGGTGAGAGTGGGGAGCTGCAAAATGGAAGGACCTATTTCTCTGGTTCACTGTTTGGAGGAGGTTGCTTTCTAGTGGGGATCATCACAATGGACTTTATAACAGAAATTATTTTTTATGTGTTTGAACCACTATGAGGTCTGTTTTTATCAAAAACATTCAGAGCTTTACTATAACCCATGTACTCTTACAGTGAAATTTCTGGGTTAAATTTCATGATCACTGGGATGCCTGGGTGGCTCAGTCAGTTAAGCATCCAACTCTTAGTTTCAGCTCAGGTCATGATCTCAGGGTTGTGAGATCGAGCTCCTGTACCAGGCTCCATGCTCAGCAGAGATTCTGCTTGGAATTCACCCTCTATCTCTGCCCCTGCCCCAGCTCATGCTCTCTCTCTTTCCCTCTCTCTCTCTAAAATAAATAAATAAATCTTAAAGAATTTCATGATTAAATGTCTACTAGAGAGTTCCACTTCAGCGACCTATCATACTTCAAACTTGACTTGTCCAACCAAAATGGTATTTTCTATCTCAGAATGTTCTAGGTACTAGAGTATAGGAACAGATCATACAAAGTCCTTCTCTCATAGAATTTACACCTGAATATGGGGAAATCCAAAATATACACACAAAATTTCAAATAGTCATATGTGCTGTGATAAGAACGATAGAGGGCTATTTGGGGGCTACTTGGCAGTTAATGGGAAAGGACCTCTGAGGAGGCAACGTTAGATTGAAGTCTGAATGCTGAACATGTAGTTAGTCATGTGAATTTCGGGGACAAAGTATCCCAGAAAGACGGAACAGCAAACATAAAGAAGAGACATGAGATCAAGGTTTATCCAGGAACAGAAAAGAGGTGAGTTGGCTGAAGTAGAGAGAATCCTGGAGAGTGCTATGACTGGATATCAAAGAGGGAGGCAGGGCCCAGATCATGTAGAACCTTGTAGCTCAAGGTAAAGAAATTGGATTTTATCCTAAATCCATTGGGGAGTTATTAGAATGTTTTAAGCTGGGGAAGAATGATAACTGAATTAGATACTGAAAGTTCCACTCTGTTATGGGAACATGAACTATGTAGAAGATCAAGAAAAAAGGGAGACTAAGCAGGAGATTATTGCAGTCACACAGATGAAGGGACAGCGGCCTATGCTAGTGTAGGGTGGTAAGAGTGGAGAGGGAGAGCAAGGGGTGGCTTTGAGATATATTTCAGAGTAAGCACTAGAGGGCTCATAGATTGGGTCAGGAGTAGGGAGGCTGGTGAGTGAGAGAAAAAAAAATACTGACTCCTAGGTCAGGTGCTTAGCTGCATGGGTAGAGAAATCATTACCTGAGAATGGGCATTCAAATGAAGAGTCAGGTTTGTGGTGGGATGGACCACAGGATAGGTAGTGAATAAATGACTCATCTATATTATGAAATGGGGTCATTATAACGGGATTAGGATGTGGGCTCAAATACTCATTTACCAATTTTCTTGATGTCACTGGATTTTAGCTAAATAGGGGATAGTAATATTTATATCAGGGGGTTGTTATATCAAATGTACCTTTGGTGTATGAAGACTAGAAGGAAGCATGATAGGGATGTGAGGATTGCTAATAAAGTTTGGTTTATTGATCTGGATGCTGGTTAAACAGGTGTGCCCTGTGGAAAGCCATCAGGCTGTAAAATTATGATATGTGCACTTCTCAAAATGAGGTTCTATATACTGTAGTGCGTAGAATTCAATAAATGGCAGCCAGTATTATTTTCACTATGTTGACAGAATGAAAACCCTCTCATGTGTACCTGTGGTCCATGCTGCCCATACAGACCATTTATAAATCCTTTCACAATAGGAAGAAACCTTAACTGAATTCTGGGGTCTTATATCATAGTTGATAAAGTTGCAACAGACTTTAATTCATGACATGCAAATGACTTTGTGTAAACGAACTGATGCAGAGTTCCAACCCAGAGGTAGTCCTGGACTACTACTTCAGTAAGTCAATACTTCTCTAAGTTTGTTAGGATGAAGGATGGATGCCAACATAGTTTACAAGGGAACAGTTCACCACAAGTGCTAGGAGTTGTGGTTGTGATTGTTTCTTTCTCTTCTACTTCCCCCCAAGCCTGCTCACAGCTGAATACTTATGATTCAAATCAACTGGTTATTGGCCCCCAGTAAAGGATACTAAAACTTTGATTGGTTATTTCAAAGTTCCATAGGTTAATCCTCAGGTCATCAGCTGACATGTAGGTTTCGTAGTCGCTGTTGACTGATATAGAGTTGATGTGATATGTGTGTGCGTTGGCAAATACTCTTCGCGGGGTGGCCTCCACCATCAAGTCCATGGGTCTCAGGACAGGCACCTGGGATGGAAGAGAAACAAATAACTTCAGAATCAAAGCTCTTCATGAGGGAAAAAGTATGCATGTTGATGTCTTTTATCATCACACACAAAATCATAATCACATTCAAAAACTTGAATTTAGAGGAGCCTGAAGACTATCAGAAGACTGATAAATCACATGTTCCTGTTTCCTCTCTCCCTTTTAGTTTTATTTTTTTTCCTTCTACTCCTTTCAGGTTTACTTCTTTCTCAAAAGCTGTCACCATCACTTAGCCCTCATGGGCAATTTCATCTTTTATAGATTCTAAGCTTTCTTCCTGGCCCCTCTAGGTGGCCTCATCCTGGGGGAACTGAAATTAGAATCTACTGTGTGGTCATTAGCTTTCTGAGCTGTTGTTCCAAGCTGCTTGCTTGTTTGTTTTCAACATGAAGTATAGTTTAAAAAGGAAGTTGTGGGCAAATTTTAGAAATATGTAGTTCAACTTTGATCTAAATTTATACTTCAGGGCTTAGGAGGTCTAGACGCCATCCTGGCTTTTTCTTCAATCTTTACAGGGATTTTGGGAAAATATATAACCACCCAAGATTCTAATAGCCCAAATTTAGCCATTAATATAGACGGCACTCATCGACATCCTGTTTTACCTGGAAAAATCTTGGTTTATACCTGTTGTCTTTTTGTACCAACTACAAAATATCTACTTTCACAACAAAACTGTCCTAGTTTGGACAATAAAGTATGTGGTCATCTTAGTGATATATAAGGTGTACTCAGTGATTATTTGTTGAATGAGTAAATAAGAATATTCGAGCAAATGTTTTCTTTCCTGTGGGTCAAAGAATCAGGCCGTTAAATCGATTCCCACACATGAAGCTCTTCCTGCCAAATATGAATAAAGATTCATCACTCTTCTGACTCCCTCTTTGAATTCAAGGGCACTTCTGACTACACCTGGGTCAACTGGCTCCTGAGAAAGTGAGAAAGAACACCTATGCCTGACAGGGGATAGACTAAAAGCAAAACAAAACAAACACAAACACAAACACAAAACACCAGATGTGGTCCTTAACCAACAGCTATTTCCCTTTCAAAAAAGTCATCTTTTGCAACTGAGCAGACTTGCTGACTGATTTGCTTCCAGGTGGTCAATGAAGACTTTAATTTCTGGATTTGTTTCAACCCAGGGGGTGAGGGGAAGAGGACAGAAGCAAAGGTTACATTCTGTGAAGTGTACTCACTTCAACAGTATAACCTTTTACAAAACAGAATTCTCCCAGTTTGGTCTTGAAGGAGCTTAGGTCCCTCACACTTTTGAGAGAGTTTTAAAATTGAATAAATAATTCAGGGAATCAGAGTCCTATGTAGCTGTGGTGCTATATATCCTGGAAGGCAGAGGTGGCTTTCAATGTGGATATAGGAAGAACCAGTTATCCTCTGAACACCAGGAAAGGGAGGGGAAGGAAAGTCTTTGTGAGACTTCCACTCCAATTATGGATAATGATTTTAGAGCATAAGCTCAGGGATGGCAAGAACTGGAAGACCTGGGTTCTCATCACAGATTCACGACAAACCTAAAGGCTGTGTGACCATGGGTGGTTAACCTGCCCCTTCTGGGCTCTCAGGATACTATCTGAAAGTTATCAGGAAGGGGGGTTGGGATCTGTGGAGATAATATGCCCTTTGATTCACCCTTCTTCTCACCCTTTCAGAAACTTTTATTGGGCTCTATACAAGGTCCTGGGGCAGTGGTTGAGCATTTGACTGCAAGATCCTGGGGGATACAAGTAGTGAGCAAAACCAGACAGTTCCTGCCTTCATCCAGCTGGTCTAGATGGAGGAGGTAGACACGAAGTCATATCAT
Organism: Vulpes lagopus; assembly: GCF_018345385.1. Lineage (NCBI taxonomy): Eukaryota > Metazoa > Chordata > Mammalia > Carnivora > Canidae > Vulpes > Vulpes lagopus. The sequence goes on from NC_054831.1 coordinate 90,469,926, forward strand.
AATAAAATACAGTAAGTGCCCCAAAGGAGAGGATATCGTGCAAAGGGGGGATGATCAGGGAGGCCCAGGGAGCCATTGCTGAGAAAGTATGGAATGGATGACTGCAAGGGATGAGAGGGGTTTGCTGGTCCAGGAGAAGCCACAGGAAGTCCTGTTGGCATTGGGAAACCTGTTTTGAGCTCTGCTACCTTGGGGTGGGTGCAGAGGAAGCACAGATAGCCCTCATAAGCTCCAGGTGGGATGTTCCTTTATGACAGACTACAAAAGCGTGGCATGTGTTGTTGAAAGCACACAGCATAGTCACCCTGATTCAAATACCAGGAACACCTACAACACCTAATTGAGGCTTCTAGAGGCAGCCTAAGTACAAAACTCGATGACTACCACTACAGTCGTCATCAGTAATACTGTCGATGCCATAAATACTACTGCTGGTTTATTTGGGGAGGGAAGAACGTTCCAGTTGGAGAAAATAGCATGTGCAAAGGTCCTAGAGTGGGGGTAGGGCCAAGAATGAAGGGCTGATAGGTCAATGTGGGTGAAACAGAGACAGTGATGGAAACCATGGTAAGAGCCAAAGTAACAGGGTAGGTCAGAGGAAAGCCCCCCCCCAAAGATTTTTGCCATTATTGTTAAGGAAATGGGCAGAAATAAAAAGATCTCCAATGATTGTGATACGATTAAAGTTTTGAGATCATTCCTGATGTACAGTGGAGAATAAGAGGCTAAATGAAGTAAAAATTTGGAAAGAAAGGTGATACCATCAAACACCACCAAAGAGTACATCTGAGTCAAGGCTTTGTAATGGATAAAAAAAATATGACTCTGCTTTTGGGAACTCTCCCCACAAATATTTCTTAGGCATTTACTCCTCTGGGTCATTCTTTATACCTCTGCTAGTATAAAGTATTTATTACCTCTGCTAATTCTTTCAACAGCTCTGTTAAATAGGTATGAGTGTAAGTACTTTTACAGAGACAAAGGTCAGGCTCAGAGAGGCGAAGTCACTGCCTAGGGTTGCCCAGCAATAGGAGGCCGTAGGAGTTATGAGGCATCGTCGGATTTTAGTACCAGAGCCTACCTGACTGTAAAGCTGTGCTTCTTCCACTGTCTCACACTACACTCTTATATCATACATGGTGGGAAGTGATAAATGCTCCATATGTCACATGAATAAGCTGGCAGAAGTATTTATGGCATCGACAGTATTACTGATGACAACTGTAGTGGTAGTCATCGAGTTTTGTACTTAGGCTGCCTCTAGAAACCTCAATTAGGTGTTGTAGGTGTTACTGGTATTTGAATCAGGGTGACTATGCTGTGTGCTTTCAACAACACATGCCACGCTTTTATAGTCTGTCATAAAGGAACACCCCACCTGGAGCTTATGGGGGCTATCTGTGCTTCCTCTGCACCCACCCTGGGGTAGCAGAACTCAAAACAGGCTTCCCAGTGCCACAGAAGAAATGCAATCTGCAAGGACTTCCTGTGGCTTCTCCTAAACCCTTCCCTGAGCATCCTTCCTTACTGTGCGTTGTCTGCAGAGGCTTCCCATGGCTGTGGTGACAGGGAGGGAGCATGACAGCTAGGATCAAGAGGCATTACAAAGTGGGAACTGCCAGCCCAGAGCATTAGCTTAACGTGACGGGCCTGCCTGCTAATTCAGTCTGACATATTCCATGATGTACCACTTAATGGGGAAGGCTCCATGGAGGTGTCTGGGGAGGGAGCCGCTAATGCGTTACCCAGATAAGGCAGAAGGATGAATGTCATCCATGGTATTCCAGCACCATTCTCTTGCCCAGGTCAAGGCCTGTCCACTGCCTAGTGATGCCCTTCCCAGGAAGGAAGAAGGAGATTAAATCTGGACAGCATGACTGGCCAGGAAGCCCTATTGGGACTCTGTGTTATTTGCTCTGGCTACATACTGTCTTCAGGGCTAGACAGGGAGAAGAGTAGGACACAATGCTTCAAGTTGGGCCCATAGGCCCTCATTAGGGCTTTCTCTATACAATATTCAAGGAGGGCTTCCATACTGTGTGCCAGTCACACTGTCAGAGATCCCCTGCCCCAAGTCCAGGACTCTGCAGCCCTCTGCCTTCTCTGGGCACAGGCCTGGGGAAGGTTCTTCGGTTTGCCCATTTTACAGCAGAGGTTCAGGGAGGTGAAGTATTCTGTTCAATGTCACACACAGAGTAAGCTGAGGAGTGGAACCTAGGCAGTTTGGTTCCCGAGTGAGCATACTATTGCAGATGAAACTATTAGAGGGAAATATGAAATTGCCATTTTTGCAGGTCAAAAACCATCAAGTCCCCATTACTGCAAACAGTTTAGCTTATTACTTTGGAAAGACTCTGGTATGCAGATGTGACACTGGGTCACAGAATAAAGAATCTTAGAAGGGTGCTTAGAGTCTTTTTCAAAGACCATCCTGTGTGTGCATGTGTGTGATGTGGAGGGGAATTTAATAAGCGGCTGTGGCTGTCTAGGTTTTACCTTCTTCATCACTCTTGGTAGTACGTGTTTGTATTCTCAATCACATCTTGCTTAAATTAATATTTCTGTGATTAAGGAAAATTTGAAAACTACTGACCCAGGCAGTACCTACAATATGCAGATGACAAAATCAAGACCCACAGAGGTGTCTTAGCCATGGTTACCCAGGTACAGTCCAGGTCTCTACCTCCCATCCTAGAGCTTCCTCTGCCCCCCATACCATGTGCCTGAACCATTCTCCATGGAACCAGAGCCTTCCTTTTGCCAAATGTCAGAACCAGAACTGGACAAAGCCCAGGATTAAGCCAGGACCTTTAGCTTGTAGTTCAAAGCCTCCTTTCTGAGCCATGTCAGCAGGTAGGGGACGAGGCTAAAATCAACTCTGAGACATGATGAGTGCTGGATTGTACTTTCAATGAGAAGAGCATCCTTGGCCCTCAGAGGGCTCAGGTGGGTCTGTGGTACGCTGTTGGATTTCCCTCACATCCCTCCCTCAGTACCTCCAATTCCTTCTGCATCTGGATTCCATTTCACCTCATCTCCCTGAGCCTGATTCTAAAGGGGGAATGCATTAGTCCAGCTGGCCAAGACAACCAACACTGTATTAGAAAATCAGCCCAATAAGGTCCCATCTCCCAAGAGAGTCTCAGAGTCTAACCAGCCGTAAAGCCTACACAGATAGCTCTTGTCTGTAATACTAGTGGGATGCAAAGAGCCCCAAGAACCACATAGCTGCCTCCCTCTCATCACTGAGGTCTCTGTTCAATTATCATCCCTTGAGAGAGGGAACCTTGAGAGAAGCTTCCATGTCATGCCCACCATATCTCAAATAGTGTACTCTCCACTCACTATCCTCTTACTCAGCTGATGGCTTAGTATGTTTTCTTTTTTTTTAATTTTCACTCTTTTTTAATAATAAATTTATTTTTTATTGTTGTTAAATTTGCCAACATACAGAATAACACCCAGTGCTCATCCCGTCAAGTGCCCCCCTCAGTGCCCGTCACCCATTCATCCCCACCCCCTGCCCTCCTCCCCTTCCATCACCCCTAGTTTGTTTCCCAGAGTTAGGAGTCTTTATGTTCTGTCTCCCTTTCTGATATTTCCCACACATTTCTTCTCCCTTCCCTTATATTCCATTTCACTATTATTTATATTCCCCAAATGAATGAGAACATACAATGTTTGTCCTTCTCCGATTGAGTTACTTCACTCAGCATAATACCCTCCAGTTCCATCCACGTTGAAGCAAATGGTGGGTATTTGTCATTTCTAATGGCTGAGTAATATTCCATTGTATACATAGACCACATCTTCTTTATCCATTCATCTTTCGATGGACACCGAGGCTCCTTCCACAGTTTGGCTATTATGGACATTGCTGCTAGAAACATCAGGGTGCAGGTGTCCCGACGTTTCATTGCATCTGAATCTTTGGGGTAAATCCCCAACAGTGCAATTGCTGGGTCGTAGGGCAGCTCTATTTTTAACTCTTTGAGGAACCTCCACACAGTTTTCCAGAGTGGCTGCACCAGTTCACATTCCCACCAACAGTGTAAGAGGGTTCCCTTTTCTCCGCATCCTCTCCAACATTTGTGGTTTCCTGCCTTGTTAATGTTCCCCATTCTCACTGGTGTGAGGTGGTATCTCATTGTGGTTTTGATTTGTATTTCCCTGATGGCAAGTGATGCAGAGCATTTTCTCATGTGCATGTTGGCCACGCCTATGTCTTCCTCTGTGAGATTTCTCTTCATGTCTTTTGCCCATTTCATGATTGGATTGTTTGTTTCTTTGGTGTTGAGTTTAATAAGTTCTTTACAGATCTTGGAAACTAGCCCTTTATCTGATACGTCATTTGCAAATATCTTCTCCCATTCTGTAGGTTGTCTTTTAGTTTGTTGACTGTATCCTTTGCTGTGCAAAAGCTTCTTATCTTGATGAAGTCCCAATAGTTCATTTTTGCTTTTGTTTCTTTTGCCTTCGTGGATGTATCTTGCAAGAAGTTACTGTGGCTGAGTTCAAAAAGGGTGTTGCCTTTTTGCTTTTCAATTAAAAAAATAGTTAAGAAATTAGTTCTAAAAAAAGCTAATTTGAAAAAAAAAAAAAGTCCAAGATATACTGTTAAATAGAAAATGTCCAAATGGGCAGAGTAGTATTTTAAAGTATGCCATGAGGGTTTTCAAAAGGGGAGAATGAGAGAGAAAGATGTTCTTATAGGCCCAGAACATTTCTGAAATAACCTACAAAGAAGTATGGTTACCCCAGTGGAATGGGAGGAGCGTGGATCAGAAATACAAGGAGGGCAGAAACTTTTTGCTTTATATTCCTGTACAGTTTGGTTTTTTAACCACGTGTTTTTAATGCTTTATTAAAAAAAAAAAAAAAACACTAGTTAAAAAAAAACAAAACAAAACAAGACATCCCTGTCTTGTTCCTGATCTTAGGGGAAAGGCTCCCAGTGCTTCCCCATTGAGAATGATATTTGCTGTGGGCTTGAGAATATTTGCTGTGGGCCTTAGTATGTTTTAGTATGATGTATTATTTCAGCAACACATCAGGGAATTCTCATCAGTACTGATAATCATCAGTATCCTATGATTTAGTTTGGTAGATATTATGATCCCTATTGCACAAGTGAGGCAGCTGAGGCCAGAGGTTAAGTAATTTGTATAAAGTCACACAGCTGGTATGCATGCCTGGTTCCCTTGACTCTGTGTTCTCCTCTAGGATTTTGATGGAATCTTGTCTCACATTTAGATCTTTCATCCATTTTGAGTTTATCTTTGTGTATGGTGAAAGAGAGTGGTCCAGTTTCATTCTTCTGCATGTGGATGTCCAATTTCCCAGCACCATTTATTGAAGAGACTGTCTTTCTTCCAGTGGATAGTCTTTCCTCCTTTATCGAGTATTAGTTGACCATAAAGTTCAGGGTCCACTTCTGGGTTCTCTATTCTGTTCCATTGATCTATGTGTCTGCTTTTGTGCCAGTACCACACTGTCTTGATGACCACAGCTTTGTAGTACAACCTGAAATCTGGCATTGTGATGCCCCCAGCTATGGTTTTCTTTTTTAAAATTCCCCTGGCTATTTGGGGTCTTTTCTGATTCCACACAAATCTTAAAATAATTTGTTCTAACTCTCTGAAGAAAGTCCCTGGTATTTTGATAGGGATTGCATTAAACGTGTAAATTGCCCTGGGTAACGTTGACATTTTCACAATATTAATTCTGCCAATCCATGAGCATGGAATATTTTTCCATCTCTTTGTGTCTTCCTCAATTTCTTTCAGAAGTGTTCTGTAGTTTTTAGGGTATAGATCCTTTACCTCTTTGGTTAGGTTTATTCCTAGGTATCTTATGCTTTTGGGTGCAATTGTAAATGGGATTGACTCCTTAATTTCTTTTTCTTCAGTCTCATTGTTAGTGTATAGAAATGCCATTGATTTCTGGGCATTGATTTTGCATCCTGCCACGCTTACCAAATTGCTGTATGAGTTCTAGCAATCTTGGGGTGGAGTCTTTTGGGTTTTCTATGTAGAGTATCATGTCATCGGTGAAGAGGGAGAGTTTGACTTCTTCTTTGCCAATTTGAATGCCTTTAATGTCTTTTTGTTGTCTGATTGCTGAGGCTAGGACTTCCAGGACTATGTTGAATAGCAGTGGTGAGAGTGGACATCCCTGTCTTGTTCCTGATCTTAGGGGAAAGGCTCCCAGTGCTTCCCCATTGAGAATGATATTTGCTGTGGGCTTGAGAATATTTGCTGTGGGCCTTAGTATGTTTTAGTATGATGTATTATTTCAGCAACACATCAGGGAATTCTCATCAGTACTGATAATCATCAGTATCCTATGATTTAGTTTGGTAGATATTATGATCCCTATTGCACAAGTGAGGCAACTGAGGCCAGAGGTTAAGTAATTTGTATAAAGTCACACAGCTGGTATGCATGCCTGGTTCCCTTGACTCTGGAGTCTAAGCCCTCCATTGAGCTCTATTCTGGGCTCTGGAAGAGCGCAGTGGGGAGTGTGGGACAGAGATAATAAAGAGACATGCCAATGCAGGGGATCTGTGCCATGATGAAGGTCAGTAGGTACTGTCCAGGCTGTTCTAGTTGAATGGGTTCTGTGGCTACCTGGGGAGGTCAAGGGAGACCTTGAAAGGGGAGGGTTGAGTGATGAAACCAGACAGGGTGCAAAGGGTTTGTAGGACTCCATCAGGCAGAGTAGGGTGTGGGAGGAGAAGGGATCATGCTTTAATCAGAGGGACCAGCACATGCAAAGGCTTAGGCAGGAGAGAACAAAAACAGGTGTGTAAGTATGTGACTCCACATGTTTCTGAAGGAGGGTATCCGTGACTTAACTATTGGCTCAACAAATACTTAAGTCCCTATTCTGTATTAGACATGGAGAAAGCCTGGATTGGGTAAGGTGGTAGACAGTGGATAGGGTGCAACTTGAGGTGGGATGTTTTTGGAAGGCCTCTCTTACAGCATGACTTTTGAGTGGAGATCTGAATGCAGTGAGGGAGGGAGCTTTATGGCCGTCTGGGGAAGAGTATTCGTAGCAGAGGGAAGAACAGGTACAAAAGTTTGAGCACCTGAGGTTGGAGCATGACACTGGAACTTGAGGTTATGATATAGGAGGAACAGCAAGGAATCTTTGTGGCCAGAGAGGAGTTTGGAAGCGAGCAATTGCAGCAGATGTCGGATCAGTAGTTGGTGCTGGATCACGGATGTAACTGTGAGGGTAAGGAAGATTCAGGGAGGTGCAGGTAGCTATCCAATACACACCCCCTTCCTGCTCAGGAACTCCTTGCTCACTCGCCCTCTCACCACTCCTTCTGTCTCTCCCCACCCCTCCTTCAGTCTTCTTGCCTTGGCTACTTTCTCATTATCTTCCCTGCCTCTCCTCTTGGAAAATACAAGATCATCTTTCAGTTCCCAGAACCCATTTACTAACAAAATGAATGTTGCTGTCATTTGGCTTATTTGGTGACCACACAGGCGATTCTTCACAATCTTCCACAGCACCTAAGCGGGTGTCTGTGGGTCACAAAGCCCCCCTTCAGAGATACACAAGGAAAGCTGTGCAGAATCCTGAAGCCCCTGAGGCCCCCACTTGAAACGACATCTGTGAAAATGCACAGCAGGGAGAGGCTAGAGGTGAGGACTCAAGTGCCTTCACGCACCGACTCTTCACAGAGAAAAAACAACAGCTGTGTTTACCATGGCAACCTCCAGTGCCCCAGCAAGTTGACAGACTCAAGGCAAGGCTCAGAGAGAAGAGATGGTGTGATAGGAGGTAAAAAGAGCAGAGAGAAGATGGAGTCATGCAGAAGGAAGAGAGAGATGGTCAGGTGTAGAAGGATGTGAATGGATTTTAGCTGATCGATAACAGTGGCTTAAATATGTTTGAGTTCGGCAGACAAACATTTGAATACCCTTGGTTGTCAAGAACAGTTAACATAATTGGCATTATGGTTTTTTTTTTTTTGGAAAAAATTGCTATCAATTTAAATCCATGCTTGCTCCATATCTTTTTATCAATGTTCAACAGATGCTCCCCACTATTCCCAATAGTTCAGATTACTTGATATTGGGACTGATAGGATACATTAGAGTCATGGGTTAGGTGGTCTCCATGTCATCACTTAGGAAGTACATATGGCAATGTTATGACCACATACTGGCCCGAAATAAAGCCTTCAATAACCATGCATTGAGCATTTATTACATGCTAGGCAGTTACCACACAGAGGATCTTCAGGAATCTTACTGGAGGCAGATATTATACAAACTCTCCTACCTTTTCTTTTTTTCCTAACAAGCCCTTTGGGGAAGCTGAAATCATGGCTGCTGTTTGACATAGAAAATAAACAGATGAGAGCTGTCTACCTCCTCCTTGGTGAAAGGAAACCATGACCCTGGTGCTTGGGACCACAGGTGTAAGGCTGAGTGGAGAACTGGGGTGAGTATCCTATCCCATCTAGAAGCAGTAAGTGGTTAGGCAGGTGGAGAATCTAGGAGTTACAGATCCCAACCTAACTTCAAGTTGGCCACCATGCTTCTCTCTGGGCTTTCTTCAAGAAAAGTCCTTCATGGCCCTCCAATGACAATTACTATAAGCTTAGGATAAAGCCAAAGTTAAGAAGAACTCAAGACTTCAGTGTCAAGGAAGAGTGAGTAGGTCATCTTAAAAATGGAGAGCCATTGGGTAAGGCTCCTTGTTCCAAGGATCATAGATTTGTGGCAGAGCAGCTCTCTTCAAACAGGAGTATGGGATGGCTTCCCAACAACTACATGGAGTTTTAAAAGCAACCCTCGGGGATCCCTGAGTGGCTCAGCAGTTTAGTGCCTGCCTTCGGCCCAGGGCATGATCCTGGAGTCCCGGGATCGAATTCCACATCAGGCTTCTTGCATGGAGCCTGCATCTCCCTCTGCCCGTGTCTCTGCCTCTCTCTCTTTGAGTGTCTCTCATGAATAAATAAATAAAGTCTTAAAAAAAATAAGAGCAACCCTCTTGGAGCATCTGGGTGCCTCAGCCGGTTAAGCATCTGACTTTTGATTATTGCTCAGGTCGTGATCTCAAGAGTTTTGAGTTTAGATCCAACATTGGGCTCTATGCTGGATGTGGAGCCTGCTTGAAATTTTCTCTCCCTTGACCTGCATCCCTCTCCCACCTCTTAAAAAAAAAAAAGTCAACCATTTCCCCATATCTAACTTACACATATTTTCCTTTCTGAAACCAAATCATCTCAGGAGATACCCACAGCCTAAGTCTCCTTCTCTTTGCAAATAGAAAAACACAGAAGAAATACATTCACCCATCTTCAATCTTATTGTGGTGAACTATAAACACTTCTCGGAGAGATAACTGGATAATGCCTTTAATCAGTGCCCCACAAATGTCACCAGCCATAGCTCAAGATAGTATGAATTTCTAATAAAGTTTTACATTTTATATTTAATTATTATTTGTCAGAATTATATGTCTATGTCATTCAGGTCAACTGTATTCTATTAATTTTAGAAACAATTATATTCACAATAGAATTTTAAACCGTTACAGTCATACATTCATTGGGTGGGACCTATTCTTGCTACAGAAATGATTTTTTTAAAAAGGCTTTTAACATTTATTTGGGGGAAGTGAAAATACATGTTTCAAGAAAAGCAATGTAAAGTTCTGACTTTTAAAGAATTTGCTCATGTATTCTTTTAATGGATAGTAGTGGGTATCCAGTTAAGATGGTATTTAAATTCTAGTGGATGCATTAAAAAGGTGATATAATTTTAAATTAAACCACCTATGTTCGAAATACTCCTGTAATCATCTTCAATAATTATATACCATTACAATGGAAAATACTTAGTCTACTTATAAACCTGTGTACCTCAGAAATGTACACAGGTTTTCAAACTGGGGTACACAAACACAAAATCTGAAGTTGTATGGTATAAGAGAATTTCTGAAGTAGAACTGGGCTTGAGGGATGCCCGGGTGGCCCAGCGGTTTGGCGCCTCCCTTCGGCCCGGGCTCTGACCCTGGAGACCTGGAATCAAGTCCCACGTTGGGTTCCCTGCAGGGAGCCTGCTTCTTCCTCTGCCTGTGTCTCTGCCTCTCTCGAATAAATGAATAAAAAAAAAATAACTGGGCTTGAATCCTGGGTGAGCCATTTACTAGCCACATGGTCCTGGGGCCCTGGTGCCTTCCACAATGTTAGAGATAGCAACTCTCAGTAGCTTTTTTGAGAAAACTTAGCACAGGGCCTGACGCATACCATCTAATAAGGAAGAAACACTTATGGAGAACCTAATTTGGCCAGGATTGTGCTGAGCTCTTTATGCATACCATGCTACTGAACCCACACAATGACCTTAAGAGGTAGGTGCTGGTATTGTTCCCACTTTCCAGACGTGGATTCTAAAACAAGAGAAATCATAATGCTTATTCAAGGTTATACAGCTATTAAGTTGTGAAGCTGCCCTTGAACTCGGCAGTCTTGCTTCTATGTTTGCTACTATTAGAATTCTTACCATTAACTTGCAATTGTAAAAATATGGTCCTTTCTGAGACTGCTGAGGGAAGATTTTAAGACTTTTTCTATTGGCTCTGGGGTTTAGGCATCCCTTCTAGGGAAATCAGTCATGATTAGAGAATTCAGCATGGCTCAGGAAAAGTGGATAGTGGGATGATTATTCACTGGGTAGCAATTAACTTCATAAGAAAAAAAAAAATCCAAAACAGCTGAAGGCTTTTCTGGTTAGGAGTTTTCCAAATAGCTTCTGTCCACATTGTCATGAAAACCTTGGAACAATATGGTCGTTCATCCAATTATCAAACCAACCTGGGGGGCAGAGTCTGGCATTACGTGTACCCATTATTAAAGGGTAATTCAGTGTAACAAACCAAATCGAGTATGTACAAAGACTGTCAAATAAAATAAACCACTAACAAATTAAATTACTTCCCATTTTCAGTGGGAAGAATGCCAGTCATTTTTCATTTTAAAAAATATGCATCTTAATTCCATTTTTTAAAAACATGAAAAGAAGCATTTGAAGGTCTCTTGTGCTGTCAGCACTGCCGTTTATTTTCCACAGGCGCATCTTTCCTGGTCCTGGGGCATGTTCTTTAAGAGACTTAATGAAGCATTAAGTCTCACCCTGGTCAAAAAACTTGTTTCCTCCATGGACCAATGGTGGATAGAGTTTAAAAAGCAAGAGCGATAGGTTGGCTCTGGCTTACAGCGACATATCAGAGCTGTTTGCAGAATGAAACTGCCACTCAAGAGCACCCCGCCAAACCCCCAGGGAATCCTATCCAAATAATATAATTTTTAGATTTCCCTGATCACACCCTTCAACAGCCTCAATATGGCCCTGATTTCTTTTACTGGCTTTGTCATGTAGATTGAAATATGCCTTAGAGGAAAAACCCCTTTGGACCAAGTCAGGCTTTGTGCTTCAGGTTCTTAAATATCCGAGAATTATATTCTTTCATTTGACAAACATTTATTAAGTGCCAATCACTGCTCTAGGTGGTACGTGTATAGACTGAACAAAACAGATTAGTTGTGGCACTTAAAGTCTAAAAGAAAAGAAAGACATTAAGGTCTCAAGGTAGATAATCCTGTCCTCAAGTGTCACTGATGCAATAAAGAGATGTATAATGTCTCAAGAGAGAAAAAAAAAATACTGTTTCATTAAAAAAAAAAAAAAAACAGGGGCTCTAATTTAGATTGGGGAATTAGGTAAATTGTTTTTAAGGAAGTGAAAATTCACCTCCAAAAAGCAGAACCAGGGCAGTCCCGGTGGCCCAGAGGTTTAGCACCGCCTTCAGCCCAGGGCCTGATCCTGGAGACCTGGGATCAAGTCCCCTTCTGGCTCCCTGCATGGAGCCTGCTTCTCCCTCTGCCTGTGTCTCTGTCCCCCCCCCACTCCCTCTGTGTCTCTCATGAATAAATAAATAAATCTTTAAAACAAACAAAAAACAAAAAGCAGGACCATAGTATCCTCTAAATCAGTGCTTCTTAATTGAGGGGAATTTTACCATTTGACAAATCTGGAGATATTTTTGGTTGTCACAATTCGGTCTATGCTACTGGCAACTAGCAGGAGGAGGCCAAGGATGATGCTAAATGCTCAATGATGTAAGGATAGCTTACAATGATGTAAGGATATTATTGACAAATAATTATCTGGCCCCCAAATCAACAGTTCTGAGGTTGAGAAACCCAGCTTTCTAAGGAAATCCATCAGATACAATCTCTAAATCTAGGATAGAGAAAAGAAACCCAGTATTAACTTACACAACATGCAGCAATGAGTTTCTGTTCATTCACAGAGATGTTTGGAATTAAAAATACACACACTCCTATATACATAAATACTCCTGTAGATACATATACACACGTATATATTTTATATACTTATGTATACACACATAAATAAATACTTTTATATACATGAAAGTCTTATCCTCTATTACCAGCTGTAAGAACAACACAAAACCCATAAAAACTGCCTGAGGAATTAATATATGTATTTTAAACCCAATGCATCAAAGATAGTTTTAATGGCAGACGAACAATTTCATGCTCTTAGTGTCTTTGACTTCTTTTGGCCTCTCTATGGAAAAGACAGGAAAAATATCTTTCCCTCAGAAGATAAACTCACTATCTAATTACCAGTCCATGCAGCAGCCTGTAATTCTGCCAATTTTATCTTATTTTTTTTTCTCCCAGACACTTCCATTTTCTGCCAACATTGCTATTTCTCAAAGCATGTTTCCCTATTCACTGCCTTTCCTGTTATTTCCCTTGATGTTTCACATTGTGTAATTCTGCATGAAAAAAGGAGACATCTTAAAATATCCCAGTAGGGGAAAATTTCAATTAACGCCTATAGGTGGGGAAGGAGATGGGATGGGAAGAGGCAGTGGTGTAATTTCTGATTAGTTTGGTTAAATTAATCGCAAAACTGTTTTTTGTCTTTCAACTCCTACTGATAAAAGTGTTTCTAAAATCTGTCCACACACTTTCTTCTATCAGTGATTAGCATAAACATCGCTGAGTCTTTGATGACCAAAGACTGGCAATACCTCAGGAGCATCATATCACATTCTGTTATTCATTCCTGCAGAATATATAAACCAAGAAGAGAAATACAAATTTGATATTTATGTCAAGAATATTAGACTTGGAAGTTACGTCTAAGAGGTCATGACACTGAAAAGATGTGGAGGTGTACAAAGAACTTTGAAACATGGCCTTTCCTAGACATGCACAAAGCTTTACAAATAGCTACATGGCGAGTGCTGCCTCCTGCCAACAGATGGCAGTAGTGATTACTAATGATGCCACAAGTTAGGAACAATTGACTTAATGAATCACCTTTCAGAAGTGCATCCTCTGGTTCCCATTCCAGGCTGCCTATCAGAATCAAACGAGGTTTCTTATTAAAAGCTGATGCCTGGGCCTGACCACTGATCAGTTAAGTCAGAATGCCTGTGAAGTAGAACCCAAGTACTGGTATTTTCAAAAGTCTCCTAACTGACCATATGTAGAACTAAGGGTGAGAGCCAATGAGTCCGAGGGGTTAGATGGAAGGATTTCATACAATAAACTTGCAACAATGATTATATTTCGTATGAGACTATATGAATTTAAAATTATGTTTATGGTTTTGTACTGATTGAGGTTTTTTTTTTTTTTTTTTAAGAATTTTATTTATTTATTCATGAGAGACACAGAGAGAGGCAGAGACACAGCAGAGGGAGAAGCAGGCTCCCTGTGGGGAGCCTGATGCAGGACTCGATCCCAAGACCCCGGGATCACGACCTGAGCCCAAGGCACCTGCTCAACCACTGAGCCCCTTGATTGAGGTTTAAACTCTGTTTTAAATAAACAAATAAACAAATAAGAAGGATTTATGATTTCCAAAAATGGCAGCAAAAGGTTACTATTCTAAATATGCAAAGAGTTCCTAAAACCTGATAAAAAAGACACTCAGTAAAAAAATGGGCAAAGGATATGAACAGAGTTGGAAGTGAAAACCGAACGACCAGGAAATATACAGAAATATGCCCAGCCTTATTAGTTGTCAAGGAGATGTAACTTAAATTTGTGAATCTTTAATCTTATAGAAGATTAATCTTATTAATCTTTAATTTTTACTTATTTAAAAAATTTACTATATGCTAGCCACTGTTCTATCTTTATCACTATTAATTCATTTAATACTCATAACAATTTTATGGGGTAGGTATTCATATCTTTACAAAGGGTGATAACAGACATAAAGCAGGTACATGTCTTAGCTTAAAGTTGCACAGATAGAATGTGCTAGAGCTGAGATAGGTACTTTTATATTCTAGCCAAGAGCATCCTTACCCCTAAGGACTACACTACACTCTCTTGTCCGCAGTACCTCCACTGGTATGGGTAAAAGTTACAATGACTAATAATACCCTATCCTAGAAATGGCAGGAAGAAACGGGCACTTGCCGGTGGGATTCTACAGGGCAACAAAGATTTTCAGAAGGTGATCTGGAGTAGCTATTAAAACAAAATAATGTACACATCTTTTAATTTAGCAAACTCTAATGAAAACTACAAAAACAAAACATTAGCTTCTGATAATACACGTTTGCGAACATTTATTGCAGCATTGTTAGTTATAACTGCATTGTAGCAAAATCTAGAAACAACCCAACTGTTTATCAATTAGGGGATGATTTAACAACTTGTAGTGCACCCATGCTTTAAAATATCTGCTGCTATTTCAGAGAAGAATTGACCTGAAGAGATGCTAATATTACTGAGCAGTGTAAAGTGTATAGTATGGTCTCAATTTTGTATGAAAAACATAACAAAGTCATATCCATCTATGAATGTTAATATGTGTTTGTGTAGGCAAAGAGAAAGGTATGGGAAGACACACAGCAAACAAGTAATATGGATTTAGTATGAGTTAGTATGATTTGACCTGTTTCTGTAACTATGTGTTAATTTTGGAGCATAAAAAAAAAAAAAAAAACAGAGAAATCCTTATGTCTAATGTCCTGCCAGGGCAAGATTCTTAGGATTCTTAGTCTGCACCAGACTCTTCCTGGGAAAATTGAAGTGGCTCAAATGAGCACAACTTCCTCATTCCTATGAGCTCAAATCTTCTTTCCTTAACTGTCTACCTATTAGTTCCCTAGGTCATCAAAGAGCCAGGCCACCCGCTTCTTCCACGCAGAAGCACTTCAGATATTTGAGGCCAGCTCTCAACCCATCCTATTCCTCGTTAGTATAGCTATACCTAGACCCCATCTTCACACCCCACCAATGGTCAGGGCTGTTCACCCCTACTGAAGCTTTGCTTTACTGAACACACCTGTCAGTTCAGAACATAAAGGGATCTGTATTCTTCTACACAAGACGTGTTTTTTTCCCCTTAGTTTTTTTTTTTTAAAGATTTTATTTATTTATTCATGAGAGACACAGAGAGAGAGGCAGAGACACAGGCAGAGGGAGAAGCAGGCTCCATTCAGGGAGCCCGATGTGGGACTCAATCCCCGGACTCCAGGATCACGCCTTGGGCCAAAGGCAGGCTAAACCGCTGAGCCACCCAACCGTCTCTCCCTTAGTTTAAAATTGATTTACCTCTCTCTTAGTCCATATCGCATGATCAATTAAAATTGCTAGGCCTTTTTTTTCTTTTTAAATAAATGAGTATCAATCAAGTCAAATATCTTCTCCACTACTGACTGTTTTTAACTTGAGTATGAGTTCCTAAATTCTCCCTGCCTCATACAGGATTTACCTCTTTCTCTTAAAAGTGAAATACAGGGGTGGGGAAATGGTATGTGTGTGAGTGTATGAAATTAATGATTTATGGATTCCAGATAATTGGATTTTCTGGATAATGAAGACGATGGGTGAATGAGTTAGGAACACGAAGAGGACAGGATAATGCCCTGTAGTTTGGCTGCAAAGTGGGAGGTACCTGAAATCTTCCATTCTCCAACGGCAGGGTTGAATTGGAAATGTAATAACCCCAGAAAATAAAACTGTTACGGGAAGTGGGTGAGGAAAGAGACAGCTCTGGAGGATAAGTTTTGCTAGTTTTTGAGAGAAGAGAGGTGCATGTGCCTGAGAGTGAGTGGGAGGAGGGGCAGACAGACTTCCTGCTGAGTGAGAAGCCCAATGCAGGGCTGGACCCCACAACTCTGAGATCATGGCCTGAGCCTAAACCAAGAGTTGGACTCTTAGCCAGCTGAGCCATCTAGGCACCCCTGGGGCTGCCTGGTCTATTAACCTGCTTCTCCCTGGATGTCTGGCCCTTTTTCCTCTCCTCGCCAACAAAAGTTAACTCCATCTGTTTATAAGTCTGACTGTGGCTTCCAATGAGTCCCTCTAGTCCTATCTCTATTATACTTTCAAACCAAGTGCTCACGACTATTATAAAGGAGAGGAGGGAATAAAGTAGGAAGAATGGAAGAGTCATCCTTGTAAAGGCATCTCACCTCTACCCTTGTACATATCATGTTTATAGTCACCTCCATGCCTCACTTCCGATTAAGGCTTTTTAAAAAGTCTTCCCACGTTCTGACTGTGCCAGTTAACAGATCTCCCCTTATTCCTCATGCCACATATATACTCAACCCAGTGGAAAATCTGGCATTTAAAGAGTCCTGTAGAAAATGGTGAATTTTCTAACTTCCTCTTTCAACCTGGCACTATTTTGACGGCCTTCTTGGAATCATTTCCTGACTAAAGCTCCTAGTATTATAATTCAGACTTCTGACAGTCTCTCGTTCAAGAGCAAAACACAATTGGTCACTACTCCCTGGATAGAAAATTTATTGTGTTTGGAATCCTATTATGCTGCCCTTCAATCTTCTTTAGGCAATGAACCCGAACCCATTTCTTTAACTCTATCTTACCATTTTCCCTCTATTCCCTAATAATTGTACACATTGTGACTTGTCTGTGGCAATCACATACTTTCTTAGGCTAGATTGTTAAAGCGTACTAGAATAAGAGTTTATCTTGAATAAGATTTGGTAAGTACTTCTTTCAGAACAACATTACTATTTTGGATGACTTAGGCCTATCTGGTTCTACTAACACTTTTTAAAAAAATTATTTTATTTATTTATTTGACCAAGAGAAAGAGCACAAGCAGGGGGAGTAGAAGAGAGTGAAGCAGGTTCCTCGCTGAGCAGGGAGCCTGATGCAAGGCTCCATCCCAGGGCCCTGAGATCATGCCCTGAGCTGAAGGCAGACACTTAACTGACTGAGCCACCCAGGCGCTCCTTAACTAACACTTCTATATTATTATTCACGAGGACCCTGGGATGTTTTTCTATACATTTGCTTCCTCTTTTCACATTCTATACATGAATGGTAAGATTTTCTCTTTCCGTGTACCAGCACTATGCTTTGTCCTTTTAGAACTCTGTACCCTTTTAGAACTATTCCCCTCAAGTTTGTAAGGTTGCCATTCATTTCCTTACTCATTCGTGACCTCTCCTTGTCCCCTAGTTTTGCAATGTGAGCCTATATAATGGTGGGGAGCAGGAGGAAGGACGCAAAGATGGAGCTTATAGCCTTTGAGGCTAACTCATAGGACTATAAACTCTATTAATTTTCTTTTCTTCCTTAAGGGAAGAATATAAGTTATTTTCTCAAAAAGCCAAAGCAGGGGAGTCCTTTAAAAACCATAAATCTCTGAGGCTAACAGTTAAAAGGAAGGAAAAACTAATCATACAGATGGAAAATAGGACAAATATGCAGTTCATTTAAAATCACTGTAGTTGAACACCAAATTATTCCACCTGACTTCCACTTACTCCACATTTTTTTGAGAATCCATTTTGCATCTAATCTAGGAATAATTATTATATACTGAATTGCATTAATATGTGGATTCAACTATATATGCTTAGCATAAAACAGAAAAATGAGGGAAGGAAACAAATTTAAATAATGTTGACTGCTGTGACTGCATTCCCCTCAATGGATAGAAACCCTGCATAAGTATGAGATGGCCGTAATCAATCTGCTCTTTCCTCTGACTGACTGACTGTGTGGATCTCATCTCCTAGCATCTTGATATGCTGAATGAGCTACTAAGGTTTAAAGCAATCTTGGGGCTCCTGGGTGGCTCAGTTGGTTAAGTGGCTGACTCCTGATTTTGGCTCAGATCATGATCTCAGGATTGTGAGATTGAACCCTGTGTCGGATTCCATACTGGGTGCCGAGCCTGCTTAAGGTTCTCTCTCTCCCTCTCCATCTGCCCAATCCACCTGCCCCCTTTCTCTCTTCCTCTCTTAAAAAACAAACAAACAAACAAACAAAACCAATGTTTTTCATAAACGGCCTTTCAGATTTTTTGTATAGCTTTATATTACAAATTATTCTTCACATGGTACATATTTATTTATATACATATTGTATAGGGTTTACAAAAACTATGTCTAGTATATCTTTAGGGTGATGTAAGAGATTTTTCAAGGATATTTTTGAACAAACTTGACTCTTGCATTAGGGGATGACTTTGGAACCTAGCCTCTTTAAAACTGTAACTTCACTGACCCTTTTACAAATACCTACTATTTCCCATATGCCATTAGATCCTTTAGGCTTCACAAAAATCCCACACAATTGATATTGTTTTATAAACAGAATTGGGATTCAGTGAAGTTAAATGACATAGTCATGAGGCCATTTGGTTAGGATCAGCAGAGATAGGATCTAAACACAATCTGAATTCATGAAACATATTTTTTCTATGTCAGGGACTCTATGTCATACTACTATGACATAGTATACAAACATACTATGTCAGGGACTCTAAAATCCTGATATGTTTCAAGCTCTTCAATGGCTTATACTACAGATATTCTATCTTCTTTTGCCAAGGACTAGATAGCATACAATATTCTAATACTTTAAAACGTTAATATACCAATTTATAAGCAATATTTTTTGAGCACTTACCAAATGCAAGGTGCTATTATATACTCAGAAAATGAGAAGATAAAACAAGAAAATCATCAAATAATTTGTAGGCAGGAACCAATAATGGGGCTCCAGTAAGTCATGATAAGGACTTTGGAATTCATTCTAAGTGATAAGAGAAACCAATGGAGGCTACTAAAAGAGAAGGGAGAGATCTTATTTGCACTTTTAAAAGCTCCTTCTAGAGGCGCCTGAGCACCTGCCTTCAGCTTGGGTCATGATCTTCCAGTCCTAGGATCAAGCCCTGCATGGGCGTTCTGCTCAGTGGGGAGCCTGCTTCCACTTCTCCCTCCTCCCCTGCTTGTGCACACTCTCTTTCTCTTCCTCTTTCTCTCTCAAATGGATAAATAAAAATATTTTCTAAAAACTATAAATTCCTTCTAAGTGTTTGTGGTTATCAGGTTGTTGGGGTGGAGGAGTGACTGAATGTAGGAATAGCAATCGGGAAGCTTTTTACATCATAGTGATGGATATAGGTTAGAAATAAACTAGCAGAACACAGAAAGGTAATAAAACAGTGATAGATACAAGCTGCCTTGAAACAACTATACTCAAACAGAGAAAATGTGGAAATCAGAGTTATCAACATGCTTTATAGACTTGAGGATATATTACAAAACAAAATGAAAAAGTACAAAGATATAAAAATCAATGAAGAACAGATTATATATACACAAGGATCCAATGTATGTATAATTGTTGGTTATGAAAAGATCAAAAGAAGTGAATCTAAAAAAATGTAAAATGTATTTATAAAAACTTATAAAAGTGAAGACTCAAATCCAAGATTAAAAAGATGGAAAGGGTATAATAATCCAAGAAAAATGGGCAGAGGAAGTTTAATACCAAGTTATTAGTGAAGTTATGTTACTTCAAACATAAAGAATATCTATGGGTTACACAGATCTTTAAAATGAGTCAAGTACAAGAGGTAAAAATAAAGACTGGCTTCAGACAGGAAACTCAATGCCAGAAACACAACTAGTGTCCACAAAGTTATAACAATTGAATAAGCTTTAAGGCTGTGATTTAGCATTGGAGCAACTTTCTTAAGGAAGCAAAAAGGGAACACAGTATTTACAAGCTTCTACTAGAATGTAAGCTCAATGGAGGTAGGGTCTACTACTGTATTGTTTTCCATTCTGTTCTCAGCATCCAGGAAATACAGCATTACACACAGTAGGTACTGAGCAAATGTTTGTTGATTGAATGAAAAAATTACAGAAAGGAAAATTGGAAATTTTTCTCATTCAGAGATTTCTAAGCTGATTTTTTATCAGAACCACTTGACACATCTTAAAGAGAAGCAGAAAATACAGATTGCTCAGATTTATACTTTGGAACTCAAATTCACTTTGGGGTAAGGCTTGAGTATCTTCATTTTGAAAAACTTCTTCGATTTTTTTTTTTACCTTATCTGCTTTACCCAGACTATTACTTACTTAGCATTTTCTTCAAATGAATTAGCTTTTTAGTTAACTAAATTAATTCTGGTAGGGAACTTTACATTATAGCAATACATGAAAACACAGTTTTCTTTGAATTGAAGAAAAAAAAACATTGAAGAATGTAATAAAAATAAACACTAAGAAAAAAACTTGTTCTTAACCTACCAAAACTAAAGCAGAAACAGAAAACGTGAACAGACTAAATACCCTAATGAAATTGTGTTAGTAACAAAAAACCTCCTAAAAATAAAAGTCTAGGACCAGACAGCTTCACAGACAAATCCTACCAAACATTTAAAGAAGAGTTAGTACCTAGTGTCCTCAAACTATTCCAAAACTAGAAGAGGAAAGAAAACTTCCAAATTCATTATATGAGGCCAGTATCATCCTGATATCAAAACCAGATACAGATATTACAAAAAAAGAGTACTACAGGCCAATATCTCTGATGAATACAGATGCAAAAATCCTCAACAAAATATTAGTAAACCAAATCCAACAATAAATTTAAAAAAAATCACAGACAAGGGTGGTTTACTATTCATAAAACAATCAATATGATACATCACATCACAAAGAGAATACATAAAAACCATATGATAATTTCAATAGACACAGAAAAAGCACTTGACAAAGTACATCTCCATTCACAATAAAAACCCTCTGCAAGGCAGGTCTCAAGGGAACATATCTTAACATAATAAAGGCCATATATGAAAATTTCACAGCCAACATCATACTCAGTGAGGAAAAACTGAGAGCTTTTCCCCTAAGGTCAGGAACAAGAGAAGGATGTCCACTCTCACCACTTTTATTCAACATAGTAATGGAAGTCCTAGCCACAGTAATCAGACAACAAAAAGGAATAAAATGCATCTGAATTGGTAAGGAAGAAGTAAGACTCTTGCTATCTGTGGATGATAGCATACTGTATATATATAACAGTATATAAAAAGAGTCCACCAAAAATCTACTAGAACTGATAAATGAATTCAGGATACAAAATAAATGTAGAGAAATCTGTTGCATTCCTACACACTAATAATAAAGCAGCAGAAAGTGAAATTATGAAAGCAATCCCATTTACAATTGCATCCAAAAAATAAAATATCTAGGAATAAATGAAGATTATAAAACACTGATGAAAGAGATTCAGGATGACACAAAGAAATGGAAAGACATTCCTGCTCAAGGGTTAGAAGAATAGATATTGTTAAAATCTACAGATGTAATGTAATCCCTATGAAAAGACCAACAGCATTTTTCACAGAAGTAGCACAAACAATACTAATATTTGTATGAAACCACAAAAGACCTCAAACAACCAAAGCAATCTTGAAAAAGAAAAACAAAACAGGAGGTATCATAATTCTAGATTTCAAGTTATATTACAAAGTGGTAGTAATTAAAACAGTATGATACTGGCATTAAAATAGACACATTGGTCAATGGAATAGAGAAGAAAACCCAGAAATAAAGCTACAACTATATGGCCAATTAATCTTTGACAAAGGAGGAATGAATATACAATGGAAAAAAAATAGTTTCTTTAACAAATGATATTGGGAAAACTGGAGAACTACATGCTAAAGACTGAAACAGGACCAGTTTCTTTCACCCTATACAAAAATAAATGCACAATGGATTGAAGACCTGTATGTGAAACCTGAAACCATAAAAATCCTAGAAGAGAGCTTAGGCAGTAATTTCTTTGATACCAGTCATAACAACACACTTTTCTAGATGTGTTTCCTGAGGCAAGAGAATAAAAGCAAAATAAACTATAGGGACTATGTCAAAATAAAAAGTTTCTTCACAGTGAAGGAAATAACAAAACTAAAAGACAACCTACTGAATAGGATATGTCATTTGCAAATGACATATAAAGGGTTAGTAGCCAAAATACATAAAGAATTGATTCAACTCAACACTTGAAAAAAGAAATAATCCAATTAAAGATGGGCAAAAGTCATGAACAGACATTTGTTCAAAGAAGACATGCAGGAAAGCTCGGGTGGCTCAGTGCTTGAGCGTCTGCCTTTGGCTCAAGGCATGGTCCCAGGTCTGGGGATTGAGCACCACATCAGGCTCCCTGCATGGAGCCTGCTTCTCCCTCTGCCTATGTCTCTCTCTCTCTCTCTCTGTCTCTCTCATGAATAAATAAATAAAATCTTAAAAAAAAAAACAAAGAAGATATGCAGATGTCCAACAGACCCAGAAAAGATGCTCAATATACTCAGCATCAGGAAAATGCAAATCAAAATTACAAAATTACAATGAGCTATCACCTCACACCTGTCATGATGGCTAAAATTAAAAACAAGAAAAGCAGGCAGCCCCGGTGGCGCAGCGGTTTAGCGCCACCTGCAGCCCAGGGCGTGATCCTGGAGACCCTGGATCGAGTCCCACGTTGGGCTCTCTGTATGGAGCCGGCTTCTCCCTCTGCCTGTGTCTCTGCCTCTCTCTCTCTCTCTCTCTCTCTCTCTCTCTCTCTCTGTCTCTATGAATAAATAAATAAAATCTTAAAAAAAAACATAAGAAAAGCAAGTGTTGGCGAGGATGTGGAAAATAAGGAACTCTCTTACACTGTTGGTGGGAATGCAAACTGGTGCAATCACTGTGGGAAATAGCATGGAGGTTCCTCAAAAACAGAACTACTCTACAATCTAGTAATCATATTACTATTTACCAAAAAAATACAAAAATATGAATTCAAAGGGATACATGTTCCCCCATGTTTATAGCAGTATTTATAATAGCCAAAGTATGAAAGCATCCCAAATGTCCACTACTAGATGAATGGCAAAAGAAGATATGGAATAGTATTCAGCTATAAAAAAGAAATGAAATCTTGCCATTTGCAGCAACATGCATAGGGCTGGAGGCTATAATGCTAAGCCAAGTAAGTCAATCAGAGAAAAGACAAATACCATATGATTTCACTCATATGTGGAACTTAAGAAACAAAACAGATGAACAAAGGGGAAAAAGAAAGAGAGAGATAGAGACAAACCAAGAACAGACTTTTAGAGAACTAATGGTTACTAGAGGAGAAGTGGTGGGGGATGGGTGAGATAGATGATGGAGATTAAAGAGGGCACTTATCAAGATAAAAAAAAAAAATGTTCTTAAATTCTAGCCAGATGGATCACCTAGAAAGAACTACCTTCCAATCTTAAAAAAACCAAGGTTTAGAGAGGCTACAAAATATTAATATCAAAGTAGGGCTTTGGGCTTGATATAATCAGAATGATTTTTTTAAAGATTTTATTTATTCACAAAAGACACACACACAGAGGTAGAGACATAGGCAGAGGGAGAAGCAGGCTCCCTGTGGGATCACAACCTGAGCCAAAGGCAGATGTTCAACCACTGAGCCACCCAGGTGCCCCAAACAGAATGATTTTAAAAACGAACAAGGAAGGAAAAACTTTGTGCGTTATATGATTCAGTATTACTTAAAGCTGCATCTTTGTACCAATACAAAGAAATACAGAAATACACAGCCTAGACTTTGGGGAACAGAGTGACATTTGACAGTGACCAGCACAATACTGGAGACATGTCAAATATTTATAGGTAATGTACTTTGCGTCAGGCACAACACTGGGTCTTTGGAACGGGACATCAAATAAGATGGTCTCTGTCTTTTGGTGGCTCAACGCTATTTTATGTGCCTCTACACAGTTGGGAAGTGCTAAGTGTTTCCTGTGATGAGCCATTTGCATAAACAGAGAGCTGGTACCCTTGGCTGGCCATATTTAGCTACAGATTCCAAATCCAGGAAGGTGTTAGATATTGTCTCTTACACTTGCTTTCTAGAACCAAAATGGTAGCTAAAGCTTCTGGGGTGGGGCTTGCCATCTGCCACTCCATCAAACACGTGACATGATTTATCTCACTTAATCCTCACCACCGCCATAGGAAACAAGGACAGTATGTGAGGGTTAACCCTCACACTGCTCAGACACGAGGCCCCATCCTTGCCAGGGAACACAAAACTACCTGCCTGATGGTCACCCTACTATGGCTTTACTTCTATTGTATCGCCTGCTACTGCCATTAAATTCTGTTTCCTTATCATGGTGTGATCAGAAAAGGAGCGTGTGACTCCAATGGCTGTCTCATTAACTACAGGTTATTAAAAGGGAAAATGAGAGGAATCAAGGCAGTTGTAGATTGGGGACAGTTGGACTGAGAATTAAGCGAAATGATAAGCAAGACAGAGGGAGAGAATCAAGAGAAGATTTTACTGGAGGTTAAGAGAAAAATAATGAGCTCTTTTTTAAACACAAAAGGAGCATGTAAGCAGTGAAGAAGGAAACCAGACTGCTGGAGCCTGGCAGGGGGTAATTTATTGATCGACAAGAATGTGCCCAAAAGAAAGACATAGAGGAGGAAAATTATTCGCTGCAGTTTTCACAATGGGAGATGTCCAAGGAGGCAAAAGATGTAAATTTCCCAGGGGAGAAGATTACGAACTAAGATTTTTCAAGTCCTCCAAAAGAAAACACTGCCTTTTTTTTTTTTTTTTCCGGGTTTTGTTGATGAACAAACAACACACCATCAAACCACACAGTTGGCCTTGATGCTGACAGACACCTGAAACTGTCTGGAGTAGAGGAAACTGGGACTAATTATTCCTTAGTCTCCTAATGACCGGGTCAAAGGAGACCTCGATTCACTCAGGGAACAGACTCAGTGGGTTTCTGTGGACTCTGTCACAGAAAGGAGGAGAATCCTAAATTGAGGGCAAACGAATAGCTTCTCGACAAAGAGAGTGCCGGAATGGGGGATGCCTCCACAGACACAGAAAGCATAAGGAGAATTTGTCCAAACATTACAGACGAAAGCTACATGATCAATCTTGACAGGGGAAGCGACTGGCCGAAATGGAGAGGCCTAAGGACCGCTGGGGAAAAGGGACCATAGTAGGGTTCAGCCTGGAAACAAAGGTGGCAGACAAACCTCTCGCCCTTTACAAGGAGAACCTGCAGCTGTTCAGGTTGGAGGGGTCATTTAATATTCTTCTGTTCATTCCTAAGCCTTTGAAGGCATCTTGACTCCAGACTATCCCCAACTATTTATTTTTCCTTCACGAGAACTCTTTCATTTCAAATGACATTCTCTTCGAGATATATTTATAGGTCTATAAATTTTTTTGTCTTTAATTATAGAGAAGGAGATAAACCCAGCTCTTGAGTTATGATACCAAATATAGGGAGGCATTTTCATTTTTTAAGATTGCAGATTTAGGCAAGCTAAGTTTACAGACTGTTTGGAATTTCAATCTTTCAACATATAAGGCACTTGCAAATGCTTCTGCTCATATATATATTTTTTTCCTTCCCTAGAAGGGACCAACGCCAATAAAGCTCATCTCTGCCTGAGTTATAGCTTTTTCCTTTCTGATAATCAGTAAGAATTATGCAGAGGTGTAGCGTTGTTAGCAAACAGAAAGAGCAATCTAATTCCACCTGATTATTTGTTTTTTCCAGAACATACCTTACCACAGATGCTGGCAGGATGGTTTCTATAGAAAAGCGCGGTCCGATTAAGAGGAAAATTTCTGCTAGGTCAATTTTAATGTCCAATGTTGAATTCGAATTTGTGAATGTGAAATAGATTAATAATGAGCTTGTGCTGGAAGAAAAAATTAGAATTCTTTTCTCAGTGGTCAAAACAAGGAGAAAATACTGAGAGAACTTTTTGGGTTTTTGGTTGTTTTTTAAGTGAAAGTGACATTTGTAGAAGGTTTTCTTCATTTCTAACAAAATAAAGACAGAAGGTCTAACACCCTAGAGTGGATCCTTTGACCCAAGTAAAGAATTCTACACTTTTGCTGACTGACAGTTGGAGGCTGAGGTGGAGAATCTAAAAGAAGACTTGCAGGCACCTGCATGGCTCAGTGAGTTAAGTGACTGATTTTGGTTCGGGTCATGATCTCAGGGTCCTGGGATTGAGCACCATGTCAGGCTCCCTGCTCAGTGGAATGTCTACTTCTCCCTCTCCCTTTGCCTCCCACCCCGCTTATGCGCGCGCTCTCTCTCAAATAAATAAAATCTTAAAAAAAGAAAAAAGACTTGCTACCAGAGTCCTGAGGCCAACTTTTATCAACCTTCCGGGGAAGGATTAAATGCTACCCCAGAGGCTGCTCCCACCAGGGCTGCAGCTTCTTCTCTACGAAGCAGTTACTACTAAGCCTGGAATTTTTCTCACTGGAAGTTCACTGGTCTTCCAAAAAAGGGTGATACAGCATGGGAACACACCTCGATTTATCCAGAGACTCAAATCGATGACTTATTTTCCATTATCTCCTTATCTTCGCTTACAGAGTCTGCCATTGTATATTTATGAATCTTTAATGGTAATTTCCTTTAAGCCAGTGATAGGAACATTCACGGAAAGAGTCTTAAATATTGAGGTTGATGTGGCTTAGGTGAGGGAACTTTGGCCATTTAAGTCAGAAGTCTTTCCTTTCCCACCTGTCCTCGGAACTGTATGCTTCCACCCAAAACCAACAACTGGGGTCTACTGATGATCTCTCTTTACTGAGGATTCCTGATTCCTAACCGAAGGTAGCTATCTATTGCTGAATGGTTAATAATACTAAAAGCCAGATCATCTGCTGGTATTTTTTTCTGCTAAGTACTATGATGTAGGTCCTTTCCGATGATAAAATCCATACTTTGAGAGCTTAAAGGCCCAAAGCCAGAGGTGCTTGGGTGGCTTAGTCAGTTAAACACCTATCTGACTCTTGATTCTGGCTCAGGTCATGATCTCAAGGTCCTGGGATCAAGCCCTGCTTTGGGCTCTGGCTCAGTGGACCGTCGGCTTGAGGATTCTCTCTCTCTCTGCCCCACACCTACACTCTCTCTCTCAAAAATAAAACAAATAAATAAAAAGGCCCAAAGCCATACAATGACAGAGTTGGGATTTGAATCCAGAGCTATTACTCCAAACTCTTTTAACTGCCATACTAGACGGTCTCCCACAAAAGTTCCAACTGTGGGCTTCCTTCCCTTACCAGAGGATAAGTAGAACGAAGTCGGCCTCACATTTCTTCTGGCAATAAGAACATTTTGCTCACACATTCTGAACAAACAAGCAATTATTCTGTTTTATTTTAAAGTACCCATGTGACTTGTTCCCTCGGCTCCCACATCCCTCTGTGTACTGTCTTGACTCATATTTTGGGTTTGTTCGCAGAAAATATACTGCATTTCTAACTCCTAGGGAATTTTAACTGGCAGCCAACACATTTTGGGCTGTGTTGTGATTTTGAAGATATGCTTCTCTTTAAGATACATGAAGGCAGAAAAGAAGAAAGACTCTTCTATCATTGGCAACAGGAATATCTGAGCTGGACAAACATATGTTTTCCTTTCAATGCAGGTGCTACTGACCAAAGCCCCTTTCAAAAGTCCTGGGAACTGGATCTGTCCTGGAGAATGAATGAGTTCCTCCTTGGTTTTGTACACTCTGTCTGCCATAGCCCACAGGAAGCACAAGACAGCATTTCTTGAGGTTTGCTACACAAGTTAGTAGTTTGGGTTTACTCAGCGCTGGGGCTTCTCCAACTGGAATCTTCCAGAACCCCACATTCTGCTAGCTATTTGGTATTTTATAGAACATAAAATGCAATGAATATTTGACTGCTGTCCCATCAGTTTAAGCTTTTATATTTTTATTGAACATCTTTGAACTTGCTATTCTTCATTCAATTCTTTTCTTCAGATTTTCTGCCCCTAGACACACCTTGACATCTTAGACTATGGGACAGCAGGTTAGCCCCAGTTGGTCCCTGACTATCTTGGAGATTTTTGGCTAGAGAATGAGAGAAGGAAAATGTTGAAATAACCATGATTACTACGGTGATTCCACAACAGAGAAATCAAGGACCATACAAAAAATAAGCATAGTACCAAATGTGCTCCCTTTTGGAGCCTGGGAAAGCTTTGGTGGCTGCTCTTATTAGATGAGCAGTAAAAGCCCTCAGTAAACACCAGAGAAACAAACCCCTTCCTGGAGCCAGTAGGCATTTGTCTCTGTCCTTCTTCTGAGCATGGGGCTCCGTTCTCTTTGTGTGGATAGCAGCGCAAATCCTGCATTGGAAGCAGGCAAGGGCTCTTCAAAATGGTTCTGCACTGCTAACCAACCTCAGTCACTTCTTTCTCTCTGGCCCAATTCTTGCATGGAAAATTGAGGTAATGATTTATATGTCGTAAGCAGTTCTGACAGGTGCACTCTGTCTTGGCTTCCTCCAGCCCCAGGACTAATCGGAAGCTTATCTTTTCCTTTGTGTAATAGGGAGCTGTCAGGTTCCATGACCCTCCAAACAATTCAATCACTCACAGGAGGATTCACCTTGGAGGGAGGACGCCTTTGTACTAGAGAAGGTCATGGAGGCCATGACCTGACATGTATCAAAACAGTGGCAGGCAAGGGGCTGGAGGGCGACATGGCCACACTGACAAGACGCCATTTGCTTCCTCAATTTAAATCCTTCATATCTGCCAGTAACTTCCTGGTTTGTGCCAACAACTTTTCTACCATGGTGCATATCCTGTCTCATGTGCAGAACATTTTGCTATCTGAGCAAAGAAGGGGTCTTTCCGAAGATGACCAGTGCAGAGAAGAAAGGGCTTGTATTGCTCTTCGAAAGAAGGGGCAAATTCCTTGGCAAGGTCTATGATGCCTACTAGCATGGTCTGGCCATGATTGGCCTGCTTTGTCACTTGAACCTTGCTGTCACCACACACTTCCTTGTGTGTGCATTCCAGCCACTCTGGTTTTCATTCCATCTCCTGCTCACCTGTGCAACCTCCCACCTCGTGGCCTTCGCCTATGGTATCTCCTCTTCCTGGAATGTCCCTCCCACTCCTCTCGTCACCCACCTCCTGCCTCAGCTCAATCCAAAGTTGCTCAGGAACTTATTCTCTGCTCTCCCCAAATGGATCAAAATATCCTGTCTGTTCTCCCATGCACCATCCACCTCTCTTCTGCAGCCCCTGCCTGGCATGAGTTTCACATTAGGGGGCATTTGATTTGTGCCCTTTCCAACCATAAGAGACTGTCAGATCCGTGAGGGCAGAAACCAAGTCATTCACTACTGCCACTCCAGGGCCAACCACAGGGTGTGGCTCACAGTAGGGACTCAAGGAGTACTTTTAGAATTAGTGAGATCTGGGTGGTATATCTGTTGTTGGTCCATTTGACCAGCGCATAGGGCAAAGGCACATTTAATCAGGACCGATAAGTCAACTGTGGGTTCAGGTGCAGGGATGACTTTATGTTTTATTATCATTATTTTTTAAGAATTTATTTATTTATCTATTCATTCATTTTTTTTTTAAATTTCTTTTTTTTTTTTTAATTTTATTTATGATAGTCACAGAGAGAGAGAGAGAGAGAGGCAGAGACACAGGCAGAGGGAGAAGCAGGCTCCATGCACCAGGAGCCCGATGT
Source organism: Vulpes lagopus (assembly GCF_018345385.1). NCBI lineage: Eukaryota > Metazoa > Chordata > Mammalia > Carnivora > Canidae > Vulpes > Vulpes lagopus. The sequence goes on from NC_054831.1 coordinate 90,499,851, forward strand.
GGGATTCGATCCCGGGTCTCCAGGATCGCGCCCTGGGCCAAAGACCGGCACCAAACCGCTGCGCCACCCAGGGATCCCGTCATTCATTTATTTATTTTATTCATTCATTCATTCATTCATTCATTCATTCGAGAGAGACAGTGAGCGCATGGCAGAGGGTGAGGAAGAAGCAGGCTCCCCACTGAGCAGTGAGCCTGATGCAGGGCTTGATCCCAGGACACTGAGATCATGACCTGTGCAGGAGGCAGACACTTAACTGACTGAGCTGCTCAGGTGCCCCACAGGGATGACTTTATCATGGGAAAGAACAATGGTAACCAACGATGGCTGTCTTTTGTTACTCCTGTTTCAATACCTAACCTCACAACTCCTGAGCTCATTGATAATCTTACATTCCCCCATTTCCTTCACCCTCTCACCCCGAATAATTTTCTCAGATGCTTTTGAATTTGGAGAGCAAAAGATTTTTTTTTAATTGAGCTTTCACATGTTTCTAAATGTCTGCTTGTTTGCTACTGAGATAGGATAATTGGATGAAGTTTGTTCCCCTTGTGTCTAGATGTTTTGGCATTAAACAGACAATGTCCTTATTTAATTCAAAGTTGCAGAACTCTAAACCTCTGAAATAATTAGAGGAAGTGGAATCAAAGAGCAGAAAAGGAAATGTGGAGAAGGTGCTGGGGCAGTGGGGTAGGGCTGAAATGCACGACAGGATGGGCTGCAGTGTCAGGCACAGACCCATGAAGTTGGTTCCATTCCGTTCTCAAACAAAAGCATGTATCCACCTAGTTCCTCACTGATGGTCAGCCCCATGAGGGTGCCCTGTCTGTCTAGGACTATAGATGTGGAACCTTCTTTTTATAAATGTAGATTAGATGCTAAGCTACACAGGAGGAAACGTTTGTGACAAATGATGGTTTCTGGATTGGCTAATGCAGTGTTCCTGCGTCAAGAGGTCTCTGACAATGGGATAAAACCTCCACTGGCTTACATGGTAAAAACCCTTGCTTTGGGGAAGCCATTTAAGTGGCTAAGAGGGGGGAGTCTACTTTCAGATAAACAGGAATGAACTCTGGTTTTGCCACTTGGTAGTGAAAAAACTGCTTTTTCCATGTAGAGCAGCTGCCTTATCTGAAATAGCAACAATAGATTTTTGCTTTTGTTTTAAATATTTTATTTATTTATTTATTTTTTGGAGAGGGAGAGAGAGAGTGTGAGAGTGTGGGTACCTGAGTGGGGTGGGGGATGAGCAGAGGAAGAGTGAGGATCTTAAGCAGACGTGGGGTTCTATCTCACAACGCTGACATCATGACCTGAGTAGAAACCAAGACTTGGGCACTTACAGACTGTGCCACCCAGGTGCCTCTGGCAACAATAGTTTTAAGCTCGTGGAGTTAAGGTAAAGCTTAAATAGGGAATATGCAAGGTGCCTGGTGCTGTGCCAGGTACTAGGAAGTGCTCAGTTAATGTTAATGAATCTGAAAGTTAAGGACACGTGATTCTGTGGCAGCAAGGCCATAAGAGCAGAGGGAAAACACTGCCAGGCGAACTCCTCCTTCCCCAACCCAATCCTTTCAGCCAGCATTTCCCTAAATGAGGTTCTAGGGCTGTGCTGCTTGAAATAACAGACCCACAAGCTGCCTGTTAATGGTCGGTGATAAGATAAGGAGCTTTAGATAGAATCAATGCATTGCTTCCTTCACTGAGAAAGTCTTTCTATGGAAAATAAAAGTGTCAGCTGAACAAGGCAGTGGCTGGGTGATGTGACGATTCATACTCTGGTACCTTATCTGTGGACTGGCACTGGGCCAAACATCACATTTTGAGGAGAATGTCATAAAGAAACATGATCCCATGAGCTGAGCCAAGGGCTTTTCATAGTCTGCTAAGTTTGGTGGGAAATATCGCATGTTGTGTATCTTTCTTGGAGTAAGATATCCTCTGTCAGTAAAGGCTTCGAGAAACCCTACGAAGTAAATAAATTTGTTTAAATGTGTTTGAGTGTTTCCCCATATACTCTTGAACAAGAAACATTTGTGGGAGTGAATGTGTCTATGTGTTTTTATCACTGCCTTTAATGTTTTCCTGGTAAAGGATGTGAGCCCAACTGATCATCTGATCATAACAAACGACCAGGGTGGGATCCATTCTCCTCTGCTCAAGCAAATACAAATTAACACCCTAGGTGGAAAGTTCTTTTCCTTCGGACTCAATCATTCTAAGGAAACCAAAGAATTAAGTATTTTCTCTGTTAACAATCTCCTTTACCATGAAAGTACCCTTATATCTTCTTCCAATCACTTCCTGTGCACCCCTCCCCCCCAAAGGGATCTCCTTGTACATTAACCTCTGGGGAAATATTTAAAATCTTTTTCTCAGGTAAGGACAGGTAGGGGGTATTTAATATGCAATATCAATGCATGAGGTAAAGCCTGGTTTGCAATGTACTAGGATCAAAGTGATATCTTCCACTGAACTTGATTTGAAACCTATTAGTGTTAATTATTTTCCACAAAAATCTTATGTATAATGAGCAGGAGCCCTAGACTTTCTTCTGTGGCTTCAAATTAGTTCTGTGTATAAGCCGGTAGCAAAAGGGGGATAGGCACATATTTCTGATCTCTAGTTAAGTAAGTCTAACTGAAAAACAAATACAAATCCATTCTAGGCTTTGTGAACATTCTAAGGTTTTTTGTGCCCTGTGCACGCCTATACATGCATATATGAGCACGTGTCTCTTCAGGGGATGGGGCTCATACCTCTTACAGCGGCAACAGTGAGTTCACATTTCAAAGCCAGGACTTGGTCTGAGGACGGTGTCTTTCCCATCATACTCATAAATCAGGTTATTCCACCCGAAAAATTCAGAAAATGGAGATACTTTTCTCCTTGAATCAACTGGTTGTACCTGGATTTTCCACTTACTGTAAAAATATACAGACAGCCCTTAAAAGGAAAAGATGGGTGAAACTAATACTGGTAACTTCTCTTCTGAGAAAAATCCAGCAGGGTCAGTGTGAATTAGGTTAGACACAGTGACAAGATCTTTGCTTTCAGAGCCTGAGAAAGACCAGCAGCTTGCCTGGCCTGGCCAATCTTACCACCCCTCTGAAACCCAGGCGAGTTAATGAGCAACATTAGGAAGAGACTAGAATAGGGTCCTGCCTCATGACCAAGATAAACTGCATCAGAGGCCATGGAAACATCAAGATTTTCTTCCATAACAGGATTCTTTTCTTTTTCTAATACTAGTAGGTTTCTCAGCCTCCTACTGGCATTGAGTGTACATAAAGGGAGAGGCATTTATCAGTTCCCATCACATTCAAGAAGCCACGGTAGCCTTCCAAAATGGGTGGGAGCAAGAGACAATGAGAACTTGATCTTGAACGAGGTATAGGATTCTGCTTATATTTACATTTACGTTGGATCTGTAAAGGCAGCAGAACAAAGGTAGCTTTCAGATGAAAGAAAATATTTTATAATCTGTGAATACACTCTGAATCTGAGGCAGCTTTGCAGAGTCAGTACAAACACATATTCAAAATAAAGCACAATAGATTGCTGGTCACCAGACGTCACACTGCTTTGAACCTTTACAATTATATTCATTAGACTTTCCTGAAACTCTTGGTGTCCAGGTGACAGACAAGAGGGGAGGGAAGCAGAGAAAGGTGGTGGTAATGCTGATCATCCACAGTTCACAAGGCATCGCACTACATATGTCGACATGTTACTCTATTTTATTAGCATGACCTCTGTGGGAAGGACATATGGTGATTTTCATCTTACAGATGATGGCTAACATGTGGTCAGAGCCCCTAGCCCCTTTCCTGGAGACCTGCAGAGTGGTGTTAACGTAGAGACTCCGGAGTCGGTGTGAATCTGCCTAAAAATGTGACCCGGCCACTTAGCAGCTTATGGCCTGTGGGCAAGTCATTTCAGGTTTCTGAATTAAAGCTCCTCTTCTGTAAAATGGGGATAACAATATTATGTACCCCACGGGGCTACTGTCAGGCGGTAGTAGATGGTGTTTGCAGTGTTCCCAGCAGAAAGCCTGGCACACGGTATATATTTAATTAATGTCTGCAACAGTGTTAACTGGCCATCAGGTGGGCTGTCCCCTGATTCCATAAGGAGTAGGATGGGAAAAGAACTTGAATTTTAAAGGTCAGAATCACTCACACACAACCTAAACCTCAATGGCCTGCAGAAGCTTACTCCAGGGTGCCTGGGTGGCTCAGTGGTTGAGTGTCTACCATTGGCTCAGGTCATGATCCAGGGTTCCGGGATGGAGTCCCATATCAGGTTGCCCACAAGGAGCCTGCTTCTCCCTCTGCCTGTGTCTCTGCCTCTCTCTCTCTGTATCTCTCATAAATAAATAAAATCTTTAAAAAAAAGCAAACAAACAGCAGCTTACTCCAAATCAAATCACTCAGTATAGGACCAACTTCATTTTGATAATAAGGTTGCCCTCAGATTATTCTGTATAGAACTTTGATGTAGGAGGAAGGAAGATCACAAAGAAAGAACTTAAAAAAGGAAACCAGAGAGCCTTTGAGGTCATCATGCCAATGCCCCTCAAGCCCAGGTGTTCTTCAGGACAGCCTGGGATAGAGCTGAAAGGTAGGGGGAAGATTCTGAGTCACTGAGCTGGGAATGATGTAAGCCATTCCCAGAGTCTGATCATCATCCAGGTTTGGTTCCATGCATCCTTTCTGCTCCACTATCCCCCAAAACGACATGGGAAACTGACCTGGGCCCAAGGCACCAGCAGCTTCTACAGTTTCCTCAACAGGCTGTCCTCTAGTTCCTGCTGACTCAGAGTGTGGTTTCCAATGAATATTCAGATGAATATACCAGATACTCTATTTTGATATGAGAGGAAGGATAGTAAAAACACGAATTCAAGTCCAAACACTACCACTCACCAGCTGTGTGACCTCAGGCACATTGATTAACTTCTCTGGCTTCTGGTCTCACTTCTCTAAAATGGGTTTTTTTTTTTTTTTCAGTCCCTACATTGAGGCTTTATCTCAAAGGTGAAATCAGCCAGTACATGCAAAGTGTCCCTGGAACACAGCAAATGCTCAATAAGTGTTTGCTGCTCTTATTATTATTCCAACAGAATTAGTACCTTTGCCTAACAATGAACACAACTAGCACTGTCTCACCGAACATTAGCCAAAGAACAGGACAGGGACACGCACAATCCTCACTCCCAAGAGGTGAAACCCATCAAAACACAGGGGCTTGTCAGTGAGGGCTGCGCTTGAGGTTCCTGTGGAGTGCTTTCTGATCCCATAACTGAAACCCCATGACACAGACAGATACAATCAGATAATGATGGCAATCAATAATGATAACAGAAATTATTATTTATTTTCATAAACACAGACTATGTGCGTCCCGCTGAGTTACACACATCACATGCCAGCATTCTCTTTCGGGGCAGTCAATCAATGGGAAATCTCAATATCCACCCGCCGAGGCAGGAGGGGGAGGGATGGAGCGAAGGTTGAGAAATTACCCACACCAGACTGACACATTCACAAAGTTAATCTAATCCAAGGGGCCATCCGGGTGCCATTGCAAGCCTGTGAATATGGAACAGGCTTGATTGATTTTTCGCTGCAGTAGCTAAACACTTCATTGTTATTTGCAACAAATATAAGGAAAGGAAAGATGAAACTGTAAAAGGATTGGATATTAAGTCCCCAGCACAGCAATAAATCACAAAATGAAGTCTAGAAAAATTAAAAAAGGGTCGGGAAGGCTGCTTCTGTGTCCTAAGAGGCCTTGGGTATCAAAGCATAAAACCAAAATTAGAACCTGGGCAGGCCTGGCTGATCCTGACTCACCTGCTAATCTGTCCTGAAACCAGCCTGGAGTTACACACCCACCCCCTCACCCCCTGCCCCTCGCCCTCTCCGGAGTGAGCATCACCACATAGGCATCACAGAGGCAGCAAGAAAGCATAAAGTAAGGTTGTGTCTACACAGGAAGTGTCTGCTTCTCAGAGCCTCAGTATCCTCCTTTTATAATGGGGATACCTACATCTATACCACTAGAAAGAGCAAAATATCAATTCATGTCCTACTTGCCTCCCAGGGTCCATGGGAGCATCACATGAGGTTCCCAGAGTGAAAGACCGTCTATCCTTGAAGATGCATCTTGGAAACTCCTTCCTAGTCCTGCACCTCCTTCTCCTCTGTTCTTCCTCTGATACGGCAATCTTCTATGCTGTCCCAGGACACTTATCCCATCCTGTGTTTCTCAGAGGGTGGCCCAGGGACCATGTGCATTGGAATCATCTGGGGGGTTTTCCAAGAGGGGTCTTGTCAAAGATGTCACGGGGTGTAAGTCAGACCTTTTAACTCAGAATCCTTAGTGAGAAAGCCAGGGACTGTCCTCCACAAAGCATCACAGGTCCCATGAGGCCCTCCAAAGTTTAAGAACCACTGCTTTGATTAATGTCATGTTGCACCGCTTACATTTTGTTCTCTCCTTCCTCTTGAGGAAAGGGGGTGCCAATTCACACATCTTTGTGAGATCCGCATGGTAGCGCATACATACTTAGCACAGTGCCTGACACACAGTAGGCACTCACTGACTAGGATAAAAATACATGAAAAAGTCCTACATGTCCGATGCTCTCACCTTTACTGTTTTCCGGATCAGGGGCCACACAATCAACAGTCCTGCATGATGGTGAAGGGCAGGTGCTCTGGGATCACACTGGGGCTCTATTCTTGGCTCTGTCACTTATTATCTGTGGGACACTAAGCCAGCACTTACCTCCCTGAGCCTCTGTTGACACGTCCATAAAATGGACATGATGCCGAAGTCACAGGATGGTGATGAAGAAAGAATTGTAAAACATACATTACTCTGCTCAGCCCAGAGCCTGTCCCTCAGAAAGGCTGAGTCCACGCAGTTGCTATTAGTAAACTTAACCCACTGGCCTGTTTAATCAGTTCTTTAGGAAACAGGTCAGGTAGTGAGAGTAGCTGTTTCACTGGAAAGGCTCACTTTCGGGAAAACAGCTAGTCTGTTTAATCAACCCTACTACCCCCATGACCTGTTAGCAATAATCCCCAAGATGACCTCTTTAGAGTGCAGAGCTGGCAAATGCTCATGCTGACCGGCCACGGTGTCGCAGATGGTGGCTGGGGGAGATCCAAACAGCCACTGATGAGATTTGCAAACATCAGGGTCACTCTACGTGGAAAAATGTTAGTCTGAGACATCCCATGTGTGTGTCCTGCGGCTGAGAGGAAGACAGAGGCCATCACCAGCAGAAGGCTCGTATATAAAACAGGAAGCCATTTGATCTTTCTATCTTTAATCTCTCTAGAAACAGGGCATCCACTGAGTGCCCATCCCGAGACAAAAGCCTTTGCGGTCCTTGTCCCCCACTTCCCACTGCCAAATTTAAGCTTATGCATTAAGAAAGCTCTGCTGAAGGATTGTGAGAAACACAAATAATGAAACTCCCCTCACTCTCCGATCATGAACTAATATTTTTTTAGAAGGCAGAAGCTATAAGGAATCATAATGGAAATATTGGGTTCAGGTAGACTAGATCTGAATTCCAGTCCTACTCTTTTTTTCTAGCCATGAGATCTTGGGTAAAAATCCTCGTCGATGCTAGGACTCCATTTCTACTTCTGTGTACTGCATTCATTTGACAAATACATGGCCTTACATGGGCCATGGGTTCTTCTAGGTGTTGGGGCTCCCAGAGAAAACATAACGTGCGAGATTTAAGTGGAGGTGGAGGGGCAGCAGAAAATGGACAAATAGCATCCCAGGTATGATGCAAGCTAACAAAAAATGGGACAGGGTGAGGCCATTAAGAGTGAATGGGAAGATGTGAGCGTGCAATTTTCCCTAGGATATTCTAGGAGAGCTTCTCTGAGGGAGGAAGGTTTTGGGTGACTCAGAGATAACAGAACATACCTCACAGAGTTACTGTTGGAGCTACATGATTTAAGGATATGAAATCCAGCCTCTGGTGTATAGTAAGCACCTAATAAACATGGTTATTATTATTATTTATATTAGCTGTGAGGAAGATTTAGGTAAAACCCATTAGAAAACTGGAATTCATTACATCCCCTACATTTCTGTGGGTGGTTACGGCAAGTCACAGCGTGGGAGATCACACTTTCTGAAATCTATATTTACAACTGGTTAAAAAACAGATTCCAATCTGGCCTAGGTTCCCAGGGCACTGGCAGCCAACCATAATGAGGCAAATAATAACTCCAGGCTCCTCCTGCAGGGAGAAATATGCTAAGTGAGATTTTTCAACACCCAGCTCCCATCCCAGACTGAAGAAGTTACTAGAACTATGAGTTTCTGTTGCCTAGGGCTCTGAGGGCCTCTGACATCTTGGTATTGGGAGGCCAGGGAAGAAGGCCAGGGGACTCTCACTCAGTGGAACTACAGAAGACCTCAGGGTCATCGTTTTTGCACGCTGAGCTCAGGGATCTACAAACTCACTGTGTATGAATGAGAAAGGGGAGTGGGTGGGGACAGAGACAGACATCCTGATGTAGAATAATAATGGTATTAATTATTGAGAAAGCCATTTCAAATCGTCAAATGTATATGTCCAAGTGTAAGAGCCATAGCTCTGGATTTTTAGTCCCAGCTCTGGAATAACCAGTTAGCAGTCACTTCTCTCTCTTGGCCTGTACCAGGTCTAAGGGCTCAGGTCCCAGAGCAAAGTAGATCAAGATTTGATTCTTAGTCTTGCATGATCCTGGGCATATTATTTACCCTCTCCGAGCCTCATTTGTACAGTGGGTATTTGACAGTAAGCTGGACCTCACATGGTAGCTAATGCAGACACAGTGTACAGTATGGTGCATGGGATATAATAAATGCTAAGTACTGGACACCAGCATTTTCACTGCCCTTCCTCACTGGCTGTTCTAAAGGTGAATCAAAAGATTAGGTAAGAAAACACTTGGTGACATAAATGGCACTTTACAGCTATAAGGTGTTATTATTAAATTATCATTATGATTATTGCTGTGAATGTTATATACTGAGCAGGCAATATGGTTTTCAAAAAGCACTTCTCATAGCCTCTCTGGGTGAGTGATTGGATTTAAGAGGCTATCTCTTCCATGAAAAAGGGGAAAAAAATAGCTACATTCTTATTTTGAAAAGCTGAGCCTCCTAGCACTGAAACAGAACAGGTTCATTACTCAGTGAGGATTAATTAGCTGTCGGGTATTATTAAACGTTCTCACTCTTCAGATCCACACAGAACTGGATTCTCTGAAAGTGAGCAAGAGGTAATCATAAGACAGGGAGGAGGGAAAGAGCCACAAATGCTGGCAATGCAAATTTGAGAGAGGAGCATGTTAGTAAATTACAGTCTGATTAATATCATGTCAGCTCATTCTCTGTTTGGAGTCATTGTTCTGAATCTATGGTCTTCGGGTTTGCTTGTTTTTTTTTTTTTCCCCTTCTTCTACTACTGGGATCAAAAAGAAAAGGAGGTTGGCCTTTTCAGTGTTTTCATCCAAAGAATGCCGCAGTGTGGATGATTACACTGAAACACAGGATATTGGAAAGCCTAGGAAAGTAGATGGGGTGAAATCAAATACGGGTATTTACGTGATTATAGCAAATGTGTCTCTCAAATTGATGCAGTAACTATTGAAATGATTGAAAAGTAGTAGAGGCTTATAAAAAATAATAGCTCGGGAGAGCCTTAGAGATGATAAAATCCAGTGACCACAGATGCCCCCTACTCAATCACCAGGGGTTTGTGCTAAACATGTAGATATCTCTGGATCACCCCCATTTGCTGAGGGAAATCACTGCGGTCAGGTCCTGGGAATCTGCATTTGGAACTTGTACTGTGGATACAAAAGCACAGACCACACAGTCCTCAGGATGGCAGTTCAGAAACGAAGCTTGGAGAGGAGAAATGCAATTCACGGGCCCAGGGTCACACAGCTGGTTTAGATGAAAGCAAGAATCAGAATTGAGGTGTTCTAACTCCCAGCCACATTTCAAGGCCTCCTTCCACGTGGTCGCAAGTCCACTTCAGCATTTCTGCTCTAATGGAAACATAGAGATAGGCCTTCTCCTCAACATCGGGGTGACATCTCTGAGTGGCTAACCGCAGGTATATGAAATCCTATAGGACACCATGGACAACAGGAATTCATTGTGGGAACTCCAGACGGCATCTGAGAAGGTCAATCCAACAGAGGAAACCAGGACAAGGTGACATCTGGGCAGAAGTTCATGTTGTGAACTCCCCAGTGGCACCTACACCATCTGTTTCCCCCACAGGACTGCAAAGTTCCAAGGGGCGAAACACTGTCTTATTCCCCTTGGAGAGCCAGAAGGTTGCCCGCCACTCCCTAGGTACCAATGAATAGCTAGCTTGTAGACTGAATACAGTAGAATAAAAAGTATATGAAAAGGGAAAGCATATTAATTTTCTTATATCAGTAGGGAGTAACAATAGCCAGGATAATAATGATGAAGACAATATTAAACCAACAGCAGGGAACAAACATTAAGAAGTGCTTTCTGTGAGTGAGACACTACAAGGCTAAGTACTTCATCATACACAATGTAGCATAGATTTCTCACAAAAATCCCAGGAGGCAGTGAATCCTTGTAATGCACATGGGACTTTGGAGGCACAAGGACTTCAGTTAGTATGTCCAAGGTCCCTAGCTGGAGACCTACAGTGCCATTGTTCTAACCCAGGACAGACAGACTCAATGTCCACATTCTTCACTCTTCACCACCCTCCCCTCAGGTCTGCAAAACCTCTGAGCATTTAGAGCATCAGCCCAGTCTGATATGGAAGGAAGACTTGTGTGGCAGTTCTTCAGGCTGAAGGTACAGGTTGACAAGAGGAAACAGAGCAGCCAATGCTTACCTGCTCAGAAGCAGCTCAACAAAAGACCAGCTACCCGTGAGTACTGGGTCAATACTTGGCAGCCTAGCACTGTGGGCAGCAATGAGCCTATGTTCAAAAAGCACCTGCTGGGGGCATCTGTGTGGCTCAGTCAGTTGAGTGTCTGACTCTTGGTTTCAGCTCAGAACATGACCTCAGGATTGTGAGATTGAGCCCCGCATTGGGGTCTGTGCTTGGTGGGAAGTCTGCTTGCGATTCTCTCCCTCTATTTCTGCCCCTCCCCCTGCTCATGCACTCCCCCTCTCTCAAATAAATATTTTTTTTAAAAGCACCTGATGAATAAAGAGTGGAACAAATGAATTAATGAACAAATAAACAAGTGAGCTAATCAGGCACACACTGATCATTCAATCCCTGTATCTGCTTCTAAACCCTAGAGTGACAACCTCTTTTCCCCACATGCACTGCACTGCCTCCCTTTTCAGTTTTTGGTCTTCAGTAAAGCAGCTGGTATCTGAAAGCACATATTTGATACAGTTTTGAAAGTCCCTTGGGGCTAGGGCTGGTCTCAATATGTGCCTGCCCTTGTGCTCATTCATGTTAAACACATCCCAACCTAAATTCACCACCGAGTCCTAAACCATTTTAACCTGTATCTGGAGAGCCTTCCCTTAAAAGTTTGCTTTTAGAAATCCATTTTTAACAATCACTTTCCTAAGAGACCTTTCCTGGTTCTCCTAGAGCCAAATATAATTTCTTCCTCCTTTGATCAAACTGTAACTCTCTGACACTCTCTGCATTTATCTTACTCTATTTAGCACCATAAGCATTTTTATATTAGACCTACAAATCCCTTCTTCACTGCGTTTCTGGATGGCAGGAAGGGAGCTATTCAGATTAATAGCAGAGATCACATACTGAGTACTGGCCACGGAAGGAGGGCTTTCCACCCTCACCACCTTTTCACCCAAGTATGAGGTTCACTGTTTTACAGACAGAGAAACTAAAAATAACTTACATGGCTCAAGTTCAAGAGGGTTAAGCAACTACAGGCGATTCTGGTGAGTGGCCAAATTCCAACCCAGGCCCATTACATGCAGAAGTTCGTGTCCTGAATCACAAAACCCCAACCTGCCATATGGGCAGTCCCATCCCCTGGACCTTGAGTACAAAAGACGCTCAAGACATTTTAGGAAACGTAAGCAGAGGCTAAGAATATAGTAAGGCACGGTGGTGGCCATGAAGACCAGTCCTAGGGGAATAAAGGAAGGACACACACTCAGGTCAAGTCTCTGCTTCATCCCCTTCACTCATACATTCCAGTTGCATCCTAGGGCAGCACCCAGCCCATGCACACCAGGGGGCCCTTCCTTTGCGCTTGGTGGCCAAGACAAATGAAAGATGGTGGCAAAAGCTGCCCCTGGGCTCACCCTCAAGGTCGTGATGGTGGCAGGATCCCGGAGCCGGCCCTCCTCATCTTTCAGATTGTAACCTTCTGGCCTCTTATCACGCTCGCTGACTTTCCACAGCTTCACAGTTTTATCTGTGGAGGGCAACCAGAGGAAATCAAAAGTACAGTGAAAACAAGCTTGTCAAGGTGTTCTATGTGTGGATGGCAGGAGGAGAGGGGCGGAGAAGCAGGGAGAGGTGGAGATGAGCACCGGAGACATGCTACCGACGCTGGTTCGAGTCAAGGGCTCAGGGCATAACTCATTTGTCTGGAGGCAGCGCTCATGTTTCAAAACAAAACCATATTATACCCAGACCAATGGTTTTCCTGACAATGGCCTATGAAATCTGGAGCTTAACCATTATTTTGGTTCATTCAATAAAAATATTTATTGAACACTGAATAAGAGGAGCCACATGGACAGAATTAGCTGTGTAACTATATTATCAGCACTTGCCCTGGACAATTTATTTAATGTGCACCCTAACCCCGGGAGGTAGGTAACCCCATTTCAGTGTCCACCCCACAAGCACTGCCCTGACCATGACCTGAAAGGTCTTCCATGATCTGTCTTTCCTCACCCTTTCTGGTCTCATTGATTGCCTCCTTTGCCCTGTGCTCCAGCCACATGGCTTCCTCACGGCCCCCCATACACATCACCTCCACTCCTGCCTCGGACTTTGCACTAGCTGCGCTTTTTGCTCAAAAGCCCTTGACCCTCTTCTTCATGTGACTTGTTCCTTCCCTTTGCTCTGAGTCCCACTCTCAGAGGGGCCTTTCCTAACCAACCTACATCAAAACGTCCCCACCATTCTCTCACCTGCTCCTCCTGCTTCAAAATATTGGTGCTTCCCTCTATCTGATATAGGCTTTTTTATGTCTCCCTTCCTAGAAACTCACTGGAGGCAGGATTCTATGTTGTCCATCACTACACATCCAGCACCCACAACAGTGCCTGGAACACAGTGGATGTTCAATACATATTAGGTGTGTGAATGAATGAATCCTATCTCTACAGTGCATATCTTGCTAGCGATACTCAGAGATAAACAATGGTAAGAACATTCATCAAAAGGCTCCTTTCCCCTTGCACTCTCCTTGGAATCTCCAGCTGGAAACTACCTTTCTCACCTGTGTACTGTTCCAGAGCTTTATATCACTAGCTGACACCTATCATTCTCCATAGCAATAAAGCAGGGCAAGATCTCCAATGTCTACAGGGGTGAGGCAGTCCAGGGGAATGAGTGCGAGGGGCTGGGGGCTCTGGGAGGCAGGAGATGGCATGCCTCACCTGTAGGCTTTCGATCCCATTTCTTAAGTAAACATGTTTGGGCCAATCAGATCATATGTGGGGGCCATGTGACTTGTAGGCTTTGCCGAACAGGTCCTGCCTTCATTATTTGTACTTCCTCTAGCTTTTCTTGTGGGAGGCCCCTTCCTTAAATACCTCCTCTGTACCTTCCTCTGTGCCTGCACAGGGTAGGCTTTGGAACCAGACAAGCTCGGGCCACACCCTCACTCCCACTCCAGCCAGCCAAGTGGCTGATGACTGGGATTCTCATGTAGTAGGTGCCTAGTTTCTTCAAGTGACAGGAGCACCCGACTGATCAGGAGAAAGAGTACAGAATGCCTAATTCAATTTGAACCTCAGAGCAGCAACAAATGACATTTTAGGATGTGTCCCAAATATTTCCACCTCACAAATAAAGACACTTAACTTTACTATGCTTTGGTTTCTTTATTTTTAAGTTGGGGCAAACGGTGTCTTCCCCACGGGGCTCTCAGAAGGATTACACGGAACACCCTGTGTATGGTGTTGAACACGGGTGGCCTTCTAATACTGGCTGACAAAGGGTAGCTGTTATTAGAATTAGCAAAGTGGGTGACTATTCTCTGATAATAACATGTTGCTCTGACAGCAACAGTTTCATCCCAGGGTGAAGTCAGCACATTTTGTTTCCTCCCTAACACTGTGGGCAGAAGAGCCACCCCTCCCCCAGCCTCTATTAGGGTTCCTTTTCTCCTTCGCCCCCTCATCTTCCTTCCCACGCCTCCTCACCAAAGGCCTTGTTCCCAGTGGTCTGAAATGCACCTTCTCCTGAAGTGGGCTTTCAGCAACCATCTGGCTACTTTAACAGGTAAGTACCCCTGTTTCCTCTTATCTGGGGACTCCTCCAGCTGGTCATGTCTGCTGGCACACCTGGCTGGGTTGCTAAGTGTAAGATCTGTGTGCTCTGAACTGTGTGCTCCCCTCGGCTTGTACTGGGAAAGAAGGCAAGGAAGCCTTTCCCGAGACATTGAGTTGAATTCTGAACTTCCTATCCATACACCAACATGCCTCTGGTCCTACCCTCTCTGGACACACTGCAGCATAATGCCCGGTATTTTAGGGTGAGAAAATGAAGCAGAGGCTCTGCTTTATACAGTCATTGGATTAGTGATGGTCAAGCTGTGACTCAGAACAACACAAAACGGGGACTTTCAACACCAAATATTTTCTATTGCTTGGCTTTGGAATATATCCTGTCCCATTCGGCAATTCTTCTATTTCTCTTATTATGGATGATACGTTGCGACACAGAGAAATAGAGAAATCACAGGTAAAACATAAAGGGCAAGAATCAACTATAATCCCTCTAGTCAGGGACTATCCTTGTTAACATTTTGCAGAGACATTTGCAGTATTGTTTCTCTACATTTTGGCAGGAAGAGTACAAACCTCAATAGGGATACTGCATATACAGATTTTGTATTTTCTCATTTTATTTCCTTTTATTATACAAGTGGTAAATGTAATTGCAAAAACTGAAAATGGGCCCTAAAGTTAAAAAAAAATAAATTAAAACCTTCCTCAATTCCACTAGATAAAGTATTATAAAAATTTTGAATGAAATATCCTTTCATTATATTTATGTATATAATTATATAACTTAATATATGTAATATGCTATGCATAGCTTATTTTTTCCTGATCCTATCTATCCATACTAACATCTACTCCTATAAATATATAATTTATTAAGAATAAGAATTTCTTGATAATTAAAGGTTGAATAATGGGAGATTTATTAGCAAATTATAGAAAACTCATACAAGGGAATGCTATGCAGTCATCGAAAATGTGATGATATTTTAGAATATTTAACAACTAGAAGATATTACTATTGTTAATTGTTATATTATTAAGTAAAAAAATTTGTTGCAGAACAGCTTATCAAATAATCCCACTTTTGTTAAGAAGCAAAAAGATTTATCTATTTATCCATGTCTCTGTTTTTTTCTTTAAAAGACATCAACACTGGTTCTCTCTGGGTGTAAACACTTTGTTATCTTCATTTTGCTTCCTTGTATTTTCTAAAAAAAAATTTTACAGTGAATACACACTACTTTCATAGCTCACAAAACAAATCATTTCCCTTTCCCTCTCATCCTAAGAATTAAGATAGAAGTAGAAAGCTAGGTAAAGCAACGTGTTTGTACCTGGCAAATAATTTCAAAGTACTGATTCACAATGGAATGTTGGTTTTATTTTTCATGAAAAATGGTAAAGTTGAAAATATATGCTAGCAGAATGTAAAAACTGCACCAAACTGTAATGAGATAAGCACATATGTATATATTTTTTAAGATAATTGATGGCAAATTCAATCCAATTCCCCATGGCTGGGTTGCCTGGAGTCATTCTCGACTTTATTATCACACAATTTTTCTTGACTTAGTATCTTGAAGCTTTGTGGATAAAAAAGTCTAAGGAATATGTGGCTGTTACTATGAGTAATGACTTTTTCTTTTTTCTGGCTGGCTCTCTGAGTAGTTTATCATTACTTGTGGCAGCTTTTAAACACAATCTTATCATCTATCTTCATTTTCTCTTTTGTACAGTAATTCCAATTGTCTTTCATTAATTTTTGCATGTTAACCTATTTGGCTTAAGGGGAATTCTCAACCTCAATATTAGTACAAAAAAGAAAATCGCAGAAGAACATGGGAATTTTTCTTCTCAGAATCATTTTGAGATGCTGTTGGCATATGAAATAGCATCCCAAATGGGAAGATAATATCCTTGTTAATCAAAAAACTATTTAAAAACTCAATTAACAGAACATTATGCTATATAATTAATCTTCATTGCATTCCAATGATTGCCATCCCATCCCCCCCACAAAGCACTTAATAAGTCTTTGGGTTTTATAGTAATAATCAATAGGGTAAATTTTGTAATATAAAGTAAGTTAGCCATAGAAGATAATCAGACACTTTTACTGCCTGAAATGATTAAGTCAACATCATCAGAAGTCTCTTTTATTCTAAAGGGTTGGATACACAGGGCCTTTGAGTAAAACTTCAACAGCAAAACGAAAAAAAAAAAAGAAGAAGAAGATGAAGGAAAAACATGCATGTGGTCTGGCTTTCAAGAAATCTGAGTTGAAAAAAGTAAAGTGAACAATACATACAGTTCTGAGAAACAATCAAATTACTGAGAATCTGGAAAAACAGAGGAGTGGAGATCTGGTCATGTTGAGATAAGCCATGCTTGAATAACCCTAAACTGGCTATTTCAGAAGTGCCCATGTTTAAGTTTGTATACTGGCTTTGTCATCAAGGGAGTTTTAGTTCATATGCTTTAAAAACTTTCCCCCTTCTTTTCAGAAGATTAACATAAAACTCACTGTAAAAGCTTATTAGCAAGTAAAAAATGATAAAAGGAACAAAATCTACAAGACATTCAACATGCATGATCCAAAATTAATCATAAATCTTTCTGTGTGCTTCCTGTCTTTAAAAACGTTAATATATACCTGATCATATTATATACATGTGAGCGTGGCCTTGTCAGTGCTGGGCCTAGGTAAAAAGCAAATTCCTGCCTTCTTGATTTATATTTAAATGTATATCCCTCTGAGGCAGACTCACATGTGGGATGAAATGAAGTGCTCTCCAGCTTGGTAGCGGGTTTTCAATTTTTATACACTAATCCTCTGAATTGTTATGCTATTCAATTAGCACCCTTTAGTATGTGATTTTACTCTGAATTGTTCTGAGCATAGATGGCTTCTTTCAGCAAGGGTATTATGAACCTTTAGGGTAGGTCATTTCACTGCATGAAAGTTTACCAAACAAATATGGAATTTGGCTCTCTGTTCAACCCCTAATGTCCTCTCTCTTTGACCTATTTCTATCAACTCCCCCTATAATAACAAATGGTATAAGAAGAGGATGGAAGGACCCAGAGAGAAAGAAATCACTTTTTGGTCTATTCTTAGGTAGGTCCCCCTCTCTTCTTGATCTGTGCTCCCGGCCAAGAACTTGAGGGTGAAAGAGAGACACAGCCATTTCCTTTACGAACCCCCAATACATCCAGGAACTAATAATTCCAGTATGCCCAACTCATGGGGATGGCATGTTGAATTGTCTGAACTGTATTCCCAGAATAACATTTAGTCAATCTTAAGAAAGGAAGTCAGATTCTAAAAACACCTGGAAATAATCTGCACTAGTCAAAAAACTACGGACAATGGGTCTCACATAATTTGGTCATAAATCCGTTATTTTTAAAAAGGATAATAGCTATGTACTGAGGGGATACCCTGTGCTGAGAACTCTGGTAGACATCTTGCATATACTGTTTGAAAGTTTTTCAACAGCTCAAAAAGTGAGCTCAAGAGAGATGGAAATACATGGTTTGCTGATTGTATCTCTGCAATTACCAAACAGGCAAAGTCACCTCCACGTACCATTAGTAGACAGAAGGAAGTAGGCTGCATTCTGCTGAGGGAGCCATCTTATTTTATTGATTTTTTCTTCTATTTCTAAACTCTTCAGGTAATCGAACTCGGGTTCATGGCTCTGGAATGTGCTGTAAACATTGTATTCACCCCTACGATGAACCTGATTCTTACTCTGTAGGAAGGGAAAAAAAACACACACAAAAGAAATGAAATCATATAAGCCAACTGCAAATTCACCAATTCCTTTTTTCTTTTTTTCCAGCATTAGAGTCCCTTGGGTGGGCTGGTCAGGCCACGTCAGTGTAGAATGAGGGCAGACCCATGGCAACTAGTTGATCTTACCTTACTGGCCTCCCCAGCATTTGATTGTGCATCCCTGTTGGTCATAACTGGCACCTCCAATATACATCTATTTATTTATAAATTATATGCATGAACTTCTGCACTAATATGTAGTGTGTACAAAATACACATAGAAATAGATGTCAAAATAGGACACGATTTAAAAATGCATATAAAGAGAAATTCTAATATTTTCTTTCTACATCCTAATAGAGGTCTCAGACACCCTTAGGAGGGAGCCATCCCACAGCTACATCCACACTGACCTATATTAATCCCTCACAAAGACTCCAAAGCAATGATATCTATACCTTTTGCTGGCCTTTAAAAATCACACTGGATCCTCACAGAACCTCTGAGAGGTAAGCAGTGCAGGGAAATGGACCAAAGAGGTTCAGAGGTATTAAAATGACGTCTTCAAGGTCACACAGCTTATACACAGATTTGGGCATCCGATCTCTCCCTTCCCCATTTTCTTGTGGCACAAAAGACAAAACAGACATTGGCACAGAGATGCCACAGGAGTCCCTGGAGGACTGTCAGACTCTACCTCTGGCTTCCCCTCAGCTCCGGTTATGCATAGCATGGAACCACAGGAACTACGCAAAAGATGGGAGAATGAAAGAGGATAGGATCTGCAGGAGGGCACAAGGGTAAGAAGAGGGTGGAAAGGAGAACAAAGAGGGTGTGAGGGAAAGACGAGAAGGAAAAAAAAGTGGGGGAGCTTTTATTGCAGGTGTTATAGGACATTATTACCAAGCGCTTCCAGATTCAGGCTTTGGAAAACTGCATACAAATTCAAATTCAGGTCTTACCACACATTTGTCGTAGAAACTTGACTCTAAAGAAAAGTCTCAATTAGAAAAACACAATCATATTCCTGGATGGATATTGAACATTCAAACCCAAGTCTCCATTTATTCCATTTGATGGGTGCTGGTGCCGATGGCCGGTGTGGGGTGTGTTTGCAAGGGTGCTGAGGGTCTACGAGCAAATTCTCCCAGAGTGTGCCTCCTGAGAAGCCACTCACACAAGTCGGCAGTGGGCCTGACCCTAGATGTTGTCCTATGGCTTTCTCAGGCTTCGCGTTCATTCCAACCCGAAGCTTGCCGCAAAGCAGAACACTCAACTGTATGCTACCAACCTCCACGTCTATATTTTATTGAACAAAACCACCCTCTTCCTTTGGAAAAATGTGTGCCCTTTCCTTCTGCTACTGACTCAGGCTTCCCAAATAGTTCAGTCAATTAAAATAGGTGAAATCCATAAATAGCTAATGGAAATCGTGATATAGAATATGACCGGCAACATGCTGCCTTGGGTAATTTATGTTAAATAGTTGCTCTGGATCTTCTTTATCATCACTATGAACCTAATTGGATTTTTTTTTTTTTTTAATGGAAGAAGGTTTGAAAATCAGTTTTCAAAGGACTTTTAATGCTAATATCCTGCTTACTACAGAGACAGCCAGTCCACCTTAACAATAAATTTATGTGTGTTGATTTGCTACCATCCAAATCAGACTGTCAAGTGTGTGTAGTATGTGCCAGACCAATTAGCACTAGGCAGCTCTGGAAAAGCAGGAAAAATTCCAGGTCACGAAGAGCTATTAGTTCCTACTTGCCAACCACATTTTCGTGTTTCCAGGGCCAATGGAATAGGCCGGGTGCCTGATTTAATGCTGAACACTTGAATTTCTACGGAACCCCGAGGGATCACGATGCCCTTATAGAAATTAATTGCAAATAATGTGCAATTACCAAATATATCACCTCTAAATGAGGCTTTCCTTTTTTTGAGGGGAGGTGGAACATAAATGGCTTTGAGGCACAAAGCAGGCTTTAAATTGCTAGGGAAGTCTCTTGCGAAACCTTCCTCCTGCACTGGGCCTCCCCCTGCACTGGGCCTGGTGAATCTCAGAGGCAGGCGGTAACAGATGGGAGAGGTCCTAGAACACACACCGGCCTGCTGGAAGCCCCAGGACCATGCCAGGGGAGGCCAAGGAAATCAGATTGGGTTGTAATTCCATTCTGACAAAACAGAAGCAGGCACTAAAAACTCAATTTATATGAAAAAGAGAAACAATTCCTAGTGGAACCCAAGTCTCAGGAGGAAATGGGCTTTTCTGAGATTCAATTCACTGGAAGTTGGAACTCCTGCTCCGAATGCACACAGCACCGAGCTCCAGGAACCGTGATGACTCCTACAGTAAAGCGCACGCCACATGCATGGCTGAGATGTTATTTTGTGGGTTCTCACTCCCTTTGGTAGGGTGAACTGTCCCTTTCTTCTCCACTGACCCAAGGTGTCCTTTTCATATCTGTTGGCAAAAAGCTATCTTTTCCCCCTCCTACATATTCTGCAGGAGCACCTGAAATCTGGAGACTTCGTTTCAAAGGCTGGAAGAGAAATCCCAGTCAAAAAGGAGTTCTCTGCTCAGCAGCACCCATGGAGTTTTGCAGGTCGGATGGGAAGTGAGGTCGTTTTGAATGTGCAACACCCAGGTTTGGAAAGATTAGGCTCTAGCATCAGGTGCTTTCAATGAGCCTGAATGTGGAACTGTTGATGTTAATGACTTTTTGGCAGTTTTTAGCTTTCGAGCAAAGCGGCAAGGTTAAAGGCGACACGTGAGGATTAAGGAACAGTAGGAGGCCTCCTTTAAAAAGAGAAGAAAATGGGCATTTTGCATTCACTGCCACTTACCTCTTGCTCTCGTTGAAATATTACAACCCGACCCCCCTTGTCCCCTGTCGCTAGTAATTCTCCCGTGTGGTTGAATTCTACCGTAGAGATAATGTCAGCTGAAAAGGAGAAGACAAAGGCAATTAAAGTAACTGCACACTTACTTTGAAACGATAGATAATAGATATACTTTTCTGTGCACTGAAGGGCTCTGGGCTTTGTCTCTGCAGTGGAATTTATAAGAATTTGATGCTCCATATTTTAAGTGCCACGAGGAGTGGTGTTTGAGAAAGGCAATTTCCTAGATGCCCACACGGCAGCGTGGGCTCTTGGAACATCTGGGATGACAAAAGGGAGAAGCACATACAGACCCATTTGTTTGGGGCAAAAGAAAACGCCTTTCCTTAATGCCCCCAGGAAATGGCAATGTTTGCTTCTTGCTTTTGATTTTTAAGAATTTTTACCAACCGGGGACCTTTTACCCACCCGGGGCCTTGGGCCTCCTCCTTCCTTCTACACAGAGAAACTTCCCCAAACAGGTTTCAGTTGTGGCCTTTTGAAAGCAGGCTGAAGACTGTGAAGCACCAGGGCTGGGGGTGCTTGAAGCTCAGATGTGGGGATGCAATAGGAAGGTACCACTGGGATGCTAGGAGGCAGAAACTCAGCCTGACCACAATTACTCCAGGTTGACCCAGGCTCCCTCTTCCCCGGTGAGCCCAACACCCCTATCTGGAAGAGTATGGCCTTACTCCAACCCCAGGAGCAAGATGTTGAGAATAGGGTCACAAGGTCAGAGGGGAGAGG
The DNA here is from genome assembly GCF_018345385.1 of Vulpes lagopus. Lineage (NCBI taxonomy): Eukaryota > Metazoa > Chordata > Mammalia > Carnivora > Canidae > Vulpes > Vulpes lagopus. The sequence continues at coordinate 90,521,758 of NC_054831.1, forward strand.
GCAATTTGTACTCTGTTATTTCAGAATGAAGAAAATACACAGGCGCCAGGAACTCAGATCACAGATAATTGCTGAAGGAATGCCAGCCTGCCAGGTCTTTCTTCAACCCTGGTTACCCTGGAGCAACACGGACAGGTAAATTACCTATGATTGGATTTATTAGGGCTATTTTTAGAAAAATGTCAGAGGTTAATTCCTCTGCAATTATTCCCCTGCAGGGCTCCAACAATTGCTACCCAGAGTACAAATGAGTTTTTAAAAAAAACAAAACAACAACAACAACAAAAAACAAGAGGTAGGGGAATTATGACTATGGCCTTTGACAGAGGAACATTCTGAAGATTATGTCCAGGTGAGGAAAGCAAAGGGGAGACAGTGAGGTGGAAAACGAAGGCAATTACCCCTGAATAATTCAAATCTCAAATCTCACTTTAATATCATCATTTCAGGATTTTCTTTGTATGCCTGATTTATTCAGGCAAGTAGTGTAAAATTCTCCACTTTGCAGGGAACAGTCCCGTTCCATATACAAAAACACTTCGATAGTCATTCTCTGTGCAGAAGTAAAAAGACTAAGGACAAGCCAAGGCCGCTCTCAAGTAGGGAGCATTTAAAAGAACAATTCACGATTTCCTTTTTTGGCTTCTTGGGTGTCTGACTCCAGTGGTAGCAAATTCAAGCCCTGCGGAGCCATGAGGCATCATGGCCCAAAGTAAACCAGGTGAAGGAGAAAGCTTCCTCTTAAGGGGAAGTGGCTACTTGTGGATATGAAATATTTCACGTGCTGCTAAATTTTTTTTTGTTTTAATAAGAAGCTGAAAATCCAGATTTTATGCAAAATCTCTGAATTTTATAATATTGTCAACTATTTTACTCCCCAAGCCATGACATTAAAAAAAAAAAAAAAAAACTCGCCTGTGGGTAGAATGTGTTTGGTGAGTCATGAGTTTGTGACATCTGGTCTATCGAGTCTTTCTTCAGGAAAGTCCACCCCATTCCTTACAGATGATCTCAACTAGAGATCTAGTCTGTCCACTCAGGAAGATTCCTCCAAATGAATAGGACTTTTAAGGAAAGCCAATTGAAGCTGGGCGGTTCCTTGGTTCCTGATGTAAGTTTGGAAGCCCATTTCTAGAATGAGTGCTCACTGAGGAGTAAGCAAGCCCAGCAAGGCTGAGAAGCCAGCACCTCAAGTGAATTATGACGCCACTTTCCTTTGTTAGAGTTTATGTATCTTAGCAAAGCACTTTCATGTAAAGAGGAGAGAAGGCGGCTGTGCAGGGTTTGCAGCTGCCTCAGGATGCCCTGGGAAAAGCACTTGAGCACTAGGACACACTTCTAACACTTGTTACTGATTCTGGCCTTTCAGTGAGGGGTTGGCAATGGGGTTATCCACAAAGCTTCCTGACTTGTGTGCAACCTAAAGTGGACATGGCAGCTTCTGTCAGGTACCTCAGTAGGAGGCGGAAGCTCTCAAACTATTAAAGCTATAAATACCTCCTGAAGGAAAGAGTGGTGGGGAACAAAGGGGGAGCGGTGGGGAGGACCCCCTGTCTCTGGTGGACAGGTTACCAGAGTCATGTTTAGGATGTCTTTAGGTCAACAAGCAGCCTAACTGCACTTTACACCCTTCCTCTTAGAAGCAATGTTGACACAGACTCCAGAGTTCTAGAAGGTGCACTGGGAACTAAAAGATGGGCCTTCCCTGTTACTGAAGTTAGGAATCAGAAGGAAGAATTAAGCACCATTTTCCAAGGTCAGTCTCCGACTCAGTTTCCAAGAAAACATCACACCAACAGAAACAAAATTCACTCTCCCAGGGATGACATACACATTTGTCTTTTTGCCCAGACTCCCTGAGAAAACGTCTTCACTCTCCCTTTCAGAGATGCACAGGTCAAAACAAGGTCGGACTCCAGCTCACAGCTGAGCCACCTGATCCAAGCTGGTGTTACTCAAACTCTGCGTTATGAGGGATCCAGGCATGGCCCCAGCTAATAAACATGACCCATTTATTTTCTAGGTGTTACAGTTATTTGTGCTATGCCTCCCTCAAGAACCTTGTAAGAGGAAAAGGTGATTGGCACAGCAGGATTCTCAAATTCTTTAGTCTTTTTGCCAAGTCCTTAGTTTTGTTTTAATCCTGCCAGTGAGCTGGTCTGTATACTAGGTTGTTTATATCCAGCTATTGTCTACCTCCCTTCAGAGCACAGGCCACTGCAGCTCGAGTTAATACCTGTTTTGAACCTTCATGTTTCCTGACTCATTTATCACTGCTAAGCCAGTAGGTGTAACCAGAATACTGTAGGGCCCCATCCACCTCTGCAGATCTTCATCTATGACTGTTTAATAATTGATGCAAACCTCATGAATCACCCTACATTCCAATTAAGGACACTCAAACTTCTGATGCAAATACTCTGGTGTGCAATGGGCTCTCGGTAGAGCAACTGAAGTCAGAAAACCCATGCTGCTCAGGACAAAATAACTCTGGTTGAGTATAGAGAGGACACGGTGATAATAATCAACTAGCAAGCCTGAAACAAAAACTTCATCTGAGATCATGGCCAAAAGAAGTAAATTCATCAAGTTCAACATAACTTTCACCTTTAAATGATATGTGTATGTGACAACTCATTTTATCAAATGCCGAGCCCAGTCATACTATTATATAAAAAGCTGTAAACTGGAGCTTTTTCCCTCTGCTCCAGAGAGATGTAGATAAAGTGCCTGTTTTTGACTAAAAACAAAGACCAGAGGCCAAAAACAGTTATGGAGGTCAAATGTAGTTAACGTGATTTTTTAAAAGGAAACCCTGGGAGGTATGACGTTTGCCCTGTTCCACATTTATTTGTGCTGATTTAATTTCCACAAGATGGTGGCCTGGTAACCCCATTTCTAGTTCAATAGGCACTGCCAAGACTGAGTGTTTCTTTTCTAAAATCAATCTCTGCATCTTACAAAGGTTCCAAACTAGTAAATTCATACATAAAGTCTCCATTTACCTGAATAATAGAAATTGACGTGGCCTTTAAATGCCTGTGATTAGGTTGAAGAAATGGAGGGAACCGCCAGCACATGCCCTCGTCTCTCACTGTACCACACTAGGCTGGAGCCTGCACAATGCCTGGGCTGAGCACAACGATTAGGCGATGGACAACCCAAAGAGCATGGTGACTGTTTCAATCAAATGATGGCTCAGTTTAAACCTGGAGAGGACCTAAACCCAGGTCCTCTGGTGAGACAAGGTCTTACTGACCAGGTCAGGAGCACTGGCCTCTCTGCATCAATCATAGGGATTCAAATGAGAAGGTAATGCAATTTAGCCTTCAAAGCCCATTAAATGTTTTATCTTTCATCTATGAAACATTTGGGAGATAATACTATAAAGTCATTTACTCTGCTTATATCAGCTGGCCAGTTCTGCTCACTCAATTCTTGGCTTTCTTCCAGATGGTAAGATGGGCTCTAGGCAGAGTTGTCTGCGTCTTCTGTGAGGATGAGGATGTGGCCAGCCAGGACGGAAAACAGGTGCCACAGTGGAATACAGGTAGTTGATGGAAAATTTGTGTTGAGAGTGATTTGAGAGGTCACTTGCAGGCTGAAGTGCTTTAATCGGCAATGGGTCCTGCGCTGCGTGGTGAAGGGCAGGGGGCAATATGTGTATCCTTTGTGGTCACTGCATAGGGGCTTGTAGCTAGATTGGCAATGCTTTTGTGGCTCATTAAATAAACAGGGAAGACAGACTCCCAGCAGGAATTAAAATTACTCCCTCCATCTACAGAAAACGGTGGCCTCCTTCTCGGGTTCTGGTTCACGGCCCAAAGTCAGCATCCATTTTCTTGGAAGAGGTTTCCTCTGGTAAGTTTTGATAAATGAAATAGTGTGTTACAGTATATTTTCCATCTCAAAATAGGGGGATAAAATGAAGTCTGGTTGTGGCCAAATAAGTTATGCCCAAGTTCTGCTAGTGGGATTGTGTCAAATGGCCTAGTTGTTGAAAAATGTTAATATATTGTAAAATTCAAACAAAATTGGGCAATAAAACAGTAGGTGTGCAATGACTGCAATTTTTAAAAGGTATTCTCATTTAAAAATATACTTTTAACTGGTAAAGAAATATACACTTTCATTTATTCAATAAAAACTTTCATTAATACCAAGATGGTGCTTAAAATATAAAATGAAATTTCTCTTATAATCTGACTCCCTGGAAAATAATAATTAACTCCTATAAATACACACACACAGGCAAATAGTCAAAGGCCTAAGTCTGTTGTTAGTCAGAGTCCAAAATGATGTTCTAGTGTAGGATGTTAATGATTTAACTTTTCTTATAGCCTTTTTCTAAGTTTTTCAGGATTTTCTAATTTTTTTAAAAAATCAGGACCATCAATCTTGAATAATTTTTAACTTGTAAACAATTTTAATTGGTTTTCAAACTGAATACAGGGTTTTAGCATTTATCTCAGCGATTCTATAGACGTTTTAAACAATTTCTTTTTAGGGAAGCCTGGTGGTTCAGCGGTTGAGCATCTGCCTTCAGTTGAGGGCATGATCCTGGGATCTGGGATCAAGTTCTGCATCGGGCTCCCTGCAGGGAGCCTGCTTTTCCCTCTATGTCTCTCCCTCTCTCACTCTGTCTCTTATGAATAAATAAATAAATCTTTTAAAAATTATTTTTAAATTAAATTTTAAGTTCCCAGATAGTAAGATTCACTCTTTGTGCCATACAGTTTTATGGGTTTGGATCAGTGGGTATAGAGGTGTATCCACTACCACCACCATGATATAGAACAGTTTCCAAACGTCAAAACCATTGTGAAGGTACAGAGGCTTAATACCGCTGGCTTCTATAGAAATAGCTCAGGTGGAAACCCAATGCTTATTTCTCACTAGTGAGAGTCAAAGTTTTATTTTTTAATCTCACTGTTTAGATAGTATCACTATTTAAAATTCTGCTTTTAGAGTGGCCGGAAACTAAACTCATCAATATGCCTTTGTTAGCCTGCATCACAAACTAGGTTTATGCATGAAGTTTTCTGCCTGTGAATTCAAAGTTTTCTTGGTAATGAAACAGGACTATGTTTCAGCCCTTAGTTCAGTAGTAGCATTAGCTTCGTAACTCAGTACTATTTCTCACATTCCTGGAGCTCAGTTCTAAGTGACAGAAGTAGTAAATATCAAGCGCTGAGCAGTGAAAACAAGTGGATCTAATTTTGTTCACGAATTTTGTTTATTGGCAAGAGCTTCCCAGTGAGAAGGATTCTGATATCATGCTGGGATTGGTGGGAGGGTGCTGAGATCAACTGGTTATGTCCAGCATGGGTATGGCAATGGCCAGTACACATGCCATGTCCTTGCTATCCTAACCTTCTGTGTGTAATAGACACTCTCTGACTGATCCAGACTTGATTCCTTTGTCACCCAACCATTGTCTGGTATTTAGATACTGAATCCTTTTCCTTTCATTTGAATGTAATTAATTCTGTGCATATTGGTTTTAACTTCAATCTGGCACTGGTACAATAGATACCAAGGGGTTTAAACCACTGCTAACTAGATTTTCTGTTATTTGTATCTAAATGCATACATAATAAACATGTCTTTCTGTCTTTATTCTCTTCATAGCATTATGCACAGGGCTAGATTATCAATACAAGTTGAATTGGGAAAAAAATGGTTCTTTGTCTTGCAACATCTGTACTTAAGCTCTCACACACTTTTCATGTCACTTTATCACATGATCAGTGTTCCTTCATACTTGCTTAGTTCCCAGCATTGAGGTGGTTTGTTTCCCCATCTTTCTCTGTGTGGAAATGGTACATTATTGTTCCACCGTTCAAATATGAAAGCAGCTTACTGGGATAGAAGCATCCCCTACCTCCAACTTATCATGGTGTCCATTATAAAATTATGACTTCAGAGAGACTGAGCCATGTTCTCCTTAGGAGCCAGGTTCTTTCACTAAGTCTAGGGAGCCTACCATGCTTGCTGAGCTGTGAAAATCCAGATGGTGGGAAGCCAGTGAGTAATGAATGCCATACTGTTCCTACTAAAATGCACACAGCTTCCCCACACTGACCAAATCCCCAGCACTAGCCGGGTCTGGGACGACCCAAGACATGTGTGGGTTGATGGAGACTGCCTTTCATTTAATACAAGTTCTTACCACAAAGAAGCTGAGAAGAAAGAACATTCCTGTCGTGGGGACAAAACCTGGGGCAAAGTCATTTTAAAAATTCTAAGTCCTCCAAATACAGAAAAATCCAGTGGGAAATTGGTAGCAGTCCAGACTTGCATACAAGCCTGCATGGTTTATAGTGGAATCTGCTGTCAAGGTATCTACCATCTGTCACCCCCTCTTTCAGAAAGCAGAGGAGTAATTAACTGCTTAGGCAATGCCAACTCTGTCCATCATTCAGATTTATTATCTATATAACATGGGTCATCTAGCATGGACCCCAAAGTTAGTGGGACTCTGGGTCTAAAGTGAGGAAATTCATCACATCTGTGGGTCTCTATAGGAGCTTTCGGGAAGGCCCTGTGCCACCCAAACATAACACAATGTGGAGTTCATTTGGCATGTCTTTGGTCAAAAATTTTGACCAGAGCCAGAGGCTCTGAAGTCAGAATATATGCACCTGCCTTATGGGAGCTAAACATCCCCTGTTTATGTGTTGGATCTAATTTCACTTATTTAGGGAAGCCATGTATGTGTTCTCCCAAAACCCAGAGATCCTCTCTTACTTGGCACCTCTACTGCTCCCCATACTTCCCCTTCCTAACAGACCACTTACCATTTAGTGCTTACAACAGTGATAGAACCATTTTAAATGCCTTTATCACTCTCTGAATTGTAAACTCCATAAGGAACATATTCATCATTGAAGCTTTGGTGCCAAGCTTAATGTCTTAATACATGATGGATGCTTCTCAGATTTTTTCTTTAATCAATCACTGAACAGCAGACAAAGAGAGTCAACACCAAAGTGGGCCACCATAAAGAGAATAACCCTAAACAGAGTATCAACAAACAAAACATTTTTGCTGGATGATTTTAAGAAACACATTTTAAGGGGTGTGAGACAATGGGATATTCTTATTTTGGAATGAGTATTTTATGACTTTAGAACCATGTAGATTGATCAATAAACACCAAAAAGCCTACAAAGCCTTTGTCATTTGGCAGGGATATAAGGGTCCTATGAATCACAGGAAGAGAAAACACCAAATGGGTTAGTGAAGAGAGGGTACCAGGAGAGGGCATGAGGTAGCAATGACACCCTCAAAGCAGATTTGGAGCAAACAGGTCTGAAATGCAAGGAATCTACTTAGTGAACACCTACTATGTGCACATCACTGGACTGGGTGCCAGGTATATTCTATAAACAAAACACTCTTGGTCTTTGCCTTCTAGAAGCTTTCAGTCTACAGGACTGGGAAGCAGTGGTAAATAGGTATATGGTAAAAAAAAAATGTTGGAGAAGAATTGTTCAAACACCCTATAATGGAAGTCTTTGAGCCAGAGAGTAAGAACTCTACAGTTGACCTAGAAGGCAAAAGGAAGTTACTAATAAAACTTAAGGTAACTCACATGTCATCCATATGCCTGTATTCAAGAACCCTATTTTTTTCTAAAGAACAAATTGAATAATCAATACTTCTGTGAGCTAAAATCTAGATGGACTTAAAGAATGAAAGAAGAATGTAGTAGGACAACAGCTGGATTTTTCCCCCCTAAAACATGACGTTTCTATGTCACACACAAGAAAGATGCTAACATTTTACAAGGTATTATGCAATGATGGTTCTTCAATGGTTTTAGCAAAGAAAATACAAAGTATTGGAACCAAATGTGTCATTTACAATTCTATGAGTCAGTATTTCTCTTTCTCTCTTTTCCTCTCCTCTTCCCCTCTTTCCCTACATTCTCCTGTCTCTCTCTCTCTGGCCAGGAGTTGTGGCGTTTTGAAGACTATTAAAAAATATTTACTCTCCAGGTGACTGCCTAGCTCGGTTGGTGGAGCAGATGACTTTTGATCTTGAGGTTGTAAGTCTGAGTCCCATGTTGGGTGTATATATTACTTAAAAATAAAATCTTAGAAAAAATATTACACCCAGGGCACTTGGCTGGGTCAGTCGGTTAAGTGTCTGACTCTTGATTTCGGCTCAGGTCATAATCTCAGAGTCGTGAGACTCAGCCCCACTTTGGGATCTCTGCTGGACATGGAGCCTGCTTAAGATTCTCTCTCCTTCTCCCTCTGCTCCTCCCTCCTCTTTTGGATATTGTTTTATAACACTGAATACAGTACTTTATACATAGTAGGTAAACAGCGAAAGATAGCATAAACAAGTGTTGATTTCCATCACCAGCATGACCAAAACTTTAATAAATATGCATCAGGCAAAAACACTAATGTATATCCCTACTGATTTTTTATATCTGCTGAAAACTGGATATTTAAAAAATCCATTATATTTGATATCATGTTCATATGGCAGTTTAGAAACCAACAAAAAATATAAAATGTAGAAAAGTCCTAGGACTACTACATGTTGATAGATTTATTCCTAATTCCATTTTTCACTCAAAAAATATTCAGTGACCACATCTATTAGGTGTTGAACACTACTCTAGGAATTGAATGTATACATCTGTTAAGATAAAGCAGTTTTCCTCACAGCACCTACATTCTACTTGTAGAGAAAAAATAATCATCAAAAGAGTTCTGTAGGTAGGTGGGAGGTTTAGATTTGAAATAGGGTGATTTCAAATAGGCCCCACTGAGCCAACTTGAAAGAGGTGAGGGAGATTACCATGTGGGTATCTGAAGGAAGAGTGCTTCGGACAGGGAACAGACAGTGAGAAGACCCTAAGAGAGAGAGATGCATGTGTCAGCAAACCTGTGTAGCCAGAGCCATGCAAATAAGGGAAAAATGAGGTCATACAAATAAGAAGTTCAGATGATATAGAGCCTTGTAGACCATAGCAAGCACTTTGGTCTTTGCTAAAAGTAAAATGGGCACAACAATGTGAATGTACTTAATACCACTGAACTGTATACATAAAAATGGTTCAATGGTAAATTCTGTGTTATGTTCCTCTCACCACTGTTTTTGAAAAAGTGAGAAAAAATGGAATCAGAGGCCATTGGAGGGGACTGAGTAGAGGAGTGGGATGGCCTGACGTGTACAAGTATCACTGGGGACAGACTGCAGAGGGCTGAAGGAGCATCAGGAAGGGTATTGAGATAATCTCAGTGAGAGGTGAGGGTGGCTTGGACCAAGGCTGGCAGTGAAGGTGGAGAACCGTAAACAGATTCTGGAGTAGACTGAGTCACCTTGACAGGAAGTGCAGATGGGCTGGTTATGGGGTATGAAAGAAAGGATTCAGGATGACTCCAAGGTTTCTGCTCTCAGCATCTGACATGAGGGAGTTGCCTTCGTTGAGATGGGAAGTTGGTGCCTTCATTGAATGGGAAGTTGGTGGGTGAAGCAGGCATTCTGGAGGAAGACCAGATAGTAAGTTTCTGGCATGTGGAGTATGAGGGGTTTATACGTAGAGATAGATATCAGAGTTTAGAATTCAAGAGGGGTCTGAGTTGAGGATATAAACTTGGGAGTTTAATAGTATCTCAGATGATATTTAAAGTCATGGGATTGGATGAAATCTCAGGGAGTCTATTAAATAAGAGGAAAGCCAAGGGCTGAACTTTGGGGGCACACCCAACATCTGAAAGGTTGGGAGAAGAATCAGGAAAAGGGAAGAAGGAGCAGTCAGTGAGATAGGAGGAAAATAAAAGAAGCCGAGTGTCCCAAAAGCCAGTGAATTGCAGAGAAGAGGGTGATCAATCACGCCAAACACTGCTGATAGGCAAGGTAAAAGCCTTCAACTGACCTTTGGATTTGAACCACGAAAGTCACTATTGACTTCATCAAGTACAATTTCTGTGGTTCAGCAGAAGTAGTTTGGTGGAACCAGAGAGTGGGTTTCAGAGTAAATGGGAGGAGGAAGATGGGAGAGAGTGACTGTGGATACTTCTCTTCAAGGAGTTTTGATTGAGAAGCCTACCAAAGAAATGAAGCAGGGGATGGTAAGGGAAGTCAGATCAACAGAGCTTTTTTTTTTTTTTTTTTTTTTTTTTTTTTTTAAATCATAGACACACAGCAGCATGTACATAGGCTAATGAGAAAATTTCAGCAGTTAAGGAAAAATTAAGGGTGAAGAAGAGATTAAGGTGGAACTACTGAATGAATGAATGAAAGCAAGCATGAGTAAACAAGCCTCCTTGTGCCCAGGAATGGTCCACCAGTGAGAGGTAAAATCCGATCTGCCCAGGTTCAATTCCTACCCACAGCCAAAAGATGGTCAGGAAAAAAAATGCTATGGAAACCCTATCTTCATAAAAGACTTAATAGGATTTTCAAAGCATTTAGTACTACAAGAATTTCTCCCACAAACCAACCCATCAGATGCCCATGTGACCACATTGAATCAAAGAAAACCTCTTGATTTCCTTTTTGTTTCTTCTTTCCTTCCTGCTTATCTTCCTCTCCTCTTTCCCTTTCTTTTTCCTTCCTTCCCTTTCTCTCTTTTGCCTTTTTCCCTCCCTCCCTCCCTCCTTCTCTTTTCTTTCAAATTCAGCAGCAGAAAGAAATGTATTCCTTCTGCTACTATGGAGCTCTAGGTCCATTATCTCCTGTCTGCCAAAGGGATGGAAGCCTGCTCACCTGCAGACACTTTAAAATGCTAGATCTACTACAAGATCACTCCCACATGGATAGCCTGACCTCTTTATGGCCTTTCTTGGGTAACTTTCACCATCATTCCTAATATCACATAGAAAGAAACAAGTCTGTCAGAGGGGAAAGAAAAAACCCACACTCTCATCTGGCCCTGTGGAAGATTTATAGACACTTTGCAAATAGCCAGACACAGGTGATGGTGCCAGGAACTTTCCAAGTGATTTGTAGATCTTCCTGCCAGGAAGTCAGTCTTCAGTGGAAAACTTTTCTAGCTGAACATTCTTTTACTACGCAAGGCTACAGGGAGAGGATGGCAACTGTCATGCAAAAGATTCGCTGAAATTAACTAGCTATTCGCCTGGCCTCAAGATAGTTCAGTCTCACAAAAATACCACAAAAATATTCCAGTTTTTCTTTGAAGCTACTATTTACTGAGCTGGACTACTGCGTGCCAGGCATTGGACTAGATCCTTCACCCTAGACCCTAGAGGCCTTCTCTTCCTCAATCTGTATTATCAGGCTCATTTATCGAACACCAACTTTGGCCAGGATCTGTGCTTTGTGCTTTACATGATATCATTTAGGTGTCACTTGGACTCTATGATTTCAGTCCCTTCGTCCATTTTTCAGATGGGGAAATGGCTCAAGCACTGAAATGTCTGGAAGGCTTAATAGGGAGTTTGAGAGCCCATGCTTGCAACCTGCCTTTTGGGTCCTTTTCTTTTCCCTCTGCATTCTATTATTTCTTGTCCCCACTCCCATTTGTCTGTCATTAATTTTTTCCTAATCCTTTCTTCATCTTTCACTCATAGTTACTTATAGGCTTTATTTCTTAAACATGGCAGAGTGGATCTTCTGGGTTCAGCCTTAACTTTTCCATCTACCTTCTGTCCTCCTTGCCACCCACCTGGCACTTGAGCTACTTTAACTCTTGGACCCTATGCAAATATAGTCTGTGCTGACCAACTGTGAGGCAATTTCATGTTTCCTAAAATGTTTTTTTCCATTACTTGTGCCTGCTGACATGAATGCCCCTAAGGCCAAGATCTTATTCACTTATTCTAGGGACTGGCACTCAGGAGATTTGCACAAAGTGTGTTTAGTAGCCAAATGAAAAAATGAACACCTGAATCCTTCAAGGTCAACTCAAATGTCACCTACTCCATGAAGTCTTCCATGAGCTCCCCTGATTGGAACATAATCCTTTCCTCCACACAGTTCCCCAACTCTCTGGACTACTCAAGTGTACTTATATAGCTACATAACTGAGAATGTACTTGCTCTATTTCCTTAATGAAACATATTTCATCAAGGGCACAAGTCCTATTTTACTCATCTTTGGATCTGCCGATAAATTCCATATAAAACTTCACTAATTTAGCATCTTCTTATTGGGCCTGACTCATGCTGGATTATGGTATAAATATTAAGAGAATGCTTCAGTATCCTGTGTGTGTGTGTGTGTGTGTGTGTGTGTGTGTGATGTTTCTTTAACTAGATGGTAAGTTCCCTGAAGACAGAATCCTATCTACTAGAATAACAATAGATAACATCTTTATTGGTATCTCAGAGTCAGAAGTACTTCCTCCAAGCACAGCAGATGTAGAGAAGTGGAAATAGGAACATATTTCCATGTCTCTAAGTACTCTACTTTGGGGGACATTTCAAATACTGATTCCAACAACCTAAGTTATTGCCTTTGGAGAGTTATGGAAAAGTGTAGGGAACAAAAAAGGCAGTAACTGTTAAATGCAGTAGCAAAATTCCTTTCTATCCAACACACACCACAGCAGGTTCTTAGCCTAGATTGTGATGCATTAGACATTTTCCGCAAAGTCCATTGGAAGAAATTAAACATCAATATTTTATCAGGTCATAGAAGAAATAAAACCATTAAACACCAAAGATACAGACTTAACACTGTCCACAATCTCAAATCTTCACCCAAGCAAAATGTTACCAGAAGCCATATGAAGAAAACCTTTGGAAAATACAACATTTGGTAATTTATCACTAAGGTAACATTGGGAACTGGCCTTTTCCTGCCACTGAAACCTCATCTTAAGTCATCTCCCTGACCCACTATCTTCCTACATTCTGGCCTAGCCAGTTTGCTTTCAGCATCTTATAAATGCCATGCTTCCTCCCACTCTGGGCTCTGCAAACACACTACTCTCTCTGCCCGAATTATTCTCTCCTTCCTCCCTTTCCCTTGGCTAACATTTATTAATTTTTTAAATTTCAGCTTAACCAGCACTTACTGAGACAAACCTTTTCTGACAGCCTGTGTCAGAGTCACTCTACACTGCTCTATACCACCCTATTCTTTCCCTTTAAAGTATCTACCAGAATTCCTCATTGTAGATTTGTGAGTGTTTATTGTTAATCTCCGTCTCCCCTCTAAGACTGCAAGTCTACCAGGGCAGGGATTACAACTGATTTTTTCACCTGCTATTCCTGTCCCACAGCCCCATCTTTCATACATGATCAATGTTCAATGAAAGTAAGGTTTTCTAGAATATTTGTTAACGGTTATTACCTGGGTTATCACTTGGGTTCATATTCTCCAATATTGTTCTTGCACATATGCACACACACACCATGCACACATTTGGTTTTCAGTCAAATTGGGTGTAGCACACCTGTACCATCATGAAAATTTACAAACCAACTAAACTTCCCTCATTCTCTTTAAGATCTACATTTGCCTTATTCTCCTGAGGGAATCACATATGAAAACTCACACATTATAAAATGTATACACACCCTCTGATTCTTAAATTCTAGCCCTGTCTAAACCAGTCTCCACCCTGTTCAATTTTCAGGAAGAAAGAGAACAGAACACCAGAGACTGGGTGGGAAGAGCTTTCTATGCCAAGAAGTCTGACCTAGTGAACTATTTCAGTCAAACACGCAGTTTGAGTTGGATTGCCCAATTGCTGAGAAGGGCTTTCTGGATTAGACAGTTCCCTAGTGGCTGAGCCAGTTTCTAGGACCTGTCCGTCCTTGCTCTGCATGTCTGGAGTTAGCAAAGTGACACAGTGAAGGTTGCTAGAGGGACAGGTTCTGGTGAGTCACAAGAAATAACGGGTGAAAGAGCAGGCTACCCAGAGGCGCCAACCCCACCCTTAGGCTCAGGATCCCTAGAGTGTACACAGCTGAAAATGGGGCTTGGTGTCAATGGAAAACTATTTGCTGAGCACCTTCTGTGTGCCTAATCCAGGGCGTGGTTTTGCGAAGCAATTCTATAAAGGAGTCAATGGCAGTCTCCTAGCTCCAGTTTTAATTCCAGCATCGCTGGTCAATAATTTTCTTTTTTTTCTTCAGTTTATGGTATTTAAAAAAAATTAAATTAAATTCATTAACATAGAATGTATTACTGGTTTCAGAGGTAGAGGTTAGTGATTTATCAGTCTTATATAATATCCAGTGCTTATTATGGGCAGAAGTCTTAACTTCTCTTTCCCCATCAGTTACCCTAATCTGTAAAATGGGGGTGGTATTATACCAACACTGAAATGAGTAAATTTATGCAAGGTACTTAGCATGGTGCTCGACATGCATAGCAGTAAATAAGAATTAAAATAATGTTTTGCCCAAAAGTAATACAATGAATGGTAGACATCACTTTAGATGTCAGAGAGAACCCATTTAGCTCTGCCACTTATAACAGATGTGCTTTTGAACAAGTTACCTGAATTCACTGAATCTCAGTTTTATTATATGTAAAATAAAATTATACTGGTATCACTTTGGCAGAGTGTTACAAACACTAACTAAGGAAAGTAAGGAGCTGAGCGTGATGCTTAGCATGCCATAGGCATTGGATAAATAGGATAATGGGTTGTTTCTCCATATGGATCCCAGAGAGGCAGAGCAAGGCCCCACACTCTGTATCATAGGAACAAATAGTCCAGAGACCACCACCTACAGTGTACCATCATATCTGGCCAGCAGGATTGTTTTATTTGACACTGCAATGTTAGTCCACATGAAGATCTCCAATCTTTGGAACGGGATGCTTACATTTAGAAATTATGAAGTTGTGTATAAACAATGCAGATTTTCAATTTCTTTAGAAATTAATGGTTGGGTACCACTGGACTGGCATCCCCACACAGCCACTCTGGGCCTGGGCTGGGAAATGGCTGCCTCATTTAGAAGGGCGCAAGGGCTTGAACTGACCACTCCCTACTGTTCCCCAACCTTGAAGCCAAATGTCAGCTCCCCTTTGTCCTCCTAAGGTTGCTCTCTACCTCTCTACCTTCATTTTTGATGTTATTGCCTCTGTAGGCATCTGAGTTAGCAGCCGCTGGTCTTGGGTGCTTGCTCGTATCCTCTGGAAATGGATACCTCCACAAGTGTGCACGTAAGGAAGGAATGCATTTGTCCACATAGTCTGGCCATTTGTCTACAGAGGCAAACCATAGTGTAGAATGAGTCAATTCCACAGCTAAAGTCTGGCCTCTCCATGGAGCTGAGCACATCCTTGAAGAACAGCCTCCCACCCAAAAGCTGGCCCCATAAATTCACAATTTACTCACCCTGAGTCTTCTCTAGTTCCATTTAGACTGAGGGTAAAAGATATGGGACAAAGGTTAGGGGGTGCTGTACAATAATGCTTTAGAGCCAAGTTTTCTAAAATATACCTTATGGGTTATCAGTCCCTCAAGATTCTGATCCATGGGTGAAAAAAGTCAAAATACTTTTGGGAAATAGCTCACACTTTATCTTACATCTTGAGGACTCATCTGGGAAATCTCTAACTCAGATATCTATATTGAAACTAGTTCATCCACAATTCATTCAACACATATTTACTGAGCATCTACTATGTGCCAGAAACTCTCCTAGATATTGGGGATTCAGCACAGATAAACAAGAACACTGAACTCAGGTAACTTATTCTAGTGTGGAATATAGAAGGATGCTTCACTCTGTTTTAAAATTTATCCAGGGTGTGGTTTTGCTCTTGGGAAATACTGTTATATGCACAGTGATAAAAGTATGGTGGAGATTTTCCCTCTATTAATGCATAACAAAGTAAGACCACTCCAGAACTCTTCTCATTTGGAGAAATAGCTTATTTCTTGAGAAGTCACTGAACCCACTAGGGCGGATTTATGTGGGAACAACCATAGGCTCACCTGGGGTCTCAGATTTGGCCAAGGTTTTTTTGAGAACCACACAAAGGGTTAATCTGACTTTCACCTCCAAAGTGGAGTGTTTTTCTCTGCATCTAATATGACCCAGTTGGAAATGTATTTGTTTTTCACTGTTTAATCTTCTGCATCACCCACTGTTGATTAGATTTAATTAATTTATGTTTCTAATGAATTTAGAAACTCACACTGCTGTAGCAGGAAAAATTTCAGACAGCATCTGGCCACCAAATGGATTGATTACCTTGTCTGCAAAAGTCTTTCAAACATCTGGGGCCTGATTTTGTGAAACATCCAGAAGCTCTTTCAGACGTAAGCAACGCCCATTGAGGGGAGAGAGAAGGTACTAGAAATAGGTAGGTTTGCTTTGATTTGTAAATCTGGATGCTGGCATTCCCCCAATGTGAAATCACAATTTGCTACTCACTGGCACAGTTTCAATGGCGCCAAATAGACTGATCTGAATCTATTTTGTTTGACATAATCAGAATCTACCAGACCCGAGCCCAGACTGTCACCCTGTGAACCCCTTTGGCACTTCTTTTCATGAGGAGGCCCCCACTGATCATTAAGATGAAACATTTATAGAAAACATTTAGAGAGAAGCACTTTGCTCTCATTCATTCAACAAACATGATCGGGGGCCCACTGTGTCTGGCACTGAGCCACTACACCTCCTCCTTAGCTGCTTTTGGCAGCAACCCTACAAGGTAAGCAAACATTGTCCTCCGATTTTCACAGATATGACCCAGTACTATAGAAAATAACAATTATGAAGATTAATATCAACACTACTAATAGGGGATATATAGACAAACATACACACACATACACAAACATATACACCGGATACTATATGAAGCACTTTAAATGCATTAACTCATTTAACCCTCACAATAAAACCATGAGGTGGATGTCATTATGACCCCCATTTTATAGATAAGAGTTCTGAGGCATGGGAGCGTGTGTGATCTGCCCAGAGTAACCCAGCAGCCTTTGGCAGGGCCTCAAACATAGGCTGTGCTCTAAACCACTTCGCATTACTGTATCTGCATAACATTTTTGGAGGATCTACTACTACTACGTGTTAGACACTGCCTAGGGATTTGCTGTATTATATTTTACTCACTGGCATTATATATGGTGGTATTACTATTTCTAAACAGGGAAGCTGAGGCCCAGAAACATCAACTTATCCAGGTCAGGAGAGTCAGTAACTCAGGTCTGCAGGGCTACAAAGGCCACATTCTGCCTACTGAGTCACCTGCTCATGGTCAAGAGGAAAAGTGGTAGTTTGAACCCCCTGCTTGCTCAAGGCTGTGCAAGGAAACCTGCTGGACAAGTCAGGGCAGACAGGTGGCCTGGAAAATCAGCATAGCCTAGACCACTCCAGAAAAAAGGAGATAAAGAATGTAAAGACAATCTAAGAAAAGTTCTTCATCTTCAAGAGGGAGATGAAAGATGCTGGAAGTTTCATTGCCTGGCTGGTTTTTATGGCTCAGCTTCAAAGAGAAATGACGGACAACCAGGTGGGCTGCTTACAAAAAAAGCAACAATGAGAAGGCATGCCACACTAAGCATCTGAAATATTCCAAACAAAAGACACTGACTTGTGCCATCGGGTTGCCAGGATTATATGCTGGTGTTGAAAAGACCTGGTGTGGCATGGCTCCTGTGATAGAGTATCATTTACGAAGTCTGGCTACTTCTCTTACTTGCAAAGCCCCTTGTCTCCGACCATTCTGCTCTGCCCAAGCCTCTACTTCAATATGGCCATTTGTCTTCTTTGTTCCTTTATAGATACTCCTTCTCTGCTTGGACCCATATCCATCTCAATCCCTGCCTTGGTCTGGCTCACCTCTGTTTGTCCTTAAGCCTCAGGGAGGGCATCTCTTCCTCTGGGAAGCCCTCTTTGACTTTACTCTTCTGGGTTAGGTGCCCATTTTAAGTGCAGCTGGTACTTCTTCCTAGTTCAGCACTTGCTACAAGGGAAAGTAACTGCTTCTCTGTTTGTTGGTCTTCTCACCGAGAGAGTGTATGCTGGTTACTGTGGTAGCCCCAGTGTAAGGGTATGGTACACAGTAGGTGTCCTGTCCAATACATGTCCAACATGGGTGGATAGGGGGTATGTGAACCTTATAACGTCCTCCTGGCTGTGCTCCCTCTCTGAAATATCTCACCTTCACACTCCATGCTACATCAGAGACATCACTATTCTGGTCGTTACTCTCCACTATGTCATTGGCCTTTTCATTACTTCCTTTGAACACTTACATGGGAGTCAGATAGTGATATCTCAGGGGCGGGGAGGAGTTCAGTCAGAAGGGGCATGGGGTCCCAAAAGTCTCCTATATCTTGATCTTGGTAATGGTGACAGGGGTGTATAGGTATGTAAAAATCTTCGAGCAAAACATGTGTAAACAATGCACTCTAATTAATTAAATATATATATTATTATATATTATATTATATATTTATATATATTTATATATAAATATTTATATATAAAATATTATATAATAATATATATTATATATTATTATAACAGTACCATCAGTACCATTATTAATCATTACAATGGATTAAAACACAAGGAATTTATTTAAATCCATGAAGTCATATGACACTCTAAAAGTCACCAAAACAGATGCTTTATGTGCCCCTTATCACCACCCACCACATTTTTATTACTTTCTTTTCGACCCTTTGGTAGCTCTTCCCATTCTGGAAAGACCAGGATGAATCTTCCTTCACGGATCTCTTAATCTCTCTCTTCTCTGAACCACTGACTATTTTGGTTATTCATACATGGCAACATTTCCCAAAGACTGTAAGCAACTTGAAGGAAGAGACTTTATCTTATTTTCAATTTTTATATTCAGAATAGTGCCTGGTACAATGGTGGATTCTAAATATGTTCTTGTTATGAATACATTGAGGGCCAATGTATGTGCTCAGACCCTCAGCAGTTATTAGCTTGCACAGATATTAAAAAGACAGGTTTTCTGTGTCTTCTAGGATGAAACCTTAGTGTTGCTGTGAAAACCATGGTCTTGGATTCATGCATGGTTTCAAATCCAGGTTTTGAAACTCACTGGCTCTCTGCATATCCTCAGCTGTCATCACAAAATCCCTGTTCCCTCACCTGTGTATTAGGGACTTTCTCATTAGGGCTGTTGTGAGAATTATATAAGAACATAATTATTTTCTTAGTGAGCACTTACTGAATCAGTCATTTTGCTAAAAAAGAATAATGGTACCCAAATAAAAGTCCATGCTCTTAAGAGTGTCAGGCAACGGATTCAGCCCAGTGACTGACTCATAGAAAACATTTAACACATGGCAGATATTATTACCAGAGCTATTAAATGGAGATAGTATAGTTTCAGGGAAGAAAACCTATGGACTGGTAAAAATAGAGAAGGCAAGAAAAGTGGGCGCATTGTAAGATGCATGTGCACATAAACACAGAATGAATTTAATCCAAAAGCAATTCCTTTGGGACATTCCATCACATCCCATTATCACGGTCCCAAAGGCAAGAGCTGGCCTCTGATCTTTACATATTTAATATCTTTGAAAAAATTCTGAAACTATAACCATCCAGACACGGTATACAAAGGCAAGTGTATGTGGGAGTTGTGTGCAAAATCGTTGTACTTTACTTCTGGCTCCCAGAATTCTTTAATCATCGTAATTCTTCATGCTTCTCTGCCAACTTTTGACCTTAGGATAGCTCTTTGATTGCTCAATAGGATTTGACAGCAAGGAAGGGAGAACAGTGAGGAACACGTTCTCTGCATGCTCTTACACACTCATTGAAAAGACAACAGTTTAATAATTCTAATTCATATATACTTCTACTCATGCAATCAATAATTTATGGCAATTCCTCTGCAGCATTTTAGTGACAACAGAAAGGGCAAGGTATTTCTTCTCTTCCCTTCACCTTCCTTTCTTCACATAGTCGTGCCTGGAGCCTGGAGAGTACAGAATCTCAAGAAAACAGTTTCCATGGTGATTCTTCCTTTGAGTACCCGACTGTATTTCACTCTTTCTGGAGTGAATTAATGCTTTTTATTGCTTTCATGCTAAATATATTGAAGATTAGATTTGAGTTCCTCTGCAGTGATACAGTTTTATCAGGAAAATAGAAAGTAAAAACACAGCATGACCAAACTCTATCTTTCTGCCACTACACTTTCAGAAAGAAAAAAGACATTTCAGAGGGAAAAATCACCAGCCACAGGGAAATGGATGCAGGTGTCTGGAAGCTTGGATATGCATGTGTGTATCTCAATGTTAGAAAGCCTGTCTTTGAGAGGAAATGATCTTAATTCTTCTACATGTTGAAGGTGGTATAAGTTGACCACAAACATTGAGTTATAAGAAATAATCTAATTTTTTATAAAGAACTTATTAAACTCAACACCAAAGAAACAAACAATCCAGTCATGAAATGGGCAAAAGACATGAAGAGAAATCTCACAGAGGAAGACATAGACATGGCTAAAATGCACATGAGAAAATTCTCTGCATCACGTGCCATCAGGGAAATACAAATCAAAACCACAATGAGATACCACCTCATACCAGTGAGAATGGGGAAAATTAACAAGCCAGGAAACCACAAATGTTGGAGAGGATGTGGAGAAAAGGGAACCCTCTTATACTGTTGGTGGGAATGTGAAATGGTGCAGCCACTCTGGAAAACTGTGTGGAGGTTCCTCAAGGAGTTAAAAATAGACCTGCCCTACGACCCAGCAATTGCACTGTTGGGGATTTACCCCAAAGATTCAGATGCAATGAAACACCGGGACACCTGCACCCCGATGTTTATAGCAGCAATGTCCATAATAGCCAAACTGTGGAAGGAGCCTCAGTGTCCATCGAAAGATGAATGGATAAAGAAGATGTGGTCTATGTATACAATGGAATATTACTCAGCCATTAGAAATGACAAATACCCACCATTTGCTTCAACGTGGTTGGAATTGGAGGGTATGATGCTGAGTGAAGTAACTCAATCGGAGAAGGACAAACATTGTATGTTCTCATTCATTTGGGGAATATAAATAATAGTGAAATGGAATATAAGGGAAGGGAGAAGAAGTGTGTGGGAAATATCAGAAAGGGAGACAGAACATAAAGACTCCTAACTCTGGGAAATGAACTAGGGGTGGTGGAAGGGGAGGAGGGTGGGGGGTGGGGGGGAATGGGTGACGGGTACTGAGGGGGGCACTTGACGGGATGAGCACTGGGTGTTATTCTGTATGTTGGCAAATTGAACACCAATAAAAAATAAATTTATTATAAAAAATTTTAAAAAATTTAAAAAAAATCTAATTTTTAATGTACTACCTTCTCATTAGGACAGAAAATACAAGAGTGCATAGGATAAGGAAATCTTCAAACCCATAAGACCTACCTACTCTATTCTTTATCAAGGAGTCTTGCTTTCTATTTAAGCTAAATAAATGGCCTTCCTTACTTTTCAAAATGGTTCACAGACTTTCCTAAGGTTCCCTAGGCAACTCTGAGTTTCCTGCCAGAGAACCTATCCCACTAGTACTTAACATCTACTGTACAGCTTCCCCACCATAAGCATCATCCCCACTTACTCCCTTGCACCCAGTACAGCATGCAGAGGGAATGAAAATGAGGACCAGGAAACTATGAATGGGTAACTCCGAGGCACTGAGTGTATAAATGAGAAACAAATCTCACCAACAGCTATGGTTTCATGGTCTCTCTTCTATCTTGGGGCAATCAGGAGTTAAAGGGAAGAATTGGTGTTGGGAGGTGGCGGTAAGCAAAGAGCATACCATCCACTGAGGCTTCTTTCTTCACCATTATATACCCACCTCACGTGGGTATATAACCAGGAGAAAACTGGGATTTTTAGCCAATTTGAGCCAACTAATAAGCATCTATGCCAAACCAGGTGGTGACCCCGGTGCAGAGGGGCACAGAATAGAGCACAAGAATTTTTATCCCCAGAAAGTTTAGAGTTCAAGAGAGATATTTTGAGAGATCATGGGGAAGGGGGTGTGGCTGAGTATAAACACAGATACCTTTGATTACCAGTAACAGTGCCAAAACTAGTATTTACTCAACAGTATCTTAGGTACTCTTTTAAGCACCAAAAATGCATGAACTCACTTGATTGTTGCAGCACATCTACAAGTTGGTACTGTTATTTTAATTAACATAGAAAGAAACCAAGGCTGAGGAAGGCTAGGTCACTTGCCTAACAAGTGCCTAAAGCCACTTAGTAATGGAGGCAAGCTTCAAATCCGGACAGTGTGGTCCCTGAGTCAGTATCTTTACAACTACAAGGTTCTGAACCTCAGGCTCCTGGGATCTCACTTACGAAAACTATGAAGTGTTTCCCACAGTCTCATTTGCTGTATAAATCACCCAAAGTCCATTATGTTCATAAATCCTGGGCAATCCCCAGGATTCATAAAGGGCTTTGTAAAATTCCAGATTCCAAAAGGAAAAGTACCTTCTGTGGCTAAGTAGATGTGTGAACAGACTGACTTACATGTCCTTCTAACTCTAACATATACTATGACTCTGGTTCAGGGAGAAGTTTTCAAAAGGACTAAGTGTTGAAGGACTGAAGGTTAGGTTTCGTCCCATAGAACTATTACACTCCAGTTGTGAGGTGGGTCTACAAAGGGGCCCTTTTGGAGCTCATTTTCTTAAGTATCTTTGAGGAAATACAAAATTCACTAACTGTATACTAAATTTCACTCAGTAGAAAACAGTGTCAAGAACAAGGTCTCAGGGTTTTAGCTCAGAGACACTTCCCTTCACTGCAAAGAGTGTGGATCCACTCAACTATGGTAAACACACTCATTAAATTAAAAAATCACAAGAAGGAAGTGTATTAAGCCTCAAAGTGCAAGATTCTAAGGCTTTAAATTTTGCTTTTGCTTTGCTGAGATAAATTTCTGTTTCCTGTAATGGGCATGTATAATTTTAACTATTACAAAATATCTCATTTAAAAAGATGCAATGACTCCCATCTCACTGAAAGATGGGTGAGAGAGACATTGATTTAGTGACTGCTATCTCTTTTGAGTTCAGAATTAGGAAGAAAAAAAATGATTTAACCTCTAGCATTCTCTGTCCTACTGCATGACTCCCATACATGGAATATTTTGAAATGAGACTCTTCCATAGTTAGTAATGAGAGTCATTACTTATCAGGTAGTGAAAACTGCAAGTGTGTGTGTTTGTTTTCACCAAGGAAGAGAGATCGGGTATCTCAGAGTTAACCAATCCCTGTGGGTCCTTTGGACTCCAGAGCCCATGCCTTAACACTGCTCTCCTGTCCTTCTCAACTGGACAAATTCATGCTCCAATGTGTGTGGAAGATTAACCTTCATCACTAGAAAGAACAGCCTCAAGAGTCATGATCATGTCTGATCAGGCAATGTAGGCAGAGATATTCTCTGCATTTTCAGAAGAAACTGACGAGGTCTTTGAGGCACTTAATGGAAAGAGGGAGGGGGAAAGCTCTAGGCGCCTACAAGGTGTGAGTTTGGAGAGAAAAACACAGATTAGATGTGTCTTCCTGCCGGAGCTACATGTGGCATGCCAGCTGGCTCCCTTTCCAATTGCCTCTTTATTAGTGAATCCAACAATCATATTTTGCTAATCTTCTCATAAATAAAATATCATACATATCACAAAGGCATCCCTGATGGCAGACTGCACTCCAAGTTAGCTAGAATGGATGAAGGGAAAACAGGGCACTTTCAGGTATGTGTAATTATTGCAATTACCGGCATTGTAAATGTCTGCAAAATCTGCAGTATGGCGGGCTCCTTGATGTTCAGTGCATCCCCAGGAATACAGTCTGCTGTTGGGACTTTTTAGGGTCTTATGGTATCTGTTTAGGGGCTCTCTTTTTATAGTACTTGGCAGAAAAATTAAATTGTTTTGCCAGAGACTTTATACCATCCTATATCTGTTGCTAAATAATTAGCATCTTATATAGCACAGAGAAGGTCAACTTGCATTTCTGAATATTCTCCTCTCCCTCTTCATTTTCCCTGGCCTCCCAGAGAGGATAACTGAGTAATTAAGAGCTTGGGCTTTGAAGTCAGATGGATCT
This sequence comes from Vulpes lagopus, assembly GCF_018345385.1. NCBI lineage: Eukaryota > Metazoa > Chordata > Mammalia > Carnivora > Canidae > Vulpes > Vulpes lagopus. The sequence goes on from NC_054831.1 coordinate 90,545,797, forward strand.
GGGGTCAGAGCACAGTCCTGCCGCATATTAACTGGAAGATCTTGGGAGTGTCAGTTATTCTTATTCCCAGTTTCCTCCTTGGTAAACAGTGAAGAAAAATCTTTCCTCTTTTATAGCTTAGTTGTGAGGATTCAATGAGATAATGCAAATAAAGGAGCTAGCACCAGGCATAGCATCTGATGAGCCTTTAATAAAGGTTAGAAAGAGAGGGGGGTGGGAAGTGGGACACGAGGGACAAAAATGTGGGGGGCAGAGTGGGTATGTTCATTGAGATTTTTTTGTCTTTCTTTCCTTCATGAGAAGTTTATCATCTCACAATGGGTTCCAACTAATCTACCCATACTGTTGGCTATAGCTTTCTTTTCTCCCCCAAAGTCAGAAGTATAAATCTCTCCCACTGATATGATGATTGAGATAAGGTCCAAGTACTCATTTACTGTTTAAAAACAACCTTTTGTGGGGATTTTTGATGGATTGCAGGGATATTTATGACTCAGGCCTCCTGGCAAAGTCCCTGATGCTGACTCATTCATTACCCGAGGAGGAAAGGAGGCAGCTGAAATCATCATTCATTTATTCTGCTGCTCAGTTATGGTGAAAGGTCAGAGGTAAGCCACTCAGCACAGGGCTCAGTACGAGAATCAGAATTTCAATAACGTCTCTACCGCAAGAGAAAAAAAAAAAAAAGAATTTCCAACATTCATGAAAAAAAAAAAAAAAGAAGAATTTCTAACATTCATGAAAAGGTTTGCAAAGTCCTTCTTAACACAAATGCCACAGCAGTGCTAAGCGCTAATATTCTGTGTGATGCCTCGGGCTCTCAGCTCCAAACTCACAGAAACTCCAGCTCCTCTGCAGAGGAAGTGAAAACCAAGTGACAGCTGACAGGGAGGAAGGGCAGAAATAGAAAGGAGGCAAGATTCGGAATTTCCACAGCGACTCAGGCCCTGACATGATGAATGAAGAGCAAACTTGCAGAAATAGACGTGGAAATAGAAAAAGTTTCCAAAAACAAGAAGTGTAAAATTGATGATTATTACCCTGCACAGTAATAACATTCCTAACACTATCACCATCATACTACAATCGCCAATGAAGACAATATCGACAAAATTTACAAAATATAAGTTCAAGGGGTGCCTATGTGGTTCAGTTGGTGAAGTGTCTGCCTCTGCCTTCGACTCAGGTTGTGAACCCAGGGTCCTGGGATTGAGCCCCTCCTTAGGCTCCCTGCTCAGTGGGGGGTCTGCTTCTCCCTCTCCCTCTGCCCCCACACCCTAGCTTGTGCTCTTTCTTTAAATCCTTAAAAAAATAAAATCTTTTTTAAAAGTTCAGAAATATGTAAACCAGAAAGAGGAAGCACAAATAATTGACACTTCTTTGAGTACTTTGCATTAGGGATGGGGCTACAAAATCTAAATGCATCGTTTCATTTCATCCTCAAGCAGTACTGTAAGAATGGTTCTCCTTCTACACATACCTACAGCAGCAGAACTTGATTGAGGCTTAGAAAGGTACATAACTCTCGCAAGACCACATACTTAATACATAAAAATGGTTTCTAAAGCCCATTTTCTGCTGTCACTGCTTCAGCAAAGCAGAGTTGTGTTGAAAGCACTATCCAGTGCCCATAAATTATTGACATATACATGCCATACAAATCATTTTGGAGTATTCCACATTAATCTTGGCTCTCAGTATAGGATATGGGAGAAAATTTGGGTCAAACTTGGACTTCCAAGCCAGTGCGAACCCTCAGCATTGCTTCCTTTGCAAATCTCTATCAGTGAGGCTGCTATTTCATAATCTACAAACTATAGACAAGTAGCAAGGAGCACATTCAGTGCAAATTATATGGCAACACAGGATAAAATTTATTTTATTTCCAAAGCACAGGGCTGAGCAGTACAAAAATTATAATGGCATTTATAGGATTGCAAGTTTACTTGAGGTCAATGTCAACAGAAATATTTTTGTAAGATATGAAACTGGCGAGGGGACATCTGTCTAGTTTCAATGTAGCAGATGCTCCCAACAGAACCACCTTTGCTCCATATTTTAAATAAAGGAAAAACTTCTCTAGAACCCATCCATCAACATTTGGTTTTCAGTAAGAACATATGGCCTAATAAAGTATACATACCAAGCCTTAAAACGAGAGAGATAAGATGATAGGAAATGGAGTTCTTGAATGGAAGGCTGTTTGTGTCTAAGCATGGGCTAGAGTTTTAGATCAAATGTCCTTCAGGCAAGCCTGGAGTTGGCATCTAGTTTGAGAAGGGCATGTGTAGATCTGGGGTAGGGAAAGTAAAGCAAGCATGCCTGCATGCACACACGCACATGCACACACACACATGCATGATTGTTCTTATAGTAGGATAAGGTATAATTACTATCATGGGGTGAATTCTGCTTCTCACGGTCCCACCTCAAGGTCTTTGCAACACACTGGTTGGATACTACTGATCTGTGTGGGATTTAGTTTGAATCATGACGATCACAATAACAGTAGTAATAGTAGTGGTGATGGTGAGACTGGAAGTAAAGGCAGTAGGAGCAGTAGTAATAACAGCTAACGTACATGAGCATTTCCAGGCACTGTTTTAAAGTGCTTTATGCATATTACCTCATAGGGTTGTGGTGAAGGTAAGTGGGTTAGGGACTATTATTCTAGCCTTTTAACAGATGGACAAATGTATTAAGTGCTCTGAGCATGGTATCTCACTCGCTCCTCCAAATTACCTGTGTTAGTACTTCACTATCCCCATTTTACAGATGAAGAAATTGAGGCACAGATGGTTACATGCTCAGAGTCCCACAAAGAGCTGAAATTCACCCCCAGGTTTGTTTGATTTCAAAGCTCACGTACTTACCTGCTATCCTGTGTATCAATATTCCTTCTGACCCTGTGGCCATGTCCTACCCTGTCCTCCCAGCCTCCAATTCTCCTTTCTCCCACTCTTCCTGTTCTAGTGAGACTGAGACACAACGTGTCTACTTGCTCAGTTGCCACATGAAATAAAATCAATGCCTACCTCCAAGGGCTGGTGTGACAACTGAAATCCTAGAATATATGGAAGGGGTTTGCACTGTACTTCCCACTGAAAGACCTGATACTGATTATTGGAATCAGATTGTGGCTCTCACCACCCTCACTGTTCCCTGCGAAGGGCCTTTACTTCCCAGCTCCTGAAGAAAGCTGAGGATGTATTTCCAAGGAGATGAAGTAAGGGGGCCAAGGGTTAACACGTGAGAGGTGAACTGAACCAGATGAGGGTGGGGGTTGTCAGCTTTGGATCTCATTGCTGGGAACCCTCATCTTTTTAATTATTTGTATAAATCACTTGACTGTGAAGGCACCACACACCAAAGCTTCCGAGTGTGCCGATGATAATAAATTGGGTGGCACAATAAATAGTAAGGGAGACCAGGCTGCCAAATAAAGAAGGATTTAGATCATTTAAATCCTAGGCTATGGGTTGTCAAATCCAGTTTAATACTGGTAAGTGTGGGATAATAACTCATAGCAAACACTCCTCCCATCCCCAACCCCCCGGCCACAGCTCTTCCAACTACTTCCCTCACCCCTTGCAAACAGAAAGAGCACCCCAAGGGGATTTTCAGAATGAAAAGGGACGGTATATACTGACCAGAAATGAGCCCAAGTTATTACATAATAATCCCAGACGCCTCAGCTTGGGCTTAGAGCAAATACGAACAGCTAATAGAAAGCCGCAAGGTTCGATTAGCTGCAAAAGAGATTCTAAATCAGAGCAGGTTTTATACTATTAAATTGGATGGGGAAAAGGAGTCTCATGGTTGGATATAGTGGAGAGATGGAAAGGATTAGGGAAACACAGAGCTGTGAGCATTGCTGGCTGGAGAAGGAGTGGCCTCAGGGTGGAGTCAACTTGCAGGGCATTAATGTCAAAGCACAAGACAATTTAGTCATCCAAATGGCCCATTCTCAATAGCCGGCCAGTCCTGAGAGAACTCAGACTTACATTCAGAGACGTGGCCTTGAGGGCGAGGGAATTAGGATCCTACTTAGTGCCATGGGAATCTCAGCAAATGGAATAATTAGTCATTGCTGGATGTGATGATGAATTATTTCATTAATTCAACAAATATTTATTGAACACCACATATGTGGCAGGGATTGTTCCAGAGCTGAAGATATATCACTACACAAAACAGACTTGACAGTGACAATACTAGCAATTGAGCATTTACATCATACCACATTCTTCACATTCACTAGATCCTTCAATCCTCACAACACTCTAAAGATTCAGTTACTGTTACAAACAGAACTCATATTTTGAAGTCCTAACCTACAATGTGATGGCATTTGGAAGTGGGGCTTTTGGGAGGTGGTGAAGTTCAGAAAGGTCACGAGGATGGGGCCCTCATGATGGGATTAGTGCCCTCACAGGAAGAGAAACCAGATACTGGCACAGAATAGAGAGCCAAGAGATAGGCCCACACTTTTATGGTCATTTAATCTACAATGAAGAATATACAAAGAGGAAAATATAGCCTCTTCAATAAATGGTGTTGGGAAAACTGGACAGCTACATGCAAAAGAATGAAACTGGACCACTTTCTTACACCATATGCAAAAATAAATGCAAAATTAAAGATTAAATGTGAGACCAGAGCCCATAAAAAATCCTAGAAGAGAGCACAGGTAGTAATTTCTTTGATATCAGTCATAACAACATTTTTCTAGATATGTCTCCTGAGGCAAGAGAAACAAAACCAAGTATAAACTACTGGGACTGTATCAACATAAAAGAACTTTTTGTATAGGGAAAGAAACTATCACTAAAATTAAAAGACAACCTAACAAATGGGAAAAGATATTTGCAAATGATGTATCTGATCAAGGGTTAATACCCAAAATATATGAAAAAACTTAACACCAAAAAAACCCCAAACAATCTAATTTTAAAAATGGGCAGAGGACCTGAACAGACATTTTCCCAAAGACATATAGATGGTGAACAGACACACAAAAAGATGCTCAATACCACTAATCATCAGGGAAATGCAAATGAAAATCACAATGAGATATCACCTCCTACCTGCCAGAATGACTAGTATTAAAAAGACAAAATAAACGTTGGTGAGAATGTGGAGAGAAAGGAAGCCTCATACTGTTTTGATGGATATGCAAGCTGGTGCAGGCACTGTGGAAAACAGTATGGAGGATCCTCAAAAAATTAAAAATAGTTATTATCACATGATCTAAAAATTCTACTGAGTATTTACCCAAAGAAAATGAAAACACTAATTTGAAAAGATGTATGCACTCCTCTGTTTATTGCAGCACTATTTACAATAGCCAAGATATAGAAGCAACTCAAGTGTCCACTGATAGATGGATTAAGATGTGGTGCACACACATACACACACACAGAATGAAATATTACTCAGCCACAAAAGAATGAAATCTTGCCATTTGGAACAATATGGATAGACCTAGAAGGTATATGTTAAATGAAATAAGTCACAAAGAGAAAGAAAATACTGTATCATTTCACTTATATAAGGAATCTGAAAAAAAAAACAACAAATCAACAAAAAACAAAAAAGCAGGGGATCCCTGGGTGGCTCAGCAGTTTAGCGCCTGCCTTTGGTCCAGGGTGCAATCCTGGGATCGAGTCCCGTGTCGGGCTCCTGGCATGGAGCCTGCTTATCCCTCTGCCTGTGTCTTTGCCTCTCTCTATATATCATAAATAAATTTTAAAAAATCTTTAAAAAAAACCCAAAAAAGCAGACAGACCTATAAATACAGAGAACAAACTGGTAGTTGTTGGCTGGGATATGTAGATAGGGGATGGGTAAAAGGGGTGAAGGGGAGGGGCAGGTGCAGGCTTCCAGTATGGAATGAACATATCACGGATGAAAGGTACAGCATAGGGAATATAGTCAATGGTACTGTAATGCTGTTGTATGGTGACAGATGGGAGCCACACTTGTGGCAAGCAGGGCATAATGTTGAGAATTGTCAAAAGCACTATGTTACACACTCAAAACTGATGTCACATTGTATGTCAACCATACATCAGTAAAAATATATATAAAGGAAAAATAAAATAAAATGACTTTAAAAAGACACCAAAGAGCTTGCTTTCTCTCTGCAACGTGAGGACACAGAGAGAAAGTAGCCATCTGCAAGCCAAGAAGAGAGTCCTTGCCGGGGAAATGAGTCAGCCAGCACCCTGATCTTAGACTTTTCAGCCTCTAGACTGTGAGACATAAATTCCTGTTGCTTAAGCCACCCAGTCCACGGTATTTTGTTATGGCAGCCTAAGCAGACTTATATAGTTACTATTATCATCATCATTTTATAAAGGAGGACATGGAGGCTCAGAGAGATTAAGTAACCTGCCCAGATCATGCAGGAAGAATAATCCTGACATTCGAACCTCATCTGTCTAAAGCTTAGCTGCATTTACCCTGCTACCAAATGACAAAGTTAGTCCTAGCAGCTTCTGTAACCAGTGATGACATCTCAGCCAGCTTTCCCTCACCCCAGCTCCACCCCCTTTCCTATGTGTGTAGGTAGGGACACTTCACTATGAGTATGAGTTAAAGTAGATTAGAATATTCTGGCTCTGGGATCTGGTAACGACTACCAAAAGCACCATGAGGCTATGACGTCATGACTGCAGCTTTGTGTTTTCATCTCTGCTCCATCACAACCCCATAGGACACATCTATGGGTCATTTCCGGCATCTCTAATTGGCTCTTTTTTAAAATCAGTAACTCGGGCAGCCCCAGTGGCAGAGCAGTTTAGTGCCACCTGCAGCCCAGGGTGTGATCCTGGAGACCTGGGATCGAGTCCCACATCAGGCTCCTTGCATGGAGCCTGCTTCTCCCTCTGCCTCTCTCTCTCTCTCTCTCTCTCTCTCTCTCTTTTTCTCTGTGTGTGTGTGTCTCTCATGAATAAATGAATAAAATCTTAAAAAAAATCAGTAACCCATTTATTTATTCTCAAGCCCAGTACTGCCCAACAGGAGTCATGTGAGCTACATACATAATTTTAAATTTTCTAGTAGCAACATTCAAAAGAAGAAACAGGTAGAATTTTCTTTTAAGATTTTATTTGCTAGAGAGAGAGAGAGAGAGAGAGAGAGAGAGAGAGAGAGAGAGAGAGAGAGAACGAGCAGGGGTGAGGAGAAGAGGGAGAAGCACACTCCCTGCTGACTCCATCCTGGGATCATGACCTGAGCCAAAGGCAGATGCTTGACCAATTGAGCCACCCAGGAACCCAAAACAGGTAGAATTTAACAACATTTTATTTAACCAAATTTAGTGAAAATATGATTTCAAAATGTAATGAACAAAATGTATGCTCTCTTTTTTTCATACTAAGTCATTAAAACCTGGTGTGTATTTTATACTTATAGCTTATCTCAGTTTGGATTAGTTACATTTCAAGGGCTCAATAGGTAGCAGGGCTGACATCTTAGACAGTGAGCTCCAGCTGCATTCCGTAGTTTTCATTGTCTTGTCCTGACTATATTATGTTATACTGTCCTACTACATTATAAAAACTGCGCTTTCTAGTGGCGTTTATTGAGTATCTAAAACATGCCAAGAATGTTCTGAGCATTTTCATACACATCACATGTAATCCTTCCAGTAGCTCTCCTCAAAAATATTGTTGGCTCTACCTTACAGCCAGAAGAAACCAAGGAAAGTGAGTGAAGGCTCCAAAATTATAGGAAATATTTAATGTTGTGTCTTCAACACTTAGCACACTGCCTTGTCTAGAACATGATAATATCAATGGAATGAATGGAAAGTTACTTAGCAAGCCTGCAGAAGAGCTGGGATTTGAATCAGGTACCCTTGATTTTTTGAAGATTTAATTTATTTATTTGAGAGAGAGAGACAGAGCACATGGAAGGAGGGAAGAGGGAGAGGGAAAATCAGACTCTGCTGAGCAAGAGCCTGACATGGGGCTCTATCCCAGGACTCTGGGATCATGATCTGAGTCAAAGGCAGTCACTTAACTGACTGAGCCACCCCAGGTACACCTGATTTTGAAGCTGGTAGGCTTCCATTGATGTCGCCTTAATTCTTGTGGGTCTGTCATAGCACCCAACACAGTGTGCAGTGATTCCCCAATGCTTGTTAAATAAATAAATTTTTTTTAAAAGCCTTTCATCCTGGTCAAATAATTTATAGGTGTGAAACTCTTCATCTAGGTGTTACAATTACTGGTGTCTCCCTCTCCTTTGATGGCATTTGTTTAACAAATAGTTGCTAGATACCTACTCAGAAGAGGGGATTATGGCCATCCTCAGGTGTGCAAAGTCATCAAAACATGATCCCTCTCCTCCAACCCCAGTCTGGTTTGGCAATCAGGCTATGGGAGTGTTTAATACAGTGAAATGCTATTAAGAACCTGATATTCTCAGAAAGACCAAGCTGGAAGTGACTATAAATACCATTTTATAATCTGCACGACATAATATACTATCCAGTTTCCACACAAAGGACTCTCATGTTCTCAACGTGAAGTTCTTGAAGGAAGAAATTCATAAATTCTTTACTCCCCAGGGTATTTTACAGAATGCTAAGTAAGTGACGGGTGATCATCTCTTAATTAACTGACCCAGCTCTGTTTCTGCTTCTGTGTGTACCAAGTAACCAAGAGTCAGATTCCTCACAGACAAGGAGTGTCTCGGTCAGACACTGTTAAAGTTCTAATTATAGAAAGCATTTCTTAAAGAATAAAGAGGTAGAAAAAAAAAAAAAAAGAATAAAGAGGTAGGAGGGCTCTCCACTTTGACTTATATTTGAAAGCCCTATAACTAATTCTGTTGAGAGTTTTTTTTATTAAATTGACTAATTACTAAATTAATTCATTCAAAAATTTATTAAGTATTATGCATTAGCCAGTATGACTAGAACTATGAACATGGTGCTTCCTGCCCTTGAGGATATCACTGTCTGGTGAGGAATACAGACATATAAGGAGGTAAATGCAGCATAGTATGAAAGATACTAAAATGAGGGTAAGGATAGAATTCTATGGTAATAAGTAGAAGAAGCATTTAACTTAAACTTGAGGATATCAGGGAAAGCTCCCTGGAGAAAGCATCCAAAGTCTAGTAGTACAGGACAAATCAGTCAGCCTGACCAGGGGCACCTGGATGGCTCAGTTGGTTAAGCATCTGCCTTGGGCTCAGGTTGTGATCTCAGGAACCTGGGATCATGACCTCTCCCCCAAATCATGCTTGCTCTCTGTCTCTCTCTCAAAAAATTAAATAAAATCTTTAAAAAAAAAAAAACTCAGCCTGACCAAAGGGCAAAGGATGGGGGAGGGAAGTATACCAGGCAGAGGGAGATAGCTCATAAGACCCACAGAGCAGGACACATTTGGGGACGAATAGAGACTTTAGGGAGATAGGAGCATGAAGTGCCAGGGTGGGGCAAAAGAAAGGTGTGTCCAAACGATACTGGAGAAGTAAGCTTGAGGTTCCTCATGAAGATTTTCATGGACAACAGGAAGAGGAGGCATCATGTTTAAGGAAAGAAGTGAGAATTATGCTGTATAAGCATTATAGTGTTTACCATGTTTCATTATGGTATTTCTCACATTCTGTGGCCACTGTCTATATACCTCTACCATTAGACTGATAGCCTTAAGACAAGACTCCTATCTTATTTACTTTTGTATCTCCATTGCCCCAATACAGTATCTACTGGATAACTGATGTTTAATACTTATATTCATGACTGATTTCTCTAGGAATCCTTGGTAGGTTTGAGGGGATTCAGTCTGCTGAGGATGTATCACCACAGAGGTCCTTAACTTAGATTCCTTGGACCTCCTGAAATCACAAGCACAAATCTCAGTGTAAATATGTACAAGTTTTCAGAAGTGAGGGATCATTACTTTCTTGAGATTCTCAGAGGGGTAAGACTGCGCAATGATCATGAAGTATTATGTAAATGGAGAACCTTGGGAAATATGGTTTTAGAGCCTGCTTTTGCTAGGGAAGACCTCTCAGAGGCCAACTGCTCAAGGACAGTTCACACCAAAGGCAGCAAAACGATGGGCAAATGTGGATTCCCAAGTGGAGAAGATGGAGGGGGGAAAAGAGACCAGTTCTATGATGGGAAAATGATGTGTACAACAAAAGGAAAAGAATCTTGGAGATGGTACAGTCACTTCCCTCATGTCTTCTGAGTTAGCAATCAATAGCAACCCAGTCCTTAATGAAAACTATTCCAAGTAGAGGTATGAGGAGTTGTGAAGTCACCACTGGAATGGGCCATTGTAAAGGAAGCGCCCTTAGAGGCCCAGAGCTCAAGGAAGACAAGGTACTGGTTGTTACTACTGGCAGGAAAAGGTCTTGTGGAAGCTACCTGCCTCCCCCTTTCTCTTTCACGAATTTGGGTCTGCAGACGTAAAACAGTATTTTTAAATGATAGAAATTACACATACACAAACACATTCACACACCCACACAGAATTTCTTGCTGGGTATTCATTAAAATTTTATGGCAATTCTGTCTCCATGGCAGAAAATTGATGATTTTTCTTATGTTTTCTAAATTTTTGAAAAAATAATAAGCACGTTTTGCTTTTACAGGTGTCACACCTGGTGGGGGGGGGGGGAGGATATTCCATTCTGAAAAAAGAATGGTAGAGTAAAAAAATGCAAAAAACAAACAAAAAACTCTCAAAACCATGATGGTCACAAGAAAGGACAGTACTCATTAGTGTTCCATAGGCCATGAAGAAACACATTAAATATGCAGATGCCTGGGTCTAGCCCCGGTTCTACTGAGTCAGACTCTTAAAGGAATCTGAAGTGTGAATCTGCAACTTACAAACTCCAAAAATAACTCCTATACTCAATGCTGGGATTTTGAAAATACCTGGTCAACAGTGGTGAGGCTCTCTCAGTAAGGAAGGTTCAAAACTAGCATCTGACCTCTCTTCTCCATGTATGTATGTGCCATAGACACTAAGAGGGCATGGGGAAGAGGTGAGCTTAATACATCCCCTTAACTTTTCATCTAGTGATTTCACAAAAGTGATTTTTTTCCCACCTTCCAAAACACTGTCATATATATATATCTTTAAAATAAACTTAATAAAAATAGACCTGCCCTACGACCCAGCAATTGCACTGGTGGGGATTTACCCCAAAGATTCAGATGCAATGAAACGCCGGCACACCTGCACCCCGATGTTTATAGCAGCAATGTCCACAATAGCCAAACTGTGGAAGGAGCCTCGGTGTCCATCGAAAGATGAATGGATAAAGAAGATGTGGTCTATGTATACAATGGAATATTACTCAGCCATTAGAAACGACAAATACCCACCATTTGCTTCGACGTGGATGGAACTGGAGGGTATTATGCTGAGTGCAGTAAGTCAATCGGAGAAGGACAAACAGTGAATGTTCTCATTCATTTGGGGAATATAAATAATAGTGAAAGGGAATATAAGGGAAGGGAGAAGAAATGTGTGGGAAATATCAGGAAGGGAGACAGAACATAAAGACTCCTAACTCTGGGAAACGAACTAGGGGTGGTGGAAGGGGAGGAGGGCGGGGGGTGGGGGTGAATGGGTGACAGGCACTGAGGGGGACACTTGACGGGATGAGCACTGGGTGTTTTTCTGTATGTTGGTAAATTGAACACCAATAAAAATTAATTTATTAAAAAAATAAAATAAACTTAAAATCTGAAGTTGGAGGTAATAGTGGCAGGGGAAGGAAGACAGTATAAAATTATGAGCTGACAATGTTGTATATCCATACTAATGCCACCTTTCTGAGAAAGTAGGATAAAATCACTAACGGCATCCTGGTAGACAGCATACTTCCTTATAGACACCTGAGAATTTTTCACCCTCTTACACATCTAGATGCCAGGGTAGACTCAATAGCTAGGGGTATTAATAACAACCCAAGGGGCTGTCACTCTCAGGTGGTGGTGACAATCCCCAGGGCTCTGAGGATCATGCCAGATTAGGAAGAGCTGGGTTTTCTATAGCTGCCAGTTTTGCCTGTGCTAGAAAAATGGCTCCCAATACCCAGGCTATAATTTTAGGTCATCCAATTTTTAATTTATTCTAAAATGTTATATTTGATACAACCTTGTATGTCATCCTAAATTCTTTTGAAATAGAGTGGAGTAAAAATATTCTAGTTCAACAACCCTGTTTTGACAGATCAATATCAGCCTAGTTTCCAAATATAGACAGGTGGACTGAATGCTGCTGTTTCTATGCTTCTAGGTAAGAGACTGTATTTTTTTGTGGAGGGAGACTTGTCTGGGTTTGCATTTCACTGGTGATTCTTCATGGAGGTAATGGGATTTCCTTAATCGAGCCCATTAGACTATCTTCTTGTAATTATCTCAGGGGCCAATCTGTCTATGTAATGGGCTCTGGAGGAATCAAACCTTCAGGTTCTTACAAAGGAAAATGTTGTGTACATGTCAGAAGAAAACCGTTTTGAAGAATTACTGGCTAACCATCTCAACAACAGCCGGGGGGACTTTGCTATGATACTGCAGGAAATTGCTGGATTTGGGACTTTATTGCTCCAAAGGGGATTTCTTTTTTTCATGGGTGTTTTAATAAATCTAAAATGTGCATGATGCCAGTGGCACGGGGGACTCCACACCATCTGCTGAGGTTTGGGCAGGCTGCTGCCTGCTTACCGTGGGAAGATACCAGCATCTTAAGGTTGGAGAGATTGCCAAAACTGGATGGTTTTGGGTGTAACTAATGATTAGCTCTGCTGTCTTGCTGGATTCGGCTGGCCAATTGTCTTGGTTCCTTTTTTCAGGACCACAAATGTCCTGACATTGTGGACAAAATTTTTCAGCCAGTGCTACTAGAAGATATTCACACTATGTAGTGATATTTCAATATCCTCATTCTCTATTTTTTTTTGCAATTTTTAATGTGTAGTATATAGAAAGTAGATCCATAGTGAAGAGAAGTCATGAAAAGCTAAGAATCAAACAATGATTAACACATAATAATAAGTAATAGTAATTGCTATGGGTTGTTATGGGAAATTTATATGTTCAAATCTTGACCCCCATATATTATGGGGATTTTATTGAAAACAGAATCATGGCAGATATAATTAGTTAAGATGAGATCATCAGGGTGGGCCCTAATCCAATACGACTGGTGTCCTTATAAATACATGAAATTGGGACATAGAGATACACACACAGGGAGAATGCCACAATGACACATAGGCAGCCATCAGGATGATGCATCTACAAGCCAAGGAATGCCAAAGATTGTCAGTAAATCATCAGAAGCTAACAAAGCGGCATGTAGCAGCAGTTTTTTTCTCATGACCTTCAGAAGTGACCAACCCTGCCAACACCTTGATCTCAGACTCTCCAAGCTCCAGAACCATAACATAATACATTTCTGTTGTCTAAACCATTCAGAGAAGAGGCCATTTTCAAAAGATAGAAAAGAGGAGGCAGCTTCTGTGTGCTTAATGAGAGAGGGGGACAGTATGAATTTTAGCCCAGTGGCTTTAAGGGCATTCTTTACTTCTGGACTCAATGCCTGCTCCCCCAAGCCTAACTGGATTCAAACCTCTCTAAGTGCTACAGTTCTATGATGTAAAATTTCCTTTCTGATACTGCTTGAAACTCTTTCTGTTCTCTCCCCTGTCAAGTTAATTTTCCCATGCTTCATTCCAAGAGGTCCTTTGTAGGACAAGGAAAACAATAGACTCCACACTAGAAGCCCAAAGGACAAAAAACTGTATAGCACATCATAAGCTGAAACGTGCCCTAAATATGGTCACCAAGTCATCCAGCCAACACGACTGCCAATCAATCTGCCTCCATATTGAGTGGTCTGCAGCAGGACCACCAAGATTAAAACCAGTCCTGATGACGTGCAAAAGTGGGCCTGACTGATCTTATCGATTCTTCCCCACTGAGAGGGAATCACAGGTTAGCGGGCAGAAATCAATTCAACTGCATTAAGCTAAGCCAAGTGAAGATTTATTCATATCATACTTGGGAAGAATGTCTTTAGAAAAATGGCAAATTTTTAAAAATCTGTATATAGACACATATACTCATTAATAAATAAATACTTATGTATTTAGATACATAAGATACTGCTTCTTCCATTTTATAATATTTAATATTTGTACTATTTTCTGAAACAAAATAGTACAGAACACAAGGCTGTTCTCTCCCATCTCCAATAGGGATTCTTTTTTTTTTTTTTAAATGAAAGAAGCTGTTTGTGTTGGGATGTCGTTGACTTGGCTAGTCTAGCAGCACCCCAGATTTCAGGATGGAATGGGAGAGCAGACACAGATACACTGCAGCCAAAGAGGCAATGGGAGCCATTTGCTCTTGAGGAAATCATCATTTTTGGCTCCTTAGATTAAAGGAACCTGGCCCTAGGCTTCAATGCACCATAGGGAACACAGAATTCATTCTCTTCTCTCCTCCATTGAGAACACACAGGCTGAAGCTGAAGAGAGCTTTCAGAATGAACAATTGGTAGAAAACACTGCCCTTCCAGCAGTGAGAAATGTGAAATTCCACTCCAGCCTCACACGTGTCACCAGGGAGCCATCCCGTGTGCTCCATCAGGACTGGGACATGAGCCAGGCAATCATTTGTACTCAGGGGCTCAGCCTTAACCTAAAAAATCATCAGAGGAGCCAAAGAGGGCTTCCTCCTCATTTCTCATCTCTAAGAAATAAAGAGCACCCCATTTTCCTGCAAGACACTGTGGTTCTGATCGAGAATAGCTTACAGTTCATTTTTGCTTTAGGTAAGCTGTCTAGCAACTTCCTCACCTGCTTCAGATGCTAAGACATTTATTCTCTGCCTTCATGGCCATTCACAGCCACTCAGGCTCTTTAAATGCATTGCTGGGCCTCTGGTGGGTGGCCTATAAGCGAACAAAGGTAGCTTCAGCAAACACACGGTCAGCACTGCAGAGATCAGGCAATGAAGAGACTAGGGGTCAAGTTTATACTCAGTTTGAATATAAACTGCCCATTCCCAATCCAGTGGAAAAATCAATCACTGACCAAAATCTTTCAGTCAGTTCAGAGCTGGGCACTGGGCAGTAGGAGGCATCTGTGTCTTTACAGCACAGCATAAGCTACACTGCCTCTTGTGCCTCTCACTCTAAGATGCACCTTGTCCCTGAGAGCATGTGTGGAAGGGTGGGCAGGAAGGCTGGGTCTGAGTCTGCAAGCCTCGGTTCTCACCCTTGTATTACCACTTGGTGACCATATGCCCTTGAACAAGTGACAGAAACTCACCAAAACCATAGTTTCCTCAACTCTAAAAAGGAGACGCAGGACTCCCATGGTATTGAGCTTTTTTTGTGTGCATAAAAATGATATAATAAAGGCGGCATTCACAGTGCTATTATGGGAGACCTGATAAGAAAATAACTATAGAAGCATTTTTTAGTTGTTAAGTGACGTATGTTAATTTTTGCCATATGGACAGGAGAAAACTCTTTAAGGACTCATCTTTATTTTATTTTTTATTTTTTTTAAAGTTTATTTTATTTTTTTAAATTTTTATTTATTTATTATAGTCACACAGAGAGAGAGAGAGAGAGAGAGAGGCAGAAACACAGGCAGAGGGAGAAGCAGGCGCCATGCACCGGGAGCCCAACGTGGGATTCGATCCAGGGTCTCCAGGATCGCGCCCTGGGCCAAAGGCAGGCGCTAAACCGCTGCACCACCCAGGGATCCCAGGACTCATCTTTATCATGAGCGGTTTGGTATAATTATCATTGTCCTATTAGTGATAAGTCACTAAATCTCTCCAAGTGTTGGATTCCCCACCTCAACTGCCTGCCTTTCACAGGAGGAGAAAATGAGGGAAGTGTAAATGTGCTTTTAAACCATGAATTGTCCTAGAAATGCAATTATTATTTAGAGAACTCGTTTTGACTTTTGGTATTATGATGCACACACTGTTAGTTCTTGGCTCAATGACAGATTTTAATTGGCCTGGCTATGAAAATCTTATAGAGCTATTATGTGCTACACCTGTGATGGCCGTGCAGCGTGTTAATCAAGACAATTAGGCTGGGGACCCAGAGAGTGGCTTTCCACCACTGTGCATAATCCTCCTCACTTTGAGAGGGAAATTAACAGCTGCTTTATGGTCTTTCCTATCATCTCACTTTCTTGGAGAGAGATCCCAATCAGATCCACCTTGACAAAGCGACATCTATCACTAATGCCTGGAATGACACGACATCTGTGAAGAAATATTAACTTTGACTTTGGAAAGGCTTTTGGGTTGGGAGTAAAAATAAAAAATGTCACATGCAACACTAGCTGGATGAAACAGCTCCTGGGTGACAGCCAGAATCAGAGGAAGAAAGTTGATCTCTTTTAAGTGATATATTGGAAAGAAAAAAAAGGAACAGGGAATGAGTAGATCAATTTAGCTCTCAAAGAATTTATTCTCCTGTTTGCAAAAAGGAGGAGGAGGCTCCCAGGGCAGTATCACTCTACACTCCCAAGCTTCTCATTAACATCAACTACAAAACCTTCCAGAATTTTCTTCCTTCCCCCACCTCTTGATAGGTCCACCTCTTCTGAGGAGAGTGAGAGATACATTTTGTTGTCTGGGAATCTTTTCACCCTTGGACAAAGCAGACTGAGTTGATAATTAGTGATTTCAAAAGTGGCAAATATAAGTGCTTACTATATGATGGTCATAAGGTTCTGAATTTGCATGCATTTACATCATTAGCTCAGCGGGGGGCGGGGGCAGGTTAAGGTACTATGCACATAGTAAGCACCTGTTTGGCAGATATAGAAACTGAGGCTCGGGGCACCGGGGTGGCTCAGTCAGTTGAGCATTTCCCTTTGGCTCAGGTCATTATCCCAGAGGCCTGGGATCAAGCCCTGCATTGGGCTCCCTGCTCAGCAGGAAGCCTGCTTCTCCTTCTGCCTCTCCCTCTGCCTCTCCCTCTGCTTGTGCTCGCTCGCCCACTCTCTCTAAAATAAACAAATAAAATATTAAAAAAAAATAAAAAGAGGGATCCCTGGGTGGCGCAGCAGTTTGGCGCCTGCCTTTGGCCTAGGGCTCGATCCTGGAGACCCGGGATCGAATCCCATGTCGGGCTCCCGGTGCTTGGAGCCTGCTTCTCCCTCTGCCTATGTCTCTGCCTCTCTCTCTCTCTCTCTGACTATCATAAATAAATAAAAAAAAAAAAATTAAAAAAAATAAAAATAAAAAATAAAAAAAATAAAAAGAAACTGAGGCTCTTGAAGCCTGATCAGAGCCTGAGGCTCTGATCTAACAAGTAAGTACACTTTGCAGAGTCTGGACTGGAATTCAGGTCTGCTGACTGCAAGGTTTCCATAACACTGTGCTGCTTGTCATCTGTGGAATGGCTTTTAATACCCATTACTCAGGGATGCCTGTGTGGCTCAGTGGTTGAGCGTCTGCCTTTGGCTCAGGGTGTGATCCTGGGATCCCAGGATGGAGTTCCGCATCGGGCTCCCTGCTTGCAGCCTGCTTCTCCCTTTGCCTGTGTCTCTCATGACTAAATAAATAAAATCTCTTTAAAAAGTACCCATTACTCAAAGGTTGGGGAGCAGGTCTGACCAGTTTCTGTGACCCCCATACCTAGGACTATACTTGTCACCTTCTAGGTACTTATATTAGAATTTAATTTTGAGAGAAGAGGAGCTTCCTAAATTGCTTACTATCTCTGGTATAAGCCTTGCACAAGAGTGCATCCAAAACAGTAAGCATCTAAAATGGTCCAGCATCCATTTTTTAAAAGATTCTATTTATTTGAGAGAGAGAGAGAGAAGACAAGTGGGAGGAGGGAAGGGGCAGATGGAGGGGGAGAACACTCCCTGCTGAGGGCGCAGCCCAGATGCTAGGCTCTATCCCAGGACCCCAAGCTCAAGACCTGAGCCGAAGGCAGATGCTTAACCGACGGAGCCATCCAGGCACCTCTCCAGCTTTCATTTTTAATCATCTCCTCTGCCTTGGTTGAGTCACAGGAAGTACCTCTTGTTCCCTAAAGACCTGTCCTGGAGACACAAGTATGTCCAATAGCAGGTGGCTCACTCCAACTGGGAAGATCCTGGAGGGTAACTTTTTGTCTGGGTCTCTCTCTTCTCTACTTTGCTTCGGAAAGAGGCCAAAAACGAACCATTATACCTGCAGTTTGCAATCTATGCACCAAAGTGCCCTATGGCATCAAAGCAAACTCACAGGGGTGTTGGAAGATGTTTCACATTTTGAGGGAAAAAAAGCAATATTTAACATCTGTCAGACACTGCAAGAACTAGCATAAGGAAATTCACTACTTTAACATCAGGATCTGTTTTTTTCCCCTTTAATATCATATTTTTGTAAAGTTGGTTTTGACAGTTGATGTGATTAAAACCAAATACTGCATCAAAATTAAGGTGGAACAGATACAAAGGGTGGCAGTGTCTAATCCGATGCTGAGGTTGGAGAAGCTGTGCAGAGTCCAACAGGGGCATTTATTTCTCTGTACGTGACTATAGTTAAGAATGAAATTAAACGTTTTTTCTCATTTATGTGTACTCTTTTTTTCAAATGGTTCCTAAATTGTTAGGGTGCACATATGTATAAGTATTTTGGACCTAGCTAGTTAATAAACAGAAGTGCTGCAGATTTCTTCCAGCCTAGAAGCACCATGAAAGCTGTGACTACAACACTAAGGATGCATGAGCTGAGATCATGGGCAATCTCTGCTGGGCACCCGCCCTGGTTTACCCTCTGGAGTACCCAGGGTGACCCTGCCTCTGATTCTTAACTGCACTCCTGATACAGCTAGCCCTCAAGTACTGTAAATGCATGCCCCCACTTCACTGATCTCTAAAACAATGTGAGCATGAGACGTTTAAGATCCCCAGTTTTCAGATGAGGAGAAGCAGCTCAGGGAGGCTAACAAACTGCCTAGGGTCACTTAGCTACTAAGTGGTAGAGCAGGGATTTCAGTCTAAGGCTGGCTGATTTCCAAGACCTGTATTTTGCTTTAATTAAGCTTTTAATTTTGAGATAACTATAGATTTACACTTCTTATTTCCTAAGGAATAATACAAAGAGTTCCCATGTACCTTTTGCCCAATGCTTCCTAATGGTAACACCTTGCAAAACTACAGTACAATGTCACAACCAGATACAGTCAAGATACAGACCACACTGTCATTACATCAAGGATCTCTCATGGTGCCTCTCTATAGCCACATACCCACTTTCCTCTAGCTGCCACCCTCTCCTCACCCCCTGGCAATCACTAATCTTGTCTTCATCTACATAACAATCTTGAAATGACAGAATTAGAGAAATGGAAAACAGATTACTGGTTGCCAGGGGTGACAGAGAGGTCCATCACACGTACCTGAGCTTTTGCGGTTGGCATTTTTTTACTCAACATAATCTCTGCAGATTCATACAGGCTGTTGAGTGTATCAAGAGCTCATTCCTTTTTATTTCTGAGCCATATCCCGTGGTACAGAGGTAAGACATTTTAACCATTCACCCACTGAAGAATGTCAGAGTTGTCTCCAGGTTTTGGCAATTACAACGCAACAAGAAATGTTGTGTAAAGGTTTGTGTACAGATTTTGGGGTGAGAGTAAGTGCTCACTTTTTGAAAGATAAATGTCAGGACTATAGTTCCTGAGTCACATGGTAGTTGCATGCTTAGTTTTTAAAAAAACTGTCAAACTGCTTTCCAAAAAGAATGTACCATTTTACATTCTCACCAGCATTACACGTGATCAAGTTTCTCTGCATCCTCACCAGTATTTGGTATTGTCACTATTTTTTATGGTAGCCACTCTGATAGGTATATTGGCAGCTACTGTGAATTAACATAAAACATTAACCTGGTGGGCTGGGCCCAGGTGACCAGCAGCAGCCTCTCTGTGGTTTCTGAGTTACAGGAGACAACAAGAGAAGGTCCTCAGCCTCAAGGAGCTTGCACTCCAGCAAGACCAAGAGACAGATACTACAAAGCAGTAGTTCATACTCTGATATCAGTGGGAGCTATAGAGAAGCACATGGGAGGACTCTTAACTCTGCTCTGGGAGGTTAGAGGTAGCTCCTGGGGGAAGCGCATTTACACTGCAACTCAAAGTAGCTGATTCCATATGTGCTATTTCATCCATAGCATCTCAAGCAAACACTGGTAGGATCAAAGAGCAGCATAAACCTCTATTCCTGGGCATCACAGAAGGTAATAAAGAGGTCATACGGTTCAATGTTTCTCCAAATGTCACGTCACTTGTTAGAAGGAATTATAAAGCAAAAGCTTTCCAGAGGTGAACAACCTCTTGATCATCTTAGAATAATTCTGAGCTCCTTAAATTCACTTACATGGTCTTGTGTTGTCTGACCCCAGGCTTCCTCTTTGATTTCCTCTTTTCTCTTCCCACGCTTGACTTCCATTTTTCCAGTATATCAAGACTCACAGTCTTTGCATTTTGTCACTCAGCCATCCATCTATCCACCCACCCATCCATCTACCTATGCATCCATCCATCTACGCATCTAAGAAAAAGTGATCAAGGGCCACTATTTCAGGGATTGGAAATACAAAAGTGAGCAAAGCTGATTCATTTCCCATTCTCATGGGGCTTATACTGTAATAGCAGAGACAGACAGACACATAACACGCCCACTCCGTTACATAAGGAGTATACGAAGCAAACTTACAAAGTGTTGAAGCTACAGGAAGGAATGGTGATTGTCATTTTCATTAGTTAGGGTGGAAGCTTCTGGTTAGTATGTGGACAGAACTTGAATTAAGTGATGGAGCAAACCACAGAAGCACGGGGTGGGTTAGGGTGAGCTTTCCAACAAGAAGAAACCACAAGAGCAAAGTGCCCAGGGTGGGAACATGCTTGGCCTACTTGTGGAGGAGCTAGAAGGGCAGTGCGCCTGAAGCAGAAGAGCAGTAGAAAATGGGGCTGGAGAGGAGGCCAGAGGACATGAGACTATGTAGGCTTTAGTCAGTGCTGGGATTTTACCCTCAGTGTGAGGAGAAGCCACAGAAGGATGTGAACATGAAGTGATTTGATCTGACTTACAGATAGTGGACAGTGGTGACATGAAAGCAGAGAAACCCGTCAGGAGGTTATTCCAACAGGCCAGATGAGAATGGCAATGGGCTAGACTAGTATGGCTGGGGTGAGGATGGGGAGAAGCCGGCCAACTTGGGACCCTTTGGAAACAGGGGCAATGAGAGTATAAGAGGAAGAAGTCAGGGATGACTCCAAGGCTTCTGCCCTGAGCAACTCAAACCTTCACTAGCATCAAGATAATTCTGCACCTGCACTTCCTTACCATGAGTCAGGTTTTGGTGCTATGTGCCCTCTTTAGAGACTCTTCCCTGACTGCCCCCCCCCCCATCCTATTAGTCCTTCTCAGTTTAATTTTCTTCTGAGGACTTAAAAATACTTGAATTTATCTTGTTCGTTTTATTTGATGAATTTATGATCTGGATGCCCCGACGGAATGCAGGGTCTGGGATGGTACAGATCATGTCTAGTTTATTGCTACATCCTCCATTCTTAATTAGATGCCTCCCTCATAGGACACAGTCGAAAAAGATTTGCTGACTGAAGCTTGGAAGGTATGAGGCAAGTTAAAGAAGTCTCCAGGTTTCTTGAGCCTTTAATAAAGCAATTAGTTAATGGACTAAATAATATCGATTATCCAGTCCAGGCTCTGTGCCAGGCTCTAGAGCAACAGAAGTGAGCAGGAAAAGCACAGACCACAGCCCTGTGGAGCTTACAGTACCTTGGTGTGGGCACAGCAAACAATCTCACAGATGTGAAGTTCCACTGTGCCAAGAATGCAGGAGGGAAGGTACACAGCATGTGATCTGAGGATCCAACCTGGCCAGGGAGCTCAGGGAAAGCTTTTCTGAGATGAGATCTACAGAAGTGTCCACTGGAAGGCCTCAGGGATCTCTAAGCAAGGTATGTGCTATCATTATGGCATTTTCATGGAGCTTCTTGTAAGAAAAAAACATATTGTGGCAAAAGGTAAATTAGTGCAGCCTTCTAGGCACTAGGGTTCAGCAAGACTAGGAACCTAGATAAAGATCCGCAGCTGGCTCATGAAAGAACTAGGGTTTTACATTTATAGTGACATTTATAGAAGGGCAATGCTATCTACTCCAACAGGACTGTTGAGAAAGAATGAAGGGCATCACTGTCCATAAAGAACTGAATGCAGTGGCCGGTACATAAGATGCACAAATTATCTGGTAATAATTAAAACGAGATTTCAAATTCTTGCAAGTATTAATCATGTTAACACTCTTCCTACATATACATACCAAGCAGCACAGTACCTAGTAGGGGGTCAATTAATATAGATTAAATGAATGAATGACGATTGCCTCAATGATAGACTATTTTGGATCTGCCCAAGCATTCTCACTCCTGATTGGGCAGTAAATAGATATAAATCAGACCAAATCCTTTTGTGTGGTTCACTTGTCTCAGGGTCGGTATCTGCTGTTAATTACTGATATTATTAATTATTTATCAGGATTGGTAGCTGCAACTAATGATTCTTGCCAGCCAAGGACACTTGGAAGCTTGAACAGAAGGAAATCAGTCCAGTTATTGGGTTTAAAGTGAGGTTAAGTTACATGATGGGAGGGCTCAGAGGATTCTGTGATTTTATGCATCACTAACTTGCAATAAAAAGGCACAAAGTCCAGAAATAGTTGCTACTAAAATGGCATTTAATTTTGCATTGAAATCCACATGCTGCTTTGTGCATGTGATTTCTCAGCTGCTACCATAACAGAGGAAGTCATTTTGAATGAACAATAATCAACCTGGTACTCCTGGGGCAACTTGTACCTGAGAACCTGAGTCCTTTGTAAACAACAGTTAAGCCTCCCTGTCTCCAGAGGGATGAGCTCCTGTATTTTTGTTTAAATCAAGCAGAGTTCAAGGAGAGAGGCTGCAATCATGAGCAAAGGGGGATACTTCTCAGGCCTCTCCCAAACCCAAACTCGTAAAAGGCCAAAATAATCTGCAAGTGGCCCAAAGCTGTTTGCCCTAATAAGGTTCTACCACAAGTCCTCCCCACAAGTCTCTCCCCTACCTCAAGTGAGAGGGGAATAAATGATTGGAAATAAGAATCATCATTCTGCAGGGCCATTTGATAGCAACTGTTATAATAGATAGACACTTCAACTCGCTAATTCTACTTCGATATATTTTTTACTAGAGAAATCCTGGCTGGCACACGTGCCAATGAGGCATTAAGAAAGCACCCTCACTGCTGTATCTATAGGAGTGAAAATATGAGATCAATCTGTCCTGAGGAGAATGATTAAATAGACAGTGGGATAGTACGCAGCTATTATACGAATAAGCTAATACATACATGAAGTCAGTACATATAATCTGTCCATAAGAAGACATTATTACATGAAAAAAAGGAAATTGTGGAATCATATGTGCAGTATGCCATATATAGTGGTTTTAAAATGTGTCCAGAAATTCTCTGATACTCCTTTAGCAACTGGAGCTTGATTAGCTTCTCCTTGACTGTGGGCCAGACCTAGTGACCCACTAATGAATAGAATATGGCAGAAATGACCATGTGTCATTTCCAAGACTAGGTCATGGTTTATTCCTTGATCTACTCTGCTCTCTCGCTCTCTTATCACTTGTTCTCAATGGCGTTAGCTGTCACACTGTAGGGATACTCAAGGAGCCCCATATAGAGGCCCATGTGGCAGCTTCCTATTAAGAGCCAGTGAGGGACTCTGTCATCCGGCCAGCAGCCATGCGAGTGAGCCACCAGCAAAGCAGATCCTGTAGCCCTAGTCCAGCCTTCAGATGACTGCCATCCCAGCTTACATCCTGACTACAGCCTTACAAGAGACCATAAGATAGGGCCCCCAGCTTAGCCACACATAGATGGCTCCCTCTCAGAAAACATGTCAGATAAAAAGCTTTCATATTTCAAAGCATTAAGTTTTATGGCAGCAATTGACAACTAGTATACCATTTATACCAGCATAAAATTTCAAAATGTAATATATACACATGAGACAAACATGTAGAGAAAGGTCTGGAAAGAGATGTGCTAAAGTGACTCCAGGAGTCACCTCTGAGGATTGGGGTGAGGGGAGAGCAGGTGAAATTAGCTTCACCTCTTCTGTCTTTATGTTTCTTGTACAGACCTTATTAATGCTACTGGCTGAATTTTTTTAAAAACTAAAAGGGGGGAATATAATTTAAAATTCCACTACTTTGGAATGTCATGGGAAGTCTGATAAGTCTGAGGCTTACCTTTGATCATCTGCAAGAAGTAAGGTTGCTTAGCAAACTTGTTTAATAATAAGCAAGGTGATTAGTGGGGCTCTTCAACCTTGTTAAGAGAGCCAACTCCTGCCAGTTATTCTTAAAAATCATCTCAGCGTAAGTCACACACATTAAGCGATTATTTTTACTCGTATTTCATATCAGGTCAAAGAGACCTTTATTTGGACAACACCAATTGGTAATATTCTTACTTTCAAAGAGTAGCCAAATTCTCTTGAGAGTGACAAAGTTACATCCACTGAAAATGCCAAGTTATATATTAATACCTGCTGGTCTTCCCAAGCAGGTTAACATCAAAGGGGTTTTATTATCCAACCAAGGTTGCGCAAAAGGTATTTCTAAAGTAACTTTGGTATTTCTAAATCCAACTTTGTATTGGATTTGTTTTAGGCTTGTGCTGATTTGTTTTTTAACTTTGAGCCTGGGGATCTGCACCATTTAGTGTAAGTTTTGTGGCAAAGACCCTGATCTCCATCTCGGGCTAGACTGGCTGCAGGCACCAAAGCTTCATGCATTTTCAGTGGAATTGGGTCCAGAGCTTAGTGCAAAATGCCTTCTGGGTGACTGACCAGAAATTCAATCACAGCACATTCATTTCAGAAATCCCTTTCATGTATCATTTAAAAGCAGCCTGCATATTTAAATTTGCATATCTCTGGATTTTGGAAATGCAGGAGAAGAATGGATTCCTGTTTAGTTTACAGGATGATAGGAGGGAACACACCGGAGGCATTTCCTTTCCTTGACTACCAGGTAGGTTTAGTTTTAGTGAAACCTTCCAAACCAGCAATTCTATAACATAAGCCATTGTCCCATGGAGCTTGAGTATAAGAATAACTAATGTGTATAGAGCGTTTTACTCTCTACAAACTGCGTTAGCATTCATGGCCTCATTTAATAGGCAGAGAGGCTCTTAATTATGCTTTTCTGATGAAGGGACAAGGATTCTTTCAGGCTCAGCATCTGCAGAGATTACTCTGGTTTCCCTTTCATATGGACACACTGAAGAAATAATGATGCCAGCTCCAGTTTCCCCCAGGCTGGGAAAGAGTACACTGGAGCAGGTGTGAGATCGATTCATTTCCCGGGGCTGCACTGCAGTCTGCTCCAAGTTTCTTTCCATGATCTCAAATGTGATACATATCTCGGCTCTAGGAAGCCAGGAGGGACCTGTAGCAGTTTGGGAGCCAGATGCCTGTGTCTGAATTTTGGCTTCGTCATTTTGCAGCTGCATAGTCTCGAGCAGATTTGTTTGATCTCTCGAATAGTTAAAATTGTTTAACCACTAGGTTTCCTCATCTGAAAAATGGGGCTGACAGGGACTGTACGGTCCTCAGAGGGTTTTCATGAAAATTAAATGGGTGCGTTCGGACAGGGTGCTTAGGAGTGTGCTCACCCTGGAGTCAACACTTAGTGACGGGGTCTCCTGTTAGTATACACAACAAGCTGCATCACAGGCTGGGTGGGGGATTATCCATCATTCATCCATTTCAGGGTATGTGGGAGCAGCACTCTGATGGGCACAGTGCCAGGCTTGGAGGATATGCCAGGTGAGTCCTCCCCATCTCTCTCTTCACAAGGCTTACAGTCTGGTGGTAGAGGTAGATAAGACAAGAATTAAATAAAGGCTAATGAGGTGGTCAGAGAACAAAAAACTGGGGAGTGGAGCTCGAGACTGAGTGCTAAAGAATGAGTGGGAACAGGGTATCCTCTGATTTTAGGATGTGAAAATCCAGTCTTTCAAAACATGTGGAGTGGAAGTGTCCTGGTGATGGGAATTGATGAGCAAGGGCTATGCAGGAGGTGAGAGTGTGGCAGGTTTGAGGAACTACTTGCTGAGGAGAGAGAGAGGTAGGTAAGGCATGCGGGCCACAGTGAAGTGCTGTGGTCCTGTGTGTACACGGCAGCCTCACAAGGGTGTGAGGCAGCTAAGTAACATGGTTCCATATCATATAAATTTATGACATTTAGTACAAATGTATTAATGATATCATGTATAATGATCTATTACACACATATACACATAGGTTTAAAGAGCGCTGGCCGTGGTGTGTGGTGAGGATTGTGGGATGGAAGGACCAGCGTAGGAACAGAATAACAAAAGAGACATGTGCCAGCCAAAAAGGACAAAGTACCAATGGAGTTCTCAAGAAAAATGTAGAGAACCAGAGAAGAGAGTACCAGTAGAGGTGACTTTGAAGAGGTCATTGCTTTGAGACATGCAGGGGTGTCTGGAAAACACAGATGCCTTCACTAATTGTTGTGTATCTTGCAAAGAGGCCAAATGGATTTTCCCTGGAGTGTCCCACATTAATGTATGGATCTCTGAAAACTGCAGGTAGATGGGGCATGGAGGAAGAAACATCAAAGTATGCCTTGCATCCCAAGTTACTGGTACTTAGACTTGCTGGTAGAATCAAACCACAAGGAGTTTTCTAAGATAACCATGACTTGAGCAGTACCCAAGTGGAATCCTTTGCCCTGACCTCATCTTGGCTTCTTAAGGCCAAGGAAACCTAAAGAACCCTCCATTTTCTACAAGGCATCAAGGTAAAACAAAACTCTTCCACACACTGAAGCTGAGCAAACATAGGCAGAGTGATGTCCAAATGAAAAGGAAGGAGGAAGGACATGGAACTCCCAGTGACAGCTGAATAGACCAGTCCAAACAAAGAGCTTGCATCGTGACACTACTGCTCAGCTTGTTTTGCCCACATCATAGTTCCGTTTATGCAATATTTCTGCCTGGTAGGCCACCCCACCTCTCAATATGAACACCAGGGATGTCAGCATTCTCTAGAATTGCTCATACAAGCATTCTCTTTGGATGAGAGGGTTACAATGGTCAGATGACTGAAATTCCAAATGACTGCCCAAAAGCTTCAACCTGCAGCATCAAGAGAGCATGCAAACTAGCTTTGGAGGACATGGGTTCAAGTCATGCTCTGCCATGGAGCAGCTCTGGGATTGAGGGCAGGACCCCTTATCGCTTTGAATTTCAGTTTCCTCTTCATTAAAATTTATCAACACCCACCCTCAAAGATTTGTCCTGAGATTAACTATGATGTATGTCAAAGTATTTGATCAAATTAATAAAATACAAGTATGTGCTAGCATCATCATCTTCAAATAATATCAGATGTTTACACACCACTTTTAATCATTTATATTATTTTCACTTGCTATATTTAATTTGCCAATTAACCAATTAATGAGTTGCACTAAGTCTATGCTAAGTTGGCTCTGTCAGAGGCAAAATAAAAAAACAAAACAAAACAAAACAAAACAAACCCTTGGTCTGATTTTGGCTCACCTTGCCTCCCCACCCAGCAGAGTAACACCAGCTAGTAGTAGGAGGGTCTCAACACACACGTGGTGAATGAAAGAAAAACGCAAGAAGTAACAAAAACCACTCTAGGGAACAGAAGGAACAAAAACCACTCTTGGTTGTAAGGCACAGATGATCACTTGTTTCACGGGCATAGATTCTGAGCAACAGGAAGGGTTAGTTGTGCCACAAACTAAAATTTCACAGTGAAATCTGAGATGGAACTGGGCCTAATGCTGCCTCTACTGCCTCCTAAGCATGTCCACGTTGGAGCTCTCCTTTCTCCTACACGGAATATGTTTTCCAACGGAATTAAAGTGCCATGCTTTCCTAGTGCGGTCTTTCAGTTCTTTTCCTTAAGCCATCTGCTCTTTTGTCTGTCAAAACTTATTGATTTTATTTGAAAACTTTTAATGAGAAGCTTCCAGGCAGTGGCAGAGTTAAGTTTAGAAGCTTCCAGCTTGTCTCATCCTCAGCAGCTGCAGTAAGGCAATAAGGCTTAGGATTTAAATTCATTATTATCTCCACACTGATGTCACTTTCTTTCCCCTGGTTCTTGCATTGTTCCAGGAAGTTACATAAGGCTTAAGAGCCACGAGACTAATACTACTTCTTAGAAATGACCTTTCAGGGAATTTTCCTTATGTGATGAGATGCTGGTAAAGCTAGGATAATAAAGAATGTACTTCCCTTCTACTTTACCTCTTACCCTAAAATGGCTGAAAGCTTTACGAACTTTAATTAAGCCAACCTCATAATACTCCAGGAAAAAGGAATTATCCACTGCAGAAGACCAAAACTGAGTTTAAAGGCATCTCACCAACATATTCAGAGTCAGCCGATCACAGAACCACCCCCACCTTCACCCTACCTCCACTGTAGGCTTAGGAAGCTCCTACTCATCCTACAAAGCCCTGCTCAGGTATCACCTCCTGTATGAAGCCTCCCATACCTCTACATTCCATGTCCAATTAGGTACATCCTCTTCCATCCTACCCTCAACATTTTCTGTATGCATCATCCTACAATCCTTATTAAAATTCTGCAGTTTTTATTCTTGACTCCAGTTTACTCAGGATATGCACCCATTTTTCTCAACAAGAACATGTACAAATTCATTACTTTGGTGTTCTCCAAATCGATAACATAGTCTGGCATGCAGCAGACTACCATAATATAAACATAACATAAAACATAAAACATAACATAAAATATAATATAAACATATACTTTATATATGTTTAACTGGACAAGAACCCCATTTTGTTTTGGTAATAGATTATTTGTTTATTTATGTATTTATTTTATAAAGGTTTTTAAAGCTTTTGTTTTTAAGTAATCTCTACACCCGATGTGAGGCTCTAACTTAGAACCCTGAGATCAAGAGTTGCATGCTCTACTGACTGACCAGCCAGTTGCCCTTAGATTTTATTTTAAAGCTATTTTAGGTTCACAGAAAAATTGAGCAGAAGGTACAGAGATTTTCCATTTACCCCCTGCTTCCACACATGCATATCCTTTCCTATTATCAACAACCCCCAGCAGAGTAGTACATTTGTTACAATTGATGAACCTACACTGACACATCATTATCACCCAGAGTCCATAGTTTACATTAGGGTTCACTCTTGTTTTTGCACATTCTATGAGTCTGGACAAATGTATAATGACCCATCCCACCAGCGTGGTATCATACAGACTAGTTTCACAGCCCTAAAAATCCTCTGTCCTGAAGGCTTCTGTTATGTCATTAAAGCACACTTTCTACAGAGTGGCTAGAAAATTCTTAGCTTATAATTCGGCACCAAATTGATTTTAAAAGAAAAAACAAAAAAACCTTACAGGACAAGACTTTTTCAACCCAACCTGCTCTAACTTCTCTAATAAAATAAACCAACTAGGCACTGAAGAACTCGTGGTCAAATTTACTAGTCTAGATCACACCCCACAGAGAAGCTTCTACTTTGTCTGCCTTACAAGTATTTCAGGGTCCTAAAAGATTTAATGTTAACACCTAGTGCCTGGACCAGCGGTTCTCATCCTGTTTTGTACAGCAACACACATTACTGATAGGGAATGTGGGATGTTCTGATTGGTAGTCCATCTTGACTTTTTCTCTGACTTGAGAGAGAAGGATAAGGACATCTTTGAGAAGGAACGATGGTATCAACAATTTGGATCCATTTTAACTTACATAAGAAAGCAAAACATTAGTCATTCCTGGGCTTTGGCTGCCATTAGTAATTACTGTGTTAAGTCTAACAATTACCGTGAAGTACCAAGAGTGTGTTACAACGCCATATTATGCGTGCATGGCCTGCTACCTCTGAGGACAGTGAGACCAACTGGCATTCTTAAATAACTTTTGGATAAAAAAGAAGGGTATTTTTTTGAAGTTGGCAAGTCTTTTCTATACTATGAAAAAAATTAATACTATGAAAAAAATTAAATGAGATAATTGCATACAAAGTATTTGGCACAGCAACACCCAATGAATTCAGTTATTTTGTAATAACAATATTAATAATTACTATTTATTGAGAGCTTATTACGTGCTAGGACCTATGCCAAGTGCATTCTCTGTTCCTTTTTAATATTCCCAATAACTCTAGAGGTATTGTTCAAATCCCTGTATTATAGTTGGAGCCGATGAAATTTCGTAATTTTTACTAGTTGCAACCCATTGTAACTTCGCAGGTAAAGAACAGAGGTTCTCTGCCTTCAGAGTCCAATAAATTATCCTGCCACTCTTTAAGGAAACAAGGGGCATTGATTAAGTGTCCACGCCCCATAGTATGTTCAGCAAGTGCCATATGGGAGGGAATGAACTCTCAGCCCTCTAACAAATTAGTTGCAAAGAGCAGGCAAGATATCCAAGTGGAAGATGAGACGCAATAAGACAGTGCATAATGAAATGTCAATTAAATATTTCATCTAAATGTGTTCTAGGCTTAGGGGAGGGAAAGACTAAGAGGTTGGAGAGATCAGGAAAGACTTCAGAACTTGAGCTTGATTTGAAACTATCTGCATGGTCTGCATACTCTGCGGTGATTTTGTGAGTGAGGAATGTATTGGAACTATCCTGAGGGCGGGGAGCGGTGCTTTCTAAACTTCACTCCCCTCACCTTAACAGACATATGTAAAGAATTACTGTTGAAGTCTGCCGTGGACAATGATGGCAATATTTACAGTATACCAATTGTGAGTGTGGACCGTGCAAGTCAGACTATCTAGGCTCAAATTTGGGCACACTCAATCTCTCTCTCTCTTTGAACCTAGTTCTCTCATCCATAAAAAGGGAAATATTAATTACAGTAATAAGAAAATGTATGTAAAGTTCCTAGCATGAAGCTCAGTGTGTAGTGAATGTTCAATGCATGATGCTTAATGTTAGCAGTACTGCCTTGGCTTGATGAGGGAGAAAGAGGGTGGGAATCACTGACCTAAGATATATGTCAGACAACAAACTGCTCTGAATTCTCTGCAAAGAGCTAGTGCTGGAACTGTGACAGGGAGGGGGCAGGCGAAGAGCTGACAAGCAGTATAATTTCAATTTATCTTGGGACCTAAACTTTCCAACCTAAAGACATCTTTGATGGTTCTTCTTAAACAGCTCTGACTCCAAATGGCCACTTAAACATAATGGAATGGTATGATTTCATACAACATGCTCTTGGGACAAGGAGAATTCCTCCAATGGATAAAATGTTAAAGAAAAAAAGTTAATGATGTTGGCTAAAACACAAGAAGAGTTTACTTCAGGCTGTTGAATAATCTTCCATATGAGATTTTAAGAAGGGACAGTAAGACCCAACAATGTGGGAACAGTGGCTTGACTATTCCTGAATTCACTCAAACATTTTCTTGATGCTTTACTGTCTTCATCTACTAAATGTGAATAATCATTGTACTGGCAGCTCTATATAAAGAGTTGTGAGGATTAAATAATGAATATGAAGCATTTAGCACAGTTTCAGGCTTTTAGTTAGCACTCAACACACATTCAGAACTCATCATCCCAGGTACTAGGCTAAAATTTGGGGCTAGCAAGATGAATGAAATACCTAAGAGCTTTGGTCTAATCCACTGTATTCATCTCTACCCAAACAGTTAAGCATGGAGTTTGAAGTACAATATGTGCTTAACAGTTGTGACTTGAGTGAATGGGTACATGAGACTGAATCCCTGTGTTTAAGAAACTCTTAGGAGGGAAGAGAGAGATGTAGACAAGAAATTATAATGTGGTGTAACTGGTGTGGGCAAAGGACTCTGGGTTCACAGAAGGTCTTGGTGAATACCATCACTCTCCGGGAGGTACACCAGACCAAGTTTAGCTCTGTCCTGTCCCAAGATGGCAGGTAATAATTAACATGGATAGAATACACTAATATCTAACTACAGTCACTTTAAGTTCTCTAGTTGAGCTTCTGTCATTTGGCTAAGGTTCCCCACACATCAGGGAAGTGACCTGTGACCCTCGGGGACCCAAGAGCAGCTCTGTGCGCCTGTTTTGTTAGATTTCTGCCCAGAGCACTTGGCCATAACAAAGTGGAGAAGGGAGAAATCAATACCACCTCAACTGAATACTCACTTAAAACATTAGCCTTCAACTCTGGATTCACGCCCTTGTCACTAACATCCAAAGTGCTTTTGCTCTGTGATCTGTTTTGAGTCTAGTAAGCAAACATGAAGGAGGAAAAAGAGATGGCTCCAGGGCACAGGCAGGGAAACGCACTAGGTTGTCAACAGGAACACACAGGAGAGGTTCTCAATGTGGTGGAGTCAAGGACACTTAGGAATCGTTCTCGACCTGCCCGAGCCTCAGTTTTCTTCCTTGGTAAGAGTGGTAAGATTGTTCTGTGAATTCAGGGAGCATTAATGCACGTCAAGCAGCCAGCACACAGCCTAGCTCCTGGTTGATGTTTAAGTAAGTGGGAGCTTCCGAGAACAGCTTTTCTGCTGCTCATAAGGAAGCAGGCAAGGCCAAATGCGGTGAAAATCTTTCACTAACTGTATGAGTCAACACTATACCAATGCAGGCTCTCAGAGTTTTCCATCAGGAATGCTTGCTAAACACTTATCATGTGCTACATACTCTGTTAAGGGCTAGGGACCCGTAGGTAAGACAAGGGACCTCCTCTACAAGAACAGAAATCATTTTAACATAATTTGGAAGAGAGACTTCCAAGAGGAGAGAATGTAGAAAATGTATCAGGTGACAGGATGCACAGAGAGAGGGGCACCAACTCAACATGGAGAAGGAGCAAGCTGATTTGAACATAAGGGATTGGCACAAAGTCAGCCTTCTGAGGAAAGGTAGAGAGGGAATTCCAAGTTAAAAGAAGAACAAGACAGATAGAAATAGTAGGGAGGAGTGTGTAGGGTGCCATGATCTGAGGCTGCTGCCAGGTGAGAAAAGCCTTTTGGGCCCATTTTTGAGGCAATGTACCCAGAGCAGGTGTGAGCAGTCAAAAGCTTTTACGTGGGGATGGATGTGCATTGGGCACATCACTTGGGCTTCAGAGTGGCCTGGGAAAAGCTACCACCCCATGAGTAGTTAGGGTGTTATTTCTTCATCCCTTTCCAACTGAAACAAGTACACAATCTAAAGACTCTTCTGGGTGGCCCACATTGGCAATTACACATGCAAGGATGATTTCTGGACACCTATTCATTCCCTCGTGGATAAACGGCTTTAAGCAGGCCTCTCTTGGTGCTCATGCTCCCTGCTCCTCAGCACAAATTTGTCCAGTTGTGCCATTGTCTGCAGGACTGAGTTCACTACGCTCCACTATCCATCTATCCATTACTCCACTCAGTAATGTGGAGCTGAATGTGGAGGTCCCATTCCAGCCCTGCTGGTGTCTGCTGAAGTTAAGAGAACTCAAGTCCTTGTGATCTCAGGAGGTGAGATCTATCACCTATTGGCCAGGAGAGGTCTATCTGCATGGCTCTTCTCTATTCCTTTGAAGAAAGGGACAAATAAACCAACCAAACACACACATGTGTATGTCTGTCCTTCCTATCTAAACCATCCTATTAGATCTTCATAGTTATTAATAAAAAGTTAAGTTACTCTATCTAATCTCCTATTGCACTGCAACACAATTAAGAAACTCATTCTTCTCAGATATAAGAGTTAATGAAGCAAATGATTAACCTCTTGGTAGAAAACATGTAAACAGGGGATTCATAAAAAAATAAGGTTTTATGAAGTGTCTCGTACATTATTTTGTAACAAATCTATACCATTATTAAGTTTTAAATGGATGAGGACTTTTTATATGTTGTAGAAAATTTAGTATTAATTTTTTAAAAGGTCACCTGGTTGTAAATAATAGCCATCGCTCACCCACAATGTCCACATTTATAAATTAAAAAATGTTTTCACATGATATCTGAATGCATTCACGCTCCTTAGCTAGAGTAAGCACAGGAGACCCATGACTAGGCACTGTGTGTGCATTCCCAATTGGTAGTAGGATAATTTTTGGAATTACTCTCATTTTGGTAAGAACAACTTCACAAAGAGGCTTCATAGTAATAAATTTATTCTTTTATCTTTATTCCACTGAATCTTTATGTGAGGCCTGCATCAAATAGAAGGTGCCAGAATATGGAGAGAACTACATCAACTTAACGGTATGAGAAGTGACTACAATCCCTTAATGTTGGCTTCTGACATATGATGACACACATG
This sequence comes from Vulpes lagopus, assembly GCF_018345385.1. Taxonomy (NCBI): domain Eukaryota; kingdom Metazoa; phylum Chordata; class Mammalia; order Carnivora; family Canidae; genus Vulpes; species Vulpes lagopus. Next base: position 90,580,208 of record NC_054831.1, read on the forward strand.
CTGCTCTAACCTGCAGAGAGTAGTCACATTGTTACACTGTGCCCAAAGTGACAGCCTCAAGACCTTAAATTCTTTCTTCACATCTAGCATGTTGGCTGCTAAGCTTGAATGTAGATTCTTCCCATAGTGCATATATTATTTTTAGAACTTGGTTTCCTCATCAGATTTATAGATACTTAATTCAGATTTTGTACCACAGGAAGTGCCTGGGAAAAAAAGCTTGATAAAAGCAACTCATTATTCCTCCCTAAGAGCTATCAGGAGGACTTTAATTAAGTCACCAAGACACACCGAACAGCTTCAACTGGAACACTATTTCTCATGTCTTCACTTACAAATCCAACAATCACCTTGGCAAAGAGTTTTGAGACCTGCTCTTCTGGACAGATCTTGTTAGACTCTCCATTTGTCACAATCCAGTGAGGAAAGAATTAATTTAAGATGGTGGTATCTAAACATGTGCTCATGAAAAAAAAATGGGTATTAGTAAGTCACTAATAATGAAATGAGGAAAAGAAAGTGAGCCAGTGGAGTTTCCTGAAAAGCTCTCATCACACTTTGTGTGCATCCCTGAAATGCATTTGGATGTCTTTGATAACTATCAGCTCATGAAAAGTTGCTCTATCACACAGCAGTCTTTGATGTATTTTGTGGATGATAATCAAATTTCATTCCAAAATAGAAAATTCATGATAGTCTTTTTAGGTTTGAATAAGATGCCTGGAAAAAAACCAGGAGAACATGTCTCTAAGTTAACATGTGGTTAGAGGAACAACGGTTTTCCAAACTATCACTCCCTGCAAAATTTCACCCCAAGCAAGAAGAGCTGTGAATAAATCCTTCAACAAGCAGCAGACAGGGAGGAGGAAAGCGGTCTGGGGCTTTCTGCAGCTGAAAAGAGCCAAGTTAACACTTGACCAAAAGTGAAGTGGAAAACATGTAATTCCTTCCAATAACAAGAGCCACTGTTATTATAGCTAATGTGTTGAAGTTCTTTACCTGAATGATTTCATTAATCCTCTTAAGCACTTCTTAAGGTGAGTTTTACTATTTCCAGTTTTGAAAGACAAACTTGAGGCTCAGAGAGGTAAATCTTCCAAGTCACACACACAGACAGGTGTGGAGTACCTGTCACACTGGAGAGAGCCACCACACCCCTCCTCTGCCCTAGGGCACCCCACAGGGAGCTTAGCAGAAGCAGTACTGGTGCAAAATACTTTAAGGGGCATTCCTGAGCTACCCCTTGCTTATGTTGGGACTTCACTAAATGGTTAGGTTGAGGAAGCAACCACCAAACAGGCATATCTGAGAAAATAGGGAAGCCTCACATATGCTTGAAATTTGAACTCTCACACGCACCCCTCATATCACCTGTTCCAGGAATCCCAAAGGGCTCACAGACTCTTCAGGCAGCCAATCTATAAGCACATTGCTTTCATTCATACTTTGCCTGGGGCAAGCAGTCTAAGTCAGAGATGCTCCTGGCATCATGCTCCTAAGACCATCTCCAGCTTTGACTGGAAATGTGACTGCTCTGTCTCACAGCTCATTCTTATATGGGACACAGTGAACTTCTACCAGAAGACTCTGTGGAGGCTGGAAGAGGGCCAGAACCTTTGAAGTGGTGAGTGCTTTGGCAAATACTCCTAGTGAAGCACTTTATAACCTGAGGTGCTCTGGGGAAAATATCTTATTAGGGATTCACAGTGAACATTTCCATTCTGAAAAGCACAATGGTTAAAGACGGGTTCTGATTTTCAGGTAGCCAATGCTTCCCTAAAATTTTTGGGGGGATAGGGTGTGAAACAGAGCCTCAGTCCATTCCCTTCTCACCGTGTTCCCCCTACACTCCATAGGGTCGTACCAACCTCATCTGTCACCCAATTCATGATAGTCTTTTTAGGTTTGAATAAGATGCCTACAGAGAGCAATCTGTTTGTCCATGGTCACAGCCTCCAAATCTGGTCCCTTCAACAGCACTCTTGCCAACTTGCCATCCTTTCTCCTTTGTACAGTGTAAGCTCCTTAAAATGTGAACTGCATCTCATTCCTTCTCTGCCTGCAGTCCTCAGGCTGACTTCAAGTGAATTGCAACCCCCTTGCCATGGCCCTTAAGTTCCCATACCACTAATGCTGAACCCACTTCTGCGAGACTCTGACATTGACTGTTCCCTCCCTCAGTAACTTCCAGCCTCACTGGCCTCCACCCAGCTCCTAAACCAGACAAACCTTTCCTGTTTCTAGACATCTGCACTTGCCTCAGTCTGAAATACGAGACGTTAGGGCTTCTTGTCCTTCAGGTGTCTGTCTAGCCATCCTCTCTTCAGACAAAGCTTTTGTAAGCACCAAAGCAGCAACCCGCTCTCTCATGCTTCTCAATCCCTCACTGCCTATCACGGTGGATTGCAAAAAGGGTGATCCCAAGCAATGGCATAGGCAACATCTGGGAACTTGTCAGAAGCACAAGTTTTCTGCCCCTGCTCCAGACCTGCTGAATCAGAAACTCTGGGGGCAGGGGGAGCAGCCATTTGTGTATAAACAAGCCCTCCAGGGGATTCCGATGCATACCAAAGTTTTTTACTATTCTGTGACAGCATCCTGTTTATTCCTTGTATGTTTATCACAAACTGCCATTATTCTTTATTAAACTGTTTTATCCAAGTCCCTTGCTAGACTCATAAGCACAGTAAGCATAGGACCTTAGGCAGCAATCACTGCAGTCCAGGACCATAGCTGACTCTAATTAATATCTCCTGATGAATTAATGAATGGAACACACCTTGGGGAATACTGCTTTATTTTTATTTTTTTTTTTTTTTGAATACTGCTTTAAAAATAGGATCTGTATTAGCTTATGGCTAAGCTTCAAGTGTCATGAGCCACATGCCACCAATTTTACTCTTCACTCATTTATTCAATATTTATTGCCATCTATTATAGGCCAGGTACTGTTTCAGACAATATAAGTACAAACAAGAGCAATTAGAAGCAAGGGAGATTGTAAAACCAAAAACCAAAAACAAAAAACAAAAAAACCCCAGGTAAACAGACAATTATTTCAATTGGCTAAGTGTTATAATTAAGTCTAGCAAAACCCATCAGAAGCATGAGAAATATGCATGTATTATCTTTGACCTAGTTTTTCCAGTTCTAAAAGTTAATTCTAAGAAAATAATCAGGGACATACACACAGATTTACCAAATGAATGGTTATCACAGCATTAGTTATACTAGCCAAAATAAAAATCAGAAACAACTTGGATGTAAAAACAAGGAGCGTAATTTGAAAATTATCCTAGACCTAAGATTACAGGATGCTAAAAAACCTATTGTATTTTAGAAGAATTCTTAATACTATATCAAGTTTCTAACAATATGCTATTAAGTAAAAAACTGTGCAAAATGGTTTTTTACCATTATATGGTCTCATTCATTTGGGGAATATAAAAAATAGTGAAAGGGAATAAAGGGGAAAGGAGAAAAAATGAGTGGGAAATATCAGAAAGGGAGATAGAACATGAGAAACTCCTAACTCTGGGAAACGAACAAGGGGTGGTAGAAAGGGAGGTGGGCGGGGGGTGGGGTGACTGGTTGACGGGCACTGAGGGGGGCACTTGATGGCATGAGCACTGGGTGTTATGCTATATGTTGGCAAATTGAACTCCAATAATGAAGGAAGGAAGGAAGGAAGGAAGGAAGGAAGGAAGGAAGGAAGGAAAATGGTTTTTACCATGTATATACTGTATACATACATATTTATGCATTTTGTACAGAAACATACTTAATAAATTAAACATAGAGACATACTTAATTAAATATATTGGAAAGGTGCTTAACAAGATACTAACAGAAGTTACTAGATGGGTGATAACGGATCATTTTTCTCCTTTTATGTTTCTATTTCCAAATTTCCTACAATGCACTACTATAGTTAGAGAAAAATGTCAAGGGCAATGGGTCAGAGTGGAAGGAACAAATAAACCTGCTTTGGGGCATGGAGGGTATCAACACAGAGGACCTGTCATTTGAGCTGGGACTTAAGAATGTACAGGAGCTGGTGTCTGGGAGAGGTGGCAGCAACCAGCAAGAGTCAGGAAAGTGCAGTGTGGTTGGGGGACAAGGAACAGCCGGGTAAGGATGAAGCAGTTCTAGAGAGTTGCAGCTCTCCACCAAATATAGCCTACAGAGAGCAATCTGTTTGTTTACCTTCACAAAAGAAACAAAGCCCCATATGGACAATGGCATTCTTTATTAATCAAAATCAGAGTTTACTTATGCATGATGGGCCATCCATGCTCCACAGGGCTCCTTTCTCAGCATTTTGAAAAGCCACAGAGGCTTTCCTGTTGTGTAAAGGATAATACAAATAAATAGAAACCATACCAAGGTTTCATTCTGGCTGGATTATTATGTGATAACATCAGATGAAAGAGGAAGAAGGAGGACATTCAAAGATAACCTTGTATCTCAGACTTAAAGCTCCCAGTGCCAGAATTCCAGAGGCGGTCTAATCTCATGGTCTGGCCATCGTCAATGGTCAGGATTACCGAAAGAGCAGTAAAATACCTCTCTGATGTTCATTCATCGCTCAGCACCAATACATAAATTTCAAAGACCATGATAAGTGGCTTGACAACCTGGAGACAGGTGATAAGGTCTCAGCTTCTGATCACTAAACACAATAAATCCCTTGCAAACCAAGTGCTACTAATTTTTTGTAAGACCTATCTTTTGCTGTCAATCATTTTCAGGTCAATTACAGAGAGCCTGTTGACCTGAAGCATACTCAGATTTGGCTAAAATTCAGTTAAATATAAATTTGGGAAAGACTCATGCAGTTTAAACACAAATTGTCTTGGAGATGATTTATATGAGAGGTTACAAACTCAAATGTCCATAGAGTGGCAGATGATCAGTTGTCTATCAAACCCAGTTTTTCCCTTCTTCAACAGGAATTGAGTTTTAGCTGTGTACCTGAGTAGGTAGAAATATGTTTTAGATTCCCTTGCCGTGGCAGGCATGCTAGAAACTCACCAGACGATCTTTCCATTTTTTCTTAAATAACTTATCGATATTTTCCAATCTCTCATGCAGTTAAGAGAGGCCAAACCACTGAGCTCTAGCCACTGGAATGGAGATGGAGGTGATATCAACCATATTCAGGCCCATAAAGAACTCCCAAGCCAAATTCTATCTCTGTTCTCATGGCCAGAAAAAGGAGAAATCCAAAGACCCACTTACGCAAACTCAGAAAGTATATAACCTCGGAGTCAAAAATCCTACTTCAAAGAAGCTATCGTACAGAAGCATTGGAGTCATTTATCCATAAATAATACACAAAAGGTCATTTATATGGACGTTCATTGCAGAATTGATTATAGTAGGCAACTGGAAACAATTAGATTACTCCACAGGCAATTATTCCATAGGAGTTAAATTATGTTAACATCCATACTACAAATACAATGCAATCTTTAAAAAAAGATAAGATGGCTCCATATATACTGAAATGGAAAGATCACAAGACCTATTGCTGAATACAAAAAACAAGTTGCAAAGTGATTCTGTCCCTAATCCAGCCCACATTTATTCATAGTTTATTCATCAGGCACTCTTCCAGACGCTGGGGATAAACTAGTTAACAACACACACAAAAACCCTTGCCCTATCAAGCTAAATGTATATAGAACATATATTTAAATATTTTAAAACTATCAATTAGTAATATAAATGTATTTATTTCTAAATATAGAACGAGGATCCATAATGATGAGCTCTGGAGAGGGGAGTGGAGATAAAAAGAGGTATATTAACTTCTTGTTTTATATTCTCCTGTATGGTTCAAATTCTTCTTACATGAATGTATTTGTGCATTTGAATTCATCTTTAGTGGAATGTGTTCCAGTAATGGAACCAAGACCCTGCTCTGCAGAATCCCCCAAGGGCCACTTCTAGAAAAGAAGAGGGGGGCATTTTTCCTCCCTCCTCCACCATCAGTGTCATCTATTTTATTTATTTAGACCTGCAGTGAGATTTCTTTTGATCCAAGACTTCTGCAGCAACAAAAATTTAAGAACAGCCAATCTTGCTCATAATCAGAAAATTATTTTAATACACAAAAGAATAAGGAATAAAGATAAAAGCCTAATTTGAGCCTCAAACTGGACTGATCCCAGATCATTTGAGGGTTGTGATTATCCAGTCCTTTCACTGCTAAGGTTTCTCTGCCTATAAAGGACAAGATTTCAGGTTTTCAGATGTCAGATACCACTCAATGAACACCACGAATGAGTTCTGAGGTGGGAAACACATTTTTGAACAGGAGAGTTTTGTTTTATGTTAAAATTGTGTTAGCACCTCAAAGACCCCTGTAATAGCGAAGATAAAGTTAATCCAGTAATGCATTTACCATAGCAAACCCCCAGAACAGAAACACATTACTTTCCTCTGATGGAATTTTAAATCAGCATAAGGGATTAAACAGTATTATACAGCTGATGGAGGACAACTTGGAAAACACGATGGATTATGGGGAATGACCATTCTGTGCACCATCATTTGTATTGTAGCAAGTCCTTTTGGACCTTCCATGATTAATATGTCTGATATAATTCTAAAGAGGTGGAGTCTTTTCTCTTTTAACTTCTTATTTCATCTTTTCCAAAGGTCTGCACAAAGCAGAGCTAAACTCCATGCTCTTCTTTCAGACTGCCGTTTACGTGATCCAGACCAAATTACAACTGTGGGGATGGGCTCACTTCTACAATTCCTATTTAGTTTGGTTGACTAGGGCAAAGCAGAGCACATTCTCCCTTGTACTAGCACATCCACTATGGCTTACCTCTCAAAAGAAATGTTGTCTGAAAGAACACAGAGTGAGTGGACTCAATGATTAGTAAAGTTCCTTCCTTCTTTCTTTCGCCTTCCTTTCCACTTGCTTCTGTGGCAAGTGGTCTAAGATCTGTTTCATATATACACAATAAAGCAACTAAACAGAAAATTGTCTCCCCTTGATCCAGCTTTGCCTGAAATATCTTAACCATAGGAGCCAAATTTAATTGCTGTGAGATTGTTTTTTAATGTGAAATATCCAGATTATCTGTCTTCCTAGGACAGCCTAGGTAGGTACATAGACCATCTCTTCCTTTAAATGTCTCCCCTTTCCCTGACCCCAAGGCAAATTTGTAGCAACCTGTGGAATGTCAGTGATGAGTGGAAATAAAATATCTTAGCACTTATAGGCCAACATAAGAGCAACTAAACATTTTGTAAGTTTGGTGATTTCTGTGGACTCCAGCATTGGACTAGTCATAAGCAAGATGAAATCTCATTTTTTGAGTCTCTGGGGTTTTTGCTCTAACTTGGTGAGTGCTTTGTGTTTCTGTTTTTCTAAAAAGTGATAGAATATAAAAGTTAAGAATGATGATATTTGTAATCTGTTTCACACACAGTGCATTTACTAAATGTCAGCTTTATTGCTATTATTGTCACTACCAGTAATACATTTTTATCATAAACTGAATTAAAAATATACAGCCTGAGATCCAGGACTAAACAGTAAAAAGCTTCTCAGATTAAATTTTAGTAAAAAATCAAGGAAAAAATCCCTCATGATTGCAGATATAAAAAGTGAATGCACTAACATTACTATTGACTTCAGAGGAGTAAAAAGGATTTTAAGGATTATGAACAACTATACCCCAGCAAACTAGATAGCCTAGAGAACTGGACAAAGTCCTAGGAACACATGAATTACTATAACTGACTCAAGATGAAATAGAAAATCTGAACAGATTTGTAACAAATAAGGAAATTAAATCACTAATTAAAACCTTTCAAAGAAAAGCCCAGGACTAGGAAAAAAAAATCACGGGTGAATTCTACCAAAAATTTTAACAGGAATCATACCAGTTCTTCTCAAACTTTTTCAAAAAAATTGAAAAGGAGGGAACACTTCTTTACTCATTCTATGAGGGCAGTATTGCTGTGATACCAAAGCCAGACAAAGACACTACAACTCTCCCACCCAAAAAACCCTACAGACCAATATTCCTTATAAATATTTATATAAAAATTCTTAACAATATATTAGAAAACCAAATTCAGCAGCATATGATAAGGATTATCCCAATGAAATCGGATTGATTCTAAGATTTCAATAGTGATTCAATAACTAAAAACCTATCAATATAAGACACATTAATACAGTGATAAAAAAAATGATCTCAGTGGATACAGAAAAAGCATTTAATAAAAACCAACACCTTTTCATGAGAAAAATATTCATGAATTAAAAATAGAAAATAAAAACCCTCCCTAACAGGATAAAGATCATATATGGAAAAACCTCTAACGGTATTATACTCTATGGTAAAGACTGAAAACTTTTCCCCTGAGATCAAGAACAAGACAAAGATGTCCATTCCACTGCTTCTATTTGACACAGCACTGAAAGTTCCAGGCAGAGCAACTAGGTAAGAAAAAGAAATAAAAGCCACCCAAATTGGAAAGAAAGAAGTAAAACTACCTCCACCTTCATATGACATAATCTTATATTTAAAAAACCCAAAGAATTCAGAAAAAAACTTTTATAGCTCATATATGAATTTAGCAAAGATACAGAATACAAAATAACACATGCAAAAATCAGTTTTATTTGAAGTGCCTGGGTGGCACTGTTTGTTAAGTATCTGATTCTTGGTTTCAACTCAGGCTGTGGTCTCAAGGTCATGGGATCAGCCTGTGTTGAGCTCCATACTCATCATGAGCTCCATCTCAGCATGGAGTCTGCTTAAGATTTCCTCTCCCTCTGTCCCTCCCTCAACTCATGTGCTCCCAGTCTCTCTCTCTCTCTCTCTAAAATAAAGAAATCTTTTTTTAAAAAATCAGTTGCATTTCTGTACACTAGCAATGAGCAATCCAAAAAGAAAATTAAGAAAATAATTCCATTTACAATACCATATAAAATACTTAGGAATTAAAATTAACCAAAGAGGTTCAAGACTTGTATATTGAAAACAACAAAACATTGCTGAAAGAGATCAAAGACCAAAATTAATGGGAAAACATTCAGTGTTCATGATTAGGAAGATAATATTGTTCAGATGATACCACTACATGGTGGTATATATGTCCAAAGTGATATACAGGGCAGCCCTGGTGGCTCAGCGGGTTTAGCGCTGCCTTCAGTCCAGGGTGTGATCTTGGAGACCCGGGATCGAGTCCCACATTAGGCTCCCTGCATGGAGCCTGCTTCTCCCTCTGCCTGTGTCTCTGCCTCTCTCTCTCTCTCTGTGTCTCTATGAATAAATAAATAAAATGTAAAAAAAAAAACACAAAGTGATATACAAATTAAATGCAATCCCTATCAAAATCTCAATGGTATATTTTGTATAAATTTTAAAAATGTAATCTAAAATTCATATAGACTATTCAAACCTCATGAAAAACTGCCAGCAAACATCGTACTCAATGGCACAAACTTAAGTCTTTTCCTTTAAGATCAGGAACAAGACAAAGATACTGACTCCACCACTTTTATTTAATAGAGTACTAGAAGTCTAAGCCAGAGTGATTAGGTAAAAAAAAGAAAGTCCTCCAAATCAGAAAGCTAGAAGCAAAACTATGTTGATCTCATATCTAAAAAAAAAAAAAAAATCCCCTAATGAATCCACAAAAGAACCTGTTACAGCATAAATGAATTCAGCAAAGTTATAAGATATCAAACCAACACACACACACACACACACACACACACACACACACACACCAAAGTGCACTGCTGCACACTAGCAATGATCCAGAAAGAAAATTAAGAAAACGATCTTAGGGGAACTCAGGTGGTTCAGTCCATTAAGCATCTGCCTTTGGCTCAAATATCACCGCCCTTGGGTCCTGGGATTGAGCCCCACATTAGGCACCCTGCTCAGTGAGGAGTCTGCTTCTCCCTCCCCCTCTGTCCCTCCCCTTGTTCATGCGCTCTCGCTCATGCACTCTCGCTCTCAAATAAATAAATCTTATAAAAGGAAAATGATCTCTTTTATAATAGCATAAAAATTAATAAAACACTTAACCAAGGAGGTGAAAGACTAGTCACTGAAAACTATAAAACATTGATGAAAGAAATTAAAGATGACAAAAAAAATTTGCAAAGACATTTTGTAATCATACAAAGGAAGACAGTGTTGTTAAAATTTCCATACTACCCAAAGGGATTTACATCTACAGATCTGTTGCTATCCCCATTAAAATCCCAATGGCATTTACAAATCCCAATGGCTGAAGAAACAATCCTAAACTTCATACAAAACCACCAAAGATCCAGAACAGCCAAAGAAATCTTAAGGAAAAAAGATCACACTTCCTAATTCAAAATATATTAATGAGGCTACAATAATTAAACAGTATGATACTGGCATGAAAGCAGACATAGAGACCAATGAAACAGAATAGAGACCCCAGAGTTAAACTCATTCATATATGATCCAGTGATCTTCAACAAAAGTGCCAAGAATACACACAATGGGGAAGAGACAGTCTTTTCAACAAATGACCATGAGAAAACTGGATATCTACATAAGCATTCAACCCAGCAATTCCACTGCTAGGTGAATATACCCCAAAGAATTGAAAGCAAGTACTTAAACAGATACTTATACACCAATGTTCATGCAGCATTATCACAATAGCCAAGAGGTGAAAACACCATAAATATCCACCAACAGATGGGTGGAAAAACAAAACCTAGTATAGAATGGCATGTTATTTAGTCATCAAAAGGAATGAGGTTCTGAGACATGCTATAACATGGATGAACCGTGAAAATATTAGGCTAACCGAATGAAGTCAGACACAAAAGTACAATTGTTATAGGATTCCACTGTTATGAAATATCTAGAATAGGTAAATTAATAGAGACAGAAAATACATTAGAAGTTACCAGAGGCTAGGTGGAAGGAGAAATGGCAAATTATCACTTAGTGGGTACACAGTTTCTGTTTGGGATGACGAAAATTTCTGGAAATGGTGGTAATAGTTGCATAACACTATGAAGGTTATTAATGCCACTGAATTGTACACTGAAAAATGGTTAACACGGCATATATTATGTATATTATGTATTATTTACCACAATAAAAACAGGTAAATAAAAAATCTACAAGTATCACTGCTGAAATTAGTGATAGTACCAGGCTGTGACCCATACTGAACTATTCACAATTTATCTTTGCACAATTTAGAAAACAAAAAGTGACCTATGCATCTTAGATTTTATATATTTTTGGGCCTAATATAACAGGTAAAATTGATTAAACCAACTTCTTCAGTAATGCCTAATATGTTAATAAACAAAAATATTTAAACATAAATGAATGCACTGCTATGAGGGATGAAACTTTTCTGCACTGAGGATATTCATGGAAAACTGGATTCAGCAGGGAAATGTTGGAAGGAATTTATACAAATGGCAGGATGTTGGACATGGTAAGGGTTCAACATACCTTCAATTTTAAGAGCCTGAGCTTCCATGAGAGTTGTACAGGACCAGAAACATTGCCAAGGCTAAATTATTTCTTTCTTCCTCAGGCAGTGGCAAACCTACAGGTTCCAGCATTCCTGATGACAATTTACTACCTTGGTCTGGTGACAGCTCCAACTGAAACTAAGCTCTGCTATCAATCCCCTGCCTGAAATGTTCCTAGAGCATATCAGGTTTCATAAAACAGATCACCTTACAATAATTCTTAGTTACAGAATGGACCAGACTCCTCTATGAAACTGCAATACAGAAAATAAAGCTCTGTTAACCCTAAACATCTGCACTAGTGTGTTTCCAAGGAGACTATCCAGGAGTATGGCATGATCAGGAAGGTTGTAATGAAGATGGGAACATGATTTGCACACGGGCTGCAGACCTCAACTATTCACCCTATGTGGAGGCCATTGGAGCCAAATTATCACGGCTATTGCCAGTGTTGTCACTTCTTGATTTTCTTCTTCCTAGGGAATATGTCTTCTTTACTCTTGGCCTTACTGACGGCATACAGCATCATGCCTTTCAGGCACTCAGTTGAGATCTCTAGAGTTAAATGTTCATTCCTCCCAGGCTTTATCATGAGTTTTCCATAACAAAGACAACTTTGGAGATAGGTCAGTGGATCAAACATAAAGCAGGGGCAAGTGACTGTGGTATCAAAATACAAAGCTGGGCCACAGAAGGCATGTTTAAGTGCTGATTTGGAAAACTGAGAATCTAATGAAACACATCTGTGCCTTACATTCTCTACCTGCTGTCTTGCCTGAAATGAAGATGCTTAAATCCCCATTAGTGGGGCAGGTCCACCCATCTATGGAAAAACAGGGCTGGACTCCAATCTGCTTTGTGGGTCCTCAGCATGGCTGCCAGCTGATCAGAAAACATTTAATGTGGGGGATCCAGTGTGAGGCAGGATGCACACAGCTGGCTGACACAGCAAGCAGTTACGAACAATAACAAAAATGCCATTTGATTCGTGGGCTGAGCCAATCCATCTGGGAAATCTCTCCAAGAAAGTAGCTGGAAATGACATTTCAGCTCTGATTTTCCTCATGAAGTCTGCACCTCAAGTCAGAGACTCAAAAATAGCACTCCACCTAGATGGTGTCAACACAGTGATGCTTGAGCTTCTTTTCCCTTGGTTTTTTGAAAGTGATTTTAGCTCTTTTGGAGATAACACTGGAGACTGAAGGGGCTGCATGCTGGAAAGGGGACCGTACCCACTCCTCATTTCCAGAAAACGGATTGCTATGCTCACTGTTGACTCTTGGATTTTCTATCATGAGATCTGAACCCTGGGCCTGATGTACAGTGAGGCGTGCTATTGGCATTTGCAGAAACCTTGACATCCCACACTGCAGTTCGTGATTGGTGTCAGACAAAGGAGCATATTAAATGACTGCCAGCCTGACGATAAGGCCAGTTATCACCGAGCTGTACTTTCCTCAGGTCTAAAGACTCATAGTAGTGGCACTGAAGCATGCCGGGGAGAAGATAAAATTTAATTAATAATTTCCTTAGAGGCCAACAGTCTATTACAACTATGTTTCTTGCTGTTTTCTGCAATGACCCTATAGCTCATAAACATTACGGATGCACCCTTGGTCATAGTCTCATCCCCAGGTTCAATTTATGGCTCAGGTTGCAATGCATAATCAGCTAGACTGAAATAAAGATTTTCAGATGCTATTGCTGGAAATGTTGCAGGCTCTGCAGAAGGCAGATGTGGACCTCCCTCCCTCTGTGGAGTCCAGTGCCCGGAATGGATAGTATAATTTCCCAGATTATTAATCAATTAATATGGACAAAGCTAAGGATGAAGGTGAAGTCTGCTACTGAGTATAGTGGGTATTTAGGTTTTTGTTAGAACTGGAGAGCCTGGACACTAAATTAGGTGGTTTGTATGTATTTCATAAATTGGCTCAATCTAACTGTTTTTTAGAAAAACAAAGTTACAAAAAAGTAATGTAATAGGAGATTTTCTCTCCTACAGTAAAACATTTGTTCCATTATTCTGGAGCTATAATTTATTTTGGACCTATTATGTGAACATTTTGCAGAGCTGTGGAGGCAACGAAGTTTTAATTATCTTTGGGAACAGCGCCTAGCACAAAATCTGGGAAACTACATGTTTAATAAATACCTATGGAATGAATGAGTCAGTGAATTGATTGTGAGATATTTTATATTTTGAAATCTTGAATATATGATCAGAAAAGTAATAATATGATCAACTAAAAATGATCATCTCTACCTTCTTTAAGAACCAATGTTTGCTGACTGTCTACTGCCAGACACTAAGGTACCAGGAGTGGAAAGGATGTTGCAGCAAGCACTGGTTGACTTTACAGGCTGCCTGTCCAAGAGCCAAAGTAATCTCAACTTGCCAGAATAAAACCCAAACTCTAAGTACAATGTCTTCTACCCTTATCTTTGACATATTCCTCTCCCGACCCTATGCTGTAGAGGTAGATTATTCCTCATACCCATCAAACATCCCAGACTGCTCTGGTGCCTGGCCAGAAAGGAATCTCAAATGCCTGTTGAATACTTGAAACAAAAAGAGAATTAGTCACTATGCTTTGAGTTTAGCATTCTCTTTCCCAATTGCTGGTCCATAACAACTTTCTTTCTCTTTCTGTCTCCACCTGTTCTTCAGAGGCTACCTCAAATACTATCTAGAACAGGGATGCACTGCTGGTGCTCATTCATTCATTCATTCATTCATTCCCTCAACCATGTATTTCCCATCTTCCTTCCGATCCTCACCCACATCCCAGTTGATGAGGACAGTGAGTGCAGTTTACACTACGGATAGAACTTATTATTTGCTCTGGACTGTACTACCTCCTCATATCACATTACTTCACTCACATACCCAACACCACCCTGATAGAAGTCTTGGTCTCCCTGTGTTATGAGTCAGGAAACTAACACAGACACAGTAAGGAAACCCGTCCCCAAATCACACAGCTAGTAATGGCAGTGTCAGGGTGTTGGTCCAGGTCTAAGTCTGAAACTCTGCTCTTAGCCACCACATTACTCGGCCTCTCTCTGTTTCATATCAGAAACAGATGTGAAAGTATGTCTACTGAGTTACATGCTTCAAAAAGAACGCCTGGGCACTACGGCTGCCTGTCTGCTGCCAGCTATTCAAATGTGTGCAGTCACTTGACCACCTGGACATTTAGTCTGCATGAACGCAAACATCTGGATATTTGGAAAAGTGATGCTCAGGCAAGCATTTCAGATTTTATCTCATCGCCTGGCTCTATATAATACCCAGGCAAGACATTTTTCCTGAAAATAGAACATAAGGATGTGAATTAAAAAACAAAAGTTTCAGGCAAAGAGTATTCATTGTTTAATTATTACCAGTGAAAACAGGAATTTTCCTTTCAATCTACCACAATGTTTCATAGAAGCAATGTTGCCTTAATATTATATTTCATGAAAACAGTTCATTTGAGCCAGATCAAATCCAGCTGAGGTTCAAATAAAGGGTGAAGGAAAGTGCTGTGAATGAAGTGAATCCTGGATCATTGCAGATTCTTCACCATCCAACATCATAATAGAAGCAGGACTCTCTTACAGCTATGGATGACCTTAACATACTACTTCAAATCTAAATAAAGATACCTGCAGTATCTGTGCACAGCAAACACACTCTCTCAGTATTTCAGTATTCACCTAGCAGGCCAAGATCCAGAAGTTTTCATTCAAAGCAGCTATGTCTGTGGCATACCCATAATCTCTCACCAACCTACAGTCAAGTTACAAAATCCAAAGCAAGTAATACTTTAGCCTGACCTCCCAAGGACCGCCTTACTCCTCCACAATGACACCTTACTTATCGCACAAATCACACTGTAGCAAAAGGCAGGAGATCCTCCAAACCTAACATCTCAACAGCTGTTTTCTTCTTGTCTAATTATTTTAATGTGGTTGGCTTATAGTTTTCCAACCTATACTTTATGTATGCTGACTACCTTCACATATGTCTGGATGCTTTGTTATTTCCCTACTTTAAATGACTGACTTAACCAATTAGTCAGGGTGTGTGTGTATGTGTTGGGGATGGACGGAGGGAGAGAAAGAGATGAGGAAACACAGAAAAGGGGAAGAGTGAAATGAAATGTGGATATAACAGGGTCTTAGGATAATATATTCATACAGAAAAAAAATCCTTAAAACTGCTGTCACATGTTCTGATACAAATTTACCTTTTAGGAAATTTCTCCCTAATATGCAAAACGATGTAGATACAGTAAAGGTTAAGATATGGAAAAACTGGAAACAACCAAGCACCTAAGAATAGAGGCCATGTTAAATAAATTAAAGGGCATATTATACAGCTACTGGAAGCCATGTGATAGAAGAGTATTTAATACAATTTGTGATCTATTTCAATTACAGATGCATGCATGGCTGTAGTCTCATCTCCAGGCTTAATTTAGGATGCTGGCTGCACTATGTTAACAGCTGAACTGAAATGAAGATTTTCTTTTTTTTTTTTTAAATGAAGATTTTCTGAAGCTACCATTGGAAATATCATAGGCTCTGGGAAAGCAGGTGTGGTGATTTTCTGTGCACAGCAAACACACTCTCTCAGGACCAAGGACCTGAATCACTCAATATTAATTCTGTTTCAGGGCTTTGGGAAACTTTGGCACTATCTGGTTAGAGGACAAAAGGATCAAGATGTGGTGTTTCTGCCTTAGTGAACCACAGTAATAACTGTAATAACAGTAATAACCACATAACCACAATAACACAGTAATAACTTATCACATCAAGAGATTATCAGAGAAAAATAAGATAGGTGTGCATGCGTTGTCCAGTATGTGCTTGTTTTGTGTGTTCAGTAAATAATTCCTGGATCTACAGAAGTTGGCCCACCATGGAAGAAGATGTTGAGCCACAGGCTTTATCCTTTAAATAAAAATAAGAAAATGGGGATCCCTGGGTGGCGCAGCGGTTTGGCGCCTTCCTTTGGCCCAGGGCGCGATCCTGGAGACCTGGGATCGAATCCCACATCGACTCCCGGTGCATGGAGCCTGCTTCTCCCTCTGCCTGTGTCTCTGCTTCTCTCTCTCTCTCTCTGTGTGTGACTATCATAAATAAATTTAAAAAAAAAAGAAAAAAAAATAAGAAAATGGAATTATTCCATCTAATCTTCCCTCAAGTTGCATTCAACTCCCAGTTTTGTCTGTAGTACAGACAAAACTATGTGCAGAGAAGGTTTTCTCAGTGAAAATCAATCAATTGTTCAATCTATCAATCTGTTTGTCTATTTGTCTGGAATTCCATATGGAATGATAGTAATTAAAACTAAACTGCAATACTGTCTCAGTCCCCTAATACAATGAATTTTGATGTGTCCATGTAAGAAATGTAGTCACTACTTTTCTGTCAAGGATGTTTTCATATCACCCTGAAAAATTGCTTTGAATCAGACCTATCTTAATTAAGAAGCATTAGCACCAGGAGTGCTGCTAGAAAGTTGATTCAAGACAACACTCCTTGGGACATTTCTTCCAGTACAATCTTATCATATTCATATCTTTAGTAAATATCATAACTCCATAATTTAGTAAATTAGAATTAACATCAATTAAGAATTGGAACTCCAAATAAATATACATAATTTAACTATGTTGGTCCTTACTATTAAATAAGTGTTAGATGCAACTGATAGACATTTTAACACATCTTCATGTCTTATTTTCTCCTAGATCTTAGCTCTCAATAAGAATGACTGCCAAACAGATATTAAAACATTGTTCATTTTTCTATAAAGGAGGATAATCACCATCTTGCAAGAGAAGGTTCCATTACCTCAACTTTACAGAATGCCAGTTTCCTGATAAGTTCAGTCTTAGACATACTGACAAGTCAGAATCATGAAATTTTAGGAATGGACATACCTATGTTAGAAAAATTCAGAAATGAATAAAAGGGGATGGAGAATCAACTTGTGAAAGTTATGATTGCCGAGAGAGAAGCCAACAGAAAACAAAACTCGCTCACTACTGCGTAGAATACTTTTGAGAAGAGCCCCCTCACCAGGGCCACCTCGGAGCTTTACTACAACACTACAACAGCCCCCCCCCTCAATCCCCCGCCCCGACTCTCCACTTTCCTGTGGCACACGCATCAGTAAAGGCTACTTAAAGTCCATTACTGTGGTTCACCCAGGTTGTCAAGTTAAGTGCTCCCCGAGACAGTCAGCCAGATACCATTTATGAAGTTGGCACCTTCCTGTTTATCCCACATCCTGATAAGGAAGACACTGCCATTTCCTGAAACTCCTGGCAGCCATGGCACTCCATCCACCTGTGGAACTACTGATAATCACCACCAAAGTGCTATTCTTGGGGAGCCGGGTTACTTACAGGCAATTGAAGATACTTATATTGCCCTCCACTTGCTCTGAGCTCTTAGTTTACAACCTCTTAGCGTGCACGTGTGTTTTCTTTTAACAAATGGTTTTATTCCTTCACCCATGTTAATGCTTTTCAGTATCATCTGGAGAGGCATGATTTGGTTTCATTTCCCCTGCCTCTTCCCACAGCCCCAAAAAGCAGCAGAGAAAAAAGGAAAGACACACTTGACTATGATGTGACCTAGCAAGTCCCTTCTTAATTAGAGATCAGTCTTCAGAGAAAGAAGACTCTAGAAAGCAATAATAGGACCTCTAAAATGTTTTTTTTTAATGTTCTTTATTTCAACCATCTCAGAAGACTTCTCTATATGACCCAGCTAACAACAATAACACTAATTATTTACTTTATGCTTATCATAAGCCCAGTCTAATGCATAATGTCTTATAGAGTTTATTTTGTTCATCCCTTACAATTCTATGAAGTCCTTTATTATAACAAATGTCCATTTTGCAGATGAAGAATGGAAGCATTGGGACAATCTGTCCAAAGCCACTTGGCTCTTTAGTAGCAGATCTAGGATTGAATGTCTGTCAAAAATCAAACAAATAGGGGCACCTGGGTGGCTCAGTGGTTGAGCGTCTGCCTTCAGCTAGGTCATGATCTCAGGGTCCTGGGATTGAGTCCTGCATCAGGCTCCCTGCAGGGAGACTGCTTCTCACTCTTCCTATGTCTCTGCCTCTGTGTCTCCCATGAATAAATAAATCTTTAAAGATAAACAAATAAACAAAACCAGTGCTTAGAGCCATTCGGTTATTTTCCTTCCCGTGTGTGTGTGTGTGTGTGTGTGTGTGTGTGTGTGTGTGTTGGGGGGAAGCAAGCTCTGATGCTAGGCAGGTCATTTCTAGGAATGGAGCAGGCTAGGAGGAGACTTACAGCAGCCCTGAGCCTCAAGCATGACCTATGGGAGGGCAACTGCTGCCCTCCTGCAGCCAGTTGTGGGTAACAAAGGATCTGTGTGTTCACCGTGGCCAGAGGATCAGAGTTTTCAAAGGAAGATGGAAATATGGGTCTGTCTTAAGTACTGTGATTTTTAAATGCTAGCAGCTCATGAAAAAATATTGAAACATTGAGCTAATCCCCAGACCTGGCACCCAGTCAGCCCTCAGAGTCTTTGCTCCCTTAATCCCATCCCCTCTCTACAAGCCACACATCAGCGACCTGGCGGTAGAGTTCAGGTTGTGTGCTCCTAGTTTCTGACCCGTCTTTTTCTGCAAGCTCAAACCTTGACAGGTGGGATCATGTTGCTTTAGTAACAGGAAACATCTCTGAGCCGACCACTCCATCTCTCCCTCTCCTAGTCACTGTAGTAAGGAGCAGAGTAGTACGCTCTTTTTCCAGTGTCTGCTCTAGGAGGCAATGCTAAAACTGAGCAGGCTTGGGAGAAGCCTGCTCTCCCAGCTGGTGACAGGGGAATCTGTCCCTCTCTCCCCCTTCAGGCTGTTGTGGCAGCATCTTGGGAGTTGCTTTCGGCTTTCTTGTGTGGCTCAGCTACACGCTGGCTTCCACTGCATTTAGACATCTATTTTGTGTGTTTTGGAGGAGAAAGTAAAAAAATCCCTGTGAACCTCTGAAAAACACGGTTCAGCTTCGGATTCCTCTGCTCAAATTTTAGAGGTGATGGTCATTTCCACACCCAACAAACCTCATTTTTTTTAAAGTACCTCCTGGTTCAAAAAAAAAGACGAAATTTTCCTCCAGTGTAGAGATGTCAAATTTGGACAGAGAAACCTAGAGTCTTAGCATGAGAAGGTGTGGAAAAGCACTTTGAAATCGGTGCTAAGGGGGTACTCTTTAAATCTGATCCTTTGGTTTACAATTAGATCTCTTGTAGCAGCAGAAGCAAACCTCTCTATTTTGGAGTTTAGACTCACACAAACCTCTATATTCATTCATCCTCCTGAATTTCTTCTCCCAGAGACCTGAGCATCAGGAAATCAATCTTGCTTGCTGTTGTATCCCCAGCACCTGGCACAAACATTAATAAGTATTTGTTGAATAAATGAATAAAATGAAAGAAGGCCTCAGATCAGTGGGGACCGAGATAACATCTATGCTGTGATTTATTCATTCAAATATGTTGGAATGAACTCAGGTCCCTAAGGAATATGCTTGAAGAACAAAAGGTGGCCGCTGTTCAGATCACTAGGAGACTTTTGTTTTGCTGTGTAGGGTGGAATTTGAGGGCAACAGCTGATTTTCTCAGGACAAAGGCGGGGGGCAGGGGAAAGGGTATTTCTGAGTGGATGTGAAGGTGAGCAGCAGGGAGAAAATACATGAAACTTGAGTGGCACGCGGGCAAGCCATGGGAGAGAGACAAGAGACGAGGGGGTATGTGACGTACTTCCCCCACCTAGTTTCTCTGTAAAACCTTCAGTGAAATACCCCCTATCATCAAGGATTTTGGAGCCAAGTAACAGTCTGTATTAACAGCATAACTGACATGCGTGCTCCATGTGTAAAACAAAGATGAATACAACAAATTCCCTTCCTTAGAGGAACAAATCATCTAGGGTAAAACAGCCAGAGAAACAAAACCTTATACAATGTGAGAAACTGCTCAGAGATAGTTGAAAACCCCAATGATTTAAACAAAGACATTTATTGCAATTTCCTGTGTGCCAGGCACGTGCTGGGCTCTAGTGATAATGGCAACAAAAGAGATAGTCAAAGTCCCCTGCCCTCAAGGAAAAAGAGGCAATAAATCCAAGGAATGGGATGGAATCAGTGATTGGGGCTCCGTACAGAATAAAAAGGGTATGACATATGATGATGATGGATGGGATTCAGCATTAACTAGATGGTCAGGGTTGGCCTCTCTCAAGAGTGACAAGGGAGCTGAGACCTGAAGAATGGGAAGAAGCTACATGAAGGTGTGTGGATAAAGCTTTTCAAGATGAGCCAAGAGCTGCATCCAAAGGACCCAAGGTGGTACAAGGCAAGTGATGAGGAGGAGGGGACAGAAGATGGTCAGAGAGGGGGGCAGGGGTCAGAACAGGAAATCAGACATTACTAGGTCTTAAGGATACCGAGTGGACTGGCAAAGACTCAGAGCCGGTGACTGGAACGTAAAGGTAAAATGTAATCACAACACAAGGGCCTTGGCATGCACCATCTCTGGGGGGATGTTCTCAAACGCTGGCTCTCCAGGGGGCAGGAAATAATTTAGTCTAGTTAATTGCCCTTCGGGACTGCTCTGTGTATGCATGTAAAACTATGGATTATCCAGTCCCAGATGCAAATGAAAAGGGCACAGTAGGTCACTGGTTTTCCAGAAGACTCTTCTCACTTGAGGTAGAAGTGAGAATGCCAATTAGCCTCATTTCTGTGGAAGGGAACTGGGAGAAGAGAAACACCCAGAGAATTGTGCTTCCGATTGGCTTGCAAATCATAACAACCACCCCAAAATTAAGAAAAGAGAAAAAAGCTCTTTTGCTCTTGGGACCTTAAATGATTAGAAAGAGTTGTTATTTGGCTGATTTTCACACTTCATTAGCATATGCATAATTTAACAAGGGAACATGCTGGGGGCTGGCACGGGTGAGGGCAGCTCTCCATACCCACGGACTAAAAACTGGGGCAGCGGCATTGGGAGTGCTTAATTATGCCAGCAAGGCAACAGAGATGAGCACAAAGTGGGGTGAGCACACGATGGAGTCTTGGAACAGGCACGGACAGACACTCTGATGTCTACTTTCACTCACAAGCACACCTGCTCTGAGACTTGTAAGGCAATCCTGAATGTTCTTCCCAAGGGCAAAGTCATGCACGTTAATCCTCACATTTCACTCCTCTGGCCATCAACACCTTCTATCAGAGAAGCACATTTTCTTCTTCAGAAATCTGGCAGGTCAACAAGAATAGAGTTTTATATTATGGTGGTCCCTATCCTATTCCACTTGGCACTGAAGAGAAGAAGGATGTGGAGTGGTGGTTTAGGGGCTAAATAAAATGGATTCTAGGAGAAGGCTCAGATGTTCAAATTTTACCTCTGAATTCCCTGGTTAGATTCACAAGCAGAGAAGCAAGGACAAAATTTACAACCAATCCTGTAATTTAGTTAACATTTAGACTTTCTTTCTTCCACTCAAAATATCCCTTAATTCCCAAGATAAAAATAAAGAAAAGGCTACCTTCGATGAGACTACTCAACTATGCCTGGTCACCTGCCTTTCTGGACTTGTTTCTCTGCTTGTGGCTCTTGGAAGGACACACACTTAACTCATCAATTGATGGGTGGAATCAGAATGGTAGTTCTACAAAGAAGAGGCAGGGAGTTTTATGATTCTCACACTGTATCTCACAATATCACCGCATTCAATGTCATCTAACTTTAAAATTGTGATCACATCATATTGATCTATCTTGGTCCACTGGTCTATTGTGAGATTATTTACACATCTTTTTCTGCTTCTGATACATTCTCAGCATCAATTTCCCTTTCTTCTGTTAAGAAAATCCTTTTTTTTTTTTCTGAATCCAATCTGCTCTCTGTGTGTGTCTTTAAAGGCTAATTGGCATACTCCAACCCCCTGTCATCAGTGATTGGGCCAAACACAAAAAAATACTCCAATGTGGACCAATGAGAGTTAGGTTCAGGCTTCTGCTGCTGCACTAAGACTGTAATATATTACTTTCACCCACTTCACACCAACTCCTCACAGCAATCTAAACATGTCAAACATTTTCATACCTCTGTGCTTTTGCAGATGCTATTCCACTTCTTGAATGAATGAAGAAATCCATCAGTTCTTCCATATGTTATTTTGGCTTGAATCCCCAAACCTTATGCTATCATATTTAACTTAATAAGCATGTACTCGTTACTGTTATACTAGACTAAGAGCTGTCTCCCCATCAACCATCCTTCTCTTCTAATGCCAACAGTCCCCTGGCTTTCCCCCTTATCACCCTCAAGTCATGTGGGTAGTACCCACCCTTTCCTCAACCTCAGAGTTATAGTCCAACTGGCTGAAGTCCACCAGGCAGTCCATCTTACTAAGTATAGGGAATAGACGCAGGGTTGGGCATGGAATCCAAACAAACCAAATCAGAGGAGTCCTTAGGAGTTAAGGAGATTTGAAGCCCTGAACTACAGTAGCCAATTTTCTACCATAAATGAAGAGCCTGCAAATAGCTGCTGGGTCTACGGAAAGTGGAGCCGAGAGACTATCAATTCAGGGCAATCCACCTGAGCTCTGGATCAAGCTTTAACTGAAGTTAGTATTTTTCTGAACTTTTCATTTGTGTGTGTCAAATTTGTGATTGAAGTAAAATTTTAGTAGAGTTTTTTAGCCTGGTAACCAAAATATTCCTAACCAGAAGTGTAACAAAAAATGTTAAATAGCATAAGTACCAAGGTAGAATCCTGTGGGAAGTTATAGAGCATGTTCTAAATCAAGTCCAAATTGTTCGTGCATTCATCCATTTAACAAATATTTGAACACTTATTATATGCCATGTACTGTTTTTAAGACATTAGAGGTATAGCAACAAACAGAATGCAAATACCTTCTGGAAGCATCAATTCTAGTGGAAAGAGATATTTAATAAAGAATCAGAATGATAAGTAAGTAAATATATAGTATTTATTAAAAACTATGAGAAGACAAGAGGTTAAGTCCTATAAGCAGGGTCAAAGGTAGAAGGGAATTCCAATTTCAAATAGCTACTTAATAAAGGCTTCATGGAAAAAGTCCACACTTAGACAAAAGCTTGAAGGAAAGTGGCTCTGCAGGTATGTGGGAGAAGAGCAGTCTATGCAGAAGACTCAGCCCAGCACTAAGGCCTTGAGGTCTGGGGAGTTCAAACAGCAGCAAGAAGGCTGCTGAGCATGGAGAAAGCAGCAGGCATGAGGTCAGAGAGAAAACTGAAGGACTAATGATGTATGGCCTTCCAGGCCACTGTAAAGACCCTTTTATGCTGAGTGAGATGGAGAGTCTTGGGAAAACTATGAGCAGAGGAGTGACATGATCTGACCTAAATTCTTACAGGAATTAGTCTGGCTACTGTATAGAGAACAGATCTGGGTGTCAGAGGCAAGGGTGGAAGCAGGAGGCTGTTGCAACAGTGAATAATGGCTTGGATCAGCATGGTAGATGTGGAAGATCCCAAGAGAGATGGGATTTTGAGTAGAATTTAAAAATAGAGACAACAGGATTTCCTGACACATTATGTGTGGATTGTGAGTCAACTGTGACTCCAAGGTTTTCAGCCAGGTGGGGGGGAAGAAGGACATTGCCAATGCCTAAGAAAGGGACCACAGCAGGCAAAAAAGGTTTGTTCAGGAGGTGATCAGGAGTTCAATATGAAAATATTAAGTCTGAGATGTTTTATTAGACATCCAAGTAAATATTCTCAAGACGTTGGGTATGTAAGTCTGGATTTCAGGAGAGGACTGGATTAAAAATAGGAATCTGAGAGCTGCCAGCATTCAGGTAGTATTGTAAGCCAGCAAACTGGACAAAATAACAAAGGGAGCAGTTGTAGATGAAAACAACAGATCCTAAGAACCCATTCATTTAATCAACTCATTTCATTCCCAAGATAACCTTATGAAGTCAGTTATTATGGCTACTTTAACTTCACATTTGAGAAAAATCACAGACTAAAGATGTTAAGATCATACAGCAACCTGGCCAAGAACACATGCGCTCTTCTGTATATCAACACTTGGAGTAGGCATGCAAGGACTAAAACCCAAGCAGTCTGGCTCCAGAGTCTATGCTCTTAAGTATTACTCAATATTGCTACCAGTTCCCAAGGGGAATTGTTTGTTCAGCTGGTAGACGTTTAGGATTAGCAATAAATGGAGGGTGTAGGACCTAAGAGTGGCCCACTAAGCTAAAAGGATTGAGCATCCTGCCTCCAGAGCTAGAACAGGCTGCAAATACAATACTGAGACAAAGGGAAGAGTTGATCTTGGGAAACATAAGACCAGTTTTTTCAGTGGTCCTCACACTTAGATTTACTTGGGTGAATCTGAAAAATTACAGGTTACTAGGCAACCACTGTAGACATGATTCAGTAGATACTGAATGAAGCTTGGGAGTTTCGTATCGACAAGTGTCTCAAGAAATTCTAAACATTTCTTTCTGAGAAACACTATCATAGGAAGTCTACTTTGGTTCATCTCTGTCCAACAGTTGTCCACCCAAAGGATCGATAAAATTGGACTTTAATTCATCTTCGCTTCACAGATAGGGCTGAGACAGAAGAAAAAGAGCTGAGCTTAGAAAAATAGTCTGAAGTTCTTCACAAAGATCTTTAGTCTTCCTTTGTTAACCAATAGTCAGTTTCCTACTTGAACTAAAATTGATCTTATTCTTTACTTAATCGTGCTAGTAAATGAGACAGTGCCTGAACTTTGTACAGCAAATGGTGGGTTGTTACTAAACACTCGTTAAAAAAAGGTAAGATGTGTGACAAATTTATGCCGTGTATTTGTCATAAGCATTATGACCCATGATTAGTTGTACATCTTTACCCAATGGCAATTACAATCAAAGTGTAATAGCATTTACCTTCAGGGAGTAAGTGAGTGACTATCCTTTATAAAACACTGCCAAAGCAGAGCTATAAATAAAGCGGGTTGGTGTGAATGCTCACTTCCTTATTACCTCTAGTCAAATACACAAGTACAGAGCTTTTCAGAAATGCACATAACTCCAATAATTCAGCAAGCAGTTGAGTAAGTCTGGAGAAACATGAGGAACATAGCTAATATTTGCTCCCAATTTGGTTGGAATCAAAAGGTAATTGCACGAATGATTTCCCCCAATACCAACTACCATTGCCAAATGTTTGCACATCCTATTGCTTTCTGTTTCTACTCAGGGTTTTGAAAACAGGCCTTACAAATTGTCTCTATTGTGGTGATGTGGCTAATCACCATATTAATATGGTGTGGCTTCACTTTTATTTCAGAACCACTGACTCATCCAATTTATTGGTTTAATTGGGAGGCTATCAAATAGAATTGGACTAATTTATTTATTTATTTATTTATTTATTTTTTAGAATTGGACTAATTTATAAAGCAGGAGAACCAAGACAACAAACAGTGATTTCTGTTTCCTGCTCCCCACTCACATATCTGTGCAAATGAAAATATGGGGGGCAAGAAGGAATAAGTTCTCATTCCCATCCAACCAACTGTCCATTAACAATCCATTTTTTAAACCATGTTGTATTAAACATTTATGCAGTAATATAGTGCAGTGATTAAGATCATGAACTCTTAGCTGCATGGCCAGGAACATAACATCAGTTTCTTCATCTATAACCGGGGCTAGTACAAATATCCATTTTATAAGGAATGTTTAAAAATTAGATGCGATAACACATGGGAATCACTAGCATAGTGTCTAGCACACATAAATACTAGATCTCTAAATATTAGAGACTATAATTTTTATCTCTGCACCTGCCCGTTGGGAAGCACACAGGCTACCCCAACTTCTGCTACTGTGCATTTCGCTATGGCACTCAGCTGCCCAGGTGCTGCCTGAGAAGCATCTCTGCTTTACCTCTTTTACTGGGGCCGTTCATTCAGTGGTTGTGCTGCTGACTCAAAATGATGGTACACCGATGGATAATAATACCCACATAAAAACGGCACTGCAGTGATCTAACATCTGAAGAGGATTTCAGAAATGCAGTGGCATCATCTTCTTACTAAACTGAGGAATGAAAAAAACAAAGGACATCTTCATGATAGGTCCACATGTGCCGGTGAAGTGGGTGGACTCCAGTGATCTGCTCCCCTGCTTCCAAGTCTGTATGTCACTGTCCCTTAGCCAAGCCATTAAATAATGACAGAGTCATGGAGTAAGTGCAACTTGAAATTATCCACCTGGTCTCACTATGTACAATGCAATTTTCATTAAGGGATAGGTGTGGGCTATTAGGAGATCCAGTGCTACTTTCCTGGCACCTGACTGCTCTGGTAGCTGCAAATGACAGGGTACTTTTTTCTTTCCAATTCCCTTCATGGAGTGCCCCTTATGTGTCATAGACTGTGCCAAGTGCCTTGGGGGAAAGAGGCAATGAACACAAGATTCCTGAAGTCAAGATAATGATAACCTATTAGAAAACACTACTTTACCAACAAACACCTGGCAAAGGACCTGGCCCTTAACTGACGCTTAATAAAGATTTGTTGATCAAAGGAACAAATATATCATCTGGGTAGTCCCATCTACAAGCCCAGGGTAGAAAGTGAAACAAATCAAGTCATATTCAGGAAGCCTCTGTTGGTAAAAGGCATTGTCAAAAGGCATTCTTTGTCTTTCAGTTTCTAAGCCTGGCCAAGAAGCACAAGCTTTCCCTTAGGCCATGGATTCTCAACAAGTACACTCACCCTGCACTTGCTGCATTCGCCAAGGTCTACTCTAGCCTTCCGCGACTAGATGGAGAACTGTTGGGGATGGGATCAGTGTGACTTCACCAACCTGTGCCCCTCTCCCAGAGGAACCTCACCTTTCAAGATGGAAGTCAGAAATCAGCTCCTGTGAACATCTTCAGACTTAATTGTCTGTTAGCTCTTGACACCCCTGCTATGTTCTTGTAGCATGGAGACCATGCACCATGATCCACACAGTAACAGGTATTGTTCCATTGCAATCAAGAGCATAAAAGGTTCTCCAGTACAACCTACAGCTATTATTTATAGTATGAAAACAATAATGCTTCAAAGGGTTTCAAGACACTCAAGAACTTGAGGATGCACCATCTGTGGATTCTTGTCATCACAGAAAGCAAATAATTGCTTTTTAAAAAATCCATGCCGCTATTGCTAATTTTTTCATTTCCACAAGCTACCTCACTAACCACCTCTGGGTATTTACACAGTTTATCTAATTATGCAGTGATTGTGAGTGTACTGAGCCCCATACGTTAGGTCTGTGTATACAGAATCCATCCTTCTAATTTTTAATATTAGTTCTCTTGCTTTGTTTCTTTTTTGTACTTTTAGCAGGAGAACAATGACACCCATCTTTCTGGCCTCCAGAGGGATTAATGTTTTAAGAGCTGTAAAGCTGAGAGACACTGCCTCCATGCTGAGTGTGATATCACAGGATATATTTGTACCGGCATGCTTAAAGCGACCTGGCTGCTGGGCATCTCCCACTACGGGCTGCTACTGTCATCAGATGGTATTTATTGAACACACAGGCCATGTCTTATGAGCTCCAAATTAATGGGTGACTCCTGAGAACCTAATTTTAAAACATCATCCCCATCTTTGTTATCCATATTTGTTTGTTTCAGAGCCTGACACTTTAATTGGCACCGAGGACTCCAACGCATGACTGCAATTTTCCTTTTGAAAGCTCAGAGAGCTGCTGCCTCAAGATGCCTGGGGTGGCTCTTAGAGTTCGGAGGGTGGTGGGAGCCCCTCTGCCACAAGCACCAGGACATGCCGTGGATCCAGAAGAGAACCAGCCCTGCTCTCGGCTGCAGACCAGGAATCGGACAAACAAGCCATCAGTCTCTGGGGGAGCCTCCTTTTCTGGTCGCTCCACCCTCCAGGGGCACTACTCTGATTTTGTCTCCTTCTGGGGAGCTTTCTGCTTTGATCCTCCAGATTTCTCTAGGGGCTTGGGGTGTCTGGTTTCGATCCTCTGATGGGCTTTTACCCTCCAATCCTTTTTGATTCCCTCAGAAGATGAACTGGCCCATTCCTGGTCTCTGCCAGCCTACCTGCCTTCACTGTTGCCTTGTTCCACTTCTGTTTTTCATCTTCCACTGAGACTTCATCCTTCTCTGACTGCAGGACATCGCTGGGGAGATATGTCATACTTCTCGAAACCTCTGCTTTCCCCACTTTCCCACATAAAGCCTTCCCCTAGTTTCCCCTAGTCACTAGTTTCTCTTACCCATAACTTCCATGGCCTTCGATTTGGACCTTCCCTCCAACACATTCGGTGCTGATTCGTCCAATGAGCTCCTTACAGACAGATGCCTGCAAAGATCAATCTTTACAGGCCACACACACTCAACAGAGCACTGAGCCGAGGGCAGGTGCTTAGGAAATATTCTTGAGCAAGTGGATGCTTTAAATTATGTACGTACTTAAGAAAGTAAGTTCCACTGAGGTTAAAATCAACACCTAACATAATCGAACCATGGGCTGGTACTAAGCACAAAAACAATTTTAAAAAATGACAACAGCAAAAATGAGTATTTATTTGGCAACGAACAACGTGCCAGGCATGTGGCTAGGTGCTTTGCTTGGGTTTTCCTTGAACTTGCTCAACTTTATGGAGTAGGCGTTAATATTATAGATGGAGAATTGCAGCTTCTTTCATGAACTTCCTCTGGGGCGTATGGCCAGTGACGGGCTGATCTGGGATTCGGGTCCCTGTCTTAATCCCAGAGTTTATTCTCATAGCCACTTTACCACACCATCTTCCTTTTCCTCGTGGGCCCATTAAGAAAGATCCATTCAGGCTTAACCAGGTTGACTTTGAGACTTTACAAAACCTTATATGTAAGGATAGGTGATGGACACACTGAATTCTCAGAGGTGACTTTTTAATTTCCACTGGGACTGTTTGCCGATTCCCATTCCATGGCAGACAGAGCAAAGCCATTGCTAAACAAAGTTGACCTGTTCTCTAGTTCTTAGGTGGAATAAGAATTTCTTCACTGAACGAGGAGGGGGTCAATCTACATTATTAGGACAAACCTTGTTCCCTGGCTATCTACATTTCTCCTGGTCTTTGTCCTCAGAGCCTCCCAGGCCAATTTAAATATGAACACAGTAAAAAAATTTAATGAAGAGTGAGGGTGGGGTGGGTGAGAGCACAGAGAGAGAAAGTAAGAGAAAGTGAGAAATTTGGGGCAGTGCTGGCAGGCAGTTCTGTTCACTTTTGTTAAATTCCAGGGCTACCAGCGTCCAAAGTCAGTAAGACAAGGGTGAAGCCAATTGGGATTTCTCACCTGCAGGCTGCTTGAGGCCCTATAGGTCACATACCTGAAATACATGGTTTTGCAAGGCTGGGTTACAGTTACTCTTCCATGCTGCAGAATGGCACAGGGCCAAGCGAGCCTGGAATAACACGTGCCCACTTTTCAGTCTTGGGTTAAAAATGCTATAACCCACAAGAACAGAGGGGAACAAAAGAGATTCGGGAAGAATGGGAATAAAGCATGAATCCCAGACAGAGGAGATTACCATCAAAAGCTTAAAAAAAAATCTGCCAAAGCCATATAGCTTCCTGCTAATGACTGTGACTGTAATTTCTGCATATTTTAACAGATGTTCTGTTTATAAAACTGCAACCGGATTTAGGGGTTATGAATAAAGCCAGGAGGCCCCGGAGATGTTTCTTTGTATGATTAACTGACCACAGGCCATTTGTTTTACAACAAAGATGCTCAATGATCCATAGTCCATGATTTATACCAGCCCATGTATACTAATGGCTGATGTCTCCATGGTACTTCTCATTAGCATCTGAAGGGGGATTGGAGGAAAACAGATTATGGGAATAGCTCCCCATTGCTCTAACATGATAGTTCATTAGTGGGTGTGGAATCGATCTGAAAGAAAACTAAGATAATCATAAGCCAAAATTTGAATTATAAATTATAACAATTAAGGAATCCAATTCAATGACAAAAGAAAGAATATGGCTTTTCATATCCCTGGCTGTAGCTGGTAAACCAGGAATGAAAGGAACTTTTTTCTTTCAAATAAAAGACAAATCACATTAAAATTCCAATAATAATAAACATCATAATAGTGCTGACTTGTATCGATCACTTAACTACACATCAGGCATCTGCTGGGTGATTTACATAAATTATCCCACTTCACTCTCACATTACATATTAAGAGGATCCCCATGGACTGGAACCAGAAAAACATTGTGGGCCACTGGCTACTTCTTCCATTTCTCATGACCCCTCTACTTTGCTCTTGTGTGTTCTCTGAAATTCTACCAAATGCATTTGTGTGCTTATTCACATTTACTACTGCCTGAGTCATAGCCTGACTTGACCTCCTGGCTACATTTCATCTTAAACTCTAAAAGCCAAATACTTTGGTGGTATTTTTTAGTCTAAATTCCCAAAAGAAAGAATCTGATATTCTTAGCTAGCTCATTTTGGGCGGGGGGGGGGGGGATGGGAGGGTACTAGGCCACATCAGAGATCATAAGCCAGGTTACTGATTGGCTGCCTTTTTGTCAGTCTTTTCCCTCCAGTCCAACCAGCTGTGGTGGGACCAGGTGGGGATGACACAGGGCACAGAATAGGACCCTTCTTTGAACACTCTGAGTGGAGATGGGAACAGGCTAGATTCCTTTTGATGGGGAGATCACCATCGATAAGTCAAGTTCTGCCGGAAGATGGTGAGGAAAGGCACAGGCTGTGAGATCAGGTTAGCTGCCTCTGCTTCGTGGTAGATGCAGGACCTCGGGCAGTTATGAAGTAAGACTGAATTTTATTCACTCATCCATAAAATGGGACTATTATAATTGATATGGTTGTTATGAGAAGGAAAGGGGTACACAGGTGCTTAGCACAATGCCTGGTACATGTAGAATTCACATTTCATCAATACTAGCTGTTATAATGCTTGGACCATATTTCATGAATAACAAGTTATAATTGCAGTAATTTCTCTGAAGATAAACCCAAATTCAAGGACCAGTTGGTGTTCCAAGAGGCCCCACTTAACTGTGCTGGAACAAAAGGGAGGAGCAGCTGTGTGTGTCCATCATTCACATCAACTCAGTAATTTTGCTGTTATTGTTAACAAACCAAAGCTGGTTCCTCAACTGATTCTTAACTCTTGAGGTCCTTTGTGTTTAACAGAAGTCAGGGGTGTCTCAGACCTTCCTGAATGACCTTCACAAATGCCCAGTGGTTACTGGGGCTTCAGGAGGAACAAGTGGCTCTGAGGAATTCACAACAAATTCCAAGCCCCCTGTTTGTGCCTCTCTTTCTCCCATCCAGGGGCCCAGCTCCCAAGACTGTTTTCCCTCTTTTTCTCTGGAATGCATCAGATCCTTCCATTTGAAATGTCTGGGTCAGTACCCAACATCTGGCAGAGCTACCCCCAAATTTGTTGGATAATTAAATTCTACCCAAGAACTCAATAGGGGGTGGCAAATGAATACCTGAGGGCACTGCTTGGCCCTGAAGTTTCATTTGAGTGCAAATTATCACTATTTGTGGGTATTCCTGAGGACAAAAGAATTAGTAAGTGCTCCTGGAACATCATCTCATTCCATCTGTTGCCAAAGTTCACAGTAAGTACCAAATCCAAGGGAGGATAATGAATTATGTGAAAATGAACTTGTGCTTGGAATTTCAATATCCCCAGGTGATGCAAATAGGCACATTTGAACTTGCTCTGAAAAATCCCAAGCTTTGGGACCTGAACATATGGTCCAAGTTATTTAGCCAGATGAGACATGGGATTTCCTGTAAGTAGGGTTTTGTCCACATGTTGGTAAACAGTTGTCCCTTGTCTTGAACATTCCGTCATGGTGGGGGTGGGACAAGAATGTATCAAGGTCTTTCAGCAAAGGGCAACTTAGAAAAAAAAGAGACCAAACCTTCATGTTATGCCCCAAGGCTCACAATACAGCACCAGTTATGCAAGTACTTTGAACCCAAAGGACTTCTGGGGAATTGGAAGGAGTCTAACCTGGCTATTAGAATCAAGCCTCAGATAAATTTCACTTCTGTCTTCACTATCAAGATTAATAAGATGCTCAAGGAGCTAAAACCAAAGCCATGAGGTTATGTTCAAGCCATAGAAGGTAGGATACACAGAGAAAGTAGGAATGAAAGTTGCTTATGGGTTGCTTTTTCCATATGATGTAAATGCTACTTCTCCCTCAGAAACCTGTTTACTCCATAGAATACATGCCTGGCACTGTTGATCCTTCTAAATGCTTTACAGCTATTATTACTTAGCCTGAATTAGAGCACTTTAAAGCATTTATGGGGAGACTAAATCCCCAGGCAATTTGTGATGCAAAATTTTCCTACATTGTGTATTTGTCAGTGCTGTATAAAACCCACCATTAGAATGACGCAAGCCCAAGCAAATGCCTTGTGTGGGAGAATGCTCCAAGATAGTGCTGGGTATTATCAGCCACATTTGTTAACTTTAGTACAATTTAGACACTTTTCAAGATAAAGGTCATTAATATTTCAACACATCATTAAATTTAAATTCAAAAGTGAGAACTGTTTTAAGTGAGAATCCAACCAGTTGTAATTAGGCATTTAATAAAAATTCTCTATGTGAAAAGAAATACTTACTGGATGGGGGGGGGGGAACCACAATAGAATGAATTTTGAAAAATGTTATATTCTAGCTAAGTCACATGGCTTAATTTGAGCCATTAACAAATCTAGCAAATTAAGTTTCTCAAAACCCAACGATGTATGTAGCTCCTAAAAACGTATGGAAATCTTAACCCAGTCAGCCGAGGGTAATGATAAGGAATATGAATGACAGTGTTAGGTACGCTTGTGTTTAAGTGTGCCACTTATATACTATGTGATCTTTGGCAAGTTATTTTGACTAAGTTTTCTCATCTGCAGAGTGGGGGCAAAAGTAGGACCTATCTCATAAAGTTGTTATAAGGATAAAATAGTGATAACCACAGCTAACATTTATGGAACACTTACTATGTGCCAGGTATTATTCTAAACATATTAAGATTTTTGTTGTTGTTGTTGTTGAATTCTCCCAAAGAAATAGACATTATCTCTTTTTAATGATAAGGAAAATGAGGCTTAGTCAAGATCATGAACTTGAACCAGGTATCATGACAAGCACCTGTCACACAGGAACTGGAACCCAGGCCCATCTAGGCACCAAGTTGATTCTGGTGCCTGCCTTGTCCCCTCCATCTCTACTCCTGACCCACTGCCTTTTCAACTGACTACCTTATCAGTTCCAATGGAAACACCCTGACTTGCCAGTAAATATTTGCCAAGTGAATATGAATGAGCCTTCAAATGTTGTTTCTGTTCAGAAGCAATGAGAAGTCCCTTGGTTTGAGCCGTGAGGGAGATTGTGGACGTTTTGAAATTATTTATGAACTGGACACAAAGCTCTTCAAGTTGGAACAAAAAGGGCTGACTGAATAATTGTCAAACACATGCTAATGACCTCGATAATAAAACAAAGCAATGAGATTGAAGAAAAGCATCATGTTTAGTGGTTCACACTCTATGCTGGGCAACAGACAAGAAATGAGGCTGAGTAGAGACAAGGCAACCTTCTGGGGGTTTTGCATCTGAGAGTGAAGCAAAGCATTCTGACACTTTAATTCCAGGGGGTGCAACTTCTCAAGCTCCAAGAGCTGCTTTGGCCCTCAGAAAGTCGGCTGTTGGACCCCAAGACGGTAGCATAAACAAGAGCAATTCTGCACTCGCAAGCTATGGGGGTCAGATTTTATGTGCCGGGGAAAAGATTAACTTTATTGCACTGAGAAGAACTTAATTGCAGACAGCAATTAACCAAATGATTAGGTCAATAGAATGCAGGTCAAACTGTGCTCAGAAATATCTATAGCTCTTCTGACATGGAAGGTTGAAGACTGGGAAGCCATTTGGGGACCTCAAGTCATATAGGCAGGACCATCTGCAGACCTTCCCAGAGATCACAGATGCACCCTTTCCTTTACCCAGCAAGGATAGCATGCTGACTCGAGGAATGTTTTGCACCCCTATTCTTGGAACTGGAGAAATCCAATAAAACAGCTGGGATCCTTAAATGCGGTTTTTAAAATTGGGGGAAAAAATCTTGCCTGCTTTTCTTTCTCTAATTGCAGCAAAAATCAATGGTTTTGCAAACTCAGAGCAGAGAGATCTTCCCCATTGACCTAAGAAGATATTTGGGCAGAAGATGGAGTTTTGGCACTAGCCAGAGGTCTCCTACTCAGAGCTGTATTGCTATCAACCTTTGGAAGGAGCTCACGGATATAACAGTGGAACAGGGTAAGCCAGATATGCCTAGAGCACAAACTATATGTTAGGAGGAAAATGGATTGGTTTGAAAGTGCTTTTTTTTATTTAAAGGCTACCTTACTGGCTTGCAAAGCATACTAAGCAACTGAGATTACGCATAAGGATTGTCTCCAAGGGAAAGCTATATTTGCCAGCAACTCCAAGCTGGGGAACCCAAAATGTGTAGCTCCATCTGTGACCTAGACCTGATAGTCAGAGGCTACAAATTCATTTAATTTTCAGCAACTCAACGGGTCTGAATTCCTAGTTCTTGACATTTATCTCTTAGAATCCCACTCACTTGATGGCAAAGACCCAGAAAACTGCCTGACCCTAATCATGGCCACTGAGGCCAATAAAGAGATAACATCGGGGGTAAAAATAAAGTGCAATCTTTCACAATTCTCTTGGAGGCTTGCAGGGGCCATTCCACTTGTCTTAACAAAACATTTGGTGAAGGATAATAATAAGCGATAATATGAACTGAGTGTACCACTGAACATATGGGAAAGTGAGGAGGTAAGTTTATGTGTATGTCTGTGTTACACATGTATACATGACCACACATGTGTGTACACACACATCTCTCTTTATCTGGGGTCACCCAGAGCCAGTAACAGAGACCATCACTGCCCTAAGTTTCAATCCCTTCCCACCAAGTTGTCTTAAGAAACCTTGCAGTTCATGCCTACCAAGGAAACTTTCCCTCTTCTCTCAGACTTTGGTCCTTCATTTCCACCTTTCCCAGATGGGGCTGCCACTCATTTGAGGTTCTCAAGGAATAAAATATTGAACTCCAGGGAATGGCTTATGCACAGGCCATAGGCACAATAATAACTGCTCAGCTTGTAATAAATGCTCTAGAATCCTGTGTTTGTGACATAGAAAAGAGAAAGAAGAGACCCCTGACTTTTTGTTTCCTGAGTGGGATCCTAAATGCAGACTGTCCCCCAAATCCCTGCAAAGACACACCCAGGCTGGAGCTTCCTCAAGATGGAGCAGGGAAGCCCTGGTGTATATAGGAATCATGAGATCAGAATGGGCCCATCAGAGCATTAGCCCCAGCTTCACTAGCACTCACTAAAAGCAGCAGGGTGGGCAAAAGGAGTCATCTTCACCATTCCTTATCCTTGGCTGTCAAATGGAAGTACCGTAGGAAGTGTCATAGAGAAGGGCATTTTACAAACTGCTGAGTGCCATGTAATAATGCAAGAGGCTGCAGCTGCCCAGGGAAGCAGAGAAGTGCACATGACACTGAAGCAGGTAACACGGGAGGCTCCTTTCAGCCTTGGTTCTACTTCTAATGGTCCTGTGACCCTGAAGCCTCCTCTTCTGGGTCTCCAAGTCCTCTTCAGAAAAAAAAGGTATTGGTCTTATACTTTAGACTCCAGGTGCTCAGCAACCTTCACACTCTGAGTATGGACCTTTGGTCAGCAGCCTCTGCAAGTCCTGGTGGCCTGGAGAAATGCCACACCTTGGGCCCCATCCCAATCCACTGAATCAGAACCTACATCTCCTGAGACACCCAGGTGATCTGTTTGCACACTAATGCTTGAGGATCACTGGTCTTCAAAATCCCTTCCGGCTTTATCATTCTACAATTCGATTACAAATGGTCCAGAGTCTTGCAGTTTCATAGAACATCCATTTATTGAGACTCTGCAAAACTTGCTATTCATGGCTGAGGAAGCATGGTGTTTGTTGTTTATAAATTCACTTTTGCTTCGTCAAATGTCTGGTCAGCTCTCTCTGCCAATCCTCTACCTCTCTGATCACAAAGCTCATCAACACTGCTATCCAGATGTGTGTCATATTAATATTAAAAGATACTATACCAAATTTGCTGAGACCTAAATTGTGCCAGACATACAGAATTAGGTGTGTGCATATAGTATTAAGTATGCCATTTAAGACATAAGGCAGCCCTGGGAAGTAGGTCCTATTTTTATCTTCATTCTACCAGTAAAGAAATATGAATCTTGGAGAAGTTAAGTAACTTGTTCAAGATCACACAGCAGGAATTTGGCTGAACTGAGATTTGAACTCACATCTCACACCCATGTGTAGCCACCACAGGACATGTCCTGCCCAGCTATTTGGTTACAACTCCCAAGGAACCTTCTTCTAGGTGTTCCCATTCTACCCTTGTGTCTTGCACATGATTCCTGCTAGTCTTCCTCCAATCATATGGTATTTTAGAGCTGTGCTATCTAATGTGATAACCAAGAGCCAAGAGCCACATATGGCTATTCAAATTTAAATTAAAGATCCAGTTCCTCATTGCACTAGGAACATTTAGCACTTAGTAGTTGGGGCACATGGGTAGCTCAGTCAGTTGAGCATTCGACTCTTGATATGATATCAGAGTCATGAGCCTGAGCCCTGTGTTGGGCTCCATGCTAAGTGGGGAGTCTGCCTGAGATTCTCCCTCTCCCTCTGCACCCCCACCAGCTCTCACATAATCGCTCTCTCAAAGAAATAAATCTTTAAAAGAAAGTGCTTAGTAGTCACATGTGCTTAGTGGCTACCATGTTAGATAACACAGATATAAATTATTTCAGTCATCATAGCCAGTTTTATTGGATGGTGTTGTTTTAGAAAATCAAATGGATTAAAATCATTACTCCATCATTGGCTTTGTCCATTATTTTACTACTTCTCAGGGCTGAACATTTTTAAGTACATCTTCAGAAAAGTCATTCAGTATCCCTTCCCTAAGGGGTAAGAGGCTCTCTGGGGAAGAACTGAAAGATCTTGTATATCCAACAATATGAGAGCCCTAAAACTTGACCCTGATTTCAAGTTCAAAGACCATGTCCACAGAGGAGAAGGGAGGAGTTGGTGTGCACTGCCAGCCTTACAACCTTGGCCTTTATGATTCATTGCGTCAACTACTCATTTCTGTCAGGGGGAAAAAAAGTCCAATCAGACAGAGTTTTATTTCTTCCCTGAAATAAAATAGACCTGACTGGCCAAGGTATCTCCAGGGATATCCACGATAGGGTCTTAAATTACCGAGTAACACTTCTACTCAATCCCACTTCCATGTTGGAGTCTGCAATCAACATTTATCTCTATTGGACAGACCATCTGCAGGTTTCTAATACCACTTTTATTATTACCTTGTAAATGTAAAATCCTCAAGGCAGAAATGCCAGCTGCTAACACAAGAGTATGTATAAGCACCCACTTCTCCAGTGATGAATGTCCCTGGGTCCTTAGTCTCAGAGAAAAATATACCAAAGATTTTCCCAGAAATTGTGTCTTATATGGATCCAACATCAGGGAGCTTTTGGGTCAGTTCTCTCCAGTGATCCTACTGACACAGAACGACCTTCCTTTCTCTTATATATATAAAGCCTTCTACTGGGATTGTCACTCTTTCTGTTTTAGAAATTGAAGCAAATAATGGGGACAGAAACTTTTACCAAATGCTCACAAACAGAACAGTTTCTCGGCCAGGTATTAATAAATAGTAATAGCTATTATTTATTGAGATCCTTGTTTTCACCTCTCTACTAATTTAGCAAATGTTTATCATGTGCCTAATTTGTGCCAGACATGTGCTATGATTCATTAGGCCCCTAAAAGAATAGTTCAGAGTCTCACATAACTCCCAACATAGTGAAGGAGCTAGACAATTAATCTAGAAAGCACCCAAATTAAATGTATAGTGACAAATTTTAATAATGGCTGGGGAGTAGAGAAAGTTCTATGGTAGAAATTAACAGGAAAGACTTTAATTAGATATAGCGGTCAGAGAAGACCTTCTCTGAGAAGGTGGCTGATCAGGTAAAACCTGAAAGATGAAGCAGGTAGCCAGTGTGGGCAGAGTTTGTGACCTAGGACAGGAAGATGTGGCCAGAGGCCAGACACTGCAGACACTGCAGAGTCAGACTAATAAGCAAAGAGTGCTACATTTTCTACTAAGAACAAGGGGAAGTAACTGGAAGGTTTGAAGCAGCAGGATGACATGTGCTTTTGGTTTTAAAAAGATCATTCTAGTTGAGGGGTGAAGAATGGATTGGGGTCAGGGGTGGGACAGAGAGCAGAGGACAGTGACTGGGTAGAGGCTGTGTTCTAGTCCAGGTGGAAGAGGAAGGTGGTTCGGACTTACACCATTTTATAATATAGGGACAAAGAAATGGAGAAATTTACAAGATATTTTGGGGGAGTACAGAAAAAACTTGCCAGTCATCCTGTTGCATGGGGTGAGTAAAAGTTTGGACTCAAAGAGGACTCCCAAGTGTAGGTGTGAACAACCAGTAGGCAGTGGTACCTTTTACCAGCACTGAGTTGGATGCTTTGTATTATTTGCAAGCCTGATGATTAATGTTGCAAAAGTTTGTGTTAACATCTCCCTTTACAAATGGGAAAAGTCATAGGAAATTGTGAACACTAAAGCCAGTATTTGAACCTTTAGCTGCTCTGCAAACCTCAGGAGTACCTTTCCCTTTGACTTCATTGCCTCCTCTACTATTTCCCAGTTGCTGGCTTCAAATCCCCACAGCCGCTATCTCTGTGTTGGTCCGTATTAAGTGTTGTCCTTGCCTCAATTCTCTGCTCAAAACATTTCTTCCATATGGAAACCTCTGTCCCCTACCTCTAACTTTACCTGGCTAGCATTATTCCCCCAAATCTTAGACATGCCTTCCTTATTCCTGCCTTTGCTCCCCCAATGAGCATCAGACTTTATAGCAATTAGTTATCTAATTGTTTGATTTCCCCACTGGACTGTAAGCTCTATGAATGCAGGACATACCTGTGATGTTCATCACTGCCCTGCTAAGGCCTGCCACAATTCCTGAAATTATCGAGTGGTAATTCAGCAAACCTTTACTAAATGAATTCCTAGTCACTGGTGAAGCTGAGAGGAGGACTCATCCAATTTATGAGTCACTCAAAGAATTGGGAGCCTGGATTAGTGTTCCTATCAGCCTGCTGAGGGGAACCAGGACTTAGAAGATCTGGGTTAAATTTAGGCTTTTATTACTAACTAGTTAGTTCTGTAATGTGTGGAAGGTCTCATTACCCCTTGGACCTTACTTTTCTTGCCACTCAAAGAAAATCAAAACCTGGCTTGGTGATCTCATGGCATGAACAAAAAAATCCAAATATATATGAAAGAACATGAAAGGTACTAAAAGTATATGTATTTATGAATGGTGCCCCATTTGTTAGCACATCAGCATAACATCATTCCCTGTTAGCATGTCCCAGAGGTAAAGATTCTAGAGTCCGGCAGACCTAAGGAGACTGGTTCTAACATTTAGCTAGTTATGTTTGGGTTAGTCATCTTCTCTGAAATAAATTAATGTGGATAATAGCACTAACTTCATGGGGCTCTTCTGAGCGTTATACAAACTCTAGTATATGGCCATGTATGTGGGTGTATGTATATAACAAATAGTATACAGATGGAGCAGTGCCTTGTGTACAGGAAGCACCTAATAAATCTTAGCCTTTTTATCATTTAAAAAAACCCCACCCTTTATACACATACAACCCACATACCAACTCAAACTCTACATCACAAATTTGAGTTTAGGGGTGCCTGGATGGCTTAGTCGGTTGAGCATCCAACTCCATTTGGGCTCAGGTTGTCATCTCAGGGTTGTGGAACCCAGGTCCTCATGAGGCTCATGCTGAGTATGGAGTCTGCTTTATCCTTCTCCCTCTGTTCCTCCCCCCACTCATGCTCTCTTGTTCTCTCTCTCTCCCTATCTCTAAAAGAAAGAAAGAAAGAAAGAAAGAAAGAAAGAAAGAAAGAAAGAAAGAAAGAAAGAAAGAAAGAAAGAAAGAAAGGATATCTTTAAAAGATTTTTGGGGTTAAACTACTTGCTATACTTGCTAATATTATTTTGAAAATATCACTGAGGATAAATATAATGTCATACTCAACCTCAGGAGCAGCTTCTTCAAGTACAGTTTCCCTAAGAAACTGTCTAGCTTTGTCCTTAGGAATATGTCATTCCAAAAACAAGATGCTTCTTTAGGGATGTAGCCTTTAAGCATGGCTGCCACTTGACATCAGCATGTAGCTCTGTTCAGTGGGGACAAATTCAAATGAGTGCTAGCAGCTGCCTGAATCCTTAGTGAGTTGAAACACAGGCCATATGGGGAGATAATTTTTTAAAACCTCTTTTTAAAAAATTTTTATTTATTTATTTGAGAGAGAGCAAGAACGTGAGTGGGGAGGGGCAGAGGGAGAAGGAGTAGGTTCTCCATTGAGCAGGGAGCCTGATATGGGGCTCCATCCCAGAACCCTCCCTGAGCCAAAGGCAAATGCTTAACTGACTGAACCACCCAGGTTCCCCAATTTTTTTTTAACTTCTAAGCATCAGCAAAGCACTTCCTTTTAAAACTTCACCTTCTAATTCTCAGTCTTTCACTTTCCATGCTCTGCTCTGTTGCTACTCTGGTTATTAGAAAATCTGCGGCCTCACTGTATTTGGCTTCCAAATATTGACTAACCGAAAGACGAGGGGCCTTGCTTAAGGAGCAAGAATAAATAATGGGACAAAGGGAGCCTTGATGGATGGCAGGAAAAGTGGAATCCAGGATTAGGTGAGGAGAAAAATGGAAAGAACATTAGGGAAGAGTCCTGGCAACATCTCAAGAGTTTAGATGGGACAGGAGTAGAGAGAACATCACAATCAGGAGAAGGCAGAAAGAGGGCAACAGACTGTGGTGGTTAAAGCCCCTGGCTCCAGCACTTGCTAAGCAAGGACTCTCTGAACTCCAGGCTACTCATCTACAAAATGGAGAGCATCAGGAGGATGGACGAAAACAGTGTCTAGTATTAAAGATGCATTCAAGAAATGCTTGCTTTCAAAAGATTATGGGCAACAGAATGGAGTTAAAACATCCCCCATGTGAAATATATACCAAAGGGAGACAACTAAAAAGAACTCGACATTCTTCTGGCCCTTTCTTCATTTTTTGGATGATGTTAGCTTTCTAATTTACCAAGTTTTGCAAATGCTGCTTGCTTTGTGTGTTCTTCTCTACATGGAATCCAAGGATGATCCATTTATACTACTTCTCCCGCAGAGCCAGAATCTCCTCCAGAGCACCCCCAACAAATGTGCCATCTGGCTCTGCCTGCACTAGTCTGCTGGGGGTGCAGGGGGAAGGGCAGGGCCTCTAGGAAGGTCTCTTTCCCTTGAGAACCTGGTTATGAAAGCTCTTCTCAGCAAGTCAAAGTACACCTTGCTGTTAGTAGCAACAACTATTCTTAATTAGACCTTCTGGAGTTGAAACCCTGTATTTCTTTTCCAGTGAAGTCATGGAACACCACTCCCCCTCTCTGCAGGTTCTCACTGCAGGCTTCTTGTGGGCAGAGATGCTGTCAGGTTCACAGTCATCTACA
Source organism: Vulpes lagopus (assembly GCF_018345385.1). Taxonomy (NCBI): domain Eukaryota; kingdom Metazoa; phylum Chordata; class Mammalia; order Carnivora; family Canidae; genus Vulpes; species Vulpes lagopus. The sequence continues at coordinate 90,622,545 of NC_054831.1, forward strand.
GCGTCTCTCACAATGCCCAGCACACAAAGGTGCGCAATAAACATCTGAATGAAAGACAGGTAGTCACACCCACAAAGGATTTAAAGATCAACTACTAGGAGTGGTAATTTCAGCTGCCTTCAGGAGCCCAGGCAGGTAAATTAACTAGGGAGGGGTGTGGGTTGTGGCTAATTGAGGAGTGGATGTGCTACCTAAAGGCATTTGAATTCAAATTGTTTTTATTTTTTATTTATTTATTTTTTTAAATTTTTTTTTAAATTTTTATTTATGATAGTCACACACAGAGAGAGAGAAAGAGGCAGAGACATAGGCAGAGGGAGAAGCAGGCTCTATGCACCGGGAGCCCGACGTGGGATTCGATCCCGGGTCTCCAGGATCGCACCCTGGGCCAAAGGCAGGCGCTAAACCGCTGCGCCACCCAGTGTTCCCTCAAATTGTTTTTAGAAGAGTCCAGTAGCAGTACAAATCCATTTACAGTTGAGTTGTTGCTTGAGCCACTAGAGTTTGTGACTGCATTTTGCACCCCCCCCCCAGTCCCACCTCCATCATCTCAGTTAAAAATGTGAATGTTGTCGGTGACTTCCTTTACAAATGCTAACTTTCTGCCTCCCCAAGGATGAGCAGGCAAGATCTTCAAACTTAATTATTTGAAAATTCATTACCTTCCCCTGAAAGCTACTTCCTCACAATTTTTACCCAATTGTCCCTTTGAGGTCGGCAAAAAACAAATTGAATGAGTTTTGTTTAGTTTTCCTGCAAATATTTGAAGATATTTACCATCCTCTCTAACCCCACTAAATCTTCTCCAGATTAAAGTTCTTTCAGCTGCTCCTTATGTCAAGATTTAAGAAACTCCCACCATTCTGGCCATTCGGTTGTTTCCCTTCAAAGTGGAGTACCACACAAGTATGTAAATGTTATTAACAATAGTGGGAAATTTTGGCAAAAATCCAAATATACAATAGGAAATTGGTAATTTTTGATATGTTTCCTAATACGGATGGTTTATGCATCTCTTAAAATCATGCCGAAAAGCAAAGACCTATGTTCATATTAGAATGAGTCACATTACAAAATGTTGCATACATCATGATCCTATTTTCATTTAAACTACTTAAAACTAATCTATGTAAGATGGCAAATGAGAATGGGAACTTATATTGTCCAAAAATGACTTCTATAATAAGGAATAAAAACACACGTTTGTTTTTCTTAATGTGGTTTTCAGATATTAAAAACTGCAGATTGCAGATAATTTAACATGGAAGAGTCTGAGATGGCCCTCCTTTGACCCAGGTCTGGTTCTAAAAATCAGTCTTCAATGGGGAGACAGTTTCTAAAATCTTTATGTTTAGTCCCTATTCTTCCTCCCCCAGCTTGGAATGGTCAGATGTGCTGTTGAAGGGGGAGGGGTTGTTGGTGAGCATATTTGGAAAAAAAACCTCTCAGGTGATTTTGATGCATACCGCTGGTTAAGAACCAAACCAGACACTAGATTTCTGTTAATGCAGCCAAACATCATATCCCTTTTCTTGGCAGCCACATCATTCTTTTGACTCACTGTTAATGTTAACTAAGACCCTGGAGGCTTGTTTTGATGAGCTGTTCTTAAGGGCTACTCCCCTCCCTGTGTGCATGCAGGTGGCTCTGTGAGACTTCAGGGAAGATATTGGCATTGATCCCCATACAATTCATGTTATTATTAGGTTTGGCTCATCAATGTAGACTGTCAAGATCTTTCGGTTCTGGCTCCTCCTCCCAGCTGTGAGTAATCCTAAAACTCAATCAGAATGACATTTAAGGTACTTCCTATACAAAAGTCCTTTTTCTCAAAGTAAACATCACCAAAGTCATCAACAAGAAAGCTGAAGATATTTTTTATCTCATCATCTGACTTGAACATCCTCTGACACAGGTGCTCTCAGGGTAGTCTAGTCAACAACAAGGACAGAGGGCTGTCTTCCCTTTTTAAACCAGATCACAAAGTACAACTTGGAAAGGTCCTTTGTTGCTGCTTAAAGGCTCTAACTAGGGTTTTTAAGCACCAAAGTGATATTTGCCTACGTGTAAAACATGTTTTAAATATACTAAGACGTATAAAACAAAAATATGCCCCATCCCCAAACTCCCTTCCTGAGGTGCCTGTTGTTATGAACACGGTGTATACAGGAGGCTTTTTGCACACCTCTCTGCTAGGCTTCGTTTTATCTTTTTCACCAACAATGAAATGCTTCTGCCAGCCATTTCATAATCAGAATTTTATTTTGGCGTCAATTTTAAAAGCATCAATTCATCTTTTTTTTTTTTAAGATTATTTTTATTATTCATGAAAGACACAGAGAGAGAAGCAGAGACACAGGCAGAAGGAGAAGCAGACTCCATGCGGGGAGCCCAATATGGGACTTAATCCCGGGTCTCCAGGATCATGCTCCGGGCTGAAGGCAGGAGCTAAACCACTGAGCCACCTGGGCAGCCCTCAATTCATCATTCTTACTTCCAAAAACACCACCTGGAGCAGCCCACTTCAGTTCATACCCGTGAGAGGCAGAGCAAGTTACAGTTTTGCTGGTTCTTCAGGCTCATATGGCTTCTGTGAGGCCTGCATGTGGAATGGAGGACAAGAGACCTTTCCAAATGCTAGGCTTCATTGAGATCATCTAGGGAGCTTAAAAAAAGTAACAGCTGCCCAATATATGTTCCCCAGTGATTCTCACACAGTAGGGATGGAGTGGGCCTCAGGACTATACTCATACCCTAGGCGATACTAATGATGGACAGGGTCTGGGCCTAGTCAATTAAAACATAAAGCCAATGCGCCCAATGCCTTGAGCTTGGTGCTCTGGTCCCATCTGTCTTGCCTCCTACCCAATGCTCCTCTAATTCCTTACCTGCCAAGTCACATCACTTTCCAGCTGAAAAACTCACAGTCAAAATCCACTAGCTCGTTGTAGGAGCTTCTATAGCTTCTCATTCCTGAGAAGCTTTGTCTCATATTCTAAGAACTTTCCTTCACACACGTTAAAATTCAATGAGACTGTTTATTTCATTCATCCTAAACTTTCTCTGTGCCTGTACTGCTATTGTTCTCTTTCCCTGCTACGTGCCTCCTTTCTTACCTGCACTCCTTACCTCTGCCTGTTTATTACTGCATCCTCTGAGGTTCCCATCAAATGCTGCCTTGTCCATAAAACCCCTTCTGATCACTGCCCACATCTTGCCTCCTCCTAACAAAGTAGAAGTGGTCCTCTCTTTCCCTGAAACCTCTACTCCATTTCTTCTATTTGGGGCACTCACCTATTTCAGTCTTGTGTTATAATTTATTGAACATATCCTACATTTCCAACTGGGTTATAAGTCAATTTATGAATGTTTATTGAATGAGTGAATACAGGAATCCACAAATGAACATATAAAACCAAAGTGGGGGAAAGAGTGTGGAAGAAGAATCAGTACCCTCTGCCTGAAGAAAATATTAAAAACATATAATCCACCAGCAGTCAGCCTACCATGCACACAAGCAGAGCCTGGTTAGTGGATTCCTGTCAGCATATTTGATATGAAAGAACTTAGTTCATCTCTTCTGCTAATAACTCGGATTTATTACTACTTAAATCTTTTCCCATGGCCCCAGAGCTAGGAGACTATTCCCTTGAGGAAAGGTGAGATGCTGCCAGACTGGGGGGGCTTCCAGATTGAGTGACAGGTGTATTTATGCCCCCTTGAGTGGCTCTGTTCTCATCCAGTATGACCAATGTACATATAAAGCCACCTAGAAACTAGGTCCTTGATCTTAGGTAAGTCCTGTCAGATCTGGCCCCCACTTCTTTCATGGCCTCATCTGATGCCACCCTGCCACCATTCCCACAAACTTTTCTCCAAAGTCCTGAGTGTCTTTCTACCCCACAGCCTCACTTTCTGCTGCTCCCTCTAAGCGACATGGCTACTCTACTCCCAAGCCTCAGCCTAAAGGTCACTCCTCAGGGAAATCTTTCCTGATCCCACAAGACTGTGTCAGATTATCCCAGCAAAATGTGACTCTGTTAGAAAGGAGCCTTCAGACTTGGAACAAGTCACAATCATGGGGATTTTTGCAAAGCCTCCAACTCAGTCTTTGCTCCTTCTCTTGGTTAATGGATATTTTCTACTCATCCTCGTTTCACAAAGAGATTCCTTAGATTTTTAAACCACTAAGCTTGGGGATCCCCGGGTGGTTCAGCAGTTTAGCACCTGCCTTCAGCCCAGGGCGTGATCCTGGCTCCTGGGATTGAGTCCCACATCAGGCTCCCTGCATGGAGCCTGCTTCTCTCTCTGCTTGTGTCTCTGCCTCTCCCTCTCTCTGTGTCTCTCATGAATAAATAAAATCTTTAAAAAAATAAACAAACCACTAAGCTTGAACTGAAATGTCTTAGAGATGCATCATCAGTATCAGCCTCATTGTTCTAAGGGAAACACATATTTTGAGTACTTACTATGTGCAGATACTATTCTCCATGCATCTTAGGTTATTTGATCTTCTCAGTGACCCAACAAAGTTTGTTATTTTTTTCACAGATCCAAATCTGAGAGTCAGAGAGACTAAGTTACTCAGCCAAGAGCACAGAACAAGTAATCGCAGGAATCTAACATTGTTACACAGATAGTCAATGGGAAGGACACTGACCTGGCAATCAGGAGATGTGAGTTTTAGTCCATCTTTGGCCACTGATTCCTTGGGTGACCTTGAGCCAAGCATATAATGTTTGAATTTTGACTTTCCTGTATATAGGAATAGTATCTGAAGATGAGTCCAGACCAGGACTCAAAAGTTTCTGAATAGGAATCAAGTACAGCATTCTATAAAGAGTGATTATCCCGCCTCATTCCCCCTACCCTCAAGAACCAACAGATGGCCTTCTCCTCATTTGAAAATCAAACACTTCTACCAAGGTCAGTTGTGCCTACAAATCACTGTAGGCTTTCTTCTCCTGCACAAAATCTCCAGCTGGAAATCAGCTCTAATTCTTCCTTTTGCTCAGGCCTTGCTCTGAATAATATATTTTGAAAATGAACTATTTTGGGCCAAGAAATCTGTAAATCAGAGCTGATTCATCACTTTCACCATCAGGCTCTTGCTCTCCTGCATCTTTTGCTTTGTCAGATGAAGACATTTTAACTCCACAGTTTCTCACTGGGCTACATGGAGAGTTCTCCCCTAAAATTCTTAGAAAAAGATTAAAAACATGAGAATGGACAGAGTCTAAAGAAATAAATCTGAAGTAAATAAAACACTCGAGTAGGATGGGTGTAGTTGGATAGAGACATAACCGTAGTAGAACCAGAAAGGATAGCAACATGGCACCTGCCTTCGAATGTGCTGATTCCAAAAGTGTCGATTCATGATTGTTGCAATTAATAAAGAATAGGGAGGTAAAGATATTCCAGAAAATGTACTATTTAAAAACCAGCTCTAGTTAGCTTTAGAATGCATCTAACTCTTACCTATAAGATTTACCTTTCTAACTATGTTTTTCTTGGATAACTATATACTAAAATGAATTTGCTTTGAGAAATTATGGAGATATCCTTTAAACCATGCTAGGTAGAATGGAACAGCCAGTTTAAAAATAAAAGCAACTGCAATGGATGCTCATTTGTGGATAACTAAGAATCGGCATGTTTTCTTAGAGGCGCACGCACACACACACACACTCCTTTAGAAAACCTCTTTCATCAAGTGGGAGTTTTAGATGCTGTGTAAGAGCAATATGATCACAAAAGTATACCACTGCAATACTAGATGGGACAGGCCAGCTGTGTGGTGACCTTTCCTCTCCATTACTCTTCCTCTAGGCTATACCTTCTCTGAGCTCTGGATCTTATTTCCACATCCACCCCCAATGCTGGCATTTCCCTATGGATGTCAGGCTGCTCAGACTCACTGAGTCCCAAATTTACCCTACCTCCTCCACTCTCCAAATCTGCCTCCACTCCCACTTCTCTAATTTAAGTTCCTAGGACTGCATGGACACCATTTCCAAGCTAGAGACCCAGGATTCACTCTATATACTTCTCTTAGCTGCACCTTGATTAGAGAAGCCACTAATGACCTTATTTCTAAAGTAACATTCCATAAGTCTCCTCTTTTCACTGTATACCCTCTATGCAGCCTTCATTCTGGCCACACACTATCTTTTACCTGGATTAGTGCATTAGCCTCCCCCCAGGCCTCCCTCCTGTCATGCTATTTCCTCGACAGGGTCATATTCCAGCCACATCCTGCCTTCTCACCATGGTCACATACCATACAACTTCTCCACACACCATAAAAACCAAAGATAGGAAAAGATACAAACATACACACACACACACTCATCCCACATCTCTCTTCCCTCTCCCCGATACCAAACAAAATCTACAGATAACACTCAAAAATACAGAGAAATACAAGAGCACACATCCTCCAGGCACACTAACTTGCCGGCCATTCTCTCATTCCACATCCCTCTCAGTCCCCAATCTCTGTTTAGGATACTCTTTTCTCTTAAGGTGACCTTCCTTCCCCATCACACCACCTGATAATGTCCCTTAGAGCTCTTATGCTTCTAGATCAAGTTCAAAGCAGCCCTCCCTCTGTGAAACGAGCTGAACTTGTTCCCCCTTCCTTCTTGATGCTGTCAGATCTCGCAGTACATGCATATCCCAATGTACCAACAAAGGTTTGTTAGCCTGCTCTCCCTCCTGGTCAACGAAATCCTAAAAGGTAGCAGAACTTTAGTGTAGAGCATGGGTTTTGGGGGCAAACAGATATGGGCTAAACTCCCACTCATATCTTACCAGCTTGGGAAAGTAAATTCTCTGAGCCTTCATCTTCTCAAAAATAGAAATAATCCATGACTACACTTATCATGATGAGCATCAAGTAATGTACAGAACTACCAAATCAGTATGGTGTTTACGTAAAACTAATAAAACATTGTATGACAACTATATTTCAAAAATAAAATTAGAAATAATTCCATCATTAACTTCATAGCGATAGACCTAGAAGTCAAAGAAAAAGTCCACAGTATCTAGTACGCAGTTAAAACTTACTGGAATGGCAATCATTAGTATTAAAATTCTTTAGATGCCTTGTGTCCTATACTCAAGAATTGTTTAACTGCATGAATAAATTTAGCTTTCAGCCCCTTCAACTTCATAAAAAGCATGTATATCGTCACACCAGAGCTTCCCAACATTTAGTTGCGGAGGCAAGCAAAGGAGGTACTAATATTCCCATTTCACTCAAGGGGAAATGCAGATTGAGAACATAAGTAACTGCCCAGGACACAGAATCAATTGCCCAGATGAGAGTGGAACTCAGCCTTCAAATGTTGTATTACAGGTAAAATATCATCTCACATTTTAGAAAATGAGCCCACTTAAAAATGGCTGTCTGTCCAGACATTTGCAGTATGTTGGGTAATTTTTAAAAACATCCTAATTTTACAAGGAAATTAATTTCTAAAGTAACAAATCAATAAGATCCAGAACAAAAACTGGTTCCCCAAATTAGAGCAAAGCCTTGCAAATGAAAATGCAAATTTGAAAAAGATCTTTTGGAAAGCATAAATATTATGCCATTCCCTTGCTTCCAAAACCCCTAAAGCTTTGCACTGCCCTCAGAATAAAATTATTCTCCTTGTCATGGCCCCTAAGACTCTACATGGTCTGGATCCTGTCTACCTCTCCTGTTACTCCAGCTTTATTCAGTAGGCTCAAGTTGCACTGGCCTTCTGTTCCTCATACTCTCCAAGCTCATTTTTTTTTAAAGATTTTATTTATTTATTCATGAGAGACAGAGACAGAGACAGAGAAAGAGAGAGAGAGACAAGCAGTGACACAGGCAGAGGGAGAAGCAGGCTCCATGCAGGGAGCCTGATGTGGGACTCGATCCCAGGACTCCAGGATCAGGCCCTGGGCTGAAGGCGGTGCTAAACCCCTGAGCCACTTATGCTGCCCTCCAAGCTCCTTATTGCCTCAGGACCCTTGCATTTGCTATTTCCCTCCAGAGAGTCCTCATTCCCTAGACTTTACCCATCTTGGTTCCATTTTGTTATTTAGGTATTAGTGTCAAGACTCTCTCCGTCTACTTTATCTAATGTTGGTTCTCCACTGCCCAGAGTCTCTATTATATCATTAACTTGCTCTACTCTGTTTACACCATTTATCACCATATAAAATTCTTACTTGCATTTTGGACCCTACCTCCCTTGAGAATAGGCAAAGACCATGTTGATCTTGTTCATCATTTTATCTTAAGGAGCTATGTATCAGTGTCTGGTACATAGCAGGTATTGTAAACATTTGCTAAATGGATAAATACATAAGCTTCTTTTATCACCAGTAAAACACCAAGGAAGATCCTCCCATGCATTTGCAATCTAGACTGATAGAAGATCCTTGAAACTAAAAACAATACAGTCACCAAAATGAGAACTCATAGGAAGAAGTAAACCAACATTAATCATTCTTATGTCTTTCAGAACAAAGGACTTTATTTTTATTTATGTCCAAGGAAAGCTGAGTCTTTTAGCAAAGGAAACTGTTTGGACACACTCCCTCTGTTTGAACCAAGAGGTCACACATGCTTCTTCAATTTGGAGCTCAATTCCCTGCACTGGTTTCAATCTGGAGATGTTATCTGACAGCCAGCAGGTCATTGCTTACAGTGGACTTGCTCTGTTGCCAGAGTTAACTTACAGGACATGTCACATGAAGATCAAAATGTGCATCAAGAGGGAAAGAAGGACCTTTAAAGTCATCTAATTTCTAAGATTAACTTTGAATTATGTGGAAACTTCATTTCTAATGTTATGGTGCCTGATCCACTTGAATGCAAAAAATCCTGAAAATTTCTTTAATTAGCCTTAACAAATACACATTCTTCTCAAGCATAAGGATGAGATGATCCTTCTCTCTATTCCCCTGAATTTTACTCCTAATAACATGAAAAATAACAGCATCCACAGCCTACTTGTAACCCAGTGGAAAAAAGTCGCTACTGCCTCATTTCAGGTTAATTTTAGAAATAAAGATGGAAAAGACATAATCAAGCTTATGCTAAAATGGTTCTTGCTTATAAGTAACCAAGTATCATCTGAAAGGTTAGGGCTGAGAATCCATTTCTTTCCCAGATCTCTGGAGGTTGGTGCACATGTAAAGTGAATCCAGGCACAAACTCCAAGCTCTCTCTCCCAACAAATTCCATTTTCCTCTTCCTCATTTTTACACAGATGAATCACAAATTTTTCTTTATCAGATGCCACAGGAAGTTACAGGAAACAAGGTTTGGGTTGGATATACATAATTATGTCAAATCTAGTAACAGTATAATTTATTAAAGATCAAAGGAGTTTATTGAATGTGAGGTCATTTCTATTACAAAAGCTCAGACCATAGTCTCATCCTCTCATCCCAGCCTTAAAAATCAAACAGAGGGGCACCTGGTAGCACAGTCAGTTAAGCATCCAACTCTTGGCTTCAGCTCAGATCATCATCTCAGGATCATGAGATCGAGCCCTGCATCAGACTCCACAGTCTGTTTGAGATTTTCTCTTCCTCTCCTTCTGCCCCTCCCGCTCATGCTCTGTCTCTCTAAAATAATTTTAAAAATCAAATGGGGACTTATGACATGAAAAAAAAATCAGAGGGAACATGTCCAATTGATGCCTAGAACTCACATTGCCTCGGTTTGTTTTTCATGACTACTTCTTTGGTCTAAGGCCAATTAGGGCAGATATTGCTTGTTTAGCATCTGTGTTGTATCTACTCTTTCTAATTTATAAGCCAGCTTTTAGACTACTTAAGTCCCTTTTCCAAAAGCGACAGGATTAGCATCTATGGATTTCCATTTGGTCCTTATCATCACAGAGAAGAGTTAGCCATACATTGAATAATTGAGTTTGAGGAAAAGCACTTGAGTAAAAGGGCAAAATAGGGGTTATGCTTTAAAAAAAAAAAGACTCATGAAACTCAACTGTGGTAATTACTAAAATGGGCTTTAACAGAGATGGAAGGAAAGCTGTATGAAGGCACTTCATAGTAATTAACTGAGCCTCTCCTCATTTTAAATTGAGAAAAATTAAAAAATCAATAATTTCAAATGTGTCATACTTATTGACACTAATGAAACCTCCTGAATAAGCATTTAATGCAACTCCACTGCTATTTTAAATTTACGTTCCTCACTGAGTGAACATTACAAGGTCAGGTCAGCTCCCCTGGGCTTCGCAGAGCTGATGCTATCAAATAGACAGCACTTTGTTCATGCTGTATATGGAACAACCCTTTAGAGAGTTGCTGAACTGTCCCCGGTGCTGAAAAAAAACTGTTCTTTCCCCTTTGGTTCAGCAGGAGACACATACCCAGAAATGACATGATATCTCATAGTGCAGTTACCTACACTTCCGTGTTTATTTGGGGGAAAAAAACCCAGACTCTCCTCTTACTCTGATTTCCTAGAAAGCTTTAGTTTCATTATGCTATCTCAGTGAAGTCTCTCACTTTACTCTTTTTCAGATATTAATTATCACATTGAGGTATATTAATTTGCACTTGCCTGCATTTTCCCTTGTAATGTAAGTATGCTATCTCCAAATAAACTGTAAGCTCAAAAGCTGTGGAAATACTTATGGACTTGTTGGAATATTTGGTTTCAAATTTAGGCTTAATTACTTATTAGTTGGGTAGCTTGGCTGAGTCAAGTTACTCTGTGCTCAGTTTCCTTCTCTGTAGAAAGAGGGGAGTATCACCCAGGCACTAACTTTTAGGGAGTGTCAAATGCAATGGTGTATTTCAAAGTGCTCTTCAAACTGTAACAGGCATTTGTAAGCATTTATCACATCAAAAAATTTTTTGCTGTATCACAGATATTTTTAACACAGTACTGACAGTTAAAGTTCTGTTGTCTCCTTCAACTCAGAATGGGTCTGTGAAAATTAAGATCCCATGTCAAGCCCAGAAAATATTAGGAGATAAGGACTGTACAGAAAGACAGACTTAGAAGGTAGAAAAGTTGGAAATTGTGAAATCCAGACCCCACTAGTCACTGAAAGATTAAGGTCCAAACTCTCAGTCATTTCCTGGCTCAACATCAACTCCTCTCTAGTGCTTAGTATTCACCAAAACAATGCCCCTGTTAGCATACTATGTAAACACAGATTATCCAATTTAATCTGAATATTCACATTTTGCAGATAAAGGAACTCATTTCAGATTAATAACCTGCCCAAGTAAAGAAAAAATGATAGTGTCAACATTTAAAGCCAAGTTATTCTGAATCCAAAGCTTATCCTCTTAATCATCATATCCACATCCCCCTAAATCTGAAGGGGTCCTTTAGATGTAGGTTAACTTAGAAGTTGGCCAGAATTTCTTTGGTCTCATACTGGAACAGAACTTTTAAGAAAACATTATCTAACACATTCGAAGCAATAGTAAAAACAAATTTTTTTTTTTTGGAACAGGGAGAAATTTACTGTAATCTTTGCCTGTGGATTCTAATTTGCTCTAAATACCCTAGATTACATGATGCAACAAATCAGAAGAGGAATAAATTCCTGCAATCACAAAAGCAATGACTTACAAATGACCAATACAGCAACACCACACCAATTAGAAGTTATTTCCCTGTATCATAAAGAATTCAAATAACACGTTCTTCATTTATTTTCCTATTGGAACTCAAAACTCATCAACCTTAATAATTATATTTTAAAATTTCATCTATTATGCAAACCTTTCTCCTTCTATTTAAATCCCTTTCCATTCTTAAAGATCTAGTTGATATTCTCCTTCTTCCAAGAATATCCATGAATTGCTCCAACTCATAGTAATTTAATCTTTCTCTGTATGTATATTGCTTCTGCCTACACCAAACATGCAACAAGTCACCTACTGTCCTGGGGTAGCTCTCCATTTCCCCACATATCTATTTGATATATATTAATTAGTAATATCCAATTAACACACTTAACTTTATTTCTCCAATCTTATTTGAGACTTACTCATAGTAGGTGCTTAATATTTGAAGTTGGTACTTAACTACCTTGACTGTAATTGCTTGCTGAGTTTCTGCTTTCTCCCCCATCTGCTTGTCGATCCCATTAGGTCCACAAAGCAAGAGCTATTTTTTCTGTTATACTTGCTAATGTATCCTTTTTGCCAAACTTATCACAGGAGCTTACGCATATAATTGGAATAAATGAAGGAATGAATAAATGAGCCTGCTAAATTGACAGGGATTATTATCTTACATTGAATGCCCACAACGCTACCCCTACCCCAACAGCTATTTGTAAGAAATTTCAAATTTAGTTCAAGTGGATAAATTATGTTCCTAAATGAATTTATTTTATTCAACAAGAGAATCACTTTAAAAGAACCATAGGAGATAACTGCTTGAAAATTCAGTTTCCAGGTATATATAAAAAGGGTATTATAAATCATAAAAACTTACATGGGAATAAAAGGGAAAAGGCACCCAGAACACATCAATTATTTTTTCAATGTTTTATAGCAAGGAAATGTTGAGGCATATTACTTCAGCACAGAGCTGAAAAGGAATTTGCATGAACACTTTTCAAAAGCATGCAAGACGTCTTCACTCCATACATTTACACATTTATTCAATAATATTTACTGCAGTAGATGCTGGGGGTTTAGAAACCTGAACAAAAATAGTATGTTCCTGACCTCATAGAACCTACATTCTAACATATAATGAGAAAATTTATACAATAAGTATTGATAAAGAATCAATTCTGTGCATAGCACTGGGCTTTTACTTTCTTGGCCTTGCTGCATCTCTAATATTACTGAGTGTAGAACAGATGATACAAGCAGTTAATCTGATTTAATAAATCCTTTAATTCTCTTGGTAAATACTAGAAAAGCAAAGGGATCATGGAGAAAGAGGGTCCAGAAATAGACTTTAATCCCTTTTTCCATCATCTTCCTATACTCTTAAATAGAAATACTGAGACAGTTCCTGGAGAGAGCAATCTCTGCTTTGCTTAGGAGAATTGGAGGTTTCCATGGATGTACTTGGGGTGTGGGGTGTGGGGTGTGTGTGTGTGTGTGTGTGTGTGTGTGTGTAAAATAGGCAAGGATGCTTTCATTTATGGTGGATGTTCTGGTCCCTGCAATGGTCACAGCTCAAGGGGTTAAGGAGCTACTCTCTCCTGGCATGGACATGCAGATCTCCATGAATTCTGCAATCCATGATGCACATTCTCCAGTTCAAAGCTTTTTTTTTTGCCCTTTGTTGTGATGGAATATCCTATTATACCCTCAAATTAAGCATTACTTTTTTCTAAACTAAGACATTCTCTTGCAATTTTACATGTAGTATTTGGGTTAATAATACAGACACAGGACATCCTAAGGGAGAAACTTTTGTATCAAAAGCCAAATCAATCACCCACAAATTAAAATCAGGGGCTGATGCATTGCTTTAAAAATGCTCCTTATTTATAGATAGCTTAATTGCATTAAGTGCCAAAGAATGTACTGCTTTCTTTGTAATGAGTTTTTATGGTCTTAGTCTCTGGAAGCTCAGATTCCATCTGTGACAGCAGACTGTGGTAGAGTTGGGCTATTAATAGCTGCTGGTACACACTTACTCAGAGCTAAGAGGCCCAGGGCTGTAGAGACAGCCAGATGGAGATAATACCACAGGGTGATTGTATGGACAAAAAGATGATCTATTTTTTTTCCAACACAAAACAGACAACACTAAAAACATGACAATCCTGTTTTATTACAAGCCAAACTCTCTGAGGAAATTTTTTTCGCCTTTCTAATTCTCCGGACTGGTTCTAAATCACATGTGATTTATCATTGCTCCCGTTGTTCAAATAACTCCTTACACAGTTTACAAAGACAAAAACATCCAGGTGGGTTAACAACCCTGATTACTAAAATGAAATCCTGACACAGAAATCCTGTTTCCTGATACAGAAAATCAGCAACAAAACAATTTGGCAATTATTCAAGGAAAAAAAAAACAACAATAATACTGGACAGTCTTTTGAATCAGAAATATTTTCCTTTACACAGAAAAAGGGATAAAAATGGAATGAATAACACATCCGATATTTCTTAATGTGAAGAAACGACCAACCCCCCCCCCCAAAAAAAACTGGTTAGTGTGATTTAACATGATTATGGTCTCCACTCATCTTTATTTTAATTACAGTAAGAAAATACACAGCAAGATTGGAATTACACAGCTACTATACTTAATGTCATGTTGTGATTCTTTTAAGCCAAAATTTTATGGACACTAATATATTTTTTTAATTTATAAAAACCTGCCAGGTGAATAAGAGGAAAAACTATTTTTAAGTATCTGATTTGTCACAAGACCGAATGGCTACATTATATTTTGGTGAAGCTGCACAAAATGGGAGGCTTTGGGTTTTCCTTTTTTTTTTTTTTTTAAGACTTTAAAAAAATTTATTCATGAGAGACAGAGACAGAGAGAGAGAGAGAGAGAGAGAGAGAGAGAGAGAGGCAGAGACACAGGCAGAGGGAGAAGCAGGCTCCATGCAGGGAGCCCGATGTGGGACTCGATCCTGGGACTCCAGCATCACACTCTGGGCCAGAGGCAGGCACCAGACTGCTGAGCCACCCAGGGATCCCACTTTGGGTTTTTACACACAATGGAAACAGTATCATTAAAAAATGGGCAAGAGATTAGCACATCATCCTGTTTGGTCTGCAACGGTAGAATCACATTGTTCTCATGAAGACAAGCACAAGGCAAGAGGTACAGCAGCTTCAGCTAAGAACTCACTTAGTTCTCACACATTGAGGAAATTCCAAGTAAACTAGATGGTGAAGTATGTACCCTATTTCATAAAGATAGCATAGAGATACCATATTTCATAGAGATGCCAGGAAACAGTCCTAAGAATAAAATAAAGCCAATCTATACAGAAGAGACAAAGGCAGCCGGTTCAAATAGATGGATAGGGAACCTGGGATGTTTCAAACTGTACCAAGAATCCAGAGTCTAGCCTATGAACCCCCATTTATTCAAGTTAACTATCCTCACTTTATAGGGAAGCTCTTTTCTTTTTAAAATAAAAAATTCAATAATAAAATATGATAATCTATTTTTAACACAAACAAATTGGTCAACTTATTGTTTCCAAGAGCATTGGTTTAGGTTATAGGGCCACACAGCATCGGGTTCACAGTCTGTGTCTGCATCTTACTAGTTGCTTAAGCCCGGGCAAGCTTCTTAACTTTAACAAACTGTTATTTTTTCATCAACAAAAAAAGTAGAGCAGGATTGTGAGGGCTATAGAAGATATTCCATGCAAAGCATATTGCTCAGTGCCTAGCATATGGTTACACCTCAACAGATACATCATCTTCTTCCTCTTTTTCTTTATGATTTCTTTGCACTTTGGGTGTATTACAACTACACATATAGTGTTTCTAAAAGTTAAAGATCTGAGTTTGAATCCTTACTGGGAGACATTTTGATCAATACTCTTGTTTACTCATATGTTAAATGAAGCTAAACTACCTACCTTATAGAAATGTGAGAAGTAAATGAGATAATTCATGTCACATGCTTAACACACACTCTCATTTGTGGAAATTAACAATCATGATTTATCATCATATCCTTTCAAAAAGGTTGATATGGCACCTAAATGCAATAATGGATATAAAGCAGAACCACAGTGCCTGAACCTTAAATATTAGTTCATTCTTCTTCCAGCTTGGTTAGTCTGACTGCATGTATCGGTGACTTGCTACTACATTATCAGGTGACTTGCTACTACATTATCATTTCACAGAGCACCTGAGGTATATGCCTTACATGCTCTCTGCAAACTAGAGGAGATACTGTTCATCTTCGCTGTCATCCTTTTGTTAATATCAGAGAGCTAACTACTTAAAACATTCCAGATACTTCCAGTCGATAGGTCACAGGCTGTTTTTGCTTCTTGCTTCACTTCTAGCATTATCGTTTCTTCATTTTTAGCACTATCAGCTAAAATTTCCACATTAGCTCATCACCTTCAAGTATTTTCAGCACTAATGTATCAAGCTCATCAAACAGAACACCTTACCTACGTGTGCAATGTGCAGGGCTTTGAGTGAGCACATTCTACAAAGAGATTTTTACCTACCGTTCCTAAACAGCGCGGAGACTTTGCTGCGCTGCTTTCCCTCTAGTGGAATGTTTACTAACTAGTCAATAATTTCATTGTCACCTTTAAGCCTTCACTAGTCACAGCAAGAATATGTGCAAGGATCTAAGTAAGCTAAATTCTCAGTATGCCTTGAAACAAAACCTGTCTGTACCGTCATACCAAATTCCACAGACCGTTTGAGCACTGGCAGGAGAAACATGGTGTTTTCCACCTTGACTTTGCCTTCAGTGTGACAAGGCAGTGTCTAACTTCAGGGCATTCAATGGTTATGAAATCTTGACACTTCACCTACTGTGGGAATGACATGTTTAAACAGTTTCTCCATTCTCCCAGGCATTTTCATATTAAGCTCTGGTGAATGGAAAGTAATGAGATGGACCACGAAGTGCTCTGTCAGGCAAGTAATGCCTCCCTCTCCCTCTTTCTTTCTTTCTTTCTCTCTTCCCACTCTCCTCTCAGTAGCACAGCTGACAACTTCAAACATTTATTAATATCGATCCCCTAGTCTCCTAACAATCAATAGTGAATGTCCAAAGAACCAAGTAATATTCAATGTGCAGAACTGTATTTATTTTCACATAATACTGCAGGGAAATTAGAGACGACTCATTATATGAATCTGTTTATCTCTTAAGATTAAGAAATTACTACTACTTCTACACACAGTTCAGGGTTTTAGCTAATGTGACTCCACAACAGCCCTGGGGAAATGCTCTTACTACTTCTCTGGTTACATTAACCTATTGTCTAGTGATTTTCTTGGTAAAATATGATTTTACAATATCTAGATTTCTTGAAAGGATATTTGCTATAGATGGTAAATTGTTTGGCTTCTAAAAATAGAAGTAGCTAACACGTTTGAGGACTTGCAATGAATGTGCTAGGCAAGATCTTATGGGTTATACATACAAGATGCACTTCATTCTCATGCTAACTCCATGGAGATAAATCCCATTATCATTCATGTTTTATACAGAAAAAGACATTGAAATTTTAAAGTACAGTGACTCAACTAAGGTGGTAACAAATTAGTAGCAGAACTAGAATTCAGAATTATTCTATTTGAATCAAGAGCCAAAGGTTTTAACCACTGCCTTACATGTCTTTCTTAGCGATATGTATTTTTGTTTCAGTTTAGCTATAACCATTTTTGTTTTGGTTTACCTATAAATATTACAATTATATCAACTCAACATCCTTGGTATTGAGGTTTCATTAACAAGGCACAGAGCTCCAATTGATGCTACAATACTGATAGCATTCTCATATGAAAAGTCATAAATTTTTATGATTTTCATAAAGGTCAAGAGCTTTGGTTTGTGGCCCAAAACTGGACTTCAGAAATTGAAATCAAAGATGATCTAAATATTTCTTAAGGATCTATTTACCCATCTGTAGTTATAGTCTAGTAGAAAAATATTCAATGCCTAATAATCATTCAATCTAGTATATATTTTTTTCATTTATTTGGAGAGAAAGTAAGATTGAAGTGTTCCTTTAAGAGCATATCAAGAAACTAAAAATTGTGAAATGTGGCCAAATCAAGTATAAATTTCAGATTGTTCTGAGTTCCCAGTCTACTACTTCACGAGGCAGCACTGAGCCCAGTCCCACAGGTGAGTGAGTCTGGGCCCTACCCTCACAAGGCCCTGTTAGTCCTTAGGAAGATGTTCATCTTGGATGTGTCACCTGTCCACACTGGATCTGGAGAGGAATGACCACTGCTTCACATTTCTCCTTCCTTTCCGGTTTCTAAGACTTGGAGAATGAGATCACACGAAACCTTATAACTCAGTCTATTCCAGCCCTTGTAGTCCATAGTTGAAGAAACACAGGCCCAGAAAGGTGGTAAGCTGGCAGAGTTGGGCCAGTTCTATACATTTTCTACTGTCCCATGCTCCCTCTTCAGTGTAGACAGAATAGGATTCATCATCTGTGAATAAGGCTGACAGAATGTCCTCTCTGCTTAATGTCGTTCACCAGACAGTGCTTTATTTAAGGAAAACAGATAATGCTAGTTCTGCATCAAAGATACCCCGTATATCTTGTTAGTTATGGCCTAATGATCTGGGCTGGAGTCCCAGCTACACCAGGGGTAAGCTTTGTGACCTTAAGTAAGTCACAAAACCTGCCCAAGCCTGAGTAAGAAAGTAATGGCCATACCACCAACCTCACAGGGTTGCTTGTGTTGCATTAAATATGCAGTAACTCATATTTAATACTCAACAATATGTCTAACGTATCATAAGCACTCTATTATTTTTGTTATCACTATTGTTTTGCCAAATTGCAACAGGAAACTCACCAGCAGGTCTGTAAATAATTCTGCTTACTACTCCCTGCCTAATCAGCTGCCAGCCAGCCCACTGCAGTCAAGACACAACTTGCTAAATCTCAAATGGGTAAAAAAAAAAAAAAAAATTCTAGCTCCCCACTCAACTGGAAGTATGAACTCCTGTAGAACCACCACAATGTATAGTTTGGCTATGGCCAAACTTCTCGAGGCTCTTGACTGAGAAATGTCTCCAGCTAACATGCTTGGAAAGGTCCACTCATAATGGCATGGTCCTGATACATTGCCAAGTATCCAGTGTAAGGCTATTCTGTAAAGATAAATAATATTGAGATCTATGGCAAATATTGCATTTATCTTCTGATTTCCTTTGTTTAAGAGTACAGAGGCCAAATGAGAGGTGACACTGTTCCAAAATCCAGCTAACTGTATGGCCACTCCATATTTTGTAAATTTGAGCTGGCCTTGTTTAGCTCCAAGGGTGACACTGTGTACTTGCTTTTCTGAGATGAACCATTTAGACACTGATGCTCTCCCTAAGTCTGGACCTTGCAAGGAGGCAGTGCCTTGGGTGCTCTGTGGCTTTGCCTAATGAGTGACAGCCAGGTTTCTGTCATTTGCAAAGCACAAACATTTGTGGAATTCTGAGGACTGTTCCTTATAGAGACAAGTCACTGCCAAAGGTCACAGAGATAGCTGCAGACACAGATGCAGTATTAGGACATATTGATTAGCCTTCTGGTTAGAGCTTTATTATGTAATTGACACAATACTATCTTGGTGAGGTATAGGGTGACATTTTGATAGTTTGCAGCCACTGGACTTGCCTTATGCATCACAAACAATGAAAGACTACATTTCTCTGGAGTTTGTAGGCCTCAGAATATAGCTTCTGTCCATCTATCCATCCATCCATCCATTCAACAAATGCATATTGAAGACTTGGTGTTATGTGCTATGACAATACCAATCAATAATGATGGTAAGTGGTGTCCTGGAGTTTCTAATTTAGAAAGCAAAAATAATCCACACAACAAATATAGTATGTTAGAATCATATGGGTGTAGGCAGAATAAGTTGATGTGGCCATAACGTGGCACAATGAAATATTGAACAGCAGGTTCCAATAGAAATAAAATGTGAGCCACACATGGAATTTAAAATTTTCTAGTAGCCACATTAAAAAAAGTACAAAAAACTCCAGATGAAATTAATATTATCTTTTATTAATTTTATATCTTATATTTTACTTAACACAATGTATCCAAAATATCATTTTATATGTAATCAACATTAAAACATTATTAATGAGATATTTTACTTTTTTTGTACTAATCTTTGAAGTCTGATATGTACTTTACACTTACAGGACATCCCAAGTAAAATAGCCACATGTCAAAAGTACAGTAGACACATGTGTGGTGACCTTCTTGGATAGCATCCCACTAAGAAGTTCAAGAGATGGAACAACTGCTTCTAGAATAGAGGAAAATGGAATCAAAGAATTTGACTTAAGAGAGATTTGGATATCTGAGCCGATTTCCCAAGTATGTTTGCTGCCTAGTCCCACATCCCACCCTGCAGTAAAAGAATGTCTTTCTCATTATTTTAGGAGCCCCTTTGTGAGAAGACTCTATGTTGTATTCATAACAGTGAGCTTAGCATATACCCATTCTAAAAACTCATGTCTTTACCTGTTAAATAAATATATGCAAAAAAATTAAAATAGCCACCTACCACTTGCCACACTCCAGGTCATTATTTTGCATACAATCTCCCTAACATTTATAATGATGTTACAAGGAGCCACTAATACCTCCATTTTATAAGAGAGGGAGCTAAAACATGGAGTTAAAGGATTTTCCAAGATCATCATGCTAGAAAGAAGGGAGGAAGAAGGCTATGTGCAAACAGACCTAGTAGGAGGGAGAACATTTAGACATTTAGAGACAGAGAGGAAAATAGACTAGACTCTAGAGTGAGCCACAGCATAGACTTAAAGTGGGTATGCGAACAGGGCTCAGTGTATGTGAAATGACTGTCGAGAGAGAGAGAAAGGGAGGAGGGCTACTAACAGAAGGAGAGATAGAGAAAGGGGGGGCGTACTAACCTAATTTATGACTAATTAGCTTGTTCAACAAATCTTACACGATAATTTGTATATTTTCCCCTAGCCCTTTATTCTGTCCTCGAGGTAAAGTTTCCTTAAAATAAGAAACACAACTGGGGATCCCTGGGTGGCTCAGTGGTTTGGCACCTGCCTTTGGCCTAGGGCGTGATCCTGGAGTTCCGGGATTGAGTCCCGCGTGGGGCTCCCGGCATGGGGCCTGCTTCTCCCTCTGCCTGTGTCTGTCTGTCTGTCTGTCTCTCTATCATGAATAAATAAAAAAAAAATAAGAAACACAACCAAACTACTGTTTTCCAAATGCAAAGGGCACTTTGGATAATAAGAACCAGAGAAACTCTTGTCAGAAGAGGCAATGGAGTTTAAGCTCAGCCTTCGCCCTCTTCAACATTTCTGAAAAATGGATATCCATCTTCCCTGTGAAAATACCATATCTAGGACCATCCCTTCCACCCCTGACACACCAAACACCAGAAGAATATTCCATAGTCTGATTCCTAGGTCTCCTGCCCTATAACTTCTAATTAGTTGGGAGCTGGCTCTAACTCTGTCTGCCCTATGTGATCTTCCTCTACAGAAAGGCATCACATGCTGGTGGGGCTGGCAGATGCTGGTGGGGGTGGCAGAAAAGAAACCATGACTTAAGACTCAAAAACAAAACAAAACAAAAAGCCAACAAACCACCAACCATAGATTCAAATTGAGTCCTAAAATGTAGGTGCAATTTCCAGATAATTAAAAACCATGTATTTGAGTCAGCCAGGAAGTTGAATGCGAGAGCTAGAGCTTGCTTGTCCTTATAAAACTCAGTATTTTCTCATTGTTACTATAGCTTAGAAAAAGATTTATTAAATCTGCTGACCATGCTAAATAGTCATCAGCATCTTCAAGAGCCAGGATTCCATTAAAAACAAATTTACAAGCTGGAATGATGAAACAAGATAAAGTTCTAATTTGCTGACTTCTTAGCTGTGTTTGGATAGCCACTAGCCCCCATGCTGGGGTGTGGAGGAGCAGAACAGAATGCAATAGTGTTACCATTTCTGCAATTTTATTCACCCTTCTTTCCAAATGTTTATTTTTGCTTCCTTGGGGTATTATGAAGAGTGTGTTATAATTTTTCTGGGTTTCTGCCCAAAAGTCAACTTTAGCATCATCTCTGGGCAAATAGCACAGACAAAAGAAAATAACACTTGGGGCCAAATGATGAAAACTTGAGGCTTGTGTAGCCTTAGCTGAGAGAGCAAAGAGCTAAAATGAAAAACTAGTAATGTTGGTTCTTCTTCTCTACAAGAATTTCTAGTTAGAGGAGAGGCAGTAGTGGAAAGAGGATGGGTTTCAAGTACCAACAGCTTTGAGTTCAAACTCAAACTTGATCAGTTGTTGCCTCATTGAGTACCCCTGCATGAACTTAATTTGACACTTAATTCAATTACTCCTCTGTGCCAGGCACTTTGTCCTTACAGAGCTTAAAGTAAGTTATCTCTCTGAACCTGTTTTTAAATTGAAAAGAAGAATATACATTTCCATTTGCAAGGTTCTTATAATTAAAATGAGGTAACACACGTAAAATTACAAAGCCTAGTCCCTAAGCATAGTCATTACGTGACAAATCTTAGTTCCTTTTGTCTTCAGAAAACCAAATAAATTTCTCTTTTGTGTTAACTTTTGATTTAAAAGCACAGCTCTAGGGGCGCCTAGGTGGCTCAGTTGGTTAGGTATTTGACTCTTGATATCAATTCAGGTCATAATCTCAAGGTCCTGGGATTGGGCTGCCTTGACCTCTCTGGTTGGGCTCCCTGCTCAGCAGGGAATCTGGTTGCCTCCCTCTCCCTGTGCCCCTCCCCTCTCAAATAAATAACTAAAGCTTTAATAATAAATAAATAAAAACACAGCCCTAGTATATAAGCAAAAATAAAACCAATAGACAGTTCCATAAATCTAGATATTCTTCAAATACCCCCCAAGTCTTTTTGGGAGATCCATCAACTATGATGACAGAACTTCAAAAATCAGGCACAGATACTACTTCTAATACTTCTATTTTGACTTTAACTTGGTTTTATGGAAAATTTTCTTTCAATTATTAGCAATGTAATGCTTTTAGGCTAGAATCCTTGATCAGGAGAAGAAACAAGATGGACAAATAAGAAACAAGAAGAAATTTGAGTGGCCAATATGCTATTTTATATGCATTAAATTCTGAACTTGAGTCTTTAATATAGAGATTCAGAAGAGATCGACATAGTGAGGATTTTTGGGAAAAAAGTAACATTTGAGCTGAGACTTTTAAAGAGTAAGGGAAATTATTCAAAATCTTCTACCCTCTTTTTGAAGACAGAATGCACCAAAACTCAAAGCAGCATCTACTTACAATAATGCCTTCTGTTCTTGAATCCCTATTGCTGTCAACTCTATAATTATTCACTAGTACAAATTCTACCTGGGTTCTATCTCATCCAAAAGACAACATAAACTACTCCTCAGAGAAAGAGAATTGGTTTAGATACCACTGCAGGATTTTTAAAGGAGCTAGTAATGAAGAGGTTTGATGTTAGAAAGCTTTTAAAATTATAAATCCTGTTTGGACTGGACAAGCTTTACAGATGAGCCTTCTGTGATAGTATTTCATCCCTATTCGCTAACCGTATCATTCTGAAGCTATAACAACCACACTCCATCCTTGGCACAGAAGACAACATTCTCCCCCCCTTAATGTACTGTACAGTAACGCCTCAGTTACAGTCTGCACATTTGTTCACCTCAACTTTCTTCAATCTTGTGAATTACCTGATCAGCCATTGAGGATGAATGTAATGGGAACCTAGGACTTCTCTGAAATTACATGGTCTATTTTATGTTTGTGGCTTTCTTGGCAGTTTTTCCCTATGTAGAAGATTCTTACTATTCATCAAATTCTCCAAGGGTTTCATGAGTCTTCCTAACCCACACTTCCACCAAAAAGTTTAAGAACCTGTATTTTAAATCTAGGATGAAATTTCTATTTATACCATGTCCCAATGGCTATATTCCAACCATAAACTCAAAGAAAAAAATGACACACTTGAATATTTCACTGTTTTTTTTTCTGTGTTAAAACAACCAAGTACTAATTGTTGGAAGGTCTGACTCCTAGACTTTCAGCTGGTAAATTAGATTAAAATGAGTTTTAAGTGCAGGTTTTTTTCCCCCATTCTTTAAAAAAAAGATTTAATTTATTTATTCATAAGAGACACACAGAGAGAGGCAGAGACATAGGCAGAGAGAAAAGCAGGCTCCCTATGGGCAGCCTCATGTGGAACTCGATCCCAGGACCCCCAGATCATGACCTGAGCCAAAGGCAGACACTCAAACACTGAGCCATCCAGGCACCCAGTTTTTTTTTCCCATCCTAATACTTAAAAATTATCCAGGTATCAGGCTCTATAAATAGTGATCAACTGGGGTCTTAATAGGAACATTTTTTATTAGCTATCTAATTACACCTGGTAGTCTGCTGAGCACTATCCTAGGAGAAGTACATAAACCCATTATTTTGGACCTTGCAATCAAATTGTTTTATCAATAAGGAAGATTATAAAACTATCCCACCCTCTCTTTCTCCAGCAGTGACACAATAAAGGAAATTAGGTTTTAAACAGTCCCAAGGGAAATAAATTCCCAATGAGCTCAAATCCTATTTTATACATTCCTAAAAGAATGGCCTTAACAGGGTGTAAGATCACAAAAGTCATTGCTGTTCTCTCAGGAGAGAAAAAGTACAAGTTAGAAAATATAATTCCCCCTCCACTTTGGCTGCAACTAACCAGGGGACTCTCTACTTCTCAAAGCCTCAGCTTATTCTTCTATAATTTGGAGGTAATTCTGCTTGCTTCATCTATTTTGCAGCTATCATGACCATGAGATAATGATTTCAAAAATATATTTAAATATGTATTTTCAGACAAATAAAAGGTCAACTTCTTTCCTCGCCTTCTTGGATATTTTTCCTTCTCCACACATACAAATGTTGGATGTCATTATGGAATTGCAGCCATTTGTTTCAGGAATAGCCAATCACTTATCTGGAAACCCAGAAACTACAGGCAGAGTAGAAGACCTATATACCTAGCTCCACTCTGTGCAATCTAATTTTTAGGAAAAAAAAAATTGACATGCCATTCAGAAAACACGCTGGATGCTGAAAAATACGAATCCATTGCAAAGAAGAGCTCAACAAAGCCAGCTGGGTTTAGCACCTACATATCTTTCCTTTCATTATTTTGCCTCTATAGATCATTATACAGGCTCCACAGAACTTTCACATACCTTATTCCATCTTTCATTAATAACATCGTGAGATGTATAGAACTAACTTTATTCCATCTTTCAAGTGACTGAATTTTTACCTTTAGTCTACAGAGTGATCTGAAATTAAGGCAGTCTTCAAAATCAAAGTCTTAGAAGTGCCTGCCTGGGTGGTGCTGTCGGTTAAGCCTCTGACTCTTGGTTTTAGCTCAGGTCATGATCTTAGAGTCATGAGATGGAGCCCTGCATCGGGCTCCACACTTAGCATGGAGTCTACTTAAAATTCTCTTTCCCCGTCCCTCCCTCTCCTTTTGCCCCTTTCCCTCATGCTCTTTTTCTCTGTCTCTAAAATAAATAAATCTTTAAAACTAAAGATTTTAGGGCACTTAGATTAATATTTCAACTACCATGGCTCAAAAAGTTCCCAGACACCTGATCTCTACAATACAATACAGAGTCTCCTACCACTATCCCCTTCCTTTACTAACCTTCAGCCATACTCATTTTTAAAAAAATTCTTTCCACATGCTGCAACCCTCAGGGCCCTTGCACATGCCATTTCCTCAACTTGATCTACTCTTGCCCCAGTTTTGTGTGTGGCTGACTGATTTTCATCTTTATTTCCCAGTTTACATGAACTCAACTGAGATTATGTAAAGCCATCCCACAATGGTTATTCAGTATCTCTGTCTCTCATTGCTTTCATCATAGATAATTTACAATAACTTCATTTACTGGGTTTTGTTTTATTTTGCAAGTCTCTTCCACCAACTTGTAAGCTTCATGAAGGATAGGCACCATGAGGGTGGGAGTCAACTCACAATTAAAACACCAGAGGTAAAAAAAAAAAAAAACAAAAAAAAAACACCAGAGGTATACCATTGCCAGTGCTGATAGAGTAGGTATCGCACTACCATATACTGGGCACTCAGTAAAAACTTGTTGAGGGAAAGTAAAGAGGCAATTTGAATATGTATACTAAAGTCTGTTGGCATGTACATGTATTAAAACAGAAATGTTATTTTAAAAATATTTCTCCAGCTAGTGTAAAGCCAAAAACAATTTCTGAGTAAGATTTTGGAAGCCCTAGACCTGAGTTGTCCAATACAATAGCCATGAGCCACATGTGGCTATTGCACATTTGAAATGAGGCTATTCTTAATTGAGTGTGCCTTAAGTATTAAATACACACCAAGCTTGCACAATGTAAATGTATATTCTTACAGAATGTAAGAAAAATATAAAATCTGATTTATAATTTTTATTTATAATTTTCATCTCCATTACATGAATTTTTCAATGGATTAAAATTAATTCTACCTATTTTTAATGTAGCCACTAGAAAATTAAATTACATGTGGTTTGTGTTATATTTTTAATATTTATTTATTTATTTATTTATTTATTTATTTATTTATTTATTTATTTGAGAAGGAGAGAGAGAGAAAGAGAAAAGAGAGGTGGGAGGAGGGGCAGAGAGAGAATCCAAAGCAGTGGTCTCCACTCAGAGCATGAAGCCTGACGGGGGCCTCATACTCACAACCTCGAGATCATGTCCTGAGCTGAAATCAAGTCAGATGCTCAACCGACTGAACCACCCAAGTGCCCCTGTTTTATATTTCTGCTGGATGATCCTGGTGTAGAGCATTCTAGTTAATGTGATTGTTATGTGCTTATCCTTTTTAAAATTTTGAACCCTCTATAGTGGTATACAATGCATATATATGTAGTAGTCTTGAAATCAATGCCTTAAATTCATAATATCACCCTATAGCTTTTTAAATCTTATGCAGGTTATTAGGAAATTACAGGTATTACACACTATGATACTTCTGACTTCTAGGTAGAAAGAGATCTTTACAAAATTATATGGTCAGTATTTGCCCTCTTGTTAGCCTTCTTATCTTTTAACTTTACTTCCAGAGTCACCACCACAACCTAGGCCACCATGATCTCTCATCTATGTGGGTGAATTCACTTCCTAACTGGTCTTCCACCTCCAATGCATTTTTTTTTTTCAAACAAAGCAAGAGTGACTGTTCTAGAGTACAAGTCTTATACTGATCCCAGGATAAAAGTCCAAATCCTTACTTCAGCCTCCAGTTCCAAACATAATGCTGGTCCTGCTTACCTCTCCTCTTCCTCCTTCTTAAACTTCACATTTCAGCCATTCTGAAATCTTTGAAGTTCTGGAAAGGTACCATACTTCCTTTGGCTTGGGAACCTTTGCTTCTTCTTCTAGAGCCCACATGCATCACCCACCTTCCTTTTATTCTGTTCTCAGTTTAGGGTCAGAGAAGGCCATTGTGTAGGATTATGAGGAGAGCATCTGTTGGCCTCCAGGAACCTTTCTCTTGCTGCCACCACTGCCACCACCACCACCACCACTACTGATAGAGAGCTTATAATATGCCAGGTATATGCTAAGCACTCTGATTTCCCATTGAGTCTTCACCACAAACCTGTGAGAAGACAGCAGCAGCTTACGTGTATCTTACACAGTATGCCAGGACTTGTCCTCAGTTCTTCACATACATGATCCCAGACCCCAGGACAATACTCAGAATTAGGTACTATTATTATCCTGTTTACTGATGAGGAACTAATGCCCAGATAGGTTTAGTCTATCACTCAGCTTCTTAATGGGAGCTTGAGCTCCTGTAGCTTGACCTCACAGCCTGTACTGAGTCATGGCAGGTGTTTTTCACCATTTTAGAGAAGATGAAACAGAAGATCAGAAAGGTTAAGTAACCTGCCCAAAGTGGTCGAGTTAGGATTTGAAAAACCAGTTAGAACCCCCATTATGTTTCTTTCAATGACCCTAAACATCCTCCCAATAGGTCTTACAATTGCCTAACAGCTTGTTTGATGATAAGCTTGTTCTTTAATTTTTAAAAGTAGTTTTAGGTTTATAGAAAAAGTGAACAGATAGCACAGGGAATTCTCATATATATCCTGCTGACTTTCCCCTATTACAAACATCTTCTGTTAGTGTGGTACATTTGTTATAATTAATGGATCACAAGTGTTTTAACTGAAATTCATAGTTTAATTCATATTTCCTCAGTTTTTACCTAATGTCCTTCTGTTTTAGAATCCCATCTAGGATACCACATTACACAGTTGTCGGGTCTCCTTAGGCCCGTCTTTTGTGGCAGTTTCTCGGATTTTCCTTGCCTTTGGTGACCTTGACAATGTTGAAGAACATGGTCAGGAATATTGTAGGAGGCCTCTATGTGCTTCTCTCATAAATGAAGATCAGAGGTAAGGCCATTTTCATTACATCACATCATGGCCACCTACTATCAACATGACTTAAGACTATTCACGTGGACCTTCACCACCCAGCTAAAGTAGTATTTGTCACATTTCTGGTCTCCAAGTTTACTCTTCCTGACCCCTCTTTCCAATAGGCACTCTTTTGATAGATGCCTCTATATGCAGCCCACACTTGGGGAGAAATGGAGAGCTACGCCCACTTGCTATGCTCCTTGAGGCTGAGTCATCTATATAATTTTACTTGGTGTTCTGATTAGATTTTTCTCTGTCCTTTATTAATTTATTCAATTATTTATTGATATCAGTATGGAGCCATGGATATTTACTATGTACTTTGGTTTCTATTCCAATACTAGTATTTCTTCTTTTTTTTTTTTTTCCTAAATTATTCCGTTTGAGACAGTGGCTCCTTTGTCTCTTAGACATACTCCTAATGTCCCCTTTGACATATTCCCACCAACGTATTTTTATTCAAGAACCTCCTTACATTTTGGCACTATAAAAGGCTCCAGCCTCATCTTGTAGATTTCCTTCCCCAGTCCTCGAATCAGACATTTCTGGAAGGATTCCCAGTTCCTTTCATTGGACAATGGTTTTAGAAATAAAG
Source organism: Vulpes lagopus (assembly GCF_018345385.1). Lineage (NCBI taxonomy): Eukaryota > Metazoa > Chordata > Mammalia > Carnivora > Canidae > Vulpes > Vulpes lagopus. Next base: position 90,651,332 of record NC_054831.1, read on the forward strand.
ATGTAAGTGCTAGTTGTACCTGTTGCTACTAGGGTGTCATTTTTTAGGCTCTCTCAAATGACAAAGAAATATATATATGTACATAAGTCCATGCATATACACATACTTAAAAATATCTCTACATGTAATCATGTGTATCTTCAGAAAGTTAAACATGAGCTTTCCCTTATATGTCCAACTCTAATTCATCACCACATAGGATCATCAGCTTATCCTTGTTCCAACAGTCAGGAATGACTGTGAGGATCTTAAAGGCAACAGCAGTACCTTAACTCATCGCTATATCCCAAGTCTAGTGCTTGGCAAAAGTAATGTACATGTGGACTTGCGGTTCCAATAATTTTAATTCTGGAAGGAAATACAGATAAATTTGTAAACATTACCAAATACAGATTTCAAAGACTACAATCACAACAATTTATTAGGGCAACAGTATAAGAGGGTGCACTAACAAAGGTCTGATTTAAGTGTGTTTATTCAACTCTGTGAAGGGAAAATGACAGCAATACATCTAAGCTATACAAAAAGGATTCAGGCTTCCTTGAAAAGGATTCAAGTGGCATAAAATGGTTTGTTTCTCCACAGCAATTTACATTTATTAAAATAGATAATAAGTATAATCATTGTCAAAATAGAGCTTCCACCCTGTATAATGTCTTAATATATTCTCGAAGTTCCTGACAAACAGGCACAAAGCCATGGCAGATTAGACTCTAAGTGGAGGATCACTCTAACAGCACAGCAGAAAAACCAATCTCACACTTCTAGGAAAGAAAATAAGACCCGAGAACAGCCTTTGAAGGCGAAGGGTAAAGTACAAAGGGAAAGGTGCTAAAGTGGTGCATCAGCTGGAAGGGGAACTGGGCTCTAATGTGACACTCTGCATTAATGATGCTAATTTATGTCTGGGTAAGTGTGTGTGCATGACACAGAGGAAATTTGAAGAGGTCTATATTATACCACGGTGGAGCTCATCTTCAATCTCTTGGAAGGGTACGTGCTTTACACTGGAACTGCCTCACATGGGCATATATTATGTAGATTCTGTGTCAGTTTCATACGCACAAATCACTTGTCTCCTTAAATCTATTCTGGAGCATTTCCAATCTGTTCTTTACACTGCAGCCAGAATGATCTTTTTGAAAAACAAATGTGATCGCTGCTCCCCATCTTCCCAACATTTAAACATTTTAACACTTCCCTTTATTCCTGTGATAAAAAATAATAATAATAAAGTCCTCTTACACCCTCAAGGCCCAGCAAGATGAGGCTTCTGCCTAATGCCAATCCTGTGGGAACTCAAGTCATACGGGGGCATCTTTCCCTTGCCTGGACACACTCCTTCTGTGCTACTACTGTAGGGCCCTAGGTGATGCAGTTCTCTTGCCTGAGTCCTGCCTCTTGCTCCTCTCAAAGCAGCTATCACCTATCAAGGCTATAGGATTTAATCCTATGACCCCTTCACCAGGCAAGCCTTCCCTATCTGGGTCCAAAAGTCTTTTTACACACTCTCACAGCACCACAAACTCTCCCTTTAGAGTGCCTATCATAGTTATGAGTGAACATTTCATCTGTTATTTTGGATTAATGTATTTCCCTATAGGGCCTGTTACTCCATATCCCTGGCACCTAACCCCATGCCTGGCACACAAGAAGTATCCAGGAAGTATCTCTTCTTGAATAAAACAAATGAAAAATGACCACTCCATCTACCCACGCTATTGTTAGGGCTTTCCTGAATGTGAAGGCTCCTCTTGAGATTCTAAAGAGTAGGTCATCACACTAGAAGTTTGATAGGTCGCCCTTGTAATGAGTACAGGAAATATCACTGTTAGGCTTTGGTGGTTTCCACAGAAACAGGAGGTCCCTTTTATCATATGAGTTATTAGTGCAATGAAATGGAAGTTTATTAATGCATTGTATGCACTGTATGGAAGTGGACAAAGAGGGTATAAAAAAGGCAGAAAAAGTCAGCTGTGGTGATGATTATTTACTAATTCTAATACATAAGATGATTTTTATCAAGTAATTTTGCTTTATTTCACAATATCCCAAATGCTGCTATTAGTTTTCAAACTCTAATCATTGTGCCTGAATTTCACTCAACAAATATTTACTGAGCATATTTATTACACGCCAGTCACTGTGCGAGACCCTGGGATACAAGCTGAGCAAGAGACCCAAGGTGCCTTCTAAGCAGAGGACATAGACAACATGCACTGATAGTCATTTCAGATTAGCGAATGACTAAGCCTAATAAGGAAATAAGTCATGTTCCATGTGAGTAAGATCATTTCCACTGTTTCAGCATGCTCTTAAGTGATCCAAATGCCTCACCAGAGTAACCTGTATCATTATTGCTCTGCGATATCAACTAGATCACAAAATTTTCACCTGACAAAGGATTAGAGGTTCTTATGTTTTAACCTCAAGGTCTCCCATAAGGATTTAAATGTATTTTCTCCCTCTGTTTAAATAAATGACTAAGGAAAACACAAGGTATATTTTTTCTAAGGAGTCACTATCCCTCCAAGTCTCTATTGTCAGTTTTGATGTACCCCCAAGGATCACAGTGCATTATTCTTTACGATGCTTATCTCAACAGAATATGTTTCATGGAAGAATATTTTTCATTTGGTTTTAGTGATAAGTAGTTTAAGAAGCAGTAGCACAGAAATTTTAAAGACATCTATGGGGAGATAGTAAAGTTCACAAAGACTAAATCAAGACTCTCTTCATAACCATTAGAAGAAACCTTAAGACCTAGGACAGTAGTGGCAGCATAACTGGCCCTCAACAATTATGGGTTAGATGTTGCTGAATGAATGATAATACTTTGAGAAAATTAGATAGTTGAAGCATGGAACTATAGTAGAGAGGAAAGAGGAAAACTAATATTGAAGCAGTTAGCTCATCAAGAGCCACAGAGAAAGGACACCAAAACCATATCCTTTTTGTCCCCATTTGACAAAGGCCATAGATTCATGAATGGTTGGTCAGGAAGCTGGGAAAAATCTCAGAAACGGATGAACAGCAGCTCAGAGGAGCCACGGCTCAAGACTAATGCTCTAGCCTATCGTCTTCAACAAAGAAGAACAATCAGCAGATTGATAAATTCTTCTGTTCACGCTCCTGAACAAATAAACTAATTGCATCTTTGTTTTTAACCTAACAAATCATAGCTTGATTACAGGTCATTAGTGACCATTAATACATGAAACTGTTTGCATTTCACTAGTGTATCTGAATTACGCAGTCTTGCCTTGCACACCAGCTCAATCAAGCTTCCAAAGGGAAACCCCGTTATCAGGCCTCAAGTGGGACTAAAAACAAACTAACAATTAGCCTCTGCAATTGAACTGTGATGCAGAAGAATCCATTAGTTTGGTTCATTGTTGAACTAGCTATTCCCTTTGTAGTGGAGAAATGCTCTTTGGGCCCAGAGAGGTGGCCCAACCACCTCTATGAACATTTTCAATTATTCCCAGTGACTGCTAGTGTATTGGTGAGCCACACGAACCTCCTTGTGTGATACTAGTACAGGCAGTCCTCAATTCCTCACATGATGGCTGATTAGAGGTGCAGATATGGGCCCAGAGCACAAGGGGGACTGTCCAAAATATTAAGGGACAGGAACAGAGACTGTTTGGCAAAGTGTGGAGGCAGGGTAGGGAATACATATACGTATACACAGACATGTCAACTGAAATTTAAAGACATGCACAAGACATACACAGACATGTCCAGAAATTTAAAAAATCCAGTTGAGGGTTTGGATTACCCATATTAGAAGCCAAGACTCAAAAAGAATCTGACCATTGCCAAGCCTCCATTTCATTTTGTGCTGAGCAGTCAAGGAGGAGCAGGGAGTGAATAACAGAGATTAACAATCTCAGAAATATTTGAGGACTTTCTAACATAGCAATTGCCGTTTGGAAGCAAATCCATGGTCCATCTCATATAATGTTCTGTTGCTTCAAAAAAAAGTCCCCTGGGGAATGCCATGTTTGACTATTAACATGCTGAGGCCATACGATTAGAGGAATTGCTAATAAGGCAGGGGAAGGCAGCCCATACATTGCTGAAGCCATTTTTACTTTTTTATTCTAGGCTAGCTGCAGAGCATATGACTCATGCCTCAGCTCAACATGTGCAAAGACAGCTTAGAGTTCCATGCAGTTTAAAAAGCTCTTTCAAATGAGTTATCCTGCTCATCTTTATTTATATCAGCCCCTGAAAAAGTCAGATTATTAATAACACAGTAATGGTGGAAAACGCAAGCTCTAGAGTCAACTTCTGTTTGCAAGTCAGGTCTTTTCCACTTACTAGCAAGGTGACCTTCAGTAAATTACTTAGCTTTTCTCAGCTTCACTTTTCTCATCTGTAAAACACAGATAATGATGGTACCTACATTCAGAAGGTGACTGTCAAACTCTAGTAGGTAATGAACACACAGAAAGTGCTTAGCGTATTTAAACATAGTACATAATAGGTGCTGAATAAATATTAACTGCTATCGTTTCCCTCTTTGTCTTCCTCTATGACCACAACCAGCACCCACCATGGCCACCAACTCAGCTACCACTATCATCACCACCATCTCCCAAAGGAAGGTAAAGAAACAGTCTTCCAGACAGACTTTTTCCTAAAGTCCCTGAACTACTGAAGGACTCAGGTAGGATGAAGCCATTGTCTCTTCTGACCATACCATTCTTTCTACCTGGAAAATTTTCATTCTTCCTCCCTCTCTTTATCCTTCAGGTCTCAGCTGAGCTATGTCTTTCTTTACAAGCCCGCCTCTGAGCCCTCGCACATCATCTCACAGCCCCCTGTGCATCCCAATCACAGAATTTCTCATCCTGCTTTGTCCTGTGTCCCCTACTGATGCATGAGTTCCTTAAGGGAAGAGACCGGCTGTGGACACTACACCTCGGCATTCCAGTACAAAGCACAGCACCAGGCAGATAAATACTTAGTAAATGAAAGGCTGACGGCACACTCCTTTCACACCACTCTGCTGCTACATGGAACAGTAGGATTTCTCGCTGGAGCACCATTCAGGAAGTCAGAAGAGAGTCCTCCCTGGCTTTTTGCCTTATGCAGCTATTAAATAATCTTAGCCTCACGATGAAAACTCAAAGCAATCTTAACCGAATTTTAATGGATTCCATTTCCAAAGAAAGTAGCGTAACTTGTGAAAATAATGCCTCAAAGTGATGCTTACATTATGTTAACATACGCACATTCTTTCATTTTATACCTCACACTCAATCACAGAGTTATGCACAATGCTTAGTTACCAATCCCTCAGCATTTTGAAAAGGGCACCGTCTTTGTACTTGGAAAGGATTTTTCAGAAACAGTTGGACTTGATAAGGTGCAACGAAAAGCATTCTTCCTCACAACAAGCTCTCAAAATTCTGACTCTGAACTCTTTCCCACTTGCCACTTGTGTGCCTTTGGAAATTTCGAGTCTGACATGACACAGGTCAGAAAAACATGACCAAATAACAAAGTGCACATATCCGCCCCCCCCCCTTAGAGGAGGCAGGGCTGGCATAAAAGTTGGCAGCTTCAGGGAAACCCATTCCAAGTCCATCTAGTCTTATCTCATTAAGGCAGCAACTTACGCCAAACCAAATGAAACGCACACCCCCAATCAAAACCACATTAGAACACACTGAAAAGGTTACCTGGCTGGTAGGAATGAAAGGTACACTACATTATAAGAGATGTAAACTCTTTATTAAAATAGATCAGACAGAAAAATGTGGAGTTTTTCTATTGCAAGGAAAGAGCTAGACCCCACCCCCCAACACAAACACCCCAAGGTATTTTTTGAAAACAAGGCCTGCCCTTTTTTCTTATATAAAAAAGCACATGAAGAAATATAGGCTATGTGGATCCTCTATAAATATATAAAGCAAAGGGTGCATAATTTGCCTTGGGACACCGAAGCCTGACTCACCCATACCCATTACTTGATAGAGAATATACAGGAACATGTATCCATATCCATAAATACGTACACCTACTCTTTGTTTCCTTCTCCCTTTAAGTCTTTGACAACGTTTTTCATTTCATTTTCCTAGAGTACGTATTTGTCTGAATACTCTTCTTTCCCCCCACACCTTTTCTTAAAAGAAACTTCTAGGGGATCCCTAGGTGGCTCAGCGGTTTAGTGCCTGCCTTCAGCCCAAGGCCTGATCGAGTCCCACATCGGGCTCCCTGCATGGAGTCTACTTCTCCCTCTGCCTGTGTCTCTGCCTCTCTCTCTCTCTCTGTCTGTCTCTCATGAATAAATAAATAAAATCTTAAAAAATAAATAAATAAAATAAACTTCTGCAGGTGTTACTCCTCAATCTGACTCAGAGTTTTTATCTATCTCCATTACAAACTTCCACCTCAGGGGAGAATTCTCTAAGGATTCTTTTTCTCAAATAAAAATTAGAGTTCTTTGGTACCAGGTATTATTGCCCAGGGCCCCCATTCAGTGGAGGCCAATTGTGGAGGCTGTGAAGCTCAACAGTCTCACCACATAGTTTTAAGAAGTGAGTAAAACAAAGCTAGCAGAAGCCTTCATGCTACTTCATTCCAATCAGGTGGGATGGCTCCATGATTATACTAAAGGGCCTCCACGCATTTAATATGGGTTAGAAGTTACTGTTTTTTCTACATAGTAATTTCCAGATTTCATTCCTAATTCAAAAAATTGCCATTTGGTAAGGCCCTTCATTCTTCATTGTACGCAGTAAGAAGCTCTTGTCTGTTTCTTCGCCTCCTGACCCAATGCTTTTACTCTGTTAGAGCAGTTAATACATCTGCCTAATTTTCTAGCCTATTCTACATACCTTGCTAGCATTTATACAGTAGGATCTACTCTTACAGAGCCTTGCCTCTCTCCTGGTTAGCTTTATAACCAGTCATTATTTGTTATCGCTGTGTACCAACACATTTCATCAAAACACATTCTGAAAACACAAGTCAAACAGTGCCTATTATCTACACGTTCTTTCTAAAACGTGAATTAATTTATTTGAGTCCCCCAGAGCAACTTTAAAGCACGTGGAACTATTCAACACTTCCATATTGCTATTTTATTAAGAAGAGTAGGTATAAATAATAATACTAATACCTTTATTTCCATAGGTGCTTTCATCTGGATAATTCATGCTTCATTATTGTGCCACTATTCTCTGTCTTGGTTTCTCCCTTGGCTCCTGTGACAAACATGGGGTTCAGATCCAGACTCCAGGAGGTAATGATGCTTCAATTTTTGGTAACATACAGGTGCATTACACACTCCCCAAGCGCCCCCTCCCCTCATAGCCTCTTGGTAGGAGGTTGCTCCTCATCTGGCAAAATCCAGGCTAATACAGTAAAATAGCCAACACTATAAAACCTCTCTGTGCTTCAGCCTCAACTGGAAGTGGGCTGCCTTCACATTTTGGAGAGCAGGGATTCTCAAAGTGTTGCTTCCAACCAGCAACAGGGACTTTACCTAGGACTCCACTAGAAAGCAAACTTTCGGGCTCTCTCCCACTCCTATTTAATTAGAGTCTCTGGGAGGAACCTAGCAATTTATATTTAGCCAACACTTCAGGTGGTTCAAATAAACATTAAGATTGAAAACAGTGGCCAGAAGACTTGTACGAAGTTTTCAGGAGCCTGGGGGCTTTTAGGGGAGTGACCTTCATGTAGTTAAACAGGGATCAAGAGTGCAAGGATACAAAGCTATTGAGGTAAGGCTTCACAGTCTAGGGCTAGGAGCAATGGGTAAAAATACAGACTGCTCTGGTACACATAACTTTTAAGCAACTACAAGTATTCAGAAACAGGAATGGGTCACTTCACTGATTAGAAAAGCCTCTCTTTCCCTTAAAGTGTCCAGAGGTATTGGGATTATACTCTAGAAGAATCAATGAATAAGGCAATACAAGTAGTACTAAAAATAAAGCTACAGGATTAAAAACAACAACAACAAAATTAAGCCTTAATAAGAAGCTTCAACATACCACTAATATAGAAAGGGAGGTTTATAATTTATTTATTATCATTAATTTTTTAATATCTCAAAGCTATTACCTTTAAAAACTATCCTACTGATGTTGCATAGAGTAGATAATGGATTTTCATTTCCTAATGTTTTATTTCATATTCAGAAAAGGGCAGCAGTTGGCCTAGACTCTCACAAGATTCCATATATTATTATATGAGATTATATTTATTTTAAAAAGATCAATGTTTTGATCTGATACTGGATCATAGATTAAGGTTAGGGCATTATTTCTCCTCTGTTTTGTAATGAAAACAACCATCTTTTGGCACTAATGATTTTGTTTAGGATCTAGATAGATGAACTAATATTAATGAAAACACAACCCAACATTATGTAGCAGCTACAACACACTTGATACTGAGTACATCACATACACTGTTGTATTTAATAGTCACAGCAATCTTAGGAAATTCAGCTTTCTTATCTGTATTGTTACAGAGGAGGCACCTGTGTTTAGCAAGGCTGAACTTGTCACAGAGCTAGCAAGTGGTGAAGCCAGAATACAAACCTGGTGTTCTCCAGAGTCAGTGTTGTTAACCCGTTAAATTTATTTTCTTTCTTTTTTTTTTTTTAAGATTTTATTTATTTATTCACGATAGACAGAGAGAGAAAGAGAGAGAGAGAGAGAGAGGCAGAGACAGGCAGAGGGAGAAACAGGCTCCACGCTGGGAGCCCGATGCGGGACTCGATTCCGGGTCTCCAGGACCGCGCCCTGGGCCAAAGGCAGGTGCCAAACTGCTGCGCCACCCAGGGATCCCTTAAATTTATTTTCTTAGTAGAATCCTTAGTAGGATTCTAGGGATTTGGTGGGCAGAAAGAATGTATGGTCCGGTGCAAATAATACGACCAGTTAGGTCTTCTAGAAATACTAAAGAGAACCAAACAACCACTTAACTGATGTTTCATCTATGCCAGGTACTGAGCTACCCACTGTACAACTATTTCACTTAATGCTTACAACAACCATAGAAGTAGTTACTAGCATTATCCTGATTTTACATATGAGCAATTAGAGGTAGATGGTTTAAGTAGTAAGCCTCTTTTCTTTATAAAGAATTCATTGCTCACATATTTAAATGGAAATGAAGCAAAAGAAATATACAACATGTTAGAATCATTCAGTAAATGTAGCTTCACTACCCTTATATTATGTTTCCAGGGAAAAGAATGGTGTTAGTGATAATGCATCCATTCTTTCTTATCTATTTTTTGCTTTAAATGGCAGATACTTGTGAGTTAGATATTTGGGTGCCATATGCAGTCACGAAGCTGAACCAAGTCTATTGCCTTCTCCACATCTTCATACATGTTAAACTCTAGTTCTCTGAGGCTTGCACCAAAGGCAGTGGGCAGAAGTATGGCCTCAAGACCCTTCCATTTGGAATAGTAACAATGAATGACCTTAGAAATGCAATATACCCCACACCCAGTGCCCAACAAAGGACATGCCAAGTTGCTCCACCCAAAGAACCTTGTGCTAAGGATATAGGTAGCCAATATCTTGCAAAGAGAGTCAGCAAAAATGAACATTTTTTCCCCAATACTGCAAAACTTCATCCAGTTGAGAGTTCAATAAAAGTTGATTTTGTTTCTAACATAATGAGAAAAGCTCTGTTTTAGGGATCAGATCTCTGCACCTCTGTCTTGTCTCCACCACAAACCAGCTATGTGATCATGGGCAAATTGATTAACTCTACTAGATTTCAGTTTTTACAATGAGGAAATAAGAAACTCATTCACCAATATTTTTGTGCAGAGTAGTAAGAGCTGTGAAAATATTTTGTAAAAATATAAATCCCCTTCACAAGTTTAAGATGGCATTATTTTATGTAACTCTTTCCTTGCCTAAGATTTGGCAATAACCAGTAACCTGATTAAACCAAGTTGGTTTACCCATAGACTTTATTGATTGATTGATTTTTTAAAATATTTTTTTAAGGGGGGATCCCTGGGTGGCGCAGCGGTTTGGCGCCTGCCTTTGGCCCAGGGCGCGATCCTGGAGACCGGGGATCGAATCCCACATCAGGCTCCCGGTGCATGGAGCCTGCTTCTCCCTCTGCCTGTGTCTCTGCCTCTCTCTCTCTCTCTGTGACTATCATAAATAAATAAAAAATTTAAAAAAAAAAAAAATATTTTTTTAAGGGATCCCTGGGTGGCGCAGCGGTTTGGCGCCTGCCTTTGGCCCAGGGCGCGATCCTGGAGACCCGGGATCGAATCCCACATCAGGCTCCCGGTGCATGGAGCCTGCTTCTCCCTCCGCCTGTGTCTCTGCCTCTCTCTCTCTCTCTGTGACTATCATAAATAAAAAAATAAAATAAAATAAAATAAAATAAAATAAAATATTTTTTTAAGATTTTATTTATTTATTCATGAGAGACACACACACAGAGAGAGGCAGACACAGGCAGAGAGAGAAGCAGGGATCCTGATGTGGGACTCGAACCCAGGACTCCGGAATCATGCCCCAGGCCGAAGTCAGGCCCTAAACCACTGAGTAACCCAGGGATCTCCTATTGATAGATTTTACTTATTTATTTGACAGAGAGAGCACAAGTAGGGAGAGCCACAGGCAGGGGGAAAGGCAGAAGCAAGCTTCCCGCTGAGCAAGGACCCCCAATGTGGGTCCCATCCTGGGACCTGGGGATCTGGACCTGAGCAGAAGGCAGGGGCCTAACCAACTGAGCCACCCAAGGGCCCCTACCTACAGACTAGTTTAAAAGACAAGAGGAAGAGGGATCATTTAAACTTGATAGTTATCAGCTGTACCAAAAATATCTGTGGAACTGTTTGCTCAGTTGTTATGGTTAAGAGGGATTCATTTCCATTGGCCTTACTTCCCTGTAAGCTTGGCAAGTCCACAGATCAGTGAACATCAGTATGAAATAGCCTGAGAAACCTTTCCATCCTTTTTGGATTCTCACTAAACCACTGTCACTTACAGCACACAGACACTCTCAGTAGCTCAAAGGGAGGCGCAGGAGATCCTGCCAAAGATGCCTTTGGATTCCTATTCAGATTTCAAGGTGCCGACTTACTCTCCCTTGCATGTCTACATTAGAGAGTAGAATTTGGCTTCTATGTAGATTAGTTGGGACAGCAGTGAAAGGGGATAGTGTGAAGGACGTTTTTATGCAAGGAGAACAAAAAAGAAATTCCATCTGGAGTTAAATGTGAAGAGATGAATCAAAGATAGTATGTAGCACTATTGACTATTTTTATAGTCTTAGCAGGAGGATTCAACCTAGACACTCCAGCAAAGAGGCAAAAATCAAAGAAACAATTTCTTTGGTGCTTTTACATTTATCTTGGACTCTGGTTTCCCCTCAAGTTATCTGACAGATTAAAATGGCTTTGTGATGTGACACCTTCATGCTATTTTCCTATTTTAGTTTTTTTCTTAAAATATTTTGTAGGTCAACACAAATGGGTAAAACTAAAGTAAATGATTATAAGTTTACATTTACCTTGGGCCTATACTTGGAAAGGCATATTCCTTCTTTCAAGTCACTAGTGTGGGACTATGAAGCTGGTTGATTTATCACTTAAACTCTGGCTCTAGATCACCTTATCAAATTTACTTTCAGGACACCAAAAGCAGAGGTAGTGGAGTTTGTTTAGATGGTGATCTATGGCTGGGAAGGAAACCAAAGCTTCTCAGACATAAAACATGCCATAATCCTCCAAAGCCAAGATCATTTCAAGGGGGGAATTTGGTATTTTCAGGCCTAAATTTATCTGATAAAATAAACCTACCATGTTCCGTCACTAGCAGCCACATTGCAATACACTCTACACTTGACCAACTGCCCCCATATGCAGATCTCTCCAGTAGGCCTGGTTGTCAGAAATCCACTGATTAAACATTTAAAGATTGGCTTTGGCAAAACATGCCAGAAATTCCTTCAGGGTAATTAAAACCACCTTCTATGTCAATAAACACAGTCTGTGAGATCCTTCGTGTGCAAAGGGGCTGGCTCTGACCCTCCAGGCTCTAGGACATTTTTTCTTAGATGGCTTTTTCATCATTGCAATATATTTTCAATGACTTATCCAGACCCTTTCCTAGCCCCCTTATGAAGTGATTGGCTGAGGTCAGTGATACCTGACCTTTACTGTTTCAGCCCAGACACAGGACAAAGGTGGCTCTGAACCTAAGGGCCAAGCTCATTGCCAAAGCCCCTGCACACAGACCTACAGGTAAGAGAACTCAAATGGAATTCTTGTTACAAAATTCTAGAGTTACTAGTCTTTATATATCACTACTCTTCCAGGTTCCTTTCCGATTTTTATCTGAAAAATTATTAATGTGACTTCAGAGAAAAATGAAGAACTCTGGTGGATATTTACTACACTGATACCCACAGACTTGTTATCTGCACGTAGTGGACACTCCATGAATTGTTTTCACCATAATGACAGCTTTATTGTTCCTATTACAGAAACAGTGTTTATACTTATTGAAAACTGTCATCAGAAAATATAAACAGTAAGAATTAAAATTTCATCAGCCTGACATAGCAATCATTAATATTCTACTAGCCATTCTTTCCATGGAATTCTTTATGAACACACACAGAAGTTTATAGAAGAGAAATAATATTATATATACCACTTTTATCATGGATATGGCTTCCTTTAATTTTTAATAGTCTTTTTTGTACTTATTCCTCTCCTCCCCACATAACCCAGTGGTAATAAGCTTTGATATATTTTTTTCATACTTATGTCATCATATACCAACTCATTATAGCATGAGTGAGGTTTTAGTTGTTCAACTGATACTTGCTGAAAGGTTAAACAGTAAAATGAAAAAACATATAAACAAAAAAATGAGTGACTGAATAATAGGCTATGTTCTTAATTAGCTGGCACAATTTCCAAGTGATTGCAAAAATCATATAGCACATCCTTAAACTCCAGTCGGGGTAGGAAAACCTAGGCTGATCATGTCTGGACGGAGCTGTAAGTTTAAACTCCTGAGCAAAGAATAGGTACCTGGCTGATGTCCTAACTACAGTGATATTATCAATCTACTCTCCAACTCAAATCAAGTTCAAAACCACTTACAAAGCACCTATGTGTCAAGCACTGTACTGTCATCTGTAGGATAAAGAAGTGAAAGGGTGGTAATTATCTTCCACGAGTTTCTTTCTAGCTGGGGAGACAATGTGCAGGTCCTCCTCTTCCTGGCAGGCTATCTAAACTTGGATTTTGGTGTCTGCATTCATGAAATGGGGAAAATATCTATATATCATAGCACTGTTGTTATGATTTAAAAAACCCAAGGAATTAAAAAAAATAATTCATGGGAAAATGAAGATTCAAGGCAGGACATGCAGGTACCAGGAAGATTCAAGGCAGGACATGCAGGTACCAGGTACTAAATGGTACATATAGAAGCAGGGAGCAGGGATGGCCTGGGATGCTGAGGACCCAGGACAAGCCCACATGGTTGACTTGGGATCTCAGTTAGGAGACTCAGAGACATGAGGGGACAGTCAGGAAGCAGTAAAGTTTACAAGCACAGGACAAAATAGTCAACAGCCCAAACTTCTTAAAGGGCCAAACACAAGCGGGAAAATATTTTGTCTTTTCAGCACGTGCCAATGTCTAGTTCAAGGCCATCCAAATGAGTGACTCAAAGGCAACCTGCTTGTCAAGTAACTGGAGAAAGAAAAAGCCTGGCCCACATAATGGGCTTAAATCCAAGTTTCTGAGACTTATAGGAAAAATTCTGATCAGAAAATTTCCATCTCAAATTGTGCTGAGGAAGCTCAGGGACTGAGTAAGCATGTTGGCAACAGAAGCACAATATGATAATCAGACTGCTTTTTTTTTTTTTTCACTGTGCACAGAGTTCTTCAGGTCCTGGGGAGACCTCAGCAAGTCTTTGATCTCTGACCCTGCAAGGGGTCAGAGAACCTACTGGGAAATACACCTCATTCACAAATGCCACTGCATGAAAAACATTCTCCCTACATCCTATCAAGTGACCAGAGGGCTGTGACTTTCAAAGCATAGAATGTTAGTTTCATCCAGGCTAATCCTACAGAACTGGGATGGGATTAGGTATTGGTCACTGCAAGAGATGTCAGTTGGAAGCACTGAACTGTCCCAGTCTTTTCTGTTAGCTCAGGATTGTCCAGGGCAGCTCTTCTCCCCTCTGTCATATTTCCTTTTTAAAACCAGTACCAGTGAGGGCTTCCTGGAAGCATATTCCCAGGAATATGTGCTGCCCTAATCAATACTCACTCACTCACCTCATCCCACCTGCCCTGGCTTCCTAGAGAGAAGAGAAAGGAGATGAGAGATTTTAATATTACAATCCCAAATTATAATTTAAAACTGACGTTTCTAGAAGATGTTTTAATACTTTTAGTCCTCTGAAGAAGCAACTGAGTCTCCTGATTATCACAAATCTTTATCCATTCAAATAGCCACCCATCCACGCAGCCAGCCAGCCTGTCAGCCAGCTAGTCAGACAGCCATGTATCCTTTAAATTTTATCTGCCTGTTAGGTCACTATCTATGTATCATTTTTTTAAAACTTCATAAAAATTTTAAATTAAAAAAATGTCTCGAAGAACTTTGTATTCTCACTTCCAGGGAGAAATATGTCCCAAATACTCACACAAAATGGATTGAGACTTCAAAACAACTCCTACCTAAAATCCCCAGTGACTGCTAAAATGCAGACAGCCCATATATTTTGAAAAGGGACTACAATCACTCACTAAAAATACAATCCCACTGGCAGTTTATAAGATTTATACTTTCCAAAACTATCAAATCATGCACCCAACTTTTGGAGGAGAGCTAGAGATGTCTGCAAGTCTTACGTCAATGATAGGTAAAGTTTAGTTTCCACAGATTTACCTGAGTTCAAGTTGCATTGAACCACACACAGTATTAATAGAAAAAAAAAGTATCACAGCTTTCAGAAATGTCAAATTTGAACCCCAGGAGAGGACTAGCTCATTAAACAACCATACTGGTTGTTACAGTGGGTCAATCATTCTTCGAAGTCACTTACTTATCAGTTTGAGGAAAATTAACATTTCTGGGTCACCAGGTTCCATATACTTATGTACAACCGATGGCCTGAAACCATGAAAGTCATTATATTTAATATAGATGGGCAACTAAATCCCAGAGAACGAATGACTCACCCATGTCTTTCATGGCAGAGGCTGAGAATTGAGCTTGCTTCCCCTCTCGGATTGGGTAGAAGTACATGGGCTTTGGGGAAGGACAAGGGCAAAGGAGCAAATTAAGGTTCAATGGTTATGTCTTTATGAATTTATTTCTACTCCACCTGTGTAAATTCCCTCTGAACATCTGTGACAATGTGAGGTTGAGGAAACACACAGACCAGGCAATGGTGAGAAAGAGCCACAGCAACCACAAAGGTCTTCCTTGACAGATTTTTCTAGAAAACATATTAATTATTATCCAGAAACTTAATTGTTTATATCTAGAAACAATTATTTGTACCATTTAACCCAGGAATCTTGACTTTAGAAAACTCTTCTAAGAAAATAACTAGAGAGCAATTATTTATCACACAATTATTATAGAAAAATATTGGAAATAATCTAAACTTCCAGCATTAGATGAATGGTAAAATTGTGGGTGAACTATACGATGTTATAGAAGAATGCTCACAGTTTTATTTGGAACATAAACAAACAAAACAAAAATAGATATGATACTATTTTACATATAATTCCAGTAGCATCCATCCCTTTCTCTTACATGCACATGCACGCACATGCACGTACTCACACAGCTTGGAAAATACATTGAAAATATTTGTAATGTTTATGTCTGGGGCTAGAGGTAAAATCAATTTTCTTTTTTTCATTTTTATTTATAGTCCAAGTTTTCATCAGTGAACACATCTTCTGTTCTCATAGGCGCTTTTCTTTTTCTACAGAGTATTTAATAAAATTTATATTCATATTCTTATGTTTATTTCATGTGTGTCTTCCCAATAGAATGCAAGTTCTATAAGGACAGAGTCTTTGTTTTTAATTTTTTCACTGTGTTGTTTTTGTTTGTTTAGCATGGTGCCTTGTATATAATAAGCATTTTTAAATGACTATGGAGTGAGCATTTGAGGGACACTACTAAGAGAGGTAAGGTTATGTGCAGGGATTCTAATGGGCTATCGAAGTCTGTTATGTGTCTAGTTTCTAGCTAATTTGCTCAAATAGTATGCTATTCTCTTTCCATACTTTTGCCCCCCTCATATTGCAAAAGACCCCTCTTCTCTATGAAGACAGTCTTTGCCCCTCCTCATTACCTATCAGAATCCCACCAAGACTCCACTTTGGCCATAAGCCATTCCTGTTTAATAAAGAGTATCTAAATAAATAAATAGTCTCTCCAGCACTTACTGCAACCACTCATTTGGAAAGCCAACATTTTTTGAATGACTACTGAGTTCCAAACATTTCTTTAGAATGGGCAAACTACCATCCAAGGGCCACCACTTGATTTTGTAAACACACTTGTTTGCTAGATTCAGCCATGACCACATGTAGCCAAGACAGAGATGAGTAGCTGGGACATAGACTGTATGGTTAGCACAACCTAAAATGTTGACCACCTGGCTCTTTATAGGAAAGTTTACCAATTCCTGTTCTAGAATATTTACATACTTGTGCAAAGTAGAGCTATCAAATTATTATCCTTTTGGATGTTTTTTTTTAACCGAAAGCATATGTCTGAGAGTTTTATTCTAAAACCCCCACATTATTCTAATATACCTAACTTCGTTCTTAAGAACTTATATTTTTGTGTCAGACACTCCTGTATTTTAAATCCTGAGTCTGCTGATTGACACTGGACAGATCCTACAAATTCTCTAAGCTTCAGTTTCATTATCAGTGAAATAGGAGCCTACCCACTTAGTTCCTTAATAAACATGTAATATGCGCTATTTGCCAGGCACTGTGCTAGGAGATGGATATCGGACAATGATGAATAAGATCTAAAAGTCCCTTAATTAAGCTTCAATTGTACATACTTCTGAGGTTAGCTGTGAGGAGTAAATGAAATAGACACGTAAATGTGCACGTATCTGTATCATATACACATCAATATACTGCACAATATAAACATACACGCATGATATATAGTATATCACATAGAATATATTAAGTACAAAGAATGGTATTCAATTTTCGGCACACTGCAAGCACTTAGTACATGGTGGCTCTTTCTCCTCACCATAGTTAAAATGGAAGCTCTTTTTTTTTAGAAGAAAAAAAAATCTATTTATTTATTTATTTGGGGGTGGGGAGAGCTGAACCGGGGAGGAGCAGAGGGAGAGAATCTCAGGCAGACTCTGCACTCAATGCAGAGTCTGAATCAGGGCTTTGATTTCACGACCGGAGATCATGACCTGAGCCAAAACCCAGAGTGGGCTGCCCAACCAACTGAGCCACTCAGGGGCCCCACGGAAGCTCTTTTAACAGACATCTAAGAAGCAGGCTTATTGGATGAAAAAATGCCTTCTGTTGCTTCTATAAAATGGGCCTATAGGATGCTCTATACTCACAGCTAATTTAGCAGGCTAATCTCTGGGACACAGGCACACTCCTGCTTCTTCTGGCTCAGACGCATGTTTACCGCGAGGCAGTTCTATTTGTTCCCATATCTCTTGATGCCAGTTATACTTGTTAGTTAACCAAATATCACGGAAGGCGATGAAGAATGGTGAGGAAAGTTAGAAGAGGATTATTTTGTACGAAAACTAAGTCAGATGCTTTCAAAAGATGACAAAGAGTTGTCAGATTAAATGTGGTAGAGATAAAAGATATGGGACAGCTGTAAAAAAATCTAGAAGGGTCGGTGGTAAGACGGCTTCTCAAGTGTCTATGCTGTCATTTAACCTCAAGGAAACCAAACTCAGACATGCTTTTTGTCATTTTGGGTGTGGTTTGTACAAGAAAAATACAAGACCCCATCAGCAGACTCATATTCAAAGATGAAGCCTTGATTCTTCAACAGACACTTCATCAAAACTAGGCAATGCTATTTAAAACAGCATTCAAACTTTTTTTCTTCTGCCTTGATTTTTCCAATTGACCATCAAGCATTGGTCTCAAAAGCACAGAATAAGAGAGGCACTCTTTTTAATGTACTTCTCACATATAAATGATAGCATGCTAACCAGGGCATGTTGCTTCAACACCTGCCATATTTTCTAAGTAAAAGAAATCATCAGAGACAGAGTGACCTGTTCAAGACCATGGAACTAGTACTGCTGGAGTGATTCCAGAACCAGGCAGGGTCTGACTCCACCACCTCAGCCACCTGATGTAACAGAGAGGCGAGCACAGCACAGACTCACAAAGGCTGGCTTGGAGGGTTAAGTGTATTTTGAGCAGGACAGAATATCATCTGCTCAAATACAACAGAAATTTTTACTTCATTCACCTCAGTCACCAGCATAACCAACACAGCAGCTGGCAACAAATATAGTAAGTATATTTTGTTTGACTTTGTGAATTTTCTTTCCTCTAATAGTGGAAGAAACTAGAGCCTTCCCGATTTCCACACGAAGACGTTCACATGGGATTTACAACCCCCTCCAAGGAGTGTACAACAGCAGGGGAGACATTTTATTGTGCCTGTCAGATCGTGGCATGGAGAGCCCAGCCTCACCGATTGGCACTCGCTCTTTGCTGTCAGTGTGGCAAGATGAGCAGCACCCTGCTCACCAGATGGTTATTTGTTCCACCAGGCACCTTTGCTGCATCCCTGATTCACTCCAGCCAGGACAGTCTCCAGCATTCACGCTGCAAGGCAGCTCCTGCCAACAACTTTGCCAAATGGCTCCTCTCAAAGTCATGGGCCGCCCAGACAGACTGGCTCCTCCATCTGCAGCAGCTTTTGGCAAAGAGATGCTTCCCTTTCTGGCTCCACCTCTTGGCTGCACCAGAGACTTCTTGCCAGAAGGATGATCTGACCCATTGGTTCCTATAGCCAAGCCTGGAGTTGTGGGGCCATTTAAAGCCAATGCCTGTGTCCCCCATGCTCACCTATGAGCACAATGTCACAATAGACTAAAGAGGTCTAAACGACACAGCACATCAAATACAGACATAGGGCATCAAAGAAACTTAGAGCCAGAAAAATCTAGAGAAAGAGAATGCCACCCCTCCCCCCATCGTTAGCCTCATTTTAGAAGATTAGGATACTGAAGCCCACAGAGCAAAAGTACCTAATTATGATGGTGGGACTGGGAATAGCACCCAGGTCTTCTCGTGTGCATTCTACCTCACTGGATACAATGCTTCATCCTCTTCGAAGGTTCCCTCTGTTCATTTTTTAAATTTTGATAAAAATTAGGCCTTTTGTATTGGCATTGATTCAAAATCACCTTTCTGTAGAAAAATGAATAATCTTTTCCCCGTGTCAACATCACAACTTCTGTATTAAGCAGGCGTGTCCATATACTACACTGTCAAACCCTGAAATGACTTCTGTTCCGCCACTTACTGGCAGGTGACCTTGGACAAGTAATAATCTCATTTTTGCTTCAACTTTTCACTTCATGGGGGATAAGGACAGCATTGACCTCTAGAGTTTCGAGGACTAAATAAGAAAAATCTTCAAAACTCAAAGTTTGTTCCGGGCACATAGCAAGCCTTCCACAATTGCTACCAATCAACCTTGTTCTTTATGAACACTTGAATTCAAAATGGTCATAGGACATACAGTGCTTTGCACAGATAAGTAGATATGCCAGGTGTGCCCATATTCTACATTAGGAAATGCAAGCTCATGCAGTTACATGACTTATCCAAGGTTTATTAAAGAAGTAAAGGACCAAAGAGTCCTTCTTGCCTCTTTGCTGAGAAACAGGAATTAGCCTCTTGGTTTTAAAGGTGGTAAAATCAGGAAGGAGAACTTCTGAACACAAATGATAGATAGATAGTTCACCACAGCATCATATTTAGTATAAAAAAAAAAGCCAGAAATAGCTTTCCATCCATGTACAAGGAACTACTAAATAAACCATGATACAGTCATACCACAGTGCATTATGCAGCCATTAAAAAGAACAAGGCAGGTGTAGGTGTCCTGACATGTAATGATCTTTCAAGATTGCTGAGTGGGAGGAAAAAACAAAGTACAAACAAAACAAGCAGTATACACTCAATCATGCAAACAATCCCTCCCACGATGTACACGTGTACATGTATATTTATTTATTTTTTAAAGATCTTATTTATTTATTCATGAGAGACACAGAGAGAGAGAGGCAGAGAGAGAGAGGCAGAGATACAGGCAGAGGGAGAAGCAGGCTCCATGCAGGGAGCCCAACGTGGGACTCGATCCCAGGTCTCCAGGATCACATCCTGGGCTGAAGGTGGCACTAAACCGCTGAGCCACCCGGGCTGCCCGTGTACATGTATATTTAAATGTATCAAAGTACATCCAAATGACAGTGCTAACTCTGGGCAGGAAAGTGGGATGAATGTAGGGATAGAGGGTAATTCATGCTTGACTATGTCTATTTCTTTTTTTTTTTTAAGAGTTTTAAAAATTTTTAAGTAATCTCTACATCCAACGTGGGGCTCAAACTTATAATCCTGAGATCAAGAGTCACATGCTCTACTGACTGAGCCAGTCACGTGCCCCTGTTTTGTCTTCTTCTGTAATGGTTGAATCCGTTCAAGTGTCAAGAAGACACGTTATTATTTGATAGAGGAGAATGTCAATGACAGCAATACAACTATAATGAACCAACCGACCTCTTAACCTCCTAACTTGGGTGTCCCCAGCCCCCACTTGACTTCTACAAAGTTACATGAGCAATGTTACTCTCCTCAAGGTTCTTGTAAAGCTCTACTCTTTGGTTACAACACCTTCTGGTGATATTTTGTACTTGAGGATCCAAGTTTTGTCCTTTAGACCACCTGGGAGTGCTCAGCACCTTGCTGCAGCATTCTCCATGAGAGCTGTCTGCAGCTTGTCTACCCTCTGCACCTTTGGGTATCTGCTGAGTGTCACAAAGATGAGTCCCCTACACGAAGTGGAGGAGGATGCCTGCCATTCTGTGATGACTTCGGATTCATTACCTCGTGGATTCACAGCAGTGGAATTGGCAATGCATGTGGAGGACGAGGCTGCCAGTCCCCCTGCATCAAGCCCAGCACAGGTAAGGTACTCTTTGGCACCCTCCTACTAGCAGATCTCACCTGTCTTGGGTTAAAATACTACCCTTCAGGGTCCCTCTAGACCCTGAGATCCCATGTACTCTTCTTGCTCCTTATCCAGAGTTCCCTTCATTTCCCTACATTTGCTGTAAGCAATCAGGTCTCTTTCTTCTAAAGCACAGAACTGAGAGTCTGACATCCCCCTCTATCCACTTACCACTTTCCGTTACCATGACCCCGTCTCCAAAATTAATACTAATTAGTTTTCTGTGGATTTCACACATACAGATCTTACCATCATCACTTCCCACTCTTTCCACAGTGAACTTAGAGCATAAGAATTCAAGGGTTCCTGGGTTATTTAAGACACAGTTCCCAATGGTCTTATAAAGAGATAGTTACATCAGCTCTGGTCTGCTCTGATTTTCAGCCTCATTCTAGCATTCTACTGGAAAGGCAAAAGAAGGCAAATTGGTGGTAAAGATGACAAGTTTGGGGAAAGCAATCTCCTTAATGGGGGATGAGGCGAACAGCATGGGCAAGTCTCTCTGGCCAAAACGAGGCCTCACGCACCTTCGCATTTGTACGCAAAGGACAACTGCCATCACACAGCTGTCTCTATCCATTCCTTCTGAGCCAACTATAGGAATTGTTACCAGCTCCGGAGAACGGGTGTCCAGAAGATCCCAGGGAGCCATCCCAGCACAGCCGGGGAACTGCACCATTAACATCCTAAGCTAAGGGCAGGGGGACATGGACAAGCATCTAAAAACCCAGCTAATTCTCACAATTTGCTCAATCCCATAAATAGTTTCCTTCTTTCCTTATAGAGTAAAATACATCTGGAAGAGAAGGTCAACTGAGGACTCTGGCATTGGGTGGAGGAGTTCAATTTCCTTCCTGTGGGACAATGATGAAGGCCCAGACTTGTGCACTGCCCTTCTAGAAAGATGGAATAAGACAGTCCAGCAGCACTGAATGTGCACCATGGAGATATATGCAAAACAGAGACTATATCCTGCATTCCATCCCCCCCCCCCCCACCAAATCCTGACCTGAGGCAGCAGGGGTGGGCAAAGAGCATATGCCTCGGGTCCAGGGAGTCATGGCTTCCAATCTGGTTCTACCACTTACAAGTATGTGAACTTACATAAGTTTCTTTGCTTTTCCAAAGCTCGAAATTTCTCAGTCTGAAAAATGAGACTAATGAAACCGTTTGCTCACAGTTGTTGAAAGAGATTAAATGAGTAAACATATGTGAAACACCTAGGAAAACATGTGGACTAGACAATACTTGAGAAACCTCAGTTCCCTTCCCTCAGCTAACTGCTGATATTGGACCTTTAGTTTCTTCATAAATGCAAATGCCAGAGTCTAGGAATGTCAGTCTACAGCTGTGCTCTTTTCATTGAGCATTACCAATATTTTGACAGGACTGGCCTAATGTTATTCACCCCAGGTTCATTGGCACATTTCTGACCAGCCCTCATAAAGGGCTTGAGATTGCCCCTGGGGACCTGGATGCTAATAATGAATACTTGCTAGTGATTTTCAATGCACTCTGGTTATTATGTTTGGTAGCAGAACATTTCCCATCCCCAGAAAGGTCATTTACAATAGTGTAAGGCAGCTTCCTTCCACCTTCCATTTCAGATTTTTCCAAGAATGGCAGAGAACTCAAACATTCATCCATATGCATTGGAAGTACTATTCTGATGTGGCATTTGCATACAAATATCAAAGCAACTTAAAGAACTACAAGGCAGCTCTCCATCATATGACACCACCTCCTTTTATTTTTCTAGTGCCTTCCCAGCACCTTCATATCAAAAGCCATTTTCATGTACCTTCCTAGCTTTATTCATCTTGGATTCCTCTAGATTGTGTGTGAAAAGGGGGTGGGGTGGAGGAAGCAGAGACTTCTACTTTCTCACTTTTATTCTGGTGCCCCTAGAAAGCTGTCACATTTCAGAGATCACACAGATCTCACTCAAGTTTGGAGACCCTCTAACACTCAATTCACGCAAGACTGGACCCTTCTTATTCTATCATATTGTTGAAAAAGGCCATATAGTGTTGAATAATTTCAGCGTGTGGTTAGTTATGTTTACACCAAGGCATTCCATTGTGGGGTCCTTTTTGTTATAATCTTTTTATACCAAGCCAAGATAAGTTTCCTTGCTGGCTCAAATTCTGCCTTAGAGTGCTCTTCTCCCAGGCATCCCATCTATTCACATGGTTTTAAATACTTTTAATATGCTGCCAACATCCCAAATTATACATCTAGTCCCTTTCTTGCTTCTGAGCTTCAGACCCAGATAGCTAACTGCTTGAGGATCTTGCTGTGAGGCTAAATGTCTCACACACCCCTCAAATTAATCAACTTCCAAAGTCTTTCTCCAGAGTCAGTGAAAAGTTCCATTATGTATCAGTCTCACAACAAAGCCCTGGGAGTCGTCCTTGATACTTACCTCCATCTACTTCTCTGTATCTCTGCCCAATCTGTCACACCAAGCAAATCCCACCCATTCCTCTTCTACGATGTATCAGAGGAGTCACCTAATTCTCTCCATCTCTACTGTTGCCGCCATCCTAGAGTACAGCTGTGGCATCCTAACTATTCCCTTTTTGCTCCTATTCCTTTCCTCCCTAGCCCTCCGACCCCACCCTGCATAGCAGAAAGATTGAGCTCTAAAAAAAAAAAAAAAAAAAAAAAAAAAAAAAAAAAAAAAAACCTGATCAGATTTCCCCCCTGATCAAAATCCTTTAATGGCTTTCCATCCATCTTTGGATAAAGTCCAAACTCCTTATGGTCAAGGCTACACATGATCTGGTCTCTGAATACTTCTCCAGTCTCTCTTTTGTAACATTTTATTATAAAAATTTTTAAACAGAAATCAAAATGGAAAAAAATTGCAGTGATTACCCATTGATGGGCCTTGCTTTATCGTGTGTGTATCTATCCATTCATCCATCCGTCTATCCTCGCATGAATCTTTCCTGGTTTTGGTACATTCCAAAGTAAACTGCAGGTGCTGGTCTCATTGTCATCCTTCTTCCTCTTGTTCCTTATAGTCTAGCACAGGCAGCTTTCTATTCTTCAGATCAGTCAGACTATTTCGTATCTCTGGGCTTTGTACCTATTGTCCCCTCTACCTGAATTGTCTTTACCTCTTGTTTATTCCTGACTGATCCTTTAGTTCTCAACTTAAAACTTACTCTTACAGGCTGCACCCCCAACTAAATTAGATCCACCTTCCTGCCTTATATATGATCTTGAGGCATCTTGCACTCTTCCTGAATGTCACTTGTCACAATTGGTAATTATATGTTTATTTGCAAAATTATTTAATGTCCACCTCCTGTGCCAGCCTGATACCATGTCCGTATTATTGGACCATGCTGGATCACCTCTGCAGAAAGTCAACTAATATTTGTGGAAGGAATTAAAGGCGGAATGAATCAATAATTACATAATAATAATCATAATACATGGAATAAATAAATTCGTTCTTCCTTTAAAATGTGTAAACAGTATAGGTTTTTAAAGATACTTGCGAGAAAGTAGAACTTACTTACTGCCAGAATATAACCACCAAGAACATTAAAGCAAATAACTATGTGGTAAGATCCACTGCTGGTGTTCCAGCTGAGAAGAGACTGGTGGGTTTTAGAGACTTCTCTCCCATCTCCACTAGCCATTCCCCTCAAGACCATCCAGAATCAACACACAATCCAAAGAAAATGGGTGTGTGTTATGCAAATGTACCTATAAGGTACTGAGGACATTTTACCAAGGTATAGCTTTGTATCAGGCACTGTCTTGAGTACTTTTCCTGTATTAATTTTTTCCCCTCTATGGCAGAGGTTCTATTGTTATTCCCATTTTACAACTAAGGAAACTGAGAACAGAATAGTTCTTTCATTTTTTAAAAAAGATTTTATTTATTTATTCATGAGAGACACAAAGAGAGAGGCAGAGACACAGAAAGAGGGAGAGGCAGGCTCCCTGTGGGAGATCCCGGGACCTCCCGCTCCCAGGACCCCCGGATCACAACCTGAGCCAAAGGCAGATGCTCAACCACTGAGCCACCCAGGTGCCCCCAGAGTAGTTCTTTTAAAACATATTCTCTGACTTCCTCTTCTAACCAGATTGTCATTCCTGTAAAGTCAGCTCGAAAAAAAAAATTTATTCTGTCTGTGGTCCTGTTTAAGAGTAGGAAGATTAACACAGAAAACTCTCAAGCTGCTCTAATGGAGAGAGGGGTTTAGTCCGTTCTACCAAGTCTGAAATAAAGAATGAAATCCACATATAGATCAGAGAGATTTGAGAGATGCAGCCTTGGTTAGGATCCCCAGAGTTCCATATCTGAAAAATCCGGTACAAGCATTGTGTTACTTTATTTCTGTATTTGTTCCAACCCCATTTTTTGTCATATGTAATCCCACATACACATCATGTTCAAATGATCCCTGCCAAGAATTTTACCTCAGATGGGAATACAATTTACACACAAAGATAAAACCACAGTGGTCTTCCTCCTTACAGGAGCTAATGGTTGAAGGATAGAAAATGAGGCAGTGCAGAATTTCTTAGTGGAAGGGTACTCATTTCCCACAGTCTTGAGTCTGAAGGCAAGCATTACCCTCATCTGTGTAACCCTCACAAATTAATAACATCCCTGGCCTTCAGTTGCCCAGTTTCCTTATTTGAAAATGTTAATAGCATCCACTTAGCAGGACTTGGAGATACTGAAGTGCTATATTTCAAAAGCTCAGCCAGTACATGGAAAATAGAAGATGCTCAAAGATGGTAACTTTAAAAAGGGGAAAAAGATACGGAAAGATCGAGGAGGGCGGTGAGTTTGATGCTCAGAAAAAAAAAGAGGAGTCATAGGAAATGTCTTCAATAAATATACATCATGCATCCTTTTTCCTTCCCCGTGGTGGGGGGTGGGGGGTAGGGAAAGGGAGGGAGGGAGAGAGGGAGGGGGTAGTGTGAAGGGAGAGAAGAAGGGAGAGGGCAGAGGGAGAGAAAATAAGAGAAGAGCTTGGGTAAAAGTGTCCTTTAGCATTTGCATTGCTCTTAGCTGGCTGAACTTGCCTGCAGCTACCACTTACAATGCAAATTGAGCTTAGAGTCCTTCACACTAACTACACAGCAAAAACCTTTCAGCTTTAAATAGAATACTGCAGTGTGGAATGATCTGAGCAAAGCAAAGAAAAACTCAGAGATAAATGTGAAGGAGATTTTGGAGAGAGAGTGAAAGGGAAGGGGTGGGAGGGAGAAAACAACAACCTTGACATAACTGGCCAGGTAGGAGAATGCCGAAAGATCAAGGAAGGCAAAAAGCAAAGCAAAATCTGTAGAAGTACCTAGACACTACTGTCAGATTTAAGAGAAAGTAGATTTAAGTGAATAAAGGAGAAGGGTACTTTTGAGGCAAGCCCTCAACAGAAAGGATTTTAACAAATAATATTTCAATCTAGTGATCTTTCAAGGTATACTCAGCACTTCCAAGGTATTCATCAGAAGAGAGAGGATGGACTCTTGCCCTTCTGGCCAGCACCACTGCATGAATGTTCCCTAAAATGAACAAATTAAGAGCATAGAGAACTTCCAGCTCTACCCAACTTCTGCTATTTACATTGTCCAAGTTCCATTTTTTTTTCCTTCTTCCCAGACTTTCAATAAGATCAGGTAAAGAAACTTGAAGGCATACTAAGAAATAAAGGTTTTGTTTTGTTTTCGGCATGGTGTGTGTGTGTGTGTATGAGAGACAGAACGTTCTGAGAGGCTGACTCTTTAGAAAGGTTTTATAGAGCTGTCTGCTATAAACTCATGCCTCATTTTTGACTACATGAACCCAGTTATTTTAACCAAAATCAGAGTCTATAAAAATGCCATAAAACAGGAACAACAATCAGTGCAGTACCTGGGGTCCCCAAAGCACTAAGGAATTCCATTTTAACTCATTTCTTCATTCTAGAGATGATACCCCTATACACACGGCCCCAATTTGCCCATCTTCCCAGCTCAGTAAGTTTCCTGTGCCTGCGCTTGGAGGCATAATGCAATCTAGAAGAAAACACGAAGGCAGCCCTCTTTCTTTGTTGTCACAAACAGAAAGAAGTATCACCCGGAAAAACCAATAGACCTAAGGCCAACTTCTCTCTTGGATGACATGCTCAGACACAGAGACTACACAGGTAGTCATAATCTACCTGGTGACTGAGTCAGTGACAAAGCACTTGAGACTGAGAAAGAACATCTTATCACCACCCTGTCATCCTGCAAATGAAAAGAATAGGCAAGTATGGTGTGCCTGTATGGGGGAGGGACACGCTGAACATCTCTTAAAAGCCACCTCTAAGCTCCTGAACGCCAGAGCTCATACAAGTCTGCTTAATCTGTCTAGCACCATGGACATATTAGGCTGGATGCTCTCCAAAAATGATGATGAATGAAGAATATATTTTCAATATATTCACTAGGCATTTTTTTTTTAACCTAAAACTTACTGGGACGTTTATAGAAGACGCTACCTTTGCCCCCCACAATTGTATCTTTCTATTTCTTTCAGAGTTTGAACTCTTTTACTACCTTGCCAAACCCATCGCATTTTTCTGGGAGTCTTGGTTTGATTACATACTATAGAAATATTAGTGTCCCATCAATAACAAGAATCGTCCTAAACGAACACACCTTGCTGTGTTTTCCTAAGGCATTTTCACACACATTTACTCACGTGGATATTACAACGTGATAATGCAACACTTTCTATGCGGGCTTAAGGGTAAGGGCCTACAGGTAGAAAATGAAGGCAAAAATGCAAAAGTTTTGGCATTTGAAAAAAAAAAATGCCTCTTACTCTCTATTCACACACAAAAGGCAGAATGTGATTCCACCTGCTGACTTCCCTGCCTGCCTGCTAACGTCAGAACAAGAGAGAGCCTCGACAATTTCACCTCTCGGCAAAGCCCAGCCTACTGAACCCTCTTGCTTTCTGCTGGCTGTTGATTCAGCAGAAACTACTGCTGCAGAATTCATAATGGTGATTTTAAAGGCCCCACTGATCGCATTGCTCGCCCCACGTGTCAGACTGGTTCGCTCGCTGCTGGAACGCCGTCTCCCCGGCTACCTTTTTATTTCTTGCTCATGCGCTGCCAAGGGGAGAGGGGCTTGCCCTTCTGCCGAGGGAGGGCCCTTCGGGGCTCCGATTGTCTGAGCAGGTAACCTGGCCGCAGACACGGGCCGGCAGGAGACGAAGCCATCCATGCCCTCCCTGCAGCCCCCGGGACGCGGCATCATTCCGCTCAGGGAGGGGAGGCCCCCCCATCCGCGGTCCTCCGGGCCCCTTCCTACCTCCCCACCCAGACCTCGGCAAACAGCTCGCGGGAGGGGGCGTCTGCCCTCGGGGGAGGGGGCGGTCATTTCCCCGGCCGGGAGCCCCACCCTGCAAAGCCCGATCCCCGAGGGCCATTTTAACTCCCGTGGGCGCCGGGTCCACCTGCTGCTGAACGCCGGGCTCGCCTCGCGGAGCCCGGGTGGGTGTGGGGCGCCCCGGCCGCTGCCCCCGCGGGCCGAGCCCCCGCCCCGGCCCCGCGCCCGGGCCGGGAGGAGCCTCCGCCGCTCGGCGCCCGCGGCCGGCCGAGCCCAGCGACCCGCAACTTGCGCCGGGCCCCAGCGGCGGACTGCGGCGGGGCTGGCGTTACCTTCGGTCGCATAGCTGTGGTCGCGCAGGAAACTGCTGTTGATTTTGCGGGTATCAATGTCCTCCTCCATTGACAGCAGGCTTACTTGCGTGGGAACCAGAAGCCGGCAGACAAGTATCCATGATCCCTCCCCGCAGCCAGTCTCACTGGAGAGGGGGGCAGGGGAGCCGGAGGGACTGCACCATGGTCCGAGCCTGAGGAGGAGACGGGGAGGCGGAGAGAAAAAAATAAAAACCCGGCAATGGAGCTGTCACCTCCTCCACTCGGGGTCTCCGAGGCTGCGGCGGCTCCTCCCGCGGTGCGCTCACTCCGGCTCCAGTCCCCGGCGAGGATGCTGCGCCCCGCTCCGCGGCCGCCGGGGGCCGGGATGCGCCGAGCCCCGAGGGGTCCGGCCCGCCCGCCGCCCGCCGCCCGCCGCCCGCCGCCCGCCGCCCGCCAGGCGCTCACCAGCGGGCTTGGGGAGAAGCCCAACAGGTTCCCCACGCTGGCAGCCGCTCCGAAATGCAAAAAAGGTCCCTCCCCCCCCGGGCGAGCGGGCGGCCGCGACAAAATGGTGCCTTTCTGGCCCCGAGCTGCGGTGGCGCGGTGGCAGCGGCCGGGCTCGCGCCGGGCCGGCGGGGAGCGGGCGGCCGGGGCCCCGGGAGGGCGGCTCGCGCGGGCGGGGGCGCGGACGGCGGCGGGGAGCCGGGCAGGGCGCTGCGGCCGGCGCCAGCGCACTCACCCTCACGCCCACACGCGCGCGCTCGCAGCTGCCGCGCCGCTGCTGCAGGAGCAGGCTGGAGGCGGCTGGTGCATTACGGGCGAGGCTCCTCCCCACCGCGTCAGCAGCCCCGGGACTCTCCCCGGCCGCGCCGGTGGCCGCGGCGGAGGCTGCGGCTGCTCCCTGCTGCAGTGGGGCGCACGCAGCCGCGAGCCCGCACCTGGGCGCCGGCGGCCGGCGGGCAGGGTCCCGGGGGCGCGGCCCGCGCGCTCTGCCAGCCGCGCTCCAGCCGGGCCGCGCGCTCCGGGCGCCGCCGACTCGCGCCCCGCACCCCCGCCCCGCCCCCGGGTCCCTAACTCGCTGCCTTGATCCGGACACCTGCGCTTCAGGTCCCCGTGGCTGGGCAGGGGCACCACCTCCGGGCCCCCTGCGCTCACCCGGTAGGGGGCACGCGGTCCCTCCATCCAGCTCAGCGGCGAGGCCTGGGGTTCGAAGCCTCAGGGAGGGGAGGGTGTGGGAGGAAGGGCTGCCGCCGTCGCTTAATTGAAGCCTCCTGTGCTAGGAATAGAACCGGGGGAGCGGGGGCCAGAACTTTGGTGCGAGCACCCACGCCTCCTCCACCGCAGAGTCCACATCCCCTTCTCACCGTGGGCGTCTGTGTCTACACCGCAGAGGGAAGCAAGAGGGCTGAGTTTGGAAGCTGGTGCACGGAGTCGGCCTGAAAAGGTCCACCGTCCCTGGCCCTTCGCGCTCTCTTTTGGACAAAGTGCCGCAGGCCCCCCTGCAGGTGTTGCCCGTGAAGACTCAGCCCTGCAGGAACCGCTGACATTTGCTCCCAGCATGGAAGGGACGCCGGAGCCCTGTGCCCACAGACGGCCCCTGCTACCCTGAGATTTCAAAGATCCAATTAAGGCGAAAAAGAGACCTGCCTCCCTACTTCACCCAGGAGGAAAATACAGAATTTCCCACCCTCCCTTCCCCCACGTTTCCCCCAAATTGCAGATTCTGTATTTGAAAGAAAAGTGGATCGCTAGTGTCATGAAACCAGTAAAATCCTTTATGAAGCTACCCAACTCACTAAAAAGCCAAGCTGGAGAAGCCATTTCCCCCATTCTCCTCTTGTAGAAGGTACTCATGGCAGTGGGTGTCACTGCAGGGAGAGACATCAGCGCAGTCTTGCTCAGTTAAGCTCCACAAGTGGAGCTAGATGAGCCCAGAGGGACCTGTGAGTTAATTATATACATACAATGCTTCAGCTAACACAATTTAGAAAGTATTGGAAGTTCAGAAAAACAGGAAAACAAGTTTTTAACGGAGGTTGGGAATTGCCATCAGATTTCCACAAAGAGTGGATGCTTCCGGCAGCTAGAATATGGCATCGCCCCCACCTCCAGGGAGCCTGATGGAGAAGAGACTCAAAATCTTCTGTAGAGATCTTCTTGGATATCATTTTTAAGGGAAGTTCAGCTTACAATAGATTCCATCTTCTCGTTTGGTGGTGAAGTCTTAATTAAGCTCGTTTGTTCGAATTTCACAAATGAAATTGCGGTAACAAATGTAGTCTGCTCAGTGTCGGTGCATGGCTGGTTCTTCTGCACGAGCAGCTGTGTCCGTCACCAGGGCTCCAGCGGTCAGCTCACCTGCAGTTACACAGTTTAGCTCCTCTTGCTGTTCAGCATCATGGGGAAGGGGCGGGCAGAGGGGAAATAAGCTAAGTCCCTCTCACAGTGGTGAGAAGACATTTTGCTTTCAGTGGAAATGACCTTAACTTGCGACGGGACACCTAGGTATGGTGTTTGGAAATTCTCCCCTTATCCTCCTGGAAGGTGGGCTAGATTGGAACAGAGCTGCATGATGAATGGGGTAGGCCCAACCCTGCCGGCCAGGCTGTGCTTGAGAGATTTTTCCACTGTAACCAATGGGAGGTGTGCTCTCTGGAGATCAAGTTTCTGGGGTTTACTAAATTTCACCCTTCACGTTGCCTGCAAAAATCCCTCCTGCATTTATGCAACAGAACAGGCAAAACAGATACATTCTGGGTAAGTAGACTGCAAAGTTTCAACTTTTTTTTTTTTTCAGCTTTTCTACCATGAGCAATGGGGAACAGGCGCAACCCCTGTGCCAAGACCAAGAAAAATAGGGCTGCTGGCTCAGTTATATATAAGAAAGGAGGTAAGGGGGTGAAAGAACCCTGTGCAATCCTGTGGTGGTAAGAGGACCGTATAGACCATTTCTCAGAAGACCTGCTGACCTTCTGTCTGTGCTCCAACAAAGTTCTTTCTAAAAGCCTTTGAAGTGTGCACATGCCATTCCCTGTGTTCCTTCCTTATGTTCTTGGCATTCTTTTTTTTTTTTAAATATTTTATTCATGAGAGACACAGAGAGAGGGGCAGAGACATAGGCAGAGGGAGAAGCAGGCTCCCCATGGGGAACCTGATGCGGGACTCAATCCTAGGACCCCAGAATCACAACCTGAGCCGGAGGCAGATGTTCAACCACTGAGCCACCCAGGTGCCTGGTTCTTGGCATTCTTCAGCAGCATGGAAACTGAACTGTCCCTACTTCCCTGAGGCATTACCTGACTGTAACACAATGTCTTCCTCTGGAATTTTCTGTCTCTGTATCTTTTTTTTGGGGGGGAGGGGTCTTCTTCATGGCTCACTGCATTTTGTAATAGTTGTCTCCTTATCATTATCAACCATTGCTACTATATCTCTGATACTAAATGGCTGGTGCTTAGTAGGTGCTCAATTATTTTTGGTAAATGGACATAAATATTTCTTCAGTGAATGAGTAAATTGCTGAATTTGTTCAATGTAACAAATATTTGTGATATTTAGGTTTAGCAGCTCAATCCTTATTAAAATTCTTGCCAAAAAACTCCCACGCCCGACGATAAAACCTGTCGTGAGCCAGTAGTTTTCTAGTTTGTAAGCTTTATTCCAATTGAAATAATTGTCCTACCCATTCCTGTATGCATATGTACCAAAACTATTTGCTGAGCACTTAATATGCCAAGAAGTGTTCTGGTGTTGGGGATACAGTTAAAACAGAGTCCCTTTCGTCACAGAACTGAAATTCTATCATCTGATTTTGATAAAATGAGCTTTCTTAGAAATACAACAGATGTGGGACGCCTGGGTGGCTCAGCGGTTGAGCGTCTGTCTGCCTTTGGCTCAAGGCATGATCCTGGGATCCGGGATCGAGTCCCACATTAGGCTCCTTGCATAGAGCCTGCTTCTCCCTCTGCCTAGGTCTCTGCCTCTCTGTCTCTGAAAAAAAAAAAAAAAAGGAAAGAAAGAAAGAAAGAAAGAAAGAAAGAAAGGAAGGAAGGAAGACAACAGATGCATTATAAATCAACAGACTATAGCATAATGTTAAGGACTAAGGCTCTGATAGCAAGCAGAGCTGATTTTCTGACACTTATCACTGGGTCCTTGAATAAATTACAAGGTTCCTCTGAGGCATTTTTTAAACCTCTAAATTAGGGAGAACAGTATCTACTTCAAGGAGTTATTGTAAGGATTCAATGAGATAATGTATTGAATAATCCTGGAAAGACTATACTGCTATTACTTGTTGAATATTATCAGTACCACTATCAATAATGAACAAATATTAAAGCACCTACAATGTCAGGCAGTGGGGCAGGACTGGAGACTTAGCCACATCTGTGCATAAAGTGAATAGTCAGTTTCTGCTGTCATGCAACTTAGTGTCTAATTTGTAGTTTATGTAAAGGGAATCATAAACTATCAAGAGGGCAGCAGAAGACATTCTGAAAGGCTGACCAAGTTCAGGCCTGTACTTTACACACAGAGACACAAAAAGGCCAATGGCAAATACACAGGGCTTCTTAAGTTACACAATTCAGTATGATGACACGTAGACACGTTCCTTTTTTTTTTGTGGACCTTTGTCATGGTCCTCTTCCCCCTGTACTGTCACATACCCTCACCCAGTTAGGTTAGTGCTGCTTACACTGGAATCTTTCAGGTCATCCTATCCAATTAACACATTAAATATCTACAATTTTATTAAAAACTTTGACCTAAGCCAGCCTGGAGATTCTTAATATAGGCCTTAGGTGTTAGTCCTGGTTTGACCTTTGGCAAGTAATTTAACACCTCTGGGCCTTTGTATTTGCAAAATTGAAGAAAATAATAGAAACTACTGGACAGTGTTGTTGAGTGGTTTCAGAGACAGCTAAATGCTTCATGGTAAAACATCATTTCTCCTCCCTAGCCGTGGCTCCTGTGAGTCTCCACCAGTAGAAAAATGGAGAGATGTACCACAAGTGGATCAACTATGTGAATAAAAGTGACTTAGAAACCCGAGTTTTACTACCTATAGGTCTGTCCTAATAAGCAACTAGAAACTGGATACATGAAATTTTACCATCCTGCAAAAAGCCTTTATAAGTCCTGTGGAACTAGGATTACCCTATTTACGTGCAGACCTAATCATGTTTCTCTGTTGTAGAATCATACGAAATCCCTCTCTAGGATCACTAAGCACTGAATGTACAACTATCTCTCTGAGGGGGTTTATGTGTTGACTGCTTAGTGGGCAACCTCTAGAGTTTCTAGCAAGATTTGCCATTCCTTTTTGTGCACACTACAAAATGCAATACCCCACATGAGTGAACCTTTAACATGGCATTTAACCCAGGGAAAGAAAACAAAACATCTCGCTCTTCAAACGTTGTATTAAATCTAGATCCTGCATACTTAATGGATTTCACACAGTAAAATGTGCCTTCAATTATCCAAGTACAGTAATTTATGCAAAGAAACAGTGGTATGCTGGAGCTGCTATGTACTGGCTATTGAGAGCCCAACGTGCCGATTATACGCAGCTATTTCCAGCTCTGCTGTGAGGGACATCATGTTGGTAGCTTAAAATCTGAAATCTGCTATGGTGGGATATTTATATCATGGAAATTAAAAAGAAACCCTACATAAATCAGGGCTTTGGGTTTTTTTGTTTGCTTTGAGAGCCAACTGTTAAGCATTTAGCAGCACACCAGTAGAAATGCAATACTTGCTGATTTATCTTCCTTCTCACCCCTGTAATCTACGCAAAGTTCCTTCCAATTCTCAACACTAAATCTCCCAAACTGTGTCAAATTCCAAAGTATCCCACCACCTAACCACACTTGAGCCATTATGCTAAATGACTCTTAAAATCCTACCTTGACCATGAAGCTTTCGCATATCCATCAGGAAACCTGATGCCTTTGTTTGATCCTTGCCAGGCTGGATATGCAATTGCCATGGTAGACCTGGAAGAGACTGCCCCATAGGGGACCTGATGACATGAGGAATGTCAGGTGCATGCCTATTCTAGATGAATCATCCTTTTCTACTGTTCAAGCTCTCTTTACTTTTGCCCTGGATTTGCCTAAATGCAAAACAACATCCACTGATTTCATTGATAGCTCTTAGGATCCAACATGTCTCCTTAGGATTCAATGGGAGAAGAGGAACAAAAATCCAAGAGTCTAGATACAAGAGCCTGAGAGAAAATATCCTCTTGTACCTTTTCTCATTCAGTGGTTTTAGAGTTAAATTTAGGCTATCTTACTCAAGGTAGTTTTAATTTGCATTATATTTGTTTGGTATAAGGTGAGGCTTTACAAAACCACTTTGGTAATACTCAAGGGGTATTGTCTAGTTCCTGATTACATTTCTTAAAATTTCATATAGTTTAAATGAGAATATATATGGGGAAATATCTTTCAAATTTCTTTAAGAGGTACCAAGAAATTATACTTTACAGAATCTATCCTAAGAAAATCATTGCAGATATAGACAAAAATTTAGCCATAAGGTTATTTCTCAGAGCATTGTTTAGAATCATGAAAAAACAGAAATAACCCAAATGTGCAACAGTATAACTGGCTAGGCAAATTATGGTGTGTACATATAATGGGAAGGTATTGAGCCATTGATAAAATATTAGTAGCTAACACTTGTTGAGCATATATTATGTCCTAGGTGCTGTGCAAGGGGTTTTCCTAGCATTATCTCATTTAATTCTAACAGCAACCCTTATAAGGAAAGTACTATTGCTACCTCCATTTGACTGAGGGTAATAGAGATAAATAATATATCTGAAATCAAACAAATAGGAGCCTGGCACTGTATGTGTGTGTGTGTGTGTGTGTGTGTGTGTGTGTGTGTGTGTTGGGGTAGGTTGAGATCACTCTTTTTTGGAAAGCATGCACTACTAGATTCCAATTTGTCTCTCTTAGGAATGAATATTATCCTCTCAGTTGAAAACCACTTACTACTGTGTTGGTGAGGGTGTGGCAAAATTGGAACTTTACACATTGCTTGTGCAGTTGTACAATGGTCCATCCATGAATAGTTTGACAGTTCCTCAAAATGTGAAACACTGCATATGACACAGCAGTTTCCCTTCTAGGTATACACCCAATAGAATTGAAAACCCATCTTCATGCCAAGACCTGTATATGAATATTCATGATGGTGCATTATTCAGAATAGCCCCAAAGTGGAAACAACCCAAATGTTCATCAACTAATAAATGGATAAAATGTGATATATCCACAATGGATTATCATTCAACTATAAAAAGGAATGATATACTGATACATGCTACAACATGGATCAACCCTGAAAATATACTAAGTAAAAAAAAAAAAAGAAAAGAAAAGAAAAGAAAATATACTAAGTGAAAGAAGCCAGTCACAAAAGACTACATATTATATGATTTATATGAAATGTTCAGAATGGGCAAATCCATAGAGCAGAAAGTAGATTAGTTTGCCAGGGGCTGGGTGGGGGAATGGAGGTGAATGCATATGGATTTGGAGGTTTCTTTTTGGAGTGATGAAAAAGTTCTAAATGAGATAAGGGCAAGAGTTGCATAATTCTGAATATACTAACCACCACTGAATCGTCTACTTTTAAAAAGTAAATTTTTATGGTATAGTATCTCAATAAAGCTGTTATTAAGGATTTTAAAAATTCTGTGCTATCAGAAGCCACTGTTACTTCTTGGAGTAGGATATGTCCTTCAGGCTAATATGAGTACAGAAAAAATATAAAGGTATGTAATGACAAGGATAGATGCTTCTCTTACGTTGTTTTAATTAAAAAGTCAAAAAACTGGTTTCTCTTTTCTCAGTTAAAAAAATGTGTGTAAAAAAATGTGTGTATGTCAAAATCAATATATAAAAATACTATTCAGTGGTTATCTTTGTTCATATTTTTGTCAAAGAAAATTTAGAATGTCTTATTTTTGTAATAAGAATATTTTTGAAGTATTTTTTTGAGGGGAGGGGCAAAGGGAGAGGGAGAAAAAGAGAATCTTAAGTTGACTCCATGCCTAGTGCAGAGCCCCAAAGCAGGGCTCGATCTCACAACCCTGAGATCATGACCTGGGCTGAAATCTAGAGTTGGACACTTAAAGAACTGAGCCACTCAGGTGCCCCCAAGGTTTTTTTTCTTTTTTTAATGTTATGAAACTTTTTTTTGGATGAAACCTTTTATTGGAAAGGTCAAAAATCATTTTTTGCACATGAAGAAATTGAGACACAGATACAAATGTATATGCTACCAAATGCACGGAACAAAAACTCTGTCCAATAGAAATGTAATGCTGGCCATGTTTGTAATTATAAAATTTTTAAGTTACTACATTAGCAAGTGAAAAAAAACAGATGAAATAATTTTAATATTTTTTAAATGTTTTAAAAAGTTTTCGGAGAAAGAAAATATTTTCTTTAATATATCAAAAATATTATGATTTCAACATAAATATAAAATTGTTCAACAATATAAAATTGTTACCAATCTATTTATACTCTTTTTCTTTCACCCCAAATCTCTGAAATCTGCTGTGTAGTTTAAACGTCCAGTATCTCTCAGAACTAGCCACATTTCTAGGGCTCAATAACCCCTGTGTCTAGTAGCCATGGCACTGCTATAGAGAAACTTTTCAAAAAAGTTTATTCCATTCACATAATGTGTTTTGTCATACTTTTTCAGAGAGGAATTTTTATCTACTAAGGACTTGAACAAGATCCAAAACTAACTAAAACCAAACTAAGCAACCTTAATACAGTGAACCTCACAATTATGTTTAAAACAATAGACTGAATAAGAAAACAAATACAGGGGTGCCTGGGTGGCTCAGTGGTTGAGCTTTGCCTTTGGCTCAGGTCGTGATCCTCATGATCCCCGGGTCATGGGGAGAGGCTACGGGGTCCTCAGGTCCCCACAGGGAGCCTGCTTCTCCCTCTGCCTACATCTCTGTCTCGCTCTGTGTCTCTCATGAATAAATAAATCTTAAAAAAAAAACAGATATAGACACATGCACATATATTTACATATATATTTTTTTAATTTTTTTTATTTATTTATGATAGTCACACAGAGAAAGAGAGAGAGAGGCAGAGACATAGGAAGAGGGAGAAGCAGGCTCCATGCACCAGAGCCCGACATGGGATTTGATCCTGGGTCTCCAGGATTGCGCCCTGGGCCAAAGGCAGGCGCTAAACCGCTGCACCACCCAGGGATCCCTATTTACATATATATTAAATGTAATAGTACAAATGAACTCAATCTGCATTTTCCCCTAAAACGTGTAAAGCTGAAATAATAGAGGAAAAAAGAACCAGCTTCTGAAAGTGCTAAAATGACACCATTTAACAATCCGTAATAGGTATCAGGAAAAGTGTAATTCAGCCACTGTAATAGTTATCACTCTTAGAGGCCAACTGTTTAGTTTGAGCCTATGGCTTCAATTCCAGGTAGGAGAAGGAGCCAGGTTGCCAGATGTCACTGCTGAAAAAAGGACTTCCACAGCTGGATATCTGGACTCTCTTATGGCCACTAAAGCTGGAGAAATTTAAAGATACAGTGACAGGAGTTTGGCTGAGAATGATTCGTTCTTTTAGACTGAATTAGAGATTAAGACTTTGTGGTCACATGATCAACAGATCAATTTCTGAAGATTTAGTAAATTAGATATACCATTAGCTCTAACACACACATGTAAACAGTTTTTTGTGTGCATGAGCACTTCCTCCTACCTCACACACTCTCCTTACTGATTTCCCAGGCGCCACTCTCTCCTGACCCTCCTGCTACCTTGGTGCATGCTCCTTCCACTGGGCACATGCTGGTTCCTCTTCCCTGCTTGATGTCTGAAATGTCTACCCACCCTAGAGTTCCAAGTTCTTAGATTTCTCTAGCCACAGTCCCATGCCAGGGGACCTCATCCAGTCTCACAGCTTGGCTCTCACACGATGACTAAACCCCACACTTGGATTTTGAGCACAAATCTCTCCTCTGACCACACTCTAGTATTACTTACAGGAGACATGGCATTTTACTGTCTACAAGGCACCTCAATCCCTAGAGCCCACTCCCCCATACGCGCTCCGCCTTCCTGTTGCTTGGTTCCTCTCTCATTTCCCACCTCCTTCCAGTCCATCAACAGATCCTGCCAGCTCCAACTTCAGAATTCATCCAGAACCCAACCACTTCTCACCACCTCCGCTGCTGCTACCAAGTGCCAGCTACCATCTAAGATCACCATGACTGTTTCAAGACTCTGAGGAGCCTGTGATCCCTCCTTCGCCCCCTACAGAATGGTTTCTATGCAGCAAGCAGAATGGTCCTTTTAAATGCAAATCACTTCATGTCACTTTTCTGCTCAAAGCCCTTTATTGGCTTCCTACACATTCAAAGTAAAACTTTCTTAAAATGCTGGAAAGATTTGGCTCCAGCTCCAGCTCTGTCATTTTTTTTCTTTCTGCTCCTTACCTGAAGCACCACCAACTCTTCTTTCAACTCCCTTCGCTCATAGACACAGTGGCATCCTTATTGTTTATGGGACACACTAGGAAGAGCACACCCATCCCAGGCCGCCCCCCCCCCCCCCCCCGCATCTGCTGTTCCCTCTGTGCTAAGTGCCTGCCTTCAAACAACAGCAGAGCTCAGTGTTTGGCTTCATTCTGGGGTCTACTCCAGTTATCATTTTTGTGAGATACCTTTTTTTCTTTGATCACAGAAAATAAAATAGCACCCCTTGTTCCCAGCATTCTCCACCCCTGTACTGCTGCCTGATAGTTCCTATTTATTTGGCTTTGGTTATTAGGTCGGTAGAACCTAATTTCCAGGGAGACAGGAATGTTTTTGTTCCTTGCTCTATATCTGGCACCTATAACAGTGCCTGGCACAGACTGGTTACTCTAAAGCCTTGTTGAAAGAATGGAAGAGTCAATGTGTGTTTGCGTAATAGTGAAAGTCTATCAGGAGGGAATCTTAATGAACAATAAATCTAGGAAGCTTATATAGTAAAAATTTTGGCCTTGCCCAAAGAGAGGCCTGGCTTTTGCCCTAGGCTTCTGGGCAGTAATGTATGTCAGACCTGATAGCCATGTCTTTGTTTAGGGCAGAGGTTGCCACATTCAACAGTGTAACTGCGGGGACTGGCCACACCAGAAAGACCATGTGATTTAGGGTGGAGGATTTGGGTCATGAGCTGTTGGTTGACCTGGTGATGGAGTTCAACCATATGGGCAATCGATTAATCAATCAATCATGCTTACGTAATTGACTCCAATAAAACCTCTGAACACCGGGCTTAGTTAAGCTTCTCTGGTTAGCAGTACTCTGTATGTGTTATCATACATCAGTGGAGAGGGGTTAATGTGTGTGCCCTGAAGACAAACTCAGTTTGGAACCCTCCCTGACTCTGATCTATACATCTGTTCCTTTGGCTACTTTTTTTTTTTTTTTAAGATTTATTTATTTATTTGAAAAAGAGAGAGAGAGAGGGCAGGGGTAGCGAGGGGTAAAGGGAGAGGGTGAGAGAATTGCAAGCAGACTCCCCCCACCTCCCCATCCCCCTCCCAGATGCAAGGCTTGATCTCACAACCCTGAGGTTGCAACCTGAGCTGAAATCAACAGTCAGATACTTAACTGACTGAGCTACTCAGGCACCCCTTCTTTGGCTACTTTGTAAAAAAAGATTTTTTAAAATTTATTTATTTATGAGAGAGAGAGAGGCAGAGCCATAGGCAGAGGGAGAAGCAGGCTCCCCGTGGGGAGTCCGATGTGGGACTCAAACCCCAGACCTGAGCCAAAGGCAGATGCTCAACCACTGAGCCTCCCAGGTGCCCTCCATGGCTACTTTTAACCTGTATCCCTTCCTTATTATAAATTGCAACCAAAATATAATAGCTTTTTGTGAGTTCTGTGAATCCTAGCAAATTATTAAAACCGAGGATAGTTTTGGACCCCCCCCCCCCCCCAATTCTCAGTTGATGTCAGAAGTGAGGACAGTCTTGGGAACTCTGCTCTTAAACTTTTTAGTTTGGTTAATGGTAGATAAGACTAAACAACTACCAAGCAAGTCTCGTATTAAAGGTAGCTTACAGATCATTAGGTCTAGGCTACCATTTTGCTGAAGAGAAAACTGAAGCCTTGCGCAAAGAACAAATTGCCCAGATTCCCCCAGCAACAGACTGAGAACATGGACCCTGGTGTCCTGGCTCCCCTGCTTATCCCTCTACAACGACTCTTCTTAACTTTTCTCCTCAACATACCGCTTTGTCTTAAGAGGGTGAACAGAAAAGTTGTTGGAAATTAAGTTGGCTTCACTCTCTAGAGCTCTGAGGTCACTATGAAGGGGAGAATTTACTATTACTGTCTTCCAAAAGTCATGGGGGCCATCCCTAAAGGCTCCATGCTCTCCTTCATTCTCATCGTCTCCATTTTTCCAGCCTGAAAAGGTGGGCCAGGTGGAGCTGCAGGAGAGGTTGCATCAGTCCTTATGAACCTCAGCCACAGAAGTCTGAGAAGAAAGCCTTTATGCTCATGTAGAGAAGCAGCAGTTATCACCCTCTGCCTCCACAACCACGTTCTCCCATTTTCTCCTTCTTTGGAAGAAAACTTCTAAGTATAGGCATTTTGGGAAGCTACAGGATATATCACATGATAAACTTAAGTTCATCATGTGGGAAAACATTTTGATAAGTTCGAAGTGTTACACAGACAAGGTTAATACCCTAGTCGTGACTACAGCCATGAGATAAGACAAAGAAGCCGAATTCAAGAATCAGATGGACCTTGAACTTGTAAGCAAGTCTGTATATGTTTTAAAGCTCAATAAATATTTATAGGATAAATACAGAGTGAAAATAATGATATTAAACATGTTTCAGATAGAGACCTCTGTAATTTCCATTTGGCATCTGACAGGGCTATAAGGATGAATAAAGTATGATAATCCAAGTTTATGAATTTACATCTGAAAAGGAGCACGGGCCCTGAGCAGTGACTTTAACATTTTAGGGTCAAAGTCACAGATCCTTTTGAGAGTTTGATGAAGGTTTGGACTCTCTCCCCCCAAAACAACAACAACA
This sequence comes from Vulpes lagopus, assembly GCF_018345385.1. Classification (NCBI taxonomy): domain Eukaryota; kingdom Metazoa; phylum Chordata; class Mammalia; order Carnivora; family Canidae; genus Vulpes; species Vulpes lagopus. The sequence continues at coordinate 90,693,388 of NC_054831.1, forward strand.
ACATAGTTTAGAGCACGTTCTGCTTCCAAATGCTGACTCACTGTGTCTATTTCATGCACAGGAAAAGGAAAGGGGGGCCGAGGAACCTGGGACCAAAAAAAGATCCAAAATTAAATATAAGCTTAGAATTACAGTGCCATCACCTCCCATGCATATTTTTATATGGAGAATAATAATAGCTCTCACATATATAGCACTTAATAGTAATGCTGTAAGGCCAGATGTGAGACTCCTTTCTAAGATGGGTCAGCAAAGTGTAAGAGGCAAATGGTCAAACGCATGATTTTTGAGAAACAGACTGCTTAAGTTCAAAACTTGCCTCTGATATTTCCTAGCAGTATAATCTTGGGCAACTTACTTAATCACTGTGTGCTTTAAATGTCAGTGGCAAAATAGTGATCATAGTAGTATCTACTTCATGAGGTTGCTATAAATATTAAATGGGTTAATAGGTATAAAATATTTACAACAGCCTGCAGCACATAACCCCCACCCAATCAGTGTTAGCTAGCAGTATGAAGCACTGCACACTGTCAGGATTTTATGCTCTGTTTTTGTCCACGTGGATGCCAGATTTATTCACTTTTCTAGTTGTCATTCTCATTCTCATTTTGGCAGCTTCTTCTCCTCCCACTCCACCCCTTTCTTAGGTGCACTCAAAGCCAGGATTTCATTACAAGGGAGTATCACACTGTTTATGTCAGTGGGCTCATCAGGGAGGCATATGTTCATTCAACATCAAACATTTTCTACCTGCCTACTATGTGCTCAGCACCAGGCTTCTTAGGCCTTGGTAACAACACAGCTGGATTGCAGAGATAAATGCTGAAATTCACGTGCAAATAAGACTAATCCAGGGTTGACTAACCACAATGCGAGAGTTTAAAGGCACCTAGCTGAGAGCAGCCCCCAAATGTAAAATGGACAATTAAAACACCGGTTCTGAGGTCTGAAGCAGGACTAGCTACATAATTTGTGGGCCCAATCCAAAATAGAAACATGGGGTCCTTTGTTGGAAAAGTATTCAGGACTTCAAGACTGACAGCAGAGCACTGATTCAAGCATGGGGCTCTGTGCATCTGCACGTTACACATCCATGGAGCCCGCCCTGCCCTGAAGGATGGTGGGGGGGGGGGGGGGCTACTCACAGAGAGATTCCAGCCTGCAGCAGATTGGTACTTCCTGTGTGTCATGTGTATTTCTGCTTCCGTATATTTTCTTGTATTTTTCCTACTACCTAAGAAGTTTTTGCTTATTTTTCAACCTATACAAATCCTACATACCCTTCAAACTGTAGCTCAAGTCTTTGCTTAGAGGGAACGTGATAGAATGCAAAGAGCCATTTGTGATGTCTTTTCACCAGTTCCAGAACTGTGGCCAAGTCTCTTCTCTGATACTTGCCTTGGGAAACTGATTTTAAATGTCTTTCACAGGATGATGGGAGTGTCGAAAGGCATCACAAATACAAAAGATTTTTGGAATAAGAATTTCTCATGTTAAAAAAAAAAGAATTTCTCATGTTGATGAAGAGCTTCATGACTTTTTTTGTGTGTGTGATAAAGGATTCACCAGTTTCTACAAACAACAAGTGGTTTTTGCTCTAAGTGAACACACATACACACTTGTGCAAGCACCTACGTGTCCCTTTTACTGCTGCCTCCTACTTGAATTTGTGATCTTTCTCATTTAACTTCTTAAAGTCATCAGGTGTTTAGACTTTACCTCTTCTAATCCATCCTCCTCTCTAAGTGAACATGTTCTTTATAACTCATAGATCTGATCCTCTAATTGTTCTAAACCCTTACGTGGCTCCCCATTCCAAAACCTGATGGCACCGAACTGTCAGTGTCTTTTGAGGTGTTAATCTTTTCTGGGAAAAGAGGTGTGGAATTTGAGAAAAAAATAGAATCATGATATATGCCTCTGTTGTATGTTTACAAAACACATTAAAAAGCTCTGAGAAGTCCTGTAATAAGGAAGTTAATTTAACTTTGTTTAAACCAGAATTTTCCATATAAGTTTGGCCATATTAACATTCTATAAGAAATTTGTATTCTATAGTAAACCTTTGGCCAATGCTGGCCAGTGGGATGACAAACAAACTCCAGCTTGGTTTATGGAGCTTCCATAATCTCTAAGTTCCTAGTCCATTTATTGCCATACCCTTCCCAAGATCTATGCTCCAGGAGCAGTGGGCCATTTCAAGTTTCTTGAAAGATTTTGAGCTCTGTATCTGCTGTGCTCTCTGCTGAGAATGTTGTCAACCACTCATCCCTCCATGTATGCTCTGGTGATCTGTTACTCAATAGGGCCCAGTTCAATTGCCCTGTGATGTCTTCTCTGACATGCTTGGTAACTGCATTGTCTCCTAATTTCAGTGTGTTAACTGTTTCTATGGAACTCCACAAAAAATAATTGCTGATGTTTACTGGACATCTTCTCTGTGCCAGGGATTTAGTTCTTAGTGTAGTGTAGGCAATCCACTACAAGATGATTAAAATGAGAAGAAATACACAGAGTAAGAAACTCACTCATTTTTCTGTATTTTCTATCTTTTGGGTAGTACTCATTGTCCACCTACTTGTCCAAACCAGAAACCCAAAAGACATTTTTAACACCTTTCCCTCTACCCTACATCTATTCAAATCCTATTAATTCCAGTTCCCTGACAACCATAAAATCTGTCCCCATCTATCCATTCATGTTACCACCAGTTTAACTTGGGCCATTACCTCTCAGAAATTCCTGCAGTAGCTCCCTAGCAAATCTTCCGCTCTCCTAGCACCATCATCCTGAAATACAGGTCTGATTATGCCAACTGCCCTGCTTAACTTCCTGAGTGGCTTCCCCTGAGTCTTTAAGGGGGTGGGGGTGGGGGAACAAGACCCTTAACACAGCTTTAAAAACTCTTTAAGGACTGGCTATTGCCTACTTCTTAACTTTCATTTCATCCAATCAGGATCCCACAGTCTATGCTGGAAGATCCAATGAGTCTCTCAAAGTTTCCTGGCCTTGCCAAGCATTCCTTTGTCCCTGGACCTCTGTTCACAGTTTTTCTTCTTTCTCATCTTTACCTTTTACTCCACAAGCTTCCTAAATGTAGACTGAGGTTCATGCTCTTCCGCTGTGACCTCATAGCTCCTGGGAATCATTGTCCTTTTTCCTATGAGATCTTTGGGAGCAGAGCCTGTGGATTTACTGCTATATCTATACATAATGCAGAGGCTACCACAGAATAATGCTCTGGAATAATAATGTTGAATGCCTGAATGAATCAAAGAATAAATAAATGGATGAATGAAAGCAAAACTAAAGAGCAGCCTGGAGTATTAAAAGAGAAGAGATTAAGAGCTTGATTGCACCTGTCTGCTTGCCTTTGGCCTCCATATCAAAATTCATTGTCCTTTCAACTCCCCACAAACACCTTTTCACTCCAACTGCATAGCCTTTGTGATTGCCGGGAATGTTCTTTCCCTTCCCACCCCTAGTTAATGCTCCTTAAATCCTTCACATTTAAGATTAGTCATCCTTTCTACAGGAAAAACTCTTGCCAATTCAGACCAAGTCAGCCCCTCTACTATGTTATCCTCATGCCACTAAGTGTCTGTCCTTCATCCTTCTCACTACATTATATTTCTACATCTATGTCTAGGACTGTTCATTTAGTAACTGCTTCCTTTAGGAGGCAGTAAACTCCACAAGAGAATCATATCTGCTTTTTATTCACCATTGGGTTCCCAATGCCTAATTGGGACATACCTGACACACAAAATAAAAGTCTGTTAAATGGATTCATGTATTAAAACCTCAGTGTCTCATCAGCAGTTTGTTGGCTCATTTCAGTACTGTGTATATAGTAGGGTTTGCTAAGAAATCATTGTTTATTAAATGAAAGACTAGAACTGATTTTCTTTCCCCAGTTTCCCCAGTAATTATTAACTGGTATGCTTGAAGTAAATAAATTCATTCCTACAAATTTAGCAACATATGTGCATGTCTGCACTAGCTTCTTAGGTGTTTATGTTTATAATTTCTCTAGAAACAAATGTGAATGTTGTCAAAAGAATCTGATCTGTGCTGGATCTTAGACTCTACCTTGATAGGCAAATAAGGAACTGCAAGTCGAATTCTCACAGAAAAGGACAAGAGCTCTAACTCACAGATTCTACAACATGCACATAATTGGGAGACGTCAAAACCTGTCATGTCATAGATTAGCCAGTGATTCTCCAGCGAGTAATTATTAAAATGGCAAAACAAATAATCTTGAGGAGTCATTACTGTTTGTCAGTTCATTGGATATAAACAGTACTGACTAGGTGATAACCTGGCTCAGTTTTCTAATACATTTAGGGCTGAGCAAAATGAAATGAACTTAAACAAAGGCAGAGGGCCGGAGAGAGACATTAAAGAAAGCTAAATCTACAGCTTGTTGAGTTACACAAACTTGGATGTGACTATGAAGTGCTCTTTCTCCATATTTTAAGGAAGATGGTAAGCACTTATATTATAAAGGCTCTTTACCTCATGATCAAATCAGCTGCCATTTGATGGGTGCTTACTAACTGCCAGGCAGCGGGCTTATGTCTTTATGTACACATTACTTCTCTCTCTCTTGACCACCCCAGTATCATTTGTATAATTGAGGCAACTGAGACAGTGTTAGCTTATAGCAACAGAATGGGGCAGATCTGGGATTTGAACCGTTTTACTTGACTCTTAGCCAGCTACTCCATAATGGTTTCATTTACATATTCCCATCTATGTTTAAGGTCTTTTATCCAGAAAGTATATACTTAATATTTGTCAAAAAACCATAAAGCTATAATCCCCACAATTCTTTGAAAATAACATATAAACAGTTACCAGAATGATTTTTCTCTCAAAAAATTTGTTCACTTTGAAGTATCTGGTAATGGTGAGAGTTTATGAAAATATAAAGAAATCCTTGAATTTTTATTGTTGAAAAAGAAATTAAGCCATTTTCTGTGTTTTTTTTTATTTTTTGGTAATTTACCTCTCTATTACTTAGAATATTATACTCCTACCTATTGATTATTGAATATTCCAAATTTAAAGGCATTAGGGGAATACCTGAAAACAGAGAAACTAGTTATAACTGGGGGAAAAGTGGAGGTTCAAACTTTCAAAGAAGAAAGCTTTTCTACTTTAAAACAAAGTTGCAAGGGGGCACGTGGGTGGCTCAGTCAGTTGAGCATCTGACTCTTAATCTCAGCTCAGATCTTAATGTCAGGATCATGACGTCAAACCCTGTATTTAGCTCCATGCTGGGTGTGGAGTCTACTTAAAAACAAACAAACAAACAAACAAACAAACAAATAAATAAAAACACAAAGTTGCAGAATGTAGAAGTAGACCATCTGAGAGAGGCTGGCATCTCTTACAAAGGTAATAGCCTGCCTTGATTTAGGAAAAGCAGAAAAAGAAAATTAAAGGTAATAGTGAACTGGATATACATTTATCATCTCTTTTTCCCAAGCTCTTTTAAATGATAGTAAAGGGACAAAGCAGACCTCACAACAATAAAGAAAGTATAGGGTGGGGGGCATTAAGGAGAGTATAGGGTAAGGGGCATTAAGTGGACTATGGATTTCATGTTTCTGGGAGAAGAAAAGTAGATAGAAGGATAATGATGATGAAGGGGAGAGGTGACATGAGGCAAAATAGAGTACTTATCTACCTTGCAGAAACCTAGAGAGGTTCAGGACTTAGAAACACCAAAAATGATATAAGACGAGAACCAAAAAATGGAGGAGATGTTAAAATAAAATCCATAGAAAAATTGATTGATATGCCCTTCATCTCCACTGTCTAACTCCTCTCTCTACTTTACCCTGGAGGACACAATAGAATATCCTTCCTTTTGAAAAAATTTAAATAGTCTGGGATAGACTAAGGTGGTGAGGATAGGAGTTGTGTGTCCAAGGTGAAACGTTTTGCATTCTGGCATCTAGAGATTCCCAAATGCAAGACAATTTCCCTGCCTGATCACTTTACTATGAAAGTAGCCAGTGATAAATTCTATTCGTGTTCATTCAACTATTCTATTGATTCATTCTCATATACAACAAGGCAATGTAAGATCACCTAGATGATTGAGTAAAATGTACAATATAAAAAAAAAATCAAGAAAAACATAAAAATAGATACTAGTGGACACAGATATTATATTAGGAACATAAATAAATAATTAGTGCATGCAGAAATACTAAAAAGGGGAATAAATAAAGAATAAATGCTATTAAAAAGGAACAAGTAGAGAATAAGGAAAAAATCCATGAAATTAAAAAAATATGGCTAATTTGTTTTTAAATCATTGGAAGGTTAAAAGTCAAAGAACAGAAGAGAATGCTCAAAAATAAACACATACATATATGGTCAAACTAATTTTTTACAAAGGTGCTAATAAACACATCTTTTCAATAAATGGTGCTGGGAAAACTGAACAGCAACATGCAAAAGATTGAAATTGAATCCTTATCTTACCCCCCCCCAACACACACAAAATCAACTCAAAATGGATTAAAGACCTAAACATAAGACCTGAAACTATAAAACTCTTAAAAGTAAACATAAGAAAAAGGTCTTTAACACTGATCTTGATTTTTTTAATATAACACTAAAGCACAAAAATAAACAAGTGGCATTATATAGCACTTGTTTATTTCTACATAGCAAAAGAGACAATCAAAATGAAATGAATGAATGGAATGAAAGAATGTTTGCAAACAATGTATCTGATAAGAGGTTTATATCTAAAAAATATAAGGAACTCCTATAATTCAATAGCAAAATAACAAATAGCCCAACCAAAACAGCAAAGAACTTGAATGAACATTTTTCCAAGATTCACAAATGGTCAACAAGTATATAAAAAGGTGCCCAACATCACTAATCAACGGGAGATGAAAATCAAAATCAAAATAAGCTAACACCTCACACCTGTTAGGATGGCTATTCTCAAAAAGTCAAATGATAACAAGTATTTATGAAGTTGTAGAAAAAAGGGCACCCCTATGCACTGTTGGAGAGAAATATACAATAGGTATAGCCATGATAGAAAACAGTATAATAAAGGTTCCTCAAAACATTAAAAATAAAACCACCACCATATGATCCAGCAATTCCACTTCTGGGTATAAGAAAAGAAAGAAAGAAAGAAAGAAAGAAAGAAAGAAAGAAAGAAAGAAAGAAAGAAAGAAAGAAAGAAAGAAAGAAAGAAAGAAAGAAAGAAAAGAAAGAAATCACTATCTCTAAGATATATTTGTGCTCCCATGTTCATTGCAACATTATTCATAGTAGCCAAGATACAGAAATATCCTAGTGTCTGTCGATGGATAAATGGATAGAGAAAATATGATATTTTAAACAAAGAAAGAAAGAACATCAAGCTCATAGTAATAAAGAAGAGAGTGCTTACCTAAAGCTGGGGGGATGAGAGAAAAGGAAAGATATTGATCAAAGGGTAAAACCTTTCAGTTACAAGATGAGTATGTTCTGGAGACCTAATGAACAGCAGTAGCTGGCTGTACTATTAGGTGACTATCGTTAATAATCATGTACTATACACATGAAATTTACTAAGAGTGTATATCCTAAGTATTCTCACCACACATATACAAACTATGTGAGATGATGGATATGTTAATTAGTTCAAGAATTAATTTGATTGTGGTACTCATTCTACAATGTATACTTATATAAAAACATCACTTTGTACACCCTAAATATATACAATTGTACTTTAATAAAGCTGGGGGGAAGTAGGACAAAAAGAAAATATTAGAGCTAATATAATTAGGAAATTATTCTATGAAGCCCAACAGCCAACTGAAAGAAATATCAGAAAGCTCCTTTTTCATTAGGAAATCAAAAGGAAAAAAATTGTTAAGGAAGTACTTGAAGAGAATTTCCCCCAATTAAAGAACATGATTCCTTAAGAATGAAAAGACCCATTGGGTATTTATATTGATTATTTAAAAAAAAACCCACAACTACATAATTATTTAAAATTTTCAGAGCACCAAGGATAAACAGAAGATTCTAAAAGTTTCCTAGAAGAAAACAGAGGCCAAATATATGGCCATAACTATCTATCTATCTATCTATCTATCTATCTATCTATCTATCATCTATCATCTATTTATCTATTTATTTATGTAATCTCTACACCCAACACAGAGCTTGAACTCATGGCTTTGTGATCAAGAGCCCCATACTCTTCTGACTGAGGCTGCCAGGTGCCCCTGTGGCCATAACTTTTAGATTAGAATCTTCTTCTCAGCAACAGTAGTCCCTTATAAAAAAGAATGAAGCAACAACTTCAAAATTCCAAGAAAGAATGTAGCAGCAATGTCCAAAATAGCCAACTGTGGAAGGAGCCTCGGTGTCCATCGAAAGATGAATGGATAAAGAAGATGTGGTTTATGTATACAATGGAATATTAGCCATTAGAAATGACAAATACCCACCATTTGCTTCAACGTGGGTCGAACTGGAGGGTATTATGCTGAGTGAAATAAGTCAGTCGGAGAAGGACAAACATTATATGGTCTCATTCATTTGGGGAATATAAATAATAGTGAAAGGGAATAGAAGGGAAGGGAGAAGAAATGGGTAGGAAATATCAGAAAGGGAGACAGAACATGGAAGACTCCTAACTCTGGGAAATGAACTAGGGGTGGTGGAAGGGGAGGAGGGCAGGGAGTGGGGGTGAATGGGTGACGGGCACTGAGGGGGGCACTTGACGGGATGAGCACTGGGTGTTATTCTGTATGTTGGCAAATTGAACACCAATAAAAAATAAATTTATTATTAAAAAAAAGAATGCTTTTTAAATAAGAATTCTATACTATCAATTGAGTGACTGAATGACTGGGAAACCGAAAATTTACTGAGCTATCCCATTCTTTTGCCAGATACCTTACTTGAAATATCAAGATACCTTTAAGGGCGGTATTATTTTCACAATTCTCAAAAGAAATCTGCTAATAGGTCAACCCAATGAAAAAGCAGCAAAGTCAGAAATACACCTGCATCAGTCTGCTACTCTTTTTCTAGAATATAGCACCAGGCCTTTGTTTTTAAAATTAATTTATTATTTTTTTTAAAAATTAATTTTTTTAAAGCAGGTTCCATGCCCAATATGGAGTCCAACACAGGGCTTGAACTCATGAAATCTTGAACACCTGGGATTGAGACCTGAACTGAGATCCAGGGTGGGCCACGTAACTGACTGAGCCAATCAGACATCCCAGCACCAGGCCTTTGAATGCACAAAGGCAGACTAGCTGACACAGTGAGGAAGCTGCAATGTGGAAGTAGGGAGAGTAATCCACTACTGGGACTTTAGGGCAAAGGGAAAGCTGCTGCCACCTATAAATGGCATTGTTGCTACCCTGGCAACTTTCGAAGGTTAGTGTTCCAGCTGACAGCATACAACTGAAGAGATTTCACAGATTGAGGTATATACAATTTTCAAGTCAAATACAATGAAGCAACTCCCATTAAAGATTGCTGGCTTAATGGTGCTAACTTAAAATAGGAAACAAATTCAAACCAAAGCACAGATTCCCCCTACATGTTAATGCTCTCTTTCTCTTTCAAACCATGCCCTGAATCCCATTTATTCACTCATGAAACAAATATGCATTATATCTGAGGACCTTCCCCTAGGCACTATGCCAACGAAGATGAATGAAATAGAAAGTCTCTGTCGTCATGAAATGCTGTCTGCGAAGATAATGAAGAGGATTCGGTGAGAGAAAAGAATGCAAGGGGGAGGGAGACTTGCTTGGTTGGAATGATCAGAGAAGGGCTCTCCGGCAAGGTAACATTTCAGTGGATTCAACAGATCTAGCTATGTGAAGAGGTGCTGTGATGGGTGCTGATTACAGACAGGGAAGAGTAGTGCAAACACCCCAAGGTGAGAAACAGCTTTGGGGGCTCAAGGAACTGAAATATTGGACCAAAGTAATAGAAAGGGAGGATGGACCAAGATGAAACTGGAAAGGTAATTAGAACCATTAGCACATTGGGCCTGTAGGCTACTGTAGGAAATTAGAAGAGACTCCAAGCTGTGATGAAAACTCTCTGAAGACCAAAAAGCACAGCAGGGACATGAACTCGGGCATAGTCCTGTGTTTTATCCACTTAAGGACCTCATCATGTGTGCATACCACAGGCATCTCAAAACCAAAACCAACAGACATCATCTTCCTTGCCCCAAAGCCTTCAACCCTTTCCACGCCTCCCTTCAAATACTTATTGAGAATCAACTCTTTGTCCAAATACCTCCTGGATCCCTTGTGTAGCCAAATGGCAAAATATCACCACCTTAACATTTTCAATTTCCTCACCCACACATCCAGTCAGCAAATACATCCTATTAACAAACTACATCCTACTGCAAAATGTCTAATTCTGACAGCTTTAGCTTTTATCATTGGTTATTTAATATTAATAATAATAGAGATAACACTATTGCTACAAAAACAACTATTACAAGTACTGCTAATAGTCTTACTATGGAGCAGGCTTTGTTTCTGCGTTTTATATAATTAAACACATTTATTTTTCACAAAATCCTAAGAGGTCTAGATCCACCACTTCTTTATAGTGTTCTTACTGGTTGTCAATACTCTTTCTAATCTATCCTACTCATTTCCCCCCACACAAAACTGCGATGAAGCCAAAGGACATTTATGGTATCTCAATGCTTTCAGAATGACATCTCAATTCCTTAATTTGATTATCACTTTATCATGGTCTGGTCCTAATCTGTGCTTCCTAATACATAACCCTCTTATTCTCTACACATAATAGATTTTTGCTACACTGGAATAAAAATATTTGCAATTATCTGAATACAACATTTTTCAAATTATAGTCTGAGCACCCCGAGGGCTCCCTGAAACCCCTTTAGGGGGTCCACAGATTAAAACTTAATAATACTTAGAAGTTATTTGTGTTTTTACTTTCATATTCTCATGAGTGTATAGTGGAGTTTTCCAGAGGCTACTTGATGTGTGATTTCACAACAGACTGAATATAAAGCATATATGAGAACCCAGCTCTCCTCTATTAAGCCAGACATTAAAGAGATTTACAAAAAATATAAAGCAATGCTATTCTTCTTACTAATACTTTGTTTTGAGAAATATAGTAATTTTTCATGAAAGTATGTTGTGGATATTAATATGCAAGTGGTTTATTATTGTTTTAAAAAGGAATTAATAAATATTTCTAAAATTTGTTTTAATTTCTAATACGGTAAATATAAGAAGATAATTACCCCATAAATTAAAAGTCTTTGGGGTCCTCAACAATTTTTACAGTTGCAAAGGGGTCCTAAAATTGAGAACCACAATTCTCATGGTTAGGAATATATGCTTTATTATTTTTTTTAAAGATTTTATTTATTTATTGAGACAGAAAGAGACGCAGAGGGAGAAGCAGACTCCATGCAGGGAGCCTGATGTGGGACTCGATGCCAGGTCCCCAGGATCACACCCCAGGCTGCAGGCGGCGCCAAACCGCTGCGCCACCGGGGCTGCCTGGAATATATGCTTTAAATCAAATTGACCTGGAGGTACTAAAAACTTTTTGATCTCAGGGAAGTTAAAGTTAAATCAGGATCCTGAGTTTCTTCAATAGAAAAATGGAGGGCCTTCTGCCCAGGGTGTGATCCTGGAGACCCGGGATTGAGTCCCAGGTCGGGCTCCCTGCATGGAGCCTGCTTCTCCCTCTGCCTGTGTCTCTGCCTCTCTCTCTGTGTCTCTCATGAAAAAATAAATAAAATCTTTTAGAAAAATGGAAATAATAATTATTATCAACTTTATAGGCTAATAGAACCAAAATACTTGAGCCAGAATTGGCACCTGCAAACATGCAAAAATGGAGAGTCTGCCATTATCATCATCAACATAACAATCGTTTTAATTGTCATTTTCAAATGTGCTCTGGCTTTTCAGCTTCTAAGTTATCAGTGATCTTATCTCTGCAGGGATAATTCTCTTTTAGAGAATTTTTTACCTACTGAGAGCCAACAGCAGTAGGATAATATTTTGTAGAATTAGGAAGTGACTCTCACTCTTCCTTGGACCTATCATTCAGGCAGTTGAGCACTCAACTCAGAACCAAAGAAGGCAGACCCAAAAAGACCAAAGTGTTACATTCTTTGTTTATTAGTTTCTAACTACACTTTTATAACTTATAGCAGGGATATTAATCTTAGAGTCTGGTGCCTGGGAAGGGAATAAAAAGGACTTTTGAAGATCAAAAGCTTGGCTTTAAATACTGAGCACCAATGCCTGGCGGATTGAAAGCTTGGCATTTATTCTATGAGGAAGAAAAAGAAGGGAAGAAAGCAAGCTGATTGCATAAGAGCATTATGATGAAAGGAAACCAAAGTCTGACCAAGTGGCAGGAAGCATGAAGATCAGATGGGCAAGTCTACATATTGGATGTCCCCTGAATTTCTGATAAGCTCATTAAATTCAGTCCTGAGAGAGGCAGATGAATGATAGAAATCACAGAGAGATTACGGGAAATCCCACAGATGGCAGTGGAGACCAGGGCCTCAAGTTCTAAAGTATAGCCCTGAGGTTATAAACTTCTTGGAGATGGAGAAACCTCATGTCTAACCACTGTGGGACCTGAGTGACAGGTGTGACAACTGTTCATGAAGACTGCTGAGTACATCAGCTTGGAGTCCTATAATCCTAACATCAGGTGAAAGAGAATGCTAGAAGTGCCTATAGCTCCCTGAGAGAAAAGCAAAAGACAGTTAAGAATATGCTGGTAGACCCAAAGTTGCCAGGAGTCAAATGAATGCATGAGCATTGGATTGGAGGTAACTATATGACCACATTCACTAGTAACAGATAATAACATCAATATCAGGAAATAGAAAAGAGTCACACCTAAGCCAAGACTGGGGAAAAAAACCCCATAAACTAAACATATTTGATAAAGAACTTGTATCTAGCCTCTTTAAAAAATCTCTTACAATGATAAAAAAGACAACCTGATAAAATGTGAGTGAAATAGTTGAAGATACTTACCCAAAGAGAATGTACAAATGGCAAATGAGCACATGAAAATATGTTTAACATTATTAGTCATTAGAGAAAAGCAAATTAAAGCCATTATGAAAAGCACTGCATACCGATTAGAATTGCTAAGGCTAACTGTATCAAGTGTTGGTGAGGATGTGGAGCAACGGACCATGTCATACAGTAATGGTGGGAATAAATCACACTCTGGAAAATATTTGGTAGTTTTCTTTGAACAGACACCATTCAGTCCATTCATAGATATTTATTCAAGGGAAATAAAAACATATGTCCACACAAATATTTGTATTTGAATGTTCATAACAGCTTTATTAAATAGCCAAAAATTGGAGGAACCCAAATGTCTACCAACTGGTGAATGCTATAGTACTTCTACACAATGTAATACTTACCATTAAACAACTAATGATGAACGGTACCTAGATATATCTCAAAATCTTGTGGTAACTGAAAGAATCCCAAAACAAAAGGCTATATGCTGTATGATTCCATTAATATGATATTTTACAAAGAACAAAACTACAGTGACAAATGGTAGATCGTTGGTTCCTAGTGCCACATGGTGGGAAGAGGGGGTTGATTTCAAAAGTGCAGAACACAACCTTTTAGGGTAATGGAAATATTTTCTGTGCTATCCAATATGGTAGCCCCTAGCCACATGACTATTGAGTGCTTGACATATGGTTCATATCACCAAAGGACTGGATTTTTTATTACATATAATTTAAATTAAATGAAATATAGATGAAATTAAAAGTTACAATGGGGGATCCCTGGGTGGCTCAGAGGTTTAGCGTCTGCCTTTGGCCCAGGGTGTGATCCTGGAGTCCCGGGATCGAGTCCCGCATCAGGCTCCCTGCATGGAGCCTGCTTCTCCCTCTGCCTGTGTCTCTGTCTCTCTCTCTCTCTCTGTGTCTCTCATGAATGAATAAATACAATTTTTTTAAAAAGTTACAATGGAAAACTTTTATGTATGTTTGGAGAAAATTGGGCCTTTTAATCCAGTTTTTTTACTGTGAATTTTATAAAAATTTTATACAAATCATGTGTTTTTGATGAAAATTTTGTGCCTGAATTGTGATATCCTGTAAGGGTAAAACACACAATGAATTTCAAAGAATTAATGTGAAGAAAGATGTAAAATACTTTGTTGATATATTTTTACATTGACTACATGTCAAAATAACAATATTTGGCTATATTAAGTTAAATGTATTTAATTGATTTATTACTAAAATCAAGTTATCCTTTTTTCTATTTTTTAATAAAATGTGGCCCCTGGAAATTTTTAAATTAAATTATGTGGTTTATATTATATTTCTATTGGACAGCACTATTTTATATAATGATCATGGGAATGGTTATAAGACCTTATGCCCTATCAAAATTTATTGAACTGTACATTTAAAACTAGCACATTTGGGGGCACCTGTGTGGCTCAGTCAGTTAAGTGTCTGCCTTTGGCTTGGGTCATGATCTCAGGGTCCTGGGATCAAGCCCCGTGTTGAGATCCCTGCTGCGCGGGGAACCTGCTTCTCCCTCTCCCTCTGCCGCTGCCGCTAGCCCTGCTTGTGCTTGTGCTTTCTCTCTCTCTGCTAAATAAATAAATACATACATACATACATAAATAAATAAATTCTTTAAAAATAAATTAAACAAAACTAGCAAATTTGATAACATGTCAATTATACCTCATACAACAGATTAAAATAAAAAAAAACAACATACATCAAAGAATACCATCAGGAAGACCAGTCAAGATGAGCTACATCTGGAGATGGGAAAAATAAATTATTTTTGCGGGGTGGTAAAAAATGAGGTTACACCTGGAGTAGAGGATAAAATGAGTAACACCTGGGAAGGACTTGCTGCTTTATGCCTCTTGGGGATAAGTGCCATCTGGAGTAGGGACAAGATGAGTTATGGCTGGAAGGCGGCACCCCAAGGATAGAGGCCCATATGGGACGCCAGAAAAAGTAAATACTCCTTTGCTGATTCCCATGAGGACAGAGGATGGACGAGGGATGCCATTCTGTAGGGGAAGGGGAAAGGACAGAGGGGTTGGGTATGTGTGCAATTAATTGATTGTGTAAATCTTAAATTTTCAGTTGAAAAATGAAAGTCATTGCATTACCATGAGTTGGCAACACTACATCTTCTGACATCAATCAGCAGAAGTGAAAGTTAAAATCAACCAACAAAGGTACAGTTTTGTACGAGTGAGTTGGTGAGCTATTGTAACTATATGTTTTAAGCCATGAACATGCCCAGAAGTCAAATTCTTTATGTACATTCCCATATTCTATCCTCTCAAATCAAATGATATGATCCCCCAAAACCATGGTACCCAAAGTGACATAAGGTATACCTTGGACACTACAGCAAACTCACAGGGGTGTATGGCAAATTTAAAATTTTTTAAGGAAACACACCTCTCAGATGCCACGTAAACCACTAACATGAGGTAGATCACATGTATCACATTGTGCTTTATGTCACATGTTTGCAAAGCTTAGTTTTCAGTGATTGCTATTTCCAACTAATTATGGTTTGAAAATTAATATGAAAGCACAAATCTGGTTCAGAAGTTGAGGACATTGTTCAGTGCTCAGCAGGTCCTTGTGATTACATAAAAGTTATATTAATTTTTTTCTCTTAAATTATATCTATTTTTTCAAAATTCTACTAAATTATTTGGATGAAAATATGTATGAAGTTGTTCAGAGCTACTTAATAGCTCTGTGAAACAATTACTAAGACAGTAAAGGCTCTGGGAACTAAGCAAGTTTAGAGATCTCTGCCCTTCAAGGTTCATATCATTGTTTCCACATTGTAGGAGAAGCAGCTGATAACCTGAGTATGGAGGAGTTTGCCCAAGGGCAAATACTACTAGGTACCAGGCTTCGGTACCTACTTCCACGCACCCCTCGACATAAAACTCATGCTCTTTACCTTCTAGGTTTCCTTTATGATCCTTCAGTACAGCTCCTGGAGACAGTCACCCAAGAAAAGGCAGATGGCCCATGGAGAAGTAATAGTGGGAGAGGAGTTCCCTTGGGAGTGAAAGAGGGCATTGGGAGGTCACAAAAAGAAGCAGGGTCAGTGACCCCAGCTGTTTCTAACCACCAACAATTCCCACAATTGAAATTTACACTGAGAGATTAAGTGACTTATTTGGGGTCCCATGAGGACCTCGTCCATCCTCCTAGAGTATGATATCCTACCCCCAGCAAAAATGGAGGAAAGAGGGAGTAATGTTGTATTAAGTCAAGCTCTCTTGAGTTCAGTTCATTAGCGTCTTGGGTGTTCCTGGACTTTTATTCTAACCATAATATGCTTCAAAGAATGATAATGTGACCCTTTTCTTATCCTGATGTGATAAAATTGTGAAGCATTTTCTTCACAATTATACACATATTACTATCCTCTTAAGAGGTCAGTAAAACATTTCATTTAGAAACCTGATTTATTTGCATCCATAATATTCCTGTTAGTTAGACAATATACCTAATACCCTTGCATGAAATATTTTTAATTAGCCTTTCCAAAATATAGAGGGAAGCCTCCTGAATAAGAGAAGGCATTAACTATCTTAAACAGGAACCCATTTGCAGATTAAATTTGCCAAAAGGTCAGCTTGCAGCTGCCACTGTGTTGCAAACCCCAATGTCCTCTGTGTCACATACTGTGACATATCTTGAGAAGAGTCAGGGTCTTTTCCAGTCCGCTGATTCTCTGTTTCAATTAGAATAGATTTAAGAGTCCCCAAGCTCTGGTTTCGAGGTGGCCTTGCACAATATTATTAATAATTCAATCATACCTGTGCTGATAACAGATTACATTTATACCATCCTATACACACACACACACAAAATAGCCCAAACAGATTAAGGACTACCCCATGGCTAATTTCTTTAGCAGTTTCATATCTGATTGACATCCATTTATCTAATTGCAGCTAGAAGATTTAATTTTCATTTTGTTGGCTTAGAATTAATGAGAAAACCTGTTTACTTTTTAAATATTTGACTCATCTCCTGAATAAGTTGAGATAGTCCATTCCATGGGGTGAATGCTATATTTTATCAGTTTTCAATTTCTGAATTCATTTCAGCTGAGTCTAGCTATTTACACTTTGAAACCTAATATGAAATTTAATCTTTCATTGCAAATAATTCCATTTTTTATGTGAGGCTAACAATGAAGTGGGCAGCAGAGTGTTCATTTGGAAATTCAGAAAATTTTAGAGACAGAGAACATCTTAAAGAGCTCTCCAGCCCTGGGTTTAAAACCTGCTTTGATTGTTTATGAACTTCCAAGTAACCCAGGATAGTTTATTTAACCCAGATTTGAGACAAGTGAGGTGCCTAGTGCACAAAATGTGAGGTGTTCACTCTCAGGGTTGTGGCATGGCCTGTGAGTGAGTACCTCCTTCCTTAACTTTTGTGCCATAGGCTCATAGCTTGCTTGGCTCCAGTCCTAACTCTGGTCTCAGAGGATCCCTTGCTTTATCTGCTAAAATGTACTGCTACTAGCAACCTTTCTCATGGTGGTGTCGTGAGGATGAAATGAAATATTTCACACCAAGCCCTAAACATATTGCCTGGCACATAGTAAGCATCAATCAGTGTTCAATGATGTTGCTATTAATAGTATATTATTGTTATGGACTCAACTGCCCCCTGCTCCCATTCATATATTGAAGCCCTAACTCCCAATGTGATGGTATTTGAGGTGGGGCCTTTGAGAGGTGACTGGGATTAGATGATGTCATTAAGAGTGGGGTCCCCATGATGGGGTTAGTATCATTATAAGAATTTGAGGACACATCATTTGAAGACACAGCAAAAGGTAGCTCTGTGCAAGCCAGGAAGAGGACACTCACAAAAACCTGATCATTTCATCACCCACCCATCTTGGGGACTTTCAGCCTCCAGAACAGTAAGAAATAAGTTTTTATTATTTAAGCCACTGGGTTTTGGTATTTTATTATGGCAGCCTAAGCACACTAAAACAATTATGTTGTATTATGCAATTTGATGGTGTTACATTTAGCCTTTCAGTGGTCTGTTAGGCTCTTTTTAAAATAAAGTAGAAAATCATTAACATGTCACCAAAACCCAGAATGATCTGGTCCCTGAATACCTCTTCAGCTTTATCTTCTAATATTCTTCCTGAAAATCTCTGCACAACAATCACACTGGTCTTCTTTTTGGATTCTTGAACATACCATGCTCCATCTCCTTATCTGCCACAGGGCCTTTACATATGCTGTTCCTAGTCCAAAATGTTTTAGTATCCTTTTTCATACAGTTAACCCCCTTCTCCTTGATATTACACTCCATCATATCCTTAGGGCTTAATTCAGACCTGTCAGACATTTTTTTGGTTTTATAATAAATCACAGTTGGTACTTAAGCATTTATTTACTTGTTTATCTGATTACCATCTCTCTCTCTCCCACTAGGTGCTAAACTCCAAGAGGGCAGCAACACTTTTTACTTTGATTGGCAATTTGTCCTCAGCACAGTAACTTGTAATCAATGGATGTACCATAAGTAATTCTTTAGTGATTGGCATAAACAATATTGCCACAGCTTCATCCTTGTTAGGGCTATTTTCAGTCAGGCATAGGGCATGCATGGCCTTCCATGGGAGACTAGTGCCTTTCTTATCAATGGTTCTAAAAGGTTCTGGGACCAGTTCCAATGTGGAGGAGTGGTTTCTCCATAAGAAGTAATGCTTAGACACCAACTGTTTGTGCTATAATTCAACTCATTTCTGACACTACTTACCCCAAATATTGGAGGTTGCCTCCTTGCATTTGATTAGTTTGCTAGAGAGGCTCACAGAACTCTAAGAAGCATTTTCCTTAGTAGATTACTGGTTTATTAGGAAAGGATATAACTCAGGAACAGCCAGATGGAAGAGATGCACAAGGCAAAGCATGGGACAAAGACTCAGAGCTCCCAGCCCCCCTGTGATGCCACCACTCTCCCCAAATCTCCATGTGTTCACCAACCAGGAAGCTCCCCAAACTCTGTCTTTTGGGGGTTTTATGGAGGCTTCATTACATAGGCATCACGGATTAAATCATCGGCCACTGGTGCTTGAAATCAACCATCAGTCCCTCTCCCCTCCTGTGAGGTTGAGTTGGAACCAGAAGTTCTAAACCCTCTAGTCCCATGCCTGGCTCCACTGGTAGCGATCCCCCAGCCCCAGGTAATCTCCAGAAGTCACCTCCTTTCATAACAAAAGACACAATTCTGGCTATCATTGCTTAGGAAACTCTAAGGTTTTCAGGAGCTCTGTGCCAGACAGGGATGAAGACCAAATATATCTATTTCCTATTGTAAGTTATAATATCACCAGTTCTCACTGCATATGTTCCTCAAAGTGAGCCCAAATGATTCTTCTTTTTACATGGCATGCTTAGTTCCTATTTTCTTCCACAAGCAGTCATGTTCTTTGCATATTTATCAGCTCACAAGTGTTTGTTGAGCATCTAGAACAAATAGCACAGTATGTTTGGCTGGGTATACACAGTGACTACGGGCCACACTCTCCACTGAAGATTCTCAGCACAGCGCGGAGAACAATGCTCTGATTTATGTGATTATGTTCCTAAGACATCTATAAAATACCCTAAGAAGAATGGTCATTTTCTTTGAGGAGCCGGGGGTCACTTCCTGAATGAGGCGACTCAGCTAAACACCTGAAGAGTGAGTAGGAGTTACACAATGCGGGTTGGAGGGGAGAAAACCAATACTCTCAATGACCAAGAACAAGAACAGAGGAAGGGTGACGAGGCATTTTGCACAGCTGCAAAGAGGGGACCTGATCCACAGTCTTTTCTGTTCTTTCAACATTCACTTATTCATTCATGTATTCACTTACTCATACCCAACACTTAGTAAGTTCCTGCTATATGCATAGTATTACCTTGGTATGGAAATACTATAGGAAAAAAAAAGACAGATGAGTCTCAAACTCTTTGGGAGATTACATACTGGTATGTGGAAAGCCTTTCTGTCTAGGGAACTTTCATCTAACCTGCAGGAAATGTTGCTGAAAATACCATGCGCTCACCCTGTAGGCAGATCCCTGTCTAATGCTTCATTTTGGCCATTCTTGAAAGGTAGTTGTCGTGTGGAGACTGCTCATAAGGGCAACATGTTTTGGAGGCAAGACTGAGTTTATATTTGGCTGGAAGTATATTTGCTATGAGCTCAGAGGCACAAAGAGAGCCAAGTACTAATGCAAAAACCAGGCTAAACAAATACTTGTTGTTATCATTACTGGGCTGATGGGAGAAGGCAGAGGGATAGAATGGGAATTTTGGAAAAGGCATTCTTTACATGTGACTGGCCTGGAGGAGGAGGCTTTATGTTTGAGTAAGACAAGGAGGATCCTTGAGGCTCACTATCGCCTCCCATATCTACTGTGACTGGTCATTTTACACCAAACTTTCAAACTACCCCTACACTCAAGGCAGAAATATTCAAGGAAGTTCTCTGCTTAGTAAGAATGGAAAGAAATAGAGGCCAATATGTATTTCTAGGAAGGCAAAAATTCCCTTTGCATACTAGGCCTCCTTTTTTTATTTTCTGATTTTCCATGATTTTTCTAAACCTGATGCATTGAAACAGCTCCTTCAGTTTCCCAATCTCATAGCTACCATTACCCATAAGGATCCTAAAAGACCTGGCTCTTAACTTATATGATTATCTTTATTTTGAAAAGAGGAAACTGAATTTGGACATGAAGAATTTGAGGAACTTAACCATCACCTCAAATAAATATAATAAATATATTTTGGTTGCTGCTCAGGAATTCAAATTGAAGGACTAAAAGCTAAACTCTTAAATCCTTTATTTTTATGTTTTATTTTCTTTTTAAAAAGATCTTATTTATTTAAGAGATAGAGCAGAAGCAGGCTCCCGGCTGAACAGGAAACCCAAGGTGGGGCTCAATCCCAGGGACCCTGGGATCATGACCTGAGTGGAAGGCAGATGCTTAACCAACTGAGTGCACCCAGGCACTCCCTCTTAAATCCTATAATGAATTAAACTGTAAGGAGAGATCCTTTAAAGTGACAGGACTGTTTGAGGCCAAATTTCCTCCTGTGATTTACTAAAATGAAACTTGCTCATGCTTTCCACTTGCCACTTATGTAGGATTTTCAGATGGGGATAACCCAACTCCAAATCTATGGGTTATAAAGAATCATCAGAGAGAATGACATACGGTGGAGAGCAGGTGGTTTTTAGAGGCAATATTAACTATGTATATATGAAATCACAACAAGTATAAATATTTAATTTCTAATGTTTAAAAGAGAAAAGAGGGTTTCTTTGAAAGTGGGCTTTAATGCATATGTAAATTAATTATAATTCATGACATTCCTCACACAAATCATTATTTCGGAAAATGATGCAATCACTTCAAATCAATATTGACATTTTGAGTGTTACAATACTTTGAAAGATTTACTGCAGTGTATTTTCTCTTTCCCCTAAAGAGAGCCTTCTATCATGAGCAAGAAAGTAAGGTGAAATACAAAAAAAGCCACATGCTTTTCATTTGTCAAGCCTGTGTGCCTTGAGTTCAGAGACCATCTATGGGGTCCCTTGGAAAGCAGTGGTTAGGTGGGCGACAGTTTACACAACTGTCGAATTGGACTGCATCCTGGTACCTCATCACAACCTGTATAAGGGTCACACCCAAAAGCTAATGGTCTGTATATTTTCCTATCCACCATTTCTCATCTCTGGTGACCTACAACTTCAAGGTGTATTCACAAGTATCTCCAAATTTGATCTCCTGGCACAACCTGCTCAACAAAGTATTCCACGTGTGGAAACTAACTAAGTATCCAACGGAAGTAATGAAACTGATGCTGTTGTAAAAATATGTTGTTGGCTGGGATGGCCCTATGTTAAGCATGAGTTATCAGCAGATGGAGACACTGGGGAAGAATACAGGTCACGTGCTGGTGAATTAATATTATAGGACTGGGTTTTATGAACAAAGCCATCTTCTTTGCAGGAAGAAGATTTGGTAGCCCAAATGAGAGCTACAAAGAGCCCTACTAGATATTGACCCATCCTTTGTGGTACAGTTTGGGGTCCAGGGACTTCAAGTCCCCTTCTAGCTCAAAAATGTCTCACTAACTAGCCCATCACTCTCTGTATTAGAATCAGCAATGGCTTCCACAAAAACCATTCTCACCTGGATGTCCCAGTCAAACTGCACACATTTTGGAGCTAAAGCCAATGTGTTCTTTTCCTCTTTGCTCTTTTCTTTTCCTCCAAATCTATTTTATCCACAAATCCAGCAAATGCACTTTCTACATAGCTCTCAAATATGTCCTTATCTATCTCTACCGCCACTCCTCTGGCCTAAGGCACCATCACCATCCCCTCCATGAGAAGGCAACAGCCTTCTCAACTGGGCCTCCTGCTTCCACTTTCGCCCCTTGAAATCTATAATCTGCAAGTAGCTAGAGAAAAACATCTTTAACAATTATGAATTAGATCATGCTGTTCTTCTACTTAAAATCCTCCAATGTCTTCCCCTGTGCTCAGAATAAATTCCAAATTGCTTATCCTGGCATTCAGTTGAAAACATTCTTCCCACAACCCTCTGCAAACCCAGCTCTCTCTCATTCATGTACCTTTTTCCTCTCCCACCCCATCAATCAAGAGAAGTTATCCTCCCTACACACACACACACACACACACACACACACACACACACACACACACTGCATACCGCCTCCACTATTAGGACTTTTTCATAACAGTTTCCCTGCTGTGAAATTTCAGCACCCTAGACATTAAGGTTATATCACAGAGCTGCTGTTCCTTTACCCTGAGTTCAGCTGTCACATCCAGGTGCAGACTTTAAGAAGGGATCTGTTCTAATCATTACATTTCCTTAGCCAGTGACTCATTAGATTAACTGCCCTTTGTCCCTGCCCAGATATGATTTTGTTTGGTTCATATAGTATTATATATTCTGAGCCATTGTCAAAAATCACCTATTAACTCCTTCCCTTCTGCTCCAATTCTTAGGCTTGCCTCCTCTTGGCTAATGTTTAAGAATCGTGAACAAAATCAAACAAAACCTCCATATCCACACTTTTCCTGCACTCTTTTTTCCTCATACCTTTTTGGAATCCAACAGTCTTAAGAAAAGTTACACCTTATTGCCCTAAAAGCCTCTTGTCCTTCCAGGGATGATAGAAAAGTCATTTATAGAAACCAGACTGGTGAACACATGACTTTCACTTTGGGGCCAGCTGTGATTCCCATTGAAAGCTCCCTGAAGACAGTGCATTAGAATAACATCTCTAAAGGAAATCAATAACTTTATTCACTTTGAAGTGGTTTATTCAGCATCTGGCCCATAGCTGGTATTAAAATATTTGTTGCAAACACTACATGATCCACTACAAAAAGAGGCAAAGTGTTAATATTTTAAAATGGTATTTGAGTTATGTAAATTCTCTCCAACCCAGAAGAATATAAAGGGAAATTCTAACCAGATGTTACAACCTATTGTTTTGATCACTCAGCGAACATTCTATCTCTCTGAGGGTACAGTATGATCTCATCATATACATAGTTAATCAAATGATTACAAGTATACACACTCGGTAGAGAGTGACAGAGAAAAAGAGTAAGTCATTTCTCTCCATCTCTCTATGTCCTTGGTTGCTGTTGTACCCCCAACACCAACAGTACCTGGCATATGATTGTCATCTAAGCTATATGGAATCAATCAAAGAATGCACATAGCTCATAGGTGACGGAACCAGGATTCTAAGCCAGATTGGTCTGATTGCAAGCCTATGTCCCAGAGCTAAACTGTATTGACTTTCTTCATTCGTCTGAGTTACCATGATGTTTTCTGGTGCTATCCTTTGAGATGTATGCTCTCCTGACTGTCATTACCTGTGTTTATGTTTTTCTCACCAAGCGCCTATAGGTGCCTCAGGGCGGGATCATTCCTTGTTCGACATTTCTCAGAGCCAAGAAAAAAGCAAGTATTCCCGCTTGCTGGTGTCCATCAATTATTCTGTGTGCAATTAAGAAATTCATTTTATAGATAAAAATCCTTATTTATAGAGAGGCTCAAAGCTATTCCCAAGAATTACACACAGTTATTGGCAGAGTTAGTTTCAGAACCTAAATAACTTGGCCTCTTCACATTCTTTTATGAACAGGGAGGGCTACAAAGAAATAAATGATCTGTCTCCTGGCTGCCAGTCCATATTCCTGTGAATACCACAGTGACTGCCCACTTCAACCGTTTTACAACCTAGATGTAGCCAGATCAGAAGACAAGGAAAGTGAACAGTCTGATGAACAGAAAAACATTAAGTTCTGCTTTGCTCAGCTCTTACTGAGTTCTGTCATTATACTTGCTACCTGAGGATACAAAGTATTTATTGAATAATACAGTGCCAAGTAATCTGACATCTATCCTCAGCCAAAACACAGGTGAATCATCTCAAGCACAGAGGGACCCATGTCCCTTTTCAGCTTACCTGTGCTGTTCACGGGTGCTCTCTCAAACTGTGAGCATGAGAATGCCTCCCCCCCACCCACCCCGCCTGCCTTCTCTTGAAAACATATAATCTGGCCCACCTGCATTTTCGTATTTAGGCTCCGGCAAAGAGACCATTATGAAATTGATAGAACTGCCAGAAAGGAGGATGACTTCACTGCATGTGAATTCACCGAGGAGGTGGCAGGCAGAGGCGTGGAGAAAAAGGAGGAAGAATATACAGGAAGAGAAATTTGCCTTTGGGCTTCCCACCTCTTTCTGCATGGTGTCGAGAATGGTTTTATCATGAACATGTTTGCTCCGTAACAAACGACCTCAAGTCTCTTTCCATAGAGCACAGTAATGCTAAGAGTAATGAAGAAGTTGCAAATGATAACAACAGCACATACCACTTACTGAGCCAGGGATGAGGTGCTGACACTCTGCGAAGCCTTTGTACATATTCTTTTATCCCATCCTAACAACTCCTCCCTGTGTCATTCCCACTAAGACCCTTTAAGGACTCTGTGTTGCCTTTAGGATGAAGTCCAAATGCCTTAGAGTTTATGAGACCTTCTAAGATGTCATCAACCTTTGCATCTCTCCACCTCAATCTTATGCTCCCTGCACCTCTCTTAAAGGGTTTGTCTTCATCTGTACTCGAACACTTTCCGTTCTTCGCATATTTTATGCTCTCTCTTGCCTACAGGTTTTTAAATACATTCCCTTGGGAACGTATTTCTTCAACCCTTCACCTGGATAACTTGAACTTTCCCTCAATTTTTTAATAGCTTTCTCTCAGGGAGACTTGTCTCCAATTCCACCTAAACTAGATTGGGTACTCTATTGTTTGCTTCCATGATTCATTCTGTCTCCTCTTTTGTAACTCAATACCTGTAGTGACTGGTTAGATACCGACCTTCACCGGTAGATTTAACCTTTGTGAAGGCGTCTTATCACAGTTGCTTCCCTCACATTGAGCTAATTACCCATTGCATGAGTAGATCCTGAATAAATGAATGGAAATAAATTATATGCAAGATGTATATTTGAGCATTTCCATTTTGTAGATGAGGAAACAGATTAAGAGGGGTTAAATAACTTGCCCCAAGACATACACTTAGCAAATGGTGAAGCTAAACTTTGAACCCATGACTGATTCCCAGACCCAGGTTCTCACTCTCTCCGTAGCATTGCCTTCTCCAAATTTCCTCCAATTCTAACAGGAAAATAAAGAAAATAACTATAGAATATTCATCTTACAGAAAAATTGAGTGTAGAAAACTGTTGGGATTCAGAGAGGTGATCTTCCTCCCATCTGATTTCAAAGCTACCTAAGAGATGCTGGGTGAGGCTGAGTCTTTCTGCCCCTTGGGACAATGGGGCAGACTCAGCCCCAAATGAGTGCTTTCCCCCAAATATTGTTTTTATCTCTCAATCATAGGTGGTGTGGATAACAAGCAACCAACCCATAGCTACAACTTTTAGTTCTTCCCACAGATCTACATGAAAAAAGGGAAAGTGAGTTTCTCACATTCTAAGTGAGGTTGCCCAGGCAACAAAGACAGAGCCAGAGCAACAGACCACCCATTTGAGATATGATTCAGTATCTACACATTCTCCCCTACTGATGCCCAATTCCATGGTGCAGCAGCCAATCACTTTCACACATTTTTTTCAAGGAGGCATCACTGAAAGATTCACCTGTCCCTACTGGACACAGTTTGTAAAGAGGTCCCCATGGCAGCCAACCAGTTCTCTCCAGATCCTTGCTATATGGTCAGGTGAAAAGCCCTGTGTTTAATTTATAGATTATGCCAGAAGAGCAGCTCTAAAGCTGAAAACAGCTCTATAGTTCCAATTTTGTGGCTTGTAATAAGACTTTTAAAAATGGCCATTGAACTAAATACTAATTTTTGAAATTAAGTTTGTATATAATGGCAGCCACTGACAGAGCTCTGCCACTTAATGGCTGATTAATAACGGTGTGATTTTTGATAAATCGATCAAGAATTTGCTCATCTATAAAATGGGCTTACAAATATAATTACCAAAGGGTGTGTGTGTGTGTGTGTGTGTGTGTGTGTGTGTGAAGAGCCAGTAGAAAATGCACGTAAAGTGCTTGACATAATATGCGGCACATGATCAGTACCTAATGAATGAAAGTTATAGCAATTCATAGGATTTACTTGAGTTCCTGAAAAGGTAGCTGGGCAGAGAGATTAGTAAACTCACTATTCCTTTGAGTCTGTCTGCTGGTCTAAGTTTAGAAAAAGCAAGTGGGCACCATGTCTGACCCCATAATAACCAGGGAAATGGGCTTTAAATCCCTTGTGGCACAGGCTGTCTTCACTGTGCACTATAAAGCCTTCACCAAGCTTAATATAGTGTGAGGCACACAGTGTGCGCTCAAGAAATGCTTGTTGAAGCTGTCAACGATGGAATATGCAGGCAGTTCAAAGCACCATAGGCAGTGGATCTTAAAAGGAAATTGTACCCTCCTAGGAGTCATTAAACGAGTTCTTCAAGGAGGGCAGTAACAACAAGCCATCTGATTGCTTTGTTCAGAAGTACTTTCCGACTGAGTTACCCCAGAAGAGATGCTGTTTTTTGCTACATAACTGCAGGACTTCCAGTCCCTACTAGGAAATGGCTTTTCAGGATGGCTTGCTGATGCTTTTGTGTATGGAGGGAAGAGAGCCACAGAGCAGGATGAAACTTCTACCAATCTGCTCCCAGCCTCTGGCATTGTTGTGTCCTATTATGCTCTGATGTGTGTGTGTGTGTGTGTGTGTGTGTGTGTGTGTGTGGTGGGGGAGTAGATACAACAGCAGTACCCCCTTACCTCTGAAAATCAGATCTAAATGCCATTTAATTCTATTAGAAAATTATTCTATGGCATAACTTAGAGTCTGAAAGTCTTTTATCCTTTAAACACCAAAATCTCTTTGGAGAGAATTAAAATGGAAAGGGTATAAATGAGCACTTCTGTAAATTAAGCACTTTCTGGCTGAGCAGACCAAATTAGCCTTTCCTAGGATGCAGAGTACAATACGGTGGCTCTGGTCTTTGTTCTTGAGTAAAAAATTCAAGAGGGTAAATCCATTCCAGAACAAATAACCTTCAAATGCTAATTGTGCAAATCTAATACTTGTGAGTCATTAGTATTTGTAAGTCACCTAGTTTTTGCTATTTTGAAAAACAAACCACATGAAGTAGTAATTAATAAAAGATATCATGTCTTATTAACGTTCATATAGTAATTACCCAAATCACAAATCCATCTGCTAAGTAGTCAGCAAACAAGACAAACGACTGAGCTCAGTTAAACAGATTATCAAATGCCTCTGGGAATATAATCTAATAGCCCCATTCTAAGCCATGAATAAAAAAGGAGCTACTCATTTTGCCATGTGGACAGGCCATGACAATCCCATCTCCCACGTGAGCCAGGACAGAGCAATGGAGACATCCTGCAACTGGTCCTCTCTGGAGAGAATGTACTCCTTAGCCAGTGTCAATGTTACTCATGTAGCTTGCTCTTGCAGCCTTTGTACTGACACTTAAGATTTGTTTTCTTAAGAAGACATAAGAGAAAAGACCCAAAAGATGTCACCTAAAGTTAAACACAAGCCCCCTAGCTTCTGCAGGTAAAATCTTATCAGGGAGGCTGCTTGGCTCCCAGCACAGAAAAGTTTTTCTGTCATTTTATCCCTATTTCTCTTCCACCATTGAGCCCCTCCTCACATTTCACATCTCTTCTTGCTGGGCATCTAAGGAACAGAAGCTATGTCTTACTGACCCTTCAGGTATAACAACAATGGCAACAACCACTACCGACTGCTACGAATTGTGATTAAGATACCTGCCCGTTTCTCGTGATTGCAAATATGCCAGTCACTTGGACGAGCGCTTTAATTTTCTTAAATTTATTATTTGTTATTTGGTATTCATAATGGACCCTGGAGGTAGGTACACTCTCACCTGACACATGAGGCAGCCGAGGCTCGAAGAGAGTGAGTGACAGAGCTGGGGGTGCCAAGGTCAGAGCCAAGTACACAGCAGGTGCTGATCAATGTCAGTGGAGTAAGTGAGTATCTTAACATCAATTCACGCCTTTATCCCCTTGGTAGTAAAGGTTCAATCTTTGCAGCTTCTGCTTTCCTGTGCATTTTTCCCAGGTGTGCATGATGTTAGGGGGTATTATTACTACTGGATATCCAAAAATGTCAAGAAAAGCTCCCCTTACCTTTTTTACATCAGAAAATAAACACTTTTCCAGGACTCTACCTCTCAGGTTAGTGTCTGCCAGGATGGTATTCAAAATTGGGCCCATTCGATGGCTTTTCATTTGTATTGGTGCTACTCACATGTTGGACTGCAAGCTAGATGTTAGGAGGCAGTCCAGTGTTCCTGGCACCTCCTCCCAGCTCTCTTCAACATCCTGGCTCTATAGTCCCATGGAGGGGAGTTCAGGGCCTGGTGGTCACTGACTTCACAATAGCGTTTCCCACTGGTGGGGGTAGTGGGCTTTTGATGCCTTCACCCTCCCACACACAGCATTCTCTCTCCTCGGGTAGCTGCTTCTACCATGCAGCCCATGCACTTGGAGGGAGTCATGCCCACCCAGCTCCAGAGAAGAACCCTGATTGCTTTAAGCCAATCAGCACATGCCACTGGCCTTTTCACAGTGATTAATTCATGCCAGAAGACATAGGGCAGGCCAATGATAAACAAGGAGACATCTGCTGGGGCTTCTGGAAACACCATGATTTCTGGCTCAGCAAGCTTCAAGGAAAGCAATTTCTCTCTCCTTGCTGGGCATTTACACAGCATAAGAAATATTAAGAAGGTGTGGGAAATCATTCCAGATCTCCAAAGAAATCCAACCATAGGATTAAGTAAGATATCACAGATGATCAAGAAGAAAAACAAACAAAAAAATTGTTTTTGATGATATAACTCAGCCACTTACAACTTATTCCAAATCTTGGACTATTTCTGGGGTTTCCAGCTATGTGCGAGTCGAAATTCCCTTTTTTTAGTTAGGCCAGTTTTGAGCCAAATTTTCTCTGACTTGAAACCAAAAGACTCCTAATATTCATAGGTGACAACTTTGTTTCATGCTCGCCATCAAATTCACTTTTTTTTTTTCACAACAGCAACTATGACAATGGTCTGAAGGACCAAAGGGCACCATGGCTTATCATAAATTATAAAATTTACCTGTTAAAGCCTGAGTAGAATTGGCCTGCATGATTTCGGGCCATGATCTCACAGAGTGCTCTTCAGTGTGTCTGACACTACTGAACTGCATTCCAATCAATTATTTGTATGGTAGTCATAAAGCCTAATTATGAAGACACGATGAGATCACTGCACCACTGAGCCACAAGGTAACGGCTACCCTAACAAGCCCATCTGCTCCCCCCAGCACAGTCCTGCACACACCCTTCCTGGGTTTCCTGTAGACTATGTATTGTCAAGTGAATTCATGAGTATCAGCTACTTGGATGTTCTCGGAGACTGCCTTTCTGCCTTTGCTGACAATGACAACTGCCTTGGAAACCACAGGGTCAGCACATGTAAGGGAATTACAGGTTTTAATGCCCAAAAAATCTGTAGCAGAGTGTAGTCACAGCTGTCTCACGTGGATGTGAGAGCTAGGATCCTGTCTCTTGGGCTTTCGACTGTGAAGGGTGAGTCCTTCCCAAATGCTGGAGATTTAGGATTCAAGGATGGGAAAGGAAAAGACAACGGGGAAAGACTAGAACAGAAGGTACTATATCCCCAAAGGAAGCTTATGAAAGGAGTAGGAAAATGGGATATGATAACGTCTTATCATCGGGTAAGCAACTCATGCAGTCACAGAGCCCTGTGCTCAGAAGGGCCCCTTGTTTTTCTTCACAATCTGCTGCTGCCATCTTGAAATTCCTAATACTTTTCGAATAGGAACCCTGCATTTCATGTTGACCTCAGTCCACAAATTAAGTAGACCGCTATGCTTGTTATAGATCTTCAGTTCCCTCTTTACTAAAATCACATGAAAGCAGAAAGAGGGAAAATTTTACTAAGGACCTGCCTTCGATTTCTGATATGTCTCCTGCCTTTTTTGACTATCTATTCCTCCTTGACAGCCACCTTTGTGTTGAACAAATATTTTAGTGTGACGTCGTAATTCTTCTGTGGATTTACTATATTTCTTTTGTGTTATTTTCTCAGCAGCTACTCTAGGAATTGCATTTTAATTTATGACAGCCTCCCTCAGATGAATATTAATTTGAAAATTTAGAAACTTTGCTTAATATAGTGCCATTTTTCTTCCCTTTGTGTTATTGTCATATATACTGAAGCTACATGTTATAAATGGAACAATACAGTATTAACATTATTATTTCATAAACTCTTGTGTCTCTTAAAGAAGTTGGGGGAAGATGAGAAAAGATGTATTAATGGAATCTTTTATACTAACCTGTGTATTTATTATTTGCAGCGCTCTGCATTTCTTCCTGTGGATTTGTATGGCTTTCTGCTGACTTTTCCTGAAGGACTTCCTTCCTTTAGTATATCTTGTAAGACAGATCTGCTAGTGATGAATTTGCTCAGCCTTTGTTTATCTGGGAATGCCTTTATTTTGCCTTCATTTCTGAAGAAGAGTTTGTTAGATACGGAATTCTTGTTTGACAGTTATTTTTCTTTCTGCATTCTGAATATGTCACTTTACTGCCTACTGGCCTCCATGGTTTTAGATGAGAAGCCAGCTGTTCATTGTATCGATGTTTGCCTATATAGGATGAGTTGTTTTTCTCTTGCTGCTTTCAAGATTTTTCTCTTTGGCTTAGACTTTCAACAGTTAGACTGTGATGTGTCAAGGTGTGGATCTATTTATATTTATCACACTTTGATTTCTTTGAACTTTTTAGATGTGTGGATGAATCCTTTTTAAAAATCAAATTTGGGAAGTTTAGGGCTCTTATTTTTTTCATATAATTTTCCTGTCCCTTTCTGTTCTGTCCGTATGGGACTCCTATTACATGGAGGTTGTTGCTAGCTTTGATCTTATCTCACAGGTTTAAGGCTCTGTTCATTTTTGTCTTCATTCTTCAGATTGGATAGTTTCTATCAATTTATAGTTCACTGCTTCTTTCTTCTGTATTCTCAAACCTGCTGATGAGCCCCTTTACTGAAATTTTATTTTATAGCTCTTGTACTTTTCAGCCATAGAATTTCCGTTCAGTATTTTTAATAATTTTATGTCCTTATTTCTTTTTAAGATTTTATTTATTTATTCATGAAGACACACAGAGAGAGGCAGAGACACAGGCAGAGGGAGAAGTAGGCTCCACACAGGGAGCCCGACATGGGACTCAATCTTGAGTCTCCAGGATCATGCCCTGGGCCGAAGGTGGCGCTAAACCTCTGAGCCACCTGGGCTGCCCCATTTTATGTCCTTATTAAGAGTATCTATTTGTTAATCTATTGTCACACTTTTCTTTAATTCTTGAAATGCAATTTCTTTTAGTTCTTGGAATCTATTTGTAATAGCTGCTTTGAAGCCTTCCTTTGTCTGCCAGTAGCTGGTAATACAGAGATGGTTTCTATTCACTGCTTGCTTGTTTGCTTTCTTTCTTTCTTTCTTTCTTTCTTTCTTTTTTTAATTTTATCTGAGAACGGATAACACTTTCTTGTTTCTTGGCATTCCTTTTCATTGTTTTCTTAAAAATGGGACATTCTATTTAATATATTGCAGCTACTCCAATTCTGGTATTTTTTCCTTTGGAGTTTGGTGTTGCTGGTGTTTTGTTTGTTTAATAACTTGTCTGGGCTAAATCTGTGAAATCTGGGTCCCCTGCAGTCGCTAATGCCTCTGCTAAATTGTTGTTTCAAGTATATATATCCTTCATTTTTTAAACCTGGCTTGCTAGAGGCTCTTCCTATGTCTATAGAGCTTAGTGGTATAAAACTAATGATTGCACATCAACTGTGCTCTAACACCTCGAACCCATAAAGCTTCCATCTGTTGCTATTGGATAGGTTAGTGGGTAGGGGGGCACATTTAAAATTCATGCTGCTTTTAAGCCTCCTGGGTTTTAATTTCTTCTGGGCCCTTTTGAGTCTCTTCTGCTCATGTACTCAGACCTAGGACTAACCAGAAATATGTGAAATGTTCATGTTCTTCTCAATCTCCACTGGATGCATAAATAGCCTCAACCAGGAATATGCTGTCTTTCACCACAAATACAATCTGTAACTAGTGGACCCCACAATTCTTCCCACCCATCCACCTCCAAGTGATCATTTCTACTGACAGCTTTGTTGAGTGCTTGCATTGCCCACTTGTCCAAACTGGGTGAGTCTCCTCAACTCTGGCAGAGAGGCTGCTTGGTCATCAAGGCTTTCCCTACCCTCACAGAATCTATAAACTCTGGGGGTCAGGTGAATGGAGAAGACTCAGGCTAGAACTTTACAGACTCCCATTCTTCCTACTAGAAGTTCAGTAGGTTTTTGTTTTGTTTTGTTTTGTTTTGTTTTGTTTTAAAGCAGAAACACTTCTCAGATTGTTTTGTGCCTTTGGTTGATTTCCAAAGCACTGTATGGTTGTACCTGTCAGTTTTTCTTAGCACTATGGTTGCATTTTGGGGAGAGGATCTGCCCAATCTTTTCACAGAGCTAAAAGTTTTACTCTGTTTTGGGTTTTGACTTTTCCCATTTGTGCTTTGAGTCCACAAATTATGCAGACCATCCTCCTTGTTACATATCTTCTTTTTCTCTACTCTTCTTTCAGGGATCACCTTTCCACACACTCAAGGCCAACATAAGCTTATGGCTCCAGAGCAATAAAATTATTCTTACACAAGTAAGATAATTTCAGCAGCAAGTTATACACTGACATTCCTACAAACCACAGAAATTTACTTGAAATAAGTTGAAAGCATTCAGTGAACTCTCCAAACACCAGTTGTTGCTTATTCTTAGTCACGTGGCCCTTCCTCTCAGCAAAGAAGGGTAAAAATCTGATGCTGCCCTTCTAGCTGGCACTTAGCACTCTACAACTGCAGCAGATAGCACCAATCACTAATTTCTTTCCCACTCAGACATGGTCCCAGAATCTTCCTCAGACAGAACTGCAGGCAGCCATTATGTGGTTCAGGAGATGCGATCTTTTAGACATACCTTCTTCAAGTTCCCAAAGCTGAAGCTTCTTCCTACTACCTTCTTTACTTCTACCCATCAATCAAGGCTTTGGGTTTGGTTTTCTGAGAAACATGCCTTTTTTTTTTTTTTTTTTTTTTTTTTTTTTGGGCTTCAGGCTCAGCTCTGGCTTAGTTTTTTCTTCTG
Organism: Vulpes lagopus; assembly: GCF_018345385.1. Taxonomy (NCBI): domain Eukaryota; kingdom Metazoa; phylum Chordata; class Mammalia; order Carnivora; family Canidae; genus Vulpes; species Vulpes lagopus. The sequence continues at coordinate 90,727,377 of NC_054831.1, forward strand.
GATCTTTATACTTACTCCCTTGATGATTTCCTATTCTCAGGACTTTAAACTCCATCCATTTATTGGCCTCTCTCAAATCATATTTTTAGACTGAATCTCTTACCCAGACTCCAACTCCCTATACATCATCTTGGAAGTTTTAAGAGCATCTCCAAAGTGACCATGCCTGAAACTGAATCCCTGATTTCCCACCTGGAATCTCTTCTACCCCTGTTGGCTTTCTCCCTCTTCATTGATGTTAAATTCATTCTCTCAGATGCTCGGATCAGAAAACTTAGAGTCATCCTCAATTCTTCTCATTCTCTCTCATACTATTAGGAAATCCTATAATTGTACCTTCAAAATAAATCAGAACCCTATGCCTTCTTCTACTGTCACTGATACCATTCTGTAGTCTAAGCCACAACATCCCTCATGGTATTATTACAACTGATTTCACTACTTCTAACTTTGCTTTTTTATATTCTGTACTCAACATAATATCCAGAGTGTTCCTTGATCGCTGCTATTCTATGCTCAACATAGTGGCCAGAAGGATCCTCTTCAAAAGTAAGGCTGATTGTGTCACTCCCCGACTGAAAACATTGCAGTGGCTTCCCATCTTACTCAGGGTAAAAGCCAAAGGCTTTTCAATGACTTACCTTAAACAGCATGCCCTGCCACCCCCTTAATTTACTGATCTCATCTTTCACTATACTTCCTCTTACCCCTTTCCAGCCATGCTGGTCTCTTGATGCTTCTTGAAAATGCTTAGCCAGGTTTCTAGATATTTTGTATTGGCAGATTGCTCCTCCTGAAATACCCTTATGTCAGATATTATGTGGCTAATTCTCTCACCTCCTACCTTTTCAATAAAGCCCACATTGAGGGCCACCTGGGTGGCTCAATGTTTGAGCATCTACCTTTGGCTCAGGTGGTGATCCCAGGGTCCTGGTATTGAGTGCCACATCAGGCTCCCCACAGAGAGCCTGCTTCTCCCTCTGCTTATGTCTCTACGCCTCTCTCTCTCTTTCATTCTCTTTTTCTCTCTCTCTCTCATGAATAAATAAAAACCATTTTAAAAAAGCCCACCTTGACCAGCTTATTTCACGTGGCACATTCATCATTTCCATCTGCCTCTCCTTCACTGCAATTCCTTCTGGCTCTTAACTCTCAGCCTCTCACCCTTTTCTATATTCATCTTTTCTTCCCAGAGAATATCACCTTCTACAGTATGATAGAATTTACTTATTTGTTATCTTCATGGCTTATTATCTATCTTCCCCCTGTCTAGAATGCTGTAACTCAAAAAGAGCAGAGATTTTTGCTTTTCTCATTGACACCTCATAGTTTCTAGAAAAGTGTGTGGTGCATAACAGGTATTCAAAAAACATTAGTCGAATGAATGAATCAGTGGCAGATCTATGGTTCTGATATAAGTAGGTGTTTTTGAAGACACAGACTAAATGTGAGAACAATTTCCAAAGAAACTTCAGGGGTAACACAGTTCAAAGAAATGTCAAGAAAATCTTCATGAAAAAGAAGAGTAGGTGGTGAATGGGAGATTATATCCTTATCTTGACAAGTCCTGGGGGTACATTAGCATATTAAAGGTTCTGAGAAGTCCTTAAGGCGAGAAACTGAACTTTATTTTTCTCTGGCTTTTTTCAGAATCTTTTTTTTTTTTTTAATCTTTGATTTTCTGTAGGTTGAAAATTATATGCTTAGGTGAAGGGATTTCTTTCCCCTGAATATTTCTTCTGTTCCATTCTTTTTCTAGTATTCCCATTATGCATATGTTACATCTTTTGTAGTTGTCTGGGATATTCTGTTCCTTTTTTTTTTCTTTCAGTCTTATTTCCTTTGTTTTTCAGTTTCCAAGGATTCTACTGATACATTCTTTAGTGCAGAGATCTTTCCTCAGCTGTGTCCAGTCTACTAATAAGCCCATCAAAGGCATTCTTCATTTATGTTACAGTATTCTTTCTGTCTAGCATTTCTTTTTGGTTCTCTCTTAGGATTTCCATCTCTGCTTACACTGCCCATCTGTTCATGCATGCTGTCTACTTTATCCATTAGAGGCCTGAGTATATTAATGATCATTGTTTTAAATTCCTAGTCTGACAATTCCAATATTCTTGCCATGTTTGGTTCTGACACTTGCTCTGTCTCTTTAAATCGTGTGGATTTTTCTTTTTTTTCTTCTTTTTTTTTGCCTTTTAGTATGTCTTGTAATTTTTTGTTGGTAGCTGGGCATGATGTACTAGATAAAAGGAACTGTGAAAAATATGCCTGTAGTAATGTGAGGGAAAGGGAAATGTTCTGCAGTCCTATGATTAGGTCTTCATATTTTAATGAGCTTATACCTCTGGGCTGTGAATTTCACAAGTGTTTCTCAGTTGTTTCTTGCCTTCTGTTTGGGACAGGATAGCTAGAGTGGGCTGGAGTTTAATATTTCCCTCCTTCCATGTGGAAGGCTAGAGCTGACTGGAATTGGGTGTTTCCCTTTCCCCAGGTCAGTTAGGCTCTGATAAAACCCCAGTAGATTGGGCTCTGGTTAACTGAGAACAAAGTGCTTTGGTATATTTCAAAATGGCTCCTTTTCCCCTCCCTTGCTGGAAGAACAAGGGGGTTTTCTTCTGATATTTTGCTATGAGAACCTAGTTGACCTCTTGGAGGTAAACTACATAAATTGTACCTCCTTGTCTCCGTGACTGGGTCCCCTTGTACTTTTTAACTCTCAGAGTTGTCCACACTGAGCCTCTAACCAACTCATCAATTATAGTTCAGGATTTCCTATCCAGGCACTGGTTCCCCAAACTGCTTCCACTCATGAGTCTCTGCTCTGGTAAACCGATACTCCCCATATTCACCTGTCTCACCAATCCTGGGGGCAGCAGCTTATCCTGTATCCTCTCCTCTTTTTACAGATGCAAGAAGAGTTGTTGACTTTTCAGTCAACTGAAAAGTCAGCTTTTCACTTATTGTTAGGATGGAATGTTAACTTTCAAGCTCCTTGTATGTGGAACTGGAAACAGGAATTTTTTTTTTTACACAATCTGAAACTTCAAAAAAGGTTTATATATAATGTATAGGTAAAATGAGTAGCAGTTGTAAGCATGGACTCTGGAGACAGACCCCCTGGGTTTATTTATATTTTGGCTCTGCCATTTTCAAGAATTACTTTGTGTCTCTAAGCCTTTGCTCTTTTACCTGTAAAATGGGGATGGTAGCAATATCATAGTTTGGGGTGAGAATTAAATAAGATAGCATATGTAAATAATAAGAAGCTCCATATTTTTAAATGAAATAGTTATATGAATGTCATTATTTCCCAGGTATTATCTTAGATGTCAGAGATACAGAAGTAGAAATTGGACCCTGGCCTCAGAGCTGATGTTCTATAGGCAGGAGAGAAACTAGAAACCTGTAAACTAATGAACATTTTTTGATAGTAACAGTGGAATGAAGGAAATAAATTGGGGTTAAGTGATAGAGGGGAATGGAGGAGGGCTTTAGACTGGGTAGTCCCAAAAGACTTTTTAGAAGAAAGAGCCCTTGTACTGGGAGCTGACCAGTTTGGAGCCAGCCAAGAAAAGAACTTTGTGGAAAAACCACAGGGGTGCATCAACAGCAGAGGTGTGAAGGGAGAAGCAAGTTTGGCTTGCTCACAATTGGAAGAAAAGTTGATATGGCCGGTCATGGAAAACAGGGGAGAGAAATAGCATCTGTATTGCTTTAAATAACAGCAACACCTCTGGACTTTTATTTAGAGGATGAGCTCTCAATTTATGATTTTATTTATTTCTTTTTTTGGAGAGGAAGAAGAAAGTGGTTTTACAGGGATTCTAGCAATAATCCAGCGGTCTGGAGAAGGGAGATGCAATGATCAGAATCCTAGGATTCAGGGGGAAGTGACCAGCCTGTCCTGAATGGGTTTTCCAGGTTCGGGTGGTGATTGCTGCTCTCTACTACCTTCCCCCTCACCCTGCACCCCCTACACACAAAGGGCAGTGGGGTTAAGGTGAATGTGAATGATCAACTCAGAGGATAAAGAGATATGAATTAAAAACTCAGAAGAAAAGATCCATATTTGGATCTTACTCATACTGTGGTTCCCCTGCCCCCAAATGCTCTCATTCTTGCTGAAGCCTACACTCATTTCTCTCAGTTGACATGTTAGTCTAAAAATTCTCTTTTGTGTACTGTTTCTCCACCCCCCTCTTTTTGGAGGGCAGAGACAAATCTCTTGGGTATAACTAAACATCCAGAAAAATTCTCAGCAAATACTGCATGCTGTTACTTTAACTTGTAAAAACTCAATTATTTACCCTACCATAATTAAGTCCTTTTCCAGACATAAAACTCTCCCCACATGCTGAGTGAATATAAATTTTCATTGGTGTTCATTTGACCTTGCCAAACTAGCCTGAAAATTGTGTCCCCTTTTGCCAAGAATAATTTTTTTAGTGCTCTTCTCAATAACTATAGTTGAAAGGAGAAAGTGATATCTCTGTAACTCAAACCAGATCCTTTTGCAATAATACATTGGCAAGTGACAATGTGATGAAATTGTTTTATGCGTGCATGCTTTTGTTCCCTATCTTAATGTTTCTGAATGCAGAACCAACCTGTTTATTATTCTTCTGCTACACAATGGAAAAAGGAGGTAAGAGGAGTGCTGACCTCTCTGCAGTTTAGACAAAGTTTCTTAACAAGAATGCTTGCTTCTAACGGCATCCTTGGAAATGTCCAGAAATAGTACCCACTCTCAATAATCTCTCTTTTCTAAATGGGAAACATTTCCTTGACTAATCTAAGCCCAGTCAAATGTACCCTATGGCACCAATTCAAACATTTAGGAATTGTTTGCCTACAGGGACTTATTTAGATGCCATCTTCCTTTTTTCTCAAATTCTTGCCTTTTGAGGCATTTCATTATTCTTAGTAACTCTGGCAGAGGCTAAACAAGAGGTATAGGAAGGAACATTCAGGCCATCTTTAGCTCCTCATTAGCAGGTATGGGAAAAGCCTAGGCGGGTGGTAGAAAGCACTGAAATTGTGAGGTTCAAGAGTTCTCTATGTTTTCATTAATTCCACCTTAGCTTGTTGGTTTATGAATAATCGAGTTGACTCGAAATGAGAAACACTTCTTAATTATCTTAATGACTAATAAAGAAGTCATTTCCTTAAATCTTCAGTGGAGACTAGAAGAGAACCGTGTGAAGGCACAGTGGGCACACCTGTGTATATGTGTTTGCACATGAGTGTGCATATACCTGTGTGAATTTTATTGTGTTCTCACTGCGGGTGTGAGTGGATTAATCTAAATTCTTTCCCCAACCTGCAGTAACTCATCCAGGTCTGGTCAATAGCAACAATGTGGTTGATTTCCCAACACCCATCCCTAGGCAGCAGGAGAGTTCCAAAGTCTTTGGACCCTACTTAGTATGTCCTCAGTTTCTACTCAATTGTTTAGACTCCAGGGAATCGGGATTCTCGAATTCCCGAATTTGTTTTTAAAGATTTTATATATTCATTCATGAGACACACAGAGAGAGGCAGAGACATAGGCAGAGAGAGAGAGAGGAAGAGAAGCAGGCTCCTTGTGGGGGCCTGATGCAGGACTCGATCCCAGAATCCTGGGATCACAACCCAGCCGAAGGCACTCAACCACTTGGCCCCCCAGACATGCTGGTATTCTCGAAATCAAATCCTTTCGTGTTCTAGAGCTTACCAGGTTTTCAGCTTGCTGCTCAGTTTTTGGTCTTGGTTTTAAGGGATCAATCGAATTACCTAAGATAGCCAATCTTTAGACAACAGACTCTACGAAGAGCCTGAAGGGTCTTGTGGTCCAGGTGGCTGAGTCCTGTCCCTGCTGCTGCTGAGAGCTTCTTTATGCAAATCACACTTGTGACTGTGATAAGCAAGGTCACAGAGCAGTGAGAAAACGTAAGCTAATCACCTCGTGCTTGTCAAGAAATACCAAGTGCTGAGGCATCTCAAGAGAACCTGGAGAGAGAAGGAGAGCAGGTAGAGAGAGCTACATCCATCAGATATATTACAGCTGTGGAGGTCTGAGGGCGGCCCTGAGAATTGGAAGGAGAGCCCAGGAAACAGTGTTTCTTTACCTGTAACAACAGTAAACACGCTAAAATGTCAATGTGGGAATTCTATTGTGTGCTGTTTTAATTAAAGCAAATCGTATTCTACCTTGAAATTGTAACTTATTCTGTTTGCACTTTGAAAAATTCTGATAAAAAAAAAAAACCCTTTGCTTCAGCAGCTGAGATGTCAAGTAAAAGGGGTTGGATAATAATCCCATGTGTTTCCAATTGGATGAATTGTTTACTTGTAAAGTTATTTCCTAAGATTTTTTTTTCAATTAACATATTAGATCCTTGAGGAGTACTTTGGATAAATGCCCAAGTTGCTCTTTGGTTAAGTGGAATAGCACAAAGTCTGCGTTCTGGGAGGCCAGTCCTCTGATTAGTGAGGTCAAACCTCACCTTAATTCTCTCTTTTAAAAATCAAAAGACTTTTTTATGATTATTTGAGAGGGTTGCTTTTTTCTTTCATTCTCTGTCAGATAAGCATTTTGACTATGGCACCTAATTGTTGAGGAAAAAAAAGAAAGAAAAAAACCCCTATCAATCATACTTGTGATGCTATTAATCACCATTTTGTTTTGTTCCGAAATTTCCCCTTCAGGCAGATTTCCAAGCATCCAAACAGAAGCAAAATGAAACACGTACACTCTGAGCATGACGCTTATTGTGACAAACAGAATCTATGAGGACTCAGAGGAGGTAATCTTTGACAAGTGAGGGGAAAATAAAAAGTGTGCATAGGGTGTAGTGACTGGGAGAGACCCTGGTCTCAAAGAATGAATGCACAACTTTCCTAGGTTTAGCTGTAGCTCAAACTGAAATTTTGAAACTTGAATCCTATTTCATCAAAGTTGAATAAGAAAATCAGCAGAACAAACTTTTAAGAGTGAAAGGTATTGTTAATGTGAACCAGACTGCTAACTGGTAATGTCTTTAAAGAGGCAGTGCTAGCCTGGGTACAGAATTATGAGGAAGGTGGGACTTGCCATTGGTGTGGAAAAATAGATGGGACATTGTCACTCTCCCACTGCAATGCATTCCTATTCTACTTACTGTTGATTCATTGGTGTACTTAGTCATTCATTCCACTCTTCTCTACTAAATACCAGTTACCAGGCCCTGAAGATACAGCAGTAAACCAAGGGAACTTGCATCTAGTCTTCATGCTACTTATAGTCCAACAAAAGATGGAATTACATAAGACACAGCTATGCGGGATGCCTGGGTGGCTCAGCAGTTGAGTGTCTGCCTTTGGGCTCAAGGTGTGATCCCAGAGTTCTGGGATCAAATCCCGCATCGGGCTCCCTGCAGGGAGCCTGCTTCTCCCCTGTCTGTGTCTCTGCCTCTCTCTCTCTGTCTCTCATGAATAAATAAATAAAATCTAAAAAAAAAAAAAAAAAAAAAGACACAGCTCTGCCACATGAGCCATGCTAACATTCGGGATGGCCAAGTAGCCCTGGGAGCACTTGGTGGGGCTGTCCAACAATATCTGGGGATGGTGTTGATCTGGCAGGAAATAAATTTTCTGGGGAAGTGGCATTTTAGCTGAGTCCCCAAAAGCATAAGCCAGAGAGCAAAGGGGGATGGTGAAGAGAAAGAAGACAGTTGTCATAGTGGTGTGTTGGAGGAACTGAAAGAAGTTTGGTGTGTCTTAGTTGTGAAGTTTGGTAGAAAACATAGCTGGGGGAGTGAGTGGATCTTAGAGCCATGCTGATCTGAGACCTGACTTCTGAAGTCTGCACAGGCTTAGAATCAGATGGTGCTGAGTGTAATTTGCAGTTCTGATCTTTCCTAACTGTTTGGGCAAGTTACTTCACTTGGAAGCCTCGCTTTCCTTATCTATAGAATAGAAATCTTTCCACTTCATAGGATTGTTTGAAAAATTAAGTAATTGAACATGTATCTAGGTGGCAGGTCAGAGTGTTCAATTAATGGGAGCTATGGCTGTTCCTTCTGCATGCAATGGTCAAATACAATGGCATTTCCACGTGGAACAGTATCTTAGAGAAAGTAAGCTCTACTGTCATCATTTTAGGCATGCATCAGCAAGGCTAGATGTGTTGACATTTTGGGGTACAGTGACTTCCTAATGTGTCTCAGTTACATATTCCTTATGGGAGGCTGGTCATGGCTCTAGTGCCAAGAGAGCAAAGATTTCCCAATATAAGCAATGGAATCACTTGACAAAATACCATTTTAGTCATTTTTTCCATCTGCTAGTACACTGTCCTGACCATTCACACTGTTTAATAAGATCTTTGAATTACTATCACATCCGCCTCTGAGGGGACACAGGAAGTAAATGAAAGAAACTAATAGCCATATGCAAGGATGACTAATACATGAAATACCATGTTTTTGTTAGCAGTCTTAAGAATCCCAGTAAGCAAGAAAAAAAACTCCCAACCCTAGACAATTACAATGAAATTTTTTCGTATATTTTTTTATTGGAGTTCAATTTGCTACAACAAAGTTTTTTAAAAAGGCTGTTCTATTGAGATCTTCTAGTCCTTTTGATTGCTTTTCACATCTCTAGGCTCAAACTAACAAAACCTTCTCTATAGACAGACAGATAGTAGGCCATTCACAAAGCAGAATATCTCTCTTGAGCCAAAGAGAGAAGTCCCTCGCCTAATTTCTTTTAGCCCCTAAGGCTGTGGGCTTAGTTTTTCTGTATAAGCATTTTAATGCATTTGTACTGAGTATTTGTTCCGTATCAGGTAAGTGGGATCATAGAGATAAAGGAAGAGCACTGGTTTGCTTGGGGAGACAGGGAGCCAATAAGCTAGTATTTTTCCCCCCTCAATGTTTTCCAATGGCCAGCACTTGTGCTAAGTGCTTCATATGTTTTATTAGAGTTGATTCTCTAAAACAGTCTTTTGAACAAGGCAATGCTAACTTTAATTTGTAGATAAGAAAATTGAGACTGAAGAGCGATTACTAGTAATTTGCCCAAGGATAGATAGGTAACAGGTGGCAGATCTGGGATGAGCAGGAACAGTCTTATCCGAGTCCTGCTTTTGAATGCTAGGAATGCCCCCACATTCCTCATGGCAGGTGAAGAGGTTGCACGATGTGTGGTTTTAAATAGACCAAGTACTGTGGAAGCAACGCTGACAGAAGGCAGGGACAGAGGAGCCAGAGCCACTTCCCAAAGAGGGCAACCTCTGTACCCAGTGTTGAGGGCCGAGCAGGATGTGGCCAGGTGAAAAGCTGGAGACAAGGGGATACCTCTTGAGTGAAATGAGCAGCGTTTATTCTTTCCAGAAGAGAATGGTGTCAAGGAAATGCAGGTAGCTCAGAGGAGCATGGACGCAGTCATGTGTGTCAATAAAGGCAACATGGGTGACGGATGATCTAAGATGCATGCCTATTTGGCTTCTGTATAGATAATGTTTTTATTTATTTATATCCTGCCTTGTTCCACAAAGGTTTTTAGGTAAAATTCATTACACGGTTTTTATGCAGTGACCTTCCTAATTAAGTTTTTCTCAGCACTGTCATGATCATCTTTATATTCCCTGAGCCATATGCACAGCAACGTGAATAAAAGTTGAATTGAATTTACATACTTTGAGCACACTGCAAGTAGTTAGCAAGGGCAACTGGTCCCAGAAGCTTGGTGGGTGGCAAGGGAAGCTGGGCCAAAACTTAAAATTGCTTAGATTGAATACCATATTTCACTGGATCTAAGATGCCCGTGATCAGAGGGCATGCCGCTACTTCATGTGCTCCTAAGAGAGGGGAAGAAAAACACTGCCAATTAAACCAAACCACAGTGTTGAGTCACTATCTACTGCAAGATGCAATCTGTTTTCAGATATGTTAAAATATGAAAAGCTGTGTGTCTTTAAAGACATGATATATGGTGAGGATACTATCCACCCCCCAATAGTCAGAATTTCTAAAAATTAATGATATTCTGATGGAGTGTGGGAGATGATGAAAACTCTTACATCATTTTGGATGCCAACTTGTCTCACCATCCAAACCCTTAAAGATTCTGGAAATACTTTGAATTAGCAATTGTACCTCTAGGAATTGAACCTAAGGAAATAAACATAAAAGTTTATAAGAGTTTATACAGGTATCAACACAGAATTATATGTAGTCATAAAAAATAAAGAATATCCTAAAGTCTTCATTTTATATATATATGTATAATTAGACATATATAATGTTATATATAACATTCTGTAATGTATTATATAATGTATAATGTAATGTGATATATGATTAAATATATATAATGTTAGAGTTATACAATAGATTAAAATGATAGAAAAATATTCATTTAAATGGAAAAACATTTTATGATGCATTATGGTTTACAACTGCAGTATAAAATATGCGCTATAAGACAAAATTACTGCTGTTAATGAGAAACACATTTACACCCTATATTTACATAGAAATAAAGCCTTGAATGGCATATATCAAAATTTAAAAGGGGTTGTCTGGATGAAGGGATTTTAGTTTATCTTTTCTCTGTGTTTTAATTTTTCAAAAACTAGAAAACCAGACACTTAGCTAGACATAGATTTTTTTAAAGTGTTTCATTTAAATTAAATTTAACGAGGGGATCCCTGGGTGGTTCAGCAGTTTAGCGCCTGCCTTTGGCCCAGGGCGTGATCCTGGAGTCCTGGGATCAAGTCCCACATCAGGCTCCCCACATGGAGCCTGCTTATCCCTCTGCCTGTGTCTCTGCCTCTCTCTCTCTCTCTCTCTATCATAAATAAATTTTTAAAAATCTTTAAATTAAATTTAACGTATAGTGTATTATTTGTTTCAGAGGTAGGATTTAGTGATTCATCAGTTGCATATAACATCCAGTGCTCATTACATCACGTGCCCTCCTTAATGCCCATCACCCAGTTACCCCGTCCCCTCCCCCACCTCTCCTCCAGCAACTCTCAGCATCTTATGGTTTTAGACATAGACTTTTAAGTAGATAATATGAATGTGGTTAATGGAAAACCAACTGACTTGACTTAGAAACTTCATTTTCTATAGAGTGCGCTCCTGAATCTTTCCTTTCCTAAACGAGCCTGGCTGGGCTGCTTCCAACTGAGGCCCTGTTTAAAAGGTATGGAAAAAGCTATATGATTCCCAAATGGAAATACAACTTCACCACCTGGAGTCTTCCCTCAAATGCTGATAGCTAAAATGAGAAAATAAATAGTGCAGACCACAACTATGCAAGGGTCTGAGGAACTCTACTGTCTGATGTCATCTTAATCTCAGCAAAGAGCTGAGCTCAGGCAAGGCAAGGTCCAGGTCCTCCCATCTAGGAGGGAGCGTGATCAGAAGTCAAGGTCATATCTCAATTTTTACCATGGCTACAATGGAAAACCTCCAGCTCTGTCTCTCTAAGCACCATACCTGCTACAGATCCACAGCCTTTATTTAATTCTTTTTTTTCTTTTGCAACTCATTTATAATTCTTCCTCAATGAAGTCATTTCCTGATAAAGCCTTGGTGGCCTAGGCCCCACTTTGAGAATAAAGTGCACTATTTGACTCTATCTATATAGTGAACTGGTCTGCTCAGAATTCACAGGAGACACTGTTTTTGGATGGCCACTCATAGACTTCCTGCTTGAATAGGTAAGACTGTAGACTGAATTTGCATGCTACTTGTATATATTATCCCCAGTCTCGAGTTGCCTTTTGATGTATTTTTAATATAGCTTTGTATTCTTTATAGCTGGCTTTAAAAAACAAGCTGTCCTTTATACTTTCCAAGGATTATGTATGGATCTAACTCTTCCTTAATCTAAACCTCAGTTAAGATACAAATTTTATTTCGCAATCAATTTTTACTTGTTTATACACTTGAGTTTGTCATTTGTTAGCTTTGCAATTTTGATCCATTTGTTATCTGTTATGTATCATCTATCTTTCTTTCATATAATATTGGACAGTTGTAACCTAAAAGAATAAAGATTTCAAGTGGCATGGAAGCCTAGATAAAGGGAGGGAGGACAGTATTTGGGGAATGTCTGGATATCCTAGCAGGCATTTACTGTTTGTCTTTCCTGCATCACTTTTTTTCTTCTGGATAACAGCACCCTGACTTCTTTGAGGAAACTTGATCTTTCTATCCTATATTGTCTCAAGAGGGTTGCCAATCCCATTACCTTGCCCTCCTGGCAGTGGATCTAGGCCTGGTGAAGCAGAGTATCCTGTTGACCTGGTCAGGATGACTAACTCAGGTATGGGCCTCTAATCCCAAACTAACCATGACAGAGCTTCTCTGAAATGATTTACATATGGAAACTGAAAAAGGAGAATTTTTCTCCTTCATTTTGGGTTATGAGCCATGGGAACACATGTCTGGAGCTGAGCCATACTTGTTCCAACCACATAGGAGAAGGCCATTAGCAGGAGGGAAAATGAGGCCACCACCCAAGGAGAACCAGAGCTTAAAGGGAGTACAGTGATAAATAGACACATTTAATGATGAGTCCTTATAGACAGGATGCCACCTCTACTCTTTAATCTCCCCCAAAATCCCTTTCCTTTTTTTAAATTATGAGCCTGTTGAAGTTGGGTTTCTATCATTTGAAACTACCCAAGTTCTTGACTAATCCTTGGTCTTCTGGTTACCTTCCAAATCACACTAGGCACGTACACATGTTCTTTAGGCACATAGAAGTGGCTGTGCTCAGTTGAATTCTCTGTCCTAAGAGCATCCAAACAGGTATAATTTGATTAAAGTGCAGTTAGTCTAAAAGAATATGAGTGACTTAAGCCCCAGTGCTATATTCTTCATAAGCTACAGCCTTACATACATACCATAGAAGTATGCCTTGTCTTTCGTTCCTCTGTTCTTGTGTTTAGACTCCACCCTGAACTGGCACATTCACCCACTCCTGATGCAATTAGATCTTCAAGTTTACTTTGCCAAAGACGCGGCATAGTTAGAAGGCATGAGTTTCCTGCAATCATATCTTTTCGGTTCTCAGGATTACAAAAGACCACTTAGAAAGAAAATGATTATGAGCCTAAATAAGATACAGTAAGATTTTACAGAAATCCAGGCTGACTTTAGGAGGCAGCTGGAAAACAGGACCCTCCTCCTCCCACCTCTCCTCTCCCAAACAAATGCCATATGTCTGTTCACAATGCATTCTGGCTCACTGCTATGTGGTTGACCTTCGATACTGAAAATATGCCAAAACACTTGGGACCTAGTTTTCCTTTCAGCTCATTGGTACAGTCATATTTAATACGGTTGAGGAAAAAATGAAAACTGTGATAAGCAGGCCTATAATTCTTTAAAGTAGTGCATCAATGAGACATAGCTCTAGATATTTCACAGAAATATCATCTACATGATGATTCACAGAAGAAGAAGCCTTTTGGAGCCTTGGAAAAGAATGCTTCTGTTACCTGGGAGTATATTCGGACCACTTCAGCATTTTGCCATCTGTGGAACAGTGAAGAAGTTAGACATTTTGAATTTCTTTTTCTAAGTAACATGAATTAACTTCCAGATCAGTAAATTGGATGCAGAACTGTGAATAGTAGGGTTTGCTATTCCATGTGTGGCAGGGTAAGATGATGTGTCTTCTTTCCACATCCAGAGAGTAAATAGAGTCTCTTCCTTTAGATTAAAATGGCTTTTATGTTGGTTTTCTAGGGCTGCTGGAGCAAACTGGATGGCTTGAAGCAATGGAAGTTTATTGTTTCATAGTCCTGAAGGTTGGATGTTGAAATCATGGCGTTGGCAGGGCCATGCTCCCTCTGAGACCTGTACGGAAGGATTTTTCTTTGCTTCTTCTGACTTCTGGTGTTTGCCAGCAATCTTTGGCATTCCTTGGCTTGTAGATGCATCACTCCAATCACAGTCTCCACTGTTACATGGCTGTCCTCTTACTGTGTGTCCTTCCTCTTCTTCTAAGGACACCAGTCATACTGGGTTAGGGGCCACTGTAATTCAGTATGACCTCACTTTAGTGTGATTACATCTGCAAAGATCCTATTTCCAAATAAGGTCACATTTTGAGGTACTGCTGGTTAGAATTTTGATATATCTTTTAGGGAGACACAATTCTATCGCTCTATTGTTACCCTGATTGTAATATTAATGCATGCTTATTAAAATAATAAAATTATTAAGAAATGTACAAAGAAGAAACTAAAAATCATCTACACTTCTATCACAAAATTTGGTGGACATCTTTTCAAATATTTCTCATATAAACCAAAGGGTTTCCTTCTTTATAATCAAAACTAAGTCAAACTGAAATACATAGGCCATTAAAGATATCTGTGGTTTCATGCAAATTATAATAAATGATGCTTTGATATGCTGTGTTTTCTTTCTTACTCTTTTTTTGATTCAACTTAAACCTCTTTAGGGTAAATGCCTAAAAATAAAGTGTCCTAATTGAATGAAAATATACATTTTTATTCACATTACCAAGTTATTCATCCAATGAAGGATTATTTACTTCTACCAACAATGCATGAGAGTTCTAGTTTCTTTCACCTGCTTTGCCCTGTTGATTATAATTATTAATGAGATATATAAGTTTAAAACTTTATACATATGACTATTTATAAATAGATTCTCCTTTATGGAATTCTAAAGCATGGTTCTCCTTTACTCATAGGTAACAAACATGAATCCATTTTTATTTAGTGTCTATTATTTGGTTTTTTAATCTTTAAACCTTGACCCATCTAGAAATCTGTGTGTGTGTGTGTGTGTGTGTGTGTGCATGTGTGTGCACGTATATGGTATGAATCTGCAATCCAGAGATTCTGTCAGAGCTGAATGTCATTTCTTTGTCTTGGTTTTTAATTCTCTCTAAAAAATTGTATGGTTTAGGAATGTGAATGGGGAAATTCAGTGTGTTTCCTCTTCCCCTTTCCAGGGGATCAGATTTACTTAATAAAAGGTCCTATCCTAAGTCACAGAAAAATGCGTCTGCAAAAAGGAATCAGGGACATACTGTTGAGCACACAGTCAATAAGCAGTACTTTCAGCCTCAATACCATAGTTAATTGAATTTCCCAGCATTCTTGCTATAACTACCCCCTTTCACTCCCACTCAAAATAGCTTGTGAGACTGTGAGAATAAATGAAATTATAGGGTTAATCTTTAATCCATTCTAATTTGTTTTCTTTAAATTGCAATATTGGCAAACTTGGGTCTTTCTAATTTTCACTAGTTCAGGTTACTTGCAAATCATCTCCCCAGCTCTTTGTAACAGGCTTGAGGTCAAGTTCCTTGGTTCAGAGAGAAAAATTTTGATGGCAAGACAACTAAAGCTCAGAGGGAAGTATGTTTATTCCCAGAGAAAACTAGTAGAGACCCATATGAGAGGTCCTGAAGCAAGCGTACCAAAACAATATCTTCAGATAAAATAAAGACAACATCCTTGAGTATCTCTTTCTCTGGATCCTCACATGGATTCAGTATTGAAGAACACTCATTTCCCCAATGCACCATCTTCACACTCGCCTTTTACTGTTAACTTTCCATTAGTTTGCTGGGTGAGAGAATTCTCAGCATTATCAACATGTATTCAACAAGAGGCAGCCTCAATGTCTTGTCTCAGGTAGACGGCATTGCATGTCAGTGAGTTGCTATTTAGCTACAGAGATCAACCTCCTCAACCTTATCTCTTTAAATTGAGTAAATGAATACAAATTAAAGTTTTAATCTCAGACTGTAACATAAATGGTATTTTCACTACAAGTAGTTTCATAATGGTCTCATTACTGTTCCTGAGTGCAACACATTGAGATGTTTAAATTGTCAATTGCTACTACATATATTCTTTGAGAACAGGTATCCAGGTAACCATGGTAATGGTGTCTCTAGGCAGGATGGGAGTGGGGTGGGAAACTATTTCATTAATTGAAGGGAAGGAACTGAAAAGATATTTTCAAGCTGTAGATCAGAGAGAAAGAGAGAGAGAGGGAGAGAGAAAAAGTAAGTTTCACAATCTTATTTTCTTTTCATTATTAAATTATGCAACCCAGAGAATCTCCGAATTATTTGAAAGGTTTAAAGAAATCAAAGATTAAATAAAGCAGCATTCTTAGCCTTGCCACATTATTACAGTGATTGACCCATACTAGATTTTATTTGGCTGGGTTCTTACATAGTTTGAATGAAATTCAATGTATCTCCTGAGAAAGCAGAATTGTGTCCTGTGATTTAAGGCAAAAAATGGAAGAATATTCGCATAAGCAAGAAGGCTGTGTAGGCGGTCTAAGAGCTCTATTTATTTCAGGCTGGTAGCACCTGAAAAAAGCTGATATTATCAGTAGAATTTTATTTTCAACCTTCCTACCCTGCCCTCCCTCAACCCCTTTGGCAGTCAACATTAAAATATATATAACAGCACACCATTAGTGCATGTTCTCTCTCTCTCTCTCTCTCTCTCTCTCTCTCTATATATATATATATATATATATATATATATTATATAAAAACTATGAGGAAAAGAGGGCATCTGGATGATATGGAGAAAAATACCAAATGTCTGATATGATTTCTCAAAGGAGCCTAATATTTTGCTTTCATTTAATTGGTGATTAGATCAACTTGTGTTATTTAACCAAATGTACCCCTTGTGTAACTTGCTGCTTTAACTATCTGACAGACATGTTCTAATAGACAACTTAGGATTTGTAAAAACCCAATTACCCAGATAGACATCCTGACTTCTAATATATGTTGGCCATAGTTTGTAGAATTTCTTTTCAAATTAGGCCAACATATGGCACCTTAGTGACCCATGTTGAATCTCTCCAACTCCTGATGAATGCCTCTTTGGTGCCTTCTGTGTGCCGCATCATCTAATTATTCAGGAGGAAAAATAGCCAGAAAACATTAGACGCCACTATTACCAACAGGAAATGAGGACTTGGCTATCTTCTTAGGATCCATTCCTCAAAAGGTAAATCCACTTTTCATCCATCACTGGGAAAGGCAATGCAGGAAACTTTATTTACAGAATTCTAGAAAGAAACCTAACGGGGTGGGTAGTTATTAATGAAATAAATTTCATTTTAAAACAAACATTTCTCTTCTGCCAAACAGATTTCTATCTTGGATAGCAGTGAATTCCCCCAGAATGAGGCCACAATTCATGGTTTGAATTTTAAGAGCTACTTAGGTTCGTCTAAGTTCAATATACTGATTACCTTGCTCCCCATTGCAATACAGAGGCATTCAATTTCCAGAGGGGCATTTGTGCTACTGGACCTGCTGCTACTGCTGTTTTCTAAGGGCTGTGTTTCCAGGGTGCACCCATGAGGAGAACCAGTGGGAAATGAAAATGGCAATCTGTTTTTCTAAAAGCTTATGTGACAGTAGGGACAGGCATCTTCCACTCTGTCATCATGGATAATATGATATTACGTTATGTACACATGAGTCTAATTTCTGAAAGCAGAAAATCATCATGCAAGGCAACCTAATTTGAGAAAAAATACTGCTGATAGAATGAAAGAAGAACCATTGTTCCCAGTAATGAGCTGAGGTCTAGAAAGGGAGGTAACACACACCTGTGTCAGGTCGTTCGGCTAACAAAGTATGACTATGGACCCCTGCCTCATGGCCAGTGTGTCATTAGCTGCTGGCCACTCCTACCACAAATGACAAATACTGGGATTGAGTAGTGGCCACGGGTGGCCAGAAGGCTGAGCAGCATTTCTTATATTTGGGTGGTTAATTCTAGTGCATGAGTTAGCTTTTGAGCCAGTCCAGTTATTACTCACATGGATTCTATGAAGTGACTCATCTAAAACCTTTTTACCCTTTCTTAAAGGGTAGCTACTTGAGCAGTGCCTTACACAAAAGGGCATACAATTAGCCAGCAGCTAGGAAAGCACACCACCCCCAGGGAAAACTTAAGCATTCCACTTGCAGGCAGTACCAGATGCAGAGACACAAGGTTCCTTTTTTGTTCCCTCAAAGGTGGCTCTGAATTTTTTCCCTTGGCATCTAATGGGATACCAGTAAGAACGCACATGCAAAGTGATGTTTGAATTCATGGTTATCAGTCCTTGCCTTCTGAGTTCTGGGGTATAAGTTAGGGTATCTCATAGAAGTTGGCCCTTCAAACAACAGTGTAATCAATGATGTTACTTTTCTCAGCCCCCAAGTCTGCTGCTTGGTCTCAGCTTTTCAGATGACTGTGAGTCTATTTGCATAAGCTAGAACTGTAATTGGTGAATATTTTTATTAACTGAAATCACACTAGAACTGCTGGGCCAAGAGATTACAATTTGTCACTGAATGTGGATGTATAGAGAAGTGTATGTAGAATATATAAAACCTTTTCTGTTCTGATTTGCATTGCAAATAGAGAAGCTAACCAGAGGTCTCGAGGAAATAACATAAATAAAACATGGCTTCACTACTGTAAATGCTCAATTCATGCCAGAGGAGGCCAAGGCTGTTCCAGAATGATTGTTTCCATCTAAACAATTCCCGTCTCGGGAACTTCCCCTCTAAAGTTGCTGCCAATAGGATGGGGATCATGTAGTTGGGGGCGGGGGTGGTCTAATTAGGCAACTTTGGCAAACACTCAGCAGAGTGAGCCTGGGAGGCTTTCTCTAGAAATCCAAAGCATGGTTTATAATCCGTATCTTGTTCCATGGTGAACATCCTTACAGCTGAAGGGGAGACAGAAACCTACTTTTCAACTCAGTTTGGGCCCAAAAGAACAAAAGCAAGGTCTCTGGATGGCCAGTGACCAAACAAAGCTCATTGCTTGAGGCTGAGAAAGAAACTCCATAATACAAGGTGAAAAAGCCTTGATCACCCGTTACAGACAACATCCAAGGACTCTCAAAAACTGAACTTCTACTCTAGCGGGCATTTGTTATGTTGCCACCCAGTATGTAGTTACTCTTCTTGTGAACGTGATACCCCAGTTCTACTTTGAGGCATATATCTTCTTTGCCCACATGCTCTGTGACTAGTTCATGACTTCCAAAGGTGAAGTGTAGGACTGAGGCTAAACCAGTCTATGCATTCCACCCTCGAGTGATTGGGGTAAGGACAGCGGGGACCAGCATTTGCCTCAAATCTGATCAATCAGGGTCAGTGAAATGTATTTCTGTGGGTTTTCTGGAAGTGCTGAAGAAGTGGACTCTCAGTTGCTGAGTTTAGTACTTTGAGCAGAAGATGATTATGTTTTGGAGCTGCAGCCAAAGAATGGCGCTAAGAGACAGAGGCCAAGTTGAGAGACCGTGAGAAAGACACAAGATGTTTAACATATGATTTGAAGTCTTACATCCTTGTGCCCAAGGCCAGCCCCATCCTGTGACCCTGTTTAATGAGGCAAGACAGTCTCTTGCTGCTTAAGTCCATTTGAATGAGACTTTCCGTGAGAGTTCTAATGATCACACCCACCTTTCCTGTCTTATCTGCCAGTATTGCCCTTCCACATCTCACCATCTACCCTTGCTTCTTTGAAGCCACCATAAATGCACTCAGCCTAAAGCCTATCCATATACACCATGAGTTCTCATGTGTCCATACCTTTGGCCACATTCCACTAACGATCTTTCGTGGCTCAACCCAAACCCACCTCTTGAAGTCTGCATTACTATGTTTTCCCTACATACCTCAATGCAAGAATTAAAACTTCCTGAGCTGTGTACTTAGAACCACTTTCCCTTACTCTATACCTCTATACGTGACATGAGAATATGTTTTGACATTGTCCATCTCTCCTGTGAGGCTGTGAGCTCCTTAGCATCAGGGACCTAATGCTTTGTCATTTAGTAGCAAGAAGCTCCATTAGGCTCAGAGGAGCCTAACGTGTCTGGATCCAGACTGTCTGAGTTCAAACATTGGCTCCATTACTTTCTGTGGTGGGTGACTTAAGTACATTACCTAACCTGTGCCTTACTTTTCCTCATCTGTAAAATTAGAGACAATGCTAATATCTATATCTCAGGTTTCATTGAGGTTGAAATGAGTTAATCTATCAATGTAGATTTTCAATAAACATTATTATTCTGTTTCTAGTATCTACCAATACCTGGCATATAACAGGTACTTAAAAAAAATAAATGCAACTGTGAGAAGAAGGCTTATGCTATGTAGAAAAGAAAGAGTAAGAAGTCACTTAATCCTTACAACTTTCTTTACTTTTATTTTTTTTTAAGATTTATTTATTTTAGAGAGAGAGGACATGAGCGGGAGGAAGGGAAAGGAAAGAATCCCCAGCAGACTCTCTGCCCAGTGTGGAGGCCAGTGCAGGGACTTGACCCACGACCCTGAGATCATGATCTGAGTCAAAATAAAAAATCAGACCCTTAAGCGACTGAGCCACCCAGGCCCCCTAACTTTATTGTCTTAAATTCATATGTCCCTGTGAGAAATCATGAGGCATTAAAGAGAATTAAAAAGTCTGAGATTTGCTCATATTCATTTGTTTGGTGCAAAAACATGTATTGAGAGAGAATTATGCTAGGCTCTGAGACATCAATTTGATTAAGATAACAGTCCTGCCTTTAAAGAGCACATGGCTTAGTAGATGAATTTGAAGGGTAAATAAATAACTACAATTGAGAGAATGTGTAATAAGAAAAGTATGGACACATACCATGGGAACTAGAGTGATGTGTTCTTTGATGGCTGCACATAAGCATTATCTAAGGAGTTTACTAAAGACAGGGTGTCTCAGGCCCTATCCCTGAAATTTTTGAAATACAAGGTTGGAGGTTATATATCCGCATTTGTAACAGATATCCACGTGTGAATCCTGGACTAGAAGACAGGATGGTCCTCTTGGCCTGGCTGGGTCCAGGAAGGCTGCACAGTGGAAGTTGCATATACTGGATTCTCACAGCTGATGAGGAGTTTGCTAATCTTTAACATAAGCAACACAACCGTGCTTGGAGAATAGCTTTCCTCGGTGCTGCATTCAAAGACAGAATTCAGAGCCTGACAGCTGTTCCATGAATCCCAAAGTGTGTGACAAGTGTATTTTTTGACTTTGAGTCTAGTGGTCTCAACCTGGCTATGTGTAAAGTAAATCACCTGGAAAGCCCTTGAAAAATAAAGATATTTGGGGCCTGCCCCCAGTACAGATTGAATTGGTCAGCAATGATGCCAAACATCAGTACTTTTTAAAAACTCCCAGGTGATAACAAATGTGCAGCTGAAGAATTGTCACTTAGGCAGTCCTCAGTGTCCCTAGGAGGACTCTAAGTATTGGATCTAACGTTGAGATGAGTGCAGGTCAGGCTTGTGCCTCACAGATGCCAAAAGAGATCAGACTCCTTGCTTGAAGATATGTGAAGGGGGTGACCAAAATTATGGTATATTTCATAGGTTTGCAATTAACAAATTAATGCTTTTAGTGCAATACAGGTGAATACACAGGTGTGCCACACATCAGGTAAGAAATAGTACATAATGAATATTTCATTCTTGGTGCCCAAATGTTTAGGTGGATGCAACATCAAGAGTGTGACTGCTGCCATTTGTCAATCCTGGCAGCTAGTTCTGTGATAGCATAGTCTCATGGAGAGATAAAGTTTATCATCTACATTTAAGATTCTTCGTTGATTGTGAGGCCCAGACAAATGGCCCTCTGAGGTCTCTACTTACTGGTTTGGCAGTTCCTCAAATTTACTTGTGGAGATAAACTCCAGATTTAAATAACACACTATTTCTGGGACTCTAAAATCCCAATTTTCTTACAGCTCCATGGTGATTTAATACAGCTGGTCCACTCCAGTGTTTCAGAATCACTGAAATTTATTATCTTTAGCACTTTCTAATTCTGAAGTCATACAGATAAAAAATTCTGCCTACCCGAAAAAACTGAAAATATTATCATGATCTTCATTATCTTCCCACAGGAGGAAAGGAGTAACTCCCTCTTCTTTTATTGCCCTTTTGATTTCACTTCTTAGTTTGCTTTTGGGTGGATACATTTTCTATAATAATCATTTATCATAACCAGGTAAACAATACTATAAAGTGCTTGTGATGACTTTCCCCCACCCCCCATCCATTCACTCATTCCTTAGAGTAGTAACATCATCCTCCACCAGTGCCTATGATCTTAGTGAACATGTCCATCAAGATGCCTGGCCTGTGATCCAAGCTCAGATAATCAGGTTTTCTCTCCTAAGACTTTGGACCTTGAGCTGAGCAATGCAAGGACAGAAAAAAAAATATTGGGGCCAATTCATTCTGAATAGATTCCAGATGAGAGAGATATCTAGACACCCTGCACTGCCCCAATTCCTGCCCTTTCTCGGCCAGACTTTCTGTTTGCCGAGCTACCTAGATTCTGCCAACAATGTCCTATTTTGCAAAAGTTAGCCAGAGTTGGTTTCTATTGCTTGCAATTGAACAATTTTATAAGGAACAACGTTACAAGCGGTCTGTGTCACCTGGAATGGTAGGAGATTACAGCCAGGTTGGGAAGAGTGTGAGAGAATGAGATTATGTGACTAACCCTGGCTGTTAGAGGTGTGAGTCACATTCTTTCGAAAATGACCAACTTGAATTGTTATCCACTTGAGACCCAATGATAGCAAATGAACAGCAACCAGTAGATAATAAGTGAAAGGGATGGGGCACTATAATCACAGTAAATTTGGGGGTATAGCCACAAATATTAAAAAAAACCATCTGAATTTAACACATAAAATGTATTTAAAGAACAACACCATTTAGAAGCCCTTGCTTTACAAACCAAAAGCCAAATGACTTGGTACCGAGTTATATGCCTTCCCACTAATCAAACAGATCACTGAGTTATAACCTAGAAAATATAATGAGAAATCCTCATGGATACACATTTGAATAAAATTACTGATTATGCATAAATCTATAACATGGCATCCTTTTTTAAAAAAGTTTTTATTTATTTATTTGGCAGATAAAGAGTAGAAGCAGGAGGAGTGGCAGGCAGAGGGAGAGGGAGAAACCGACTCCCTGCTGAGCAGGAAGCCCAATGTGGGGCTGGGATCATGATCTGAGTGATCTGAGCCAAAGACAGATGATTAACCAACTGAGCCACCCAAACACTAATATGGCTTATGATACAGTGCTTACTTCCTTCATTTACCTGACCTAAAACTGTTGCATTCAAAATACATACACATACACTTATATATTTATATTTACAATTTATATAACACCTTTGAAATACAATACTCCAAGTCATTTGCAAAAATGTTACCAAGGCATTGGGAGTATATATAGTTAAAACTATATCATCCAGGGAACAATGGGAACAGCCAGATGTCAACATGGAGCTCAACTGAATTGCCACATATACTCATGCAATAAGCACTTTACTTTGAGCCGAGGAGAACTTCACATCATTTAGTTGGGAGAGGCAAAAATAAATTCGGAAGTGTTATTTCAATCAGTCAAATACTTGTTATATAAATGACAAAATGAAATTCAGTGATACAAAACTGAATTTGATGAATTGATGAAGGAAATGAACCCCACTACTGAAGGAGTGAATAGAATATAATGGCCACCATTTATGGAGCACTCAACCTGTGTTAAACATTGCACTGAGGGCCATCAATTTTACAATAATCTTATGGAGCACTCAACCTGTGTTAAACATTGCACTGAGGGCCAGCAATTTTACAATATGCTTATGAAATAAGCAATGAGTTAATTACTGTTCCCATTTAACTTTTAAGAATAGACGTAAGAAACACCAGTCACTGAGACAACAGCATCTAATGATAAATTCCTATGGAAGAATGCATACACCTAAAAACAAACATGGATATTTTAGCAAGACTTTCAAAGCCAGAAAACAAATAGATGTGTTACAAGAGAACTGCAGAAACTTTGTTAAATAGCATCAACTAGTTTGGTCAGCCACTAAGGAAGGACAAAGTTCTCCATTATTTCTAAACTGGGGTATGAGTACTCTACTGATTGCTATCTGAGGTCAACTAGGCTATGTGTGTATGTGTAATTTTCTTTTGCCTATAAATACCACGTTACATAAGCATGTCCTGAAGATGAAAAGATAACATAATTTAGTTTTACCCAAAGAGACTCTTTTTCAACAGAGGGAGCATGGGGTCAATGTCTAGCCCCCATATGAACTCATCACTCCTACTAGAAGTACTGGTATTAATTCTCCAGTACCCCTGAGTGTATAAGGACCCTTTAATAAAGATATTGCCCTGATAACGTGGAATAATCAATGTTGAAATGATGCCTGGGCCAGTTTTTAAGATAGTAGATCAGTTGTACCTCTGGAAAATTTAAACACTGAAAAATGTCCAGATATGCAGGAAAATACATGCACCAAATGCATACCCATGTACATATGTTAAGGGTATGGTGGTGATGGAATTACTAAGCATTCTCTCCATGCACTCAACTCTTGCCCGAGAAAATGTATTTTCTGATCAGTAAAATAAACCAAGTACATTTCCACAGCATGGTGGTTCTCAAACTTCACTATTAGAGTAAGAATAGCCAGCATTTCTTCTATTACTTCCTATGTACCAAGACCATAATATCTTGTCTCCCAACAGCCCCGCCAAATAGTTATCATTTCCCTCTTTCACTGATGAGGTAACAGACCCAGTCAGGTCACATTGTTTGATTGTTAACACATCTAGTAAGAGGCAAATCACACTTTAAACCTAAGCAATCTTCACCAAGAGCTCACACTCTTACTCATTGAGCTAAAATGTAATACACTAGGGTTAAAGCCTAGGAATGGAAATAATTACAAGCCCCCAGGTGATTCTAATGCATCCAGCTCACTATGGATCCAAAAATTCACTGGTAAGTCTTTAACGGGGATATAAATCACCTAGGGATCTTATTAAATAGCAGATACCTATTCAGTAGGTCTGCATTTGGGCCTGAATGTCTGCATGTCTAATAAGTACCAGGTGACACCAATGCTACTGGTCCTCAGCTCACATTTTGAGCAGCAAGGCACTAGAGTATAGCACTCAGCTATACAATGCTAAATGCATTTTCCTCTAATACAATTATGAATTATTGTGTTCCTAGATAAATATAAGTACCTTACCTATTAGCATCTTGCAAGATATCTCCAACCCATAGTAATGTTAGATCTATTAGAAATAAAGTCATGTGATGAATGCTTGTTGAATGATTCTTGAGAGAAATATTCTTTTTAAAACAACATGAGATGAACCAGATCAAAGGAGTTTCCTCTCAGAGTGCAAGTGCTCTGATTTACTTCAACCTGGAAGGAGTTATGGATTCTGTCCCTATATCTGGTCACTTGACAGGTTATAATTGACAAGAGTCAAACTTCTCAGGAGTTCTGGGAAAATGGACTCAAAAGAGGCATCCACAAAATCATTAGATCACAGGATAAAGGCAAAGGCATGTGTTCCTCAGGATTTACAAAAAGATATAGCTAACTTGAATTAAACCAATTCCCTAGCGTCGAAGTTCCACATATTTGTTATTCAGAATTATTCCTATTCATTATTACAAGGTCCATGCACAATTCTGTTTCCTACACATTCAAATCCCACGAACAGAAAAAACTCTGCCTGAATTCTTGACTTGTGCTCTTCGTTCTCCTATCTGATCCACAACTATGTGGAGCTGTCATCACAGAAAACTAATTGCCCTGGTCACTCCCCAAAGAGCTTGCTCATGATTTTATCAACCTGCATTTGACCAAAGATTAGTCTTTTGATCTTGGAAAGAAAAATATGTCCTACTCAGTCAGCCAGCTTTTAAAATAACCCAGGATATTGTCATCATGCTTTTTTTTTTTTAAAAAAAATAATCACTTCAAACCTGGAGTGCCCTCCATTCCTCTTATTAACTCCCCCAGTGCCAAACACACAGTTGATAGACTTAAGAGTTAACTTATTTAAAAAACAAACAAGCAAACAAACCAATACAGACATGCATGTATATATTCTAGAATTGCTAATACATTTTGAGACTCAAAAATTTCTTATTGGGAAGACATAAATAGCCAAGGCATTCTTCAAGCGGAATTCAATGCCTGATACATCACTGCCTATAGCAAATAAGTGCCTTGCTCTCTAGAGAAGTGAGCTTTAAAATTTAGAGGGCTTAAGCTGCTCCAGGAAAAGTCTTATTGGAAATACAGCTTTTCAGATTCTGTGCCCAGCAAATCTGATTCAGGAAATGAGGAATCAGACTCAGGAATCTACATTTTCATAACCCCCTCAGGTGGTCTTGCTCTAGAAGCTCAGAGTTTAGAATAGGAGCCAATCATGTGAACAGATAATTGCAATTCAGCATGACAAATTCAATGACAGGAGAGTGTACCATGCACAGTGCTAGCAGCGAAGGACAGAGCAAGACTTTTATTTAGTCCAGAGCAGAGAAGGTGGCTAGGGATGGCTTCTTCAAAGGGTGTGTTTAACTTGAGTCTTGAGAGAGAAGTAGAAGTTCAGTAGATGCTAATGAATGGGAGATATGCAAACACATCTTCTGAGGTATGATCACTGAAGATTAAGTTAGGGAGCAATGGGAGAAGGGAGAGGTGGCTGGCACAAAGCATTATGTATCTTATATGCAATTAAATCTCATGGGCATTATGGTTGTTATAGTCATCACATTGTAGTCATAACAATTTTGTATATGTATTGCAATAATTTCATATGGCAAAAAAATTCTTAAAGAAAGGGCATCTGTTTTTAAGCTGTTTCTAACTACCCAAAAGACCAGCGGACTAGTTGTAGGGTTAGAGGAGAGGAGATTCAAGGACCAAATTCCTTCTTTCCCACTTGTCAGTGCACAAATGTACTTACCACTTGATAAAGAAACAAAGAATCCTGGAGGAAAGGCTACAATCACACCCACTGTGTGGACTTCATGTCAAAGGTTATATACTTGCTCAAAATATAAAGTGATCTTTGGGCTAGGAAAAAGGATCAAATAAATGGAGAAGTGGGTAAAGATCACAAAACATCATATTTGCTGTTTTTCTTCAAATGTTGGTTCCAAGACATTAATCAAATAATCAATACCCAGAATTCCTCAGATAGGACACCAAGTAGCTAGAGCCACAGATCTGCTGAGGGCCTTAGGCTTTCAAACTTCAGGCACATCTGTGAAGAGCGCATCTTTCATTTCCCCTGAGGACCTTTAGGATGCAGTGTCTCTAGCCCTTATCTGTGTCTTTACCAGCCCTCCACTCTGTTGAACTGGGTCTTCATATTCATTCCAATATCTCAATCCTAGGGAGACGTTTTCCGTTTTGAAGGGCATATCACCTAGTTGATCTGCTTACATACATAAGATGTATTTTCCTTCTAAGGAAAGGTAAGGAAACTATAGAGTCAGTGTTGGCCATCTTCTATAACCAACCTCATTATCTTATTATCATAACTATTAAAAATAACATCTACTCATCACTTTCCATGTGCCCGGCAATTGTCCTAAATCTTTATGTCCACGATTTTCATGTAATCCTCACAAGAATTCCATGATCTATCTGTTATTAAACTCCATTTAGGCAAGAGCATGCCATAGTTCAGAGACGTTAGGTAACCTATCCTCAATCACACGGTTAATAAATAACAGAGCCAGAATACAAACTCAGCATCGTCCACCTCCAAAGGCCACAGTGTTAATCAGTACATAATACTGTCTCCATCCCTTCTGCTTCAGATAATGAGCTTTATCATCATAGTACTTAACCTTTTGTGAGCTAAGTTCTTTATAGGTCTTCACTCATTTAAACCTCATGGCAACCTTCTGCACTGAGTTCTATAACCCACAGTTCAGAGATGAGAAAACGAACGCAGAGAGAAATTAAAGTATGTGCTCAAGATCATCCATTTATTGAGTGGGTGGATGTGGGATCCAAATCATTCAAAATAGTTGCTGAGATATTGTTTAAAACTGCCTCCAATTCTATATTATGTTCTTACACAGCAGTCTTAATCCAGCTAGATCCAACATTTTCAAGGTGTTTTAACAAACACCTAGAAAAACACTCTGAGTAATCCAGGGTTATGTTTCAATTCAAAGGGAGAGTGCAGTAGAACCCTAGAAGTTCTAAGTCTACAATCTTTGTCTTCTTTTTTTTTTTTTTTTTTTTTTTTTTTTTTTTTTTATTTATGATAGTCATACAGAGAGAGAGAGAGAGAGGCAGAGACACAGGCAGAGGGAGAAGCAGGCTCCATGCACCGGGAGCCTGACGTGGGATTCGATCCCGGGTCTCCAGGATCGCGCCCTGGGCCAAAGGCAGGCGCCAAACCGCTGCGCCACCCAGGGATCCCCAATCTTTGTCTTCAAATGTAATTGAAACTAAACAGAATTTTGTAGTAAATGCTCAAAACCTGTCTGCCTAGCATGTCTTGTTGGTATTAATTTCTTCATCCAATTGTTCAGTGATTGACACATGTTTACTGAGTGCCTGACATTTCTGGGACTGGGGAATCAAAGTGGATTGAGACATGATCCAGACTTCAAGAAGCCTACAGTCTGGTGGAGGAGACTCAGAAGGAAACCAGTAATTATAGTAGAGTGTCAAGTGCTACAATAGATTAGGAACTCCACGAAGACAGGATTTCTGCCTTCATTTGCTTTATCTCCACCCAGCACTCAGTTCACTGCCTGGCAGAGAGCACGAACATGAATACTTATTAATTTAGGTACGAAAGAGTAGACTAGTGAGGTGGTGCTGAGTGTGAGGTGCTAAGGTTATGAGGGAGGGGCTAAATTAGCCAAGGGTGGGGCAGGGTGGAAAGGAGAGAATTCTGTATCCTTGAAGGTGGTGTTCGTAGTAGGTATTGAGAACTGAGAATTATCAGGAGTGAGGCAGGCAAGGGAAAGGGTTGGAGACACAGGGATTGGAGGAACAGAAAAACAGACTGGGAATGAGTGGTGAGCTGATGGTGAGCGTGTGACAGGCATTCTAGATTTGGCTAGGGGGCACACAGAGAGGTGTGACACCAGGAGGAAGAAGCAGGAAGACTAGAGCAGAGAGGGGAGGCAACAATGAGAGATGGACCTTAAGACGTCAATAGAAGAGTCAGCTCTTTCTTGGGCTAAGGATTTTTCAACCTGACTCTGAAAGCCATGGCAGAGTCATTGATAGGTTTGTTTTTTTTTTTAAGATTTTATTTATATATTCATGAGACACACACACACACAAAGAGAGAGAGAGAGAGAGAGAGAGAGAAAGGCAGAGACATAGGCAGAGGGAGGAGAAGCAGGCTCAAATGCAGACAGCCCAATGTAGGACTTGATCCTGGGATTCCGGGATCACACCCTGAGCCGAAGACAGATGCTCAACCACTGAGCCACCCAAGAGTCCCCACTGATAGGTTTTAAGTAGGGAAATGTCCTCATTGATTTTAGTTGACTATGAGCTCTCTCTCCTTACCCCCCACAGGGATGGCTTTGTTAGATAACACTACAGAGAGTTGTATCAAGACTTAATGAGCAGTAGTCATTCTACCTCTGGTTCAGGTCTTAATCTACCTCTGAGGTTCTTCCTGAGGTTCCCTTGGTCCTATACGGGACCTTTTCTGCTACAGACAGAGGGCAATCCATCTATCAGACACTCTCTAATTCCACACCTACAAAAGCTACTGGGAGAAAAGACAAGCACATGTTCTTTTAAATTAAAATCACCCAGGATCTGAAGAGAGAGGCATAATAAATTAGAAAGGAAAGCCACCAGACCTAAATGGAAGTGGACCAGGTAGTACAACAAATCTAAACACATTAGACTCAGCTCAGGTCAACATCTTTCAAGCATGGCATCAGCCCTAAATCCACAGGTGACAGGTCTTCACATGTTTGAGGAAGATATGTCATAACTTTCTGAAGCTATAGTAAAATGACAGGTTTTTATTTCCAGCCTGTTGACGCTGTAAGCCCTCTCTCATCACATGTGGTACCTCCCCCCCCATATCTTTTCCCATCTTTTATTCTATTTTCTGCCTTCTTTGCTATTTTCTGATTACGAAAGCAATTTGCACTCAGTGTAATAATTCCAATGGTACAGAAAAAGAATTAAGTAAAAATCATTCTTCACGCCTCAACCTTCCCAACTGGAGTAAACAAGGCATCACATTTTGGAACAACTCTTGCCCCAGCTTCTGGCTTCATATCCACATAATGTTATTTGTTCTTGTTGCTTTATTGTTATTGTTGTCTTTTAAAGGAATATTAAAATAAAAATATTAAATTATTAAAGTTGCATAATTTGTCTTTTTGTACTTAACTTACTGTGAATATGATTTCTAAAGCCTGCAGAATATTCCATTATCTGGATACACCATAATTTTCTCCTCTTCATACCTACTTGGATTATTCATAATAAAAAAAGCTTATGGAGAGAGAAGGCTCTGATAAGCTTCCCTATAGCTCAATCGTCTTATGTTTCCATGCTTATTTAAAATAAAATCCAAGAAATAGAATTGCAGAGCCAAATGGTAAGCACATTTAAAACCTCTGCTTTGTATCACTGAACTGCCCTCCAGAAATGTAGTATCTATCTATTGTCTCACCAAAGAAACGTATCTGTTTTGTTCCATACTTATCAACTTCATATATTAGGTGAAAATTAGCATCTCATTGTTATTTTAATTCTTTCATTACTACTAAGTGTGAATACCTTTTCATATGGTTATTAGATATTTATTCTTTTTATGAGTTGTTCTTTGCTTATATTTCTGTTTGGTGGTGCTTTTTACATATTAAGAGCACTAAGAGTATTTAAATATTACGAGTATTTTTATAGACTAAGACTATATATTAAGAGGATGTTGCAAACTCATTTTCTAGACAGAAAATTACAATCTGGTCCAGTCACCTACAGATAGCTTCCAACCTAAATTCTACCTTATATCAGTACTAGATGTTTAAGCCTTAATAATCCAGAGCCAAAAAGACCTTAGTGCCCCATGGAAGAGCTCTTTTCAAGAGAAATGAATCACAAACCAAATGGATTTTCTATGGTGGCCCACTTAGTACAGTAATCTGTGGTCTGTGACCCACTTTTGCTTGGGCAATTTCTGGTCCTTGCCTGTGTGTGTTCCTAGAGATCTGAGTGAATTATGGAGTCACCAGTTAGGGTGATTCAGAGAGAGGTTTGGCAAAAGCTGATTTAGCTAGTCTGGGATTCATCTGCTGAGACGGCCAGCTGTGAGTTTCAGGGAAAAAGGAAAGGGTCAATAACCCCCCCTGCCATCTGTCTTTCCAGGTCTGTATTTACCTGGTCTACCTACCTGTCTGGTATGCGGTATGAGCTCTTCCTTATTCATATGTGTTCCAAACCCTAAAATCACTTAAGATGTGAAGAGCATTATGGCTGTCTTCCTTTGGGTCGGTCAAAGGTTTTGCTTAGGCCAACCCTTCCCCATCCTCTTGCCTTCACTTGGTTTCCAGTGCTTCCCTTTTTTTGTTTTTCAGGATGAGGGAGAAGGATCTAGCAAAGCGTATGTGTGTGTGTGTATGTGTGTGTGTGTGTGTGCACACAGTAAACAGATAAGAAGATTTCAGGACAAAAAAGTTTAAAGCTAAGAGTCTTAGAAGCCAATACCAACTGAAGACCCAACCAGAGATACCATTTCAGAATTACAAGCATACCCTTACTGGATTCTGATAATCCTTATTTCACAGATGGTAAGGCATTTGCTGGAAGCCTCAAAATTAAATGATGGCAGAGGTGACATTGGAACTCAGGTTACTAGGACTCCAAACCCATTTCTGTGAGGTGATAATGCCTCATGAATCACCACGCCTGCTTCTCCTTGATTTACAGGTGAGTGAACCAAGGTCCAGTGGGCTAAGCAACTGGCCTATGGCGCTCAAAGTTCCTTAGCAGAGTGGTGAGCACAGGCCCCTGACTGGAAGGCCATAGCTGCTCTCCTTCACTGTGCTGACTCATCTTTGAGACGATGATGCTATTTAATGAGAAAACATTATTAAATGTGTACAAATTGGATCGAGGCAATTTTGGATCGAGGCAATTAGGCAGGAACACATTTTGTAAAGTGAGCTAAAGCCCATGTTCTTCGGTTAGGTGCCTATTTAGGAGTATTTCCCCTGGCCCCCTATAACACCCCTCTCTGGTGGTCATTACCTGGTGTCAGTTACCTCCAAATCAAAACCAACACAAGCAATCAATGTGAGAGAGTTACCATCCTCACTGAGGTTTTGTGAGGTGACTGACACCTTGGCCTGGGACTGCTTGGGGAATTTCCTGTGAAAACACCTTACAGCACTGCTCTTCACAGAATTCCTCCTCTTAGCACCCTGGGGAGCGGGCCTGTCAAGGAACTGAGGTTTTCCCTCTCTCCCCTTCTGCTTCGTGCTCTCTGCCTCACCTCTCACTGGCTTCTCTTCGTCTACCAGGTTAGTTCTCTACCCACACTCAGAGATCTTATCCTCTTACTATGCAGAGCAGTCAACTGAGCATATTTTGTTACTCGAGCATTTTCTTGGAGTCCCACGTTTCTTCCCAAGTGGTTTCTGCGTGACTATTTTGAATAAAGATGCTACTGTCTGTGTTTTTCTCCATCTTTTCCCATAGGTGCTCTTGTTATCCCAATTTTCCCAGAATGTAATTATCCCCATTTTAAGGAGTCTGGAGGTCAATGGGGACAATTTGCCGAGAGTCACTGCTAACACTGCATAGTGTGAATTCAAACCTGTGTTTATCGGACTCCCCCAGTTCTGGCTTTAATGACACAACCCCCTAATTCATTGTACAGAAATCTCACCATCTTTGCTCACTTCTAAAATATTGTATGAAAAGATTACCCTCCCCCAAAAGAACAATTAAATTAGCTTGACCTTTTCAGATCTCATAGAGAAGGTTTCACAAAGGTGGCTCTCTACTCTGTTTAATTTCCCTTTCTGAAGGCTGGATTTCCTCTGAGGACACTTGATATTCCCTAGGTAGATGAGCCCTCCAACCACAGCCCTTAAGCTAGCTGGATGCTGGGACTCAGAGATGGTTCTGTTTTATCCGTAGCTGACTGAAGCAGTTCCTAAGTGTGCTCCAAGATACTCTTCAACATGGGGTTCCACGACCAAATGCTTTGGGAAAGACACATAACAAAAATTAAGTCATTGTTTTCCCAGTTGTGGTCGACTCAACATTGTTGTGTGAGCCATTAATGAACATAGTAGTAATCAGAATTTGAGGTCAAATAATGTTAGCAAACTACAAATACTCTGGCTCCCTCTTGGAGATTCATAGGAAATATTAGTACATTAAAGGTTCTGACAACTCCTACTAAAATTTGTTGAAATTTGCTTGACTTGATGCATCTCAGATTTATTTGATCTCAGGGCCTTCTTTGAACTTACAGCAGCAGCCCACAAGGGCCCACTCTGGATGGCCTCTGGTTTGAGTTCTGGTCTCCTGTGCTCTGAAGGGAGTTGGTAGAGGATCCTCTTTTGGAAATCTAGGCTCGATCCTGCTATTAGCTGGTTGGGTAACTGTGAATAAGTCACTCTTCTCTGGGCCTCAACTTTCCCAGCTATAACATGAAGGAGTGTCTGTAACTTCCCTTCTAGTTCAAGGCTACCATCACCTGAACATATGGAATTGGTAGAGCCACAACCCAAAATATCATGATAAACTGTGCATTTATATGTACTCATTAAATCTCATTCCATCACCTAGAGACAAAATAGCAATAATTCTTTTCAAGCTGTAGAAATCTTAAACACATAAATATTAATTTGCCCCCATCTGCTAGTAAAATATTCTCTCGAAATACATTATCATTTACTGTTTTAGAATTTGGAGCTATCTTTGATCAGCCAGTTTCCAGGATAATGGGAAAGACCCTGGAACCTCCAGGGTGTTCCAGGGAACCACTGTGAGTCCTCAGGCAGGAACTTCACTTCTCTGACTTAGATTCATCCATGAACGACAGTTTGTTCTTGATTCTTTTAAGACATCTTGTGAGGACTATCAGTCACAGTTTAAAAAAACACACACACACACAAACACCTCTGTCCTCTGGCTATATACCGGCCACTGCCTAAGCCCTCAGAAGTTTCTGGTCTTTCAGAAATAGGAACTTTCCTTCCTTCCGTTCCCCCCTATTCCTAGAGCTGGGTTAAGTACTCCCTTTGAAAGTATTAACACTAATATTACATGGAGGAGAATGTGATACCTTACTATGGGAGAAAATTTGCTGTTTCCGTGCACTTATCCTAGTAAAAAGTCTTCTTTAAATACAGAGGAATACAGCGACGGTACTAGCTGGACTTCGACATCAGACAAATCTAGAGTTGAACCTGTCAGCAGTGTCACATACCAGCCGTGCGTCCCCAGGCAAGCTGCTACCCTCTGATGCTCAGATTCTTCATCTATAAAGTGGGAGCAATATGAGTCACTGCCAGGCTGCTGCAACAATGCCACGTCATAATTTTTGTAGAGCTCTCTCTACATTACCTGGGCATGTGTGTGCTCAGTCATACCCTTTAAAAACATTGTTTATTTCAGACATACAATGAAAGGAGATCTAGAAAGAAATCGCTTTGTCACTGTACAAAGGCCAGGAATCCTGCACAGCCATCAGAAAGGATAACTGTCATTAGTGCTCCTAGCAAATGTTTGTTAGGGGGCCTGCGAGAGTCACGCTGGCCAGAGGCCCTCTTTAATTAAAGCCTTCACTGTTCATTATTGAACACTGCCACCTGGTGGAGAGAGAGGCCACACGCAGGCAGGGAAACAGCAGGGCTTACATCAGGGTACCCCACCCTGGACCAGGAGGATGTTGGGGCCACCCCGACCACAATGCTTTCAGCATCTTGACTTGGAGCTAGGCCCGCGGGGAGATCTCTGGATTCCTGTTTAGGTGGACTCCCCTTCATTTTCGCTCATTTGTCACAGTGACACAAAGGTGAGAAAAGAGTCTTCCATCGACCACAGGATCTGAGCCGAAGGGCAGCCTTCTCTGACAACATGATCTGAAGACCCCTCCTCCGTCACCCTAACCCAATCACCTTTTTGTTTTCTACATAAAGCATATCATTGTCTAAAAATATATACAGGTATTTTTTTTCTCCTTCTCTCACTCTTTCTCTCCCCAGCTGGAATGGAAGGAAGCTCCCTGAGTGCAAGGTCACATAAGCTATAAGCTGTCTTCCCTTACCTATTCCTCCCAACAAACACAGGCCTGGCACATAGTAGGTGCTCAAAAATGTTTCCTATAGAATAAAAAATAGCAAGAATATAGCTTTAATGTTAATGGATCCTTACTTATTTACCAGAGAGCTAAACTCTGTATACAGACCATCTCATTTACTCTTTACAATCACTATCCTAGTGGGGATGTCACCACCCATGGAGCATCAGAAATTTCTAGGACCTAGAAGTGATCCTCCCAATTCAGTAATCACAGCACCTCTTTGTCCAACAGTATAATGCCATATGTTTTTTTTTAAGATTTTATTTATTTATTCATGAGACACACACAGAGAGGCAGAGACACAGGCAGAGGGAGAAGCAGGCTCCCTATGGGGAGCCCGATGTGGGACTTGATCCCAGGACCCCAGGATCACGCCCTGAGCCAGATACTCAACCACTGAGCCATCCAGGTGCTCCATAATGCCAAATTTTATTTAAGCCTTTTTCTTCTCTAGTCTGTATTATAGTTTGACTCATTTTACAGATTCGAAAGGTGACTCTCATGGAAATGAAACAATTTCCCCCAAAGTTATTCAGCCCCTATTTAAAACCCAGGTCTTGTCTAATTCTAAAAGTTCTGTCCTTTTCACTGTAACACATGTCTCCTATGGGATAGGAGAATAAAAAGGCCTTCCTTAATTAGGCCTCAGGAAACCCAAGCCTGAGTTTTGGTTAAGCCTCTTGAAACAAGCCTTGCTCCCAAGCTGCATCTCAAGCTGGACTTTTTTTTTTTTCAAGCTGGACTTTTCTGTAGCCAGGTCTTTATTGGTCCACAGATGTTTCCTGCATCTTTGCTTTAAAGAAAAAAACTAGCTAAGATTCACTGAGATTTTAGCATATGCCAGGCAAGGTTCAATGATCTCATTAAATTCTTACAACAGCCCTGTAAAATAAGAGATAGATAGACATAGATAGATAGATAGATAGATAGATAGATAGATAGATAGATACTGATATATAAATTGATATATACATATATATTGATATTATTCTCATTTTACAAATGAAGAAACTGAGGCACAGAGAGGTTAAGTATTTTCTCCGATGGATATCCAGGTTGCAAGCCACAGCCCTGCCTTGAACCCAGGCGGTTTGCCTCCAGGTTACACTCCACAGCACCAGCTGACTCTGTAGAGGGCTCATTCTGGTGCAAACCTTATGCTCTAGAAAACCTCAGGGCATCTTGCTTAGTACAGCACATCCTGCAGTGTTTCAGCTCAAAAACTGTGCAGAAGTTGGAACAAGACAGGAACGCCAGGGTGCCCTGTGGCTCCCCCCACCCCCTCCTGCTTGCAGACCTGGCCCACAGTAACTCTTCAATTAGTTTCCATCTGTAGGAGCAGCCATTCCCTAGGGGTACACAGGCCAAAAAGAGAGACCAACTCAGCCAAAATCCAAAAATATCTTCACTGCAGTAAGCAAACTGGTGATGGAGAGAAGGGAAATTTCCCCTTGGAGCCTTGGACATTTCTCAAAGCCCGCCCACTCAGCTTATGTAAGTGGCATTCACCACTGAGGAATGCAACTGAGGCCCTAAGAATCTAGGCCAATCCTGCCAATTAGGTGTTAATGAAAAGTTATTTAGGGTCTACCTAGAGGCACTCTGGGAAACTTGACCCCTCGCTCACTGAATTGTCTCCCCTGCTTCACAGGACCTATGCAAAGAGGTTCCAGGGAACACTCCAGGGATGGCAAAGTTAATACAGTCAATACCTTCTTGAACATTTCTTCCTAAGCAACAGGCAGTGACAGGATTCAGGGAAGTTCTAGGCCTCCTTATATTCATTTTTTTAAAAAGATTTTATTTATTTATTCATGAAAGACACACAGAGAGAGGTAGAGACACAGGCAGAGGGAGAAGCAGACTCCCTACTGAGCAGGGAGCCTGATTCAGGACTCCATCCCAGGACCCCAGGATCATGACCCTGAGCCAAAGACAGACCTCAACCACTGAGCCACCCAAGTGCCCCTCCTTATGGTCATTCATTCATTCATATTTCCCTATAGTTACACATTTTTCAATAAATATCTCTGAAGCACCACCCCCTTTTCAGGTCAATGCCAGGTATGGAGAACCCCACAGTCAGCTAGACACAGTGCTGAGCCTGGATAATCAACAAAACTATAAATCAAACCCTGGTTTATAGCATTTGACACTTTCATGTGTGAATATGCCCACCACCGACTTGGCTGATGTCAAGATACCAGTATTCGGTCACTGAGCTTGGAACCAGGAGGAGATGCACCATACAGAGATTGGTAATCTCTAGAGCAGGGAGCAAAATGTAGGAATTAGGAGGGGATGAGTTTTAGTATTTATTATTTTCATTTTAAACATGATATACTTAATCACAAGCTTACATAACTTAATTTTGGATAATGGCCACGTTTACCAAGCGGCTCGCAGCAATCCTGCACATTTGACAACGCGGTTCTCAGAAGCTGGTCCTTGTCAGCTCCGGTGTACCACTGCTTAGACACAGACTCATAAAGTGAGAAGTTGACAGGCAAATCAGGGAAAAACTAAGAGAGAGCATGAAATGCTTTGTGAGAAGGAAGCACGAGGTGCTCTGGGAGCATTTGGGAGGCAGATCCAGCCAAGAGTTGGATTTGGGGAGTGCCATCTGAGACAGAGACGTCTGAGATTGGAAGAACCATAAGCGTTAGCCACGTGAAGGGTAGCAAGTGGGTTCCAGGTGGTGGGTTCCTCTCCACCATGTGCAGAGGTCTTAGGGGAGGCCAGACCACAGAACCTTTTAGAACATGCAGTTTTCCATTATGACTAGAATCAAGTGTCCAAGGTAAGACAGTGACCTGAAATAGGATGGAGGGAAAGAAGAGGGTTCCAGAACATAGAAACCCTGTTCAAGATGGCTCCGAGGTGAGTGGATACTCACTGGCAGCTTGTATACAGGAGGTCCCCCTGATTAAATGTCTTGCCAGGAAGATTGTTCTGCCTGCAGTGTGGGAAAGAGGTGGCATGTGGGCAAGACCAGAGGATGGTGCCACAATCTAGGACAGAGATAAAGGCTTTTTGCATGGTGGTAATGGCCAT
Source organism: Vulpes lagopus (assembly GCF_018345385.1). Taxonomy (NCBI): domain Eukaryota; kingdom Metazoa; phylum Chordata; class Mammalia; order Carnivora; family Canidae; genus Vulpes; species Vulpes lagopus. The sequence continues at coordinate 90,765,653 of NC_054831.1, forward strand.
GGGATTGGAGAAGAACACGTGGAATCTAGAATCATTTAGGAGGTTGTAATATTGGACAAAGTGAGGGGTGTGTGCATGTGTGTATGTGTGTGTGTGTGTGTGTGTGTGTGTGTGTGTGTGTGTGTATTGCAAGGCTGGGGGTGTGTTGAACAAAACCAAGTCAAGAATGATCCTGAGATCTCTGACAACAGCAACATCAGAGACAACTGGAAGGAGGAGCCAGTGAAGGAAGAACAGGTAATTGGCTTGAAAGATGCTGAGTTTCATTTTAGACAGGTTCACGTTACAGGATGTCCAGGTGACGATATCCAGGGGACAGTGGATGTAGGCCTGAAGCTCAGGACAGGGGTCTGGGGCTGGGAAATAAATTTGGGAGTCAACAGCAAAAAAGATGATAAGCAAAGCTGTGTGTGTAGACGAGACTGTCAGGAGTAAATCAGAATAACTAGAGTTTTATGGGCCGCTTACCCTGCCAGCACTGCCTGTCCACCATATGCCTACTCGCTCTTTTTGTCATTGCAACACCCTGAAGTGTAGGTATTACTGTGACCTCTCTTTTGTGAATGAGGAAACTTGTACAGTATCAGCAGAACCCAGATCTGAAGCTGGTCTGTCCGGCACCAGAACCCACACTCTGAGCTATAACAACACTGGCTGCTTCTGTATCAAAATACACAGACTGAGAAGAGAAGACTGGAAAAATAGAACCTGAGGAAATGAATATTTAACTTGTAGGAAGAGGAACTTACAAAGGAAACAACTCTAAAGCACAGGGTGCAGGTGGGGGAACTTGAGGCCTATCATCTTTCAGGTCGTTCAGGTCAACTTTTGAAAAACCTCCTCACCACAAACAAGGTAGCAGAATTGCCCCCTTAAAGCTTATAATCACACTGCATTTGCTAATATTCTTTTCTGATCATAGAAGCAATGATTTATCCTGATAGAAAAAACAGAATGTACACAGAAGAAAATAAAAATCCCCACCATGAGACCACCTAGAAATAATTGCTATAACTCTCTTTGGCACATCTTCCTGTAGACTTTTTTTTTCTACACATAAAACAATGGCTATTTCTTTAAAATATTTTTCCAAAGTTTTGTTTTGAAAGCACATTTTATGGTTTCTAAAGCACACATTTAAAAATTAGGCATTTATTGCTTTTAAAGATGCCCATCTTAAAATCAGGATTTATTTTACAGTCAGTGGTGCTTTACAGGTAAATGGCAGGTTTGTGTTCTTAATTATACATGAAGGAATGCTACATTTTGTAATCCATGACATCTTTGCTTTTGTGTAATATGGTAGGCAAGATAGTCACAACTTTTGAAATTCAAAATATAGCAAAAGACATACAGAGATCTATTTCACTCCTTCTACTCCAGTGCTCCTCCCTGGAGGCAGATTAAAATTCCTAATTGTCTGTCTGACCTTCCAGAGTATTTTAATGCACATACAAGAAAACATTATACATGTTCCCCTCTCTTCAAGTACATGGTAATATACTATCCACTCCACACTAGAGTATCTTGCACTTTTCTTTCTTTCTTTTTTTTGCACTTTTCTTTAAACTTAATATATGTTGAAAGTTTTTTCTTCCCATTTGCAAATTTTTGATTGAAAAGATATACCACAATTTATTAAGAAGCCCCTACTGGAATGCAAACTGGTGCAACCACTGTGGAAAACAGTATGGAGGTTCTGCAAAAAAATAAAAAAATATGGGCACCTGGCTGGCTGGCTCACTGAGTTTGAGCCCCATGCTGGGTGTAGAGATCACTAAATAAATAAATAAATAAATAAATAAATAAATAAACTTTTAAAAAAGTTTAAAATAGAACTACCCTATAATCCAGTAATAACACTACTGTGATTTTTGCTACCTATTCAAAAAAATATGAAAACACTAATTTGAAGGGATGTAAACACCGCTATGTTTATTGCAGCATTACTTAAAATAGCCAAATTGTTGAGGCAGCCTAGCGTCTATCAATAGAATAGATAAAGAAGATGTGCTATATATATACACAACAGAATATTATTTAGTCATAAAAAAAGAATGAAATCTGGCTGTTTGCAGCAACATGGATGGAGCTAGAGAGTATAATGCTAAGGGAAATAAGCCAGTCAGAGAAAGAAAAATACTATACAACTTCATTCCTCTGTGGAATTAAAAAAACAAAACATATGAACATAGGGGGGAAAAGAGACAAACCAAGAAACAGATTCTTAACTACAATGAACACATGGATGGTTACCAGAGGGGAGGTGGGGGAGGGGGAATAGGGAATGGGTATCACGGTGTGCACTTGTCTTGATTAGCACTGAGGGGTATGGAAGTGGTGAATCACTTTACTATATACTTGAAATGAATATAACATTCCTGTTAACTATACTGGAATTTTAAAAAAAGTAGTCCCCTACTGGTTTGCAAAGTTATTTCCAATCTTTCGCTAAAGCAACACCATGATGAATAATCTTGTGTATTTGTACACATACCAGTATACCTATCAGGTGAATCCTGCTGAGTCACAAGGTAACTTCAGTAATTTTGACAGAAACTGCTAAATTGACCTACATAAATGTTCCAATTTACACTTCTTCTAAGAATACATGAAACACCGTTTTCCTACATCATTTCCACACATAGAACATTATCAAACTTTTTCATCTTTGCCAAGTTGATCGGTAAAAATGTATATCTAAAACCCTTTATTTTGGAATAATTTCAGGTTTTACAGAAAAGTTACAAAGATAGGAAAGAGTGTTGCTAGGTACCCCTCACCCAGTTTCTTCTCATGGTGATATCTGACATTAACATGCTATGTTCATGAAAATGAAGAAATCAACATCGGTATGTTGTTATTAATGGAAGCCCAGATTTTGTGAGGATCTCCACAGTCTCTCTACTAATGTCCCCTTTCTGTTCCAAAATCCCATCCGGGAGAGCATATTGCACTTCGGTGCCATGTGTCCTTATTCGGATCTCTGACAGTTTCTCAACTTCCCTTGTTCCACGTGACTTTGACAGTTTTGAGGAACTCATTGTATTTTGTAGAATATTCCTTGAGTTGGGTTTTCCTGAGGTTAAACCTGAGGTTTCCTGAGGTTATCTCTCATGACTAGACCAGGGATGGTGACCTCATTCATTTGGCAAAGATATTTTCTCCCAGGCTACTCTACTCTTAGCATGACTCTTCTTCCTTTTTCCACACTCGGCTCTTAGTGAAATCTTAGTGAAACTGCAGTTAGAGAGAGTGAACATCTTCTCCTGAGTTTAAGAACCATCTGTATTTTCTGGACTCTGTTGGCATTTTGCCCATTTTCTTTCTGTTGCATTGTCATTCCTTTTATCAATTGCTGTGAAAAATAAGCTATTTTTCTGTAATGCAAATTAAACATTTTTACCACTTCTTGCATGTTTCTGTTGTGTTTTTTTTTTTACAATAGAGATGTAAATGTTTTAATTTAATGAAACTGATTTTTTTCCCTTTATGATATACAGGTTCTCTTTCACATTTTGAAGTAAACAGCCTGTTTCATGGTGGCTTTTGGAGTGTTCCATGGTTTCATTTTTGGAAAATAAGAGTTTAGGCGCACCTCCGTGGCTCAGTGGTTGATCATCTGCCTTTGGCTCAAGTCGTGATCTCAGGTCCTGGGATCAAGTCCCACACTGGGCTCCCCACTGGGAGCCTGCTTCTCCCTCTGCCTATGTCTCTGCCTCTCTCTTTGTGTCTCTCCTGAATAAATAAAAATAAAATCTTTTTTAAAAAAACAGAAAATAAAGAGTTTATGTTGGAATAAAAGTGGGAAGGATCTGATTTCTTATTCATATCACAACCCAGTTGCCCCAACAGAAATTTATTGAAGAGACTATAATCCACTACTTCATCTGAAGTACAAGAGATCATTTTTTCAGGGAAAAACATCATAGGAGCCTCAGTCCTGTGCATTTCAAATTCCCATGTTCTTTCCATAGAGACAGGGCTATATATATATATATATATATATATATATATATATATATATACACAAATAAACAAAGAAAAAAGATTCTGTGGCTGGGAATTCCCCACTTATGAGCCAACCCCAATAGAGAAAGGAATGCAACTTGATTATTGGGGTAATAGTGTTTGTTTGATCCTGGAACTGGTTAAGGAGGTACATGGGCACACTGACAAAAGGGATGAGTGGTATAATCTACTTATATTTTAAAAACATCTTTGACAAGGTTGCACACAAAAACCAAATGAGAAATACAAGTGCCCATGTCCTTGGAAAGGACGTTTTGTCAGGGATTGTCACTGCTTTAAGGAGAACAATGGATATGGCTGGCTGAGTAGACCAGCTTTGCAAAGACTACAGAACAAGGGATCCTTGTTTCCTAACGATCCATTCTGGACCCATCCTTAGTTAAATCTGCATGAATAATCTGGGAGAAGAGGAGCAAACTGATTATTTTTTTTTAAAAAAGGACTTTGTTCATTTATTTATTTGAGAGAGAGCAAGAAAGCAGGGGCTGGGGTTGGGGGTTCGCAGAAGGGAGGGGAGGGGGGAGAAAAAATCGTAAGCAGAAGGTGCTGAGCCTGCCAGGGTTCAGTCTCACAACCCTGAGATCATGACCTGACCCAAATCAAAAGTTGGACACTTAAATGGCTGAGCTACCCAGGTGTCCCAAAATGATTTTAAAGTTTTAAGTGATGGTAATTTTTTTTTCAGACTGATTTTTTCCTTTTGCTTGAAGAACCGAGCAAATGACATTAAAGACAGTAAATACTTGTAAATCTTTTCAAAAATTTGACCAGGAAAGCATCACATGAGCTTAAAGGTGTATAAAAGCAGTAACGCAGTACAAAAGAACAAAAAAGTCAAAGTAGACAGAAAATAAAGGGTCCTGCTCTGGAATAGCTCATGCTACTAAAAACACACACTAACATAGTCCTTAACTATGTGTTTTCTACTGCTCTAAGCTCTTCACCATATGCTGGCTTTCCGCATCCTCCCAACCCGCTGCGGGGTAGGCTCCATTAGTCTCTCCTTTTCACACGTTTGAAAATGGAGGCCCAAGAGAATGAGTAACTAGTTAAATGTCACACAGCTTGTACGTGGTGGAGGCGGATTTGGATCGGGCAGTCCAGCCCTGTGGTGTATGCTCTGCATCCCTGGCCTTGCTGCCTTCCTAGCAGGGCCATGCGGATAGGCAGTGGCTGTCATGTGGATGCATTTTATTGTTAGAAGAGCTGTGAGTCCATCATAGTCATGCTTGTATTTTCAGGTTTGGCAAAATACCAGGCACAAACTAGTTGCTTAATAAATTCTGACTCCCAGGGCGCCGGGTGGCTCAGTGGTTGAGCCTCTGCCTTTGGCTCAGGGCCTGATCCCGGAGTCCTCAGATGGAGTCCCACATCGGGCTCCCTGCAGGGAGCCTGCTTCTCCTTCTGCCTGTGTCTCTGCCTCTCTCTCTGTCTCTCATGAATAAATAAATAAGATCTTTAAAATTAATTAATTAATTAATTAATTAATTAATTCTGACTCCCTGAATCTTATCAGGGAGGTATGAACAAAGTCTTACACCGTGATTCTTGGATTGTTTATGATAGGGAATTCTGAGTTTTTTTCCCCAAGTTTTACAAGGATCCTATGGTAGATAGCCTCTAAGAGGACCCCAAAATCCCCACTTCGTGGTATTCATATCCTTATATACTCTTCTCCCCTGGAATGTAGGATGGACTTAGTAATGGGCTTTTGACAACTATAATACAGCAGGGTGATGGGATGACACTCCAGAGATTCCTTAGAAAAGACTGGGGCTTCCATCCTGAGCACTCTCCCTGCCACTCTGTGGGGTCTCTCCTTGCCCTTGGGGAGGCCAGCCCCCACTTAGTGCAACAGTGCTGTAGGGATGCCTGTGTGGGAAGCAGATCTGAGGCCTGCCAACAATTTTGTGAATAAACTTGGAGATGGATCGTGTAGTCCCAGTGGAGCCCTCAAGTGAAACAACTCTGGCTGGTAGTCTGATTGCAACCTTGTAAGACACCCTGGGCCAGAGGCACGGGGGTACCCCTGTGCCACCTCATCAACACCACTCCACCTCCCCACCGCCCGGAAACAAGCATAGGGATTAAGAAGGAAATGCAGCGGACAGAGTGGCATTTTAACATGTTCTCTAATTTCTCTCCACAAATGCTCCTCCGGTGGTATGTTCCGTCTCAGATAACAACGGCCTTATCCTTCTTTCTCTTTGGTCAGGCCCAAAAATTGTTGGAAGCTATCCTTGAGTTCCCTCATTTCTTCATACCCCATAACCAACCCACTAGCAAATTCTCTCAGGTCCACCCTAAAAAGCAGTCAGAATGTAACCACTTCTCACCCCTCTTGCTTGGCTCAACGGGGATCTGGCTCCCGTTATCTCATCCTTGGGTTCTGCAACAGCCTCCTCCCTGATTCTCTTGCATTTGCCCTTAACTCTTTAGAGTCTATGTTCATCGCAAGTGACAGAACAATCCTATCAGAACATTTGTCCATGAATATCACTCTCTAACTCAAAACCATTCAATGGTTTCCATTTCACTTAGAGGAAAAGCTCATGTTCTTAAGAAGGACTTCATTTCCTACTCCTCCCTTTTTTGGTCCCCTCACTCTAGTAACACTGGTCTGCTTGCTAATCCTCAAATAAGCCACCTATACTCCTACCTCAGGGCCTTTGCACTCTCTGTTTCTTCTGTATGAAACACTTTCCTTCCAGATAAGGAAGGACCTTCTTAATGTTTTTGCACATGCGCCACTGAGATCTTCCCTGATTCTTCTATCTAAAATTGCACCCCTTCTGAATACTCCCCATCCACCTTGTCCTGCTTTCTTTTTTTTTCTGCTTTCTTTTTTTGCCAAAGCATTTGCCACTTATAAAAAGTCTATGTAATGAATAATTTTATCATTATGTTCACTTTTTGATTCCTCTCACTAGAATGAAAGCTCCAGGAAAGCAGGGAATTTTACCTATTTTGTTTATGGCTATGTCTTTACTGCCTACAAGGCACATGGTATGCACTCAAACAGTAGATCTTAAATGGATCAGTATATTAACTCTGGTCTTCTCACTTTAAAATATATATAATATATTCACACATATTCAATATTATATATAATGTGTATATTGCTTTGTGTTCTTCAATATAGCTTTGTGGTTTTCTTATCCTTCAGCCATCCACAAAATAGAATTTTATCCTTTCATTTCAAAAACTGAGGTAGACTTATATCTATTCTTATGGGGGAGGGATGTCTATATTTTTACAAAAGTAAAGAAACTCAGAACAGTATGTCACATGATTCCATTGTGATAAAGATAAAAATGTGCACATGTATCTATATTTCTTCACTGCTCCCTACAAACTCCCTTGCTGGAGTTAAAAATATCTGGAAGATAGGGTAAGACGAGGATACCTCGGGAACTTCTGGGTGGCTCAGTGGTTGAGCCTCTGTCTGCCTTCAGCTCAGGTCGTGATCCCGGAGCCCTGGGATCGAGTCCCCACATTGGGCTCCCCATAGGGAGCCTGCTTTTCCCTCTGCCTTCGTCTCTGCCTCTCTCTCTGTGTCTCTCATGAATAAATAAATAAAATCTTTTAAAAGAAAAAAAGATGAGGGTATCTTGGTAATAGAAAGGATGAGCCAGAAATCCTTTGATTACAAAGCAGGAGAGATGGTATGCAAAGAGAAGGTCAATTTTGGCAGAAGAAATGGCCTACTGGTCTGATGAGTACTCTGGCCTCTGCCTCCTTTATATTTTTCCTCCTCTTTCTGATATAGGCTCATCCAGAAGGGAACCCTGATGACTGACAACCCATCCCACACATTAAGGTTAGGAACAGGGGTGGGGAAAAAAGACAAGAGTGAGAGGAAGACTGAAGGGAGAGATTGGAGACTCCCATGCCTGAGCTAAGACTAAGTTGTATTCAACTCCCTGTGGACTGAAGTGGACTGAGAAGGCATGTATATGACATCAAAATATTACCTGCTGTTTTGTTACCATTTCTCATTTTATGTTGCTATGGTACTGATTATTGTGGTACTTTTTTCACATTTGATTTGAGGCTAATATGTAGTCAGTTTTTGTAAAGTTTTATACATGCTTGAAAGGAACTGCCTTCTCTAATTTATAGGCAGAGAATTTCATACACATACGTGTTTGTTATATGACACTAGCTAACTGTACTATTTAAATATTCTATATCCTTACTAGTTTTTGCATTTTGTTAGATTTGCCAATTTCTGGGAAGGATGTATTTCTACATTTCTTTTCACATGGATACCCAAATGTAAGAAATAGTGAATCCTGAAAAGATTAAAAAGACATCCACATCTGGAAAGAATCCCTTGCAACTTCAGAACACTTAAGTTACTATTATTTCTGACCCATTTTTCTTGTTTATTGTATGTCTTCTTCACTAGAGCTTTAACCTCCATAAGGATCAGACAAGAAATTTTGCCTGTTTTGTTCTCTGTGGTCTGCCTTGCCTCCAGCACTGTTGCTTGACACACAGCACACACCTAGAAATATTTCTTAAGGGAATTAATTCAATCATTCCCTTCCTTCAATCTGGGTTTAATTTCTTCTGAAGTTCATACTTCAAGTTTTCTTTTAGGGTGGGTCTTGAGTGGTAAATTCACTGAGTCCATACAATCAAAAGTTTTTATTTCTTTTTTTGTTTTTTAAGGTTTTTTGAAAAAAAGTTTTTTATTTAAATTCCAGTTAGTTAATATACAGTGTAATATTAGTGTCAGGTGTACAATATAGTGATTCAACAATTCATTTTTATTAAGTGCTTATCTTGACAAGTGTGCCCCTCAATCCTCATCCACCCACTCACCTCCCCTCTGGTAACCCTCAGTTTGTTTTCCATAGTTAGGAGTCTGTTTCTTGGTTTCTCTCTTTTTCTGTTTTTTTTTTTCCTTCACTCATTTGTTTTGTTCTTAAATTCCACACATGAAACAGTATTTATATTTCTCTGATTTATTTAACTTAACACACTACTCTGTAAGTCCGTCTATTTCATGCAAATGGCAAGGCTTCATTCTTTTTATGGCTGAATAATCTCTCTCTCTCCCTCTGTCTCTCAAATTAAAAATAAATGGAAAGGAATTGAATGGAATGGAGAGATTAAATATATAAACTGAAACCATGAATATCCAAAATGGTCATTTTATCACTTCTAGTGAACTATAGAGATCTTACATGCCTTCATATTCCTTTACACCATGACTTGTAACATAATTACCTTGGATATTTCCTCTATCTACATTGAGAACCACATCAAACAGTTTAATTTTTGCTTCAACCATTAAATATAATTTAAAAAACTAAAAAAGAAAAAGAACATCTAAGGCATTTACCCACAGTTTTGCTTACCATCTTCTTTCTTCCTTCCTGATATTCTAAGGTTCCTTTTTGTTTAGAGAACTTCCTTTAGCTATTATTTTAATGTTATCTTGCTAGCAGCAAATTCTTTTAGTTCTCCTTCATTTAAGAATGTCTTCATTTCTCCTTTGTTCCAGAAGAATATTTTCACTGGGTATTAGATTCTAGGTTGGCAGTTCTTTTCTTTCAATTCTTGAAAAGTTGTGCCTCTTTCTTTTAACCTCTGTGATTTCTGTTGAGAAATTCACTGCCATTCAAATTCACATTTGTCTCATGCTTTTCAACTTTTTAAAAAAATATTCTATTTATTTATTTTTAGAGATAGGGTGCACACACGAGAGAGAGAGAGAGAGAGAGAGAGAGTAGGCTGGGGAAGGGAGAGGGACAAGCAGACTTGGCTTTGAGCATAGAGCCCAATATGCGGCTCTATCCCACAATCCCAAGATCATAACCCAAGCCAAAACCAAGAGTCAGACACTTGACCAACTATGCACCCAGGTGCCCCTACTTTTTAATGTACTTCTACTTATCAGGAGTTTATGATATGCCTTGTTGTGAAGTGTTCACATGTATCCTTTTTGAGATTTGCTCAGTGTTTGAATTTTTAGGTAGGCATGTGTATTTTTACAAATATACAAAGTCTTAATCCATTATTTATTTGAACACCTTTTCAATCCTCCCTTCTTACTCCTCTACTTCTAGGACTTCCAATGACACAGAGGTTAAATGTTTTGTTATATTTCTGTAGGTTCCTGTGGCTCTGCTCAGTTTTGCTTTTTTCAGGCTATTTTCTCTTTGTTGCTCAGATTGTGTAATTTCTACTGTTCATCTTCTGGTTCGTGGACACATCCCTCTTTTACCTCCATTCTTCTTTTTAGCTCACTCTTTAAGTGTTTTTATTGCTGTTGTTATTATGTTCTTTGATTCTAAAATTTCCATTTGGCCCTTTTTTACACCTTCTTTTTCTTTTCTTAGGCTTTTTAAAAAAGATTTTATTTATTCATTTGAGACAGAGAAAGAGCCTGAGTGGGGGTGGGGGAGAAGGACAGAGGGAGAGGGAGAAGCAGACTCCCCCCTGAGCAGGGAGCACAACATGAAGCTCAATATCAGGACCCCAAGATCATGACTTGAGCTGAAAACCTATGCTTAACCGACTGAGCCACCCAGAAGCCCCTTCCTGAGACTTTCTGTATTTCCATTGGTTTCAAGTGTGTTTATAATTGCTGTTGAAGTATTTTTAAGATGGATTCTTTAAAATCTTTGTCATATAATTCTAACATTTATGTCATCTCAGTATTGGCATTTGTTGTCCTTTCAGGCAGGTTGAGGTCTCCCTTGTTCTTATATTATGAGTTTTCAACTGAAATTTAGACAAGTGGGTGTTTTTTTTTATGAGTCTCTGGATCTTAATTAAACCTGTTTTAGCTGACTCTTTTTAGGGAGGGCACTGTTCCAGAAAAGAAAGGGAGAGAGTTACCAGTTTATAAATTATTTTGGGGACTAAAGTCCATCCATGTTTGTCACTTGGCCTCCATAGACACCTGAGAGCAAAGACTCTTCATTATTAAGTAGTGGCAGTATGAAAAGGAGGTTCTGACTCCTTGGTAGGCCTCCACTGGTACCTCTATGAATGGGAAGGAGAGTTCTGTGTTATTGTCTCCCTTCAATGACATCTGATGTGTTGGGGTGGGGGAGATGGCCTTTGATTCTGCTGAGTGGTGGTGAAAGTCCCGACTCTCCAACAGACATCCTATGACACACTCCTGGTAGTGAAGGGGATGGGTGCTTCATCACTGCCAGATATGGATGGAATCCCAGACATTGCATATGGTCTCCACTGTCCTTGCAGTGCAGGGAGCCTCATTAGCACTTGGCTGGGGGAATGGCCTGGGTTTCTACTTGTCCTTCTGTGATCTCACTTCAGTAGCGATATTGAGATACTTCATCACAGACTCTTGACAGTAGAAGTCTAGGCTCCCCACTTGGCCTCTGGTAGCATGTGTAATATGATAGATAATATGTTACTCTGAGGAAAGACCAAGGAAAGGTGTGGCAGCCCTATCTCCAGTGAATTCTAATTCTCTGCTCTTATGATGGAGAATCTACTAAGGATCACACAGGATATGGCACGGAGAAGGTGAGCACAACTCTGTAAGTTGCCACTGTGTGATCTTGAGCAGAAGTTTGGTCTCCAAGCCTCAGCTTTCTCATGGCAAAATGGGGTTAATAACAACAACCGCATAGGACTGCTTAGAGGCTCTACATTGGTAGCCAATGTGAAACTCCTCACTCATAGCAGGGGTTCAGTAAATGACACTTGCTATCATCATCATCATTAATGCCATCATCCTCATTGTCACATTAACCAGAAATATCCAACATAGTTTTGCATGAATGTGAGTCACGTACAAACCAAATTCTGATTCCCTATTTGAGGACACTGGAATGGTTTGTAGCCATTCTCTACAGATCCAGAGCTGCTATTTAAGCCAGAAGGCAGGCATAGGCCCCAGAGCAATGTGTGACCTACAGAAAACTACCTCATTAAATCACTGTGTTTTCTCTCTGGGTATGGACCCACTTTAGGAATAACTGAGCAGATTTTGGGTTCTTGAGGTCAAAACATGCAGTCAGAAAATGTCTTCCAGCCACTTGGCTCTTACTCTGCTGTGTCCCAGCGAAGTTAGATGGGCATGTGGTCCATTTCAACAGCTCAGTACAACTTAAGCAAGATTTTCACGAACCATATGTCATTGGAGCCAAGCAACAACCTGGTGAGGTAGGGAAGAAATTTTATAGGGTAGAGGGGATAAGGGTGAAGGCTTAGAGAGGTAATAACTTATTTCATCAAGCAAATAAGCAGCTAAGTCAGGAGGGGACTCACTCATTCACCACATATTTGCTAAGTTTGAAATCCTCTAGAAGCCAATCCTGAGCCAGGGATCTGATGGTGAGTGGTTTATTTGGGATGTGATCTCAGGAAACACTGGTAAGGGAGTAGGGAAGTGAGAAGGGAGGAGAAGGTAGACAAGAACACATTTTTAACCAATTCAGTGTTGGGGGCCACTGGGGCTAAATCCTTCTATAGGATATAAACCTCAGAGCTATTCCATATGAGGGACAGGAGAGCTACTGCAGTGTTTACTTATCAATACCAACAGTCCTTGCTGTGCTGCTCCTGGGAGTGTCAATTCCCTGGCATCTGTGACTCTGCCTGTGGACCTGCTCTGCCCTCACTTCAAGCACTGATGGTTGGCAGGCAGGGAGGTGTGCAGGCAGACATGGCAATGGAGAATGGTAAGGCCACATCTAGGATATTTCCTTCAAGATGCCATATATTCAGCACTATGCCAACTGCAAAAGATACAGTAGTAGTCATGATAGACATAATTCTTGCTTTTGTGGATTTTATTACTCAGTGGGAAAGAGCAGCAAGGTAAATATGTAATTATAATGCAAAATGATAATGGTTGTGATAATAGAAATACAATATGTTTGAGAACATATAGGAGGGGCCTCCACCCTAAGATTGGCAGGGCCAGGGGACATTTGTCAGAGGTAGTAGTATCTCAAATATCTTGCCTCTGAGATTTCCCAGTTTTGTTCCCTTTGCACAGAACACTCTGTCCTCCATCTTTATCTGGCTGTCTCCCACATATTCTTCATAACACCATGTAAATGTGCCTTTTTCAGAGAGGCTTTTCTGAATCTCCACACTGGGTTTTACTTCCCATCAATATGTTTCCCTGGTAATCAAGATTTGTATTAACAATGAACAGGAGGAGTACATTCCTTTTTCATTATTGTATCCTCAAATCTTGGCCCAGTTTCTAACACACAGTAACAATCAATCATTACCAATTGAATGAAGGAATAGATGATCTGTCTATAGGAAAAGTCACACTCTCTGCTGGGGCTGGAGAACCAAGGGAAAAAGTACTTTAATTGGGGGTGTGACCAGTTCTACATTCTGGAACGAATTCTCTAAGGCTGAATGTGTAAGTTTGAATTCAGAGATGATGTGGACAATTCCCATTTCAATGAAGCAAAAAGTGATCCTTTGCAAAAAACTGGGAAGGAAATCAAGATTGATTTTGGTAGCCACCTACCTGAGTAGCCATTACATGCCAGAGATCATCTTCTGGAAACTTAAAGGCAAATGCTATGCAGCGTCCATTCTAGTGAGCAAGGTTGTGAGCTCCAAAAGCAGGAGAGAGGAAACACACCCAAGATGAGAAATGAAGGCCAGACTGGGGGAGATATTAAGGATCATGAGTATAACACAGGATGTGCAGGGCACAGGAGGACAACTTTTCCCCTTCTGGGCTTTCCACTGGTGGCAGGAATGAATCGTTATTGTTGGGTGGATCTAAGTGTCCTACATTCATAAAATCACCAATATAAATTATGTAGTATGTCATGTTTTAATTTGTTCTGAGCAACGTTCAAACCTCAACTCTCATCACAATAAATGAAAACAATGACAATGTGGTCAGTGTTTGTGCAGGAATCCTCAGAATCCTGGAAGCACGATAAATGACTGCGCATACTTTTGATTATGTTTAGTACCAAAAAGAGTAGGATGTGTGTCTGGGTCTGCTGATAAGCAGTTCCTCATTATGGATGTAGTTAAGCTAGGCCTATGACAGATTCATAAATAAAAATGCTATCAGATCATCAAAGAGAGAAATCAGGTCTTATTGGTCCATTAGGGAAGACTCCACAGAGGAGAGCCTGTCCTTGACTTTACATAACGGGGAGAATCTTGGGTGTCAGAGGAGACAATGAGAGAGGGTAGCTAAAGCAAAAACAGTGCAAAAGTGGTCCAGGGACTTCTAAGTTGTGTGGTAGAGCTGGGACATAGTTTGCACACAGGGAGTATAAAGACATAGAAATGAAAAGGCAAATGTGTTGAGGGAAGGAGACAACTTGAGTGCCATACTGAGAAGATGGCACCATTGCCTGCCAGCGCTAGGCAGCTACTGAAGACCTTTAAGCAGGAGCACAGTTTGAACTCAGAGAACTCTGGTAGCTGTATGGAAGACTGATTTCAGGAGGAACAGAAAGAATTTGGAGGCTGTGGTGACAGGTGGCCCAGCCTTCAGCAGCAAGAGAGGTAAGAGAAAGGAGGGGGACTGCTGGGAAGACATGACAACTCCATGCAGACACGGAAAAACAAATTCAAGGCAACCCTGAGGCTTCCAGTTTGGGGCCAAGTTGATATTGTCATTACGGAAAGGGCACCGGGGGGGCGCGGGGCGGGGAATCATGCTTCAGCCCAACCCATCAGCTCTAAACCCTCACTCTTTTTTTTTTTTTAATTTTTTTAAAGTTTGAGAAGTCTTTTTTATTTTATTTTATTTTATTTTATTTTATTTTATTTTATTTTATTTACTCATGAGAGATACAGAGCGAGAGAGAGGCAGAGACATAGGCAGAGGGAGAAGCAGGCTCCATGCGGGTAGCCCGATGTGGGACTCGATCCCCGGGGCCTCCAGGATCACGCTGTGGGCTGCAGGTGGCGCTAAACCGCTGTGCCACTGGGGCTGCCCTAACCCCTCACTCCATGGCCCCACAAGCCCTCAAGCCCCTAGACTGTCCCAGATCCCCCTTCCCCTATCCCCTCTAGGCCCACCCTATTTCCTCACTCTTTAGGCAACCTGGCTTTATGAGTTTGGGAAAAATAACATCTCTGTACTCCCATTTCCATTTCTAATATTGGAAGACTGAGACAGGATGGCATCCACCTCTAAAGTTCTGCTTTTTTCTGATTTATTTCTTCTGCCAGAACATCCTCCCTTCTGCCAGAACATCTTCCCACTAGGTGCTGGTGTTTATGCAAGGCATGGTGCCTCACAAAGGAATGCAGCAGTAATGGTGGATTGCAAGCAGCAGCCACAGAGGCAGGTCTAGAAAGGAAAGAGAACTCTTCTGATCCTGAAATCCTTTCAATGTAGCTACCCCTGACTCTGGCTCTGGGTGAGGACAGGACACTAGTGTCTTCCATCAGCAACCACAGATGACTGAGGACAGGTGAGAGCATCAAACGTGATCACCTCAAGGCAGATAGTCCTTCAGGTGAGCCCTGGGGCATAAGATTGAGCAAACAGGCACAGGCACCTGAGGATGTGGCCTTTCCCTGGTGCCTTACTCATTCTGACAACTCCATTTCCGGCACCCTTCTGAATGAAAATGGGCTTCTCGATGTGTGCACCCGGGACCAGCAATCTCAGCACCACCTAGAAACTCATTAGAAATGTAAATTCTCAGGCTCCCCCCTCCAGCCCCACTGGATCAGACACTGGAGTGGGCCTAGCAGTCCCTGTTTTGACAAGCCCTGCAGGAGATTCTGGGGCATGCTAACATTTGAGAACCAATGAGTTAGAGGCCGGCGGGGGGTGGGGGGTGGGGAGAAAACTGCATTACTATTCTTAAATAATACATGAATATATTCATTATTTTGAGCTGAAAGCAGACCCGGTAATATAATGTGGTACAAATTTTAGAATGGATGGAATTTATTTTTTTTTTTTTTTTGTGAATAAAGTAGCTACTTTAGTGAAACCTAGCAACATCTCTATGGACAAAGGAAGAAATTACCCGAGAGGCTGAGGTTTAAAAAATTCAGGTAATTAAGGGAAATAAGTGCTGGGTTTTTATTTGTATCATCTACATGCGTGGGTTTTTAAACTTATTCTTTCTCTTTTTTGAAAGCTACATAACCTTTGATTTAAATGAAATCTAAACTGAAACCCCAAATGTAAGACAGATAATTGGGTTGTACCCTAGGGAAATGGGGAGGGAGTCAGATCTCTGCCTCATGCTCCTTCCTCTCTTCTCTTCCCTCCTCCCCCTCTCACCTCCCCACTCCTCCTCCAGTGGCCCACAGGGCTCCAGGCAAGGCCCTTTACTGCAGAAAATAGTTTTAATTCCCTCTTCCCATTGCATACCCGATGCAAAGGCTTCAGGGAAATTCTATCATATTCCTGGTACAGGCATTTTAATTAATACAAAAAGGAAATGTGTTTGTGTTGTGACTGTGTTTTCCCCTGAAGACCAAGGATGGAGGGGAGGGAGGGGACTTCACATGGGAGAGGCCCTTTCAAGGACAAGGTGAGCACAATGAAAAGGCAGGTGCTTCAATCATCTTTGCTGCAGCCCGGATGGAGACTGAGCCACCTGCCCAGGAATGTGCTCACAGTAAACACCCTTAATTGAGCCCAACAATCTGAGAAGCCTATTAAATCGCCAGCCCAGGAAGTGGGAGTGAGTCAGTGTCTATGTCTGTCACCGTGTTTTGCTTGAGCAGATGCGACTAAATATGCCGATTTCGTTTCTCCCAGGCTTTTTCCTGAAAAGAAAAGTGCACCTGTATTTGCACGTAGCTGTGCAGCCTTCTAGAAAAATGACAACCTGACCCTGCCAGCTGTTCCATCCGCTCAGACTTAGTGTGTGTCGAGATTCCTTTGGAAAGCAGTGGTACAGACATGTTGATCTGGAAGGGGCTTTAGGCACCTTCTAGTTCAGTGGGTTTTGAAAGATATTTCTTTAAGAAACTAGCTTCTTTCTTCAAAATAAATGTTAACCCAGAAATAAAGAGGAAGTTCATTCCATTCACCCCTTCAGCCTTCCCCCTTTTCCCCTCTGTCACCCACCTACTGACCCTAAGGGAAGGAGCAAAGCCAAGTTTGAAAAACAAGGACACAACAACTGAGCTTAAGGAGTAAAAGGCCTTTCCAAAGCTAACAGTGCTAGAAAGAGGGCCTGGGTTACAGATGAATCTCCTGTTCTGAGAGCTTTCCTATGCAATCCATATGCAAAAACCCATACAGTCATTCCTTCAGCTGGCATAGTTTCTAGGCACTCACTTGGGTTTGTTTTTTTTTTTTTGAGCAACTTTTATTAAACATCTGCTACGTTCCAAGCACTGTCTAGTCTAGCTATAGATCCAATGGTAAACAAAAGACGTGGTCTCTGTCTTCACAAAGTCTATTGCAAGAGAAATACACTCATTAGTTGGCCACACAAATGTAAAATTGCAAGTGTATGAAGGAGAGAGGAAGGAGAGTTCTTGCCAGAAGAACTCATGACTGCTGGTGCCAGGTGAATTTCAACTCCCTTCTCGGTTTCTTTGTTCTTTAGGCAAACACAAAATTAAAAAAAAAATTGTGACAAGAGGATTTTCTCTCATCAGAGAGGTCAGGGAAGCTTTCCCCATGTTGTAAAGCAAATAGTGTAACAAACTGAAAGGCAAGAATGACTAAAGCAGAGAGTCAGGTGAGAAGTGTGGGCTGGCTAAGACCACCCAGGACCATGGCAGGCATGTTAAGATGTCGGTCTCATCCTAAGAGCAATGGAAGAGCATGGAGAGTTTTTAAAGTGAGGGAGGGGGCAAATTATATAGTCAGATCATAGTTTCAAAGTGATTCTTGGGCTTCTAGTGTGGTGCTTCAATTGAGCAAGTGCCCAAGGGCAGACACAAAGTACTGTTTGGAGACCAGAGTTGATCGATGAGGAGTTGATTCGGAATCATGGTCGTGGGAATGGAGAAGTGGACACATTTAGGAGCTACGTGAGCATTAATGTGGACAGGACATACAAGTGGAGGGGATAGAGAAGATGAGGACAGGAGAGGGGAAAAGGTGGTGCCTAGTTTATGCTTTCTGGACCTTGACAGTGAGTACTGCCATCAGACCAATTTTGGCCCCTCCCACACTTGCCAACCGACAGGTTCCCAGTCCTGGATGTTCATTACAACCACCTAAAAGTTTTTTTAAAAAAATAGTGGTGCTCAAACCCTATTTCCAGAGGTCCTGGTTTAGTTGGGTGGGGTGAGGTCTGGGCATTGGTGCTTTTCCCAGTCTCCTAGGGGAGATTCTAGAATGCCACCAAGACTGAAAATTCACCAAGGCTGAAAACCACTGCTCTAAATGATCCCTAGGGGATCTTATGTGGTTTCTTCTCTATTTGATTGTATCTCGCCATAAACAGAGAATGCCAGGAGCTTCAGTGGGCCTCTAAGAAAGAAACAGAGTCACAGGAAATCCTGGCAAATGAGGCTTAGAACAGATTAGGAAGCAGCCAAACACACCGGGTCAAGAGAAGGGGGAGCAGGGCAGTAGATAAGAAAGGACCCCAAACTCACAGAGAAGTCGTGAACTCTGCCACTAATCAGCAACCTGCTCATCTATCTGTTAAATGAAGGTCCTGGACTAGACCAGTGGTTCTCAAACTCAAACTCACTTCAGGGCCCAGTTCAAACACAGATTGCTGGGCTCCACCCTCAGAGCACTGGAATGAGTAGATCTGGGGTGAAGCCTGAAAATCCAAATTACTGAAAACCTTCCAGGAGATGCTGATGCTGCTCCAGGCACCAGGGCTGGGATGAAGGTGCCATTAGCAGAGAGAAAAAACCCAAGAGAGATTCATTCTTTAGAGATCCTGCCTTTATTTAAATTTTAATATTTTCTTCCTCATAAGTGTTCATTTTGATTTTTAAAAAATACAGCATCAACTTATTATTCATTGGAATACCAAGGTTTGTGGTGCCCCTTTAGATTATGCACCCAAAGAGAGGGCCTCACTCACTTGATTCTAATCCCAGTTGGCCAAGGGCCACATGCAGAGGACCATGGAACTAGGTGATTTCTAAGGGCCCTTCAAGCTTTAACATTTCATGAAACAAGAAGTAGGGTGGTGGTGAGCAGGAGGGGTTCTGAAGCCAAGTTGGTGGTGTTCATGCTGGTGTAAACGTACTCTCCAGGCCCCTGTTTTTCCTTCTCGACAGCATCAAGATAATAATATCGATCACACAGGTTTGTAGTAACTAACTGAGACAGCACACAGAAAGCACACAGTGTGGGCTGAACACAGTGGACACTTGCCATCAGCAGCAAAGAAAGGCCTCTTGCTTTCATGACCCTCTGAAGCTAGCCTTCTGACGAGGGTTATCCTGATTTCTTTAAGGCTTGAAAGGAGACTTTTTTTTTTTTTCGAGACTTCTCATTGCTTATCAGGTCATACAGCTTCTTGTTTCTCATGATTTTCCAATTTGTCCCTTGTGGGTTTGCATTTCCTTTATCCCAGAGAGACCACCTACAAGGTTGCCATGATGAAACGCAGCCTCTTATATAGAAGTCTTTAGAAAAAGCAAGACGAACCTTGTGGATCAAGTCTCACTATTTATTGAACATGAATGAAATAACTTGCGAGCACCTCCCAGAGTTCAAGAATCCTCTCATTTATTTTGTGAAAGCAAATATTTGTATAAAAGGGAGATTGACAGTCAATGGCTTCTGACAGGTAAGCCGTGGTTTCTGCAAAAGGTGACTATTTGTCAAGTTTTGTAATCAATGAGTGCTCTCAATTTGCAGATTTTTTGTCAGGCTCTAGTTTCTTTAGAGAAGTGGGTGAAGTGGATGGAGAGGTTTGCAGTGGAGGAAGCCCAGTCCCCTCATTTGGATGTCTTCATGCTGGAGTCTATACTACCTTCCTGGCCTTGTGCCTGCCATTACTCACTACTTATTCTCACCAAACAGGACTTTCTGCTGTTTGTGAATTTACTCTGTAAACTCACCCCTTCCAGCATGGTCAGGCTGCTTATCCACCTGGAATGGTCATCCCTGCTTCTCGTTATCAAAATCATATTCATCCTTTGAGATCTAGCTCAGGTGTCACCTGAAAGGACTCCATCCCACTCACCCCGTGTTCCATGTCACTGTGGTTGTTACTGTCAGCCTTTTAGAGCACTCTTTGTTGTCTGGGTTTTCCATCTGGCACACCATCCTTGATGTTTATCCTCCATGGGAGGCACTCAACTCTAGCTTTCTCTGGGTGAGTTGTCAAAGCAACCTTGGTTGACTGTCAATTTTAATCCACAAGCAAAATAAAAGAACCCTAGGTTATACTCAGAGAATTGGACTTGATATTTTTGCTGTTCCATTCTCATCAAAAGCATGCTAACTGATATTCATGAGTCAGATCAACAAATGGAGGCACCCTTAGATCGAGCCATTAGGGCCTCTCTGCTAATCTATACTTGAATGTGCCATCTACCTGAACTACAAAATACTATGAGAATGATCCCTATAAAACCTATTGCTATATTACTGCCAGAAAGCTCTTAAAGAAAACCTGCACTGTGCCTTTATTACCCACTGGAGAAATGGTTTCTATGATGGAGGACTAAGAAAAAAATGTACTTCCAAGGAACCAATGAGCTTTAGTCTTGGTGATAGCAGTGAATTCTGTCCTATTTTCCTTTTTGCCCTGGCTGGGAGAACTTTCTGAGCAAACATTTGTAGGAGTGCTAACAATATTGACTCCATCATTAGCCCTCCCTCCTGTCCATGCCTGTGTAATGACCTCCCTCAGGGCTACATATTCTAGGCCTTATGGAGATCAATGTTAGCCCCAGTAAGACTGCAGAAGGCTTGTCCCAATCTTCCCTAAAGTAGTGCACAGAGACCCACTTTGAGTAATAGTAATGTTGATGGGTGCACAGAAGGCTGCACTTTAGATAACGATCCTGTGACCTCGCCACCATGCCCTTCACTCCACAAAAGTCGGGGGTTAAGGACCTGATAGGAGTGGAGAATAAGGATGGAGAAGAGCTGCTCAGTGTCCCTGATCTTCCATCTGCCTGCTCAACCACTTGCCCCCATCACCAAGTTACCCTGAATACAACTCTATGTTTGATTGATTTTTCTGTATTTATCTTTCCAGCCTGGAGGATATTTTACTGATGCTCCTCCACTTTCTAACAACATTATATAAAATGTTTTGATGGCAGTTTTTTATAGTGATCCAATTGCTAGCCTCACATTATTTTCCTTATTTTTTGTCTTTCTTCCATTTATTTAATATTTTCCTTTTTGTTTATACATTCCTCTAAGACACATCAAATCTTTTTATTAAAAAGCCAGGGGATGGCTTCTTAAACAATATTTCCTTGAAGGCAGATAATATATTTTGTTTTGAATTTTCTTTTTTTTCTTTTTTTTTAAATTTAATTTTATTTATTTATGATAGGCACACAGTGAGAGAGCGAGAGAGGCAGAGATATAAGCAGAGGGAGAAGCAGGCTCCATGCACCAGGAGCCTGACGTGGGATTCGATCCCGAGTCTCCAGGATCGCGCCCTGGGCCAAAGGCAGGCGCCAAACCGCTGTGCCACCCAGGGATCTCTGTTTTGTTTTTTGTTTTTTGTTTTTTTTTAAATTAATTTTTATTGGTGTTCAATTTACCAACATACAGAAAAACACCCGGGATCCCTGTTTTGAATTTTCAATAATAAACCTAGAACTTGACAAATTTGTATGTATTTTTAAAAGAAAAAAGAGAAAGAATGACGAGATGAAGGAGAAATTCAAGCTGATGATAGAGCTATCTATGGCCTACTCATACATCTAAATAGTGGGAAAAAAAAAAACCAAGAAATATTTTAGGACAATGGAAACCATACCAAATATTCTAGAATATCTGAAAACCTGGAGATACTGCTTTGCATGTTTGCAACTGATTTTTAATATTGTACAGATAATTTAGTTAATATTCAGATATTGGCATACGTAGACACAGCCACTTAACTACTACCCTCCGTGTAGAGGTATTGTTAAAGCAGCTATTTTTTTAACCTTCTGAATCTTGTTTATATACTTTTTTGGCTCCAGATATTGGTACTGAAGATAATTCAAAGCACTTTTTAATACTCAGCATAGCCATTCTAATAGAGAAACGTTGTGAGTATAAAATGACATGAGAAAGCACTTTGTAAAGTTAGAAGTCTTAATCAAAAGCAATGTGATATGTATTTATTCTTGAGCACACACTGTGAGGGGACATTCATTTATCTGTCAAAAGGAAATTCCAGTTTTGTGGCCTAACATAAAAGGGCTATAAATGCAGTGTATATAAAGCATACATATCCTGACACACCGCACCAATACATAAAACCAAATAAGAGTCACTGTTGAGTACATGTTCTATGTGGAGTCATCTGAAACTCCTCTCTTTCTCACACACTACACATCCAGTGGGTCAGCTCATATGATTGCCACCAACCAACTCCAAAACTAGACTGAGACCATCTTCCATAACCATCAGCGCTCCCAATGAAAGTTGTGCTATTGTCCTTATCCCTGTTCACATATGCCCCACAGAGAACCCGAATTCTTCTTGAGAAATCTAAGTCAGCCTATGGCACTTCTCTGCACAATACCCTCCAGTGGGGAAGTCTGGGTGGCTCAGCGGTTGAGTGCCTGCCTTTGGCCCAGGGCTTGATCCTAGAGTACCGGGATCTAGTCCCACATTGGGCTCCCTGCATGGAGCCTGCTTCTCCCTCTGCCTATGTCTCTGCTGCTCTTTCTCTGCATCTCTCATGAATAAATAAATAAAATCTTAAAAAAAAAAAAAGACTCTCCAGGGGCTTCCCATTTCACTCAGAGAAAAAGCCAATGTTTTTGCAATGCTCCTCCTCTATCATCTCTTGGGATACTTTTTCTACCATCACCCCTTCCTCACCCTTCCTGGCCATATGTCCTCTTTATTGTACTTTAAATATGATAGGTATGTTTATGACCTTTCATATTGTTCTCAGTAACTTAAATGCTCTTACCCAAAATATCCAAATGGCTTATTTTCTCACCTACTTTATATTTTTGTTCATGTCACCTTCTTAGGAAGATCTTTACCTACTACCCTATTTAAATTATGAATGCCCTCCCATCCTTATGCAAGAGCTTTCTCTATTCTTCCCTTGCTTAGATTTTTTTTCATAAAATTATCACCTTCTCACTCTCAACCAATCTCTCTGTAGCTCTCTTTCTCTCTCTCTCTCTCTCTCTCTCTCTCTCTCTATATATATATATATATATATATATATACCACACATATATATGTAACAATAAAACAATCAATTCATATTATGAGTTACACATAAGAATTATTTGTATATTTACATAATTGTTTATTTCTATGTGTGTATATATAGTTTCATATATATATTTGTATAATTGTTTTTTTGTATGTGCATATATATGAATTGTCTATTTGTTAATTTTTTGTTTCCTTCAACTAGAAGAACTCCATGAGAGCAGAAATTGTTGCCTATTTTGTTGCCCTAGTACATAAAACAGTGTCCAACACTTAATCAATGCTTGTTGAATGAATAAACCATTCTAGACTCTCCTCCCTCCAATCAATTTTACATACTTCATTGGTATCATTTTCTTAGGTCATCACCCTGTTCTCAATTCTCTTGACTTTCTATGGTTCCAAAAGGAAGCTCACATTGCTCAGTAAGAACAGTGAGTTCCTACTCACATTTCAATTTGTGTTCACAGTACTCTTTTTTATGCTTCATCCAAACCGATCTTCCTTGCTTAGCATTGTGTATACTGCACACGTTACCACCTCTGTGACTATATTTAAACTCTCGCCTCTGCCTGAAATGTCCTTCCCTTGCCTCTGAAGATCCAAATTTTAATCATGTTTTAATGCCTAGATCAAATGCCGGCATCTCTCTATGGAGCCTTCTCTGGCCCCTCCAGCAGGAAGACATCTGTCTTGCTTTCTTCTGAGTTGTACTCTTGGCTGACTCTCATAACTAATATCACAATATTGTAGAGAACATAGCACAGCGTCAAGAGTGGTGAATCTCAGAGTGTAACCCTGAGCATGTTCTTTAGCTCTCTAAAATCTTAGTTCCCTCACCATAAAATGAGGATGATAGTAGCTTACTTACATTATGAGTTAAACAAGATAATGGAAGTAAATCTGACTTTCTCATTATCATCACCAACGTCATCATTTCTTCCTTGGAGTATAGTTATGCTATTTTTTCCTGCTGAGCTGTAAGCTTCTTGAAAAATGGAATAAATATCTAATTCACCTCTACACACACTCAGATACTCAGTAAATATTTGTTGGGTAAATTTGAGAATCAAGACCGTGACTTTGTCCTCTAAGTTAAAGTAAAGATACTTGCATAAAAAACCAGCGTTTTTTGCAATCATATTCTAGCAAGTAAATCCATTTCTATCTGACTTTTAGTTCTCAGATATTGTTTGCATAGAATTTGAAGCTCACTAGCATTAGGTTTTCTTATTGTATTTCTCAGTGTACATAAAGAATTCATTAGTTAAGAAAATACCAACCTAAATCTTTCTGAAAGAAGCCCAAGGAAATGTAAGGTCAGGAAAGAAAGTTCAAGAGCAAAAATAAAGTTCAACAAGATGTGGTCCCTGCTATAAAGAAGACAGTCTGTGGAGTCAATACTCAATAAGCAACAGAAAAGAAGCAGGCGTAGAGTGCCATGAGAACACAGGAGGCCTGAGCTAAACTATAAGAGATGAGTGAAAACTAGTCAGAAAAGGACAAGTGAAATGCCAGGCAGAAAACATGGCATAAACAAAGGTAAGAAGACTTGAAATAACATGATATATACTGGGTTCTACAGACATTTTCACATGATCACAGCTTCTGTTCCAAAGCAAGGAACAGAAAAATATAAAGGTCAAGGGAGAATTGTGGGCCATGTCATAGAATACCTTAAATCCCATGCGCTGGGACTTTGTGTTCTGGGTGAACAGGAAACTGGAAGGATTTGAAACAGTAAAGCAGCATGGTCATATTTATGTTTTAGACAGATTTTTCTGGCTATAGGTAGAGGAAAGACCTGAGAAACACAAGAATGAAAGCAAAAATAAAACAAAATAAAATAAAACAAAACACAAAAACAGATTAGGAGGCTATCGGAAAAAATCCAAGGTATAAAAATGGAATGCCTAACCAGAGAAGCAGGGCAACAGAAGAAGGGATGGAACACAAAACTATAGGCAATCAAATCAGTTGAATTGTGTAATCGGTATAAAAACTGGATGGGAGGAAGGAAGAACATGAGTTTCCATTTGGATAAGTGGGCAGAAGGTGATGCCAGTCACTGAGAGAGGATACTGATGAGAAGGAGCATAATGGTGGCTGAGCATGTGGGAGGAAGATGGATGATTCAGTTTTAGTTACTATGGAACATCAGTACTCAGTCTTAACCTTAGGGAAGAGGTCTGAGCTGGAGATAATATTTTAGAGTCCTCAGAATATAGGGTGGTTAACCATTAGAGTGCATGAACTTACTCAAGGACAGAGTTCATTTCTCTCTCATGTAGTTCTGTTCACCAGAATTGTGGTGAACACACCATGGAAAGCAGAGTGCCCAGAGGACGCAGAGTAGGAGTGCACAGAGAAAGAGAAGAGGAGAACCAAATGAAAATAAATTTGCAGGGACACCTGGGTGGCTCAGTGGTTGAGCGTCTGCCCTTGACTCAGAGCGTGATCCGAGGATCCAAGATCGAGTCCTGCATTGGACTCCTTGCGAGGAGCCTGCTTCTCCCTCTGTCTATGTCTCTGCCTTTCTCTCTGCCTGTCTCTCATGAATAAATAAGTAAATCTTTAAAAAAAAAGAAAATAAATTTGCAGATATAAGGGAGTAGAGAATTTCAGAAAGGAGGGAATAATCGGTAGTGTAAAAAAATAGCTGCAAAGTAAAATAGCTGCAACTAAGAAATGTTCTTAGATTTGGGAAAGGCGTTTTACATTAGACTAGGAGCAAGAAGAAAAACAAGAAAGGGTTAAGCTTGCTGCTTGGAAAAAGATGATGTAATGTTAACAGATGACAGTGAGAGAGGAGAAACATCTAACATTTCCGTCCCTTATCTATTCTATCAAGGAGAACGATCTTCAAACTGGAAAGGTAGAGCCAATGGCTTTAGGAGAGAATTAAAGCCCAAGCTAAATTAGAATATAGTGAAGACAGGATTGTGTTGCTTTACAGATAAGGAATTCTTCCAAGCCTAGACGAATTATATTCTAGGACACACACACACACACACACACACACACACACACACACACACATGCTCTGCAGTATGGTTTTAAAACTTGCATTAGAAAACTTTAAGCATCATAGATAAAAATGTCAGAGGCACCTGGGTGACTCAGTCAGTTAAGCTCTGGTTCTTGTCCTGCTCAGGTCATGATCTCAGGGGTGTGAGATCAAGCCCACATTGGGCTCTATGCTTGGCACGGAGTCTGCCTGAGATTCTCTCTGTCTCCCTCTGCCCCTCCTTCTGCATGCAGGTGCACTCTCTCTAAATAAATAAATACCTAAAAAATTTTTCAGAGATGCTAAAAGACTGGCAATTAACCAAAAGAAAAAGAAGCGCAGAGAAATTGTGTTCAAATACATAAAGTACTATCATACAGAATAAGACAGAGTAGATTTATTTTGTGACCCCAAAAGGCAGAACTCAAATAAAAGTGAAGAGGGTGGGTAGGAGTGCAGACTTCAGCTAATACTATGAAGGGATTTTTCATCATTCAGTCATGACATGAGCCAGTCTGAAAGCAGCATTTCCCTAGCTTAGAAGTGCTTGAGCAGAGGTCAGAATGGAGAGTTGGACTCAATGTGGTAGGACCGATACCAAATATGGTACTCATGTATTTACCTGCCTTTTAGAGGCATTATTTAGTGGAAACAGCACTTTTTCCTACTGAGCTTAGAAAATGAAATAAATTCTATTTGTCATTTCTGGATTATATTACCTCTAAGTTCCCTTCTAAATAGGAAATCCCATGTATTTAGATTCTAGAAACTATTGTATATGTTCTTTCTATGGGGAATGTTAAAGTGATGGTAAAAAAGAAATAGCTCAGTTAACTAAAGTATTCGTAAAATAAAGTATGAGTGTTGGTGTCGTGTTAGATTTCATTTCCCATGGGACTCTTGCAGGAGAACCAAGGTTGTGGGATAAATTAGGCAGTGTTCCAAGCTGGATTCAGACTATCCGATTTATACACAAATATTTAATGATGTCCTCCTGGTGCCAGACACAATGCTAGGTACAGCTACTGCAAAGAAAATGTGTCAAGACAGGCACGAGGCACACTTAGAACAGAAGGTGATGATGTTATAAAAGACTTTTTGCCATCTCCCTCTTGGCCAGTTAAGATGAATTAGAATGATCAAAGGCATTAGCATTGAGTTCTTGCTTTGTATAGTTCACCCTACAAATCAAATACTGCTCTCTGTTTATTACTGACAGACCATAATTCAGAGAGAAAGGTTTGGAGAGGTCACTATTTATGATTACCCGAAGTGTTTCATTTGCAAGAATTATAAATGGAAAATCTGGCACATAGTTAGAAATGTAGATCTTCTGATACATAAATTTGCCCCATTGATTTTTATGTATTTCTTAAACTGTGCACTGCTGCTTTCAATATTGTTTTGGAACAGATTGACCATAAATATTTAAATAACTGCTGTTCAACAATCAAAGCTACTCACAACAGTAGCTGTTTGAAGATACAGATGTGATCTGCTGAGGTCAAGAAAAGCAAGTTGAACAGAAAATATTCAAAGTAAATTATTATTGGGTATGACTCCAGCCACCAAAACAAAGAAAATTTCCTACGATGATGCTTGTAATATGTCAGGTGTTCAATAGTTTTGGAATGAGATGCATGCATAATGGTGTCTATCACTAACATGGGGATGGGAGAAAAGGAAGATTTTAGGCTTTCACAATGACAAAAATGATATAGCCACAAAGTCACAGTGATCTGATGCCTGATACATAGGAGATATGCTAAAAACACAGAAAGCTTTAAATACAGGGTCTACTGCCAAAATACAGCGAAGTGGCCCTTGTGTTAACAACTAGTCTAAGAAATATGCTCCTTATGTGACCTGATTCACTAGTCTTTCCTTTGTATATGGAAGAGATGCTAGGCACTTAAACATGTTTTAAAAATGTCCTAGAGAAAGCTTCCTCACCTTGCTAGGCCAAGCCCAGTGATCCTGTAAAGCAGCTTGAGTGCTCTGTGCACATCTTCCCTCAGAGAAAATGCACTGTGCTGTGAGGAGTATAGTTAGCTGAATCCTCCACCTGCCATACCTTCAAGATCCACCACAGTAGCAACATTAAGGACACACTCCCTGGGCTGCTCCTAACTAACCACTGAGTGCAGCATGGATACTAGATCTGTCCATTCCGGACCTAACGGAGGAATCCTCTAGGAGGCAATCTTTGCTCTGGGGCTTTCCCTTAATCTGGCCAAGGCTTTCTCAGAGCTGCATAACTGTTTTATGTTCCTTCCACTCAACCTTCTCTCTCTCTCTTTCTCTCGCTACAGGTATCAGACTTTCATCACTGTCTGCAACTTGCCCCACTCCTGTTTTGTCTCCCCTTCATCCTCCACAAGCATTCCCTCTAATAATTCTCGTAACATTTTCGATTCAATCTTGGCATTTTCTTTATGGAGAGCCTAAATGGACATAGCTAGTTACAATGCTCTCAAAGTATGCTGTGTCTTTTCTTCAAAGCACACATGTTTTGTAAGTACATGCTTATTATGTAGTTAGTTGATAAATTATTCTCTTCCCATCAGACCTTTTATTTCCACTGGGATTAAGAAACCTTTCTACTTTATTTCTTTATTTCTAGAATCTGTCAAACAACCTGGAAAATTACAAGTTACTGATAAATATTTTTGAGTGGATAAACAGGTAAAAAATAGTAATGGTGCCATATCATGAAAGATTTGGGGGTTGTATTAAAGAGGACGGAAAAAATAGTCACATTAAACTTTGGCAAAAGAAGGGACGCAGGAAGAATGGAAAGACAGAAGGAAAAATAAAAATAAGCTAATAGTATTTGTAAATTTATTTAAATTATACCTTTCTACTTATGGGATTTTGATAGGGATTGAGAAGGTATAGTCAATACTGCAAAGATCTCAGAGCTCTGATTCTTACAATCTGGTATTAAAACATTTATTTTAATTCCTAATTCCTAATGAGTACAGTACTGATATATAGTCATTTAGACTGATACCTCGGCAACATTAGTCATATCTTTAAAGTTCAACATTTGTGTACAAAGTGAAAAAGGAAGAAATTTTCTAAACTACACCACATAAATTCCTAGGAAAACTGGGAGCTTAGGCAAGTGTTTGAGGAGAAAAGCTACAGAACTAAAAGTTTCCAGGTATGTTATTCTGTGTGGCACAGTTATTAATTTTTATAGTCACTGAAAAACTTGTGAGCTCCCTTATGCCATACAGTATCAATAGTGTATATTAACAGATGTGAAAGTAAAAAACAATTTTTGACTTCTGTTTCTGGCCATGATGAGGTAACTGGTACCAGACTGGCCCATTTACTATCAACACTACAAAAACTAGACAGTGAGGGGGAAAAAAACCAAACTATTTTCAGACATAAAACAATGACAAACACAGAATTGTAATCCCATAGAGCAAGAAAACAAACAAGCAAAGCCTTATAATCACTCTTTCAGTCTGGAGGCACTTTATGGACCCCAGGGTAAGAAGGGGGAAGCCAAGCAAATCATGACCTTCTTGCTGTACCGAGGAAAGAGAGATTTCTGAAAGTGTAAGCCAGCTGTAATTTGAAGGCAGAGTGAGAGTGAGCAGAAAGCAGAGGAAAATTTTAATGAGTGTATAAGGGAAGTCTTTTTGAGTTTCAGACTGTTTATCAAGAGATACACGAATAGTGTGAAACTCCACAAACCTGGAAAAGAGTGACCAGTGAGCTTAAAATATTGGGAAGGTATAAACTGACTACCTATGAGAACAACCCCCCCCCACCCCCGCATGGGAGATTATTAATCTGAGATATTCAGTACAAACCCCAGAAAGACCATGCCCCAGTAGCAGGACTAAACCAACCAGAGAGTGATAGCTCATCTAGGCTCTCCCAAGCAAAGCTTAAAACAGTCTTTAAAGGGACAAGATTATTAACAAACAAATCAACTACCAGAATAAAAGGGAATATTCAGTCAATAGAAACAGGTCTAAGCATTATAGGGAGGTCTAAGTATTATTAGTCCATCACTTAAAAGATGTATTAAAATACATTAAAAAAATAAAAAAATAAAAATACATTTAAGGATTTACAGGAAACAAAACATAATGAGAAGAGAAAAGGAATCTATACAAAAAAAGTACCTAATGGAACTAGAGCTAAAATACACAATGTCTAAAATAAACGGCTTAGTAGGATGAGCTTCAATGTAAATTAAACAGAACAAAAGCAAAAATCACTGAAATTGAAGACAGGAAAATAAAACTATCTAAAATGAAACACTGATAAAATATTGGTTAAAAATTAAAAAACTGTTGGTAATCTGTGGGAAAATATCAATCCACTAAATGCTACAAGTGGAGTGCTAGAAGGAGAGTTAGAGGTGGACACAAAAAGTATTCATAGAAGTGAAAGCTAAACATTTCCAAATTCCATTAAGGAATATAAACCCATAGAACTAAGAAATTCAATAAAGCCCATTTAGCATAAAAATTTTAAAACTCTTTGCAAGGTACATAATGATACAATTAACAACTGTTACAAAAGTAAAATCCTTAAAATAATCAGGAAAAACAGGTGCATTATGTAGAGAAAAACACTTAAGAATTACCACTGACTCCTCAACATAAATACTACAAGCCGTTAAGATAATGGAAGAACATCTAAAAGTGTTGAAATAATTTTTTTAAAATTTTATTTATTTATTCATGAGAGACGAGAGAGAGAGAGAGAGACAGAGAGACAGAGAGACAGAGACACAGAGGAGAAGTAGGCCCCATGCAGAGAGCCGGATGTGGGACTCCATCCCGGGACTCCAGGATTACACCCCAGGCGGAAGGGAGGCACTAAACCACCGAGCCATCCAGGGATCCCTGAAATAATTTTTTAAAAACTCTATCAACCTAGAATTCTATAACCAATGAAAGTCTGTTTATATCCTTTAGATATGAAGGAAGCATAAAGAACTTTCCAGAGAAGAAAGAAAAAGGTGAGTGAATTCATTGCCATGAAAATGATTGTAGACATGAAGTCAGATGTACATAAAGGAATGAGGAAGACTGGCAATGGTAAACATATGAGTAACTATAAAAGACTTGTTTTCTTGTTTTTGAGATTAAAAAAATGTGACTTAGTAAACCAAACATTCAACTTATTAAACCAAATAGACTAACAGTGAATTGTGTTATATTATAGGTACATATATCAGTTATATGTACACACATGTGTACGCACATGTGTACAGATATCCAATGTCGAAATACACAAAAATCAGACAGGAAAAGGAATACTGCTGTTTACATTACACGTTACTTAGACTACAATGTTAGATATTTATTTTAAATCCTAGCACAACCATGCAAAAATAAAATGAAGACGTATAAGTCAATAGAGGAAACAGTTGCTAAAGATAGGCAATTAATACAAATGAAGGCAGAAAAGGAGGAAATAAGGACAAAGAAGAGATAGGCAAATAGGAAAAATAGAAAGATGGTCAATTTAAAATAATGGAATAGTAATACCAGTTAAAAAGCAGAGACTTACAGATTGGATAAAAATATAAGCCTCAACTAAATACTGTCTTTAAAAGTGCACTTTAAATATAAAAACATAGCTCTCAAAAAAAAGTGAGAAGCAATCACACCATGCAAACAAGTCTAAGAGAGCTATTCTAATATCAGAAAAAAGCAGCCTGAAGGACAAGCTATATTTTCAGGGCCATAGGGAGACATTTTGTACTGGTAAATTGGTCAATACATCAGAAAGATATAATAATATCAAATGTGTATGGGCTCTGCAACAGAACTTCAAATTAAGCAAAACTAACCAGAACAGAAAGGAGAAAAAACATATTTACATTTACAATAGAAAACGTGGACATTGCTCTCTCAAAAACTGATAGAAGCAGAATGAAATCAATAATGTGATGTAAACTAGAAGCTAAATAAATATTATCTAAATAAAGCTAAATAAATATTAAATATTATCACCCAATTTTCAGTTAACTGACACTGAAAAAACACAATGCCCACCACCTGAAAAAATACATATTCCTTTTAAGTGTGCATGGAATACTCACCTAAAGTAAACATATACCAGGCTGCACAGTAAGTCTCCAGGAACTTAAAAGGACTTAAATCATACCGAAAATGCTCTCTGGCTATACTACAGTAAATTAGAAATTAATAACAAATATAAATCCAGAATATCCTCAAATATTAGAAATTAAACAACATCCTTCTCAGTAACCCATGGCTCAAAGAAACCACGAGAGAAATCTGATGCTATTTTTAATTGAATAACAATGGGGAAAAATCCAATATATCAAAATTCATGGCCTGCAGATAAAGAAGCATTTGAAAATTTATAGCTTTAAAAGCTCATGTCAGAAAATAATAAAGGCTTAAAATTAGTGATCTAAGCTTTACCTGAAGAATCTATAAAAAGAAGAGCAAAGTAAACCAAAAGTGAGGAGAAAGAAGGAAATAATAAGTTAGGAACAGTAATCAAAAACAGAACAAGGCCTAGCCCCTTTAAAAAGAACAGAAAAAAATTAATATGAGGAACGAGAGAAGGAACCTCATTATAGAACCTACAGACTTTAAAACGGAGGGCGGGGGCAGCCCCGGTGGCTCAGCTGTTTAGTGCCACCTTCAGCCTGGGGTGTGATGCTGGAGACCTGGGATCGAGTCCCACGTCGGGCTCCCTGCATAGAGCCTGCTTCTGCCTCTCTCTCTCTCTCTCTCTGTCTATCTCTCATGAGTAAATAAATAAAACCTTTAAAATAAAATAAAATAATAAAAAGGAGGGTATCCCTCGGTGGCTCAGTGGTTTAGCGCCTGCCTTTGGCCCAGGGTGTGATCCTGGAGACCCCGGCCTGAGTCCTGCTTCTTCCTTTGCCTGTGTCTCTGCCTCTCTCTCTCTATGTCTATCATGAATAATAAATAAAATCTTTTAAAAAATAAAAGGGAAATAAGTAAATATTATTAACCATCTTATGCCAAAGAATTTTCCAATCTAGGTAAGAGGGAATTTCTGAAAGACACAAAGAACAAAACAGATTCAAGAAGATATAGTAAATTAGGAAGTCCCTGTTATCTACTAAAGAATTTAGTTTATCATGAATAAAACCCTTCCCAAACTCTAGGACCAAATGGCTGCAATGGTAAATTCTATCAGATATTTAAGGAAGAAATACTATTCTTATATAGACTATCAGGAAATGGGGAGAAGGAAATAATTTTGAACATGTTATATGAGGCCAGCATTATTCCTACACTGAAATCACACACAGACATTACAGGAAAATAAAATTGAAGACCAACATCCTGATGATCATAGGTATGATAATCCTCAACACAATATTAGCAAATAGAAGCAAGCAATACATAAAAAGTACAATCAGTCACGACCAAATGTAAGATTGATTTAAAAGTTAACCTACCATGGAGTGCATAGGAGGCTCAGTCAGTTAAGCATCTGACTCTTGATTTTGGCTCAGATCATGATCTCAGGGTCCTGAGATTGAGCCCCACATCAAGCTCTGTGCTGGGTGTGGAATCTGCTTAAGATTCTCTTTTTTCCCTCGCGCCCTATCCCTCCCCTCTGCTCGTGCACTCTCTCTCCTTCTCTCTAAGAAAATAAGTTAACCTACTGAATCCACCATTTTAAAAAAAATAAAAGAGAAAAATTATATGACCTTCACAATAGACAAGACTTGATCAATTCAACATCTAGTCATGATAACAGCATTCAGAATTGAAGACAATTTCTCAATGAAATCGTATATACAAAAACCTACAGTTAACATAATACTTAATAGAGAAATATTGAATTTTTTCTAAGATTAGAAACAAGATTGGATATCTATTGGGAAGGATATCTATTCTCACCACTTATATTTAACATTGTATTAGAGAACAAGAAAGGATAAAAAGAAAAAAATATTTTGAAGGAAAAAATAAAACTGTCCTTTTTCCAGATAACATGATTGTGAATGTGGAATACCTTAAGGAATCCAGCAAAAAGTACGAGGACTAGTAAGTGAATTTGCAAGTTCTCACAATTCAAGATCAAAATGCAAAATTTAGTTTTATTTCTATATACTAGAAAAAATATTAGAATACGAAAAATTTTAAATGACATCTACCACTGCACTAAACAATATTTACAAGATAAACATAAGAAACCAGAATGAATGGAGAAATATATCATATTCATGGTTCAGAAGATTCCATAAAATTAGATGTCAATTCTTTCCAAATTAATCTATAAACTCATGGCAATCCCAACCAAAAACCTAGCAGCCTTTGTTATAGAAACTAATAAGCTGGTTCTTTCATGTAGAAATGCAAAAGAGGTAGAGAGGTGAAACCATTTTGAGGAAAAAAAAAAAGAACAAAGTTGGAGGACTAAGACGACCTGATTTAGAGCCATGAAAAAGGAGATTGATAAATGTTATGTGATCAAAACTAAGAACTTCTGCTCTCTAGAAGATGCTGTTAAGAGAATAAAAAGATAAACTGTAGGCTGTGGGAAGATATTTGCAAATCATGTATCTGGTAAGGGAGTTGTATCTAAAATATATATATAGAGGACTCTCAAAACTCAATTATAAGCAAACAATCCAAGAAAAAATGGGCAAAATATTTGCATAGACACTTTACAAGAGAAGATACACAGATGGCAAAGAAGCACATGAGAAGATCCCTAACTTCATTGGTCATCAGGGATATGCAAATCAAAACCACAATGAGATGTCACCATTCACCTATTAGAATGACTAAAATTAAAAATATTGACTTTTCA
Organism: Vulpes lagopus; assembly: GCF_018345385.1. Classification (NCBI taxonomy): domain Eukaryota; kingdom Metazoa; phylum Chordata; class Mammalia; order Carnivora; family Canidae; genus Vulpes; species Vulpes lagopus. The sequence continues at coordinate 90,800,752 of NC_054831.1, forward strand.
AGTGTTGGAGAGAATTGGGGAAACTAGAACTCTCACACATTGCTGGTGGGATGTAAGATGGTCCTACCAGTTTACTGAACAATTTGGCAGTTTTTTTTTTTTTTTAAGATTTTATTTATTTGAGAGAGAGAGAGAGAGGAAGAGCAGGGGGAGGGGCAGAGGGAAAGGGAGACTCCTTGCTGAGTGGGGAGCCCAACACATGTGGGCTCAATCCTGGGACTCTGGGATCATGACATGAGCCAAAGGTAGATGTTTAACCAACTGAGTCAGCCAGGTGCCCAATATAGCAGTTTCTTAAAATGTCCCGCTATCATTTTATTCAGCCATTTACCTGGAGAAAAGAAATCCTAACTCATACAAAGAATTCTCCAAAAAGGTTCACAGCTGCTTTATTTGTAATATTCTTACACTTCTTATAATCCAAAAATCCATCAACAGGTAGACAGATTAATAAGGTATATCCCTACACAGGAATACTGCTCAGCAAATAAAGACTGAACTAGTGATACCCACAGCAAAATTGACAATTTTAAAAATGATGATGCTGAGTCAAAGATACCAGAAAAATAATACTGTATGATTCTATGTATATGAAATTGTAGAATACACAAACTAATAGTAACAGAAAGCAGGATGGGGAAAAAGAGGGATTACAAAGGAGCACAAGGGAACTTCTTGGGAGTGATACATATTTGCATTGTCTTAATCAGTGACAGTTTCATGGACACATACCTATGTCAAAACTTATTGAACTATACGCCTTCACATATACAATTTACTGTATGTTAATTTTACCTCAATAAAGCTTGTAAAATAGGCAAACTATTCAAATAAATATTTCTCAAAAAAGGTACAAATGGCCAATAAACATGTGAATAAGTGCCTAACACCTTTAGCCACTTGGGAAATAAAAATAAAACCACTGGCATGTAAGATACCACTATACATGCACATTTAGAATGCCTAAAACTGGAAAAAGTAGCAATTGCAATGGTTGGCCAGTATTTGAGGAAATTATAACTCTTTTTATATACCACTCATGAGAGTATGAAATGATACAACCACATTAGGAAAGAAATTTTGTCATTTCTTATATTAACATACCTTAGCACATGACCCAGTAGATCTGCTCCTAGTATTTACCCAGAGGAAATCAAAGCTTGTATTTACAAAAAGCTTTGTAAAAGAGTGCTCACAGTAACTTTCTTAATAAAAGAAATTGGAAACAACACAAATATCTATCATCAAGTTAATGAAGAAACACATTTTGGAACATGCTATAGAGCAATAAAATGAAGGGATCACTGATACATGAAACCACGTGGATAAACCACAAGAATATTTTGCTGAGTGAAAGAAAGCAGATGCAAGAAAAGCATTCATACAAGTGCATTTATGTGAAGTTCTCCAAGGATAAGCAAACCTATCGTGATAGAAATTAAGCAAGTATATTCATGGAAAATTGAGACTGTACTAAATACAAATGAATTGTTCATTTCAAAATGGTTGATGTTATATGAATTTCATCTTAATTAAAAAAAAAATGAGGGCAGCCCAGGTGGCTCAGCGGTTTAGCGCTGCCTTCAGCCCAGGGCATGATCCTGGAGACCTGGGATTGAGTCCCACATCGAGCTCCCTGCATGGAGCCTGCTTCTCCCTCTGCCTGTGTCTCTGCCTCTCTCTCTCTCTCTCTCTCTCTCTCTCTCTCTGTTTCTCTCACTAATAAATTAATAAAATCTTAAAAAAAATTAGGGGCATCTGGCTGACTCAGTCAGTAGAATAAGAGACTCTTGATCTTGGGGCTGTGAGTTCAAGCCCCATGTTGGGTAGAGAGATCAAAAATAAAATCTTTTAAAAATTAAATAAATAAATCAGTGTGCATGACTGGGACAGAAAGTGGGAAAATTCACTATAAATGAGCATAAGATCATCATGTGGAATAATGGAAATGTCCTATATCTAGACTGTGGTGGTGATTGAGAGGAGTATACATTTGCTAAAACTCCTTGGGGACACAGTTAAATCTCTGACTGCGGGTTTTGGTTCAGGTTGGGATCTCAGAGTCATGCGATCAAGCCGGGTGGCATCAGGCTCTGTACTCAGTGTGGAGTCTCCTTAAGACTCTCTCTTCTCTTTCCTCTGCCCCCAGTCCCCCTCTCTCAAGTAAATAAATATATCTTTTTTTTAAAAAAAAAACCCTCCTTGGGTTAAACTCTTAAATAGATGAATTTTATTGCATGCAAATTATGTCCTAATAAAATCGATTTAAAATGCATTTCCCCCCATTTCTTGGCAACAATATATCCTCACGCTGTCTGCCTGGGATAATGAGAGGTAAGCAGAAGTCAGGGGGTGAGGCTTCTAGGATATCTTTTTAACAAGACAACTTGGCTGCAATGGTAGCTTTTGTGTTTCCTCCTCTTCATGAAGATGAAATATTTAAAGTCTACTTTATCTATAATTTCCCATGCTCTCTGATTGCTGGTTGGGGTTTAGCTAATATGCATTCCCAATGAGAGAGAAGAAGAGAGGCTAGTGAGGTCAAAGGATTGATACTCCTATGTTTCTTCTCATAAAGTCTTCAGTTGTCTCAACAGAAAATCTTGGCTTCCTCTCAAAACACAGGACTCAATAGAACTTCTTTTCTGATTTCAGTAACCTTCTTGATTCCAAGGACCCAGGGCTAATGAACAGTTCAGCCTCCAGTTAACTGAACTGTCCTTTTTTTTTTATTAAGGAGTAACATGTAAACAGAAAGCACATACTATGAAATAGACCAAGAAATAGAACCAGTACTCCAGAAACCCCCATGGATCCCCACCCCAGTCATTACTCCTCCCCCACCAAAGGTAACTATTTTGACATCTAATATTCTGATTTTGATATTTAAATAAATAGAAAAAATACAAGGTATTGTCATTTCTATAAGTATTTCCTTGCATAAATATACCAAATTTATTTGGTCATTCTATTGTTGATAGACATTGAGTTGCTTCCAGCTTAGGGTTATTATAATATAAAGGTTATTATATAATAATATATATATATTAAGGGTTATTATAGGAATGTTCATAGCTATGAATATTCTTATATGTCTTTTGGTGAACATAGGCATTAATTTCATATATAAATGTATGTATTTGTATACTTAGTAGTGGAATAGCTTGATCATAGTCTACATGTATCTTCAGCTTTAGTGGATTTGCTCAAAAGTTTTCCAAAAGTGGTTGTAATAATTTATACTCCCACAGTCATATATGAAATTACCAGTACCACTATGTCCACATGAATCCCAGTTATTTTTAGTCCTTTTAATTTTAACCATTCTGGTCATTGTGTAGTGGTATTCTATTGTGGTTTTAATGTGCATTTCTCTGATGACTAATGGAATTGAGTACATTTTCAAATGCTTTTGGCCACTTACATATTTCCTATGCTTTTATGACATTTTTCATGTCACTTATGAAGTATCTTTTTTGAAGTGTTTGTTCAAGTCCCTTGCCCGTTTTTTTAAAAATTTATTTATTTATTTATTTATTTATTTATTTTTTATTTTATTGAGTTGTTAGAACTTTTCTTATTTGTCTGGAGAAATTCATCATCTGGGTTTCAGTCTGTTTTAATTACCTGCGTTTCTAATCTAGTCTCCTCCCCACCCCACCCCTACCCCTCCACCCCACCCCCGCCGTGGTGTGCCTTTTCAATCTCTTGAAGTTTCTTTGACGAAATAAAAGTTAACTTTTAGGGGCACCAGGTGGCTCAGTGGTTAAGCATTTGCCTTTGGCTCCGGTCGTGATCCCGGGGTCCTGGGATGGAGTCCCATATCGGGCTCGCCTCAGGGAGCCTGCTTCTCCCTCTGCCTATGTCTCTGCCTCTCTCTCTCTCTCTGTCTCTCATGAATGGATGAATAAAACCATTAAAAAATTAACTTTTAATGTAATTCAATTTATCCACATTTTCTTTCAAGGCTATAACTTTTTGTGTTCTGTTTAAACTTGACACTGAAAGTCAAAATGAATGTGGGTTTGTTTCTGGACTCTAATATACTCTATTGATCTATTTGTTTGTCCTTTTGTCTAATAACCAATATCTTAATTTACCTATATAGCTTTATAAGAACTCTTGGTAAGTAGAAATTTCTGCAATATGCATTGGCTAATTTTCACCCTTTGCATTTGAAGATAAATTTATAATAACTTTTCAATTTCCACAAAAATGGTTCTAGAACTTTGATGAGAGTTGCATTTCTCCATAGATGAACTTGGGAAAGAAGAGACAATTTTACAATGCTGAATCTTTTAAATCTGTGAACATATATCTTTCTATTTAAATCTTCTATTGGAAAAGTTTTAAAAGTTCCTTTGTGTTAATGTTTTGACCTCCTTTCCTTAGATTATTCCTTAGTATTGGATTTTTTATTGAGATTATAAATAATACAAGCTAAAAAAAAAAGTCATCCTAAATGTTTGTTCCTATTATGTGGAGATATGACTTAATTTTTACATATTAACTGAGAACCTTACAAAATAACATCTAGTTGTTTGTCTATAGATACCTATTTTCTATTTACATAATCATGTCATCTGCTAATAAGGACACTTCATATCTAATTTCCAAACCATATTTTTATTTCTTTGTCTTGCTTTACTTTACTGGCTAGAAACCCTAGTAAAATCTTGAATGGAAGTTGTGAAAGAGGACATCTTTACATTATTCCAAACTCCAGGAAAATGTCCACCTTTTCACTATTAAGTATATATTATTTCTATAGGGTTTCTGTTGCCATCCTTAATCAGGTTAAAATGTTCCCTTCTATATACAGTTGCTGAGAGATTTTATCATACATATTTACAGTACGGGTTTACAAAATCTAGTATGGGAGTCCTTGTTATTAGGGGTTTTCAGTCCATTTACACTTAATGCAGCTAATTGACCATAGGATAATTTGTATTCTACTTGTTTCGCTTGTTCTGTGTCTCTCATTCTCCTTTTTTCTCTTCTTTTGAATCAATCATGCATTTTTTAACTCTAAGATTTTCTTCCCTATTAGCTTATTACTTTCACATTATTCTATCCTTTAAAAATAATGGTTACACTAGAGATTACAGTATACATCTATTCATTACTGAGTATAATATTCACAAGCAGTTTCACTACTCCCCCTAAAAGCTAAGACCCTAAATATTTTAATTCCTCTTACTCTTTATCTTTCTCTTCTTTACTTATTGTTTTCTATTTTTTAAGCTAATGTTATTATTTTCAAAAATTTTCATCAATATTCAACACTTTTCATTTTACTTACTCATTTATGCATTTTTAAGTATGTCTGCTTGTAATAAGCCATCTCAGGTTTTATTTATTTAAAATGTATTTATTTTGCCTTAATATGTGAAAGATATTTTTTAGGAGATAGAGGATTCTAGAGTGGCACTTATTTTCCTTCAGCATTTTAAAGCTGTCACTTCACTGTCTGCTGGGGTTCCCTAATTTCTGTTGAAAACCCCACTGTGCAAATGTTTTCTCTTTGGTGGTATAGTGCATTTTTATGCCTGTTTTTAAGATTTTCTTTGTCTTCAGTTTTTAATAGTACTACTATGATGTACCTAACTATGATTCTCTCTTTATTCATATTGATTGAAGTTAGTAACATTTCTGGAATCTGCAGGCCCCAATGACTTTAATCAATTTATATAAAATTTCAAACCAGTGTCTTCCCAAAGATGATTTTGCCTATTACCTGTTTCCCTTCCACTTCTTAGACTCCAGTTACTAATGTTAGACCTATATACTATGCCTCACATAGTTTTTTTCACACTTTACTTCATTGTTTCTGTCTGAATCTTTTCTTTTTTATTGACATGACTTCTTAACAGCAATCTTTTCTACTGTTCTAGTATACAGCTCTTAACTCTACTGATTGAGTTCTTAATTTGAATTATTAAATGTTTTTATTCTCTTAGACTAAACTTTTCATCTGTTGCTATTACATGGCCTCAGGATCTACCTTACTTTTACCCTTCCCCACCTACCCATGCATTTTCCTCCACCAAGCCATCTTTCTTATTTATTTTTTTTTAACATATGTGCCTGTTCTCTCAAGAAGTATGAGGTTTAGCTAGATTCTACAGAGCTCTACTGTCTCTAGAAGCTTTCTCTTGTTGTTTGTGTTCCCTTAGAAAAGAGCTCATTATGTTGCTTGGTTGGAGTAATTAGATATGATTGGCATATCAAATACCTCTCTGCCAGGCTTGGAGGGAGCATCACTGATTCAGAAGCCTGCTGGCTTAAAAATGGGAAGATCTCAATTGATGTCAGAGTTCGCACAATGAAGGACTTTGTCCTTCCTCCAACAGCAAACCAATTACATAAGTAGATGACTTGAGTGGATGAATTCTGGTCAGGAAAGTACCACCCTACATCATAATGCTGGACCCTACCCAGATTCCCATTATATACTTTAAAAGAGAAGTCATCATCTGGTATTTCCTGAGGATGAAGGGCTAGAGGGAAGAAAATGGTGGAGAGGGCTCAGCTTATCTGCACAGTAATGCCACAGGGTCCTATCTTTAACTTTTAAGTCTGGCTCTTTCAATCTCCTTTGCTAGTTGGTCACCTGTGCAACCTATAAATATTGGAGAGCTCCCAGAGCTTGGTTCTTGGCCTCCTTCTATTTTCAATCTCTACTTTTCACTTAATGATAACTCAGGCCTTTGGCTTTAAATACCACCTGTTGCTTTAATGCTGTCCTCTTTCCCAGTATTCCAGGTGAAGATATCTAATGGCCTATTTGATGTCACTTCATGGATATAGAATCCATGACTCAAAGTTAATCTGCTTCAAAGGGAAAAGTGATACTTCTACATAGACACTCCCCTGAACAATTATTCTAATATAGCAACCCAAAACATCCTTCAGTTCTTATTTTATCAGTAGTGGTTTTGGGTGTCTGGTATCTTATGATATTTACCTATTATTCATAGTCTTATTTCCTTACATTAGAACCTAGGTTCCATTAGAACAGTGATGTGCCTATCTTGTTTCCTACTCCTTGAGTAGTACTCAGAACTTGGTTCAGAACATGGTAATAGTAGATGAATGACTATTTGTGGGTTGAATGTGAGAAGATATCCATAGCTAGACTGTGTCTCACTTTGTTGAGATGACATCTGGCCAGAGTGGAGTTGAGAGGGATATGGGTGGACTGGGCTATAAAGTTTCATCCTCATTCTTTGTTACATATAAGACTACATCATAAGCCAACCATTCAGTACAGGGATGCCACTCATATCCCTTTTACTGACACCATATCCACTTATCCAATCCATTAGCAATCCTATCAACTCTATCTCCAAAACAATTTATCCAAAATCCAACCTTTACTCTCTGCTTCCTTATCCAATCTCATTCCTCTCTGTCCAGTCAATTGTGATAGCCTCCCTACATTCTCCACAGAGTAGCCTAAGTGAGATTTGAAGAAAACAAACAACAACAACAACAACAACAAAACAAAGCATACTATGTCCCTGACCTGCTTTAAGCCAGTCAGGGTTTCCTGTAACATGTAAATAAAACCAAGCTCCTTATCATAGCCTTTGAGGACTTACATAGTCTGACTCCTGCTTTCCTTTATGACTGTGAGTCACACCACTTCCCCCCCTTGCCTACACTCTTTCTATAAAACTGTTAGAAACATATTGTAATAAAAATGGCACTGTATTTTGATCTCTTATTGATGCCAAACAATGTGCTGATTATCCCATTTATTTATCACACCAACACTTTGCATAAGATCCTTTCATAATCCATACTTTATAAATCTGAAGTTTAGATATCTCCATTATTTTCCCAGAGTCACAAAATTAAACAATATTTCATTTTACTTTCTCAAGGGAACTTCAGGAACCAAGAAATCAGGTGGATAAGGAGGAATTTTACCTCATTGTTAATTTTTTTTTTTTTTTGCCCAATAATCTTTCTGGTTATCAGTAATGGTAGGGAGGAGAGAGGGAGAAAGGAACAGAGGGAGGTAGGAAGGATGTGTGTGAGAACACACAATTCATATCATGATGACTTGATAAAACTTTGATAGCAAGCTCTGAACTCAAATAATTTAACATCAACCCCAGAAGGAAGGACAAGCCAAAGTCAGGTCACTGTCTGTGAAACTTTTCTCCTTGTATTAGAACAACTCTCTAATTAGTAGATTCTCAAAGCGTTGGGTTCAAGAAAAACAGCAAGCTGACTTTGCTTGACCAATTAATCTTAAGGCTTAGCTTGACCAATTCATTCTGTTATCTAAAAAACAAGACTACTAAAAAACAAGACTATTTCTATGAGAAATAGAAACTCATTTACACACCACTAAGAAGTATACAATTTGAAATAGGAGAGATTAGGAAAAGAGAAAAATAGTTAAGGAAAATCTTAGGAAGATAAAAGTTTACACAGACCAAGAGATTGACTTTATGCAACCTCAAATATCTTGGTTAAACTGAACAAAAAATAAAGCTTATTATTTGGCTGAAATTTTAATTTTTATCTAATTATTTAGCACTATGGAATTACCATCAGGATAAAGCACTTTGTAAAGCACTTTAAAATTGTTGTTTCTGTTCAACAAATTTTCTTAGAATTTTAGTTTTCTTATATGGATATCTTGAACTACAAAGTTTGGTTATTTTATGAATTTGGAAGATCAGCCTCAACCTTAAAATTCATTAAACACAATCATACAATTGTATCAGTAGGAAAGCTGCCTTCTGGATCTTAATGCTTTACTGATGGCTTACTTCTTATCTGGATCAGTCAGTGGTGGATGCATTGGAGGGTAAACATTAAAAAGAATATTAGCAAACATTATTTGGCACTTTAAGATGTTGGGAAACACTGTGTATGAAACAGATCATTTAATTGCACACCAACCCTATGAGGAAGGTACTATTATGAACCCATTTTATAGATGGGCAAACTATATGTCAAAGAGGCTAAGTAACTTTGCTCAAGTTAGCATGAGTAGAATCAGGTGAACCCAAGCAGTTTAACTTGAGAATCCAAACATGTCAACATGCAACTCTTCAGGGAATGTCAACATGCAACTCTTCAGGGAATATATAGTTTCTTTGGAAAAAAAAAATTCAAATATGCACAAAACCATTAAAGCACAATAAAGAGGTAATGTGGGATCAATGGTTTGAACAAGTCTATACTAAGGCTCACTTAGTTTAGCACCACAGTGCTAAAATCAGATCAAACCCAAGACAGAGGGATTCGTGACATAATGATTCAAGGGAAACTGATCTCCAAGTGTGTAAACTGTAGATAAAAAAATAAATAGGATGGGAGCCTATCCTTGAATCTGGGATATATACAATCATACATATAGACTTCAGACTCTCTGCTACCTAACTCCAAAATTTCCTTGTATAGCAGCTGCCTTTGCCTTTTTCCTAAAAGAGAAGTTTTGCTCACAACAATCTAGTTTGTCTGACAAACAAGCAGCTGGCAAATCGAGGGTGTGATATTGAGCAAAGAGGGATCAAGATTGGCAAATTCTTATTCCTATCTACCTTATGGCTCTTGTGCCACTTGAAATTTTATTTCCAGTTCCTCGGGATGGGTTTTTGGTGCCAAATGAGAGTTTGATATTGAGTGGTGTGTGTGCACGTGCATGCACATGTGTGTGGAGGGTGAGAGAGGAGCTGTTGTGTGCCATGGGGAGATGCACATGTGTGCCATCTGTGAAACAGTTCTGCAAACTATCAGTACCCCAGGAGTGGTGTGAGGAGGAAGGAGTCAGGCTGGGAATAGCATTTCCTGACTGCCCACTCACAGGCTCGTTGCCAGAAGGTTTTATTTTTCACTCTAGGTTCTAGTCTACAGATTTATATGAAAATATGATATTGCTGAAGCTGGCGAGGAGATGCTTTTTATAAAAATTAGGATGATTAATTACAAGACTCTAATCTACTGAGGTCAGGGACCATGTCTGTTTTATTCACCACTGTATACCAGCATCTAATATGCTACCTGGCATGAAGTCAGGATCTAAAAATATTTGTTGAATGAATAAATGAATAATAAATAAACATAATATTTCTTATTTATTGGATAAGATGCTCCTAGTGAATTGCTCTCCTGGGTCACTGAGAAGTTGGCAACACACAGGTTGCATTAAAAATATGGGATATTTTTATAACCATGTCTCTTTGACCCATTCGCAACACGATACATAGGGGTTTTCTTTAATGAATGTGTACGTACAGAATTCAGTCAACAAGTATTTCCTGAGCTCTACTGTTTGAACACTGTTAGAGGGAACTGGGGATGGTGCACCAAACAAGGCACACAAGTTCTCCAAGCTTTCATTCCTGTAGGTTAAACAACATGACAAGTAAATATTTACTATGACTGGTGGCGATGAATGCTATGAGACAGTAGGGAAGAGAGAAAAAAAAGGGGGAATAAAGGAGCAATATTTATAGTTAGCCCACCATCTCCCCTGAGGAAAGTACTGTCCAGGGCCAGGGCTCAAGTTGCTGAGGATTTTATGGGGCTTTCCTCTACTAAGTTACACGGAAAACTTCAAGGATCTCAATGGCACCCGAAACATGAAGATTTGGGGTATTTTGCACTTGATTGTTTAGAAGACTATTCATGAATGGCTTTGGGGGTGGAGGTGGATCAAAGGATGGCAAGAATGATCAAGAAAGTGAATTTTCAGGGGCGACAATGGAGGGATTCCAATAGCCCACTTGCGTTGAGCACTAACTGTGGGCTGGTTAGCGCTTTATATTCATTATCACAATTTATCACCGCAAGACTCCCATGAAATGGGCACTCTTCTTATCCTCTTTTATGGCAACAGCACAGAAAGCTTAAATAAGTTGAGGGAAGTCACTCAGCCAGTGGATAGCAAAACCAGTATTATGTAAAGGCAATCTGAGTGCAGGGCTCAATCGTCAAATCATTACCTTACAAATGTATGTAAGCTATCTCTAGAATCTTATATTTCAAACTACTAATATTTACTGCTTTTTTGAAAAGTATAATGAATTATAGGGCTCAGATATTCGAAAGAATTTTTTTAAAAATCAAAGCTACGAATCCTACCAGCCAAAGATACGATGGTCCACCTTCCCACACCTCCCATGGCAAATTGATTCCCATCTCCTGGTCTTTGCAGTTGCCAGTCCCTCTGCCTGGAATCCTCTTTCCTGAGCTCTTCATATGGCTGGCTCTTTCTCATTAGTCAGGGGGTTCAGCTTCAGAGAGGGCTCCCTGTCAACCTTACAGCTGGTAGCCTGCCATTCCCCTGTCATTGGCTATGCCATTTATCCTATTTTTATTTTCTTCCCTGCCCTGATCACTATTTGAAAGGTCCTTGTTTTTGATGTCTACTTCTGGTCATCCTTTTCCCCTCTTAGAAGGTAAGCACCCCGAGGTCAGGAGCAGTGGCTGCTTTGTCTCCTGAAATTTCTCCAGAGCCTGATCACTGCCTGGTACCTCACAGAGACATTAAAACCATCCAAATGAATTCATGCTATCCCTGGGGTCTGCAGATTCAGCTCCCAGAGGGCTTTACTTCTGCAGAGGATCAGAAGGCAGCATCTGCCCACCATTCTGTGCAGAATTAGAGCAGCAGATGGGAAAGGAGAGATCAGCTCAGGGGGCCTGACAAGTACTTGCCAGTAAGCACCCAGAATGAGCTGAGAATGCTCTGAGGGCTGCCAAGGAGACCAGGTATGAAGCCTAATTGCCAGAAGACCAGTCTGGAGGGCATTTCCGTAGTTAGATATGTGAAAGGTCATTATTTAAATGCTACCTGAGTCTCCTTGTTTAGATCTAGTTCTAATTTGTTGCCGTCCTATCAATGATGGAATGCTTGTAATGCTTTATTACCTGTCTGCCCCCCAGAACATAAGGTCTGTGACAGCAAGAAACTAGCTGTGTTTTCACCTGTGGATACTGTCTAGAATTATTCTATAGAATGGGAACCCAAGAAATATTTCATAAATGGACCAACAAATGAGCCCACGTTGCTGTGTCTGTAGACCAAGGTAGAAGGAAGAACAGAATGGAGCAAATGTTTACTGAGTCGCTCCTTAGCCCAGGCACTGTTCCAACTGCCTGGAACATACCTTTTGTTTGTTTACCCTGTGTAGTTGCAAGCTTTGGAAGGGAGCCTAACTTTTTAAGATGCTAAAATTTACAGAGAACAAGCAAGATACCTTCCTACTACCACATTATAATATCAAGTCTTGCTGGGGGAGTGTTTCTTTAAATGAAGGTTGGGTATCCCTGGAAGCCTCAAACTTTAATCAATTCACTGAGGTCTGTGCTATGACCTGACAATGCTGTGTCAAATAAATAATTTTGTATGATGCTCAGAGCACATCTGAGGATCAATAGAGAATTATAACTAAAGCCTTGGCCACTGTCTCACCTACAGGATCATTTCTACTGATCATCTCAGTTTGAGTTTATCTGAATTGGAGCCAAAAATACAATTCCCAAACAGAAGACTGCAAATGAGTGCAAATGAAGTGAATTTGGAGGAGGCTGTTCCCAGCATGTACAGCAAGCTCAGCCTGGGTCAGTTTGACGGGAAAGAAAAAAAATGCAAGTTGGCACAGCGGCATGTTTTAGATGTAGCAGAAATTGTAAAAGAATCAGTTCAGACAACGTGTGACCACCCCAAGTCCCCATCCCTGAACTCTAGACAGTCAAGGTCAGCTTGTTGCTTATCAGTGTTTAGGAGGCACAACATGAGGAAACACGTATTGTATACCTGGGTCTAAAATACCTTGTTGGGTACCCAATGTAGAGAAGACAGCACTTGGGAGAACATTCTTGAAGGCTTAATATCTGATAATAGTCTTTCCTGCTGATTCTGTGTGTAAATAAGGCCAATTTCAACGAAAAATGAATTTCTTTTAAAAAAATGTAAAGTAACAGCACCTTTATACATACCTTGCTTGGCCATTTAAAAGTACCTGGAAGCTGGTTCTCTCCAGGGCTTATCAGCACGCATGCTTAGAGTGCGACAGGAAGTAGACTCTACAGTTTATCCTTGAGGGGTTTCCCCCTGTTTATGTAGAGTCTCTACTCAGGTCAGCACATTATTCTAAGATAGTCACAGGACTGTTAGGAACAGTGTGAAACAGTATGGAACAGTGTGAAACAGGGTGAAATCCCTTTAAAAGACTGAAACCACTTTTAAAGGGGTACAGAGGCCAAAACACCACAGGGAAGCCACAGGCTGGGTTTCAGTGCCAGCTTTTAAACTAATTAGCTGTGTGCTTTTGGGCAGTTCACTTAAGCTCTCTGCAAGATGGTGGGTGGTGCTCTGACCAGAACTTCGCATCTCTTCCAGCTCTGGCTATCTGGTTTGACGCCAATTGCCAGGACCAATGGGGTGTCCTTGTCTACTCAAGGAGGTAGCAGCCATTCCAAAAACAGCTCTATGCACAGGCAAGGGTGGATATTAATGTCCTTTTGTGTTGGAGATCACACTAAGACCCCTCCCCTGCTTAAGCAAGTCTGCAGCCAACTGAGAGATGACGGTGTTTATGAGCAGTGCCCTGAACCCCTTGCCTCCACCGGCATCACCCCTAATGCTAAGTCTGGAGTTCCTACATCTCTGACGAGACATGGAGGGAGGAAGGAAACCATGCAAAATTCAATGATGTTGCTTATGTATATTTTTTCCTTTCTTTTATCCTAGGACAGTGTTTCTTGAAGGGCTGCACTTGGGGATTCCTTCCTCAATGGGCAATGGAGTTCTTGAAAGTGGAGGTTCTAGGGCTCCACTCAGGATGTACTGATTCAAAATTTTAGGGGGTGTGTGAGCCCCTGAATCTGTGTTTTAAGCCAAGCACTGCAGATGATCTTCATGTGTATGCTAGCACTTGGGAACCAGTGCCTTCCTAGAGAGGCAATATCTGCGGGTCACTGCACTTACCTGCTGCCACTATTAACCATGATTATTCACCATTTATTCAACAAAGATGTGTCACCAACTACCACGTGGCAGGCACAATGGTAAGCAAAACTCAGAGCACCTGCTCTCATAGAGTTTATGGTCTAGCAAGAGGAAACATGATAAACAAATGCAAATATATAATAAGAGGAGCAGTGAGGCCATCTACAAAGTAAAATAAAGGGCAAGTGCTCTGGAGGTATGGATCAGGTTGGCAGGAGGGCCTATGCGAGGGGTGGTATTTGTGCAAAAAAAAAACAAAATGTGAGGAAAAGAACCATGTGGTCGGGAGAAGAACATTCCAGGCAGAAGGGACACATACAAGGTCTTGGAGAGGGAATATGCTCGGTCTGCTAAAGGAACAGCAAGGAGGCCAGTGTAGGCTGAGTGTAGGCTGAGTGTGGGCAGAGTGAAGAAGGAGGTCACAGGAGATCATTGGGGTGCAGATCTCCGAGGTCTTGGAGGCCACAGAAAGACTTCAGGGTTTACTGTGTAAAATGGGAATCCATGCAAAGAAATGGGCTTTGAACAGAGATATTACACGATCTGAAAGGCCACTATCTTGGAGTATGTCTGCTTTATTTCTAGGGTGCCCAATGCTTTCAAGTCTGGATTGAGGGGGAAGTGGAGCAAATGACCTGTGGTGATACTGTAGTATAGTTTTATTTTCTTTCCTATCCACAGTCCTATGCTTACTCTGGGACTCCTGGTTTCAGGCTCTCCTGAAGGCAACATAAAATAGGTATTTCTCTTGAGAATCAGGGCAAAGAGGGAGAAAGCTTTGCTAGGGAAGGCTGGCCCTGAGGGTCTGCATTCACTTACACCTTTATTGATTCTATCAGTCTTCAGTATGAAGACAGCGTGGGCAAGGCTCTATGCAGCTGCTTTTGCAGATGTTATTTTATGTACTCCCACAGCAGCACGGAGGTAGGGATCATGACTGACATCTTATGGATGAAGAAATGGAGGCTTAGTCTGAAGCAGGTGGTCACGGGAAGTGTTGGAACTTGGATTCAAAGGCGAGACAGTGACAGATAAGAGAAAAGAGTCCTTTTCCCTCTATCATGGGTGGAAGAATGAAGCTCAGGGGGCCAGCCTACCTGGATTCAGATCCTACCCCTCTGCTGCTTGCTAAGCATGTGACTTTGGGCGGGTGATTTACTTTTCTGGGCCTCAGTGTCTGTATCTGCAAAATGGGGATAGTAAAAGTTTCCTCTTCACTCTTATTTGAACAAAATGAGCTAGTGCATAAAAACACTTAGAACAGGATATAGCACCTAAATGCTCCCTGTTACAATCATGACTAGAGACAAAGTCAAAGGGGACTACTTGCAGGAGCTTAGACTCTTAAGGCTGCACAGAGTACGATAATCATCCTCATAAAGCAGAACTGTCATGAGGAAAATGTCTAAGATTTATGATTTGAGAAGAAATTGATTTCAATGATTCTAAGAAATAGAGTTCAACTCAATGTAAAGATCCAGAGACAGTCAGCGTTGCTCTGGTACAAGGGTCAGCTTTGGAGGGAGTGAGCTCTCCAGTGCTCCCTTGTCAGGAGTGCTGTGAGCTGTTCAGGGACCCCACGAAGGGCTGGACTAGTGGTTTCGGAGGCCTGCTCCCAAACAGAAGTTCTAGGATTCTTTCTAATGGGATG
Source organism: Vulpes lagopus (assembly GCF_018345385.1). Taxonomy (NCBI): domain Eukaryota; kingdom Metazoa; phylum Chordata; class Mammalia; order Carnivora; family Canidae; genus Vulpes; species Vulpes lagopus. The sequence continues at coordinate 90,816,384 of NC_054831.1, forward strand.
AAAATGGGGGAGGGGGGGCTAAGGGCTCGGCTTGTCTTTATTTTCCCTGTTCAGTGCCTTTTTCTTTTTTTCTTTAACTAGACTGTGTCGCCTTTGGGCAGGGCTCCAACACACAGACTCAGGATAGCCAATATCATGCCTTTTTGGTTAATATGCTCCCTGCTGGGCTCCTGTAGGAGTTCACATTTGAGGCTTTCACCCACATGCTAGACATTCCATCATCTCAGTTATAGGGCCATGAAAAAATGAATTAATAATGAAGATAGAACAGGACTTCCTAACCTTTCCTCGGTCACTCTCCCCTGAGAAGGTCACCTTGCTCTGTATATATGAAGATACACAGCTGAGCGGATGTACCATTCTTTCTAGAAGCTTTGATGGAGCAGCTATTTTGTGCTGAACAAACACTATATGAAAACATCTTTAGTGGTTTTGTCCCAACACAGTCTTTCTCTTCTTTCTAAATATCATGCTTCGCAAGTGCTATGTCTGGCAGAGCATGCTCAGTCTATTTTTCAATGCTGGAAATGTTTACTGCCTCTTCAGAACAGAGCATAGTGTGTTCCTGCCATTGCTCATTGAGAAGAAACACTTTTCTGGCTGGATGTCAAGACAATGGACAGGTTTCCGCACTGGATTCATGCTACAAACACACCTTGAGGCACTGGGGGCATCCAGAGAGCCATCTACAAGTCTCCTGAAATGCAAGGGCACGGATGGCTTTTAGGGGCCAGCTCCCTAAATGTATCCACCTGCCGCTTAGCTCTTCTAGTCTGATGGCAGTCAGGTGAATCTTCTCATGCTGCAGATGTGGACAATTCCCTCCCCCCCTCCTCCGCCAAATTCATACCCTCCAATAATTTCCAGGTGCTCTGTGGATCAAAGCTATAATTGATATTACAGAGGCATGTAGGACCCACCACCCCAGGGCCTCATTGTTCACTGTCCTCCTGCTGGGTCTCTGTGCATCTGACACGCGAGCTTTCCTTGAGAACCTCACCTTCACCACGACCCTCTAATAACAGGGCTTCACAAACATGCTCTCCTTTGTCTGGAAAATTCTCTCTCATTCTGCCTACATAAAACTTATTTATCCTTCAGATCTCAGCTCAAGGGACACTTCAGGAAAGACGTCCTCCTTTCCTGAAGAAAAGACGTTCCCTCCCTATTATAGGTATATAACCCTATTAGACTTTGTCTTCAAATATCCTCACCGCTAGACATTTGCCACAGTCTACAGTAACTTGATTAATTGGTCTTCCATTAGGGCAGGAACCGTATGCATGTTTACCGCAGGTGAACCCATTGCCTAGGCAATCTCTGACATGTAAGAGAGATGTTCTTTATGCGTCTGTTTGTAGTTTTTGAATAAATAATTTCTCTTGCAAGGAGGTTCACTGACTGCTAAAATTTCAAGGTAAGTGACATTCCCATGTGTCAACATTCAACAGAGCAGCCCTTCATGCATATCTTTGAAGTCATACATTTGTTTGCCTCCTGTTTGCTTCTCCTACTACTGTGCTTTTGCAGATACTAGTGATGGCTTTGGCCATCTCGGCCCATCTTTTCTCCCAGCTCCATCTGCTAGGGAAGAAACAATGACTCAGAAAACTAATGGGCCAGTCTCTCTAACGATGGTGATGATTTCACCGCCAGTGATTTTTCTATTAGATTTATAAAATTGAGTCAAAATGAAGGAATTGCCTTGGGGCACAAGTACCAAAGACAAACAATGAATTCACAAACACAAATCAGAACACGGCTGGCCAGTATATGTGACAAACAAGCAGCAAAGGTGATGAAGGTTGAAACAATTGAAGAACGCAAAACTGAACTTTTTTTGTTGTTGTTGTTTTGATGGGAACTTAATGGTGTGGGAGGAACCCAGGATGTACCATCAGACCAGCTTGGTGTTACTATCGGTAGGACCCAGACAAAGACACTATCACAGTAAGTACAGGGATCATCTATTAAGTGGCTGTCAGGCACATTTCACTCGATGTCTTTAATCCTTACGATAAACCTGAAAAGGAAATGTAATTACTTCACTTTTACCCTTGAGAAAACAGATGCTCAGAGGATAAATACCTTTAGTCATATTTGGAACTCTGGTTTATGTGATTCCAAAGACAAAGTCTTTTCCAACTAGAGAGTTCACCTCACAGTCCTCCCCCAGGGTCTTCACTGGTAAAACTTGGACATTGCCACACAAAATTGTTGTGATAATTATCTCTGTGTGATAATAATACCTGAGAGAGCTTGGCTCCTGGGCACATTTTTTCTTTTCTTTTCTTGTCTTTCCTTTTCTTTCTTTCTTTCTTTCTTTCTTTCTTTCTTTCTTTCTTTCTTCTTTATTTCTTTAGGAATTCCTAAATTTTATTAGGAACTCCTAAAACTCCATTACCACTCCCAGCTTCTGATTTAATATGGGAAACTCAAGAGGGGTACATACTTCACAAAGCACCATCACTTAATCTCACACCAACCCTGCCACATTTTGTTATATTGCCATTTGACCCCGAGGCACAGCAGGATTAGACCATTTATCAAGGGACACCAATGTCAAAAGAAGACCAGAATGTACATGTCTCTGGACTGCTGGCCTAGGATTCTTTCTATGACCAATTGCATCAAAGTGCTCAAGGCAAGGGTGACTTCTAAGGCCTCCACTAATATGAATCGCATTCATAATAGCAACAGCTCTTATTAAGCTCTTAATATACCTTGGGTAGCACACTATGGACGTTGTAGGAATTATTATGTTTATTCACCACAGTAACTCTGATATGTGCATAATTTTTATTTCCCCTTATGTAGATGACAAAACTAAAGCCCAAGAATCTGAATGACTTTCTCTATATTAGGTATGTGTTTTAGCTGGTACCCAAACATAAAATCTTGAAGCAAAATCATAGCTACCGTGAAACAGGCAAATACTCAGTAGAGTTCCATTAAATGTGTAAGTGAATAACACTGACCTTGAATCTTCCCAGGACAGCCATTTATCTGCCAGACATCAGACATCTTAACCAAAAGCAACCTCTTCTTAGTTGTTGGATCTTACTCTGTCATTTTAAAGGGATCCACAACTGGTCAATCTCTTTCTCCCAAAGCTCTTCCCTTTGAATATATTCCTCAACTCTAACCATTGTTTCTCGTAGACTCAGGTTCCCAGGTCTGACTGTTCATAAGATTCACCTGGGGAACTTTTAAAACTAGGATTCCGGGGGCCCCCTTCCAGGAAATCTGATTGAATAGGGACCTGGTGGAAATATCTCTGTTCATTTGCCACAGCTGCTGCTCATGCATAATCAGGTTAAAATCCACTGTTAGGAGTTGTGTATGCATGCCTTTCTCTCTCCTACCAGACTGTAGCTTCTTAAAATAGGGATGAGTCCTTGCATCTTTTAAGTTCCCATGTGCTGAGAACAATGTCTAAAATACTGTATTTATGCATTGTATTGTAAAATTCAGTATACTATGGAGCAGATAGGAGCCTGAGCTCTAGAATCTAACAGTCTGGGTACAAAAAACCTGATCTACTACATATTAGCCTGTGGCTTTGGATAAGTTACATACCATCCTGTAGTTACTGCATCTGTAAAATGAGGACAATCAACAAGTATTTATATCATAATGTTTTTCTGAGATTTGTATGATTTGTATGAGGTAGTGACTATTAAGTATTAGCACGGAGTCTGGCAAATAACAAGCCACCACCAACGCTAGCTATGTAGGTAGGCAAAAATGATTCAATCAGCATGGAACTATTAATGCCTTTATGTGACTGTTGCTGTGGTAAGTGCAGTGGGAGGATACAGAAGAAATACTGTTAAGTCTCATTCACTGAATACCAACAGGCATTTTCACAGAATTGCAAAAAAATTTTTTTCAACCTTCATAAGAATATTGATACATTATTATTGGAAAAGGAAATATACCAGTTCAGTAAACCAAAGGTCACCCAGCAAGTAATGATCAGTGTGAGACTGGAACTCAGGTTCATCTGATGTCGGAGCCCATTCTTCCTATTTTATTACTAAGAGTTCATATAAACATTTATTCATTCTCCCATCATTCAATCAACAAGTATCTATTACATGCATACTAAATGCTAGAAACTGTCCTAGGTGGTGGAGATACAGGAGTGAACAAAAGAGAGAGAGCCTCTGCTTTCATGCAGCTTACATTCTATAGGGCAAAAAGAAGAGCAACAAGTAAATAAAAGGGGATTTAACATGTTCAGCGAGATAAGGGCTAAAGTGGTAAAGGTAACCGGAGAGCATGTGCATGGGGGGGGGGGGGTGCGCAGGGATAGGGACAGAGAGAGGGAAAGAGAGATCTTAGGAAGGCCAGGAAAGGCCTCTTTGGTGAGGAAACATTTGAGTGAAAGAAGTGATAAGACATGATTGGATTCTGGATATTTTTAGAGGTTAGGCTCAGAGGATTCACTGCAAAAGTAGAAGGATATGAGACAACAGAAATGAATGACTCTAAGGTTTCTGGCTGGAATAACTAGGAGACTGGAGTTCTCGTTCATGGAGCTGGAGAAGCGGCTGGACAAACTAGAAACTTACCTTTCTCAAAGGGAATGAGAAGTTGGGTTTTAAGACTTCTAATGCATCTCTGCGGGAATGCTGGGTAGGCAGTTTGATGTGCAGGTCTGCATTTGGGGTGAGAGGTTGGAGATGGGGATACAGGTTGAAGAGACAATGTCTAATACCATGGGGTTGGCTAAAGCCATCAGGACTGAGCACAGGATAAGGAGAGGCCTGAGGCCTGGGCTTGCATGTTTATAGTTCAGGAGTCTGAGAAAGACGGGCCATGGTGGGAGAAGGAAACAGAGAGGAACTGTGGGCCTTGAGGCCAAGACAAAGAACTCTTTCGAGAAGGAAGGAGTGGCCACCGGTGCCAAAGGTGCTTTAGAGCTGCAACAGGAGGAAGCTGGCAGAAATTGATGGGACAGATCAGTAAGGGGGGCTGCTGATGACTCTCATAAGAGCAACTTTGGTGGAGGGACAGAAAAAGAGGTGGCAACTGCGTACAGATGACTCTTTCAAGGCATTTTTCTGCAAAGAGAAGCAGGGAATGGGCAGTAGCTGGAGGTGGATACAGGGTGGTGAGATGAGTATCTAACATGGGGTGATGGAAAAAAATTAAAAAAAAAAAAAAAAAGGGATCCCTGGGTGGCGCAGTGGTTTAGCGCCTGCCTTTGGCCCAGGGCGCGATCCTGGAGACCCGGGATCGAATCCCACGTCGGGCTCCCGGTGCATGGAGCCTGCTTCTCCCTCTGCCTGTGTCTCTGCCTCTCTCTCTCTCTGTCTCTCACTGTATGCCTATCATAAATAAATAAAATAAGAAAAAAATTAAAAAAAAAAAAAAAAAAAAAAAAAAATAACATGGGGTGATGGACAGCATGTTGGTGGACCACACCAGTGATCCTGTAGAGATGAAAGATGTGGTGATGACACGCAGAGAGCAGACAAGTGCAGGAGTGAAGGGCTTGAGTGGAAATCAGGGGTGGGATCCAGCTTCCAAGTAGAGGGTTGGCCTCGGATGAAAGCAGGGACAATACATCTATGGTAGAGAATAATTTTTAAAAATTTCTCTTTTAATCTAAAAACAACGTCAAGCAGTGTAAGGTTCTGTCTCACTTAATCCTTACAACAACCTGGTCAGGTGGCATAATATTATTTCCATGTTACAGAGAATCACAATGCGCATTTGGGAAAAGCTTTAAATGTAGGTGAGAAAATGAACAGTCAGGGAAAGCTGTAGGTGGAAGTGCGTTTGACGTGGGCCTAAAGAGTAGGTTGGTTCTACATATATGGAAGGGGCTAAGAAGAGAATTCCAAAAATATGAAAAACAAGAATTCCATAAATACGTAAAAAGGCACAAAAAAGACGAATGGATCTTTTCATAGCGGGTACCTTGGAACCAGCCTGTGTGGGTTCTAATCCTAACCCTTGCACTTAACAGCTGTTTGACCTTAGGCAAGTTACGTAACTTCTCTGTGTCTTAGTTTCCTCATTTATAAAATGAAGATAAAAACAGTACTTACCTCAGGGGATTGTGGTGAGGGATACACACACCCGTCCCCACATCCATATGCGTGGGTATGTTGGAATTATGCCCGATAAATAATAAGCATTGTATGTTTTAGTCATTATTTTATCATTATTTGACAAAGAGTTAGAAAAATGTGTATTTTTTCCCTCTGTACATGGGTATAGACTTCTAGCAAGCCTACTTTTGGGGTCACTGGAAGGTATTTTGCTTCTGGGTTCCTCCTCATGAAGGAGAATCACTGGTACGTAGGCACATTTGTCACTCACACATTCAGTGTTTTATTTAGGAAGCATTTCTTGACCACCTACTCGCACGCCAGCTCTGGGCTAACCAGGATGCGTTGACTAACGACAAATGAAAGAACCCCCGTGCTCTAGCCACTCTGGGCCACCAGGACACAGGCACATAAACAGACCGTTTCCATGTAAGCTGACGGCTGTTCTCACACAGGTAACTCGGGAGGAAATGTGTTGTGTGCAGATAAGAGCACTGATTGCCGATTCCAGTAGTCAGGACTTGAGCCTTAGCTCTGTGGCTTTAGTAAGTCTGGCTCTGGGCAAGGCAGGGATGTGTCAGTCTCCTCATTTATTACATGGAGAGAACAGCACCTGATGGGAGATCATTTGAGCAGCAAAAGAGATTATACTGGCCCGGCCTGGAGCACATGGCCAGGAATTGTTGTGGTGCTGCTCGGCTTCTCCTTCTCGTGCCTTCTTCCCACAACTGTTGTGGTTTGCGTGACTCATAACAAGTCCTTCTTTGGAGCTGTTGAGGAAGTCTTCCTGGGAAGCCTGGACTTGACCTGACTTTTCAGAGATGAGCAAGGGTTTGCAACATGGAAACGTGACAGAGACCACGCAGGGAAAAGAAATGGTGTGGGCAAGGCGCATGACCCATGTCCCTTCAGGAAGAGAGAGTGTCTCTATTCATCTGTTCAAGAGCCCAGAAAAGGCCCTCCCATGTTGGGTGCCTAATTAGGTCCACTGGAAAATATCAGGCAAGTTTCCTCATACCTCACTGGCTCTCTTATCCCTGTGTGTCTCCCCTTCCTCTCTGTCCTGTCTGGAATGGTTTCTTTTTGCTTGTGATTGAGATTCCGTGCCTCTAATCCTGGAATCATTTTGCTGGACGAATCCTTCCCCACTGTGGTAGAGGGAGTTATGTGTCCTTTTAATGAGGTCCTCAGAGAAGGGAAGACAATCCAACTGTCCTCTCAAAGCTCTGTTCGTGCACCAGCATTATTTAGGTGACCTTTTTCCCCTTTGTATCTCCTAATTTCAAGTTAAAGTAGAGCAGGTCATAAAACCAGTCCCCTCACGGCTGGCCACGAGAAGCTCCCCAACCCACAATGGTTAAAACAGCTTGCATTTTTGTAGCAGCAAATGCTTTGCTGAACCGTTTTGCCTGTGTTTTAAAAACATGTCTACACAACAGCCTTGGTGTTTGTCATAGTTACATTCAATAAAAATTTGTTGAGTGCCTATTAAGTGCTCGGTATTGTTCTAGTGCTGGGAGTCTAACAAAGGGCAAAACGACATGTGGGTCCTGCTCCTATGAAGCTTTCGGTCTAGCAGGGAGACAGGCATTCACAAAACAGGTATAGCAGGCCATTCGTGATGACAGACTATGACAGGTACTCTGAAGCACCCCAGCTCTCTAAGAGCTATGACCATGATCACCCGGGGGCCAGAGATGGCTTCTCAGCTTGAGCTGAGAGTACAAGGCCAGAATTAACAAGGAACGGGGCTAAGTGGAGAAAGGGGCTTCCCAAAAGTCTGTGGTGGGAGGGAGATTCCTGAGGAACCAAGAAAGGCCGGTGTGGCTGGAGACCAGGCAAGATGTTCCATGATCAGGGTCAGACAGGAAAGTCAGGCAGGGGTTGGAACACACAGGGCAAAGCCAATGAGAGGTTTTCAACACAAGCATGTTTGTGTTTCAGGGCATTTGAGGGAGGTGATATGATCATATTTTTTTAAAAAAATATTTTGACTGTAATAGGAAGAACCAAACCTCGATCTAATGTATAAAGAAACAGTCTTGAAGGTTGAAAGTGAAAGAAGGAAAGAAAAAGAACAGTTATTTGTGGACCACATATTGTTGATTTACCCCACCTGTGAATGTGTTACTACATCACGTGCTTAGATAACTTCTAGGACACAGTAAGTGCAACACAAGCGAAGGCCACTGATTATTATTATTATTATTATTATTATTACTACTACTACTATGATTATCACCCTGTGTGTGGCATTCTGTGTGTATTTCTTTGCAGCTACCCTATATATCATCATCCATGTTTTACAAATGAGGAAACTAAGATTCTAAGAGGTTAAATAACTACCCAACATCCCCCTGTTGGCAAGTGGCTGAGCTAAAATTCAAAGCCCAGGATCTTCCTGTGTTGAGAAAACAATGTCAAGACAAGCTGGGAGGAAAACCTGAGTAGAATGGTTCCATTCTCTAAGAAGGCCAGCAATTGTTGCAGCTTCTTTTCTTTTTTAAAGATTTTATTCATTTATTATTTTAGAGAGAGAGCGAGCATGCAAGCAGGAGGAGAAACCGAAGGAGAGGGAAAGAATCTCAAGCATCCTCCACACTGAGTGTGGAGCCCAATATGAGGCTCGATCCCACGACCCATAAGATTGTGACCTCAGTCGAAATCAAGAGTTGGACTCTCAACCAACTGAGCCACCCAGGCGCCCCAGCAATTGTTGAAGCTTCCAAAGTTGTTCTCAAATTACTCTTAAAGGGATGGTTTGGGTATTTCAACTTAATTGATTTTCACAGGGATATATATAGAGAATTATTCATTCTCTGCCTCTTCAATTAAATAAAATAGGAAGTTCACAGCCATAACTTTTCTAGAAACTCAAGCTCAGATTCGTTCTCACATACATTTCTCCCCAGACAAACTCTAATTAAGTGTAACTAGTTCCGAGTGACACTGTGATGTATTGAGGAAACTATTCACTACTGAAGATAACGCAATGAAAAAAGAGAACGTGACTATCTAAGAAAGTACATGGGACTCCAACACGCACAGCACATACCATGTACCAAGGTTCCTAAAGAACTGGAATGATCATACTGAATTCTCAACATCCTGGGAATAAGACTTTATTTCCATTTTATAGATAAAATAGAGCATAGAGCAACTAAGGGACTTGGCTTTGATTGTTTGGTATTTAACTCATGCCTTCCCCACTCAGCTCCAGTGCCTGACTCACGAAGTTAATGTTTGCCACATGCTATTATCCCTACCTATTGTCTATTAGTCTCACAACGGATTGAAAGACAAGTCTCCTCACCTCCCTGACCCCCTAATCTGGTGACAGTTGGTGAATTAGAGATAGTTTTGATAGGAGTAAAACACAATTTCCATCTTGATGGAATACAACAGTTAAAATTGGTCTAAAAGAAAAACAGCTCAAGAAAGCTCTTGGTGGTGGCAGTTTGTCCATATGAGGTAAGATCTTTAGTTTCATATACAAAACAGCAACTGAATAGACCAAGTGTTTGGGTTCTCAAAGTCTAAGCTAGGAGGAGAGAACAGAGGATCAATCAGAAATAGAAAAGTCATCTAGGCATCTTCCTATATGAGTTTAGTTCTTTCGTATATGGAAGGTTCCCCTGGAGATTTCTATCCATGCCATCCCCATCCTTCCCCAGTATATACAGAGGTTTTACTAAATTTCCCTCCATAAGAGGAAAGACTTCTCAGTGGGTCATCTCCTTTAGCCACCAATAAAATTTGTAAGGGAACTATCTGATTGAAAAAAACAAATCTGTAAGATACCAAGATCTACGAAACATGCCATCCTTGGTCTCAATTCAAGGGTGATCCCAAACTTCTACTGGCTTTTCCTGGGGGTAATGACTGTAAATCACTTTATGGTAGAATGAGTCCTTCTCTCGTTTTATACACACACACACACACACACACACACACACACATGCTCCTACCCGGAGGATGAGAAACAAGGCTGGGTGTTCAGAATGGGCTGCTCCCCAGCTCCATCCCGGACAGTGTGGCTGTACAGAGGTGTGGTGGCAGCACGGGACCATCCCCAGCCCTCCCCAGTCGGTGCTGCTCCTAGGACACCCCTCAGGCTGCCAAGCAGCCAGCCAGCTGCTTTTCTTGAAACTGCTCTTTTCCCAGGACGTGGCACATCAAAAGAAACAGCAAATGACACGCAGGATACGCACCACCAGCTACGAGCTCCAGAAGTGTGGAAACCTGCAGTGCTTAGATGGAGGCAGACCGTCGGATGTTGACAAGGGACACACACGTGCACAGGGAAGTGCCCACGCGCACACGCACACGGATGCACAGCGGCCTAGGGTAGGAGGTCGCGCAGCAGGTCCCCCAAGCACCGGGAGCTGGGCACTGTGTGCACCAGGCTCAGCTCACCCTCGCCCTAAGGCACCAGCTTAGGACCCCCATGAACCCCATTCCCAGCAAGTGCCCAAAGTCAGCTGCGGCTTCCCGCTCGGCAGGCAGCGTGGGGACAGACTGGGAGCCGAGCAGCCCCACGCGCCCCACCGCCACGGAGCCCACTAATTCTATCCAGCTAATTGCTATCTTGGGCATGCACCAAGTTACTAAACAGACAATGACAAAAACAGAGAGCCTGGACAAATCTATGTGGCAGCACCTACTGAAAATTTTCTTCCTTACCAAGAGTTCTAATTACTTGTTTACGCGTGAAGTAGAATAAGGGAACCTGGCAAAATATTTCTGATTTCTTTCTTTCTTTCCTTTTTTTTTTTTCCGACTCGGCTCTATCGGCTCTGAGATCACCTTTGCAAGATTATCCTGCTCTTTAGCAAATACTTCCCTTTCCTTACAGAAGCCGGACTGATTTTAGAAGCAGATCTAAGTCTGTTGGATCCAAGCCTTTGCCAGCAACGACAGTCATCTGGTGGCTACGGAGAGCCGTATCAGCAGAGCCTGTGGGAAGTCACACACCAGCCCACTTTTTCCCACCCACCCAGACACTCTCCCTCTCTGGTCTGTACCTTCCGTGTGGCAGCTGGAAGAGAGGATGGTATTCGGAGGTCTGAAGATGTAAGGCAGGTAACGAGAGAAGCATTTCATCTTCCAACAAAAATAAAAAATAAAAACCTAAATAAAAAACCAGTCTCCTGAATCCATGAGGATTCTCTTGGCCTTGAGAGCTGGCTACATCACCAATATGTTTATGTAGGTTCTCCCCTGGATCTGCAAAGCTGGGAAGCCCGAGGAATAACTGGAGATGGGTCCCATTTTGCCATCAGCGCCAGGAAGCACTGCCTTACATTTCTGCATGCAGCTCAAACTCAGAAGCCCCCAAGCAAGCCGGGATATAGCCTCTTCATTGGCTGCAGCTTCTCCGAGCAGGATTTGCTGAGTAAGTCAGCCCTGCCTGTAAACACACGCTGAAATGCCCTGCCTGAAACCTCTACCTTTTCCCGTGTGGTCAGTTTCTCCTCCAGCAATAGAAATCCAGCAGGATAGGGGAGCACTGAGGATAAGTGACCATCTCTTATTTAGCTGGAAGATCAGATGAAACAAAGGCAGCACAGTGTTCCACCCTGAAGAGAGATGGCTGTTAAAAGAGCCACCCGTAATGCCATGGGTCTCAGGAATATTAAAGTACAGTGCAATGAAATGGGTCTCTGTCCTTGCTTCATCTAGATTTAGCTCTATGTTTTTTAAATACTAAAGCCCAAACAATAGGACCATTTATCATTTAGGTGAAGCTCAAAGCTGGGGTGAGTAGTCGGTGACAGAGGGCTAACACAGACAGATTCTGTGCTCCACTACAGCCTTCTTTTTTTTTTTTCCTGCCAGCCCTCACACCAAGGCAGCAACCTGGTTCTGAGTTATTTGCCGGACAAATTTAAAGCCACAAGAACGGAGGCCAAACCCAAGGAAACGGACCCTTTACCACTTGGTGTACCCTGGTGGCATGGAAAAAGTAAGTTGATCTAAGAATTTGATGACTTTACCAAAACACTCAGATTTCACAAGAGAGGGAATGAGAATATCCCTCATTGAGGCAGTACGAACCACCACATAATTTTGGATGGGGGAATTTGGTTTTGACCCCTGAAATAATAATTATTTTGGGAACTTCATCACTGAAAGGCAAACACGAGCTATCAGTTTGGGATTTTTAAGTTCTGTCAAAGAAACTATTGTCCATGATAGAGAAGAATAAAAAATCCAGGAATAACTTTAACCAAAGAGGTAAGAGACTCTGAAAACTATAAGACGATGGTAAAAGACTAAATAAAAGAAAAATAAATGGAAGATATGTTGTGCTCATGGATTATAAGAATTAATGTTGTTAAAATGTCCATACTACCCAATGTAATCTAGAGGCTTAATGCAATCCCTATCAAAATACCAATAGCATTTTTCACAGAACTAGAACAAATAATCCTAAAATTTATAAAGAACCATGAAAGACCTCAAAGAGCCAAAGTAATTTGAGAAAAAAACAAAGTTGGAGGTATGGTAATTCCAGATTTTAAGGTATACTATAAAGCTATAGTGATCAAAACATTATGGTGATGGACAAAACTAGACCTATAGATCAATGGAACAGGATAGACAGCCCAGAAATAAACCCACCAGATGGCCAACAGACACATGAAAGGATGCTCGACATCACCGATCATCAGAGATGCAAATCAAAACCATAGTGAGATATGACCTGACACCTGTCCCAGTGGCTGAAAATAAAAAGACAAGAAACAACAAACACTTACAAGATGTGGAATAAAAGGAACCCTTGTGCACTGTTGATGGCAATGGTACAACCATAGTGAAAAACAATAAAGAGTTTCCTCAAAAAATTAAAAATAGAAATGCCATATGATTCAGTAATTCTACTCCTGGGCATTTACCTAAAGAAAATGAACACTAATTCAAAATAACATATGCAAAAAATAAACCCCAACAAAATAATATATGCATCTCTGTTTATTGCAGCACTATTTACAATAACCAAGATATGGAAGCAATCCAAGTGCTCGTCAATAGATGAATGGATAAAGTAGACATGGGAGATATAGATATAGATATAGACATATAGATAAAATAAAGAGAGATAGATATAGGTAATAGAATATTACTCAGCCATAAAGAAGAATGAGATCTTGCCACGGGCAATAATATGGATGGACCAGAGTGTATAATGCTAGTGAAATAAGTCAGGAAGAGAAAAACAAATATCATATGATTTCACTCATATGTGGAATCTAAAGAACTACTGAACAAATCAAAACAAAATAAAACCAAACAGATTCTTGAATGCAGAGAACAAGTTGTGGTTGCCCATGATGAAGTGGGGGAGGGAGGACACGGGGAAATAGATAAGGTGGGTTAAGAGGTACAAATTTCTAGTTGTAAAATGAGTAAGTCACAGAGATAAAAAGAATAGCAGAGGAAATATAGTCAATAATATTGTAATAACCTTATATGATGACAGATGGTGACTACATTTATCATGGTGAGCACAAAGTAATGTATAGAATTGTTGAATCAATATTCTGTGCACCTGAAACTAATATAAATTGTATGTCAATTTATTTCCATTTTTTTAAAAAGTGTGCATTGAAATCTGGTAGAAAATTTTTTAATTTTTTTATTGCTTCTTCTCTTTACAAATATACTTAGCACTGGAGAAACATATTGGGCTGTCTAGGAAAGCAAAAACTTCGAGGCATAAAGTAATTATAGTCTTAGCCCAGGCCGTGATGTATAAATAGACCCTTCCACCAATATGCTTTCTCTCTGACTTTTGGGCCACTGTGAAATGACAACAAACTACTGGCAGATACAGGATGTCTAATCCTTCAAAAATCATATAACCCATGACTTCCTTAGACCTAGACACCAGGCAAGGATGGGCCATCCCAAGTAAGGTGCTGTTCAAACAATGCCTAAATGGTCTGGTTTGGTTGTATGAGTCATCTTAACCTCATGACACAAGAGCATATCCAGAGGTGTCTCCCTGAGAGGTACTGCACGCGTGACCTCTATTCAGCAGCGTGGAAGAAGTGTGGGCTTTGGGGTCAGTCTGACCCAAACTTGAATACCTGTGCACTCATTTACCAGTTGGGTAGATATAAACAAACTCTAACACCTGTGAGCCTTCCTTTTCTGTATTAAAATGGGAACAATGACAAGGTTTTCCTTGTGCATTCTCAGGGGGAGTGAGACAATAAGCATAAAGCACATAGCTCACTGTAGCCATGTGATCAACTGTTCCTACTGATGGTGCTCTTGCTGTCGCTGTGCACCTTCTCTGAGCTTCTATGGCCAGACATGGGCCTGAGAGCAGGGACAGAACAAGTGTGGTGAGGAGGGTGGTGGCACAACTAGACAGCCAGGGTTTAAGCATGCCTTTGATACTGACTTACTGTGTCACCTTGGGCAATTGACATCACATCTCTAAGCCTCATTACATTGTGAATAGGAATAATAACAGAATCTCACAGGATATGATGAGGGCAAAAGAGGATGGTAGATACGAAGGGTTTAGTACAGTGCCTAGCAAAATGTAAGTGCTTCCTAAGTTTAATTGCGGTGTCTAAAGCAGTAATAACAGCCCTGAATCACAGGATCTTATTGCATTTACTTACCCATCTTGTCTATGCAATGAAATTGTAAACTGCCTGAGGGAAATATCAATGTCTAATTCATCTTTGTACCCCAAGTTCCTGGCACAAAGTAGATACTCAGTAACTATTAATTGAACGAGTAAATGAATCAATGGATGGATGGATAGGTGGATGGATAGATGGATAGATAATATATATGGGAGAAAACTTTTGAAAGAGATATTTAAGACTTTTTTTTGTGGAGGTCTTTCACAGCACAAATGAATTTGAGCCTATTATAAAGCCGGAATATATTACTCAGGCAAAGATATTATGGGATTCATAAATAGACATGCTTCCACTTAGCAAGATTTAGTCTTAAATAAACGGTAGGCATTTAGTATATATACCTTCTGAGTCAATAGCAGGCACTTAGTAAATACTTCCTGAGTGACAAAACATTCACTGATTATGCTGCCCATAATTAACTTGAAAGAACTAAGCAACCGCCCCACGTTTCCCAGCAAAAGGCCATCTCCTTCATTAGAATCAAAAGATCAGTGAGGCTGGCACCTAAGTTCCAAACTGCCACTCCAAACCAACCCTTACCTCTCAATCTCAATTGAAAGCATCTTTTCCAATCCTACTTTAAAATTACTGATTTTATGCCAGCGCTGTGCACCCCGCCCACCCAGACACAGAATGAGCAAAGGGCAGAAAGAACAAATGTGAAATCTCCTCGATCAGATGAGTCTGACACAGTTGGTTTGCACTGCACCATTTGAAGTGTTTCAGTATGCTTGTGTATCTCTTTTTTCTCTTTGATTCTCCAAACCATCCCATTTTACAGAAGGGAAAGCAGGCTGAGAGGATATAATAATTTATCCAAAGACAAATAGCCCCCAAGGAAATCTAGCGTTTTTATACCAGCCTCACTTAGTGAACTTGCATATTTCAGAGCCATCAATCTGACTGATACAGATTCTCTGAGGACGGACAAGGAATCTGCATATTCCACATGCCGAGTGATTCTTGCTTGAGTTTGAGAACCTCCAGAGTGAGGTATTTCATTTCATGCTTTGTCTTGAAACATAAGGGTTACAGAAACTTTTTCAAATACTCTTGTCCCAAATCATGTATCTCGCTGCTTTGATCCAACATTTTGTTGGCACCCTGATGTTATATTAGGCATTCGTGAGTGATTTGCTGACTCTTGCTCTAAAGGACTGCATTTTCCAGAAAAAAAAAAAAAAAGGACTAATAAACTATTACAATACAGCTTCGTAGGGGTTATGATGGAAAGAAGGGACCCGAAAAGATTCTTTGGGATTACAGAGCCCCAAAAACCTCAATGTTAGAGATCCCGTTTGGGGCATTAGACATTATTTACAAAAAGCTCCTGTTAAAAGGCAATTATCTTACTGGGAGCCACCGCAAATGAACAGTAAGCAGTCATTAACCCCATAAGTGGAATGCGACTCTGCTATAACAAATGGCATCACAGATAAGAGCAGAGCTACCAAGACAGGAATGGTCTTACTAGGGAGACGGGAGGCTCAAAGGATTGGCAGAGGTGCCTGGAGGCTCAAAGGCATTGGCAGTGGTGCCAAAAGCACAGAGGGATCTCTGAAAGGGAAACCAGGAGCCCAGGAGGAGGGAGAGAGAAAGGTGACCCATTTTAGGTGTGATGTGAGAAGAGCCCTGGAGTCTGGCGAAACAGAGCCTAGAGATCAGAAATTCCCCAGATGATTTCCACATGCCAGGTTCTGACATCAAATGGCAGAGAAAAAGCAATTAACTGGGAGATTGTTGAGGAGCACTATAGACCAGGGCTGCTCCAAGCTTTTCTTTAGACCACCTCCTGGGAGATCAGAAGTATTCACTTCTGTCTCACAAAGCCCCAGCTGGAGCCCTTGCTTTGGGGCCTCCCTAGAGCCCACTGTGCCATGCCTATTGCCTACCCCCACTGAGCCCGCCTCTTTGGGGAAAGTTATCCTGATCATGGTCTTTTCATTTGCCCTTCCAACCTCCTCTGGGGGACGTTTCAGTGTTAACAGTTTTTCATTTTGCTCAGAAGGAAAGTAAATCCCAAGGAAACAAAAATTAGCTTATTTAAGATGGGTCAGGATGAGCCCGACCAGGTTTGCACTTTCAAGTCAAAGCAAAGCAAATTCCTATTCATTCTACAAGTCTTAAACAAAATGTCACATCTTCAGGGAGAGGTTTCTTAATGCCTCAGGCTGGGCCAAACCCTTTTGCTACAGACTCTCAAATACCATCATTTCCCTTCAAAGCACTTATTCATTACTGAACATATTTATTGAGCATCTATGTATATCAGACATCGTACATGGTACTGAAGAATCAATAGTAAACAAGACAGATTCAAGATGCCTGCCCTTTTCGTCAGGGGCAATTATAATTCCTAACATACAGGGTTGTGGCGAAAATTTGATGAGATAATTCATTAGAGTGTTTAGAATTCTGTGTGGCATGAAGTACTGTTCGATTACTTTGGTAATTGCTGCTAAGTGTCTAATTCCCTTGCCAGACTCCAAGTGGCAGGAGGGTAGAATTTTGACTTTTCTCTGCTGAATCCTGAGTATGGGGCTCACTGCCTAGTGCATAATAGGAATTCGATAAGTTTGTGCTGGATGGAATTGATTTGGACTAAAACAGACAGAATTGTGACATACTTTTCATCCTCTCCCCCATATTCTCCAGCCAGTATGTGGCATTCACAACTTGGTGCATTCTGATTTGGAAGAGGAACCTCTGTTTGGTTAGTTCCTTCATCCATTTATATAACATTTTTAGCAGCTATTAAACACTAGGCATCCTTCTAGATGTTGGAGATACAATAGTAAATAATACATTGAGGTTTAGCATGTTGAGGTTATATTCTAGAAGATGGAGATAGACAATAAGCAGGTAAACATCATATCCACAAAGTTATTTCAGATTGTGAAAAGGAATGATCTAGGAATTTATCCAAAGAAAACAAAAACACTAACTCCAAAAGATATATGCATCTCCATATTCATTTGCAGCATTATGTATAGTACCCAAGATAGGGGAAACACCTTATGTGTCAATCGGTGGAGGAACGGATAAACATAATGAGTACATTATATATATATATTCAGCCATAGAAAAGTAGGAAACCTTACCATTTGCGCAACATGAATGGACCTTGAAGATATAATGCTAAGTGAAATAAGACAGACAAGTACCATATGATCTCACTTATATGTGGATTCAAACAAAACAAAACAAGCAAACCCCCTTCCCCAGCTCAGATACAGAGAACAGACTGGTGGTTGCCAGAGACCAGGTGGGTGAAGTATGGGCAACATGGGTGAATGGGGTCAAAATGTACAGACTTATAGATATAAAATAAGTAAGACATGGGGATATGATGCACAGCCTGGTGACTACATTTAATAATACTGTATTGTATATTTTAAAGTTGCTAAGAAAGTGGCTCTTAAAAGTTCTCATGATAAGAAAAAAGACTGTAATTATGTATGGTGATGAATGTTCACTAGACTCACTGTGGTGGTCATTTCACAGCACATACAAATACCGAATTATTACGCTTACACCTGAAATTAATATAATGCTACGTATTAATCATCCCTCTATTTTTTTAGAAAAGAGGATGAAGGAAATAAAATGGGGGTTGTGGTAGAGAGTGATTGCTTGGCTTAGATGGTCAGGGAGGGCTTCTCTGAGGAGGTGACATTTCAGCTGAGGCCTGAAAGAGAACTTGCTGGCCAAGAAATAGTTTCGGCTCGTTCTCTTACCCAACCCTGCTGTAGCCTGTACATTTTCTTTCAGAGAGGTTGTGTGTTCTACCTTAATTCATTAACAATTTAATTCTTTTAAACTAATAGTTAGCTTTTGTCCGTATTCAGCGGGGACACAGATTGTGCTGTGTTGCTCACCAATGCATCCCCCAGACTTTCCCTGAGAGGCCAGGAGAGGCTTGATTCACACGGTTGACAGGGAGTCTGGCCCAACAGCTCAGCTGGTTCCCCAGGCGTGTGACTGAATCAAGGAAGAGGTGGGCAGCTACAGATAAGACTAAAGAGGATTTTGAAGATGGGGAACAGGCTCAATGTAGAGCACATGCGAAGGGAAAAATAGAACCTAGCTGGTTACAATGGACGATTTGGCTCTCAATGAAAAGACTATACAGTGAAAAGCATACTAAAGCCAAGCACATTTTCCACCAAATTTTATATACTAGTTCTCACAGTGCCAACCAAAAGTAGACAGCTTCTCCTCATTTATAAAGAGATGTCAAAAAAAAAAAAAAAAAAGAGATGTCAGAGCAAGTGAGTTATATTTTTTCAATCTAAGGCATATGAATAGGACTTGATTTTCATGATGAAAACAGCAGTAATAACATCAACCACCAAATCTGAGTTTTTACGAGGTCCAGTCGCTCTGTTAACCACTATGCCTAGGACACCTCATTTAATCCTCTTGAAAAACTTATAAGAAAGTAAATGTTATTATTTTGTTTATACATGAAGAAATTTGCACGGAGATGTCAAATAACTCGCCAAGTGCGAGCAAGTGGAAGAGCTGAGATTCCAGCACAGACTTCTCACTCCTACCCCCATGCTGTCTGGATGCTCCACTGTTTCCTGGGCTGTGTGATCCTGACATTCTCTTCCGTGGAGTCTGGTATAGGACAGGGTGCCTAGAATGACACTCATCTTCTGTGTCTACTTATATGGAATTGGTGGGCATTTGATCAGGGCTGGTCAAATTTACTTCTGCTCATTTGGAAGAAAGGGTTTGCTAATGACTAGCCTAGTCATGTGGGGGAACTATAACCAAATCCACACACAACTACTCATCAGTGCCTCCAGAGACTCACTATGCATTGAAGGGTTGCTTTTTCCAAGATACAGTGCCAAGGACCATGGAGGTGGAGGAATGTGTAAGGCAGAGGTATAAAGGTGATTGGGGAGGTAAGAAATCAATGAAAAAAATATGAATATATTACCAAGAAGGGCCATAGGAGAATAACAGATAAAGTGCAGAACAGGAAAATCTCACATGTAATTGGGACATTGGGTTGGAATCCACGAAGACTTCCGGAAGGTGGTAGCATCTGAGATAGGCTTTGGAGGGCAGGGAAGATTTGAATCTGTGGAGAGGTTAAGTGGGAATAACATGCTGGCAGGAATTAAAAATTAGAGCAACAGTGTAAGGGTTGGGAATCTCAAGGATTATTTGGGGAATAGTGAGTACTTCTGTTTATTAGTCTATTAATACCGTGAAAGATGGTTTTTAATGCTACTTTGTGAACATGAAAATAGTAATATTGTATTTCCTTAAAATCTAGTAAGCTACATAGCTAGTTGCAACTCAAATTCACTCTATTTGTCCTAAATTAATGGAATTATGACACATTTTAAACATATAAAGCAGATTCCAATTTCACTGTTTGGGCTATATACACTCAGTAGCTCTCATTTGGAAATAAGAGACTTCAACCTCTCTATCCAAGCCGGACAAAGAACTGCCCAGTTCCTCAAAAGAAATTGCTTTGTCAGCTTCCCTCCTTCACACCTCTGGGCTTTAATTAAACTATGAACAAATTAAAAGAAATCAATAGGCTAAGACAGTATTTTTTAAGGATTTCTGTGGCTATGGTATCTGTGTTGGCCTCCTTCCCCAGTAGGAGGCGGAACCAGTTCCTTCTGGACAGAAGAAAACACAAGAGAATTTTAAGGGAACCCAGCATATGGATCCAGGGGGCAAGCTCTTAGCTTTCTGACCTTTTAGTTACCCCCTCAGGCTTAATGTCTTCTGTAGAAAACACTTTAAACACAAGTTTTCCCTTGATGCTGGGAGGCCCTAATAGTAAATCTTTCGGGAGGCAGCAGAGGAGAAAATGCTCTATCTGGTGTCTATAAGGTGTGGGGAAAAGACGCTCGTTCAGCAAAGACGCTCCTCTAGAAGTGCCACACTGTACATGCAGCCTGCACAAGAGTCCTGTGTGTCTTGCAGAGTATTTTAGTTTTTAATTCACATTTCATGTCTTTTAAGAGGCTACGCATTCACCAGTCTCCTGCATCTGGAGAGAGCTACACACTTAAACGTTGCTCTCTGTTTCAATCTACGAGTTTTGCTCTACAGCTGGGTTTATCTACATCAGCACTATTGATGTTTTGGCCTGGATAATTCTTTGTAGAGGGTGGGAGTGGGCCTGGAGGCAGGGGTGGGGTGTGGGCTAGGGGGTGTTCTCCTGGGTACCATAGGATATTTAGCAACAACCCTAGCCTCGAGCCACGAAATGCCAGTAGCACCTCCTCACTTTGGTTGTGACAATCAAAAATATCTCCAGATGTTGTTAAATATCCCCTGGGGTGGGGGCAAGACTGTCTCACACATACACACACATCGAAAATCGTTGCTTTACAGTGACACAGCCTCAGAGAACGGGGCTAGGGCAGTGGCCGCGTTCACTATACACAAGGCAACATAGTGTCAGCAAATAATCATTTGAGGGGCAGTCAGCAAACTAAGTGCTTCCATAATTCTTCATGTCTTCGTTTCCTCACCTCACTCTCACACGTCTGCTGTGTAAATCCCATGAAACAATATTTGTAAAAGGGCTTTTGAAAATTTGAAAATAGAATGTGGTTGCCAGTTGGTTTATCTGGGTCTTTAGGCAACCACTGATGCTGCATGTTGGGAAACAACAGCTCTATTCTGTAATTATTTATTTATTTTTAGATTTTTTAAAAATTTAAATTCAATTTAATTAACATATACTATATTATTAGTTTCAGGGGTACAATTTAGTGAGTCATCAATTGCATATGACACCCAGTGTCATATTGCTCTTGCACCAGTTGCTCTTTACACCAAGGGCCCTCCTTAATGCCACTCACCCAGTTATCCCATCCCCTCACCCTCTCCCCTCCAGCAAGGGGAGGGGTCAAGAGCCTCTTAAAGTTTGCCTCCATCTCTATTTTCATCTTCTTTAATTTTTCCTCCCCTTCTCTGTTCATCTGTTTTGTTTCTTAAATTCCACATATGAATGAAATCATATGGTATTTATCTTTCTCTGACTGGCTTATTTTGCTCATCATAATACCCTCTAGTTCATTCACATCATTGCAAAAAGCAAGATATTATTCTTTTTGATGGATGAGTAATATCCCATAGTATATATTTAAATTTAAAGGAATCCCATCAACCCAGTTTACTAACAGAGAGTTAAAGGCAACAGTAAAAATATAACACTCTTCCCACTAAAATGAATATTATTAGAGTCCCCTGTCTTTATGGCCTTTGCTGATCAGAAAGCTGGTTTAAATTATGCATGCATCCCACGGATTTGTTCAGTAGATATTTATTAAGTGACACTATGTGTCAGGCACTGTGCTGGGCACTAGTGATAGTTATAGAACCTGTAGCTGTAGTAGGCACACCAGATCTGGCCCCACTTTCATGGAGGTTATAAGCCAGGGGAGAAAACATACAAGGAGTAAAGAAACTATAATGCATTTGGCAAGTGCTATGAAGGGTAACAGCCTGGATGTCCTAGAAGGGCCCCCAAGCTTAGAGACAAGGGTTTGGGGAGGCTGGCTTGGGAAAACGACACCAGAGCTGAGGTCTGAATGATGAGGAGGAGTTTGCAGGGAAAGAGAGAGTGAGCAATGTTTGTGACAAAGGGAAGAGCATGTGTGTAGTGCTGGAGGGGATAGACTATGGCATGGAAGGAAATACAAAGCACAGAGTACATGCAGGCAAGCAGTGAGCCAGGCTGACTGTGCCCTAAGAACAATGAAGCCCTTTGAAAGCTTTAGGGAGGCAAGTCACATGTGTGCGCATGAAGAATACTACTATGGCTACAGTGTGATGAATAGAATGGAGGTGGTCAGGACAAGAAGGAAAATGACCAACCAAAGAGGCTGCTTCCACATCCAGAGAAGAAAAGATGGCATCCAAAATAGAATAGTGACAATGTGGTCAAAGTCAAGAAATTTGAGAGATTATTTGAAATATTTAGGAGGAAGAATGACATAGGACTTAGGGAAGATGAGCATACAAATTGAGGGAAGCTAGAAAGGTGGGGTCAAGGATGACTCTGAGATATTTGGGCAGGTTTTTGGAGAAAGTAACTAAAGTTGACTATAGCCATTGCTACTAATAAAAAAAAAAATGAAAGAATGTTTATGAGTTCCTGCTGAGTAGCAGGTCCCTATTGACAAGCACTGTCTCATTCAAGTCCTGCAACATCTCTATCATATAGGATCTGTCATTCTTAGTATGTCAAGGCTCAGAATAACCGGCTCAAGGGCATATATCTGTTAAAGACAGACCCAAGATTCAAATCCAACTTCCTGACCAGAGCCCACTCTGAGCCACCATATGTATTATTAAGTCATTTGAGTGTTTACCTTCTACATTTAAATCACATCTTCCAGTTATTAACAATACCTTTGAAGGAATCACCAAACCATGTAAGCTCTTTGAATTTTAATTTCTTTAGTCAAAATCAGTGTATTAGAATACTTCCTTTACAAAGTTGATATGATGATTAAATCAGTCCCAATACGGATGAGAGAGCAACATTTATTGAATGCTGACTATATCCACGCTATATTGTAGAATGTAGAACATTTTATATGTGATAGCTAATTTAATCCTCACAATAATGTTACAAATGAGGACACTGAGGCACAGATAGATTAAGCGCCACACTTAGAGTTACACAGGTGGGATGCAAACCTGGGTTAGTGTTTCTGAAGCCTGTACTCTTCACCACTGGGTCATGCTGCCTCTACAGAGAAGTAAGATCTTAGGAAATCCCTCACACACCAGGAGCCACATGCCTGGGATCCTAGTTCAGTGCTGGCTACAATTCTTATTCAATGTTAAGCTTATCATGTTTTGGTAAGTGCTAGGCACTGTGTTAGGCAAACAAGATAGATACGGCCCTTGTTCTAATGCCTTTCTTGGAATATTGGAAAGCCATTTCCAGTCATGATTATTTTTTTTCCCCATCTGTCAAGCTGCCTGTGAGAACTCGGGACATGTCAGTCATTTATGTGAAAGGTTACAGAGGAGGCCAGGGAGGTGACTTCATCTGGAGGCAAATACTGAGCATTGAGTAAAGAGCTGCCAAACGTTGGCCAGAGGTCCCATAGAGGCCCTCAGAGGGGCTGCTGCCTCCCCCACTGGCCTCTCCATAGGCGAGGAGCATGGGGCTCAGGATCAAGGTGAAAGAAAACAACTGGCTGATAAAACGGAGTCCAAAAAATTGATCTAACAGACATTTGGTGACCAGAGGTCAGGGAGCACAGGTTGATAATATTGTTTTGAATTAATTTATTTCTTTTTTAGCGAGAGAGAGAGAAAGATTGAGAGCAAGGGAGAGAGGGATAATCAGACTCCACACTGAGCATGGAGCCCAACACAGGGCTTGATCTCATGACCCTAAGATCGTGAACTGAACCAATAACAAGAGTCAGACGCTCAACTGACTGAGTCAACCAGGTCCCACAGGTTCATGGTATTTTTTAGCCTGAAGAACAATCAGAGAGCTAATCTAACCCCGTAATGTCACAGAGGAGCCTGAGCCAGGGAGACATGAAGTAGTTAGATGGCACTTGTGGCTTTGGTTGCATCCCTCTTCCTTTCTGCAGCCCATTTCCTCCCTCTGTAAAACAGGGAGATGAAAAATGATCTTCCAACTTCCTTCAAAGTCCACTATGCTATGAATCTACATGTTTAAATCATATGGTTACCTATTCGCTCATTAAGAACATGTGGACAAATGATACTTTTATTAGGAATAACAACCATTTATTAATTCGTGTTTGTGGATGATGTAGGGGCAATTAACTACGTATCATTCTCTTTTAACTGCTTTGGCACTATCAACATATAGAGCCTGAACCTAGAATCTTCCATAGATGTTTACTGTTCTTTCCAGAGAGAATGCTTGATTTTGTTTGCAGCCACATATAAGTAATTCTTTCAGTGAACATGTGAGTGTGCTGGCCATTGCAAACTCATTTTGAAGCAAGTTTATCAAACCTATCAGATATTAAACGTTAAAAATAAATAATTATCTGGTGGCTGGGATGACAGATTTTTAATATTTTCTTGGGCTCTGCTTTCATGTGCAGATAGCTAACATTTACTTAGCATTTACTCTGTGTTCTATTCTGTCCTTTACATGGATTGTTTGATTTATTCTCACAAAACCCTACGAAGGAGAAGCTATTATATTCTCCCATTTTACGGAGGAAAAACGTAAAGTTAAATGAAGCTAAGGTTATGTAACCTATTCAAAGTGACACAGAAAGTGGTGGCATTGGGACTCAAACTCAACCTGTTCAGAGTTTATACTTATTATTCTTTTATTTTTTTGAGTGGAGTTGATAGACACAACGTCCATTAGTTTCAAATGTGCAACTTAGTGATTTGACAAGCGTATCCATCATGCTGTACTCATGCTTTTCACTATGGTAACTTCATTCTTCATGATGCCCTCAGCTTTCATTAGGGACACAAAGAATATCACTTTCTGTGAAAAGAAATGCAAGTATTTTAGAAATAATACCTGGGATTTTTTAATTGGTTTTGGAGGGGGTTTTTTGGATAAAATTTATGAATTTTTTTAGTTTTAGTTTCATGAATTTAAGTTATGATTAAATAACAAATTTTTAAGAGACAGCTTATCTTCAGCAACCTATAAATTATGTATTAAAACACATTTGCTCTCATGTACGTCTGATGAGAAGCTGTACTTTACATGAATCATAGACTCCTAAAGAGTAAGAATGTAAATTCTGAAGCATGTGTGAAGGGGGAAGTTGTAGAAAATTAACACCAGTTTTCCTTGGGAAATAGGCACTTAATATCAATATTTGGAAGTCATTACTGTTTGAATATCATTTATACAAACCTGTCAGCGTGGAAATTGCCTGGTAGGTGTGATGAATGGCATAGAGGACGATGCACACACTGAGAAATGACTTGTGCCATAATTTGGGGAAAGGTTGCTTTAAATTGTAATCAGGAGAATCATTCCTGAAACAATAGGCAGTAATGATTCTTTAAAAACAGCTGACACAATTATGGAAATGTCATGCATAGTAAAGAGTAACATTTAAAAAAACAAAGGATCCTATACTCCCCCAAGGTACAGAGTGAGAGGACACTAGCCTTTTATGAGCTTCCAAACTTAAGTGATCTCAACAATTCCTTGAAAATAAATTTCCGGCGGGCATCTGGGTGGCTCAGTGGTCGAGAGTCTGCCTTTGGCTCAAGCGTGATACCAGGATTCTGGGATCAAGTCCCGCATCAGGCTCCCCGGAGGGAGCCTGCTTCTCCCTCTGCCTGTGTCTCTGCCTCTCTCTCTGTGTCTCTCATAAATAAGTAAATAAAATTTTTTAAAAAAGAAAATCGATTTCTGGGCACTAAAACTAACATTTTACAAGTTCCTATTATGGTTCTGAGCGAAGATGTGAGCACCACAGTGAGCCCCACGCCACCTGCAGTTTTCCTGCTCTGAGAGGTGAGGTATGAAGACCTCCAGGTGGGAAGCACTAACAAAACAAACGATAAAAAGTTTGAGCTTAAAGGCAAGGTTGAAGGGCACCTGGGTGGCTCAGTCAGTTAGGCATCTGTCTTCAGCTCAGGTCATGATCTCAGGGTCCTGGTCCCAAGACTGTTAGGATTAGGGTTAGGATTAGGTTTGTGTCTAGGGCCTTTACACTCACTCCCTGTGTTTAAATGCTATTTTAACAAGTCTTTTGAATCTGGCTTCTACTTATTATCTGGGTCTTAACTCAAATGCTGCCTCTTTAGAAGAGCCTTCACAGAATGACTGTTTAATGGAACACCCCAACCCCTCACATGGCCACTATGTTACCACATTTTATACCCTTTATAATACACATCACCATCTAAAATTATCCTATGTCTTTATAAGTCCACTTTTTAAAATCGTCTGTCTCACCACTAGAATGTGAGCTTCATAACACTGGAGAACATTGGGAAGTTTGAGTTCTACTGTGTTTCCAAAACCTAGTGCCCAACACATACTTACTGAATAAATGGTTGAATGAAATCCAATTTTCTTTTCTTTTCTTTTTTTTTTTTTAAGATTTATTTATTTGGTTTGGAGAAAGAGAGGCAGAGAGAGTGTGTGTGAGCGGGGGGAGGGGCAGAGAGAGAGGGAGAGAAAGAATCCCAGGAAGACTCACTCCATGGTGAGTGGGAAGTCAGACACAGGGCTTGATCTCACAACCCTGAGATCACAACCTGAGCCCAAAACCAAAAGTTGGTTGTTCAATGGCTGAACTACCCAGACACCCCTGAAATTCAATTTTCTTACCCTTAGCCATAGTATCATCAAGGTAACTACACTCTCCGAAAGAAAGAAAGAAAGAAAGAAAGAAAGAAAGAAAGAAAGAAAGAAAGAAGAAAGAAAGAAAGAAAGAAAGAAAGAAAGAAAGAAAGAAAGAAAGAAAGAAAGAAAAGAAGGAAGAAAGAGGCCGGAGAAGATGGCGGATGACAAGGATTCTCTGCCCAAGCTTAAGGACCTGGCATTTCTCAAGAACCAGCTGGAACGCCTGCAGCAGCGTGTGGAAGAAGAAGTCAGCAGTGGTGTGAGCCAGGATGGCTCGCTCTTGTCCTCCCCATTCCTCAAGGGCTTCTTAGCCGGCTATGTGGTGGCCAAACTGAGGGCATCAGCAGTATCGGGCTTTGCTGTGGGTACCTGCACTGGCATCTACGCAGCTCAGGCATATGCCGTGCCCAATGTGGAGAAGACATTGGGGGACTATCTTCGGTCTTTGCGAAAGGGGCCTGACTAGCTCTGGATCCCATGGGGGAGAAAGGATGAGCTCCTCTGGCCTGCAGGTAGAGGCCTTTCAACCACAGACACCATATTTGGCTTCCCGACCTATCACCCTTTTGCTATCTCCAACTTGCCCACAGCCTCCATCCTTGTTTCCTTCCTGTAGAGTGTAAGTGGTGGCTTATCAGCCAGCAGTTTTTGGATGCCCCTCCCTAACCCCAAAGAAGCCACCCGAAAACTGTGGCTTCTAGAGCCACCAGCCCCTTTCTTTTACATCCCTGACTGTGGAGTTTGCTGCTGACTCTGATTCTCAGTATATTCTCTAGCAATGTACCACAGCTCCTCCCTCCGGGGAGCTGGCTCCATATTGATTTTCCCCAAACTTGATAGAATTCCCATTGCCCCCTTGCTAGCCACACAAGCCACCCAGGGTCTGGTTTGGGCATGAGTGTAGAGGACGGGGGTATGCCAGGCCTGGGCCGTCCCAGGCAGGCCCGCTGGACCCTGATGCTACTCTTATCCACTGCCATATGTGGTGCCCATGCCCCATTACTGGCACTG
The DNA here is from genome assembly GCF_018345385.1 of Vulpes lagopus. Classification (NCBI taxonomy): domain Eukaryota; kingdom Metazoa; phylum Chordata; class Mammalia; order Carnivora; family Canidae; genus Vulpes; species Vulpes lagopus. The sequence continues at coordinate 90,844,454 of NC_054831.1, forward strand.
TGCCATGTGAACGGCAAAGTGCCCTTCCGGCCCTCCTCAGCTGTGCTGCTGACCGAGTTGACCAAGCTACTGTTGTGCGCCTTGTCCCTCTTGGTGGGCTGGCAGGCATGGCCCCAGGGGGCCCCACCATGGCACCAGGCTGCCCCATTTGCACTATCAGCCCTACTCTACGGAGCTAACAACAACCTAGTCATCTATCTTCAATGCTATATGGACCCCAGCACCTTCCAGGTGCTTCCAGCTTCCAGCACCTTCTCAAGCATCTTGAGATTCTTGAGCAATCTCAAGATTGGAAGCACGGCCCTGTTCTACTGCCTCTGTCTCTGGCACCGCCTCTCTGCACGTCAGGGCTTAGCACTGCTGCTGCTGATGGTGGCAGGGGCTTGTTATGCAGCTGGTGGCCTCCAGGATCCTGGGAACACCCTTCCTGGATCCCCGTTAGCAGTTGCTGCTGGCCCCATGCCCCTGCATATCACTCCACTGGGACTGCTACTTCTCATCCTGTACTGCCTCATCTCAGGCCTCTCGTCCGTGTACACAGAACTGCTCATGAAGCGACAGCGGCTGCCCCTAGCACTTCAGAACCTCTTCCTCTACACTTTTGGTGTGCTCCTAAATCTAGGTCTGCATGCAGGTGGCGGCCCTGGCCCGGGCCTCCTGGAGGGTTTCTCAGGATGGGCAGCGCTTGTGGTACTGAGCCAGGCAGTAAATGGACTGCTCATGTCAGCTGTCATGAAGCACGGCAGCAGCATCACACGCCTCTTTGTTGTGTCCTGCTCATTTGTGGTCAATGCCGTGTTCTCAGCAGCCCTGCTGCGGCTACAGCTCACAGCTGCCTTCTTCCTGGCCACACTGCTTATTGGTCTGGCTGTGCGCCTGTATTATGGCAGCCGCTAGCCCCTGACCACCTCCACCTGGACTCCTGACCCTAAAGATTGGCCACCATCAGAGCCACCTCCCAGGCCTCCCGACCCTTCCTCAGCAGCCAGCCCTGTAACAAGTGCCTTGTGATAGAAGGTGGGGAAGTGAGAGCAGCCAGGTTAGTCTCTGGAAGTGGGTGAATGAAGGGTTACCCCAGGAGACTGAGTTTAATTAAAGAAACTTCCCAAAAGTTGGTGCACACTAAGGAATTGGGGGAGCATCCATACCTCAGCCTAAAAATGACCCCATCTCCATTGGAGGAGACTCCCTGCCTCATCCTGCATGAATGCAGTTGTTTCAAGTGGGGTGTGGACAAATTTGGCTCTCCTTGCCTCCTGTGGTCACCCCAGCAGACCCATTGCCCCCAGGCCTGATGACAACTATTCCACTCCGGCTTTGGTACATGAATCCCCCATTAGAGACATTCATCCCCGCACCATAATGCAAGAAACCCTATTGCTACCCAGGCCTCTCTTCCAAGCTCCCTTGGCTCCAGCAGCACCTGGAGACAATGCCCCCTGCTCCCTCCACAGTGCTGCTCTCCATATCCACCCAGCTTTGTTCTGGAAACTCCAGAGAGGGCTGGAGCTTGACCCATCTCAGGGAATGTTGCCCCTGGGCCCTGGCTTAAGTCTATATTCCTGATCTCTTTGCTCACCCCAAGGGCCCTCTCAAAGCCCACTGCCCCCTCTACAACTCCTAGGAAGTACCATTCTTCTCACTCTGGGTCCTGCCCCTGCCTAGCAGTGTCCTAGCTCTCAACAGCTTAGAGAAGCTCTACACAGAGTAACCTGGAACCAGGCACAGGGAAATTTGGTATAACTCAGTGTCTCTATGTAAGCAATAAGGCTTAATAAAGTATTCTGGGGGGATCCCTGGGTGGCGCAGCGGTTTGGCGCCGGCCTTTGGCCCAGGGCGCGATCCTGGAGACCCGGGATCGAATCCCACATCAGGTTCCGGGTGCATGGAGCCTGCTTCTCCCTCTGCCTGTGTCTCTGCCTCTCTCTCTCTCTGTGACTATCATAAATAAATTAAAAAATTTAAAAAAAAAATAATAAAGTATTCTGGGGTGCAGGTTCTGCAACTGACTATGAAAAAAAAAAACAAAAAGGAAGGAAGGAAGGAAGAAAGAAAGAAAGAAAAAAGAAAGAAAGAAAGAAAGAAAATGCTACCTAATAAATGAAAAATAAGCATGCTAAGGAAAAAGGCTTGACGCTTATTTGAAACCTTGAGCACAAGACCAGGAACCACCCCGCAGTGTTCATATGCTTAATTATTTATTCTCAGCTCTTAAATTCCATTAACAAATAACATAGGCACTAAGTGGAATGATGCTGTGCCTGCTTAATTAGTAACTTAAAAATAAAACAAAAGGCAAGTAATCTCACACACCCCAGACCCCAGGTTCAAGGCAATCTAGGGAAGCTTGGCATTTAGGTTTGCCCAAACAGAATGTTCTGCAAAGAACAAGCCAATGAACCTCTGCTCTTGGCCCAGTGGTAGCAAGAGAATTGGGGAAGCCACATCTGCCCCTTCTTCCCATAGTGGCCACTGTGCTGGGACCACCTATAACTGCACCCCCTTCCCTGCTGCACCCGAATTCTATTGTGGTGTCTTCCACTCAGCGATGGCAGCCCTATACCTGCTCAGATGCAAGCCTGATTCGTGAAGCCACTTAGGCTGATCCCATTCTCTGTGCCAGTGTTGGCTTAGAAGTGGGTGTGTGGGACACTGAGGCCAAGGGGATGTTAGAGAAATTTTCTGGGGACAGTTGGGGGACAAGTCCTTGCTGTTTTGTTTTGTTTAAGCCAAATGACCTTTCATTAGATATTGTCGTGTCCATCTAAAAGTGACACCCAGAATGGCAGCAATTGTTTTAAGACAAAGCTGATATTCCAAGGGCACCCAGACAAGAAGACGGAGAAAATCTGAGTCCCCCATGCTGTACTTCAGCCAGGGAACTAATGAGCTGAGGGGGTTTCCTGCCTCAGGACTTAGGGGACAAACTGGACTACTGCAATACCACTGAACTGGATGGGCTCTTTGTTTTTGACCTTGGCCCCTAATGATTTAATACTGACCTGCTGCTAGACAGTGTGTGGTATAACCAATGGCTCTGCCCCACTTAGGCAGAAGTATAAGCCTTCACCATGATCTAGAAGGCCCCTGCTTGCATCTACCTGCCATCCCCTCTGCTTCCATCTCTCACAGCTCCCCACTTTGCTCACTGACCTTCAGCCATACCAGCCTCATGTTAATACTTGAACTTACTAGAGAAGCTCTTGCCTCAGGGCATTTGCACTGACTGTTACCTCTTCCTGAAACTCCCATCCCAGATATCCACATGACTTCATCTCTTACCTTTTTCGTATCACTGGTCAAATGTTATTTTTTTTGCACCAAAGCTTAACCCTCCTATTAAAAAGAGAACATCCACACCCCTGCACCTCTACTGATTTATTTTCCTCTACTGTGCTTACAGTCTTATATTTCATATTCTACTTATTAATCTATTGTCTATCTCCTCTGCTACTGAATATCCAGGGCCTCAAATGCCTAGCACACCATAGGTAAATATCTATTTGTGGTTATTCGGGGAACTAAGGAAGGGAAAATAATTCTTTTACTATCCTAGGCATTTTGAGATGCATTTTCTGTTGCAGCTGAAAGCATCTTGAGCGATGGATTTCCATTGCAGTGCCTTGTAAACAGTGCCCTGCATTTTGAAGACAGTCAACCATGTTTTAAATTCAGAGTCAGTTCTAGAACAGAGTTCTCCCCACCCAAAGCCATCAATCCATATTGTGTAGCGGAAGATGAGAAGTAGAAAAATAGTCTGTGTATGATTCAAAAGTTCACTTTCTGGTTTCTATGAGACCTTGGGCAATTTAAAATTTATCTCCATCTGCCTTAATCTCTTCATCTCTATGAGGAATAACCTATCTACTATCTATAATATCTATATTATCTCTTTTATCTCTGTAATGTGGGATTATAAGACCTACTTTAGTTATCTCCCCTGGGGGTGATAAGAAATAAATGACCCATACATGTTAAAAGCAGAAAAATGCTGTGTGTATTTGTAATGGATTGTTTGAATGAGCTATTTTATTCTCCTGAAAGCATTCATTATTGTTGTGTTAATGGTAACACTGATTTTTTTCATTTGGTGACGTTTATTACTTACTGAAGACTATATTCATTCAATAAATATTCACCGAGCCTCGACTTGGTGCCAGGCTGCTCCTCAGGAGCGCTTGAACACTAGCTGAGGTCGGACAGGTGCGTAACCAGGAAAAGTGCTTAAACTTTCTGAGCTTCAATTACCTCACTGCAAAAGGAGGGTAAGTTGCCTGGTATCTTATTGTTGCGACAAAGTTGAAATGGGATAATATACTGAAAGTTATTATTATAAAATCTGGCTTTGTGAAGTCTGATGAAATAGAATTATCTTTTTCATTACTCTACCACAGCCAGGCATTGTGTAATATTTTCAAAAATCTTATTAACAAAGCCTCTCAACATCATATTAAGATAGCCCAGAAAAAAATGAGTAATGTATCCAAAGGAATCAATGAGCCCTACCTAAACTAGGGTCTGTGTGCCTAAAAAAAGCCTGGCTAATTCCTATTCCTTCTTTAGGTCTCAGATTGACTGCCAGGTACTCCAGTGAGCCTTTCCGGCTCTTTTCCTCTACCCCACTGTGGATTGGGTTGTGTGACTTAACTCTTTTTCTAGCACTTTCCACACTCACACTGGATTGTATTGACAACCGCTTGTTGATATCCCTCCAGGAAAGTATAAACTGCTTAAGCAAGTGGTGGTGGGGGGGGCAACAGTGTCTTGTTCACTCAGCCTAGAGCCTGACACATAGTAGGTGCTCCATATATATTTGTTTTGTAAACACATTTCAGGTGATTGGCATTTGGGCATAGGTGAAAGGATCAGCCACAAAGCCTACTCTCTTTCTTGGTCTGGAACATGCTTAATTACCTAATGCTTACAAAGAGAAAAGGATGTTTGACCCAGGTCCTGGAGTCAGGAGAACTTGCTTCCTCTCCCCCCACAGAGCCTTGTGAGCTTCCTGGGTGTCAACTTCTCACCAGCCTGCCTTCAGAGTACCGCAAGCCTATAGCTCTCTGCATCAAGACATCCTCCGTCGCACCTGAGAAAAGTTATCTTGCAATAACTTGTTCATAATCAGACCATTTTTGCTTCTAGTGGACTGGAGCCCTGCACACAGTTAAGTTACTTAGGAAATCCCTTTGTGGAGTACAGATGCATAGTGGAGATCTGAACTTCCTTTTGACACATAGAGGAGCGGTTTTCACTCCCTCCAGCACCTGGGGCAGAGCTGGGCTGCACAGTCACCCTATATTTATTGGCATTCTGGTTTCCTTTAAAAGCACTCAAAATATGATCAGATCTCTCTCTCTCTCTCTCTCTCTCTCTCTCTCTCTCCTCTGATGCAAGGAAAGAAGAAATAGAATTTCTCAGTGTCTCTTGAATCAACCCATGTTAGGATTGTCAGAGATGCCTGTGAGATTTGCAAGCTCTATGACTCCATCCACGATGCTTGGAATCAGAATATCTAGAGGTAGTCAGTCACCAAAAGGTCACTAGCTAGGTGGCTGGACCCAGTTTCCGATTAGTCCCTCATGAACAATCTGATGTTGGTGGCTTGGCCTTGGTGATCCAGAAAGCTTCTGTCCAAACCAACAGCTCTTCTTCCTGTAACTAGAGTTCTTACCACAGCCACCACTGCACCCTGTCTCCAGGAGCAGGAGAAGCAGGCAAGCAAGGGCTTTATTTTCCATCTCATAGGCTAAGGTCTGTGGTGTAACATTATAATCACCTTGTGCCTTGTAGGATGCACAGACAGCTAAAGGTTGTTTGTCAGTCACTGACTTCTCTCTATAGAATGAGAAGGTCACAGTCTTTACTGCTTTAAGACAACCTAATCAGATTTATTTTTTATTTATTGGCAACAGCAAAAAGTCATCATCCCCAAAGGGAAACCAAAAAGCCATTTCCCAAATCCTGCATTTCTCAGTGCAAAGATGAGAATTTCCTACCTGAATATGTCAGGTAGATGACTTCCCTTTCCTAGGGAGCCACTCAGAAGCATCAGCTTTTAGTGGAGGGTGTATGGAACACAGCTCACATGGGCAGCCAAATTGTTATTTTTCTCTCATTAGGAAACAGAATCAATAGAATGCCTTACCCATTCCTCTACATGAGTTGTCTTTTCAGAAGGAGGGGAAGGAGAGAAGGCTATGCCCATGGAGCAAATCAGAATAAATATCATAGTTATCTCCCATCAATAAGATGGAATGATCTGTACTGACAGATGTTGAGGAACTGAAGAATAAGGAACAAACAAAATACTCTCAAATTGTAACATCAGAAAGAAGATGGCCACAGAAATCCCCTCAGATAATTCTGATCTCTTCCTGTGCACAGAATCATACACCAAATCTGAAGAAACTGACTCACATCCAGAGTGGGCAATTTCCACTGTGGAAAGTGCTCATGTGATGACATCTCATAGAATGTCATGTGATGAAATTGTACATGATGTGTGTGTGCTGCATAAATCAAATACAAAAATCACACAGGGTGAACCTTTCGATGTTTAAGTGTTTTCCAAAGACTAAACTAAGTGAACAAAGCTTAGAAGTCATCCTAACCATAGCAGAAGAGTGGAAGCTTTAGGCCCTTGACAATTGTTTGTTGAGTGCATGTCAACAAGGTTGCATGATGTGAGACCATCCAGTACAATGGTTCCAAATACCACCAAATGTGCTGATACCTCCCTAATTTCAGTTTCTGCCTCCAATGCGTATTCTCTCTCTGAAGAGCCACACTCATGAATACAACCTTCTTCTTGGCATCTACACCTGAGTGTCTTATAAACATTTCACACTTAGTATGTGCAAAATGAAGCTCATAATTTTTCTCCCTGCCACTCTAAAATATGCTACTTTGGTCTATAGACTATTTTGAGCTAAAGGCACTTAAAAAAATAGCAAATGTAAGGAGTGGCTTTCTCAGAACTTCTGCTTATTTGCATTAAGACATAGTCTCCAAAAGGACCTCTGCTGTCACAAATTCTCTCTCCAAGAGTTTCATCAACCAGAGAAGATTGACTCTTATCCCAGGAGAGACTAGAGGAGACACCCCCACTACCACCCAACAAACTGAGTCACAAACTATCACATCTGCCAACTGTTGTTCTAAGGGCCCATTCCTCTTTCCTAAAAGTCATTTTCTTTTCTCGCAGAGGCTTACTTCCCTCCATCCTTCCTCTATTCAGATGGTACACAAACTCTCACATCTCAATGCCTTTTTGCATAGTTACTGTTTTTCCAGTGATGCCTCCAGGCACATAATATTAACAATAAATCTGTATACCCTTTCTCTGTTAATCTGCCTGTTGTCAGTTTATTTCAGATCTACCTATTGAACATCAGAGTGGGGAGAGAATGTCTTTCTTCCTCCACCCCCCAAACATGTTTCCTTCCCAGGTTTCCCAGGCTTAGCAACTGGTGCTGGTAAACTATCCAGTCACTCAAGGCCCAAACCTGGAAGCCATCTTAATTCCGTATGATATCCCTCCCCTAAAATCCAGTCCATGACCTCCAAAATATGTCTGGAATCTCTTCTCATCATCTGTACCTTCTCTTCTCTAACAAAGCCACACTGTCAGTAGAATTTCAAGAATTTATTAAAATGGTATAAATTTAAGTCTTTAAACTCCTTCAAGGACAAGGAGTCCCACTATTCTCAAAACCAAATCCGGACTCTGTGAGGTGACCTAACAGGTCCTGATCTAACCCTGTTCTACCTCTCTGGTAGGTAGCTCAAGACAACAGCTTTTTCTCACAGAGCCCCTGTCATACTGAGCTCTCCTTTATGTTTTGAGAATATCATCTTTTAGATGGCGTCAGGCCCATACAAGTCCTTGTTTTATTACTTCCTACAATGACCAAGGCATGGTTCTTTGAACGCTGGCACATTCTCTTTCTTCAGACCTTGGCTCTAGCGCCCCTCACTGAAGTGATTTCCTCCCAGAGCTCTCTCATGCCACCCCATTTACATCTTTCTTAGTGTTCATCAAAACCTCCGATGATCTCCTAGTTTTATACTTTTTTTTATTGGCTAAATTTCTCATTATAAAATCTTTTTTTTACTTGTACATCATATAATTAGTTTTTTAAAACAGCACATAGAAAATGGAAGTATATCCCAATGATATCATCACAGTATCTAATCATAGTTAGTGAACATTTTCTATGTGTTGTGTTGTTTAAAATATCTAATTATATTCTAATAACCATTCTTCAGGTTGACTTTATTATTCCAATTTTCCATATTAAGAAATGGAATAATGAAAAATTTGAGGTAACTTGCTCTTTGACAATAAGTAGTAAGGCCAAATTTTTAACCAGGTATTTTATTGTAAAACATAGGCTCAATCAGTCTACCACATAGCTTTTCCTGCAAAATACAGGGTAGTTATTAGGCGTGTTCATAGCAGTGATGTTATAAACCTTGATAATTGAAGTAAATAAATTAGGGCATATCTATGTTCATAATATGAAAGATGGTCACTATATATTGTTAAGTGAAAATATCTATTAATAAAATAGTACTTGAATTATGACCCTTTTGGTAAAAAAAAAAATGTTGATTTTGTTCGGTATAAGCTAACCAGTCTCTTTTGCAGTTTCTGGCACATGATTCCTGTTTGTTGACTGAATTAATTGATGAATATACATGATCTAGAGGTTAGAAAAAATATAACACAAACTTCAGCAATATTTGTCTGTGGATTGTAAGATTATGAATGAAATTTGTTTTCTGATATTTTCTAAGTTTTATTTAAAATTCTCTAGACCAAGAACAAACATTTTAGTAATCAAAAAAGGAAAAGAATAAAAGTTTTATTTTAAAAATTGTTTAGATTCTGTTTTGAATGACTTCTTCCCATTCAATCTATCTTTGTATCCCAAATATATGAGATTTCTACCTCTTTTGTACTCAAAGCACTCTAGTCTTGAGTCAAAGCAGGTTTTCTTTAGCTTACTTAGCCTCATATTGTTTTTACTGATGTAATTCCTTATTCTTACATACCAATTCCTGTCTCCTCCCTAAATGGTGCATTCCTTGAGAACTTGGACTCTATTTATCTTTATAACCCTTTCTTTCTAGGGCAGTGCTATGGATCTCATAAGCACTCACTCAATGTTTACTGTCGGGCTCACAGTATTATTTATCCACTATCCTACTGAATAATTTGGAATGAGAAAAATTCTAGCCTATTAGCAGGTACCTGATACACATTTAGTTAATTTAGCAATAACTGTCCCATGCTGAGCCATGTTAGAACCTGAAGTAAAGGAAAAATCAATCAGTAATATTGATGCTGTCTTTATGTTACATTTTGATATTTTGCTCATCATGAATTGTTTTAATTTTGGTTTTCAAAAAATATTGCATTAAAATCTTTATTTCTGTCAGTTTATCTGACCTCAGCCCTGCTTTTATAGTACAATATTAGCAGGTAATGAAATCTGAGCATCTTATAACAATCTAGATACTGTATATATTATATGTATATTTCTATTATATATAGAATTATATATAAATTATATATAAAAACATACATGATATATATATATATCCTAATGGACATCTGTATTGTCTCCATTTCTCATACAAAGAAACTTAAGCAGAGACATTAAGTGACTTTGCCAAGGTTACCAGCTAGAAAGTGGTAGAAATGGAAGGGCAAGTTATTAGTAGGAATACATAAGGTTGAAGGGAAACTTGAAAGCTGAATTATTTTTTTAAAAGGTTTATTTATTTATTTTAGACAGAGAGGGGGCTGGGGAAGGACAGAAGGAGAGAGAGAGAGAGAGAGAGAGAGTCTTAAGCAGACTCCACACTGAGCAAGGAGCACCACATGGGGCTCAATCTCACAACCCTGAGATCACTATCTGAGCTGACACCAAGAGTTGGATGCTTAACTGACTGAGCCACTCCGGTGGCCCTGAAAGTTGAATAATTTTTAATGCCTTTTATCAGTGTAGGAAACCAACTTGGGTAGAGCAGCCCAATTAAAAAAAAAAAAAAAGAAACTGTTAAGAACCATGATTTTTATCAAGTAAAAGTCATTATTAATTCACTCAACAAACACTCAACTGCCACGGAAGCAACTATTAGTGTGGGTTAAGTGACATCAAAGATATGGTGGCCAGGGAGCCCAGGCACAGTGGCAGTGTGCTAGTATCAAATCTGATTTCTCCTCTCAAAAAACAGTTATCGCTTTTTTCACCACATTGAAGTGGCTTTTCCAGACAAAAGTTGGTAGTGACTATCATTAATTTAAGTAAGCTACTTATTTATTATGGGCAGCAACCATATGACCACATGCTTGCTTCACCTGCATCCATGATGATCATCTAAGAGCAGGCATGTAAAATGAGACTCCTGGGCCTTCCTCCAAACTACCAAGTAAGAGCCTGCCTTTAAAACAATGTTTAGGGGATCCCTGGGTGGCGCAGCGGTTTAGCGCCTGCCTTTGGCCCAGGGCGCGATCCTGGAGACCCGGGATCGAATCCCACATCGGGCTCCCAGTGCATGGAGCCTGCTTCTCCCTCTGCCTGTGTCTCTGCCTCTCTCTCTCTCTCTCTCTCTCTCTCTCTCTCTCTCTCTCTCTGTGTGTGTGTGTGACTAATAAATAAATAAATAAATTAATTTAAAAAAAAAATTAAAACAATGTTTAAAGAGCTGAGGCCATCCAATCCTAAGACTGGGCTGAAAGCTAGCTCACCCATTTATTACCTCTGGAGCCCTTGGCAAAGAACTCAGTCTTGTGTGTATGTTTGTTTAGCTTCAGTATCCTCATAAGTAAAGTGGGAATAAAAATACCTACCTCTCATAAGGTTTTCATGAGGACCAAATTAGAATGAAGGTCTAATTATAACAATATTTATAGCAGTTTACAAATAGAGAGTACTTTCGAACTGTCAGGGATTGTGGGATGTGTACCTACATTATCTTATTAACTTCTCTTAAGCACTTAGCAGAGTCCTCACCACATAGTCAATACTCAATTGGTATGAACCATGGCCTGAGTAGCCACCCAGATCATCGTAATTAATGGGGAGCCGGTCACAGACACAAGGGTTAGGTCCAGAGTCTGAGAGTGATGGATAACCTAGAACAGGTCAGCCAGGCTGGTGGTCCCCAAAGCCAGCCTATTGCCTCAGAGTCATCTAAGCGAGCTCATTAAAACACATTGTAACACTCTGGTCCTCAAACCTCTAACTCAGTAGCTCTTGGGAGGACCTAGAAGTCTCTATTGTTTAAAAAGCCCAGACAATTTTGAATTACAGTCGATATTTATTTATTTTTTTACGGCCAATATTTAAAGCAAGTGGTTAACTTGAGTTTCAGATTTCTTAAAATTTATCAAGTTAAGGAATAAGTCATTTTTTCCCCTTGCCTTTTTCAGCTCCAGGGCCTAGGACAATGCTGCCATACAGAAGTGCTCAGAAATATTTTGGATTTGATGAGCATAAAATGGGCCTAATAAAGCCTGTTTTGTCTGCTTCCCAGGGGCTTTATGAGAAGTGTTTAGAAAGCTCCAGTCTATAGTACACCTAAAAAACAGAAGATGCCATACAGTAGTGTTTTATAGATTTAGTTATTAACTTCTTTTACTGTGCCTTCTCTCTCCCTTTAAACATAAATCGTTTAGTTTGGAGGTATCCACTGTTATATTGGATTTCTAAAAATAAATTACAGCAAAACTGCAGATAAAACATCTCCTCCAAATTACTCAAAATTATTTTTACTCAAATTATTTTTACTCAGAATTAAAATGCTGTAGAATGACCCAAAATTTCACATTAAAGTTCAATCCTGTCAACTATTCAGTTCCTTATTCATTTCTATTAGCTTTAGATCTGTCTTATGGCACATCTGGTTATCTCTACTGACTGCCGACACAATACAGTCTATTGCAGGCACCCTTGCTGCATCCCACTAGAACAGCGAAACCTTTAAGGACACTCAGCAGGGCCATTCTAGTTCCTTCCAGTTGCCTATCATTCAACTATTTTCAAATACAGACATCCTTTGGGAGAGTCCTGGAAATCTCCGAGCTCAGGCTTATGAGAGAATTAGAAACAAGTTCTCCAGAATGAGGGAAATGAATGTGGTAGCTCAAGAAAAGGGCCTGGAATAGGAAAATCTGAGAGCCAGAAAGGCAGTTATATGTTAATGCTGGGACTCAGTGCAGACATAGTTTATGAGACTAGACTTGAATTCTTCACTCTCCCTGGGTGCTGCATGTAGAGAGAAGCAAGTGATCCTCAACAGAAAATGGAAGGAGGATATTAATGTCTGACCACACAACCACATCTGGGCTTCCAATCCTCCAGAGCTGATAGATGGTCACCAAACACAACTTGCCCAAGGGTAACCTTTCCTTCTGTGCAAACCTATTTCACTGAAAGTTCATTTCAGTGCTGCCTCATTTGTGGGAATAAAAGAAGCTTCCAAAGAATAAAAGGATGGAAAGAAATCACTAAATCTATTTCTAGCTCAGAAGGCCATTCTGGGATGTATGGGACCTCGCATTCATGGACACAAAGGTAAATGTTTTCAACTCTGGAACCGGCATAGAACCCCAAGGAGGCAAGGAAAAGAGCAGAGGAAGCTTCTCCTACCTTCCGTGGCTCCGATCTCGATGGTGCCTTTCACTTGGCTGAAGCACCATAGTGTGTCCTGGGTGAGTGCCCCAATTCCTGAAAGCAACACAAGGAGATACTTCAGGTTAGGTGAGAGTTCCTTGTTATCCTTTAAAAGGCCAACCAGAAAGGAGGCACGTGGTGTAAGGCATGCATTTCTAGAAGGAGACTTGCACACCAGGTATCATCCCGTTGGAGAGGAGACCCTAACCAGCGCTGGGAGAAGGTCTGGGCTGCAAGCAGTGTGTCCTGCTGTGAATCAGGGCTCTGTCCCCTCCATCTGACCACGCTGGGGCTCCTCTGAGCTGGAGCAATTGGAGTCCGTCCCTTCTGGTCCCCTGGCAGCGCCCTGGAGCGGGCCTGCCCTCACACCCTGTGTGACTGCCCCTTTTCATGGGAATACTAATGCTCTCGATTGTTTTCCTCCTGTGGTGTAGGGAGGAGAAAGAGGCAGTTCGTTAGAGGGAAGAGAGGAAAAGAAAGACAACTTCTTTTTTTTCTTTCTTTAAACTGGTTTCACTGCCTGATCGGCCAGTAAGGGGTCAGATACTTAGAACTTGTGTCTCTCTTGTTCACTTCTTGACTGCTTGCCAAAGTCCGAGCTGACTGCAGAGGAGAGGAAAGCAAAAAACAGGTTGGGGATGGGGGCTGGAGGGGGGCGCCTGCTGACAGCCCTAGGGAGTCAGCGCTGACAAATGTGACCTATTTTGTGCCGTGGGGATTTGTGTCTCAAATGTGGACCCAACCTTTGAGGGGAGGGTTGCGTTTTCTGGCTTTTCTGGCTTCTGGTTTCTACAAATATATGTATCTGGTATGAATGCATATACTAATATACCTACTAATATATTTATGAATAATAATATGTGTGTTCAAGTCGAAAAAAGTCCCTTTCAAGGCACTTCTGAATAGCAGCGGTGCCAGTTTATGTCTTGACAGCCTGGCTGTTCCCTTCAACTCGACTAGGTTTTAATATTAAGAGGAATGAAAATTAAGAGGAATATTTCATCATCAATTTTAGGAGAGGCTATCATTTTCAGAATGGTTATATTAGTAAAAAAGAGAAAGCAAGTATTAAAACCAAAGTGACTTTCTAAAAATGCACACAAAACTCAATAGCCATCCTATCCTCAGTGTGCGTGACGGACCTTCACTGAACTCTATGGAAGCCTTCACTCCCTCAGCCACATGAAATAAAGGCTGGGCCCTACATGCTTTTCTCGTTGTTGGTGACCTCACATTTGAAGGAAGCTGCTTAGGGTCACTATTAAGGGCACACACTTGGCACACAGGTGGCTCAGTCGGTTAAGCCTCTGCCTTTGGCTCAGGTCATGATTTCTGGATCCTGGGATCAAGCCCCACATCAGGTTCCCCACTCACTGGGGAGTCTGCTTCTCCCTCTGCCTCTGCCCTGCCCCCTCACTTATGTGCTCTCTCTTTGATATAATTAAAACACACACACACAGACACACACTTTACAGTCAGACTGGGTCTACAGTTTGGCTCAGACCTAGGACAAGTCCCCAAACTGAGGAGACTGTGTTTTTCTATTTTAAAAGTGGCAATAATAGTAATTGTACCCATCTCTCAGAGTTTTTATAGATATTACAAGTGCTCAGCACAGGGGCATCTGGGTGATGCAGTCAGGTAAGCATCCGACTCTTGATTTCAGCTCAGATCATGATTTCAGGGTTGAGATTGAGTCCCACATTGTCAGGCTCCACGCTCAGCACAGATTCTGCCTGAGATTCTCTCTTTCCCTCTTCTCTGCCCCTCCCCCAATGCTCTCTCTCTCTCTCTCTCTCAAATAAATAAATAAATCTTAAAAGGAAAGTGCCTAGCGGGGATCCCTGGGTGGCTCAGCGGTTTGGCGCCTGCCTTTGGCCCAGGGCGTGATCCTGGAGTCCCGGGATCGAGTCCCACATCAGGCTCCTGGCGTGGAGCCTGCTTCTCCCTCTGCCTGTATCTCTGCCTCTCTCTATGTCTATCATGAATAAATAAATAAAATCTTTAAAAAAAAGAAAAGAAAAGTGCCTAGCACAATGAAGCAACCTAATAAAGGATGTTATTGCTATTATTGACACAGATTCTAAAAAGTTCGATAGTAAAAAACAAAACAAAACAAAACAAAACACCAGCTGAGAAATTTCCAGTGAGTTGCTATAAGGCAGGCACCATGCTCAGCACTTTATACAGAGGATCTCATTCTCATACAGATCACGAGGAGGGTACTATTCGAACCCTCATTTTACAGTGAAGAAGCAAAGCCCCAGGAAGTGTTGGTAACTCATCCGAGCTCATACCTAGAACACGGCAGAGCTGGGATTTCCACCCAGGCTGTCTGAATCCCAGTCTCCCAGTGCGCTGAGGTCAGACTTCCCCTTAAACAGTTAGGGCTCTGAGACCCACAGAACCTGCACAGCTTAAACTGCAGTCACATCTGGAGGGCTGAAAATTCCCCATGTTCATTATTAAAATCCCTATGTCTCCTTTAAGGCTACACAAGGTTAAAATTTCCTAATGAAATTAGCATCTGGGAGGGAGAAAGGAAGGTATTTGGCAATATTTGTTAGAACGACCACACCCACCATCCTACTGCTGATCTTGGATTGTACGTCTAGTTCTGATCTTGGATTTCAGCATCAGACACTCTCTGGTAAGTTCTTACCCTTCCTGTGAGCTCTCACCGGCACTCTCTAAACTGCCAATCCTACTGTTGAGGTTGTGACTGCATCACTTCTTAAGGAACTTCAGCTATGGATGAGGGGTCTCCTGATTTTTGTCCTGGCACAGCTCCTGTAGTTTCTATCTCACTAGGTATGACTCTAGGTATAGAGACTGTACTCACTGTACTCATCACAAAGCCTGTAAAGTAAGCAGACCGACCACACACACACACACACACACACACACCTAGGCAGATTGAGATGAGCCAATGTATACAGATTCACATTGTTTCAGGGAATTTGAGCTTTAGAAGAAAAATCGCCTGTTGTGAAATCAACTTATTTCACATTTGAAAACTCAAGTTTAAAAAAAAACCTCAAGTTATAGAAAGTTACCAACTTGCTCTGAGTCGCAAAGGAATCATGTGACCAATTTGCTGTCCATGACGATTCTGACCATCACCCCTAGATAGGTTGCCTGGGGCTATGAGTTCAGTTGATGAGAGTTCAATTGATTAGTATAAGAAATCAAGGCAGCCAGAGCTTTTGGCAGATTTCTTGTCTAGGGCAGTCTTTGACTGGACCCAGTTTCTGTCTTCCACCAAGATCATGGCCAAATGATGCCATCAGTGATCTAAAGACAGTTTGGGCCATGCCTTCTCTATCCTAAAAGTGACAAACAGCAGGTGAGAATGCAAATGCCAAGCGGGTTAGGACGTACGTGTGAAAAGCTGGCCAGGAGTAGGATACTCAGAGGAGCAGACACTTCACGTGAGTCAATGATCAGCTCTGGAAGGGTAAGATGATGGACCCTGGAGAAACCAGGCCTTGTCTACAGGGGGCAGCAGCTACTCAGATCCAGCTGAGAGCTGCCATGAAGGATTCCAGCCTAGTGCTATCTAATTGGCTTTTTCCAAGAGAAGCCAGAAATCAGGATTATTATGTGAAAGCTCAAATTTTTTAAATAGTGTCAACCAATTCAAATTAGAATTCCATGTGGCTCATACAACATAGGACAAACACTTCACATCTGCAGGCTGAATACGGTCTTTGTGCCACCAATCTGCAAACCTCTGTGCAGAATATTTGAGCTGAAATCACCTTAGAGAATACACTGTCCATCTTCACCATTTGGCAGATGAGAAAGCAAAGCCCCAAAGCGAGAAAGAACTCGCAGCACGGTGGAGTTACTTTATCTGCAGACTTAGGACGCTAAGGTGACAATCCTAATTCTTATACCAGATTTCCTTTTACCTCCAAGCTACCTCCCATGGTGATGGTTTGGTGAGATATCTGTCTGGATTTAATGAATGCTCTTCAGGGAAGTGTATTTGATTGCTAAAGTGGATGACCGAGAGAATTAAGCTGACATAGTGAGGAAGGAAAATTTGTTTCTCTTAAATTACAGACCTTGACAGCTTCCCTAAATGCCAGTGCCAAATGACACTCCAGTTGCTATGGTAACGGTGTCAATAAGCAACATTCTCTATCAGGAAGCTGATGCAAATACAGTAGCTAAACATCTTGGAAGATGCTCATTCCTCTCTCCCCACAACTATGGCTCAGAAAGGCCCTGAGTCTCATCTGATGAAAGGCTAGCAGGTCAACCCACTGAGGGCATACACCTGTCTTCTTCCCAGGATCACATAACAGCTGATTTCTAAATCTGGTCAGACCTTGAAGATCGTTTGTTCCAGTTGCCTCATTTGAAGGCAGAGGACACTGAGGCACAGAGGGGGCATGGCCATGCAGCGAGCTGGCAGGAGCTTTGGAGCCAGATCCCAGAGCTTCTATGCCCAGCACAGGCTCTTCTCCTTGTACTGCCCAGCAGGGCCCTTCAGAGTTGAGGCTGGCCTCTGTGCTACCTCTTCTGTGCCAACTTGGCTGTGTGAATACAATGAACAGAGGGTGTGACACACAGCAAATAAAGCTCCTTATTGATTGGGAGGCCACTGTAAAGAGTTGTTTTCATGGACTTGGCATCAGCAGTGTGCTCCTCTCTGCAGAGAGGGAGAGGTGATCCTTGCCCAGAGAAATTTTTTCTGAGAAGAATGTGTTTTGAAATTGGCTATGATATAAGCTGTAGATGTGCATTCACCTACTTAGAAGGAGCCTACAAGTATGCAATCCTCTCTAAGGGTGTTGTTTTGATACCATGAGAACTTAAGGCAGGCACTCAGGATGAATGGATATCTTGATAAAATACCAGCTCCAACTTGGTGTAAAAATCTTTCTATTGAAGATGCCAGGTTTCAAAGAGAAGAGACACAGCTGCACCAGAGGCATTTACAAACAAGGGCATTCCATACTTAAAGTAATAAAAGAGAGACTTTCATTTTTTTCATTCCCGACTTCAATGCCTCATATACTGCTTAATTTTAGCTGCTGCTGCTGCATTTAGTAAAGACCGGTTACTTCTACATCCCCAAATTGACAGTGAGCTCATGAAAAATACGGGCAAGCAGAAAAAATAGGTCAGATTTTTCAACCAAATGTTTCCCTTTCTTTGCACCAAAATGAATCAATGATTAAAGACATTTCAGTAAAATCATAATTGAATTGAGCCTGCTGTATTTAATTCACTGGATGAATTCAAGTGACAGTCAAGCAAACTGTTAACTGGATAAACTGACTATTTCAACCGTCCATGTGATGATGGAAGAAAGAGGAAGGAAGTGGAAGAAAGTGCCTACTTTGATTAATAAGAAAGTATAATCAAGAGGGACCCATGGAGGTGATTTAATTCATGAGTGAGGAAATCTTGGGCTGTCCCTGACACAGTACAACTCCTCATTTTTTATCACTTTCTTGATCCTGCATTCTCAGAATTCATTTGCTGAACAAAGAAAAGGAGTTTTACACTCTCAAATAACTAATAATGCTGCAAGATGCCTCACTGGAAACCTCACTCTATTTTTTTTTTTAATTTAAACTCAAGTTAGCTAACATATAGAGTAATATTGGTTTCAGGAGTAGAATTTAGTAATTCATCACTTACGTATGTAACACCCAGTGCTCATCCCAACAAGTGCCCTCCTTAATACCCACCACTCATTTAGCCCATTCCGTCACCCATTTCCCATCCAGAAACCCTCTGTTTGTTCTCTATAGTTAAGAGCAAAATAAGTCAGCCAGAGACAGACAAATTTCATATGATCTCACTCATATGTGGAATTTTAAAAATAAAACAGATTAACATAGGAGAAGGGAAGGAAAAATAAAATAAAGACAGAGAAGGAGGCAAACCATAAGACACATTTAAATATAGAGAAACCTCACTGTTTTACAAAACAAGTGGAGGTGTCTAATATCCTCAAGACGACTGATGCAAATGTTTGTATATTAGATGCTGAGAAAATAAGATGGTTGTTACTTATCACCCAATGCATTGTAACCTGCCAACCTATTTGTGTCTTTATAGCTAAAGTGTGTTTCCCGTACACCACATATACTTAGATTTTTTTAATTCAATCTGAAAATCTCTGCCTTTCAATTGGAGTGTTTATAACATTCACAGTTATTGTGCTTACTGAAATAGGTTTAAATCTATTGTCTTGTTTCCTATTTGTTTTCTTCTGGGTTTTGTTTTCTTTCTCCACTTTTACTGTCTTTTTGGTTTATTGGATATTTTCATGACATCATCTAATTTTTTAGTATTGAGCTATACTTCTTAGTTTTGTTACTTTAATGTTTGTTACAGGCTTTATAGTATACCTAAATTATCAGTCTACCTTTTAGTGCTTTTATACTACTTCATACATAGTACAAAAACCTTAAATAGTATATTTCCATTTATTCTCCTCAATTTCCATGATATTATTCTTCCAAAGACTACTTTTATGTTATAAACCTCACTTTTTTTTATCATTTTGTTCAAATAGTCAATTATCCTCTAAAATGATTTAAATAATAATTTTAAAAAGCTTTCATTTTTACTATATGGTTACAACTCCTGGCGCCCTAAATGTCTTTCTGTCCTTCTGTATTTCCACCTGGTATCATTTTCCTTCTGCCTGAAAACTTCCTTTAATACTTCTTGTGGTGAAGATCTGCTGGATACAAATTCTTTCAGCTTTTATATGTCTGAAAATGTTTTTAAAGTGCATTTTCACTGGGTATGGAATTCTAAGTTGACAAGGGTTTTCCTTTAGTACTTTAAGGATGATGCTTCATTGTTTTCAACAAGATAACTGCTGTTAGTTTTAACTTTGTTCTTCTGTATGTGTCTTTTTTCTTCTGGCTGCTTTTAAATTTTCCCTTTATCTTGGGTTTTGAGCAGTCTTTTATTTCTTCCATATTTCAAAAATTAATTTGAAAGCTTGTAACAGAATTATAATGACAGCCTTTATGTCCTTGTCTGCTAATTCTAACATCTGTGTCAGTTCTGGATTAGTTCCAATTAATTCTCCTCCTCATTATGATCTCTATTCTCCTCCTTTTCATACCGGGTAATTTTTTATTGGATGACAGACACTGAATCTTACCTGGTTGTGTGCTGTATTTGTGTATTTTTGTTTTCCTTTAAATATATTTTTTATCTTTCTCCTGAGAGGCAATTAAGTTGGAAACATGTGTGATCTCTTCAGGTCTTGCTTTTAAGATTTATTAACCAGCACCAGAGCTCAATTTAGTCTCAGGCTAATTATTCTCACTACTGAGGCCATACCTTTCTGAGTACTTTGCACAATATCATACGAATTGTGAGGTTGTGGTTTGGCAGTTGGGAACAGGCACTATTGCTGGTCCTATGTGGGCACTGGGTACTGATCAACCTAATCCTCTTGGGTGGCTCCTACTGTTTCTTCACATGTATACACTGATCAGAACTCTGCTGAGGGATCCCTGGGTGGCGCAGCGGTTTGGCGCCTGCCTTTGGCCCAGGGCGCGATCCTGGAGACCTGGGATCGAATCCCACGTCGGGCTCCCGGTGCATGGAGCCTGCTTCTCCCTCTGCCTGTGTCTCTGCCTCTCTCTATCTCTCTGTGACTATCATAAATAAATAAAAATTAAAAAAAAAAAAAGAACTCTGCTGAGTACTTGATGTGGAGCCTCTCAATATACCTGGAATTCTCTTTCTGTGCACATTTCTTCTTTTCAGTTCCTTGTCCTATAAACTATACCTTTCTTAGTCACTCAGACTTTCTGTTTCATCTCCTCAATTCAGAGAACATTCTGGGATCTGCCTGGGGTCCTCTTCTCTATGCCATAGTCTGGGAAATACCTCAAGGCAGGAAACTGAAGCAATTATAGGGCTGTTTTTTTTCCCCTGAGAGACCACTGTTCTTCATTGTCTAATATCTAAAATGACTCAAAAGCCATGGCTCCATGTATCTTCTTCTTTGGTTATTTGTCACAGAAAGGAGTGTACCGATAGTCCCTATTATTCCATCTTGGTCAGAAGCAGAAGTCCAACAAACTATAGTAATATTTTTTAAAGTGTTTCTCCAGACTTGAGGATCTTACTTTAGTAGATCTGCAACAAGCACTTACCTGATATTAGGACCAGGTTTATCTGTTCTTTTCTTTTCTTTTCTTTTCTTTTTTTTTTGCCATTGGATATTTTGTTTCATAGTCAGTCATTGGTGGAAAAAAAGAAGAGAATTATACCAGGCTGCATTAACCTTCCACAAATCTCTGCCTTTCTATCAGGTGCTTTCAGAATTATTTTGCCAGCCAATGTTTCCACCTAATCAAAATAATCTTTGGCGTTAAGAAATTTCTGGCTTCCCACTGTGGCATCCTGTCATCCCTGTGACCTCAGCTGTGTCTGTCCTACAGACTACTCCCTCAGACCATGTTTTCTGAAAAAGGCTATATTAACCAATGAAACCAATTGTTCTAGGCCATAGGTTACTGTTTTAATACTTATAACAAACAGCACTGTAAGTGAATCTTTAAAGAATTCTTACAGAATTCCTGAGAGCAAAAATTTAAGTCACCAGAGAAGACTATTTCTAGATACAATGAGTATTTTGGTTCTTATTCTATTATACTGGGCAGGTATAATAATCTTTACTCATATGAAACTAACTTTGAAATTACATGCACAATCAAAACCTTTTATGATATAGTTCTGGCTTCCAACAAGATCATTGTTACGACACCAAAACACACTGGCTGCAGCAGACTCGATCACTTGAGATGGTTTATCATCTCTCTTCCATTCTGTATTCTTTCCTCATACTTATGGAAAAGTGGTGTGGTGTCAGGAACTTGTCAATGTCATACCCATCCATTTCTTCTATGTATTAACAGATTCTCCTGTTTAAACAAAAAATCAAACAAAAACATTTGTAATCTCAGACTCCCTTGCAACTGCCTAGAGTTGCCCATGTAACTTTTAACTGCTTCTGCTAGGAGTATGTAGAAACATTTTTGGTTTCATGATACATCTGTTGCTTTTCTCCCATTTTTCAGTGCCCCAGTTTTTCCTTTCTGAAATAGCGTGTGATGACAGGAGCTATTGCAGCCCTCTGGCATCCCAAAGACAGAGGATCAAAAAGACTTTGACCCTGGTATCTTCAAGCCATTGAACCAGCATAGCAACTGTCTGCCTCCAGCTTTTCATGGCAGAAAAACAAAAGAAAACAAAAACTTGATTTGTGGGAGCTACTCTTTATTCAGTTACAGCTGAATCCAATCCTCCATACAGAAATGGGAAAGAGGATGTTACCTCTCCATAATTACACAATATTTTTATTTCTTTCAAAACAAAAACTCAACAGTCATTTTTCAATTTTAAGAGGTAAATCAGTCCAGAAAAATCCATTTTACTCATCTTCTGGCTCACTACTTTCAATGATTAGCCGAAATGTCAAGCATCAAAGCACAGATAGCTACGTTATAACTCTGTATTTACACTTCTGTTTATAGACTCTGAATTCTTCAAGGGCAAGGCCTGCATCTTATTTATCTTTTCACCCTTAGAAGTTAAAACACCTCTTGGCACCTATTAAATGATCAGGAAGTGATTGTTTAATTGAATTAGAATAGAAGGAGAAGCTCTTTACTTTCATAGTGGAAGCTGTTTCCACAGAATAAAAACCAGAGCTCAGATACATAATATGAGATGCAAGCAAAAGAGAGCAAGAACATAGGGGCAGCGTTTTGTCATTGTACCAGTGTCATACCCCCTATAACACAGAGAACATTATCCCATCTACAAGGATGAAAGTATCTTCTAGCATCCTGAAGAAAGAAGCCTTAAGAGATGATTTAGCGAATACTCCTCCATTTCCAGTATTTCCTGTCTATAATTACATTTCCTCAAAGAGGGTAACATATTTAAAAAAGAGCTGTCTTCTCCTTTCCCTTATATTCCCTTTCACTATTATTTATATTCCCCAAATGAATGAGAACATATAATGTTTGTCCTTCTCCGATTGAGAAGAAATGTGTGGGAAATATCAGAAAGGGAGACAGAACATAAAGACTACTAACTCTGGGAAACGAACTAGGGGTGGTGGAAGAGGAGGAGGGCGGGGGGTGGGGGTGAATGGGTGACGGGCACTGAGGGGGGAACTTGACGGGATGAGCACTGGGTGTTATTCTGTATGTTGGTAAATTGAACACCAATAAAAAATAAATTTATTAAAAAATAAAAATAAAAAAGAGCTGTCATATTTGCTGCGCTGTTTCCCTTAAGCTGGATAGTCAGTTCTAAAGAACAAGTGGCAAAAAGCCAAACAATTCCTGCTCATTTAATTTTGTTTTCTCCTGTGCCAATTATTGACCCAACGACTGCCTTGGATCTGGCAGGAGTGGTTTTCTCAGGCCCACAGGGTCTGAGACCAATTGCAGCCAATACCAGCTTAAACTGGATTTCTTCTCAGGCCTGTGAATAAAGGTTAGACAAGTTTTCAAGACATGAAACTCCTGAGTCTTGAGTCACTGACAAATGAAACTGTCTGAGTGTGAGATCATATCCCTGCTTCAAGGCTTCAAAGACCATTTTTGGATTCATATTGCTCTGATGGCAAGGACAGATAGAATGTGGCCCAATGGAAGCAGGAAATTTTGATGCTGAAAATTGTTAGGAATTTTATATATTGGACACCATTCTCTTCAAATCCACAGTACCACAAAGCTAAGAAAGATCACTCATAGTGTAGAGCCTTGCGTATTTTGAATTGATTCAGAAAAGCAGAGTTGAAAAGCCCAGTTTTCCTACAAGCTGGGGGGCGATGGATATACAATGAGGATTTTTAAATGAAGGCTGAATTTGCAACCATTCATTTCAACACGCACGCCTAGACCACCTGATAAATAATACATTTGTATTATGCTTATGAAACATGCAAATGGAGTCCAATTTGCAAATAAATGCCTTGAAGAATTTTTTACAACATCAGAGGTAACTGAATCCTAGGGTTCTTTGCATTCTTATTTGTGAGGTTTTTATTTTATTTTGTGACAGCTGCCATAAATTCAATTAAACTCTATGGCAAATGAAATTTTGGCTGGTTTTTTTTTTCTTGCTGAAAGAAGAAAATGATCAAAAAGTTGGCAAGATGGGAAGCAATAAGCACATTTGCAAACAGGGAAATCAAACAGCGCCACATCAAAATGCGAAGGAAGGAAACCCAGTCAGCTAAGCAGGTACAGCCTTACTTATTATCCTTGTCCTTCACCACCCCCCACCATTCTCAACATTCATTCCTTGCTATGGAAAAAAGCGGATGCAATTAGAATCTGCCAAGTGAGAAACTACAATAATGCTCTGACAGCAAACGGAAATAGAAAGCAAAAACTCACAATCTGCAGCCATGGAAAATACTGCAGGGGATGGACATCTGAACATGTTCCAGGATCCTAGGGCAGCCCCTGGCAGCCACCCAGAGCACATGAGGTAAAGCATGTTCAATAATGGCTTCTTATATACTGAAGCAGCCAATTCTGTCTGACATATTTACCCACCGAGGTACGCACATGTAACAGAAACATGCGTACAGAAATGGAAAAACATGGCCATTGAATTCCCTTTACACATGTCCTCTAGCCCTACAGCTATACCATTGAGGCTCTGCTTCATGCTTAGCCCAAGAGAAACACGGATCACACAGTCCCCACAACAGCCCATGGGTTAAGTGATTATAAGTAAGAAAATTAAAGCATAGAGTGGTGAAGGGTCTTGTCCAAGGTCATATGGCTGAGTGTGACAAAGCTACAATCAGAAATCAGCCCAGTGAGCCTGAAATCAGGCTTCCCACCTCCTGTCTTCTCCAGCAGGTACCGATGTTGTGAAAAAGAGATGGTATTTCTGCAACCCAAATTCTATCCTACGTGTAGACAAAAGCTTGCTGGTTAAAAAGCACCTCTGGGTTCCTTTGGTAAATAAAGCATTCATTAGTAAAAGTAAATCAGTACATTCAGATTTTTCTTAAAACTACACATACACCAAGTACAGAAAGCAGCAGACAGAGGGGCATAAGAAAGTAAACACAGAAATGAACTATTGGGACTTCACCAACAGAAAAAGATGCCCAGCAAAGCAAACAGTTGACAAAACCAAAAGACAACCTACAGAATGGGGGAAGATATTTATGAATGTCTTATCTGATAAAGGATCCAAGAGCTGTTAAGAATTTATCAGACTCAACACCCAAAAACCAAATAATCTGTCAAGAAATGGGCAGAAGACATGAACAAACATTTCCCCAAAGAAGACATACAAATGACCAAAAAACACATGAAAAAACACTCAACCTCACTTGGCATCAGGGAAATACAGATCAAAACCACAATGAGATACCATCTCACACCGATCAGAATGACTAAAATTAACAAGACAGGCAACAACAGATGTTGGCGAGGACGCAGAGAAAGGGGAACCCTCTTTTACTGCTGGTGGGAACTCAAGCTGGTGTAGCCACTCTGGAAAACAGCATGGAGGTTCCTCAAAAAGTTAAAAATAGAGCTACTCTATGACCCAGCAACTTCACTACTAGGTATTTACCCCAAAGATAAAAATGTAGTGATCTGAAGGGGCACCTGCACCCAGTGTTTATAGCAGCGACGTCCACAATAGCCAAACTATGGAAAGAGCCTAGATGTTCATTGATAGATAATGGAATATTACTCAGCCATCAAAATCTAAAATCTTACCATTTGCAACACCATGGATAGAACTAGAGAGTATTATACTAAGTGAAGTAAGTCAATCAGAGAAAGACAATTATTATACAATCTCACTCATATGTGGAATTTAAGAAACAAAACAAAGGCTCATAGGGGAATGGAGGGAAAAATAAATCAGTGAAGCAGACAAACCATAAGAGACTCTTAACCATAGGAAACAAAGTGAGGGTCGCTGGAAGGGAGTGTTGGGGGGATGGAGTAACTGGATGATGGGCATTATGGAGGCATGTGTTGTAATGAGGACTGGGTGTTATATGCAACTGGTGAATCACTGAACTCTGCCTCCAAAACTGATAATATTCTATAGATTAATTAATTTAATTTAAATAAAATAAACTTTTTTTAAAAAAAAAAAGAAAGGAAATAGTTTGCTTTTTGATGACCTGAATTTTCCTCCTCATCCTTGTTCTTTCAGGTCATACAGCTCCCATGCATGGGAAGACTTCTTGTCTGATTGGAGCAGAGGCTGCTAGAAAGTGTCTCCTGAAGGAACTAGGTGCAGGGAGAGCCCCACAACAATAGACAACATGGCTCACCTGCTGAAATGACCCCACTGAATCAGATTCAGGATGATCATCATGGAGGGGAGCTGCTGAGGGAAACATCACTCTGCAGGGCATAAGCTACTTTCTGTCTCCTATAGTTTTGTGCAAAAGAAGATGTCTGAATCATAAATCATGGGAAGAACAATTACAATGGCAGGAAAGATGAAGTGAGTAGAATGTGATTGGAATTGGGCCATTTCTCCAAGCTCTAGGGCTGGTACAATGCTATTTCTTATGGTATCATTATTCATCTAAAAAGTGTTCAACAAATATTTACTGAGAACCTGCTATGTTCAAGGCTGTGGGGATATGAAAAGAGCAAGGTAGCTTTTCTCATGAAAATGACACTCCAGAAGATGGGATGATATACAATGATTGAAATAAATATATAATTGGTTAAGTTGTAGTAAATTCTGTAAAGTGGAAAGAAGCTGCTCAAAGAGGGTAAAATCTACAGGGAAACTAGTTTTTATAAGGTCAGGAAGCCATCCCCCCGCCCCCGGCCTCAACAAAGTGACATCTGAACAAAGACCTTAAAAAAGTGAATGAGACAGACAGCCAGGAAAGGTCATTCCAGAAAAATCTGCAAAATCCCTGAGACTGGTAAGTGCTCCACATGTTCAGGGGACACTAAGGAAATGCTGTGTGACCATAGAGGGAGCAGGAGGCCACAAGGACGGGCAGACCATGAGACAGGGCTGAAACACTCAGAACATTGTAAGGATGTTTACCTTAAGCTCTGAATGACATGGGAAGTCAATGGAGAATTTTAAGCAAAAAAAAAAGTCACTTTGGCTACTGTATAGAAAGTAAGAGTGAAAACAAACAAAGTCAGTTAGGAGACTAGGGTAATCAATCAAGGGAGGGATAGACCAGAATGGGAACACTGCAGGTGGTGCGGAGAATTGCATGCTGGGTATACAAGAAAGACAGTGTCAAAGAGGGACACCAAGATATCTTGCACCTAAGCAACTGGAAGAGTTGAGTTATCATTAACTGAGATGGGGAAGGGGAGAATGGAGGCGTTTTGTATATGTTCTGCTCTGATGCCCTCTAGATATTAAAATAGGCATTACGTACCATCACCTGCCATTGCCATGGAGCCATGGCTCCTAACTCTGTGACAAAGCTATCTTATTTAATAGGATGTGTGAATTTTATCGACATTCATTTTCCCCACTGGAGTGTGGTTCCTTGAGAGCAGTGACTATGTCTGTCCCTCTCCACTATGCTCCTAGCACCAAGCACAATGCCAGATTTGTAGCCAGCACTTAGTAACTAGTGAATGGGTGAATGGATGAAAGTGTGAAGGAATGAGTCCTCCCGACACCTATACGTGGTAGGAACTGGGCCAATGAAAACTTCCGGTCAGAGAGCCAAAGAACGGCACCAGCACAATGGCCTACTTGGTTATGGTTGCAGTGCCTTCTCTTTTCCTTTGTCTCAAATCACACTTTCACTTCATTTTAAGATCATCAAATGCTGGGGTGCCTGCATGGCTTAGTCAAGTTAAGCACCTGACTTTGGCTCAGGTCATGATCCCAGGGAGCCTGCTTTCCCCTCTCCCTCTGCTGTTCCCCCTGCTGGTGCTCTCTCCCATCTCTCAAATAAATGAATAAAATCTTCAAAAAAAAAAAAAAAGATTATCACATGCTGTGTTTTTTATTTTCAGTATTACAGAATTTAGGAGAACACAAAACATATTTCCAAAATAAAATACTAAAAAAAAAAAAAATAATAAATAAATAAATAAATAAAATACTGTAGATTTATTTCCTTGATTTTAAATGGCACCATGGTGCCCTACACTCAAGTTTTCCATGTCCATCAACTTGAAAATTCATCCTGGGGTTTCTCCCTGGTCTCAGGCAACCCACCAAAAGATCTTGGTCATGCAGTTTTTGCCTCTGACATAGCCACCCTGAAACACTCATCCAAGTGCTAGCTTTCTCTTCAGTCAGGACAGGCTGTGGCCCACGCATTAGCACCTGGAGGAACCTGCAACCCAGTCCCCAGGACAAGCTGACCTTCGTGCTTAAAATTCCACCACTAGGAGGCATTTCTCTGCACTCATTTTCCCTTTTCAAGAAGTCTTTAATAAGATGGGTTAAGAAATGAATCCATGGGGCAGCCCGGGTGGCTTAGCGGTTTAGCGCTGCCTTCAGCCCAGGGCCTGATCCTGGAGACCTGGGATCGAGTCCCATGTCAGGATCCCTGCGTGGGGCCTGCTTCTCCCTCTGCCTGTGTCTCTTTCACTCTCTCTCTCTCTCTCTCTCTCTCTCAGTGTGTGTCTCTCATGAATAAATGAATAAAATCTTAAAAAAAAGAATAAGAATTGAATCCATTATTTTCTAGTCATGGGTAATCAGGCTCGAATGATCTCTATGTGAATCAATGCACCTGGGAAGGATGGTTCACCATGGACATTGAAGACTGAACTTTGAGGTAGGGTCCAGAGGAGGCAGTGAGGGCAACTAAGAGAGATCTCACCACTTCCCCACTTGGCTGTTCGAGGAACGTAAGATTCGGGTATTTGGTGGTCAACAGTGTGAGTGCTGGTGTTTTAAAAACCCTCCGTCCTGCTACACAGAGGCAAGGGTAAAGGAGCAAAGCCTAATCTGTGGTAGATACCACTGCCCAAACTTTATCTGAGAAAAACTGTTCCACAGTCAAGTAAGCTGGGGGCATTCTTCACATCATGTGCCTCCCTTGGGTGTTCCCAATGGGCATCATGGGCAGGTGAGATGCTGGAAGAAGTCTTATATTTTAGAAATCTATTTAACCCTATTTAATACAGCATTTTTACAAGCTTCTTTTTATTTGTTTGTAGCATAATTTATAAGTGACGTTGCTGACTCACCTTGCCTGGAAGTTGACAGGTATGAAAGAAAGGAGGCTGCGAGCAGCTTCAACAGACCCAAGTTCAAATCGTCCACTAACGATGGGCTGGCTTTGTGGTTCAGGGAGCTACTTAACCCCTCTGTGCCTCTGTAAATGGAGGCTTTAACTTGTTTTTATTTCCAATGCATGTAAAATATCATGATATGGAATAAATAATAACGTGGCTTTTATAACCAGGCTTTTATAACCTGGGCTCATCTTATTCTGCTTTCACCTTTGGTGAGCACTCTGGTTTAAGAATAGCCAATGGCACTGGCTAACAGCAAAGGCTCTGGATTAAGACAGATTGACTTCAAATCCTGGCTCGGCTATTCACTAGCTGTGTGGTCTTGGGTAAGTTACCTGACCTCACTGGGCCTCAGTTTCTTTATCCATGAAACAGAGCTATTGAGAGGACAAAAATAATAAAGCACAGACAAGGTCCAGCCAGGGGCAGTATGGAGTCAATGGCACAGTTAAAAAGCTGTTACAAGTGTTCTTGTCTCTATTTCCTATCTCCGTGCTTTCCATCTCTGGCCTGGCTATGATCTGTCTCCTTAACCCCTAAGCACACTCCATCCTGGCACCAACACTCCCTACAATGGGGTCTCCCAAATCGCTCCCCTCACCCCCACTCCTAAACTGTGGCTGTCTCTCTGGGGCAACTGGTGCCTGTAATTTACTTCCAGATCCCTAGCCCAGCTGTAGGGAAGGAGAACAATGATTCCTCTTGCCACAGCCTCCCACGCATTAGTTTTCCCTGCATGTCTGACGTTTGACTTCTAACTCCCCTCGGGCTGTGATTACTCAGGCAAAGTGAAGTGGACAGATGGAACAATTATTTGGAAAGCTCAGCCAATGGAAAACAAAATAAAAAGACAGAAAAAGAAAACCCTACACCAAACCTTGCAGTTGAGGGAAAAGAGTTTATTGGTTTAAATTATTCTTATTGCCTGCTGGCATCGATTGCATTTTCCAGGTGATTGCTCAGCTCTCCCATTAGTGGGTCCGTGTAGAGAAATGATATCTTCTTAGATATTGGCACGATGGGTAGCCCTCTCTGGAAACAGTAGCTGTGTTTGGGCAAGGCTTGTCTATACAGCAAATTTTTTTCAGGTGGCTCCAGTCAACTCATTAATTTTCCCAATAAACACAAGGCATATTGCCATATTGGGGAGAAAAGGGTCTCTGCATATAATAACAGACATCACTCTAGAATAAAGTCAACTTTAAAAATCTTGAGGCTGACAACTTTCTAAGAAGACCAGAATTCACATTTCATAGATACGGCACCCAACAGCTCATGGGTTCAATCCCTGGCTCTCCCATACCTTTTGTGGGGCTGCCTAGTGCAAATTACTTAGCCTCCGGGTCTCCATTTCCTGGTCTCCCTACAGGAGAGAACAGCACTG
Organism: Vulpes lagopus; assembly: GCF_018345385.1. Classification (NCBI taxonomy): domain Eukaryota; kingdom Metazoa; phylum Chordata; class Mammalia; order Carnivora; family Canidae; genus Vulpes; species Vulpes lagopus. The sequence goes on from NC_054831.1 coordinate 90,874,774, forward strand.
ACTCATAATGTAATTACAGGAAATAGTGACTTCTACACGGGACTTAGCCTGGTGTCTGCCACATGGCAAATCACTAATAAACAGTGGCTGTGATTAATGAATTATTAACAAATAGATTTGTTTTGAGTTACAAAATCTAAAGATGCAAAGCCTGGCACTCCAGATGATGGCAGCCCAGGCCTTTTACTCTATGGGTTCTGAGCTCTTACTTGTCTGGTTCAATTCATAGACTTTTCCAGTTTCCAAATCTTTGGTGCACATTCTTTTTCACTGAGAGGTATATATATATATATATATATATATATATACCCATATACATACATATATGTGCAGATAGATAGATAGATAGATACCCATATATATATATATCCATATACATACATATATGTGCAGATAGATAGATAGATATCTGCATATACCTACATACAGGAGACTTTCATGTAGTGTTCCGAGTCAATTATTCCCAAATATAATGAGAATCTGGTTCAATCCCAACCCAACAGGGAGTGTAGATTGGTTGGGGAAGCTACAGGCCTCAATCAGACTTTTAAGGTGGAAATGACCCTCTGGGCAAGAGAGCAGAGTACTAGCCTTGGCCTTCCCTGGACACTATCCTGCCTCAACTCAGACATGTCACATAATGTAAGGTCACAGACACTATGTTTCAGATTTTCTGCTATTCTAGAAGTGAAATCAAAGGCAAGCTTGGATGGCTTTAAGCCTAATTTTTTTTTTCATGTGTGTAACAGGGTCAGCCCAAGAGGTCCAAGAATTTTCCTGAAAGATTAAAAAAAAAATTAACTACTACATACTGAGTACTGAATATATCAGGCACCATTCTGGATGTTTTACAGGAATTGTCTTATTTAATTTTCTTATTTAATTCCTTCAACCATCTTCCTAGAAGGAAATCATTATGAAGTTTTATGTGTTAGGGTTCTCTAGAGAAATATAATCAATATGAGAAAGAATGAAAGAGAAAGAAAGAGGCAGAGATTGAGATTTATTATAGGAATTGGCACACATGGTGATGAAGCTGAGAGGTCCCATGATCTGCCATTTGCAAGTTGGAGACTCAAAAAGCTGGTGGTGTAATTCAGTCCAAAGACCTGAGACCTGAGGGGCCAACGTCAGTCTCAGTCTAGGGAGGAATGTCGAAGAACCAGGAGAGTCAGTGTCTGAGGGAAGGAGAAGATGGATGTCTCTGTTCAAGCAGAGAGTGAATTCACCTTCCTTCACCTGTTCATTCTATTCAGGCCCTCTGTGGATTGGATGATGCCCATCTGCACTGGGGAGGGTGATCCTTACTTGGCCTACGGATGCACATGCTCCCCTCTTCCAGAGACACCTTCACAGACATGACCAGAAATAATGTTTCCCCTGATGCGGGCACCCCCTTCACCCAGCCAAGGTGACATGCAAAATTAACCAATGCATAAGCCTACTTTGCCAATGAGCAAACGGGCACAGAGAGCTGAAGGGACTTGACCAGGTGACACAATTAGTAACTGGTAGCCTTCTGATTCCAGAACCGGAAGGCTTAATTGACTGCTCTATTACCTTTTGTGAGAAGTAGTTTCGGTTGGGTAAGAGCAGAAAACACTTTTTCCTAGAAAACACTTTGGTCTTGATTGGACCCATGCAACCAATCCACGGCCACCTGTAAGGAAACCCACACTTGCATCCCAGGTCTGTCTTAAATAACAATGACAGAGACAATTGATACTAATTCAACTGTGATAAAAATAACCACTATAATTTAGTGAACAAACACTTTATGGCAGCTACCAATCTCAGCACTTTAAAATTAACATAACAAACCGTCACAAACACTGCAGCTCTGGTGTCTGATTCAGCCTGCATTTGTGTGTAACCCCGCATTTCCCAGCTGTGGGATTTTCAATAAGGCATTTAGTGTCTCTCCCTCCCCCCAGTTTGCCACACTATAAAAATAAAATTGGCTGTGAGAATTAAATGAGGTAATGTACAGTACATACCACCTAGAAGGTGACGGGCCCCCACAAACGTTAGAACTACTGTCACCCCCTCCTCTATAAGATGAGGACACAGTGTCAGAGGTGTGGATGAACCACCTCAGGCCACAAGACTGTGGAGTCTGTACTCTGGGTCAGTTCCAGCCTCCAGTCAGATGGCTCTTTGTACTTGAGCAGTGACTCTCCCACCATCAGACCTGGCCCCACACCCAAAGCAACGGATAGGCTTGTTTAAAAGCTGGCATCTTGGGCAGCCAGTTTAGCGCCGCCTTCAGCCCAGGGTATGATCCTGGAGACCTGGGATCGAGTCCCACGTCAGGCTTCCTGCATGGAGCCTGCTTCTCCCTCTGGCCTGTGTCTCTGCCTCTCTCTGGGTGTGTGTCTCATGAATAAAAATCTTCATAAATAAATAATAATAAAAAAAAAAAACAGGATCTTTCCCCCATCTTGGGGCTGGGCTGCTACAGGAGCGATCAGGACCCACTGCTCCAGCTCCTACACTGCCTCCTTTTCCAGGTCCCCTCTTTCCCTACTCATGTGGGGGATTATGACTGTGACTGCAGAGAACCGGCCTATCCTCACTGGGTGGGCCATAACAAAACAGCACAGACAGAAACTTATTTTTCACAGTTCTGGAGGCTAGAAGTCCAAAATCCAAGTGCGAGCATGGGTGGGTTATGGTGAAGCTGTCTTCCTAGGTTGTAGATGGCTGCTTTCTCACATGGTGGGGGCAGGATGGAGCAAGTTCTCTGCTCTCTCTTCTCATTGGGACACTAATCCCATCACAAAGGCTTCTACTCTCACAGCCTCATCTAAATCTAATTACCTCCCAAAGGCCGCATTTCTAAATGGATCACACTGGGGGTTAAGGCTTTAATACATGAATTTTGGGGAGACATAATTCAGTCCAGAGCACCTTCCTAATTAACTTAAGATGTTTTTTTCTATCCCATTTCATCGGCAATAGTCTAATTGGCTGAGCACTTGTTTGCTGGGCACTGTACCCAAAGGACTATTTATTTATATATTCTATACATATATATGATTTATATACTTGGTCTGCTTTCAGAAAAAAGAAGAGATGCCTTCTGGAAGTTTAAAACCATCACAGAAAACACTGACAAGGACACATCGGTTTGCGGGCTACAGAAAAGAGGGCAATCTTCCTGGTGGTGGTTAGCATCCCCCGGTTGGTATCATGATCCTCACGATGGTGGGCATCTGTCCCTCTAGTCATGTTTTCAGGCCCTCAGGCACCGTGGGTGCGAAGCTCCCCTGCACTCCCGGGTTTTTGTTGCTGGGGACAGTGCCTGAGTCATCAGTTGGCTCCGGCCTTCAGGTACCTCAGCAGGAGCAAAGGCAGCATCTTTGTCCTAAGTGATGTCCTGAAAAACGTACATCTCCATGTTCCTGAAATAAAAATAACGCTGAGGATGGCAGAAGCTTATCTCTACTAATTGCTGACTGTGTGCCCAGCATTCACTTCATCCTCCCAGCAGCCCTAGGAGATGGGCACTACTCTACCCCTTTCTGCGGAAGTGGAAATCGAGGCCAGGTATATTGCTCAAGGTCACACGCAAGCCAGTAAATTGCGGAGTCATAAAGCCACGCACAAACTGGCCTCAACCAGATTGTCTTCATTTCCTCAAATGTTCTCTCCTATTGACTTTCCTTAAACACCTTGGCTTAGAAATAGGGCATCCTATTGGCTGAATTTTTCACATCCTGAAGCTGACGTGAATACACAGGGCCTGGGAGGGCATGTCAGTCAACACGAAAGACCCTGCCATCACCAGTCTGGAGAATCAAGAGTGTAAAACAGATTCCCAGACCCAAACCTCATTGCTGACAGTATTAAAACTAATTGCAAGAGACAGCCACCAAGATAGCTGGGCAATTACAAATCCAATTTAATGCATTCTCTCTGATTTTACTTGTCACGTACTAGATCTGGAAGCAGAACCTAAAAATCACACTGAAGTTGGAAATGCTCATTAAGCAGCAGATCGCAAATAAAGTAAAAAAGATGGAATTCAATTATATTTTGTCAGCATCACTTGGTAAGAGATGTTTGCAAACACAATTTCTCTGTTCAATGCCTATTTCTCAAGTAAAACACATAAACTGCGCTCCAGAAAGCATTCAAATTTAAAGGAAGGTGATGAGCCATTTCTCTGGCATTTGTGCCCAACTTTTGCAAAAACAATTCTCATGAAGTATTAAATGCATATATTAGGATGAAGGAATTAAGACTGAGAACCCATTCTCCAAAGTAGGCTGGGCAGCTTGTCACGAGCACGTCCCCATTCACACCGCCTGCGCCTGGTGTCCCCATGACCCAGATATGCATTCAGAAGCCATCTCAGGGGGATCCCTGGGTGGCTCAGTGGTTTAGCGCCTGCCTTTGGCCTAGGGTGTGATCCTGGAGTCCTGGGATCGAGTCCCATGTCAGGCTCCCTGCATGGAGCCTGCTTCTCCTCTGCCTGTGTCTCTACCTCTCTCTGTGTGTCTTTCATGAATAAATAAATAAAATCTAAAAAAAAAAAAAAAAAAAAGAAGCCATCTCAGGGGATTTCCAGTTGAAGCCTGGAACATTTGATGCACCTGTATAGGTATCTCTACACATGCTGGATATTGACTCTTTAGAATCAGAAAGGTGTGGTGGTTAAAGACACAAGTTCTGAGATTAGGTAGAGGTAGATTTAAACTGGGGGCTGTGATCTTGACCCCAGCATCTCACCTCTATGTCTTAGGCTTCAGACACAGAATGAAGATGTGGATGACAGCCACTTCCTAGGGCTACTGTGAGGATTATATAAGCCACCCAAGAGACAGAACTAAGTAAATAGTGAGAATGAAACACTATTATTTCTACTACCACCACTACCACTCCTTCTATTTTACTCCTTCTATTTAAAATGGGGAACAAAATTGTTTTTCTTGTCAAGTGAGTAGCTTGAGAACTGGAACATTAATTTATTTGAACAGATGTGTGTCAATATTGCTCTAAACAAAAGGTCTCAGTATGCTCTGCTGACATACTTTATATAAAAATGAAGTTTGGGGGGATCTGGCTGGTTCAGTCCATACAGCATACATCTTTTAATCTTAGAGTCATGAGTTCAAGCCCCACACTGGAACTTCTTAAAATTGTTTTTAAAAATGAAGTATGGGTTATACATAAAGTCATATTTCAGCTCATGTTCCACCTCTTCCCAAAGCCTTTGGCTCTCATTGATGTCTCCCTTCTCTGAAAGAGCCATCATCATATTCTCTAAGTCTTTCATGCTTGTAAGAGATGTCTTCCCACTTAATAAGCTTCCTGAAGTCAGACTTTAGTGCCATCAACATAGCAGGCATTCCAAAAATATTGATATTTGAAGATGGTACTAAAAAAACCCAAGATGCTAAATCCTATAAAGATATTTACTTGCTAATGTAGCCCAGATCCCTGGGTTAGGACAGGGACAGCTGGATCCAGGAGCTCAAAAGATAGATACCCTTTGGGTCCAGTCTCCATATCTCTCAGATCAGCTTCCCTCTCTGCTGTTCCCAGGTGAACTCATCACTGGTGCTCACATTGTCACAGCAACAAGTCCAGGGGAAAATAACCACCCTTCTCCAGCCACTCCTATATCTGTCCCAGGGTAGGTAGCTCTGCACTGAGTAGACTTTAGTCATGGAACTCCAAGTGTGTGGTCAGCCCCATCCAACCACCTGAGCCAAGTAAGAGGAGAAAAGATTTTCCCAAAGAAATTTTGAAATAAGAGAAATGGGCTATAGACGGGGAAAAGCCTTTATAAAGATGTCTTATCTTGTGTAACTACCTTAGTTCTAAAAACATATAAAACATAGTAGATATTCAATGTCACTTTTGAGATTGATAGATTTTTATGCATCGGTCCTTTAATCAAAATCCCAATCTGTTTTTCCTTCTGCCTGACAATTTGTGGCCAGATCTTAAAAATGTGAAAATGGTTCACTCATAATCAACATCGTTACAAAGTTTGGATTAACTCAGGGGTAGCAAGTTCACAAGAACTAGTGTCACCTTCTCTCCTTACTATACAGCCCTTTTCCCCCATGTTCTGCGGGAAGTAATCCCTCCATCCCATGAACTTTCGCTTTACTTAGCTCACATACTTGCTATGGCACTCACCGTATGGTGTCTCTGTTCTTAGGTATATTAGTCAAGATAGCTTGATAGAAATGATAGAAATACCAATTCAAAAAGGCTTCAGAAAAAAATCATCAGCTCACAAAACTGAACAGTTTAGGGATAGCTCTCCTTCAGAAATGCTTTAATTCAAGGTTCATATGATGTCAACAGGGTAGTTTTTCTCTGGTTCCTAACCTCATCCTTAATACTTACTACATTCTCAATGCCACTGCTCAAAGGCAGCTGCCACAGCTTCAGTCATTATCTATTGTTTCCCTCTAATAGAAAGAGGAAGAAGCTCTTTCTCATTTTTCCCATGGTAAGTTCATTGCTTACACCGGCATTGGTTGGGGCTTATGCTTCTTATCGAATCAGTCACTGGCCAAAGCAATGGGGCCTGAGGTCTAGGTCACATGCTACATCCCAGGGCTGAGTGGAAAGTAAAAATCCAGTCTAAAAATGAGGAAAGGATCATTCTCAGAGGAATATCCAATTTGGGAACAGGAAGAAAACTCTATACGAGGGCCATAGAAACAACGAAGGTGAAGTCTGGTTGTCCCTTTGGGTAATGTATTTATTCATGCTTTTGACCACAACGCCTGGTGTTGTGTGACATATGCTGATAGGGTGCTTAATAAATGTTTACTAGAGGCAGGGAGAGGAAGGGAGAAAGAAAAGGCTAGATGAACCCCTGATTAGATATTCCTGACATTTCATAATGCTTCCATCAGTACCATCTTCCCTGGGATAGGATATTTGAAATGGGATTTGGAATCTGAGAATCCAAAGTTACTCATCCGTTTAATTAGCTTTAGCCTGTGCCAACTAAAAGTTTTCCATAAGCATCAGCTGTTTGCTCCCTTACTTGAGATATTTCTTGGTAAAAGCACCAGGGAAAAAATAATTCATGTCTTAAGGGGACTGAATTCTTACCTTTTGGCCTCTGGAATTACAAACTGGGCTATAGAGTCAAATGATAGAAGCAATATTGCCCATTTTGGAAAGAATTTTGAATTACCACTGACAGAATCGGTAAACCAATTTAGGAAAGTCTGCCTTGATGAGGTAATTTACCTTACCTTCTGAGCTTCACTATATGTTTTGGCCCAATGAAAATTCAGCGGCAATAATAGTATCTCTGCACAGGGATTAATCACAGGATGAGAATACAAACCAAACCAGGGTCAGAGTCACTTTTTCTAAGCAGATGTCATGGGTACAATATAGAGGCTCCTTCTTCTCTGACCTTCCCTCAAAGACCAGATTCTCTGAGCACAAACACAGGAATTGGAAATTACAAATTCAGAATCATTGATTTTTTTTTAGGCCCCTGTTGAAGCTACTTAACCCTCCATGGCTCTTCAGCACAGTGCTCATCTCTTCCATTAGCTACAAAGCAGAGGTGGGCTTGGGGTCCTGGAATGAGGATTAAATACATCAATACCTGTAAATTCCTTCAAAGTCTGAATTCTCATGAGTTCAACTCTCTTTTCTTTTCTCTAAAGAGAAAATAACCTATGTTCAAACAGTTTTTATTTAAAATAACCTCAAATAAAATCTATCTACCTCAAGAAGCTAGAAGGTAGAAGAAAGCATATTATGGAAGATTGGGCAAAGGTGTGTCTTGGAATATAACATCATGAGTAGGTAAGATATTCTTGTATGATAAAAGCCAGACTGTAGAAACTCAGCCATGGGAATGTCAAACTTTCATGAAGTTTTATTTTAAGGTGACTATCAAATTATCATTAATCCCTAATAGCTTGTGGACAGGGTCCTGAGTAAAGAAGGCCCCCCTTTTTTTTAAGGAATTACACATTTTATTAGTGCTCTAGGTGGTGATTATAGGTATTATATTCTCTCTTTTACACTTTGTGTACTTTTCAATTTGTGAACAAAGAACTTGTATTAATTTTTTAATATAAATTTATTTTTTATTGATGTTCAATTTGCCAACATATAGAATAACACCCAATGCTCATCCCGTCAAGTGCCCATCACCCAGTCACCCCCAACCCCTGCCCACCTCCCCTTCCACCACCCTTAGTTCGTTTCCCAGAGTTGGGAGTCTTTCATGTTCTGTCTCCCTTTCTGATACTTCCCACTCATTTTTTCTCCTTTCCCCTTTATTCTCTTTCACTATTTTTTATGTTCCCCAAATGAATGAGACCATATAATGTTTGTCAAGAAGGCCCTTTGTTATGACCTGTTTATATCATAACAGAAGGGAAGCAGGTGGGAAGTGAGAGAAGGAAATGACATAGAAAGACTCAAAAGGAAATTGTTGGCTGTGCCTCTGGTCTTTAGATTCTTTGACTCCATTTTACTCAGGACATGGGGATGTGCAAATAAAATATTATTTGCCACTACCATTTTTGGAAAGATTTTAACTTCTTAATGTTAAGGGCAGAAGCTTGGATCAACAACTGTAGTTAAATTTCAACAGATCTAAAGTTTATTTCTGGCTTGATGTGGAGAAGTTAGGGGAAGAGTAGTGGGTACCATGAGATGCCTACTGAAACAAAAGAATTAGGAACAGACTTTGTATGAAAATTTAAAAAAAAAAAGAATTTTTCAAAGAATCAGATTCTGAAGACTGCTATAAACTGCTATAGATCTATGGGAAAATAGAGACTAAAATCTGAATATAGTCTACAGGAACAATTTCGACATTTAAAACATATTATCCTCATTTTAGGTAAAAATAATCAATATTCATTAAAGAAATTTTGGAAAATTCCAAACATTTAAAAGAAGATTAAAATAATGTAGTCTCTTTGTCCATAAAGTTACTTTGAGTATTTCAGTACTTTTTCTTCTATTCTTATCTGCATTTCTTTTTTGCTTTTTAAAACCTTTTCTAAGTCTAAAAGTAATTTATATTTGTTAGGAAAAATTTGGAAATTAGAAAAATATAAAAAGCCGTATTAAGTTATTTATAAATCTATCAGCAAGCAGTAGCCACTATTAATATTTTAGGTATATTTGTTTCCAGTATTTTGCCACAAATGTTTACAGAGTTTTCATATCCAATTCTGCTGGGGGGTTTATGGTTAAAAGTACAACCATACAACACAGCAACTTCATCCTGGGGCAGTTATCCTAGAAAAATGAAACTTACATTCATCCAGAAACCTGTGCATAAATGTTCACAGTAGCTTTATGTGTAACAGCCAAAACCTGAGAACAGATAAATGTACCTCAGTGTCTGAGTGGTTAAACCAACTGGGGTACATCTATGTCACAGAATACTACTCAGCAATAAAAAGGAAGAACTAATTATACATGCAAACACTTGGAGGAATCTCAGGTTAGTTACATGGAGAGAAAAAGGCCAATCTTAAAGGTTGCATATCATACATATATATACAACATTCTTGAAATGATAAAATATCAGAGACGGAAGACATATCAGTGGTTGCCAGGAGATGAGGGGCAAGGGGGTGCCTCTGCCTGCGAAGAGGTAGCAGGAAGGATCCTTATGTCAGAAATGTTCTAAACCTTTAATGTGGTGGTGCTAATTGAGCATACCCATGCTACGAAATTGCATAGAACTAAACTCACATTCATGTAAAATTGGCAAAATCCAAATGAGGTCAGCGGATCATGTCAGTATCAACTTCTCCGCTAGGATATTATACCCTAGTTGAGCACAAAATTGCTATTGAGCAAAGTGAGTGAAAGCAGATATCTCTTATATTATTTTTTACAACTGCATGTGAACCTACAATTATCTTACAGAGTTAAGGCAAAACAAAGCAAAAACAAAAATATAGCACAAGAATCTTGCCATGTAAACATAATTTTAGATAGGAAAATTCTCTGTAAAGATCATTTTAGGGGCTATATAACATCTTACAGGATCATTATTTACCCAACTACTTCTCTAATATTAGATATTTAATGTAGAGTTGTGTGCAACATTAACATATCACAAATGATAGTGCAACAAAGATTTTTATGCATAAGACACTCTCCTACTTCAGAGTATTTCCTTACAAAAATATTTCATGAAGTGAGTGCCATAGGATCTTAAGAATTGTAATACAAAAATAAGGTTCTCCATTCAAATATATTTGGGAAGTGGTTTTTTTTTTTTCATTCTGGGAATTCTCACAATCTTTAATAGGCAAATGTACACTGTGAGTCACCCAGAGGCAATAATGTAATCAATGTTTCTAAAGTGTATCTTCTCTGGAAAACTCCATGACAGATTAAAAATGACTGCTAATTCTTTGGCTCTACTCCCCTGCTCCCTGAATCTTGGTGGGCTCTGTTACTGCTTTGATCAGTAGAATAGAGCAGAAATGATGCTGTACAGTTTATTGGCACAAATGAAGAAACTGGGAGATTCCACTTCTGATCTCTTCAAAGGTTCCCTTTGGGGAACCCAGCAGCCGCATCTGAATACCCTGTAATTGCTCTGTGAACCCAAACTAGCCATGCAGAGGCTCTATGAAGAGAGGGAGATTGTCAGCTATCACCAGCTGTTCTAGCAATCCCAGCTCAGGCATTAGACACGTGAATAACATCATCTTGAAAATTTTAGCTTGAATAGAAGCAAGTGTAGTAAAACCAAGAAATCAAGCCAACAGCCAGAACTGAGACTCCAGATATACGGTACCAATGAAGCTTTCCCACACATCTCAAGCCATTTGAGAAACCTAGCTGAACTCTTTATAGGACACAGATAAACTATTCCCACTGTGCTCTGCCCAAATTCCCAAACCATTCATGCCACTACGCACAGGGCTGTTTGTTACACAGTAGTAGATAATCATTACACCTACTCTTTTTTTTGCCCTTAGTACTACACAGTGTTTAAGGTTATTTGGCTTTAGAATTAGAGTACCAAAACACTCTGTAATTTACTAATGGTGTAACCTTGGAAAACCAACCTCTTCAAAACTGAGTTCTTTCATTGGAACACTTACTTTAGTCATTTGAGAAGCTAAACGAGATTATGCCTCTATAGTGCTTGGTATCACACTTGGTACACAGTAAGCACTCAAACAGAATTTTCTCTGCCCTATCACTGGTCAACCAGGGCTATGTTGTATGGGAGAAGAGTTATTACATTAAAAAGCACATACATTTTTAGTTTCTTAGAAAGATGGGGTTTTTTTTCTGTCTTCAGCAATACTTACTGGAAACAGCGATGCTTCCTGTGGTAAGAGGTTTATACATTAAGCGGTAAGATTTGCCTTTCACACCACATAACCCACTACCACAGGTGGCATGTCCAAAGCAGCACATGAAACCTCGGAAGGAATCTGTACAGCTAGAAAAATAGAACTCTGCATACCTAACAAGACTTCAGAACTGATACAAAAAAAAAAAAACGAGAGAGAGAGAGAAAGAAAGAAAGAAAGAAAGAAAGAAAGAAAGAAAGAAAGAAAACAACCCCCAAAACAAAAAACCACTCATAAACTTACACACAGCACTGTACACACAACATGAAGATGGAATAGAAGGGACAGAAAGAAAAGTTTTTGCTTTTCAGAAAGTGTACACCCATCTTACACTCATCACGGTATAATGTGAAAGTCGAAAAAAAAAATGTATTCCAAAGCAGGGCTTGACAATTTTTTTCTGTATTGGGCGAGACAGTAAGTATTTTAGGCTTTGTGGGCCATATGACTCCTGTCAGAATTGCTTAACTCAGCTGTTAAAGCATGAAAGCAGCTATGAGCAATTTGTAAACAAATGGGTGTGAGCGTTTGCAATAAAGCTTTATTTACAAATGTTGAGGTGGGCTGGGTTTGGTCTACAGGATTTACCTTGCCAGCCTGTTCTAGAGGTTGGATGCAAAGGATTTTTACCCTGGGGATATACTAGTAAGTATTGAGAAAATGAGGAACTCTGTTCAGGATTTACTACCCTAGAGGCCTTGTGGGCTCTTCTCTTTCAAAACAAAATGGCTACTTTTCTAGAGCACCCAGAGGAGTGTAGCTTCAATTTTGCATCTTACTTCCTACAAGATTAGCTACATCAGCTGCTTTTACACACTTTAATTGGTAATGATCTATGCACAAGACATATATACTCTAGTACTTGGTTAAGCTTGCAATTAGGAAAGTCAGCTTTTTTCTTGAAGCAAAAATGATTTGGGTTCTTTTTTAAGCACGAAGTAGATATTCAAATTTAACTAAGGCAATAAGCATAATCACTAAATATAGACACTGGGTTTTGATAGAAAAAAGGCCTTGGTGAGTGAAGAAAAGGCCTGAGTTCTACTTCCAGTTTTAGCCACTAACTAGCTGTGTGACTTTGGGGAAGTCATACCTCTGGGCCTCAGTGTGTCATAAATTTATAAAATGGGACCAAAAATCACTTCCTTTACTGCCTTATATCATTTGAAAAAGTACAAAAGGCCACCTGAAATTTCTAGATCTCACATTTTATCATAGTTTAACTGTCTATGCACCATTCCTCCAATTAGAAAATAAGCTCCTTGAGGTGATGTCTTATGCATTTTAAAATCCCCATTTCTTGATGTAGTACTTACATACTGAGTGCTCAGGAAGTGTTTGCAAAATGAACAACTAAATGGATGGGTGAATGGAAGAGTTTGTGAACATCGCAACAATTAAGAGAAGTTAAAATGACATTATCATCAAGTAAATCAATACCTTTTGAAAAAATATTTGAAAAAGAATAGAGTATCATTTATGCCAGGAATTTCACAGGACCATCTCCTAAATCCCTGAGATGTGAAGACTTTGTGTCTCAGGTGACTCACTCTGTACCAAGTCACCCATCAACTTTTGTTCAGAGAGTATGTATTAGGTATCAGTGATGGCCCTATTTTTAAAAATGACTACTCTGTCCAAAAGCCATCCATGTACACAAGTGTCATTTGCAGCCTTTGAAAAGCAAATAAGAGAAGAAAATATCAGTGTTGTGCTATATTCTGTTATGATTAAAAGTAATATTGTTCCTGTAAGAAGCCTAAAGTGAAATTAAAACAGATGGGTTGGTTAAACAAGCACCTGTAAAGTTAATTGATGGATCCAATTGATGCTTTAAGGCAAAATCATTTCAAAGAGCACTATCATTTCAAGGAAATATTTAGCTCTTTGTATAGTGATACATTTCTTCTCCTTCACTGGTCAAGTTGGCCATCCTTGAATGAAACTCTTAGAGCCCTAGAAGTCTTTGGGATTCTCCCCCTGGCAAACTCACAGGACTGAAGTACCTGCTGCCATCATATTTTATATCCACTCTGATGAACTGATCAACAGCTTGCAAATGAGTGTTTCCTCCCAAAAATCTTTACAAGGAAAAATCTCCAAGAGTATGACGGTTGAGTAATGGATATACTTAAAGGACTGGATGCTAATTTGTGAATGCTTTCCTTGGCAATACTGTAGATTTCTGCATCTTCATGTGAGAAGGAGATTGCATTTGCCCTCTGTACCAGGGCCATGGATGGCCATGTTGACCTGACAGCAGGAAGAGGAGATGGCCAGGATCTTAAACGATGATTGGAAGAGATAGCTGTGAATCAGGGTGACTGTTTCTCCCCTGAAAGTGTGGGAGAGGAGCCTTACTCCTTTTCAACACCTCTTTCATGTGATACAGCTACCCAGAGGAAAGAGGACTTGTGTAGAACTTTGCTTTCCTGGCCAGAATAATTCTCCATAATTCACATTCGAGGTATCCAATTCTTTCCTCCTTTATCCTAAGACTGACTTGATAGTGCTGCTCTGGTGTGTCCATATACAGCCATGTCTCCAGGACAGTGAATTAAGGAAACTTGGTCTCCCCCATCCCTCATTATCTGAATGTACATAATTCTGATAATAGATTATAGCAAATAAACTATATTTGCTTTTTTAAATTTTTATTTATCTTCATTTATTATTATTATTTTTACCCAGATACATTTGACTTTCACAAAGATCCTTAAACCAAAAATGTAGAAAGAGTATGTATTATCCTAGAGTGGCTAAAGAGCAAAGGAAGCAAGTGAAGTGACTGGAAAGATCTATGATAATCATACTACTAGGAACTATAATTCTCTTATTTAAGTAAAATTACTGAGTGACCTTGAAGGCATAAAACACAAGATTCATTATTGTATATACTAGCTCCTTGAGGGTCACATGTAGTCACTTTTCAACACTCCTTGCTTGACTACAAGAAAAGACCCTCCTATTTTATTAAGTCAACATAACAGTGACAGACCCAGGCAATGTTGTCACTATACTGAGGTCATTAAGAAGCTTGGCTTCTTAAAGGTAGAACAATTTTCAAGCACACAGGAAAGTTGAAGTAATTTTATAATTAGCACCCAGTTATCCACCCACAGTACATCAATCTAATGCTATATTGGCTTTAATTTCCATCCTTCTATCTATTCATCAAACCATTTCATTTTTGACATGTTTAACAGTAAATTGTCAACACCAGAACACTTCTTCCTAAAGACTTCAGGATGCATAGCTTCAACTACTGTCCAGTATTTGTTTATGGTTTTTTTTCTTTTGATGTAAAATTTGCACACAACAAAACACAAAAATCTTAACTATGCATTTGCTGAGTTTTGACAAAATCATACATTCTTATAACCCAAACTCCTATCAAGATACAGAACACTGCCTTCACCCGAGTATTTCCTCAAACCGCTTTAGTCCATAGCTACTCTCAAGTCCCATTACCAGAGGTAACCACTATTCAGATTTTTTTTTTTCTCCATCTCAGAGTATTACTGTCTGGCCTAAAATTTCATTTAAATGTAATCACACAGGGATGCCTGGGTGGCTCAGCGATTGAACGTCTGCCTTTGACCCAGGGTGTGATCCTGGGGTCCCGGGATCGGGTCCCACGACGGAGTCCCTGCATGGAGCCTGCTTCTCTCTCTGCCTATATCTCTGCCTCTCTCTCTCTCTCTCTGTTTCTCATGAACAATAGATAAAATCTTAAAAAAAAAATGTAATCACATAGTACTTGCTCTGTTAGATAAGCCTTACTTCAGTCATGATACTGTTTCTGAGAGTCATCCGTGCTGGTGTGTACCTGTGGTTTGTTTTTCTTTTAATTGCGGTGTAGCATTCTACTCCTGAGCACACCAACCTTCTATTCATGCTTTGATTGGCCCCAGGGCTGTTTCCAGTTTGGGCCATTAAGATTAAAGCTGCAAGGTGCCTGGGTGGCTCAGTCCATTAAGTGTCTGACTCTGAGATCATGACCTGCTGTAGGACATGCTCAGCACCTCATCTTAGTAGATGTTCTATATTCCTATCATTGTCAGGAACTCATCCTAGTTTTCTTTCTCTCTTCTTAGAATATTTTTTCTTTCTGGGGAACCTGGGTGGCTCCCTCGGCTAAGCATCCAACTCCTGCTTTAGGCTCAGGTCATGATCTCAGGGTTGTGGGATGGAGCCCAGAGATGAGCTCTGCGCTCAGCAGGGAGTTTGCTTGGGACTCTCTCCCTCAGCCCCTCCCCCTACTCTCTCTCTTTCTCCCTCATGCTCTCTGAAATAAATAAATAAATAAATAAATAAATAAATAAATAAATAAATCTTTAAAAAATAAAAGAATAAAGTTTCTAAGATTCTAGTACCAGTCTGGTAAACTTCTGTTTTCCTTTCTTATAAGTGTATACTTACTTATAAGAGGCAGTGCAAGCATTTCTAAGCTCATCATCCCATTTACATTCCTACCAGCAAACAAATAGCCCATTTGCTCCAAAACTATATCAACATTTGGTGTCAGTCCTTTTAATTTTAACCATTGTAGGAGGCTGTAGTCATTTCATTGGAGTTATAATTTGTATTTCTCTGATGACAAATTATGTTGAGCACTTTCTTATGTATTCATATATCTTTCTCTGTGAAGTGTCTGTTCATGTCTTTTACCCAATTTGGGGGAGGGCATTTATCTTTTTATTATTGAGCTACAAGAATTATTTATAGAGCCTAGATACCAGTCTTTTACCAGACAGACATTTTGTGAGTATTTTCTTCCAGTTTATAGCTTGCCTATTCATTTTTTAAATGCTGTCTTTTGACAGGCAGAGGTTTTTAATATTGAAGAACTCCAATTTATCTCTTATTTCTTTCATGGCATTCCTTTCTGTTATTTTCCTAAGGAATATTTTACTACCCTTAAGTCAAGAAGATACTCTACCATGTTTAACTCTAAAGTTTTATGCAATTTATACAGGGATCGAGCTTCATTATTTTCCTTATGGGTAAGCAGTTATTCTTATTTGATTTGTTGAAAAGACTTTTCTTTCTCCACTTGTTTCCTGTAATGGCTTTACCGGGGAAAAAACCATGTGTGAACCTTTTTCTGCATCTTTGTTCTGCTCTATTGATCTATGTGCCAGCCCTTATATTAGCATCGCACTGCCTTGATTACTGTGCATTGATGATAAATCATAAATTCCAGTAGTGTGAGTTTCCCAACACTGTTTTATTTCAAGATTGCTTTGGATTATTTAGCTTCTTTGCTTTTCCATATACATTTTAGAATCAGTTTATCAATTTTCTAAAAAATATCTACTATGGTTATGATTTAGGATACATTAATCTGTAGATCCATTTGGAGAGAATTAACATTGTAACAATATGGAGTCTTTCTATCCATGAACATTTAGGCCTTTTTAATTTCTTCAACACCATTCTATCGTTTATATTATAGAGGTCATTTATTAAATTTATTCCTGTGTGTGTGTGTGTGTGTGTGTGTGTGTGTGAGTGTATACATGTATACATGTATACACATTTGATGTTACTATAAATAGAATTGCTTTTTTTTTTTTTTTGAAGTAAGCTCTAAGGTCAGCATGGGGCTTAAACTTATGACCCTGAGATCAGGAGTCCCCTGATCTCCCTCTTGAAACCCCTCTTGAAACAGACTCTGCCTCTTGATGGGTGGATCAACACGCACAGACAGGGATGGAAGGATTCATGGCAGCCAGTTTCTGAGTCCCATGCTCCACTGAATGAGCCAGCCCAGAGGCCCCAGTGGAATTGCTTTTAAAATTTATTTCCAATATTTGCCACTAGTATATAAACATAAGACTGATTTAAATTCACATATTATTTCCTGTAGTTTATTTTCCTTTGAACTTTCAATATAAGCATTTACCTCAATTCTGAAGATAGTATTAATTCTTCCTTTGTAAATTTTATATATTCTCTTTTCCTTGAACTATTGCAACAGCTAAGGCCTATACAACATTATATAGATATTGTAGTGGTTAGAATGGGCATCTTTCCATCCCTCTTGATCTAATATTGGTATTTCAGCAAAGAATGAAGTTAGCTATAGATTTTTTATAAATGCCCTTTGTAAGAATGAGGAAGTTTCCTTCTATTGTTAATTTGTTAGTTTTTACAATGAGCAGATTTTTAATCTTGTCAAATACTTTTCTTCACATATTTGAAAGCAGCACAAGTCTAGAACTGGGAGGATATCACTTTTCCCAAACTTTTTTTTCTTTCAAGATGTTATTTAAATTCTAGTTAAACAGCTAACATATAGTGTAGTATCAGTTTCAGGGGTAGAATTTAGTGATTCATTAGTTGCATAGAACACCCAGTGTTGATTATACCATGTGCCCTCCTTAATGCCCATCACCCAATTACCCCAACCCCTCAACCCCCCTCTGCTCCAGCAAACTTTAGTTTGTTCCCTATACTTAAGAGTCTCTTATGGTTTGTCTCTCTCTCTGTTTTTATCTTATTTTTCCTTCCCTACCTCTTTGTTCATCTGTTTTGTTTCTTAAATTCCACATATGAATGAAATTATATGGTATTTGTCTTTCTCTGACTTATTTTGCCTAGAATAATACACTTTCATTCTATCTGTGTGGTTGCAAATGGCAAGAGTTCATTCCTTTTGATGGTTGAGTAATATTCCATTGTGTGTGTCAGTGTGTGTGTGTGTGTATATATATATATATATATATATATACACACACACACACACCACAACACCACATCTTATATCCATTCATCAGTCGATGGATATCTGGGCTCTTTCCATAGTTTGGTTGTTGTTCATAGTGCTGCTATAAACACTGGGGTGCATGTGTCCTTTCAAATCATATTTCTGTATCCTTTGGATAAATACCTAGCTGTGTGATTGCTAGGCTGTAGGATAGTTCTATTTTTAGCTTTTTGAGGAACCTCCAT
This sequence comes from Vulpes lagopus, assembly GCF_018345385.1. Taxonomy (NCBI): domain Eukaryota; kingdom Metazoa; phylum Chordata; class Mammalia; order Carnivora; family Canidae; genus Vulpes; species Vulpes lagopus. The sequence goes on from NC_054831.1 coordinate 90,893,076, forward strand.
TTTATTCTCCAGAGTGGCTGTAGCAGTTTGCATTCCTACCAGCAGTTTAAGAGGGTTTCCCTTTCTCCACATCCTTGCCAACATCTGTTGTTTCCAGAGTTGTTAGTTTTAGCCCTTCTGACTGGTGTGAGGTGGCATCTCACTGTGGTTTTGATTTGTATTTCAAGGTAAGTCACAAAGCAGTACAGCCCAGATTCAAGGGGAAGTGAAACAGACTCTCCCTCTTGATGGGTGGATCAACACGCACAAACAGGGATGGAAGGATTCATGGCAACCAGTTTCTGAGAATACCTACCACAGTTAGCGTTATATGCTACAACCAGGATTCTAATCTGAGTCTATCATATCCCTAGAGCCAGAATCCTTCTTTTAGGCACTACTTAGGGGAAATGGGAACTCTTTACATGCGTTATCATCATTAGTAACTCTCCTTAGCTCACTGTGGTCAGAAGGCATTGGTCTCACACATTGACTAAAGCCAAGTCTTGGCCTTCTTCAAGTCACTGCAGATCCCAGACAACATGGGAGACTTTGAGGGTAAATCTGAGCTTTTGATTCAAGCTGCTCAATTAATTTGCAATCCAATAGATGAAGCCCTCTTTTCAATATTGTCTCCACTTGAGATACTAAGGCTAAAACATTCTGATCTTATTTATTGGCTTGGTTACTTGTATTAGACTGTCTCATCTCTCTAGAATCTATGCTACTTCAGGGCAAAAAACTTGTCCCTTGTTCATCACTATATCTCTGTACATAGAATGGTGCTGGGTACATGGTAGGTGCTCATGAAACCTTTGTTAAACAATTTCTGTTTGATTCGACAAACAAAAAGTCTCACTTCTTTGCTTAACAACTCTATTTACGGCTTTCATGAGAAAAGTCTCAGTATTTTCATATAATCTATGAGACCTCCCATGATCTTATTCCTGCTTATTTCTACAGCCTCATCTGTTTCAAATTCTCCCTTAATAGTAAGCTTACTTTCTTTACACACCTACTAGGGGCCAAGAATGTTCAATACATTAGCTGATATAATCCTTGAAAGAATACATAAGGTAGATGGTGTTATTCTCATTTTGCAGAAGAGGAATTTAAAGTTTACAGAAGCACAGTCACTTGTCCAATTCAATGACAGAATCACGATTCAACTCCACATCCATTATCATCATGCCACAGAGCCTCCCCCTAGACCTCCAAATGCAGGAGCTATGTGCATTTCCTGAGTAGCCCATGCCTTCTCAAACTTTTACACAAAACCATTCCCTTTTTCCTGAAACACTTTATCTGACCTACTCCTACTCATCATTTGAGTCAGGTCAAATACCAGGTCCTCCAGAAGGCTTCCCTGTGCTTCCCCTTTGACAGGCCAGGTTATGGTCCCTCTTTGTGTCCTCCCAACATACCCTGTGCCTTCTCTGTGACTTTACTTTCCATATTGTGTTAAAATCATCACTGTCTTATCTGCCTCTTCCCCTGGTGTTTCCTTGAGAGTGGAAACCTAGTTATTCACCCCTGCCCCAGCAAGTTTCCAGAGTTGTGCTCTCCAATGTGGTAGCCACTAGCTATGTGTGTCAACTGATCATCTGCAATGTGGCTACTTAAAATTGAGACATGCTATAAAATATACACCGGATTTTAAAAACTTAGATGAATAATAAGAATATAAAATACATTGTTAATAGTTTTTATATGGGATGCATATCAAAATGATAATATTTTGAATCTATTAGTTTAAATAAAATATATTATTAAAATTTTCTGTATCTGCTTCTTACTTTTTTTAGTGTGGCCACTAAATGGCATATATTTCTTTTGGGCAGTGGTGTTCTTAGCATTCTATCAGAGAGAGAATTTTGAGCAAGCCTTGGCTAATAATGAAATGATCCAAAGGTATGTTCAAAACTATCTTTATAGTTTTGCTCTTTCTGATTGTTTGTTTTCGGTTTCGGTTTTTGGTTTTCTCTATTAACTTTGGATAGACCACCACTGGAGAAGAGGGAGATGAGGGGTATGGGTTTCTGTGTGTGCTTGTACTGTAGTTTAAGATATCAATGGGCAGCAGCTGGTTGGGTCAATGGGTAGATACCTTACCAGCTGTGTTGCCATAGGCGAGGTACTAACTAACCTCTCTGTGTCTCATTTTCTCAAGAATAAAATGAGGATGATAATAAAATCTACCTCATAGGAATGTTGAAAGGATGCAATGAGTTAATTTCATGAGTCGTTTCACAGATCAATCTGCCTGGCAAGGAATAAATGTTCGACACACGTTAGCTTTATTACTCATGCCAAAGCCATGTAGCTCCTGGTGGTGAAATGTAGAGAGAACGCCTCACGCAATGCACTGCCACATTCCGTGGAAGCCCAGAGTAGAGAATTACTGTCTGAGTCCTTGACAGTCAGAAGCCCCTCGGTGTTACGCTGTGGGGACAGCAGCAAGGTCTTAGGAGGCCAGGCCATCCCGCGGCTGAATAACAATCTGGTGACTCTTCCTGTCAGCTCTGGGGCCTTCACACACAGACAGCTTCTCTTCCTTGGGGCACTGGGAGCTGAGCATCTGGAGAGCAGCAAACTTAATTAACTTTAAGCAAAGGGGGGTGGGCACAGCAGAAGAAATAATGGTCATAAGTCCCAAACTTCCTAATTAAAATGCAGAAGGCACTGTGGGTCACACATACAACTCAGCAAGCTTATTCATGGACTATGCCTTCCATTTGAGTTTCCACAGTGGGTCTATACAAAACTGATCCTTGACCCAAAAAGGGAGACAAAGGGAAAGGAGCTAGTTTGGGCTCCACTGGCATTCAATGCATCTTTAAACCCACGAGGGAACTCCTTCCTTCTTTGATCTCATGTAACGTGGGCTGGGCTTCCAAATTAAATGCCTTTCTATTCAGATCTATAAGGAGCTTTTCAAAGATCAAATATGTCTGCAGACTCAATTGTTCCAGGGACCGATGGGATTTTAATGATATTTTCTGGCACTCCTTCCTAGCTGAGACTAGCTGGGGATTGCAAGCAGTCCCCAGGCAGGTGAAAGAGTAGAGGAACTGGTATTTTTAGCCTTTCTGCCTTCCTAGCTCTGAATGCAAGCCTGGTGCAGAAAAGGTCTGGGTGACCTAGGGAGAAGGGTTATGACATTCCTGGAAAAAAAACATGGGTTTCAAAGTCAGACAGACATGGTTTGGAAAGCCAGACCTGTCACTGACCAGGTGTGTAAACTTGGAAACCACTGCTCCTCTCTGACCCTCAGTTTTCTCACCTATAAAATGGTCATGATAATAACCTCATATGAGTCCAAGTGAGGACTAAATGAGATAATCTGTAACACTCCCGGCACATGCTTGGGACACAGTAGGAACTCAAACATCATAACTATTTTTTCTATAAGCCACAATAATAAGCCAGCATGTTCCTATACTGTCCAGACCCTACAAAGAATCATAGAAAGCCTAGAATTGTTAAAGCTCTGCCAAACTGTTAAGACCTCATTACAAGTATTAAGATGATTTTTTTATTTATTCAGTTATTCAGCTACAAAATTAATACCCCATATTTATACATTTATTAAGCCTCTTGTAAATGCAAAAAAATTGTACCAGCCTCTAGATAAAGGGAAGAGAGATATTACTAGGCCTTCCTTATGGAATTTAAAATCCTATTGCTGAGCAAATGATGTGATCCTAATATTTTTTAATATATTCTGAGCTATTAAAGCTTTTATAGTTGAGATATAAATTCTCAGGCCATTTGTTTAATTTTGAAATGCACAAAATGATACGTAAAAAAAAAAAAAAATCCCAGTCCTCACTCTTTAAAAATGTCACGTTACATAACTAATAAGGAAAACAGAGATGAGAAGATTCTCACATGTCATTTCATTCTATTCACAGTGGAAACAAATTTAGTCTGAGTGAGCCTAAACACAAATACAGAAGTGCTTCAGCCAAGAAGACTTTAACTGCTGGAAAGGGGGGAAAACATGAGGTATTTTAGTTTACAGTGATCTAAACAATGACATTTGCCTAGCTTTGCTGGTTTTTCCTTTCCTTCTCTCTAGGTTACATCCACATAGACACAGAAAGAGTGAGGACATATATGATACAATATCCATGTCCTGCTGATCTGCTTCCCATCCAATTTTTTCATAATTATAACAAAATAATGACATTAACAGCAGTTAAGACAGAGGTATTCCTATGGTCCAAGCACTATCTATACATTTTCTTCTTGAAGCCCTGCAACAACATTATGGCTAAATAATTGTCAAAACCAAATGACCAGGAAGGGATGAAGGCAGGGGCGGGTGGGATTTTAACCTGTTGCATAAGACGCTTGTGCTTGGCTTTTCCAAAGTACCTACATGAGTATCAAAAATATGGGCAAATAAAAAACAACCATTTTTTCAGATTCCTAAGTATGGTGAGGCTTAATAAATATTAGGGGTTTTTTTTCATTTTTATTTTTGAGAGAGAGAGAGTGAGCAAGCCAAGGACTGGAGGAGATAGAAAAAGAGAGGGAGAGAGAGCATCTTAAGCAGACTCCATGCTGGGCACAGAGCCCAACGCACCTCAATCTCACAATTCTGACATCATGACCTGAGCTGAAGTCAAGAGCTGGGCAATCAAACAACTGGGCCACCCAGGCGCCCCCATGACGATGATTACTTGGGAGTCAGCGATGTGTCTCCTAGAATTATAAATTTAGCTCAGGAATCAGTTTTCAGCAAATGCTAAATGTGATGCTGAGTGTTTTTACTGTCATTGTTTTTTGGTGTTTTTCTAAAACAGATCTAGTGACTTTATATGATCAGTAGTATTATTAGTATTGTTATTAAGTATATAGATTATACCAATTTTTGACAAATATGACAGAGGATGTATAGAATTCAGTATTTGGTATTGAATGGGTATCAAAATAAGCATGTGATATGGATGGTATCAGGTGAGTGTAACATTAGCAGTCAACATTTACTTAGTGTCTACTGTTTACAGACAAATCCTAAGAATTCTAAAAATATCTTTATGTTACCTTATAATAAGGCTATGATTATGCCCATTTGAGGATAGAGAGTCTGCCACTCAGAGAAGTGAAGGAACTCATTCAAGGCCCTCATTGGTACATGAGCAAGTGGTCATTTGAAGCCACTTCTACTTGCTCAGAGTGAAGCAACCTGGAGCTATGTCCTGGCAACCTCTACCTAGGAAGATACAAGATTATATATGCATATGCAGTGGTCCTCTAGAAACTGGAGAATAAAGAAGTTTGGGATGCTATCATTACGCCTTCTATAATAGTCTCATAGAGAGGCTCTACTTCGCTAAGAGAGCCCATGCTTCCCATGAACTAGGTTCAGCATTAAGGAAGTCTCGCGCAGTACATACTCATGCTATGAGAAAAACTGAGCTCCAGAAATAGCAGAATGGGACCTCAGGGAATAAGCTGACTCAAAGTACACAAACAGCAGGAAGGGACCTTGTCTTCACTGCTATGTCACACTGATTCCTTTCATTGCCTGTCTGCAATCTGCAGAGTAGCAGCCACACTTAGTAACCCAGAACACAAGCTCTGAAATTGGGCAGATCTGAGTTCCAGTCCCGACACTTATAGAGCATATAATCTTGGTCCAGGGTTTAATTTCTCTGGGCCTCCATTTCCTTATCTGTAAAATGGAGCTAATGGTGTTTACTCCATAAGGGTTTGCCAGGATAAAAAGAAAAAGGTGGAGGTACCGGATAAACCATTGTACCACCACCCCTGGACCTTGACAAGCATGCAACAGGGGCAGCTATGACTGAGAGAAGTGGCTTTCACACAGGGATAGTGTCCCCTGAGATACCTAAATACAAATTCCTGATAAACACTTTTAAGGACAAAAATTGAAGGAGGAAAAATGTCCAAAATGCTTTCTTTTTTCTGTTAGTTTTAGGCTTTGCTGAAAGCCTTTGAAGATTCCTAAGGAGGAAGGCCAGGGAGGAGTGGGGATCTGTACTGGGAAAATGCATTTCCTTTAGTGGCAGGAGCACCTCCATGCCCAGAACCACACCCTGTCAGGGAAACCGGCTCAGGCGGGCTCATAAAGCCCCTGGATGTTCAGTAATTCTCCAAAGCATGACAACAAGCCTGAGAAAGGGATGCAACTGAAAATAGCCAAGGAGGAGGCCCAAGGGGCCGTAGAGTCTCCAATGCTGAGCAGGTTTTCAGTCACCTCACCTGCAGTGGCCCTAGCAGCTTCTCCCACTAATAAGCTACGTGGCAAAAATAATGCTGTCAGCAGAATGTAAGGGAAGTAAGCCCAGGGTAAAATAATGATTCCATTCTTCTCCTAAAGGCACACAGTCCTTTACAGGCATCACATACTGTGTTCTTTTGAGGCTGGGGGTTGACAGGTAACTTCAGAGGGAAGAAAAGAAGAATTTGCTCAGTCTGTGAGACTATGCATAGAGGAATAAGTCGGGGCTGGCAAACTGGCCTGTGGATCTAGTTCAGCTGCAAAAATCAAAATGTGACATGCGCAAGCCCCTCCACCTCTGAGTCATTGGTCTCAGTTTCTTGGAATTTGAGGTGAAGGGGTTCTGAGAAGAAGATGAGCTCCAGGAAGAGGCGGACTGCTGAAACCTTTGTCCCCAGAGTAGTGCCTGACATACAGTAGGTATTGAGAAATCAAATGTGGCTGTTGTTAAGCTAGAAGAGTTGGTAAGGTCCTTTGCTTTGCCAGAGACTCCATTCTATGAGCCGATCCAAGAAGCTGTGATTCCAAAACCAGCCATGTAATTCTTTCAAGGAAATGATGTTCCCTCCCCAAATCCAGGCTAATGGTACATGCTGCCTCCCCCGGACCCCCACCAGGCAAGGATACCCAGCCCAGAGCTGAGTGACTGCCTCCCAGAATCCCAGGGCTATGAGGGACAGTCAGGCCCTTCCTTCTCTGAACTACCAGCATGGTATCTCCCCTGAATAAGGCAGGAGTGTTTGGAGGAAACCTGACAGTCTAGGGGATATGGTCCCACTCTCCTGTCCCTTGTTTACAAAGTTCCTTTCATCCATTGTCCAATCTGGTACCCCCGGGAGCCCTGCGGAAAGGGAAGCGGGTGGCTTAGCCAGTGTAGTATGGTGAACCCGAATCTCAGACAAGGTATCCACTCCACCAGAGCTCATTCACTGTAAGCCGACGTCCAGGAGCTGAGCCTGGAACTTCTAACTCTAAAGACTGAGCTATTAACACCATTCTGTACTAAGAGACTGTGTAATCAATCTACCTGTGCCCAAACAGGGCCTACCAATCCTGTGTCCTGCGCACAGTAGTATTAGTAATAAGCAGGACTAACTGCCACTCATATTACCAGCTTACTACATTTAACCCTTGAACAATGTGGGGGTTAGGGACACTGACCCCCAAAACTTAATGCTGAGAACCTACTGGTGATCAGAAGTCTTACTGATAACACAGCCAATTAACTTATATTTTGTATGATTTATGTATTACATAGCATATTCTTAGAATAAAGTAAGCTAGGGAAAAGAAAATGTTATTACGAAAATCATTTGTCGTTATAAAAAACAACCCACTTTATAAGTGGATCCACATAGTTCAAACCCTTGTAGTTCAAGGGTCAATACTATATCCCAGGCACTGTTCTCAGCACATGGCATGTGCTGAGAACCCACTTAATCTACCACAACGATGCTGTGAGGCAGGACAACTCTGATCCCCAGGTGAAAAGTGAGTGAGCTCCCAGATCTGAGAGTAACTCACCCAGGTTTAGGACGGGAAGGAGTGTGTAGACCATGAGGGTATTATTAAGTCCTTCTCTTACCCAAGGCCCAAGAGGTAGAAGATCAGGGGAGGTCATGGTTTACAAAGGGCTCCTCTGCCTTCGGCTCACCAGAGTGAGGCTGAGGAGCCCAAAGGCACTGGCCTGTGGTTGGGGATAGAAATGGGGCAGGTCCCTGTCATTCTGGGTTTGGGGCTGCCGACAGACACCACAGGGTTGGTTACCCTTTCCCCCTAGAGACCACAGGGTGCGTTCCTCTTTTCTATTTTTAGCAGCTGTGCCCTTTTATTTTGCCAAAAGGCGTCACACTGACGAAGGCAGGGCTGGGAACAGAGCTGCCTGGGTAGTTAGCAAGAGCCCTACTGTCACTAGTGTGTCTAAGGGAGGATAAGACCACCAATGGTGGGCAGGAGGAGACAGGGCCTTCAGAATAATTTCAGCCAGACTCAGACTTACTAGTGTTTAAGTGCTTATGAAGCACCAAACAGTGTAGTAGCTCATCAACTCAATCAATTTACTGAGCACCTATTCTGTGCCAGATGCCAACCTGGCTATTCAATATTTATCTATCATCTATCTATCTATCTATCTATCTATCTATCTATCTATCATCTATCATCTATCTATTTATTTATTTATTTATTTATTTATTTATTTATTTATTATTTTGTTTATTTATTCATGAGAGACACACGAGAGGCAGAGACACAGGCAGAGGGAGAAGCAGGCTCCATGCAGGGAGCCCAACGTGGGACTCGATCCCAGGTCTCCAGGATCATGCTCTGGGCCAAAGGCAGGTGCTCAACCGCTGAGCCACCCAGGCATCCCTATTTTTAAAATACCATTGATCCTCTATAAATATTGGAACTATAAGAGGCATCATGAGAATGAATTGTACTGGTTATGATAAAAATAATATTGATTGAAAACTTTAAAATTTTTTCTAAGCACATTATATTTAGTACCTCCTTGAAACCTCATGACTCTAACGAGATTGGTACTATCATTGTTTCCACTTGGCGGATCATAAAAGTGATGCCCAGGGTGGTTCAGTAAATCAGCCAGAATCGAGTAAATGGCAACTACTAGACCCTGGATACAAAGCTAACTAAAAGTCAGCCCTGGCCTGAGGGAAGGTTCAGGAACTGTAAGTTATTCACCCCTTTGCAACAATCTTGTGTGAGATAAGTAGTATCACTGTTTCTATAGGGGCTCACATATGTTTAATTTCAATTTTAAGTGCTCAAGGGGCAAACCACATAGGAAACACACATTGTTTTATAAAGCAGGAACTGTATGGCACAGCAGTTTTTCATCAGCTGTTAACTGAAACAAGGACCTTTCCCAATGCCTGAATCATACATAAAAGCATATCTAATCCACTTAAAACGATTCCATTTCACTTGAAACTGAGAGCCAAAGTGATTGTTCAGGTCCCACTGCTAGCAAGTGGCAAACCCACTCCATGCTCCTTCTACCAAACTCCACTCGCAAGGAGACTTACAGGAAAGCTTATCTTTTAAGTTATCTCTAACACTAATGGTAAGCCTGCTGCTGAGGACTCTTTGGGGAAGGCAATTATTGATCCTCCACAGCCTCAATATGCATTTCAGAGTTGTCTGACCAAACCTGAAAACCTGCCAAAGCCAGGCCCTTGTTTTGGCTCCCTGTGCAAATACTGACAGAAGAAGGATGTGTCTGTTGAAGGATGGAGATTTAGGATCTGTCTGGGGTGCGGTTTGGATGCCTGAGGTGGAGTACTCCACATATGATGGAGGAACCTGCGTCTGTGCTGTTATGTCCTTGCAAAGAAGGAAATGGAAACACTCTATGTGAGTGGGTTTCAGGCTAGCAAGTCACTGAGGAAGTTTGGAAAACTTCAGAGATGTTCTCATCTTTTGAGAGAGATTTAAATCTTGGATATACTCATGACCCACTCTCTAACTGCCTTAACCAAAGACACAAGTTTTGAGTGGATATACCTGCCCCCTGAGATATATGTGGCTGGCACTCAGAAAGCAGATGTCCATGTCAAGTTGTGACATCGGGCAAATCATTTTAACTTTCTGGCTCTCAGTTCCCCAATTTTTTAAAAAAAGAAATATACAAAAATTAATCTTACTGTAATCTTTTGTGGAGCCGTGGGCCCCTCTGAAGCTAATATTTCTAGATCCTCTCCCCAGAAATATGTAAATTTTTGATACATAAGTTTGCAGATCCCCTAAAACCCAGGAGTGGGCCCCCAAATGTATGTGGATCCCAAGTTTAAAGATTTCGGTCTAAATTACCTCTGCAATCAATTCCAAAAAATGCCTTATTTTTAACAAGTATAAAGTTTGGGATTTCTTATCTACATAGGCAGCATCCACTCTTGCTCTTCCACTGTCAGTGACTGAGCAGCTTATGGCGGAGTCTAAAGGAAGTCTCTTGGATTAATAGACGTATGCCCAGAGCTAACAAAGAGCCTAGATCCTTCAGAACTTCCCTTAAATGCTTACCTTTGTAGAAGGATAAGTGAGAAGAGCTGCTCCACCAGGCTCAGAGAGGGTGTAGGATTACTAAGCTAATAACTTCTAGGGGTAAGGGACTCCTTGATGCCAATTGATTGTTGCCAGGAGAATGTAATCACCTACTACCTCCCTATATTTCTGAAGCATTTACTTTTGATAATCTTTGCTACAGAAGCAGGTATCTGTTTGCCTCAGTCAACTAATATTGCTTGAGTAATTACGATATGCATGTAATTGGGAAATACAAAGATGATTCTTTCAACTTTTCCTTTATATTATATGGAGTTCTCTTATTTGCTTTATTAATAATCCCAAAATTATTTAGGTCTTTGCAAGTATTATCTTGCCACTTGCTGTTTCTTCTGATTCTTCTCATGCCGTCCTGTTTCCATGTGTATTTCACGTGTGTACATGTGTACATGTCTGTTTGCTGTGAATTTGTGTTCCTTGCTAATGCAACTTGAGGTTGCATTCCCTCAGAGAATAAGTGTATTTCTTCTTGTAATCACCTGGGGATATTAAAAATTGGGGACTCGTTTAATCAAAATCTCCTTTTGAGGCATTTTTTTTACCCTACAGACAAAGTGAATTCTGCTACAAGCTACACAGAAGTGTTTGTGTATTCTGTTTATTTCATTTATTCAGTGGGTGTTCCATCCTGAGCAGTGGGTTTGTTTCTCATTCTTTCTTGGTTTGAAGCTATTGCCCTTTAGGGATCCCAGGAGCGGAAATCTCATATTAGATCCTCATATGTAGATGAATTGTAGGCTCTATCACCTATCTCTCCTGCAATCCCAAAAATGGAAGCACAACATCACCATTTTTCTGGAGATGCCTTCTGGGGTTACTCCTTATTGAGAAACTATCATGTGCCAGAAATGTTGTGGGACACAGTAAGCCCGTATTTCTTTAACTTTCACAAATTAGATGTTCACTGTCCACATTTTTCAGAGGAGCAAATGAGATTCATTACATGTGGATATCTATGAGGAATTCATCAGCAAGTCATTTCTTGGCTGCTCTGACATGCCACTGCATCCCGTGTACCCAGGTTTACCTTTGCTTTTCCTCTCTTCCTCTCTACAGCTTCCTCACCTCATATGGTCTTAGTTCACTTATAATTACTTCAGCTTAGGAAGTGATATGTTGCGCACTTGCATGGGTGCCTAAGTTTTCACTGACATCTCCAAAAGGTTATATCTCATTTTTAAAAATCCTCATCTTAAAACCATAATCCAGAATTAACTTCCCCCAACATTTTAAGTATTCCTGTAATCTATGCAAGCCTACCTGAATTTCCGTCTTGGACCAGGAGCATTACCATCAGCAGCAGCTTGTTAGAAATGCAAATTCTTGAGCCCGCTTCTGACCTACCAGATCAGAATTTCTCAGCCTGGAGCCCAGGAATCTGTGTTCTAACAAGCTCTCCAGGGAAAAAGAAAAGTCATGATAGGTGTAGAAAAAGTTTAAGTAAAGACCAAGGCTGGAAGAGGTGATGGGACATGAGAATAATAAGTCACTCAGTTTGGCAGGATCTCCTCCTTGGCAGGGCCAGATCATTTATGAGTTGACAATTCAATTACATTCTTCTTCAGTCTCTTCATGTTCCATTAGAAAATGGAAAGTAATGGAGACAGAACAGCCTTGGGGTAAGTAATGAGTTCTTTCCTAAGATCCATGGCAATAACACATAACACTGTCATTGTGCTCTGCAAAAGGAATCAGGAGGATCCACAGAGGCAGATGCTAATATTAGCCCAAAGCTTGGAATCCTACTGATGCATTTTATGGCCCTGTGTTGGCAAGGAGGTTGTGGAAGTGAATTTTCACAATTCGATTCAGAAGACTGTGGGAGAAGCTTGCCAAGTGCACAGATGCAGGGGGTGTTAATTATTCTCATGGACAAAGCACCTGAGAACTTCATGTGAATTATTAAAATGCTGTGTTCGCTTATTGTATTTGAATATCAATTGACTGGATTTCATTGATCTTTACTTCAGGACTAAATAATACAATTTCTACTTATTCCCTGTCTCACAAAGCTGCTCTTGCTGTTGCCTTTATTGAATTAGACAGTATGGAAATTTGGAACAGCAATATTTCTGCACAAATACAGACACTGAGGATTTTTAGAAATAGATGGTAGGGCAAAGAAGTGTTAAGTTTGTGTCAGTGACTGTTCCTTGAGGAAATAATGTCATCAGTTTTCCCAAGAAATGCTATCCTGATGCACTACTTATACAACACCAAAGGAAAGCACTCGTGCAGGGACACCTGGTGGCTCAGTGGTTGGGCGCCTGTCTTTGGCTCAGGGTGTGATCCCGGGGGTTCCGGGATCGAGTCCCGCATCAGGCTCCCTGTGGGGAGCCTACTTCTCCCTCTGCGTATGTCTCTGCCTCTCTCTCTGTCTCTCATGAATAAATAAATAAAATCTTTAAAAAGAAGAGAGAGAGAGAGAGAAGAGAAGCACTCATGCAGTTAAAAGAAGACTTTCCTGGAAGAAAGATGGGGACACGGGATGCTGTGGCATGTTCAGAGCTGCCAAGAAATGACTTGGGATGAATTCCTCATAGATATCTGCATGTATTGAATCTCATTTGCTCCTCTGAAAAACATGGACAGTAAACATCTGATTGTGAAGATTAAAGAAATATGAGCTTAAAATATCCCACAAAATTTTTGGCACATGGCTCAATAAGTGGAAGCTTTTGTTCTTGTTAATGAATCAAATGTGACCAACCAGGGGCCAGACACAGACCATGGGGCCGATTGCCTACTGCTTTGATCTGCCCAGTGCCTGGTCCTCCTCCTGCTGATTATTTGTCAGCTCTATTCCCGAAATGATTCCTTCTGAATTACACAGTTTTGGGTTGGGGGGAGATTTTCAGGTCCTTGTCTTTTCCCTGGTGAGAGGCTGCAAGACCAGGCTAGCCCAATGAGATGCTTACTTGCTAGTCAGTAAGGCCTGTGCATAAAATAGGCATGAGTTACTGCTCCCAGGTTCCAAGAGCATCTGTGACTTTTGTCCATTCCAAGCAGTTTAAGTGGTTCAGCCTACTATTTGGGGTCCAAACATTCCTAGACAATTATCTCACAACATTGTAAAAGGATTAATGTATATCAAGTACTTAGCACGTGGCCTGGCATGCACTCAATAAATGTGAGTTACCCTATTTCTTCCATATTAAGGTACACCTTTTTCACATTTTAAATGTCTCTGAAAATAGAATGAAGTTTACAGTCGATGTAGACAATTAACGTGGTATTACTGTTTCCTTTTTTTCCGAGAGGATGTGATTAAACAGCTTTTTTTTTATAATTAAGTATTTAAAATTTGACTTAATCTAGTACCACTATTAACCTACAGAATTAACAAGGATTCGCTCTATATTAATTAGTAAGTTTACCAAATTAGGCTTATAATACGTACCTTCCTTCAAAGGATTTTTCTTGCTTTGTTTTTGCCTTTGTTTGTTAGTAACTGGAATAAAAATAGCCTGCTTTTAATAAGAGACTATTTTATGCAGCTAACATTTTAGATCCACCGATAATGATAAAAATCAGAAATAAACCCTGTCAAACCCTTCAAAGTTTGAAGATTTGAGCCATTTATGCAGACACCAGCTATTACCTATGTGGGAATTAACAAAAATACTCTTTTCATGTGCCTGATGTTAGGGAATCAGGGCTCAATTTACTTTTCCAAGATATCTGGGCTTGCCCCTGTTAAGTCTCTCTGTGCCAACCAGATGGGGGGGTACCTATGTCCCCAAAGCTTGCCATCCACCAGCAACACTTTTATTCTTTTCATTGGAAAATGGCTTCTCTAAACAGAGTTAGTAGTGTATAATCATTTTCACAAACCTTCAACATCTATTGTTTGCCTAATATATTCCAGGAATTGTTCTCGGTCTGTGGTTTATAACCCATTAGCGGGTTATGGCCAACATTCTTTAAAAGAAATAGAATAAAATAGAATAGAAAAATATCACAGCACATCACAGATAGTAAGAATGTTGTTTCATGAATTTTTTCCCCCCTGTAGGTTCAGGGTGTTGCTGTGCAGCATGGTCAAAACATTTAAATGGCACTGTGGTTTCACCCTAATGGGAAAGGCAGATAGAAAACAACAAGCAAACAAAGCATAGGTCAGAAAGGGATAAAAATTGTGAAGAAATACTGCAGGATAAGGTGTAGAGTGCTGGGGCTCAAGGCTCCAGTTCTAGATAATGGGAAGGAAGGGCTCTCTCATAAGGTGACATCTGAGCAGATTCTCAGAGAAGTGAGAGAGTAAACTGCTTAGATATGGAGGGCAAGTTGCTGCAGGCAAGGAGCAGTGCAAAGGTCCTGAGGTAGAGGTAATCTAGGATTACTCTGTTTCTATTCTGAAAACAACAGGAAGGAGGCCAAGGTAGCTGGAATGGAGGGTGTATGGGGTAGGTGACATAGGTAGAAGAAGAAGTCATAAAGGTCACCAAGTGCCCATAGTATAGATCTCACAGTCAACAGAAAGGACAGTGGCTTTATCACATGAGATGAGGAGGCTTCCAAAGGCTGCCGCCCAGCATGGTTGAGCATAAGAGCTACTCAGACTCCTCTCTGCCTGAGACCCTAGATATCAACTCCCCTCACGTGATTCTTACTGCCTCCTCTTGGTCGCATCAGTCTCTCTCTGTCCAGGGTGTCAGTTCTTCGAAGGAAATTTAGGTCTGTGTGTCTGAGTGTGGCTATGGAGACAGATGTGGAAGCAGATGTTCACCCATCTTCACCACTGGGCCAAATTTAAATTAAGGCCACCAGCAAGCATCTCGATTCTCTGCATTTCTCTGCTCGCCTGCCTGTTGCTAGGTCTCTACCTTTATGGCCTTCTTCCCTCAGCCTCTAAAATGTCCATCGTGTTGGACCTGGCAATCCAGCTCTTCCCCTTAGGTTTCATACTCCATTCAAACAACAAAAACCCAGCAGTGAACACAGAATTTTCCTTCTAAGTCACAACTGATTATAGGCCACTTACAGGGTTGTCCCTACAGGGTTGGCCTCAGTATCCACCAGGATGCAGAGAATGTGGGAGGCATGGCAGGGCTGCTACAAGGAAGTGGCACAGCTAAGATCTAACTGCACCTCGTTCCCTCTCCTGTGCTCCAGGCATTAGGTGTGCCTCTCTAGATGCATCTCTGTTGCGGAGTGGGCAAGTAGATGGTTCCAGGCACTGAGGAACGTTCAGATAAGTGGCTCACACAGCACTCCGCACTCCAGAAGCCATGGTTTTCTCTTCTGGGACCCAGTGATTTGCTAGACCTTGTGCAAGTCATTTCTCTTCTGAATTTTCCATCTAGGACAGCTGGACTTTGCCCAGACATTTGAGATGAACTATCAAATGATTAAAAAGTCGGCCGTACAGAACAACACAATCGAAGCATGTGTTTTCACACCCTGATCCCAATACTACAGAGCAGATTTCCCTCTTCCCTTCTTCCTTCTCTCCTAAACTCCACAGCTCTGCTCTCCTCCCTCAGGGCATTTTCCCTCGTGGCTCTGGGGATGCTTGTGTAAAAATAACAAAGGCATGCGAAGCATGTGGGCCGCCCAGGTGTGAAGTCACCAGTGTTGTGCGCAGGTATGACTGCTGATGAGCGGCCAGGAGTAACATAGCCACACTCCTGAAGCTCAGGCACTGGCCCACACTGAAACCACGATAGAATAGCCCATGGACGGGGGACGGAAGTCGGAATCCCTCACTCAACCACTGACTGCAAAATCTGCAAGTGAAGGATGCCCAGGGCAGTTGGGGGGGGGGTGTCCACCTGGCCTCAGTGGATCTTTCTGAAATAGAAGGAGAAACCAGAGGAAGAAGAGACTTGCCTTTGTGGAGTATTTCTTGCCTCCTGAACTACTCTTTCAAGTGCCTTGCTTATCATTAAACATTAATTTCCCTAGAAACTGGAGCTTTCACTTCTTGGAGCAGCAGCAATTAAGGGCAGCTCTGGCTGGGTGGCTCCGACTTCCCAGCACGCCTCTGTGGGCTCTGTGGCCTTTCCTCAACAGACAGCCTTGCTCATTTACAAGCCACGTTATTTTTCTGGGAAACACAAGCTGAATCCTGCCCCAGTGCAAGAACCTGGGTCAGACCCGTAAACGGGATTCTAGTAATAAACAAACTGGAATTGTTGAGAGGAAACTACATTTTGATGAAGCCCCCCCTCCCCTGGTGATCTCCAAGGAGGGCATCTCATTCTCCCCAGGAGTGTGCCTTTTTTTTGTTTTGTTTTTGTTTTTGTTTTGTTTTGTTTTTTATAGCTCTCCGAGCTGTCCTGCAGGTGTGGAGCACAGGGACAAGTGATACTTCCTTCTCCGCAGCATTAAAACTCCAAAGGGCCGCCTATGCCTCAGAAGCCCGGTCTCCTTCGTAGCAGCCACCTGTCTGTCTCTCTCAGGAAGGGACCAGGTGTCACACATGACGGGCACAGGACAGAGCGGTGACTTCACTGAAGTCAGAGTGAACCAGATGTCTAGGCTCAGAACACAAGCTCTCTTCCTTATTCTTGTTTTATCTGGCAATCTCCATGATCATCACCAATTCATGTTTTATAATAAACCAAACACTGAAGGCTTTGTGATCTTACGTGTCACTTGCAGCTCTGAAAGATTATGAACCTGCCATAGATAACCCGGGACAGGTGGAATGAGTACCCTCGGTGAGAGATTGTCTTTGCCTCCGTGAAGGCTGCTCTGTTGATTCTCAATTACCCCTGTAAATAGAGGGGAAGGGATAATAAAAACACGAGATAATCAGAAAGTCATTAATAGCGTACAAGGATTAGTCTCCACGGATATTTGCTGCAGCATTTTCACAAGGAAAGCCTTATCTCTTTTCTCTCCAGGGATTCCAGAAGTTAATAGAAAGGCAGCTAGTCTTAAAAAAAAAAAAAAAAAAAAAAGACTAGAGCTGCCAAATATCCCTCACTGCAAAAGAACACCAGAGATAGAAGATAGAAGCTGACAAAAGATGACACTGTTACAAATTGTTCGACTTGTGGAAGGATGGCCCTGTGTAACAGCCTGGCTGGGCGGGAAGGCCCGGCTGATTTCAAAGCCATGTCGATGGGCCCCAGGGCTGGTGGGACCAAGGCTCACCCTCAGATACCTGAGAGGTCCCATCAGAAGCACCAGAGGCCTGGAGAGTAGACAAGGACATGCACCAAACCCAGATGCAAACCTAGTTACTGAGAACATATGAGACTCTGATTCATTGGGTAGAAAATGCCAGACTGGACAGATCAGAAATCCCACTGAGAGCAGCAGGGAGCCAATCAGAGATGTTTGCATCTGAGACTCAGCCTTTGCAATTCCTATCTGGGTGACATTGGGTGACACTGGGCAGGTCACTTATCCAAGCTTTGGCTTCTCCTCATGGCTGTTACAAGGATGCAGTGAGTCAATATGGAAGAACAATTTATTTTTTTAAAAGATTTTATTTATTCATGAGAGACACACACAGAGAAAGAGAGGGAGAGAGAGAGAGACAGAGATGGGAGGGGGACAGAGACACAGTCAGAGGGAGAAGCAGGCTCCATGCAGGGAGCCTGATGTGGGACTTGATCCCGGGTCTCCAGGATTACGCCCTCAGCTGAAGGCAGCGCTAAACCACTGAGCCACCCGGGCTGCCCTGGAAGAACAATTTAACGTAACCATTGGCACATAATATGCCCTTAATAGACATTCCCAAATATTCTTTGTTCTGTCAATATTACTGCCATCTTATGGCAAAAGGTGATTTTCCCATTCTTTGAGTGTGGACTACACTCGGGGACTTTCTCCTGAAGAGTACAATGTGGAAAGGGGAATAGTAGCCTTATAGTAAAGAAACTTGATGACCACTGTCTCAGCCAGGTGCTCGGCGGTAAGCCACGTTGGTGGTATGTACACTCCTTATGATGTGACGCTGTGGCTCTGAATCTCTGTGCTTCTCCTCCAAAAATTCCCTGACTCCAATACTACCATGAGCAAAACATCAAACAACTTCCAGGGAAAGGGACATTCTATTAAATATGAGACCAGTCTCTGGGAAACGGACAAGGGGTGGTGGAAAGGGAGGTGGGCGGAGGGATGGGGTGACTGGGTGACGGGCACTGAGGGGGGCACTTGATGGGATGAGCACTGGGTGTCACACTATATATTGGTAAGTTGAACTCCAATAAAAAATATACATTAGAAAAAAAAATATGAGACCAGTCTTCCTCAAAACGAGATAATAAAAAATAAGGAAAGGCTGAGAAACAGTCACAACCCAGAGGAGCCTAAGGAGACCTGACAACTAAGTGTAATGCAGTGTCCTGAATGGGATCCCAGACCCAGAAAAGTACATTAGGGAAAAAAACTAATAAGATCCAATTAAAGTATGATGTCTAGTTAACAGTAACATCAGTACTGGTTCATTGGCTGTGATTAAGGAGCTGTGCTAAAGTAAAATGCTAACAGTGGGGGAAATTGAGTGCAAAGTGTACTGTGCTCACAATCTTTCTATAAACATATTCTTTAAAAAAAAAAGGTTATTTAATCAAAAAGCAGAATCAGACCTCTAAATACAGAGAAAGAATGTGCTTGCCAGATGGGTGGGGGTGAGGTATAGGCAAAATGGGTGAAGGGGAGTGGGAGACACAGGCTTCCGGCACAGGGAATGGTGATACGGTAACAGTATGGTGTGGTGGCAGGTGGGAGCCACACGGGTGGTCAGCACAGCATAACACCCAGCGGTGGCGGTCACTATTGCTGTACACCTGAAATTATAGTAACACCGTGCATCAACTACGCTCAAAGGGGAAAAAAAATTAAGGTTACTTAAATAAAGAGGCTACAATGCCACTTGGCACAAGGGGTGTTTCGAGTAGCTCTTTACACATCAAAAGGGAGAAGGGGCACAGAGTAGACTTTACAGCCTCTGAGATCTAACACTAAACCAATGTAGGGCAACTTTGCCACTTGAAAAGCCCTCCCAGCCACTTTTTTGACATATCTGCTTTCTTAATGGTTGCCATCCTACCCCTTCTGGCCCTACAGGCCATCCTCCCAATACCAGCTTTCTCTTCCTTGCTCCTTTCTCCTCCTTGCTAGGCCACCTGCATAACTTACCTCTTTTCTTTTTAAATGTTTGGCAGGGAAGCAGCAAACAGGTAATCAATGCAACCCACAGGGAACTTTACACAGGCTTATACAAAAGCTCTGTTACCTTCCCGAGACAGCAACTTGGAAAAGTGACCTACTATTTATTGACCACGTACTCAATGCCAGACAACAGTCTACTCATTTTGCAAAGCAATTTCATTTAATCCTCTCCAACAGGGCACAAACAAGTTACTATTAATATCCCCATTTTGCAGACGAATAAACTGAGGCACAAATTATTTAAGTGACTTATGCAAGATCACACATGAATAACATATTGAAACATTATAAAGATAGAATAAAATTCAAAACCAGGGACAATTGGGTGGCTCTGTGGCTGTCTACCTTCAGCTCAGGGCATGATCCCAGAGTCCTAGGATTGATTCCCACATGAGGGTCCCTGCATGGAGCCCGCTTCTCCCTCTACCTATGTCTCTGCCTCTCTCTCTCTCTCTCTCTGTCTCTCATGAATAAATAAATAAAATCTTTTTTAAAAACCCTCAAAACCAATCCGTTTTGTATCCACAACCCAATAAGAATGAAACTTACCAAATGTCCCCATCTCTGCATAGAAAGTTGGACCTAAAATTCAACAATCATAGAATGATAGGTTTCCAATCAGTTGTCCCCTCACCTCCAATGTGGGATTCATAATTTAGAGCCTTTCTGATAAAGTCAGGAGGCAGCCACTTCAAAGGGGAAAGATGCATCTTCACTAATTGATAATTTTTTTAGCAATGTATTAGTAATTTACAACAAATATTTCTGACCTCCACCTCATCTCTGAATCTCGGTCACCAACTGCCCTATTTCTGTTTTTCACTTTGGGCCCAGCCTGGGTTTGAGACTGAAGAAAGACCAATGGGCTGTAGGAACCTGCCACCTCCATCACCTTCTTGCTCAAAATCGCTAAAAACTTAATGGATTGATTTTCACACTTTGTCAAAATCTCCCCATTTCAAAACAGCCTTTTGACAATGTTAGACATCCCTCCAGGTTGGGTAATCCTCATTCAAGCTGTCTGATTCCACAGGTAAAATGTCTACCGGGAGGCTTGCTTGAAAATAACAACTACAGCAATAATCATACGTAGGTTTACTGCACCAAGTTACACTAAGGAACCGGACTGGCTTGGAATTTTATAAAACATGTATTTCGTGCTAACAATAATGATCAAATAAGGGTTCCTTTTCTCCATCTCAGAGTTGAAAAAAATACGCTGAGAGAGGTTAACTACTTATGCAGAGTCACACAGGTGGTAAGCGCAGGAGGGGTTATTTGAGTACAACTTCACCTGATCCAAAGCCTGAGGATTTTCCCCTTGTGATCTTTCCTCATGGCCCGTGGCCTCTCGGCTGTTCTCTCTTCCCAGCCTCATATGCGGCTTCTTTCCTGGTGCCTTGAAATGGCCCCTTCTTCTACACATCCTCTCAAATTCAGGGTGTCCTCTTTCTCAGGTGATGAAAACCCCATGTGAGGTCAAGTAGGCCACAGGGGGAGCTGCCCGTGCAGCTGCCCCTCTAGCTCCTCAATACCCGCACTTCTACCTGGAGTCTCAGGAGAAGATCCCCACTAGTGATCCCCACTAGTGTCCTTCACTAGCTCAGCAACGGCTTGCAAGCCATTGAACTTCTGTGAGCCCTAGTTATTTCTTCTTCAAATGAACAGAATGCTGGCTTGTCCTGTCTACCTAACGTCTATGAAATCAACACTGATCATTTTGGCAAAAGTTTGCCAAGTGTAATTGCATTTTTTAAAAGATTTTATTTATTTATTCATGAGAGACACAGAGAGGGAGAGAGAGAGGCAGAGACACAGGCAGAGGGAGAAGCAGGTTCTTGTGGGGAGCCTGATGCAGGACTCCATCGCAGGACCCCGGGATCAGGCCCTGAGCCAAAGGAAGACGCTCAACCTCTGAACCCCCCCTGCCACATGCCCCTGTAACTGCATTTTAAAATAAGTTTTATGGGGTGGGGGTGACTGGGTGGCGGGCACTGAGAGGGGCACTTGACGGGATGAGCACTGGGTGTTATTCTGTATGTTGGCAAATTGAACACCAATAAAAAATAAATTTATTATTAAAAAATAATAAATTTTATGGCCAGCAAATATCAACTGTGCGGATTCCATGTAACAAGCACTAGGCTGAGCGCATCACGTCATGATTTTAACATTCATAGCAATCCTCGGATGCCAAGTATTACTGATGAGATCGCTGTGGCTCAAAGAGGACAAAAGACTTAAAAAATATAACCAGGAAGAAGCAGATATATCTGTATATAAAATATGCTCAAGTGGTTTTTAGATTGTGAAGAATGAGACCAAGAAATATAAAGTAGAATATACGGGTGGGTTTCAGATTCATAAATTCCTGTAAGAACCAACTATTATGCTAGGCGTGTGCCTAAAAATAGCTCATTATTCTTCTGGGTTGCATAAATAGCTTTCAACCTAGGATTATGACATGTGATCACTTCTCTATTACCTGGTTTACTCCCCACTGTGAGTTTCTGCAGCATAAAACGCATAGCTTGTTTCCTGTTCTCTCCTTAGCACCTAACATAGTACCTAACTGGAATCTTGTTGGGCAACAATAAAGACAATATAGTCATTAAAATTTTACTCATTCTTTTTAAGTTTTTTATTTTAATTCCAGTGTAGTGAAATAGGTGATGGGGATTAATAGGTGATGGGGATGCTCATGATGAGCATTAAGAGATGTATAGAATTGTTGAATCACTATATATTACACCTGATTCTATACTACACAATAGATTATAATCACTATAATCTATTTCACTGATTCTATACTACAGACACAAGAGAAAATATCCAAAGTAGAGAATCCATGTGATTAATCTCTGAAGAGGACGATATTAACATTCCTGATGTTATAATTAATATCAGTATTGATGCAATAAAAATGAAATTATGATCTGGGAAGCAAGAGACATTTGTTAAGGTAATTAATAAGGATAAAGATGCTGAATATAATACTAACACCTAATATTTATTAGCCAAAGAATCATACAAAGAATTTTTTTAGTGTGTATTTTTTTTTTTCATTTTCTCTCTACTCTTGTCCTAAGGGGATAATAACATCCGGCTCTGGTCATCACTACTGGGCAGATTATATGAGACTTATGTTATTGCTCTCTACATATCATACTTGAGAAAACTGAGCCTTAAGAAACTTGAAACCATTAGCCAAAGTTTATACATCTAGCGAATTGCAGACCTAGAAACCTAGAATGAGAATTCATGTCAAGTTCGAGATTAGAGTCTGAACTTTGACCACCGTGAACTCAGCCTCCCTGTGAGAGGGAAGCCCAACTCAAGGCAGGTGGGCCTGAGCTCCACCCCTAGCAGCAAAGATAAACCTGGACACCAGCATCCACCACTCAGCTTGCTGCCACTCCTTCCCTGGTGCCTTTTCCATCAAGTTCAAAATATTCTCTTCCTACTGCCTTTAAACTAAATTGGCCTGCTTTCTTCTTTCTCTTTTTAATGAGGCCTTTACTCCCACTCAAGCACCCCTTTACTACCTGCCTTTCTTCTGTGTTGTAGCTGTTGAAAAGTCACACCCAAGCAGCTGGAACATAGCCAGTGCCAGTGCCATAGGGTGACAGATGGTAGCGACACTTGTGGTGAGCATAGCATAATGTATGCACTTATCAAATCACTGTGTTGTACACCTGAAACTAATATAAATTGAACGTCCATTATACTCAAAAAAGGGAAAGAAAGAAAAACAGGGAAAGAAAAAAGGGAAGAGGAGAAAAGAAAAAAAAAAGAAAATTCACATCCTTTGGTCTTTAGTACCAATCAATAATCCATTTTAGGGAATAGATTTTCTCTCCCTTCATGCTTCTACACCTGTAATCAGCCTCCGAAGCTGGAATGCAGAAAGGCCAAAACCAAATCATCCGTACCTTTCACAAACACTGCTAAGTCAGCCACAGCAGCATGAGTGCTACGAATGCCCTACTGCAGACATTTGGTTTGGCAGCCAAACAGATAGTATAAGGGGCCCCAAAATAAACCATTTGTGAAATCAGCTTCTTCCTGACGTTGCTGACCAACAAGTAGCCCCAGACACTTCATTTCCCAGGACCACAATGCCCATGGCACTCTCAACACAGGGCGTGGCCTGGTATAACTGAAAGGGCAGCAATCTTAAAGCCCGAAGACCAGGCTGGCTATGTCTCTTACTGGGTACACAACCTTGGGCGGGTCATTTAACTTCTCTGAATCTCAGTGTCCTCAGACACGTAATGAAACATATTCTTCCTTTTTTTTTAAGACTTTATTTATTTATTCATGAGAGACAGAGACAGAGAGAGAGAGAGAGGCAGAGACATAGGCAGAGGGAGAAGCAGGCTCCACGCAGGGAGCCCGACGTGGGACTCGATCCTGGGTCTCCAGGATCAGGCCCTGGGCTGAAGGCGGCGCTAAACCGCTGGGCCGCTGGGGCTGCCCGAAACATCTTCTTCCTAATGTTACATCAGATGAGCCAGAAACCTAAAACCCATCCTTGTTTCTTCCCTCTTCCCCATCCCCACACCCAATCTGTCTGAATTCTGTTGATCCATGTCTTAAATAGCTTTCAGATCTCCTTGTCTCCATCCTCAACAGCTAGGTTAGTTCAGGCATCATGAGTTCCTCACTAGACTCACACTAGGTCCTCCTAGCCCATCTTCCTGTTCCTAGTCTAGCACCACCATCAATCCTTTCTTCTCACTGAAGATGGTGCACATCTAAATCATGTTGATCCTCATTAAAATCATTATATGACTCTCCATCATCATCAGAATAAAGTACAAAATTACCAGCCTAGGATACAAAGTCCTCCATGACCTTGATCTTACCTACTTATAACAGCAGGAATCTTTCAGATGCTAGTTCATTGAAACACCCTTCCCATAGTCTTACTCAAAAGGCAGAACTTTGCTTCTGAAACAACAGTGAAACCCTGGGCAAACCAGAAACACCTAGACCTGAAGGCTCACATCTCATTGGGAAGCAAATTCTCTCCATCTTCTGCTTTGCTTTCGTCCATAGTGACTTTATTCTCAATTAGACTCTTCCTAGTCAATAAAAAAACCCTGCTCCTTAACATTTTAGGCTTACCTGTTAATTATTTTGCAACCTCTTTGGAAGGGAGCGCCTTTCTCACAAATTTCAACACAAGGCAAAATCACAATGGTACGCCTTGGGTCACTGGTCCATCCTTTTACCGAACACTGTTCCTAACAGGAATATGGCTATGCAGCAGGCACATTCAGGAAGAAATGGACAGGGCCAGACACACCTGAACTACATGGCTTAATAATAGGGTCACCTACAAAAATCAGACTTACCATCAAAATAAGAAGAAAGGAATGCTAGAATGGCAAAAACAACTCCTATTTTATGACTTTTACCTACAAGAATTTCTCTCCTATTCCAGGCTTCAAAATCTAGTGACTTAAAAATACCACTTTATTCTGTTCCCTCTATTTACTTTGTTGGTTTTTGAGAGGTCAGGAATTCAGAAAGGGGCCAACTAGGCATTTCTTGGTTGGATTGTCATGTGGTTGCAGTGAGATGTCACCAGGACCCAAGTGGGCTAGGTGTCACAGATGGCTCCCTCATAAGGTGACCACTCATGCTGTCTGACGAGAGCTCAGCAGAGCTGTCAACCGAATGCCTACACGTGGCTTCCTCAGCATGACCATCTCAAAACAGATGGGCTTCTTACATGGCAGTGCACGACTACATGGACTGGCATTCCAGCAAAAAGGGGGAAGCCACCTCACCTTTTTTGGACCCAACCTGAGAAGTCATCTGGTGTCACTTTTCTGCATTTTCATCATTACAAGGCTTGCCAGGTTGCACCTTTGCACAAGAGGGGTATCAAATGATTTGTCGCCTACTAATCATTTCCTTTGTTCCATGAACACATTGCCACCATTTATACAACTTTTGCCTTTGTCAATGCATTTCTCTCTGTGTCGAGGGTCCTTTTTCTCTTCTTTGTGTGCCACACTCTACAGACCCTGCATGACCAACCCATTCCTACCACAAAGCTTTCATTCTCCTCCCTACCAGTCATGTTCATCGCCTCCTTTGGGCCTACCACATAACTTCTTTTATAATGCCTTTTCCTGATCTGACTGTTGACTTCATTTCTATGGCTGCTGTAAGCTCCTCGAAGGCAGGAACAGCCTGATTTCCCTCTGTGCTTCACATTGTAATTGTCACTCAGGGCCCTCAGTACCTGCTCACTGGATGACACGATCACATTACATGGCTAAAGAGCTTTTCAAATGTTTCAGTGCTATTCTAAGAAAATCTGTTATTATTTACAAAACAAGAGTGAGCCTTTTATTGAGGAAAATGAATAACATCTCATGGTAGCTTTCTGTCTGACAAATGCTAAATGGATAATCTATTTTACTGTCAAAAAAGTTATTTAAGTGTTTTTTTTGTTTCCTTCTCTTGATTAAGTTCTAACAATACCTAGTTGTTTGTCCTTTATACTTTACCTGTTATTTGGATCACTGTTTCCAGTTTTTATCAGTAAGTCACCTTTCCATTAACCTGTTTTATAAGGCCAATCCTTTACATTTTTCATAGTTTTGGACCTAATTTTTTTATCATCTAATTTTCCTGCACCATTATTTCTTATCTTTGATTAGTCTTTTATTTATTCAGTATAAATTTTTTGAGGACTTGAGGGCCTACTATGTGCCAGGCATTATAATGAGCCCTGAAGAATCAGTGAGAATCAAGTTGCAATCCATCTTCACAAGAAATTCAGTGCTCGGTGGAAAAAGAAGATGTGAAAGATGTTAAGTCAGAGAACTGCAGAGAAGAGTATGGGGTTGGGTACCTGTCCTGTCTGCAGTGAGGAGGAAAAACTCTGCAGAAGGAAACAGCAACCCACCTATAAAAACGAAAAGAAATCAGACTAATAAAGAAGGGGAAACTTCAACAAGAGAGAACCTCCTGGCCACAGGTATGGAGATAGGAAAGAACAGATGTGGGAAGAACAGCAAGCAGGTCATGTTCTTGGGGTGTAAAGTCTAACACAGAAAATGGCAAGTTTCTGGAATCTCGAGCTAGCAAAATTGTAGACTGTCTTGGTGTTCAAGTAGTATAGTTTCTGGAAATCTCTGACTAGCTGGGAAGCTGGTTATTTACCAAAAGAATTCAAGAAACAATTATGGGCATTTGGACTCAAGGGAATTTAAAGAATTGTAATGCTGCCATGTATCCAAGCCAAGTGGAATTGGCTGCGTCAGGGCCCATCCAGCCAATCGTCCTCTGCCCCACGGTGAGGTACCATGTGAAGGTGCTGGCTGACAGGGGCTTCAGCCTGGAGGAGCTCTGGGTGGCCGGCATCCACAAGAAGGTGGCGTGGACCACTGGCATCTCGGTGGACCCATGGCGGCGTAACAAGACCACGGAGTCCCTGCAGGCCCACATGCAGCGGCTCAAGGACTACCGCTCCAATCTCATCCTCTGCCCCAGGAAGTCTTTGGCCTCCAAGAAGGGCAACAGCTCTGCTGAAGAACTCAAACTGGCGACACAGCTGACAGGACTGGTCATGCCCATACGGAATGTCTACAAGGAGAAAGCCAGAGTCATCACAGAGGAGGAGAAGAACTTCAAGGCATTTGCCAGCCTCCACATGGCCTGTGCCAATGCCCGGCTCTTTGGCATCCAGGCAAAAAGGGCCAAGGAAGCTGCAGAACAGGATGTTGAAAAAAAAATAAAGTGCTATTGGCAACTCAAAACATGGGATATATATATTCCATTCCAATTCTACCTTTTACCACCTTGGGAGACTTGGGGAACAATTTATTTATAGATCTTCCTTTATCAAACAAGAATACATGATATTTCTGCCTATCTCACCATTTGTGGCAAGACCGCAAGTGGTGTAAGGAGAAGTTCCTTTTGTGGAAGAGGGTTACTTTTTCCCAGCCTGCTTCTCTGCCATTTCTAGTGGTGAGAGAATACTTAACCTTTCATTCTCTTTTGGGGACCAACTTCCTTTACCTCACTCCATGTGTGAGCATGAGACCCCTGTCAAGCCAGTCAGAACTATTTACCTGTGTCCATATTGAACCATGCAGGACTAAGCACACATCCCAATTTGGTCCACAAAAACCAAGTAGCTCCACCTTGTTCAATCAGGATAAATCTTATAATTCAGAAATAATTTAGTAGGAAGTTTTATTTCCAATGGAGCTACTGAGTCATTTTAGTTCAAACCAAAAACCACTAAAGGGCCATAACTAGTAAGGAAATGCCCAACAAAGAAGACCACAGAGGAAAATAGAGCAGAGCAAAGAGATGGATAACTATCATGTGAATGTCTGGCTACAGCTATCCTTAAAATACACTGCAGCTATTAATTAATTTCCATTTGTAAGTGACTTTTACTTTTGTTTCTGCATCTTAAAACATAAGGAGTACAAATTTATGAAGTTCTGCATATGATTTATGGTAATATAATATCTATAGATCCCCCTCCTATATCTGAATATATCCTTTACTTTTAATATTACATTCTGACTTTCATTTTCAAAACAATATCCAAAAGCTATAATTCAAGGAAACTTTCCGGGAAACAAATTAATTAGACATACTATATAATGGAGAAAATTGACTGATAATAATTATCACCAAGATATGTAATTTATGTCTTAACAGCTTTATTGAGCTATAATTTGCATATCATCAATTCATCTGCTTAAAGTGTACAATTCAATGTGCTTTGGATGTCATAGCCAAGAAATCATTACCAGATCCACTGTCATGAAGACTTTCCCCTGCGTTTTCTTCTAAGAGTTTTATATTTTTAGTACTTACACTTGTTTTCCTGATTCACTTACAGTTCAGTTTTGTGTATGGCATGTGGTAGGGGTCCAATTTCATTTTTTTAACATGTGGATATATCCATTTGTAGCATCATTTGTTGAAAAGACTAATCTTTCCCCATTGAATTGGCTTGGCACCTTTACTGAAAACTGGTTGATTATAGATGTAAGAGTTTATTTCTGGACTCCCAATTCAATTCCATTGTTCTCTATCTATTCTTAGTCCAGAACTGTATAGTTTTGATTATTATAGTTTTGTAGCAAGTTTTGAAATTGGAAAATCAAAGTCCTACAATTATGTTCTACTTATTCAAGATAATTTTAGCTAGCTATTCTGGATTTCTATATTTCCAAGAATGACTTACAATTTTTGCAAAAAATAAAGCTGTTTCCTGACCAAGATTACATTGAATCTATAGATCAATTTGGCAAGTACTAATGTCTAACAATATTATATCCCCTGACCATGAACATAGGATGTCTTTCATTTATTTACATCTTTAACTTTTTTCAACAATAATTTCTAGCTTTCAGTGTACAACTCTTGAATTCCTTTGACTGAATTTATAGTCTAGTATTTTTTGATGCATTTGTAAATGTACTGTAAAAGTAAAAAATTAATTTGGAATATCCATTGGAATTCATCTGGAATATTCATTAGTATATAGAAACACAATCATTTTCTTAAAAATTTTATTTTTAATTAATCTCTCCACCCAACATGGGGCTTGAACTTAGAACTCTGAGATCAACAATCACATGCTCTACTTACTGAGCAATCCAGGTGCCCCCACAATCAATCTTTATATATTCATTTTGCAACCTGCCACCTTGCTGAGCTTCTTTATTACTTATAATAACTTTTTAGTAGATCCCTTAGAATTTTCAATATATGAGGATCATGTCATCTGCAATAGAGATAGTTTTACTTCTTCCTTTCTGACCTAGAAGTCTTTATTTCTTTTTCTTGCCTAATTGTTCTGGCAAGAATCTCCAATACAATATTGAATAGAAATTATAAGAATAGTCATTTTTTTCTTATTCCTGATCTTAAGGGGAAAGAATTAAGTCTTTTATAGATATGGATTTTTTGGTAGAGATTTTTTTATCAGAGTGAGGAGGCTCTATTTTATTTCTTATTTGTTGAGACTATTTTTTAATCATGAAAAATTGTTAGATTTTAGCAAATGCTTGTTCTGTGTTTACTGAGCGAGATATATTCCTGACAGAATTATTAACTTCAAAGAGGAAAAAGTTCCTTGAGCATATAAGCAAGACAAAGTCACTATAAAGAAAGAAAAATCAAATCACCATGAGAAGTCTCAATATCAGTGTTTTATATCAGAAGAAAATGGAGTAACATATTTAACATACTCAAGGAAAGTAAATGTGAGCCACAGATTTTATATCTAGACAAACTGACTTTCAAGCATAAAGGCAAATGGCTATCAAAATACAAGAACTCAGAGTATAATGTTTCTATAAGCCCACATAAGCTTTGACTGTAATTAAAGCATAGACTTTAAAAATTATAACAAATCAATTTTAAATAAATTTTAAAAGTGCATCGTTTTAGAATTTAAAAACTCACCAAAACTAACTCTAGAAGAATCACAAATTACAAGGAGACCTTTACCCATTAAGGAAAGTAAACCTGTAATTAATAATTTATTCTTATACACACAGAAAATACCAGACTTCCAGAGAAGAAAAAAACAGTTCCCAACTCATTTCATGAAGGTAAGATAACCTTGAGATGAGGACAGTGAGAACAAGGAAAAGTAACAGCTAGATAAGCTTATGAATATAAATGTAAATGCACTAAGAAAATATTAGCAGTATGTAACTCTGGCACAAAAAAAAAAAAAAAAAACCATTGCCTAGGGCACCTGGCTGGCTCAGTCAAAAGAGCATATGACTCTTGATCTCAGAGTCATGAGTTCAAGCCCCAAGGTGGGTATAGAGATTACTTAAATAAATAACATTTTAAAAACTGCCTAATTGTGAGCAAGTTGTGTTTGTTTCCAGTAATATAGCAATAGTTTAATATCAGAAAATTAATCAATATATTTTATAATATTAAGAGATTAATAGGGAACAAAATAATTCATCTCAATACATGCAGCAGAAACATATTAAATACAATTTGATTCAATATCCATTCATGATAAAGCAATTAGCACAGAAGGAGTAGAGGAGAAGTTTCTTAATCTGATTATGGACATCCCTGTAAATACACTTTCTTGTTATTTAGTGTTAAAGGGAAAAAGCAAAGCACTAATTATTTAGATAAGATAGGATTATCTAGATTAAAAAAGAAATGATAATATACAAATGTGTTTTGTCAATTAAGAAGAGGGTTAATTGCACTTCTATTATTTATTATTATTTTATTCCTATTATTTAACTAGGAATAGTTAGCAAATACAATTTTTAACAGTGTAATATACTATTTTAGAAAGATTTAATTAAAGATATGTAATATTTCTAAAGAAAAATCCTAAAACCTTATTAAAAGATTAAATAAGATTTAAATAAGTATAGAAATAACTGAGAAGAATCCACACAGTAAAAATGTCAATTTTTCCAAAATTAATTTATAAATTCAATTCCACTTGAAACACCAATATTTTTTATGGATTTTGGCAAGTCAGGTTATTTTGTAGATTCCACTTATGAGTGAAATCATATGGTATTTGTCTTTCTCAGCCTGACTTATTTCACTTAGCATAATACCCTCTAAGTTTAGCCATGTTATTACAAATAACATCATCTTATCCTTTTTTGTGACTATATAATATTCCTCTGTGTGTGTGTGTGTGTGTGTGTGCATGCACGTGCACACGCACAGCATCTTCCTTATCCATTCATCTATTGTTGGACACTTAGGCTGCCTCCATTATCTTGGCTATTGTAAATAATGCTGCAATAAACATAGGGGTGCATGTATCTTTTTGAATCAGTGCTTTTGTTTTCTTTCAGTTAATAAGTCAGTTTTTTTCTTTAATAAGTCTGTTTTAAAATTATTTTGTAATGCAAAGTTCCAGGAATAGCTCAGAGAATTTTAAGAAAACTCAAGCTTGAAGGCAGTGAAAAACATGAGAAAAAAAAATGAACTTTGGAAATTTTTACTACCAGATACCAAAACTGCAAAATTATAGTTAATTAAGATAACATAGCATTGGTAGATTTAGACACACAGACCAATGGAACAAAATAGAAAGCTCAGAAACAAACCCATACATATGCAGAAACTGATATAAGTCAGAGAAGGTTGTTGAAGGTCGGTGGAAAAATGATAAACTATCTACACATGATACTAGGACATATATTGGTGACTAATAACTGGATCTTTACTACATACTGAACCAAAAATCAATTCTTGATTTGATAAGGATCTAAATATGAAGAGCAAATACCTCAAAATTTTGAGAGAAGTGCACCAACTTTGTGACATTGGGGTGTTATTAAGCAAAATACAAAATGCATTAAGAAAAATTAGTACATTTAACTATATTAAAATTAAAACCTGCCCATCAAAAGACAGCAAAAACATATACAATATACATCAAAATCCAAAGATTTTTGTTAATAATATGACAAAAGATTATCATATATGTGTGTGTATGTATCCCCCCCCCAACAGATGTATGTTTTCTACAGACCTATAAGTAATAATAAATTTGAAATACTGGTAAGGTATATGAAGTTAATATCATAGAGGAAACTCAAATATATATAAAAAAATGTTCACTTTCACTAATCAACATAAAAGTCATCATTAAAACCATAACAGAAAACCATTTCACACCTGTACAATAGGCAAAAATATTTAAAGAATTGGGGAAGATTTGAAAAAATAGAATATTTCATATACTGATGAGTATAAATTGATACAACCCCTTCCAGAACAATTTGATATTTAATTAAGTTGAGCAAGGTTCTACCCTACAAGCATTCAATTCCACTTCCAGGTACATAGAGCTACTTTCACCTATATGAAGAAGGAGAGCTATATAACCATATCCATCATCTCATGAGTGAACAAATAATTTGTGGCATATTTATAAAACGAAATGTTACACAATAGTAAAAATTATCAAAGCTACAGGTATCAACATGAATGAATCTGGGAAAAATTACACTGATGAAAAAAGGCAAGTTAACAGAAACATTACCATTTGACACAACATAATATCATAAACCAGATAAAACAAAACTAAAAATCCTAAAGCTGCATAAATGTGTAATAAAAATATAGAGAGCTGATGGAAATAATAAATAACAAAAAAATAATAATAATAAATAACAAAATAACAAAAAATAACAAAATAACAAGATCTGTATTATCTTTGAGGGTGCAAGAAGAAATTTAACTGGATTGGTCATGACTGGTGGTGGATACTTAGCATGAGGTATACTATTCCTTATACCTTTCTATGTCCAAAATATTTCAAATAATTAATAATTTTAAAGAGAGAAAAATCTCACACTATGTTGGGAAGATGTTTAGATAGTAAATAAACAGAGTGAAAATATATCAACACCCCCACATATGCACTGCCCATTTAAAAACAAAAATTTGGGATCCCTGGGTGGCTCAGTGGTTTAGCACCTGCCTTCGGCCCAGGGCGTGATCCTGGAGTCCCAGGATCGAGTCCCACATTGGGCTCCCTGCATGGAGCCTGCTTCTCTCTCTGCCTGTGTCTCTGCCTCTCTCTCTCTCTGTGTCTCTTGTGAATAAATAAATAAAATCTTTTAAAAAAAAACTCAATGGAAACATACATGGAAAATAAAAGAGTAGAAAGATATATGCTATAATATAACTACATTAGCTGTTAACAATAGTTAATATTTGTGTTAGGATTATGATAGTTTTTAGTTTTATTTTTGTTGTCTGCTTCATTTTCTTTAGTGAGCATAATTAGCTCTTAATCAATCTGTTGAATCAATTGACAAACATTTTTTAATGTCACAGGTGTAACAGTAACAATCGATGCACTTGTGCTGAAATGTCTTTAAGAAGCAAACATCATCAGAAAAAAGCTTCAGAGCTGCACCTCTACATACAACATTTTATGTGACCTAGTTGAGAAAATAGGTTTAAAGCAGGACAATGCCCCAGTCCTCCATGAGCTTCCCAATTGAAAGCAGATGGTTAAAAAGTAGAAGAGTCCCCTAAGTTTGGCGTAAAAGAATTGCACTTGAATTTCAGTGCTCTCTGACATTTTAGACAAGCGGATGGTCCCCACTCTGCCTTTCTGGCTCCAGAGAAGAGCTAATGTCTTTCACAGCAGTGTGAAATAGCTGTCAAACATGTCTTTTTTGTCACTGCCTTTTTCGCACCAAATGTTCTACTTTCTTTTTCAAACAAGGAAAAGATAGCACTGCAGCCTTCCCCCACTATAGGAAATGGATATAATTGAAGCATAATTTGTGCTGGGGTTTTGTTTTTAACTCACCTCCTTAGTGAAGATGCCTGCTCTCAGAGCAGCCAGTTCCGCATGGGTGGCCAGGACTTCCATACTTGTTCTCTGGCCCAGCTTGTGGGAAAACAGCAACAACAAAAACAGTGTACATTTCTCTGCAGAAGTTGACTTCTAACAAATATATATATATATATATATATATATATATATATATATCCCAGATTATAAAAAGGAAAGGGTTTCAGAAATGTAGGAAGAGTTGCTGGTTAGTCATTTTACAAATATTAGGAGGTACTGATGATCATGTGATGCACAGCACCTGTGTTGAGAATCCTGGTTAACTTAGGGCCAAACTATAATACCTTGAGCTTATCCGGTGTTTGCCTGTGCTTAATATACTGCATTAAATGCTTGGCATTCATCATTTCAATGAACCCTCCTGGCAACTCTAGTAGGTAGATTCTCCCTTAAGAGCTCCAGGTTATAAATGAGAAAACTGAACTTCAAGAGAAGTTACATGGCTTGCCAATCCCTAAAACTAGTAAATGATGTAGCTGGGATGTGAACCTTCAGAGCCTGTCTTAACCTCTATACCTTTAACCTCTATACCTTTAACCTCTATACCTCTAACCTATACCTCTATACCTTCTGAAGCCTCTATGGCTTCAGAGTCATTGAGTCAGTTTTTTCACCTATAGCATCCCCCCTTTATGCTCCTTCTGTAACAACTAGTGGTGGATATTCTAATCTGTTTCCTGATAAAGTCACTGAATCTCTGACCGACCAAATAATTTGCCCAAACAACCAGAGCCATCTAACTTAAAAACCTATACATTTAGCAGTAGGTCACATTCCCTAACAGAGATCCACCGCCCAAATACAGTTCCTCTTCCTCCCTCCTTTTCTCCGTCTGCCAAAGAAAGGGGATCATATTTTTATCCCTTGAAAACTTCAAAGGTTTTTGTGGGGATCAAATGAGATTCAACGTAAAGGAACTGTGAAAGGTATAAAGACACAAAGAATTCAAGTTTCAGTATTTCACTCCAGAAACCAATACTGCACTTCTATGTTAACTAACAAAATTTAAATTAAAGAAAAAAGAAGAATTCAAACCACCACCCATATTTCAGCTAAGTTCCCTTATCAGGCACCAATTAATAGAAAATGCTAAATCTCTCTCGTTTATGTTTATAAAGCTGCAAGCAATGATATGTTCCCTATTCTCTATCTGTAGCAAGGCACAGATAATTATTCCATTAGCCCTCCTTTTCCTATATAGCTGTGTGCTTTGAAGTTATCTCACTCACGTTCAAATCCAAGGTTGGACCCAACAAGCCTAAATCAAAGTCATCCTAGTTCCCCCAGACAATGTGATTCCTTCAGGTACCTTTGACTTAATACAAACAACACATTCATTCCCCTTATAGGGAGGTTTAACTAAATTTGGGCCAGGGATATGCGTACTGATGGTATGTGCATATGAAGCCAGAAACCAAGTAGACATTGTCTACCGTACCGGAGGTTGGTCACTGGATGATGGCGACACCATCAAAATGGGTAAGAACTTCCTAAATGTTATTTGTTACTACACTAAAATTTTTGGCCATTTCTGTTCCAACTTTGATGGTGCTATTCCTTCCCATGGGTAATTATTTTTAGGACATTTTCATTCCAACTTGCACATCCCATCTCCAGCTCATCTCTGCTACCACAGTTGCCAACATCATTTTATTGGACTCATTTGTATGAAAAGGTAATGTCCTCTTTCCTCTGTTATTCTCTCATTTTCTAAGGCACTAACCTTTTGTGCCCATTTCAGGTAGTGGGGAGATAGGAAGGCATTTCCTGGCACTGATAATGAGCTTCTAGTTCTGTTTCTTTCTCCTTGGAAAAGGCACCTCAATCACAGGTGAGCAACTAGTATGAATTTTGCCAGTTAAAATTTGTTAAGCGTAATTCCTTGATATAGACTTATTCTACATTTCATCTTTGTGAATTTGAAGCATCTTTCCCTTCACTGCCAAATGCCACTGACTGTTCAAGCCTCTGTTATTTTTCCCATGTAAAACTAATGAATATTACCGAAATCAGATAAATAGCTTTAATACTAAAATAGATTTTTAGTATTAAAATGCTATTGTTAAAGACGTGTGCACCAACACCCACAAAAGAACATTTCTTGAATATCCTTCAGAGAGGAGCTTTGAGATGGTAACTCATGATAACTGGGAATGGTTTATTCCACCCCAAGAGTGGACCTCATATATGGACATTGCATTTCTCCATTTGCATCCCTTTCACTTTTGCTTTTCCAGGTGGCCAATTTCTTGCAGCCAGGAAAATGCTAATTTGCATTAAATAGCTCCCAGCAAATTTCTGTCCTTAAGTGCTCTCAAATCCACCCAGTCTTGTATCCATGCCAGTGGCTACTGCACCATTTCAAGGCTCTCACCTGGATTATTACTCCAACAGATTTCTCAACATTTGTCCCTTTTCCTGTTTCTACACCTTACTGCTCCAGAACTTTCTCTTGAAAGGCTCATCTGATGATCACACCACTTTCCTATGCAAAGCCTCTTGTGGCTGTCCACTATCCCCAAAATAAAATTCCAGCACCATGGCCTCATGTTCAAGACCCTTTATAATCTGGCCCTGACACACAGACAACCATATTCCTGAGCACTCCTGTCTTGTACCTCTGCTGCACTACACTTAGTCGTGGCACTTATAATATTGAGCTTTGACAAAATAGAGTAGGGCCACATTTTAAAAGAAAAACTTTTTTTTAAAGGTGTTACCTATTTATTTTAGAGAGAGTGTGTGTGAGCTGGAGTTGGGGAGGGGCAGAGGGAGAGAGAGAATCACAAGCAGATTCCCTACTGAGCACAGAGCCCAACTCAGGGCTCTATCCCACGACACTGATCTCATGACCTGAACAAAAATCAAGAATCAGACATTCAATTGACTGAGTCACCCAGAAACCCCTGAAAGAAAAACTTTTTAATAAAATCAGTTAGTTCTTCCTTATATTTTAAAAAAGTTTTTCTTTTCATATACAGTGCTTTAAAGACCCCAGCATAACTTCTAGTATGATATGAGGTAGAAATCTAACTGTATTGTCTTTCATATGATTAACTAGTTGAACAAATGGCATTTAACCAACCAATATCCTTATGGTGGTCATTGCCAATCTCTGGAATATTATATGTGTAAGAGAGCTTAGAAATGTTTTTTGGGGATATGCAAAAGCTCTTTAAAATTTTATTCCACACAGGGCACCTGGGTGGCTCAGTGGTTGAGCATCTGCCTTCGGCTCTGGCTGTGATACCAGGGTCCTGAGATCAAGTCCTCTGTCAGGCTCCCTGCATGAAGCCTGCTTCTCCCTCTGCCT
Organism: Vulpes lagopus; assembly: GCF_018345385.1. Classification (NCBI taxonomy): domain Eukaryota; kingdom Metazoa; phylum Chordata; class Mammalia; order Carnivora; family Canidae; genus Vulpes; species Vulpes lagopus. The sequence goes on from NC_054831.1 coordinate 90,930,213, forward strand.
ATGTCTCTGCCTCTCTCTCTGTACCTCTCATGAATAAATAAATCAAATCTCTTTTTTATTTTTTAAATTGAAGTTCAATTTGCCAACATATAACATAACACCCAGTGCTCATCCTGTCAAGTTCCCCCCTCAGTGCCCATCACCCAGTCACCCCATCCCCCCGCCCACCTCCCTTTCCACCACCCCTTGTTCGTTTCCCAGAGTTAGGAGTCTTCCATGTTCTGTCAACCTCACTGATACTTCCCACTCATTTTCTCTCCTATCCCTTTTATTCCCTTTCACTATATTTTATATTCCCTAAATGAATGAGACCATATAATGTTTGTCCTTCTCCGATTGACTTACTTCACTCAGCATAATACCCTCCAGTTCCATCCATATCGAAGCAAAGGGTGGATATTTGTCATTTCTAATGGCTGAGGAATATTCCATTGTATACATAGACCACAGCTTCTTTATCCATTCATCTTTCGATGGACACTGAGGCTCCTTCCACAGTTTGGCTATTGTGGACATTGCTGCTATAAACATTGGGGTGCAGGTGTCTCAGTCTTTCCCTGCATCTGTATCTTTGGGGTAAATCCCCAGCAGTGTAATTGCTGTGTCGTAGGGCAGATCTATTTTTAACTCTTTGAGGAACCTCCACACAGTTTTCCAGAGTGGCTGTTCCAGTTCACATTCCCACCCACAGTGCAAGAGGGTTCCCCTTTCTCACATCCTCTCCAACATTTGTTGTTTCCTGTCTTGTTAATTTTCACCATTCTCACTGGTGTGAAGTGGTATCTCATTGTGGTTTTGATTTGTATTTCCCTGATGGCCAGTGATGCAGAGCATTTTCTCATGTGCTTGTTGGCCATGTCTGTGTCTTCCTCTGTGGAATTTCAGTTCATGTCTTTTGCCCATTTCATGACTGGATTGTTTGTTTCTTTGCTGTTGAATTCAATAAGTTCTTTATAGATCTTGGATACTAGCCCTTTATCTGATAGGTCATTTGCAAATATCTTCTCCCATTCTGTAGGTTGTCTTTTAGTTTTGTTGACTTTTTTTTTTTTTTTTGCTGTGCAGAATCTTTTTATCTTGATTAAGTCCCAATAATTCGTTTTTGCTTTTGTTTCCCTTGCCTTCATAGATGTATCTTGCAAGAAGTTGCTGTGGCCAAGTTCAAAAAGGGTATTGCCTGTGTTCTCCTCTAGGATTTTGATCAAATCTTTTTTAAAATAAAATTTGACTCCACCCAGTTTTTCTGTGTATACAGGATTTCTCAAGATGCAAAAAGTATAATTCAAAAAGAAAAAATTCACTTGACGGGATGAGCACTGGGTGTTTTTCTGTATGTTGGTAAATTGAACACCAATAAAAATTAATTAAAAAAAAAAAAAAAGAAAAAATTGATAGATTTACCAAACTTCATCAACAGGACCAATAAACAAAATGAAAAGATCAGCTGGAGACTGGAAATATACATTGATCACACATATGTTCACTTGACACACGGCAAATATCTAGGCTACATAAAGAACTCAATCAATTGAAAAAGACACAATAAACCAAAAATGTGGGGAAAAGCTTTTGAACAGCCTATTCACAGTAGAGAAAATCTAATAAATATGCTAAAAGTGCTAAATTTTCTTGGTAATCAGAATATCCCAATAAAAACACAATAAAACTATACTGTACACTTAACATTTTAAGGGGCTAGACTTCACATTATGTGTGTTGTTGCTATTTACCAAAATTAACAACAACCAAAAACAATGAAAAGCAACACCACACTCACCAGAATAGCAAATAATAAATCTGACACCAAAGGTTGGTGAGGACAGGGCAGTGGTAATACTTGTTACCCCCACTGCTTATGGGAATGTAGATTGGAACAGCTACTTTGGTACAAAGACCTTTGTTGCACTTAATGGACCATATCTGGGGCCCTGGGACTGTGAATCTAGCTTAGGGTTTTTGAATCTGGAGTAAGATCTCAGTTTATGGAATGAGCTATGCATGGAATGGAACAGGCTATCTCCAGAGGTAAAGCAGGAATCCAGGAGAAAGACTTCCCAGAAGACTATCAACCCAGAGGGCTCTACAGAAGGTCCCAGACTGGCTATAGGTCAAAATGTCTGGACAGGTGGACTGAGGGACAAAGCTAGGAGGGTCTCAGCAAAGGAGGAGAGAATTCCCAAGGCTTTCTCACGCAAAACTGTTCATGCAGGATTCCATGAACGTGTCTGCAGCCTCCCCCAGTGGTGGTGATTATGAAGCCCCTGTCAAGCAATCAGCAAACTCCTCTACACCAGATCCAGAACTTACCTACCTCCATGTTGGGGAAGGAAGAGTCAGTATTTTCCAAGGTCCCACAGCCAGGAAGCAGTGGAGCCAGCGTCACAGCCATGCCTAGGTCATCATTTAAATACTCATCATTTTGTTTCAAAAACTAATCCTGTCCATTTCTCCTTTTCTTTTCCAGACTGAAGAAGAAAAGTAAGCACTCATGGACACGTGGAGAATACAATCTAGCCCAAGACACTGTCCCCTCCTGCTCTCAAGGCTCTGGTCCTATGGAGCTCAGGAGACTATTTACTTCAATATTAACATGAGTTCTTTCTGTTATGGCTTCCCTCCCACTTTCCATGAAAATAGGCAGATCCTTTGGATTTCTTCTTCCCAGGAGGTTTTGCAGAAGTGAAGTAGTAGGTTGCTGGAGGACAGATTCCCCACTTCTCCCTCCTTCTCCATTCTCCCTTGCTCCCTCTTGCTCCTTTGAGTGAAAACATTTATGATAGGAAAAGAGGAACCAGGAGAGCACCTTTGCAGACAGCCAGAGAAAGGCTTCAATCAGTAACACATCTTTCCTGTTGTTGGTCAAAGTCTTATTGACCCCAAGGCCTACTCGGAGGAGTGAGACGCTAGATCCCCAGTTTCTTCAAGCAAGAAATGCAAGCAGCAGGTGCTTGACCTCAGGAGGCCAGTGGGGACAGAAAACCCAAGAATAGGCACCTCCTTGACATTTGACACTCTCTTAGACCCATGAGACTGTTAGGCAATTGGGGGCAGTGAGAGCTGCAGGGAGCCCCAAGAATGACAGTCTAGTGGGGTGGGGGCTTGGTCATATTTAATCCAATTCATAAACAGCAATGACAACAAATGGGATATTCTTTACAAACCCTTGTTTGTACACTGTTAAGACTATTCCTTACAAACCCTTGTTTGCACACTGTTAAGACTCATATCATCTTCTACATTTGAAATCAGAGAACGGGAGGTGCATCTGGGTGGCTCAGTGGTTGAGGGTCTGCCTTTGGCTCAGGGTGTGATCTGGGGGTCCTGGGATTGAGTGTCTCGTATGGGGGCTCCCTGCAGGGAGCCTGCTTCTCCCTCTACCTATGTCTCTGCTTCTACTTGTGTCTCATGAATAAATAAATAAAATCTTAAAAAAAAAAAAAGAAATCAGAGAACATGGGAGCTGGAGTGATTTTCTTTTTTAAGATTTTATGTATTTATTCATGAGAGACACACAGAAAGAGGCAGAGACACAGGCAGAGGGAGAAGCAGGCTCCATGCAGGGAACCTGATGTGGGTGGGACTCCATCCCAGGTCTCCAGGATCACACCCTGAGAAGAAGGCAGATGCTCAACCGCTGAGCCATCCAGGCGGCCCTGGAGTGATCTTTAAAACTCATCCAACCCTCATCTTGCCATCACATCAATGAACCTGACCCCAGCAAGCCCAGGGATTGCCAAAGATCAGGGAATTGCAAACGCAGGATCACAAGTAAACTACAACTCAGGCAATTTATCCAGCACTATTTCCACAGACTCACACCACTTAGTTGGAAAAGAAGGGTGCTCTGAAAAAGCTGGGACATCCTAAGCATTTTAAAGCAAGGAAACAACAAGCAGATGGAGAGGCGAGTGAGGATCCCCAGGTAAGGCTGCAGGAGCGGTCCGAAGGCCCGCGGACTCCAGAAGCAAACTCTGCCTCATACTGCCCTCTGGTGGATTGGAATAAAAACTGCTGTGCTGGGGTCAAGGAGATTTTGAAACTTGAATTTAAAGGATGGTTGGTGGGCAAGCCCTCTGTTCAAATTCAGATCGTCTCTGGAGAGCTTAATAGATCTAAACCCTCTGATCACTCTGACTATTGCCCCAAGAAAAATGGTAACATGTTGGACATAAGTAACAGGAGCTCGGAACAGAACGGCGGGTTGGGGCCCAGCTCTGGGACCCTGGAGATGCTGTCCAGTGTCTCTAAGGCTCATTTTACGCATCTGTAAAATGGACATAACAGTAGGACGTCTCTTATAGGGGATTGTGAATATTAGAGAAGAAAATCTACGTTAAGAATCCTTACAGGGCAGCCCGGGTGGCTCAGCGGTTTAGCGCCCCCTTCAGCCCAGGGCGTGATCCTGGAGACCCGGGATCGAATCCCACGTCAGGCTCCCTGCATGGAGCCTGCTTCTCCCTCGCCTGTGTCTCTGCTTCTCTCTCTGTGTGTGTCTCTCATGAATAAATAAATAAAATCTTTTAAAAAAAGAGAAAAAGAATCCTTACAAAGGTGCTCAGTATGTAAGAGTTCACTATAGAAGCTATTCTTATTTTTCTTCTTTCTGTTACATTTATTATGACCATCTTGATAAAGTTCCAAAAAAAGAAACTCTTAGGCACATGCTTAATATCTTGATCTTAGAAAAGTTATCAAGGAATTATCTTAGAATGGTATGATTATGCTTATTTTATTTACATGTTCTAGGACTTCTGTAAGCTGGTTGAATTACCTTTACCTCGGTTTTTGGTATATTTATCTTAAAGTTCACGCCTCACATTCATTCATTCATTAATTCATTCATTCATTTTTTCATTTCTCATGCCTCACTTTTAAAAACACCCTAAAAATTTTCCCACTATTGATTTTTCACTGCTGTCCTTTCTCATTCCGTGACAGCTAAAGCAGAGGAGTCACTGGCTTACCCTAATTTGAAGACCCTCAGGAGAATCAGTTTCTACTGCTGGATCTGTCCTGTGGGGGGCACTCTAAGCCTTTGCCTCCTTGGTTAGCTGTTGGATAAAGGCCAACCCACATTAAAACAATTCTGATTTCTTACTTCCCCTGAGTTGGGGGTTGGCTGAAAAGTTCACCTGAGGCATAGGCCTAGAGTGAGTGGCCTTGCTCGCCTGGCTGAGCCCCTCCCTCTGCATGTCACTCATCCGCTAATTGGTGTTGGTGGGCCACTTGGAGGGGACAGCCCCCAGCGTACAAGCACTTTTCAAGTCTCTGCTCTTGGCACAGTTGCTAATGCCCATTAGCCAAAGCTAATCACATGGGCACACTCAGATTCATGGGGTAGAGAAATGGGGTCTTCATCTTGATCAGAGGAATGGCGCAGCCATACTGCAAAGGGATGTACGTGCAAGCACTGTGGGCGCTTTTTTGCCATCTACCATAATTGACGCTCAAAAACCTGCCAGTCAACAACAACCAAACCTCCTCAGTGATGGTAGCCGACATCTATCAAGTGCCTTCCACGTGTCACACTTCAATGCCTATGGAAACCAGGCTAATACTGAAGGTGAGAGGAGATTTGAGGCAAGAGACTATGGCAGCATGTAGCTCATATGCCCATTTTGCTGCTCAGCTCCACTCAATTGTTATCAATGGAAATGTAGGCTCAATGTTTCTGGATATTCTGATTTTTCAGGAGATGGCAATAACCTGGACTGTTATATAAAATCTCCTAATATTGGGGCCCCTGGGTGGCTCAGTCAGTTAAGTATCCAACTCTGGATTTCAGCTTGGGTCATGATCTCAGGGTCATAGGATTGAGCCCTGTGTTGGGAGCCTGCTTGGGATTCTCTATCTCCCCCATCCCTCCCCCACTCATGCTCACTTGCTCAGTCTCTCAAAGCAAATAAATAAAATATTTTTTAAATCTCCTGATACTTAAATGCTGACAACTAATTCACTTTCTTAAACTTTGTGCAGGAAAAAGCAGACTCTTTGGGCTTTGCATTCGGGAGATTGCCACGCGTGGAAGACAATTTGAGTCCTCTGGCTCACCCATGCTGGAATGAAGTGATTGCCATCAATATAGACACAGGAGCACTATCTTCCTTTTAAAATGTGTCGCATATAAAGTGGGAGGAATCCCAGAGCAACAGCTGCATTTTCTGGAAGGAGGGAGAAAAAGTGCCCAAGACTGAATGGAGCTTTTTAAATTCAAGCTTCTGTGACATTTGCTAGAGGAGGCAGTAGGTCACAGTGCGTACGTGTGGTTATTTTAGAGTGAGATGGACAGGTTCTGCTGATGACCAATGTTCCTCTCTCTTGTTAACTTTGAGCCTCTCTCAAGAACTCCAAAGCACATCCCAGGGAGCCAGACTGCCAGGTTTCCATCCTAGCTTTGCCACTTACCAGCCGTGCGAATGTGCTATTCTCACTGCCTTATCCACATTAAAAGAGCACTTTGTGTATAGAGATTCAAAGCAATTGTTCCCTGCGTTATGTGAGTTGTATGCCTATCTGCAATCTTCAACACATCATGATCACCTAATAATATTAACAATACTAGAAATTATTCATAGACCTTTTAAGCTATTTATGTGCACTGTATCAATGAACACTCCCAACTGTAGGACAGCTTTCTTTTCTTTTCCATTATACAGATGGAGAAACAGAGCCCAGAGGATTAAGTAGCTTGTACCCAGTTCACACAGTAAATTATCATTTGAACCCAGAAAGACTGACTGTGGACAGGGTTACTCAAACAAGGATCTACGGACGTCTGGTGGTGTCTGGGGCCATACTTTTAGGTCTTAAATTCATCTCTAATTTTTTTAAATTGCATTTCTTTTGATATCTTAAAACACTATCAGCACTTCTGGAATATTTGGATGACTGCTTTGTAAACAAGTACTAGTGCATGAATTCAGTGCCTGCTTTCACATCTGTGCTAATGCTCACATTGGCACTTGGTGGCATACTTCAATCATCACAGGCCAATGGGAAAAGGGCAAAGCAAGGCAATATGTCAATGCCATGCTCAAGCTATGTGAAGACCAAGTGATCATCACAAACAAAGGTGTCATGGAATTTTTAATTGAGAAAAGTGGTGGCGGTGGCAAGGCATCATGGCCCAGAGGACCAGAGGCATGCCCAATCAAAAAGAATTCCACCAGAGAAGCACCACCAGATCCCTGCTGGGAGTGGCAGTTTTATTTCAATAAAGCAAGATTCATTTTCTCCATTAAATTGTGTTCATTTGAATTTTTTTGGTCTTATTCTTTGTTTAATCTACAAACATATTTGATTTTTACAGTTTTATATGAATTGTGAGTATAGAAACATATACCTAGATTTATGTTTTGACTTATAACAAGCAATATTACAATAAAAATAAATTAAGCAAAATAGCTGACTGTTAAGTTTTTTTGGTTTAGTTTGGTTTGGTTTTCATTTAAAGAGAACACATTCCTCAACTGTGAGAACATGGTATTACACAGCAGTATGCTTAAGGGTAGAGTCTAATGCAATGGTTTAGAGCCTGGGCTCAAATCATACTGGATGGGGCTGAAGCTCAATCTAACACCTGTTAGCTGTGTGACCTTGGTCAAGTCACTTCTCTAAGATTCAATTTCATAATGGATGAAATAGGAAAAATAGGTTGTCTATGAGAACAAAATGAGATAATGTAAGAAACAGTTGGCAGTGTAATTGGCATAAGAGAACTGACTAGAGCTGGTACTATGAACAAGAGGACACATGAAGACAATTCTTGCCCAATGAATAAATGGATTCATCTGTAGACTTTGATACACGGCTTGTCTGGCTATGATTCTGAGCCGAGAATTTTACTAGATGGAGGGAAAGAATTCTCCTCTGATACAACAGAGCTTATAGTTCCTGAGATGAGAGGTACAATCACTGTGGTAGATATGCAGCTATTTAATTTCTGAGAGCATCTTCCTTTTATTTTAAAGAGAAACTTTCAAAAATCTGGGACAGCTTCCAATCAGGCAATTAGACTGGTTTCCCAGAATTCATTTCTGATTTCCAACTGAATGCATTTTTTAAAATCTATCTTCTCTTAACATGCCTGTGGTCCAGAATATGGGAAATTTACTGCAGATGTTGCTTTATTTCACTAGTGAGTTAGCATCCTTCTGACCCATGGTTTGGCAAGTCAGATTGGAATAATTTCAGCGGAAGAAAGGTAATATTTATAAGAAAGAATGTGGTTCTTAAACATGATAAATACTCAATTGAGACCTGATGACATTTTTTATGATGACATTTTAAATAATTATGTAATAACATTTACCACTATGCCATTAGGCAATGCCATAAGTGAAAGAAAGCTGGCCATTTGTGGCCAGTGCTATTCAGTAAAGAAACCATGCATTTCAGTATCCGTATTAGATTTGAATTCTAGCTTGACTGCTAATAGAGTGAACCTGAAAAATTGTTTTTACTTCTCTTTCTCTTAATAGCTTCTACTTCCAACTGAGAAAGAATATTATTTTGATAGCATGAGTTTTAGCAATTTCTACTTCTTTTATTTCTATCTTCCCAGCAGGGTCTTCTAACCTAAAAGCCTGTTATAATTACTATAATTACTGTCATGGTACATTTCATTCATTCATTGATTCACTCAGCAAATAATTATTGTGACTACTATCTGCCATGTACTCTAATAGCTACTGGGGATTCAGTGGTAGGAAAAGAAGACAAGTTGTCTGTTCTTGAGGAGTTTATCTTTCATTGGAAAAGTTAGAAAATAAATGCAGAAACAAATAAGCAAAATAGTCTCGAGTATGAATGAATGTTAAACACGGTGCTATGATGGTAATAAAGCAAGTCCATAGATGGAGAATGGGACTTCTGCTAGAGGGCTACTTTTAAAAAATATTTTATTTATTTATTCATGAGAGAAAGAGAGAGATAAAGAAGCAGAGACACAGGCAGAGGGAGAAGCAGGCTCCATTCAGGGAGCCTGATGCAGGACTCAATCCCGGGATCCCAGGATCATGACCTGAGCCAAAGCAGGCTTTCAACCACTGAGCCACCCAAGTGTTTCTAGAGGGCTACTTTAATCAGGATGGCCAGGGAAGTTCTTTCTAATTAGGGGAGTCAAGTGCTGAAGAATGAGAGGCAGTTGGCCATTTGAGGATCTGAGGAAAGAGATCCTAGGTAGAGGGAACCATTAAAAAAATGCTGTGAATGATGAAGGAACTTGGGCAGACTCAAGGATCAGTCCACAGGTCAGTGTGACTGTAACACATTAAGCAGAGGAGCAAGTAGGAAAACACACCAGTGAGCCAGAGTATTTCAAATCTAATAAGCCACAGTAAATTTGGATTTCATTCCAGTGAGGTAGGAAGCCACTGAAGGATTCTAATTAGAGGAGTGATAGGATTTGGTTGCTGCGTAGGGAACATAGTGTAAGGAATCCAGAGAGGGAGGCCAGGGAGTAGGCTATAATTGTAGCCCAGATGACATATGCTGATGGCTTGGACTGAAGTTACACAAAAGGACATGGAGAGAACAGAGGGGAGTGGATGGATTCAGTACACATTTTAGAAGTAGAATGGAGAAAGCTATTATGAGTTATTGTCTCTTCAGTGCCTTTAGTGTTAATATTTTTAAATGGAAGCCAGGATTATGATGCCCTGTTGTTTTCACCTACTTTGTTGAGACCCAAAAGAGTTGTAATAAATTGTCTGACCCTCTTGGGACAGAGTGCTAAAACCTACATCATCCAACAAACTAGTACTTCTGTCCAGAGTTCTGAAACTTGCTCCTGCTCTCAAGGAGCTTGCAGGCTATAACAGAGTACATTCAGAGAGAGAGAGAAAAAAAAAAGGAATGAATATGTTGGTCACATAAAGTTTGCAGAACTTTTTTTCCCATACAGAAAAAGGGTAAGAGGCTATAAACTAAACGAGGAGCTGTATTTATTCAGGTTTTGCTGTGTGAAGTTTGTGGATGATATCTTTTAGGGCAATTATATTGATAGAAATTGCCTTCTGTTTACTCAACCCTGAAAGATTCCAGTTCCTTGTTTGTTTGTGTGTAGTGTGTGTGTGTGTGTGTGTGTAGTGTGTGTGTGTGTGTGTGAGTGTGTGTGTTTTGAATCAGTATACTAGGTAAATACTGGTAAACTGTTGGAGCCTGAACTGGTCTGTTAGGAAGGCAAAGTATTGGGTTGAAAGCATAAAATGAGATAATATGTGATAGTTGTACCCAAAAAAATATGATTCACAAAAGACATTCTTGTGAATTTTCTCAAAAGAGCCTCAGACCTACCCTGTATGTCAGTTGCTCCCAATCTTTTCTCATCATGGAACATAGAAAATCAAGATATTTATATAGGATACTGGAGTAAACTGGAAGAGATTTGAGAGTATCTATATGAGCTGACACAATTTTTATTACACCTTATTTGTATTGTTATAAAAATAAAATACGAGGACACCTGGGTGGCTCAGTGTTTGAGTGTCTGCCTTTGGCTCAGGCTGTGATCTGGGGGTCCCAGGATCAAGCCCGCAGGATCCGGGGGTCCCAGGATCAAGTCCTGGCATCAGGATCCCCACAGGGAGCCTGCTTCTCCCTCTGCCTGTGTCTCTGCCTCTCTCTCTGTGTCTCTCATGAATAAATAAAAATAAAATCTTAAAAAATAATAAAATACAAAGTATTACAGATTTGTCTAAATATTTACTTTGTAGAAGTTCCAAATAATAGCTTGATAGAATTCTTAATCAAATCTTCTTGAATGATGAGCTCTTCAAATTCAGGTTAGACATTATCCATAAAAACACCTATTTACTCAACTCTGTAATTTAAAAACAAACAATTTTAAGCAAATATTTGCAAAAATTAGCTTTAGGTAAAAGTTCTAGGAGTTCCGGTATCTTTTTTGACAAGTACTGTGATAATAAAAGCAGATTGTAAGTAGATTTTTCAAATCAAATGTTTCCAACGAGTGATGGAATTTCCATTTGTCAAATTCACATGCTTGGCTACAGGAATTCTGAAGTCAGTTTGTGTAACACTAAAGGAGCACACTCTACTATAAAAGGATAGACATACCTCATAAATAGAAAGACAGATTTTGGCATTCAATTGCAACTGCACCAACCAGATGGCCTTGTCCAACTTTCTAGTACTGGTCACATTTTGGGCATTGTGGCATGCTCCTTGGACAACCAGAACATGAAAATGTCTGGCAATTCTATTTGGTCTTTGTCCGCAATGTGAAGTGGTGCCAAGAGAAGGCAGGCACTAGTGAGAGAAAACAAATCTTGAGGTTTCATCTGCCCCAGAGCTGATTTAGCTGCCTTGAGGAGTAGGAGTGGGGATGGGAATACATTTTGCTGGAATCAAAAACTGTATGGCTATATTCAGAGTGTCACAGAGCACTGGTTGGAACATGAGGCAGTAAAGTATATAAGGAAGATCTTGATGCACATGAAGAAGCAGAAGAGTGACATGCCTTGCTAACTGCCCCAAAGTTAGAATGTAGAAGGTCAGGGACAAAATCACTTTTATAACTGCACATTCTTTCCACTACAGCTCATTCCCTCTCTTGATGCAATAAGCTCTGTGGGAGGAGAATTAGAAAACCCAGCAGCACAGATTCCAAATGGTCTTTGGGGATTCACATTTATAAGGTCATGTTTTCAGGTTTTACATGATGAATGAGAATCTATAAGGTTATGTATTGCAAAAAAAATATGCAAAACAGTTTACCTCTTCCCTTTTCAAAGGATCCATTTATCTTGCACTTATGGAGTGGGAATTAATTATACTTTAGCTATTGGTTTTATAAAGTGAAGCAATGGGTAAGTTTGCCACTATTCAGAAACCAAATGACTATAAGCTGTCTATTTTAGTCATTGTTATGGTTTCATAATAATAAACTATTCCTAGGGTGCCTGGGTAGCTAAGTCAGTTGAGCATCTGCTTTCCATCCAGGTCATGATCCCACAGTCCTGTTTAGTGGGGGAGCCTCCTTGTTTCTCCCTCTCCCTCTGCTGCTCCCCCTGCTTGTACTTTCTCTCCATCTTTATTTTTCTGTCAAGTAAATAAATACAATTTTTTAAAATAAACTATTCTGGGGCACCTGGGGGCCTCAGTGGTTGAGCATCTGCCTTTGGCCCAGGGCATGATCCCAGGGTCCTGGGATTGAGTCCTGTATCAGGCTCCTCACAGGGACCCTGCTTCTCCCTCTGCCTATGTCTTTGCCCCTCTCTGTGTGTCCCTCATGAATAAATAAATAATTTTTTAAAAACTATTCCCCTTCAGCTGACAGCCTTGCAAAGTCAGACTGTCATGGCGGGAATGTGCCAGCTGCCTCCATACTTGGCTCTTATACAATCAGGAGATAGAAATTCCTAAGTATTTGCTAGTGCCTTAGAGATAGCTGGGACAACAGAGCTGGTAAATAGATTTCAGGTGACTCCAGTGTTGTGCACAGGCAGAGACTTCGGTCCTTTCAACAGCAAAATGCACGAGACTCCTGAAACTGAAGGAAGTACGGTAAGAGTGGCATGTGAGCATCCCTCATCACCACAATAAGTGCTATTGCCCAGAAGCAGCTATTGGTCACCTGTTACCAACCCTTCAGCAGCCTATCTCCCATGTTAATCTGCCTTCATAGAATTATGCATAATCCCAAATCACCCCAGGATATAGGAAACCTGCAGATGAGGAGTGGCATCAGGAGAATATCAGAAGAGTCCCACACTTTGGGAAAGTTCTGGGGGGTGGGGGGTGCTGCATGCTGATAATCAGCCTGTACATACCAGTATGGCCACCATGATTATTAATGACCAGTGACCACTCTGGTGAATACCAGTGCCAGACAAATGCTAAATATTTTCAGCATTGCCCATAATAATATGTATTCAGATGATGCCAAGAGCCATGAAACACACAGAAGATAATTTCCTTGTGAAACGGTTCTTTCATTACTACTATTACCATCATGGAAATGTCTCAATTGGGGCTTGTACTTATTTATCATATATGTCATTTGGTTTATCACCTAAAATTCTCACAATAGGCCCATAAGGCAAGTATTGAATTACTGTAATTTTAAAGGTGTAGAAACAGAGGAACAGAGAGATTAAGTAAGTTTTTCAGTCACACAGAATATTAGTAGAGATATCAGGGCTCAAACCCAGTCAGTCTAACTCCAGAACAAAATGTATCTGTGTGTGTGTGTGTGTGTGTATGAGACTTTGTGTGTGTGTGTGTGTGTGTGTGTGTGTGTGTGTGTGTGTGTTTTAGGTGGACAAGGAACTATAAAACGATAATAAATATATATAAATCAAAAAAGGAAGTATGGAAGCCACTGAAATGCCCACCCCACTAGAGATAGCCCTGATCAACAAAGAATAGATAGATACTTTTTTTGGAGACATAGGTTAATGCTATGGTCTGAATATTTGTGTTCCCCCAAAATTCACATGCCATAATTCCAAATTCTAATGCCATGTGATGATACTAGTTAGGTGGGGCCTTTGGGAAGTGCTAAACTCATGAGGGTGGAACCCTCAAGAATGGGATTAGTGCCTTGGGATCCCTGGGTAGCGCAGCGGTTTGGCGCCTGCCTTTGGCCCGGGGCGCGATCCTGGAGACCCGGGATCGAGTCCCACGTCGGGCTCCTGGTGCATGGAGCCTGCTTCTCCCTCTGCCTATGTCTCTGCCTCTCTTTCTCTCTGTGTATGACTATCATAGATAAATAAAAATTTTAAAAAATAAATAAAATTTAAAAAAAGAATGGGATTAGTGCCTTATTAAAGAGTCTCTGGAGGGATCCCTAGCCCATTCCACCTGTGAGCACATAGCAAGGAGGCTCTGCTATAAGCCCAGAAGAAGACTCTCACCAGAACACAACCATGGTGGCACCTTGATCTTGGACTTCCCAGACTCCAGAACTGTAAATAATAAATTTCTGCTGTTCATAAGCTACCCTGTCCATGGTACATTTTTATAGAATCCCAAATGAACTAAGACTGTTAATATTCATACTTGTTGCCTAAGGGAAAGGCTCAATGTATACTGTGGATTTCAGTAACTGCTTGTTTAGTATAACGACTAAGCAGAGCACATTCACTGAGTGTCTCATTCAATAAGTATTCATTATTAAGTACCTTCTGTGTTCAAAGTGTTGTGGTCAACATTGGGGATATAAAAATTGGACCATGCTCTTAAGGAATAGTCTAGAGGGGGAATTAAATTCCTAGGGATTATCATACCCTGAAGCAGCATATAACATTAAATGTTCCCTTCATTTGTCCTTTGGTGGACCATTTCAGAGGAATATTCTACAAGCTTCTCAGAGGGATCTGCAAGGAGTAACCTCAGTGGACCACAGTTAAGAACAGCTCAATAATCCCCTCTTCTGTTACCTTTCCCCTTTTCCCAGTTATGGTCTTCTGAGTCTTCCCCTCCCCTATTCCTATTCCCTAGGATCACTTACTTCCCAAAGTAAACCGACTTGTCTTATATTCTGCTTTAGAGGGGAACCTAGGTTAGGCAGTGGATATGAGAAATGGCCCTAGATATCAGACCCTAGACATGAGGATAGGATTCTAGAACTAGATAAGCTGTCAGAAAATAATCAGGACTCTTTTGCTAGTAGTGAGTAGATACAGAGAACCCCTGCTAGTGGCTATCTCCCTGTTACTAAGACTTTCACCAGTGAGGGACTAAGATAACCTAGAGGTGAAGCACTGCCTTTTGTAGTAGTATTACAGGTGAATGATAGAGGGACAATGGTAATCATAAGTATTATGGAGTTAGCTACTTTTTACTAATGCCTTTAGAAGCTTTGAAGAAAAAATTGACAGACTCAAATTAACTGTCAACTCAAGAAACACCATGACAGTCATTTGGTGTCCATGATGGGATTTCATAAGATTCTTATCTCCTGCAGCCACAGGACAGACAATGCTGAAAATCAGACCTAGGACTTAATAATAAGTGTAGCAGAGCTACAAAGGAGATTGTTTATATGACAATCTGTGGGCTATCAGTGCCGTCTTCTAAAATACCATGTGTGCATTGAACTAAAAAGTCCACCATATTTACTGTGTCCCTAAGAACTAGAATATATGATCTGGGAACCAAAGATTGGAAATAGGATTATTCTTACACAAACTGCTAGAGATCTACTTGGATAAACTATATTTTCCATCCCTAAAAATTTAGGATTTTTTTTTATCTGAACTTCAAATCTGTGATTTAGGAACATTTCAACCACACTGTTCAGAGAAGGTTACACCAAACTTGAAGCTACAACCACCATCTGGTTATTTAGGACTTCATACGTCAAGTAGGCAGGCAAGGGAGTTGCAAGGTTATTGATTATAACCCTATAGGTTATAATTTATAACAACTATAAATATATACATACCCAATATCGGAGCACCAAAATATGTGAAGCAAACACTGATAGAACTGAAGGGGGAAATAGACAGCAACACAGTAGAAAATTTTAATACCTCCATTTGTAATAATGGAATAGACCATCCGGACAAAAGGCTGATAAGGAAACAAAGGACTTGAACAACACTACAGACTAAATGGACTTATGAGGCATATACAGAGCACTCAACCCAACAGCAGTAGAATACATATTCTTTTCAAGTACACACAGAACATTCTCCTGGATAGATCACATGTTTGGTCACAAAACAAATAACTAATTTAAGAAGAGTGAAATCTACCACATGTATTTTCTGATCACAGTAGAATGAAACTAGAAATCAACAACAGAAGAAAAACTGGAAAATTCAAACTCATGGAAATGAGAAAACATGCTCTTGAATAATCAATGGGTCAAACAAGAAATCAAAAAATAAATTAGAAAATACCTTGAAATAAATGAAAATGAAACACAACATACCCAAACTTATGGGATGCAGCAAAAGCAGCACTAAGAAGGAAGTTTATAGTTACAAAAGTCTACATTTAAAAAGAAGAAAGATCTCGTGGGGCGCCTAGGTGGATGCTTAGTCAGTTAAACATCTTACTCCTGTTTTTGGTTCAGGTCATGATCTCAGGGTTGTGAGATCAAGCTTCATATCAGGCTCTGTGCTGGGCATGGAGCCTGCTTAAAATTCTTTCTCCTGGTCTCCCTCTGCCCCTCTCCACCTCTCTCTCATGCTCTCTAAAAGCAAAAAAGAAGAAAGATCTCAAACAAACTGACTTTATACCTTAAGAAACTAGAAAAAGAACACACTAAGCCCAAAATTAGCAGAAGGAAGGAAATAATACAGATTAGAGCAGAAATTTTTTTAAATAGATATTAGAAAAACAATAGAAAAATCAGCAAAAATGAAAATAGTTTTTTAAAAAAAGATTAACAAAATTGACAAACCCTTAGCTAGACTAAGAAGAAAGCAAGAAGGCTCAAGAAAATAAAATTTAAAATGAATGAGGAGACATTACAACTGAGACTAAAGAAATTAAAAAGATTATAAGAGACTACTATGAACAATTATGTACCAACAAATTGGATAACCTAGAAGAAATGCATACATTCCTAGAAATTTACAAACTGCCAAGATTGAATCATGAAGAAAAGGAAAATGTGAACAGACCTATGATAAGGAGATTGGATTGGTAATATGATTTACTAATCAGCAGGAATTCTACAAAACATGTAAAGAAAGATTAACAACAATCTTTTTCAAACACACCTAAACTTATTTTATGAAGCCAATATTACCCTGATACCAAAAAGAAAAAGATGTTACAAAAAAAGAGTCACTGGCCCATATCACTGATGAAGACAGATGCAAAAATCTTCAGGAAAATATTAGAAAACAGAATTTTATAGCATATTAAAAGGGTCATGCACCATGACCAAGGGGGATCTAGGCCTGGATGCAAGGATGGTTCAACCTATGCATATCAATCGATGCAATACACCACAGTAACAGAAGGAGGGATAAAAATCATGTGACCATCTCAATAGAGAAAAAGCATTTCATAAAATTCAAAACCCTTCCATAATAAAAATATTACAGAAACTAGAAATAGAAATAAATTATCTCAACATAATAAAGTCCATATGAAAAACCCATAACTAACACTATACTCGGTAATGAAAAATTTCAAGCTTCTCTTTAAAATCAACAACAGACAGGATGCCCACTCTCAACACTTCCATTCAGCCAGTACTGGAAGTATAGTACCTGCTAGTACAATTAGGTAAGAAAAGGAAAGAAAAATCATCTAAATCAGAAATATAGGTGTAACATTATCATTGTTCACAGATGCCATGATTTTATATATATATAACCCTAGGAACTTTACACACACACTCACATAACTTGGGCCTGATAACTAAATGCAGCAAAACTACAGAGTATAAAATCAAGACACAAAAATCAGCTGCATTTCTAACAGTAACACCAAACAACATGAGAAGGAAAGTAAGGAAACAATTCCATTTACAATAGCATCACAAAGAATGAAATATTTAGGAATAAACCAAGGTGGCAAATGACTTACAAACTGAAAATTTTGAAATGCTTCTGAAAGAAATTGAAGAGGGCACCAATATGTTTAGGACTGGAAGACTTAATATTGTTACAATGGCCATATTACCCAAAGTGATCTACAGATGCAGTGAAATCCCTACCGAAATCCTAACATCATTTTCCCACATACATTTATACTTTCAAAGAAATAAAAAGACCAATCCTAAAAGTAACATGGAACCCCAAAGATCCTGAATAGACACAACAATGAGAAAGAAAAAAGTTGGAGGCTTTACACTTTCTCATTTTAAAAATTAAGAAGCCACCATCACCCCAACAAAATGATACTGACAAAAATACAGACATACAAACTGATGGAACAGAATAGACAGCTCAAATATAAACCTCTGCATATACAATGGTGCCAATATGACATAAGGGGGAAAGAAAAATCTCTTCAACAATAGATACTGGGGGCACCTGGTGGGCTCATTCAGTTGGGGATCTGTCTTCAACTCCAGTCATGATCCCAGAGTCCTGGGATAGAGCCCCGTGTGGAGCTCCCTGCTCAGGTAGGGGAGACCTGCCTCTCCCTCCCCATTTACCTCTCCCCACACTCATGCTCTCTCTATTCATATCTCTCTGTTAAATAAATAAATAAATAAATAAATAAATAAATAAATAAATAAAATATTTTTAAAAAACTAAAAGCTGCTGGGAAAAAGTGGATATCTGCATGCAAAGAATAAAAGTAGATGATAATCTTACACTATAGACAAAATAGATTTAAAAATGTAAGACTTGAAACTATAAAACTCCCAGAAGAACACATAGGGAAAAGCTTCATGACATTGGTCTTGGCAATGGTTTCTTGCTTAGGATACCAAAACCTCAGACAACAAAAGCAAAAATAAACGAGTGGGACATCAAATTTAAAAGCTTCCACACAGAAACAGAAGTATGATTCAACAATTCCAATCGTGGGTATTTATCCAAAGGAATTGAGATCAGGGTCTTGAGGTGATGTTTGCACTCTTGTGTTCAGGGTAGCATTACTCATAGTAGGGAAGAACTAAATCTACCCTAAATGTCTAGCAACAGATGGATACATAAAGAAAATGTGGTATTTACACACCATGGAATATTATTTAACCATAAAAAGGAAATCTTGGGATCCCTGGGTGGCGGAGCGGTTTAGCGCCTACCTTTGGCCCAGGGCGTGATCCTGGAGACCCGGGATGGAATCCCACATCGTGCTCCCGGTGCATGGAGCCTGCTTCTCCCTCTGCCTATGTCTCTACCTCTCTCTCTCTCTCTCTCTCTCTCTCTCTCTACGACTATCATAAATAAATAAAAATTTTAAAAAAATTTTTTTTAATTTTTTTTTTTATTTATTTATGATAGTCACAGAGAGAGAGAGAGAGAGGCAGAGACACAGGCTGAGGAAGAAGCAGGCTCCATGCACCGGGAGCCTGATGTGGGATTCGATCCCGGGTCTCCAGGATCGCGCCCTGGGCCAAAGGCAGGCGCCAAACCGTTGCGCCACCCAGGGATCCCTAAAAAAATTTTTTTTAAAAAAAGGAAATCTTATCATTGGGTACAACATGTGTGAACTTTGAGGACATTATATTAAGAGAAATAAGAACAAAGAAAGATTGTTTGAATGATTCCACTTTAATAAAATATCTAAAGTAGTTGAAGACATAGAAGCAGGAGGTGAAATAGTGGTTGCCATGCCATGCCAAGGGAGGGGGAAATGGGGAGTTGCTATTCAATGGGTATAGAATTGCAGTCATGCAAATAAAAAAAGTTCTGGGGGTCTGATGCACTGTGCTTATAGCTATAAATATTGCACTATACAGTTAAATATTTAATAGGGTAGATCTCGGGCAGCCGGGGTGGCTCAGCAGTTTAGTGCCACCTTCAGCCTAGGGCTGGTCCTAGAGACAGACCCGGGATTGAGTCCCACGTCAGGCTCCCTGCATGGAGCCTGCTTCTCCCTCTGCCTGTGTCTCTGCCACTCTCTCTCTCTCTCTCTCTCTCTCTCTCTCTCTCTCTGTCTCTTATGAATGAATAAATAAAATCTTTTTAAAAAAAGATCATTTAAAAAAATTTTTAAAAAAGAGGGTAGATCTCATGTTATGTGTTTTTACCACAATTTAAAAAAAAAAACTAAATTAAAACTAAGATTCTAAAAAGATATTTGCCTTGACCCATATAGCATTAACTTTCCAGAGGACAAAATCAGAAATGACTAAATTTCCAGGTTTCTAAAGAACAGCTGTAATGTCTCTTTATTGCCAGAAAAAATGTAACCTTTCACATGTTACCAAATCACCGTGGAAAATTATCAGAGCTGTATAATTAGGCAGTGCCAGTGGAAGTCAGGAAAGAGGGGGGGAAATTAAACACTGGCAGTACTGTGTTCACTCCAGAAGATGGAAAGAATGCTTCTCTTCATCTATAACATTATTTTCTTTGACTTTCTAGTTGCATCTGGAGTGAAAGGAAACTATTTATAACACAAAGATTATTTGTGCCATATCATCAAGTTGATATACAGCCAGGGCAATGGATTTTTTGTTCTTACCCAACCAATAATTTGGAAGAGTGTATTTAGCAGATAGTTACAGGCTGTAAGAAGAAAAGGGTATCTGCTGGGTAAATTAGAACTAATTGGTGCAAATAAGCCTATCTGTCATAAACCACGAATAATCATCGTGATTGAGCAATAATTGTATTATCATAATTTTTACATAGTATACCAGTTAATTAAGGAATTATACTGAAGCACAGTATATCATTTATTCTTGCAGTCCTCTTGTGCCAAAAGAGACAGATAGAATACTCTCTTTGTGCCACAGATAAGAATATTGAACATAATCAGCACATAAGGCAAAAATTGAATAAAGCCAGGTTTTTCTAATCTGTGATTAAAACTGCAATTTTTACCTGGATATTCTGCTTCTGTACTTTCCCAAGGCTTTATATAAATATTTAAAACTGGGATCAAGAAGGGGAATGATATTTTGAATTTATATCTGTCTTTATATGAGTTCCATA
This sequence comes from Vulpes lagopus, assembly GCF_018345385.1. Lineage (NCBI taxonomy): Eukaryota > Metazoa > Chordata > Mammalia > Carnivora > Canidae > Vulpes > Vulpes lagopus. The sequence goes on from NC_054831.1 coordinate 90,950,762, forward strand.
TCTGTTGGGTAACCAACTTCCCTATGACAGAAACTGTGCCGAGCAAGACAAAATGGCAATGTAACTTGTATCTATATAAGTTGTGATCAGTACAGGCATCGGCCAAAAACCAGGTGTAGACTGACATTGACCCTGGGCAAGGACCTCAACTTCTACTACTGGAGTTCAGGATTGTCGGTTGAACTTCTGTTTGTCTGGTCCCATTTCTTCCTAGGGTGGCTACAAGGCAAATACTTAGCACAGACATTTTAATGACTAAGGCAAGCTAATGGTTTGAACATCAATTAAGTTATCAGAAAGGTAAAGAATACTCTTTGGCCCTGCTGACTATTCCTTTACTCCAAATATCAAAGTCTGAGAAAAAAAAAGAATAAGTAAAGACATCATTATAGAAAGTCCTCCTGGAACTTCAGAGGAATGGAATAAATTGATTCAATTTCTTCTAGATGTGACAAATGAAGCATCCTTCCTTAACCATTTGACATAGTCTTCAATCTTTGTGTCCTGTGGGTGAGGCTACTAAGTAAAGTTGAAGCTGAGTTTTTAAAGCCCAATGCTACCTTGGGCTTGCTAGAGGATGTCAAATTTGTGACCTAGTGTAGGGACACATCTTTCATCAGGGAGGGGTTTAAGTACATCACATAAGGTAAAAATGCATCAAGTCGAATTGCTCTTAGGAAAGCTCCAGATGAGAACCATTATAATATGTTTCAAAATATCCAACAAAGTCAAATTTCTTTCCCTTATGAAAACATACTGCTTTGGGGGCACCTGGGTGGCTCAGTCAGTTAAATGACCAATTCTTGGTTTTAGCTCAGGTCATGAGCTTAGGATTGTGGGATCAAGCCCTGTGTTGGGCTCTGCACTCAGCACAGAGTCTACTTAAGATTATCCCCCACAGCCTTTTTCAAATAAATAAATAAAATCTAAACAGACACACACACACACACACACACACACACACACACTACATTAAGTGGGCGTCTTGCCTCTGAGATTTGCTGCAATTAAAAAAATGGTATTTTAAAGCCTAGACTCACTCTCCATATGGAGTTATGTTTAAGGGAACAAGATACTCCTATCCAGCTTTTCACACTTAAGGAATATACTCATAGAGTGGAATGGCAATCAGAAAAGCCTGCAGTATTGCAGTTATTTATTCACTTATTCACTTTCTTATTCTCAAACTCCCATTCATATAGTCTTGCTGCTTCTTGACCTTCCCTTTAACCAATTCCCCCTCCTTTAGCAGAGCATAAATAAGTGAATTTACATAGGTTGAATATCCACTCACTGTGGTTCCACTGTAGCATTCAAGGCAGACATCAATCAATCACAATACGATTTTTCTCCCAAGAGGTCTGAATTGGACTTGACATTCCTTCCCAACACAGTACTGCAGTCAGTCACTATTAGTTGACCAGGGCAGACTCTCTGACATTCCATATAATTTCTTTAAACCATTTAGGGTTCTTTGCTATTTTTAGGCTTCATTTCTATATATAATTAAAGAAAGAAAGCATTAGATAAGATGCTCTCCAGATCTTATTCTGAAATTTTGTAATTTCATGATTCTTCAGATGACAGTATGGGTCAGCAAACTGACCAAATCCACCTCACCACCTGTTTAGTATGGCCTGTGAACTAAAACTGGATTTCACATTTTTAAATCATTGGGAAAATTCAAAGAATAAAAATATTTTGTGATATGTAAAAACTATAAGAAATTTAAATTTCACCAAAAAAAGGAAATTTAAATTTTACTGTCCATAAATAAAGTTTTATTGGAAAATATTCACTCATTTGTTTATATACTTATATGTCTGTGGGTATTTATATACTACATAGAGTTGAATAGTTGTGTCAGAGACCATACACCCCATGAAGTCTAAAATATTTACTAGTTGACCTTTTACAGAAAAAGTATGGACTACAGAATGATGAAAAAACTGTAGATTGAATGCCAGGTCAAGAGAACTGGTATCTACCACAGAGGTGTAAAGGATAAAAACAACTAACAGAACATGAATTCATATATTTGTCAAAAATTCATCAAATGACAAATTTTAAAAAGCTGAATGGAAAGACATTCCATGTCCATGGATTGGAAGAGCAAATATTGCTAAAATGTCTATACTATTGAATACAGTCTACATATTTAATACAATCCCTATAAAATACCAATAGCACTTTCCACAAACTAGAACAAAAAATCCTAAAATTTATATGAAACCATAAAAAAATCTCAAATTACCAAAGCGATTTTGAAAAAGAAAAGCAAATCTGGAGATATCACAATTCTAGACCTCAAGTTATATTAAAAAGCTTTAGTAATTAAAACAGTATGGAATAAAACTTTATACTAACATAAAAATAGACATAGAACAATGGAACAGAATAGGAAACCCAGAATCCTGGGTTTATACCCAGGGTATAAATATAATCCTGTGGGTTTATACCCACAATCATATAGTCAATTAATTTTCAACAACGGGGGAAAGAATATTCAATGCAAAAAAGACAGATTCTTCTGTAAATGGTGTTGGGAAAACTGGACAGGTACATGCAAAAGAATGAAACTTGACCACTTTCTTACACCATACAGAAAAATAAATTCAAAATGGATTAAGGATCTAAATATGAGTCCTGAAACCAAAAAAATCCTAGAAGAGACCACTGCAATAAGATTTCTAACATTGACCATAGTAACATTTTTCTACATACATCTTCTGAGACAAAGGAAATAAAAGCAAAAATAAACTATTGGGACAACATCAAAATAAATAGCTCCGCATAGCAAAGGAAACAGTCAATAAAACTAAAAGGCAACCTACTGAATGGTAGAAAATATTTGCAAATGATATATTTTATAAAGGGTTACTATCCAAAACATACAAAGAACTGATACAACTCAATACCCAAAATACAAATAATCCAATTAAAAAATGGGCAGAAGATATGAACAGACATTTCTTCAAAGAAGACGTCCAGATGGCCAACAAACACATGAAAAGATAGTCAACATCAGTCATCATGAGAAAAATGCAAATTAAAACCACCATGATATATCACCTCACACCTGTCAGAATGCTTAAAACCAAAAACACAAGAAACAACAAATGTTAGCAAGGATATGGAGAAAAAGGAACCCTTTTGCACTCTTGGTGGGAAAGCAAACGGGTGCAGCCGCTCTGGAAAACAGTATGGATATTCCTCAAAAAGTTAAAAATAGAACTACCCTCATGATTCAGTAATCAAGCTAAAAAATACAAAAAAAAAAAAAAAACACAACACTAATTCAAAGGGATATATGCACTCCTATGTTTATAGCAGCATTATTTACAATAGCCAAATGTGGAAGAAATCTAAGTGTCCATCCATAGATGAATAAATGAAGAAGAGTGTGTGTGTATATATGGAGATAGATATAGATATAGATATAGATGATATAGATATAGATATAATGGATATATGCAATGGATTATTAATCAGCCATAAAAAATAATGAAATCTGGCCATTTACAATGACATAGATGGAACTAGAGAGGATGATGCTACGTCAGTTAGAGCAAGACAAATTAACAGGATTTCACTCACATGTGGAATTTAAGAAACAAAACAAAGCAGCAGAGGAAATAAAAGACAATGACAGGTCAAGAAACAAATTCTTTTTTTTTTTAAGATTTTATTTATTTATTCATAGAGACACAGAGAGAGAGGGGGGCAGAGGCACAGGCAGAGGGAGAAGCAGGCTCCATGCAGGGACTCGATCCAGGGTCCCCAGGATCACACCCGGGCTGTAGGCGGCGCTAAACCGCTGCGCCACTGGGGCTGCCCAACAAACAAATTCTTAACTTGAGAACAAACTGAGGACGGGGCGGGGGGGGGGGGGGGGGGGGGGGGGTAGAGAGAACAAACTGAGGGTTACCAGAAGGGAGGTTGAGATTGGGGGATTAGGTGAAATAGGTGATGGGGATTAAGATGTGCACTTGTCATGATGAGCACTAGGTAATGTATGGAAGTGTTGAATCACTACATCGTATAACCAAGACTAATATCACACTGTGTGTTAACTATACTAGAATCAAAATAATAAATATTTTAAAAGGTGAATTCTATTATATAATGTATATTATCATTATTCTCATAAAAATGTATTATAAAAAAAGTAGTGAGAAATATAAAAATAAAAAAGGAACCAAGAATTTATGGAGAGATATAAAGAACTGGACCTAAATGTAGGGTCTCTGTGATAGAGGCCACTCTGAAATATAAATATAACATGAAATTTGTCAATATTTCATAATTCAGCTGAGAAATAAGCTCAATGAATGCTGTGTCTTGGGAAGATGTGCTCCAGACTATTTTTCAATTTTTTAATTTACTAATTACAATTTTTTACAGTTATTAAAAAGCAAGTAATTTAATCTCTCTAACTTCTATCTCAGAAGTTGGAATAAGTCCCTCCTTCTTCCATAGGAATGGTGGAAGGAATTATTAGTGAAAATATTCTAGATCAAAGTACGATTATTGATATTTATGTTTATGCTAGTATGATGATCCTTTTAAAATGGTAATAGTATGCATACCCATGCTTTTACAAGTATTTGAATTTGCTATAAATTATGCAAACTTAACTATGTTTCTGATTAAATTTTTATTTATGCAAAATAAAAACTGTTTAATACTAACCAGCAAATTAACTACCAATAATTTGAATAGTCTAGAACCGAACTGGTTTCTTTTCTTGTTTAAAAGGATTTGAGAATTATCAATGACTCCATATATGTGGAAGAAACCAGACCTCATTAGCTGATATATAATGTGCTACTTCTTCAACACTTGTTACTGTTTGCGTGACACTCAGTTCTTTTAATGCAAAAGAACGACATAGAAAGAGAGAATAACTGGGCAGCAGAGGATACATAAGTGTCTAGTGAGAGTAAAATATTAAATCACATAATTAATTAAGAAGAAAAAGTTTATCTAACTCTCTGTAGTTGGAAGAAAGATGACTTTCTGACAAAGAAGTTGGAAATAGAGATCGTATTTACCATAATACTCAAATAAAGGTAGGAAAATTGAACTGATAATCCAGTTTTCAAACTCCTAAGTATTGCATATCATACCCAAGTAGCATCAGATTGACCAAAGTTCCAATATGGTCTCTGAAATGGTCCCCCATGGTTCTTAGTCACATAATTTAATCTGGCTAAACTTTAGATTCTGTATTGTTTCTGCAAGGATTAAATTCACATAGTAAGCATACAGTAAATGTTTGCCATATTTCCATAGTTTTGTAGTTTTGTTTTTAGACATTGTGGAAACAGTGTCATTACACTCTTAAAATGTAATTACTCATTACATTTTTAAAATAAGCTTTGCACATATTGTTTTTACTTGGAGTTAAAGATTTTCTAATATATACTGGATATAAACAGGTGCACTTTGTAGTTTATGTTATTTAAAATTGTGGTTTCATATGTACATTTTGTTACATGCTGAAATTCATTGAAATGTTCTTTCTTGCTGCCTCAAGTGCTCAGATTGATGGAAATAGTTCAGGTTCCTGATCCTTAAAGTGTGGATAATAAAGCTACCCAGAATCCCTCCTGTCAACATTCAGTTAGCATATACGCAGTGCCTTTACACAAGTAGTTGTTCAATAAAAAGAAGTTATCTTTATTACATAACCATTCCCTTCAATCAGTGGAGGTAATTTCAAATGGATTACAACTGCTGTCATCTTGTCAGCATGCGTTCCACAAGTATTGATGAAAAGGCAAGTTTGACAAAACAAACTAGCCCACTATTTTGTTTTGTTTTGTTTTGTTTTTTGTTTTTTGTTTTTTGTTTTTTTTAGCCCACTATTTTGAAGAGAAAGGAAAGGTAGGTGAAACTATCCCAACATATCTTGTCGAGAATAACATGCATGGGGAGGGAAAAGCATGCCCAAGTCCCTTCAAATATTATATCCTATGCTCTAGTTCTGCAAGATTTTATCTAAGAAACAGAAAGCCCCAGTCAAAGGAATTCAAAGAACTCTCCTACAAATGCCCACAGTAATGAAGTAAATGTATCAGGTATTATAGTAGGTGACCCAGTCCAGGTTTGGCCTTGGACTGTCTCCATGTTTGCACTGAAAGTCCCCATTTCAGTAACCCTTTCAACTGTCAACACACAGAGATGGTTGGTCACCCTTACCATACGTCATACAACAGTATCCATGATCATAGAACAGCAGCACTGGACAGAAGCATGGGAACTACCCTGTCCCATCTCTAACAGCTGGCAAGTCCAATCCCCAGGAATAGCTAATGACATCTTCACAGGTGCAGAGCTATACCCAGAGAGTGTGTCAGATGACAAATGAACTCCACTATCTTAATTCCATATTTGTGACTGTCCTATAGGATCAAGAATTGTGTAGTGGCTAAGGCCCAGACCTTGATGCCACACTACTTGGGCTTCTGTCCTGTGACTCTGGGCCAAATGTCTGATCTTTGTAAGTTCCACTACTCTGGACTGAAAAATTAACATTTTTAAGTGTTGAATGAGAGGGTGCAAATAAAGTGTTGGGCTCAGTGCCTGGCACATAGAAAGCACTAAATAAATACCTGTTATTATTATTGGTAGTTTTAGTCTCTTGTTCTTCTTTCCACTACTATTATTACTATCATTTTTAATTGTTTGCTACTTAGAGCAACCAATGATTTTCACTAAAATCATGTGGACTTTAAGTACATCAGGGTACACTGTTTCACACTTGAAATTTTCTTAAGTCATTGTAAACTCTGTCATGCTGATCTGAACAATTTACAGAGAGTTTTTGAAAAGAGACCTCTTTGACTACAACAAATAGACTCAAATTGCTTTAGTAATTCAACTTCAGGACACTCTATTTGGTCCTTCTAAAAGGCTTCTTTCAAAATGCTGGATCTTTACCACCACCCCCTAGGTTCTGAACCATTCTCCAGAGAAGCCAAATGACTAAGAGCACTCATCACAGGTTGGGCACCCTAAAATAAAGATGAAGTATATCTGAAATGACTGCTAACCATACAACGAAAGAGTCTGCAAAGCAAAATTCTGATTTAGAAGTAATGCTTCATGAATATAACTAATTTTGAGAAGGTGTGGCCTACTTTGGGATCTATCAAAAGCAAAATGTGCAATTTCTCTTTCTTCTGTTATTCTTTTATAGTTTAATGTTGTAATCTGTTACAAGTCACTCCTAGAAATGCACAGAATGAAGAATTAAACATAACTTTAGAAAAACAAAGCAGGCGCCTATGGAGGACCACAGCACCCTTTCTTGGGTATGCGCTGAAAGGAGATGTGCTTTGAGAGAAGTAAAGGATGGCAGTTTACCCTTAATTTCACGGACACTTAAAGATACCTCATAATTTCCTACTATGACTAGTATCCTGAATTGTTTCATATTTGCCTTTTCTAAACTTCTCAGTGAAATAGCCTCCAAACTATAAAAATTCGTGAAATCCTAGGAGAAAATATCTCTAATTACAGCGTGGCTAGGCTAGATGGAGAAACAGTTTGCATCTAAAAAGGTCAATCTCACTAGGGGAAAAACTCTATTCCCCAAACTCTGCAAATTCAGGTACAAGATTTCAGGGCAAAATACGTACATTAATCCAATGAAATGTAACATTCATCCTAAAGATGAAAAGGTATATTTACCCATTCATATATTTTTAAATATTGCCCTAGACAATTAAAAAAAAAGAAATATAATTTCATCAGACGTATTTTCCAGTGTTAGAGCACAGTTTCATATCCTTCCCTTAGCTTCCCGGTCAGATGTAAGGGCAGCTCATTGCAAAGACAACCCTATTAGAAAAGCACTACCAGAAAGGAAGGCGAAGGAATTGACAGATAAGCACTTGTTCATTTGCTCTGTTCTCTCAGTAAATATCAAGTCTGCTGCTTGTTCCGCCCACCTGCTCTGGGCTATGCTGCTAACACATGTGCCGTGTGTGTGCAAGTTGGGGTCCAATTAAATTGTTCATAGGTGAATAAGATCACTCCTTCCCCTCCCTGCCACAACTTTATCTGATCCCTCATAAGGATAAGGCGCAAACTCATGATGTAGAGAACAAAGTCAAGACGCGACTGTCTGATTGCTTTTTTTATTTTTTTAAAGATTTTATTTTATTTATTCATGAGAGACAGAGAGAGAGGCAGAGACACGGGCAGAGGGAGAAGGAGGCTCCCTGCAAGGAGCCCGATGTGGGACTCGATCCCAAGGATCAGTGTGAGCCAATGGCAGAGGCTCAACCACTGAGCCACCCAAGTGTCCCTGATTTCTTTTTTTATAATACACAGAAACTACTTAAGAAATCAAATGATTTGTATATTTTGAGCTGTCATTCACAGATGGCTTTCTCAAATCATCTGAGGAGCTGATATTAGATAAGCCAGGTTTGAATCTTGTGGCTTCAAAACAACTTTATGGGAATGTCCTTTCTTTGAAGTTGTATTTTTAATCATTATGATATAGAAGGGATTAAAGTTGCATCATACAGGGCACCTGGATGGCTCAGCTCTTGGTTTTGGCTTAGGACATGATCTCAGGGTCATGAAATCAAGGCCCACATTAGGGTCCACGCTCAGAGTGGAGTCTGCTTGTCTTGCTTACCCTGCTCCCCTCCTCCACTCTCTGTCTCTCTAGAATAAATAAATAAAATCTATTTAAAAATTGCATCACACATATGCACACACCATACAGAGAGGAAGCCTATAGCTTAATGGAAAGGATACTGACTCTGTAGTAAACCAGAGATGGAAGTTTGGGAAACTTACCTAAATCACTTGAGTTTCTGCATTCTGTTCTGAAAACAGAGGATAAAACCACATAATTTATGGATTTGTTATGCAGATGATATAAAATGGCATTGTCTCTGTTGTATCCAGAATATGGCACTTTCTATTTGCTCTGTGTAGTGTCTTCCTCTTCCACAACTTTCCATACTAAAGCTTCCTGGTTTCCTTTAATAGAACTTGCTCTCTCTCACCTTTGCACATGCTGTTCCCTCAGGTTGGAACACTCTCTTCCTCTTCCCTTTGCACAACATACTTATACTCCACCTTCAGGACGGAGCTTGGCTATTATTCTTCTGTGACCTGTTTGTTGACACTCCTAGACTAGACTGTGTACTTCATTTATGTGCTCATGGAGCATCCTAACTTCTCATATCATACCCCTATCACCCTGTATTCAAATTGCCAGCTAACCTGACTGCATCTTTAGTAGGATGAGCTCCTTAAAATAAGTATCTACCTTGTTCAGTGTTGTAACCATATCCTGCAGCAGTGATCTTTCAAGAGTCAGCGCTGATGAGGGAATATTTCACACTTTTTTTGTACAAAAGAGAGATATTCATTGTAATAACAACAATAATATGATTATTAGGTACTCCTCTGTACTGAGCATTGCACTAAGCGCTTTCATGCATCATCTCATTTAATCATTGCAGCATTCCTTGGGAGCAGATACTACTATCATCCATATTGTACTGACTAAGAAAAAAACTCTCAGTCTCCATGGCTTGCCCAAGGGCATGAAGCTCTAGGTGGTGGAGTCAGGAAACAAACTCAGGTCTGTATGACACTGGTGATTTTTTTCTCAACGACAATGTTCTACTCTGCCTGTTTTCTGGAAAGCAATTATATTATTCACACCTCATTGAATGTTGTGGAATAAATTAGCACATTGATGTGTATACACAGTAGGAGCCATAAATGTTCATCTCTTCTGTGATTTAATTCATACCCATTTTTCCTCTCTCTCTCTTCTTCAGTTAATTATTTTCTAGTGAGTACGTAAGAGGGGTAATTTTATATTAGATCTACCCTTTATTTTGGACACCAGAAATTAAATATTCCCGTTACATCTTAGGATGTTTTCCTCTCAATTACATTATGTCATGGTCAGAGGCTGAATGGTGAAGACGGTGTGATATGTACTGTACACGCATCAGAACACTTGCGCCTCAAGAGCAGGGATGGGTTTGTCTATCCTTGTGTCTCCCGGCATGGTGCTATCCCCAATGTAGTCAAGTGACAAATACTGCAGCAACAGGTTATTAAGTAAATCATGGACTGGAGTTTACAGAATTTGTAAAGGCAGTTTATAAACCCTAAATAACATCCATCCAATAAAATTGAAAAATAAAATAGAAGCTCTTTCTAAAGATAATATCTAGAAGAATGCTTCAGGAGTCTGTGGCAAACAGTAAAAGTGACTGTGCTGGCACAAGTGCAAGCCAGGTAAAACTGGACACTGACTTGAATTCAACAAATAATTGGGAACTTTCTAAATATGAGACATTGTATTTGGATCTGATTATATTATAACTAAGAAGAATTTTCTTGTCACAAGAGAACTTATCTTTCTAGTAACAGAATAATTTGCATATCAGATCACTAGAAAATAAAGTTTTGTCTTATGTGAAGAGTACAGAGTAGCCTTCAACTCTAATGAGATCCACCTCCCTGCCTAACACATCCGAGGGCTTCCCATTGCCACCGTGTTTAAACTTTGAACTACTTTCCACAGTATATGTGGTTCTTCAGATCTTTTTCCCCATCCTCTCTCACTCCCATTATCTCCTCAGTCCCACTAAACTTAATGTTTCTCCCCAAGTATTATGTTTTTGTATGCCTCCAATCGCCAAATCTGGACTGCCTCACTCTCTAACCTCCATTCACCCTTCAAAACACAGATCAAATGTTACTGAAGCTTTTGGCACCTTCTAGCAGAACTAACTGAGTCAGCCAGTGCTCTCCAATGGCTGCCATTTGGGCATCTATCAATCTCAGGCTGTAGTCATGCTTCCACCCGAACCACAAAATCCACCTGCCGAGCCATCCTTTGTCACCTGTCTTCTTACCCTTTAAACATCCCAGTAAAGGCCCATCATGTCACAGGAATGTTAGTTGCTTTGAGGTACAATGCAGCTTCTTCATATTTTCCTCCTGTACTAAGCAATGCAGAGAATGATGGGAACAGAGAAATGTTTCTTCATTTAATTGAACACTCACTATATACCAAACACCAGTTTCACACTGTATATATAATGGTGGATTATATTGCCACCAATTGCCATTCCCACCTTCACAGAGCCTGCATTCAATGGGCAAACCATAGCAAAGAAGTTACAAAAGCAAATTAATTCTAGCTCATGGTGAGTGATGAGATGGAAAAAGTGAGAGTGCGTAGGGGAGAAGTGGGGAAGAAACAACTGGAAGTGAAGAGTGAAGGAAGTTCTGCCTGAGGTAAAAAAATATGAGCTGGTGTCTGAATGGTGAGGAGTTCATGCATGAAGAAGGCTCACTCACATGCTCTGGGATGTGGACAGGCTCAGCATGAGCTTCAAAGAGCACAAAACCAGGGTGGCTAGACTTGAGTGAGCAAAGGAAACAGCAATTCTAGATGAAGCTGGACAAACTGGCAGGGAATGGACAATATACGGGCTTGTCTGCTCAGATAAAGAGCATCACTTTATTCTAAATGCCTGGAACCCAGTGGACAACTTCAAGGGCAACTCTTCCTCTCTGGTTTACTTTTCCCTTCATTCTCCTCTCCACTGGGGGGCTCCAGAGATTGTCAGAAGGGTCCGGCCTGCTTTGTCTCCCAAGTAACTTCTTTGTGTGGCAGCCTCCTTAGTGTCTCCGACAGCTGACAGCTACGTTTGAGATAGGAACTCGGGCAAGAGAGGCTAAATCACTGAATAAATAAAGGATTAAAACACAGTCGGCTCTTTGAAACAGGTCTGCATTTGATAGATCACATATGAGATGGTAACGAGAATCGCTATTTTCCCACAAAACCTGTGGTATGCCCAGCCTCTACAGGACTAGATACATTAGGACTGATGAGCATTTTTATTTTACGCAAAAGTGACTGTACCATCAGAAGAAAGATTTCTAGAACAGATCTGAGAAGTACTGGGGCAGAACCTGCTAGCTTGCTAATTAAAATGACAATCTTAAAAGTTATCAGTCTCTAAGGGTTTCCTCTTTGCTGTCTAGCACCATGGTAAGTGCATTAACCTATACATTATCTCATTTAATCCTCCACGGGTCATGGCTGATACGAATGCCCATTGCCCGCTTTACTGAAATTGGGAGACTGAGGTTCAGGGGAGCTTGTCTAATATCTCGGTGACTTGTCTAGATCTCAGAAATATTAAGGGGTGGAGATGGCTTTTGGATAAAAGACTGCCCAACTCCAAAACCCTTTATACTAACCAGGTCACTAAAATGAAGAGGCTTCCAGAGACTTCAGTTCTAGTCTCAGCCTACACTCTTGCAATGTCAGTTTTCTTGGTAATAAAATGGCTATCATTAACTCCCAGGAAGAGGTAATAATACCAGTCCAACAAATCTGTAGGGAATCTCCATGCCATGAAGATAACTCAAGTGTTTTGTAAACTTCCACATTCCAAACAACAACATTGACATTTTCAGCTGGGTGCCTGATTTTTTTTTTTTTCCTAAAGAGAATACCCTCTCCAGGAAATGAATTTCTTAAGATTTTTTTTTTTTCTGAATGTGGTTTCCCTCTTTCAGATCCTGACTCCAATTCCACATTAAATGTGCATTTAAAGCATCTGTTCCTCTCTCAGGTTCTTCAAAAGGTGTTGACAACATAAAGTAAGTTCCTACCTGGCTCTGCCACCAACTCACTGTGCAGCTTTGGGCAAATCCCTTCCTCAAGACTCCAAGTGCAAATGAAAGAACAGGTTCGATGAAGTTCAAGGTTATTCCAATTTTCAAAGGAGGATGTAGCCCACGCCTGAGATAAGAACAAGAAGAGAAAAGGGGCTGGCTCATAATAGGTAACAGAGCCAGTCTGAAATCTTTGTTTCATGAGTAAATTATGGGGCTCTTGACCATAAGGGGACCACTGACTTGTTCAAAAATTTCAGCAGCTATTTTAAGATGCAGCAGACACCATTCTAAGAGCTGCTACCAAAAACGGTGAACAAAGCCAATATGCTTCCGGCACTCCCTGCTACTCTACAACTAGATAGACCAAAACAGGAATCTGGAAGAGACATTTCAGCCACAGATGCATTTTGTTTGACCAACACAGTCTTTTAACATTTTCTAAACTTGCCAATGTTTTTAAATAATGGGAGATTTCACACAGAAGTTCTCGTTGCTAGCTTCTCTTTTAAAATCTGAATATTTGGCAACACTGAGCTGGCATTTCCACATGGCAGGGAAATGCTGGAGCTGCAGAGCAGCTGTCTCCATCCCACCCCCGCCTGGACCTACACACTCGGTCTCCGCGGGCTCCACAACTGCCCACCACTCCCACCACCACCCCCAGGACAGAAAGGCGCCAGGTGCCAGTTCTCTGGTGTCTTCCGTGCGTGACTCGGGTTGGTGAGAAAACAATACAAAGTTATTTCGACCGTGTGGATCTTTACAAAGGGGAAGTACGGAGAGCAGCAAGGGAAAAGAACACAAGAGTTCCAGGGAGGGGCACCTGGGGGCTCAGTGATTGAGCTTCTGTCTGCCTTTGGCTTCCATCATCATCCCGGGGGCCCGGGATCGAGTTCCGCATGGGGCTCCGGGCAGGGGGCCTGCTTCTCCCTCTGCCCGTGTCTCTCACGAATAAATAAATAAAATCTTTTAAGTAGGAGGAGGAGGAGGAGGAGGAGGATGAGGAGGAGGAGGAGGAGGTTGCAGTGGGCTTGCCTTCATGTCTGTGCCCCGTCCCCTGTCCCCACCTCCACACGCAGACATCCAGGGTGACTAAGGTGCGTGGAACAAAACGGGGGGCTGGGAGGCGAACCTAGGTCTGGAAAAAGTTCTCTCCATTAACTGCGCGTTAAACTCCGCGAGCATCCTGGCTGCCCCTGCCTCAGTTTGCCCGGCAGCTAAACGAGGAACTCGGCGACACCCTGGACGGAAAGATCCGTCCTCGGGCTCCGGAGAGCTTCTCGGCCTCGGGGTCCCCGCTGCCCGCGTGGGTCGGACACGAAGTCTCGCCTCCCTGCGCCGCACCTGCGGGCCGCGACCGCTACCCCGGAGGCCCCGACACGGCCTTGGCGGGGAGGGGTCACTCGGGGCAGGCGGGGCCTCGGCGGGGAGGGGTCACTCGGGGCAGGCGGGGCCTCTGCGGGGAGGGGTCACTCGGGACAGCCCGGCCTCTGCGGGGAGGGGTCACTCGGGACAGCCCGGCCTCTGCGGGGAGGGGTCACTCGGGACAGCCCGGCCTCTGCGGGGAGGGGTCACTCGGGACAGCCCGGCCTCTGCGGGGAGGGGTCACTCGGGACAGCCCGGCCTCTGCGGGGAGGGGTCACTCGGGACAGCCCGGCCTCTGCGGGGAGGGGTCACTCGGGGCAGGCGGGGCCTCGGCGGGGAGGGGTCACTCGGGGCAGCCCGGCCTTGGCGGGGAGGGGTCACTCGGGGCAGGCGGGGCCTCGGCGGGGAGGGGTCACTCGGGGCAGCCCGGCCTCTGCGGGGAGGGGTCACTCGGGGCAGCCCGGCCTCTGCGGGGAGGGGTCACTTGGGGCAGGCGGGGCCTCTGCGGGGAGGGGTCACTCGGGACAGCCCGGCCTCTGCGGGGAGGGGTCACTCGGGGCAGCCCGGCCTCTGCGGGGAGGGGTCACTCGGGGCAGGCGGGGCCTCGGCGGGGAGGGGTCACTCGGGGCAGCCCGGCCTCTGCGGGGAGGGGTCACTCGGGGCAGGCGGGGCCTCGGCGGGGAGGGGTCACTCGGGGCAGCCCGGCCTCTGCGGGGAGGGGTCACTCGGGGCAGCCCGGCCTCGGCGGGGAGGGGTCACTCGGGGCAGCCCGGCCTCTGCGGGGAGGGGTCACTCGGGGCAGGCGGGGCCTCTGCGGGGAGGGGTCACTCGGGGCAGCCCGGCCTCTGCGGGGAGGGGTCACTCGGGGCAGGCGGGGCCTCTGCGGGGAGGGGTCACTCGGGGCAGCCCGGCCTCTGCGGGGAGGGGTCACTCGGGGCAGGCGGGGCCTCGGCGGGGAGGGGTCACTCGGGGCAGCCCGGCCTCGGCGGGGAGGGGTGACTCGGGGCAGCCCGGCCTCTGCGGGGAGGGGTCACTCGGGGCAGGCGGGGCCTCTGCGGGGAGGGGTCACTCGGGGCAGCCCGGCCTCTGCGGGGAGGGGTCACTCGGGGCAGGCGGGGCCTCTGCGGGGAGGGGTCACTCGGGACAGCCCGGCCTCTGCGGGGAGGGGTCACTCGGGGCAGCCCGGCCTCTGCGGGGAGGGGTCACTCGGGGCAGGCGGGGCCTCTGCGGGGGGAGGGGTCACTCGGGGCAGCCCGGCCTCTGCGGGGAGGGGTCACTCGGGGCAGGCGGGGCCTCGGCGGGGAGGGGTCACTCGGGCAGGCGGGGCCTCGGCGGGGAGGGGTGACTCGGGGCAGCCCGGCCTCTGCGGGGAGGGGGTCACTCGGGGCAGGCGGGGCCTCTGCGGGGAGGGGTCACTCGGGGCAGCCCGGCCTCTGCGGGGAGGGGTCACTCGGGGCAGGCGGGGCCTCGGCGGGGAGGGGTCACTCGGGGCAGCCCGGCCTCTGCGGGGAGGGGTCAATCGGGGCAGCCCGGCCTCGGCGGGGAGGGGTCACTCGGGGCAGCCGGCCCTCTGCGGGGAGGGGTTACTCGGGGCAGGCGGGGGCCTCTGCGGGGAGGGGTCACTCGGGGCAGCCCGGCCTCTGCGGGGAGGGGTCACTCGGGGCAGGCGGGGCCCCTGCGGGGAGGGGTCACTCGGGGCAGCCCGGCCTCTGCGGGGAGGGGGTCACTCGGGGCAGGCGGGGCCTCGCGGGGAGGGGTCACTCGGGGCAGCCCGGGCCTCGCGGGAGGGGTCACTCGGGGCAGCCCGGGAGGGGTCACTCGGGGCAGGCGGGGCCTCTGCGGGGAGGGGTCACTCGGGGCAGCCCGGCCTCTGCGGGGAGGGGTCACTCGGGGCAGGCGGGGCCTCGGCGGGGAGGGGTCACTCGGGGCAGCCCGGCCTCTGCGGGGAGGGGTCACTCGGGGCAGCCCGGCCTCGGCGGGGAGGGGTCACTCGGGGCAGGCGGGGCCTCGGCGGGGAGGGGTCACTCGGGGCAGCCCGGCCTCTGCGGGGAGGGGTCACTCGGGGCAGCCCGGCCTCGGCGGGGAGGGGTCACTCGGGGCAGGCGGGGCCTCGGCGGGGAGGGGTCACTCGGGGCAGCCCGGCCTCGGCGGGGAGGGGTCACTCGGGGCAGCCCGGCCTCTGCGGGCGGCGGCTCCGGCCGGAGCCCTGGCGCCACGGGATCCCCGCCCTCCGCCCGGAGCCGCGCCCGCCGCGCCGTCCTCCCCGCGCCGTCTGCCCTCCCCCGGCGACGCGCCCACCCCGGGGGCCCATCGCTCTCCCAGGCGACTGCCCGGCGGCCTCTGGGGAGCGCGGCGGGGGACGCCCGCTGACCGCCCCTCCCGGGGCAGCGCGCTCGGCTCGGAAGCCCCGGCGCCCGCAGGTGCCGCCGCCCCGCCCGCCCGCCCCGCGCACCCCGCGCACCCCGCGCACCCCGCCCGCCCCGCGCACCCCGCGCACCCCGCCCGCCCCGCGCACCCCGCGCACCCCGCGCACCCCGCGCACCCCGCGCACCCCGCCCCGCCCGCCCCGCGCACCCCGCCCGCCCCGCGCACCCCGCGCACCCCGCGCACCCCGCGCCCGCCGCCGGACAGGTGGGCGCCCCGCGTGGCGGTCCCCGCGGCTCGGGGAGTCCCTCGCGAGCGCCCGGCTCGGGCGGAAGCCCCGGGGCCACCTCTCGGCGCAGACGACGGCCACGGGGATCGAGGTGAGTGGGGTCTGCATCCGCATTTCTTTTCAATAAACCCGCCTGCTCCGGGCGCCGCTGGAAGCCAGGAAGTTAAAGGGGGAAGAGAGAGAAGGCAACGGGCGGGCGGCCGGGAGGACCCGCCGCGACCGGGGAGGGCCGGGGTGGACCCCGCTTGCCCGTACGGGCGCCCCCGCCCCGCCCCGCCCGCCTCCGGGCGCAGGTGCAGACCCCGCCGACTTCGGGTCACCTGCTGGGGGAGGTGAGCGCGCGAGGTGGTTCTGACAGTTGCTCTTCCCCGGCTTCCGAACCTGCAAAAATTGCCTCGGATGGTTGGCTTGGTCTCCGCAAGGATGTTTTCCCCAAAGCTGAAGGATTTGAACATTTTTACACAGGAAAATAAACCGTGGTGTGTTCACTCCGTGGACTGCTATGCGGCGCTTAACAAGCAGACACCGGAGCCTCAGAGAGCAGGGTGCCTGGCTCGCAGACTTGGAACCGTAAATGATCACCAGAAGGGTGCCCAGTGTCCCTACTCATCCCTGTCCTTTGGGTGGCTTCATTTAAAACACACGTCGTGGTGTAAAATCATAGAAAGGGGACTGTAACACATATACTAGACTCATGATTGTGTCTTGTCTCTGGGAACTATGAAGGGGGAATGAATTGGGCCTGAGGGTTCACGGGGAAATAATGTTAACCTGTAATGCCTAATATATAAAGATGAGGAAGCGAGGTGGGTGAAATGTAAACAGTGCAACAGAGTGGTGTTTTTCGTGACATTTTCTTTCTTGCCATGTTTCTATGTGTTTCTCAGTTTAAGAAGTTCTGTGTTTCAAATGCCGACTAAGTTCTATGCACAAGCTGTGGCAATGAACCTGAGCAGTTCCTCAGAGGGGCAACTTTCTCACATGACAACGTAGGTTCTTCAGTTCCTAAAGACGATGCCTCTTTTCCTAGGTGGCCTTAGCTGCTTAGAAAAGCTCACCTGAAAAAAAAAAGAAAAAAGAAAGAAAAAAAGAAAAAAGCTCACCTGTGGACAGCCCCCAAAAGTGTAGGCCAGAGGTCAAACACTGGCATGAGAGAATGAGTCTGCTGTGAATAATCTGATACCTGGCCAGGTCAGAGTAGAAGCTAAATATTTTTTGGTGTTCTTATATGGCACATTTCTTTTTCCCTTAGATTTTCTATGTTTAGGATGTTCGTTTGCATGCATAGTCACTGTCCTCTAGACATCTTAAGATGATGCTCCTGTAACCCTGCAGACTTTAGTGCCAGGAGGTCAGGGTGGCTTGGGGTTTGGCAGAGGAGAGTCTTATAGCTCATCTGGGCCCTCTGCAGCATAATGGGAAAGATATGTCTCCATTTTCCTGCCAGAGATGGTTTCTTCTGCATAGGAGGGAGACTTACCTAAGTTGGTTATCCTCTTGGGGAGAAAGAGGGAAAGACTGTTCTAAACAAGAAAGGGTGTCTTAGGTCCAATGGAGAAGCCATCACATCCACCTCCCCCCCTTCCACAAACAGACACAAAAGTGGTTTCCCATTGACATCTTTTCTTCCTGCTAAAAATCGCTGGATCTTTGGTGAACAAAATCATCTGCACATCAGGATGGAACTCTGAAATGTGGCAAACTGTTATATTTCTCTTTTCTTTCTCTGTCTTGACAACTTGCAAGGTCAATGCTTGGTACATCTTATGCTACAGGAACACAGGCTACTTGAGAAGAGCCTGAGGAGTGAAGAAAAATATAAGAATGACAGGATTAGGGCGTGGTGTGAAAATTATGTGTCCTGGGGGTTTTATGCACAAAATAAAAGAGAATGTGATCCCAGTCTATGGTGTTAAAAATCTCAACTCGTTAAAATCAATGTTCTCTTTAGGACCAATATTCTCTAATGTGATCTGTGGTTCTGCCTTCCCAGTATTCCCCACTTATTCTCGGCTCTCAATGGAATATAAAACACAGAGAGCACCTCATTCGCTTCTCCTTGGCCCCTATTGAAACACTGAGGGCATCCCACTTGCTTCTTCCTCACCCCCTTTTGTACTAAAATTAAAGGCCGTTTGTTCTTTGAGCCTGCATATAGAGTTGAGGCTTTCTGTCTTCCTGATGTCAATAGTCCCCTTGGGCTTGCTCCAGCCACCTGTTACCACCTGCCTCCCCCCACCATTTAATTGGTTGCTTCCTAATTGCTGACTCTTTCTTTGCTCTCCATTTAATGATTCTTTTTAAAGTCCATAAGGCACTTTGCCAGCAGTTGGCTTTTAGTATGAAAAGTAGCATTTCCTTAATGAGTCTGCCTTCCAAATGAAGGCTTTACTTACATTTTCCTAATGGAAAAATGAGCTTTTCTTCTAGACTTGCCTAGGAGCTTCTCAAGTTCTTTTTTAATAACTCATCCTTCCCCCAGGTTTGCTTGGGACACTTTCTTCAATTCTATCTCTAAACTGTAAAAAGTGTAAAAACTCCAAGAGGAAATCAATGAACAGATGTTCAAAATAATATGTAAGGCAATACAGACACTATTAAAATTAGTGTTCTATTCTTTGCAATTTATGTGCCAGGCATTGTGTTAATTGCCTTGTAGACATTATCTCATTAACTATATCCCTCGAGCCACATTTGTCCCATGCTTGAGATCTGCATAGGCCATATAGCTGAAGTGAATTTTTAAATACTGCTTTGTATAAAATCTGAATCTTTACCACACACACACACACACACACACTTTTTTTTTTTTTTTTAAATCAGATTTGAAGATCTGGCCCCTGGTCCATAGTGACAAACTTCCAGATCTGAGAGCAATGACTTCTTTTAGATGGAGCCTGGGTTCTCCAGGTCACCAGTGTCTCCCCGAGGCACTGATGTCCAGTGCATTGGTCCAGTGCATTCGCCTGCATTTCTGCCTGGCTCTTGTAGGCATGTGAGCTTGTGATTCTTGAGGAAGGCACTATTGTTTCTTCCATTTTAGACACAAAGATTCAAGTAACTGGCCCAAAGCCATTATTAGTGTCACTTTTAAAACCAGAACTCGGGATGCTGCCTCTCCTTACCAATTTCAGGGAAAGTATTTAAAATGAACAAAGCCATAAATGTACTTTTTTTTTTCAGGGGGTTTTTAGCTCTTACTTACATCCTTTAATTTGAGCTTCAGAGTGGCCAAAAATCATGGAACACTTACACTGTGAAAATACTTTTATGTATTGAACTCAAATCACATTTAATTTGCCTTTGAAGAGAGGACCATCATCATTTTCAAGTTCAGGGGAAGGGGAAAAAAAGAAACATGTTCAGTGAAATTTAGCAGTTTGCTGGTGTGGTAAAGCCAAACTCAGAGCTTGTTCTTTTTACATTGTAGTACCTTCCAGAGTAGGAGGAAGGAGGTGGGAAATGTATTTTTATGACCAAAAAGGAATAAAGTTGTTTGTCAAACATCAAAAAAAATTTTTAAACAAATACATTTTCTCAAAAATACAGTCACAGTAAAGTATTACTTTTATTATATACGTGTTAAACAAAATGTGGTGAACCACATTTTAAACTTGTTTTCATATTTAGAGAAATATTTTACTCTCTTCCTTCTTCCTAAGTCCAGGACCACTCCCAACAAGGCCATGTGGTGGTTCTCCCAGATGCCCAATGTTCTCTGTTATTTATGAAGTTTTCATTTTCAATCACAAAAAATTCTGCTCTCAGAATACAGATTAGGTTAATACTGCAGCCACAGTTCTGTGCTCCGAGTTCCTGACCGTATTGTAAGGATACCACTTCTTTTTTCTCTCCCAGCTATCGACCTAAGGCTTCCAGATCTCTTTTGAGTGAAAATGAATGTTTATGCCAGGATACTGTAACCGGAGGATCCGGGTCTGGGCCGACTTGACCATGGGAGCCAACACCTCAAGCAAACCACCCGTGTTTGATGAAAATGAGGATGGTAAGAAATATGTGATAACTGGAAGTAAAATACAAAATTTTGCAGAATTCAAATATAAATACCTTGTTTCATAAGTAAATCGCGGTCAAGACTTAAAAAAGAAAACTGCAAGAGTAAGCCTGAGGATCTTATACGCTTATATGGATTTTACCTTGCACCTTCCAGGGGACCTTGGGCAGTTTTCTTAATTTGGACTATACCAATACCCTTTGTCAAAGGGAGCTGTGGTCAGGCACCTGGTGGATAGACCTTGAAACTAAATGATTTGTTGTTCTCTGTGCTGTCTCCCTGACAGCTAGAGTTACCCGTGTTGCTAGTTGTTATAGAAGATTTTTTTCTATTAACAAACTGCATCTGAAAAATAATCAATACTCATTATGTTATGGTGTGGAATCATGCAAGTAGGTGCCTTCTGAGCTTCTAACTGACATGCATCAGGGTCCTAGACAAGTTTCACAATGCTAGGTCATAGGAAAATGAATTAGTGTTATTGGAGGAAAGGGAAACTTTCAAGGTCAGGCTCAGCAAGAAAAGAATGAAAAGCAAGAGTTTTCCCGATTCTCCTGCCATCCCACAGTGAGGCTTGCCAGAAGAGGGCCTGTGCCACCCCATATCACCCCTCCTTCCTAGAGTGGAAGCCAGAGCAGCCTTGTTGGTATACATGTGGGGCCAGCTACTTATAGGTCGACGGGAAAAAGGCAGTCCCGTGCAGCTAATAAGTTGTCCAGGCCTCTCAGAGGGAGAGAGTCCTGCTAATTAGACCACAAAGGAAAAGAACAATGAACTGAAATTCAGGAGTTCTAAGCCCTGGTCCTATTCCAAGCTACCTGTGGGGCTCAAGAAGTTTATGCGCCCACTTGATCTTCAATTTCCTCATTAATTAAGTGAGGGGATAGGGTCATCCTCAACGGTTGTTTTCAACTCAAAAAGTTTAGTTTTGCAAAAGCCACTTTGCAAAACTTATGAGGCAGCATCGAAATCAGCAAGTAAAGCTTACTATGTCAGAAAGTGAATTTGTTTACTGCAACAGAAACCGCAAATAAGCCACTAGGGGTGGCTTAACAAGATGCACAGGTTTTACTTTCTCGTGTAACAAAATAGGCAGAGTCATGCAGGAAATGTGTGGCTCCAGAGGGCTCGGAACTCCGGCTCCCACAAGCCTGCTTCTGCCCTTCTCTTCCTTTCACTAGAGTCACTGTCCCCTCCTGCCTCGGGGTGCTCCCCACCGCATCCACCCTGCAGCCACAGGGGAGGGGTAGAGTAGGGAGGTGGAGCCCACTGCCTTGAAGCATATGAAATGGCTGTTGCTCATCACTCCAGAGTACACACTCATGCTTGGTTACAAGGGAGACTGGGAAATTGAGTTTGTTTTCTTACGTGGCCGTGAACCGTCTAAAAAGAAATTCTGTTTGGTTACAAGAGAAGGGGAGAACTAGCTGTTTGCCATGGTCAGGGGCAACCGGAAGCTTACCACCATCTCAGTTTTTGGTTCTTTCGGTAGACCCCCTTTTTTTTTTCTTTAAAGATTTTATTTATTTATTCATGAGAGACACAGCAAGAGGCAGAGACACAGGCAGAGGGAGAAGGCTCCCTACAGGGAGCCTGATGCAGAACTCGATCCCAGGACCTGGGATCCCCTCAGCCACCAAAATGCCCTGGATGGACGCTTTTTACACAAATATTTGACTGCTCACAATGCCCTGCTCTCAGTCATTCTCTATCAATTCAAAGGTGCATCATTATTACTTGTACATAATATCTCATGGGAACTCTGAATTACACGTTGAGAAAATAGTCTTAGTAAACTTCTTCCCATCCTTATTTCAGTCGCCTTGCTTCGCTTTATCCAACAGTAAAGGCAAAGATCTAAAGACCAGTGATGTTACATGATTTTTCCATCTCTCAAATGAAAAGACAAGTGGGCTTGTGTTTCATGTGTTTGGTTCTCTGTGCTCCCTGGGATTCAGAGCTAATGTTGTGCATAAGGCCCTAGAGAAGAGAGCAGAAAAGAGAGGCCAGATTCATGTTCATAACTTGGGAGGGATATGTGTCACTTTAAGGTATTAGGATAGTGTGATAATGAGAAAAAAACAGAGCTATCTGAATGTTCTTTAGTTCAGCCAGCCTTTCTTCTCATGGGGTGCACAAGAAATCTAGAGACCCAAAGGACTGAGGCAAAAGGGAAATAAGGTACCATTTATGAGTACCTTTGGGGGACTCTAGAGTAACTAAATTCAGGTAAAGTTAGGCCTGAGGAGCCAGCAGGTCCTTTTTTTTTCCTTTTCTTTTAATAAGATTTATTTGTTTGTTTGAGAGAGAGAAAAAAAAAAACACACGATTGGGGGTGGGGCAGAGAGAGAATCTCAAACAGACTGTGCGCTGAACGTGGAGCCCCATGCGGGGATTGTTCACATGACCCTGAGATCATAACTTGATCCAAAATCAAGAGTCAGACACCCATCCATCTGAGCCAACCAGATGCCCTGCAGATCCTTTGTAACCCCTGGTAGGTCACCACCTTTTAGTTGTCCAGCCTGTAGCCTGCTGAGATCAGCCTACCACAGCACCCATAAAGAGAATGTCTACACAAAGAGATGCAAGGCAGAAAGAAAAGGGCAAATCTACCTACTACGAGCCTGTCACTCTGCTAGACAGGATGAAAAAAGCACAGGGAAAGATTGGCCCTGGCTCTGTGGAGCTCATGTTCTGATGGGGGAAGGCAAACAATGAACAAGTAAACAAACACATAAACCAGACAACTTGAGACAGTGTTAAAGTGCCCCCAAGGGAATGACTCCATGATCTTATGGAGAGGGACAGGGTGATGGTAGAGAGACCACCTGAGAGAGAGTGTGGTCAGGGCTGGCCTTTCTGAGGAGGTGACATCTGAGGTGAAGCCTGAAAGGTGAAAAGAAGCCACTCATGCAATGACTTGAGAAGAACAGTTCAAGCACAGGGAACCCAAATCCAGTGTCCAAATAATGACAAAACAGAAATGAATAATTGACTGTTTCTTAACATTCTCATGGATTGGAGTTTATAATTTATAAAAAGGGACCGTATTTAATTGCTATATTCACTTGTTTATTTATAAGATCACTGAGTTTTGGGAGAGAGAGTATGACATTCTGAGCATTTACATTTTTTTAAATCAGTAAATCCTATAAAGTTGATAGAACTCCTTTCATAGCTCTAGATTGATCACAAGATATAATTTTATTTGACTGCTTATAAAGCTTCCAACCAAGAAACAAAAACAACAAAAAGCACTGACTAATCAAAGAACATTAATGCCTACATCATTTTCTATCTCATTTTTATTTAAATAATCACACTGGGCCAGAATCTAGGACACTTAAGTGAGCCAATTTCATTATTTTAAAAATATTGCTGAAAAGAATCCCAACATATGATGAAAAAATGTTTAATATTTCCTTCAAAGTGTTTGCTGTTCCCAGTATATAGATTGGAGAAGGAAATCTGAACCAATTTTCGCAAGTAATATTTCAAGATTTCTTCTAGAAAAGTGTCTGATTTACTTTAAAGGTAATTAAGGAATAAGATGTTACCAGACGTCCAGTGAAATAAGCTGTTCGTGGTGGAATTCACCAACACTTTGTATTTCATGTTGTTCCATCTGATAGTGATCTTGAAAGGACCATTCTATTAGCTATCTATGGTGATCTTTGTATAATGAGACCAAAGTAAAAAAGATTTATAGTCCTATTAAGTAGAATAAGATCTACTTATCTGATTACTGTTACCTTTTACAAAGTAGATCTTGAATTATACAATTTTTGTTTTGCTTTGTGGCCTACCTTTTATATTTTAGTGCAAACCTAAGTCCTAACTACTTTTTTTGTTTTGATAAAATATGCATAATAAAATGTACCATTTTAATCATTTTTAAGTGTACGTACATACAGTTCAGTAGCATTAAGTATATTCACATTTTGGGCAACGATTACCCTCATGTATCTCTAGAATTTTCTCATCTTCCCAAACTGAAATCTGGTACCCATTGCACAGTAACTCCCCTTTCCCTCTTCCCTGACCCCCTACCAACCCAGTCCTTGGCAAAAATCTTTCTACTTTATGGTTCTATGAATCTGACTATTCCAGGTACCTTAATAAGTGGGATCATGTAATATTTGTCCTTTTGTGTCTGGCTTATTTCAGTTAGCATAATGTTTCCAAGGTTTATCCGTATCATAGCATTTATCAGAATTCCATTCCTTTTTAAGGTTGAATAATATTCCATTACATGTATATATCACATTTTGTTTATTCTTTTTTTTATCAGTGGACATTTGGTTGTTTCTGCCTTCGACTATTGTAAATAACACTGCTATAAACATAAGTGTACAAATATCTGTTCAACTACCTGTTCTCCATTCTTTCAGGTATATACTTAAATGTAAAATTACTGGATCATATGGTCATTCTTTAATTTTTTAAGGAAACATTACACTGTCTTCCACCTAATTAGGGAAGACGGTTTTGTGTTTCTTTTTTTTTTTTTTTTGAGTTTTTATTTTTTTATTTTTATTTATTTTATTTTTTTTTAATTAATTTTTATTGGTATTCAATTTACCAACATACAGAAAAACACCCAGTGCTCATCCCGTCAAGTGTCCACCTCAGTGCCTGTCACCCATTCCCCTCCAACACCCGCCCTCCTCCCCTTCCACCACCCCTAGTTCGTTTCCCCGAGTTAGGAGTCTTTATGTTCTGTCTCCCTTCCTGATATTTCCCAACATTTCTTTTCCCTTTCTTTATATTCCCTTTCACTATTATTTATATTCCCCAAATGAATGAGAACATACACTGTTTGTCCTTCTCCGATTGACTTACTTCACTCAGCATAATACCCTCCAGTTCCATCCACGTTGAAGCAAATGGTGGGTATTTGTCGTTTCTAATTGCTGAGTAATATTCCATTGTATACATAAACCACAGCTTCTTTATCCATTCATCTTTCGATGGACACCGAGGCTCCTTCCACAGTTTGGCTATTGTGGCCATTGCTGATAGAAACATTGGGGTGCAGGTGTCCCGAGGTTCCTCAAAGAGTTAAAAATAGACCTGCCCTACGACCCAGCAATTGCACTGTTGGGGATTTACCCCAAAGATTCAGGTTTTGTGTTTCATAACGGAAGACTACTTAGCAGAGTGGATAAAACCATGGGCTCTGCTAGTAGACACACTATACACAGGTTTAAATCTCAGCAGCACCACAGACTAGCGATCTAGGTGTTTCTACAAGAAAAGTAAATCAAAGGAGACATGTTCTGATGGCCCATCATCAAACACAAGAGTCAACTTGACTAATTATAAAGTGTTTTGAGGGAACTTGAAATACACCATGGAAGAAAAAAGTTCCCAAACCTAAGTATTTACTAGTGAATCAATGTGGAAAAACAAAACAAAACAGAATGAAACCAAAAAACAAAAAAACAAAAAACACCCAACTTTCTATTCTGCAAGTTACTAAACCTCTGTAAAGCCTCAGTTTTTTCCTATATAAAATGCAAATGATAATCAGGCATCCTTCCTTGGGTCATTGTGAGGTTACAGTAAAAACAAAACAAGTAAAACAGTGAGGTGTCTCAAATAAGGTAATCGCCCAATTAATGCTAGTTACACTATTATTTACTAGGAAAGTCACTTAGCAGGAACTTTGCTGTACTTCAACCTCGAAAGACACAAAATTGATTAGATGCAGCTCTTGTAGATGCCATAGTTAATATGACCTATTCACAATTCTGTCAATGAAATTGAACTGACAGGATGGCAGATTGTATGGATTCTGTGAAAACCTATATAAAAGTCCTTTAAAAAGAAGCCAAGTTAATGATTTCACAAAAACATAATCTCATCTGGTTTCTTCTTTCATCCTTCCCCTGGGGTGACTGTATTTTCATTTCAGGCAAAATCAAAAACCCAGTAGGCTGAAAAATCAATAAACTGTACTTTTTCTGATTTAAGCCCAAAGCTGACTATTTAAGTAAACCCATTTGATCAACAGACACAGTGACAAATGCGCTCCCCCATACCCAATTACCATATAGATACTCTGGGAAATAATTAAGGATATGAAAAGACATTGTAAGTTTTCTGAAAGTAAAGAATAAGCTTGTTAAGTGATATTTTTTAATGTTTGTAACTTTTTCTTTAAATCTGCTTTATTTCCTCTGAACAAAATGTTTTTGTTTTGTTTTGCTCGGTCTTTTTTTTTTTTTTTTTTTTGGCTTGTTTTATTTAAAAAAAAAAATCAACATTTGAAAAGCCTGCTCATTGAGGTTTTCAAGGTGATTTAGAAAAGAAAGACTCAAAAAAAAAAAAAAAAGAAAAAACTCTTGAATAACAGAAGAAGGTAGACTTGTTTGTAATTCAGGGTCTAGGCAACAGGAGAGGGTCGTGCAATCATTGTAAGTAATATGTGTTTCTAAGCATACACACAGAATGTAGAGGTGATAAAATTGGTTTAGTCAAACCCGAGACAATTTTCTTCTGGAGTGTTGAAGCTAAGAAAAATTGGCTTTAGGTTAAAAGCTGCTGAAAAAGTTCATCAGTGCCCTGAGTTTGCAGAGAGAGCCAAATTATTGCATTATTCTTTGGAGTTGCTGAAAACTTACTGTTCTACTTTCATTTGGCAACACTTGTGTCCTAGGCTCTGTGACTGGTTCCAGTTTTCCTACATCTTCTTTGGTGGCAGAGGCAATGGGTCCTTCAAAATGTTGGGCCAAAAAAATTGACCGCAGATTTGCAATCCAAAAGAAATGGGAAGTTACTGAATTGATTCCAAGAAGGAAGGACTTTGAAAATCTCCTGTTATTTTAATGTCTATGCACCGCGTTTTGTACCCACTTGGAGAGGCAAATGAATTTCAGACTTTCCCCCCTCAAATGTGAATCAGGTTGTCTCATATCATTTAGTATTTTGGATTAAAATGATTGGGAAGGTAGAAGGAAAATTTCTCTAGTGAGAATTGGCTTCTTAAAAAATTAAGGCACCTTGGACGGTCTAACATTGAGTTAACACATTTGTCATAAATAACCTTAGCTCTGCCAGTTTATAAGAACAGGCAAAGAACAGGCACTTATGAGGACTTTATTTCAGACAGCCAAGAAAACAGACCGAAAGGCAGAGCTAGTGATTTTGATTTGCTGGTTTCCTGAGCAGTGAGTTACGAATACATGTTTAGGAGAATCCATTCATGCTAATGTAATAAAACTACATCCTGCCTTCAGAGATTTACAGTGCTTATTAGCATGTTAAAGACTCTGAAAAGTCCTACAATATTGAAATCTCAGGATTCTGATTTTTCTGACTTACTTCAAAATGAAATCGTTTCTGTAGGAAATCTTTTAATATATTGTACCACATAATATTCTGGAGATCTCAGCTTGGGAAAGGAAAAGTCATGATTGTATCTCTTCTTTCTCTGTTGGAAAAATGGTTTGTTCCCATGGATGTTTTTTCCCCTCTAGTTTCATGGCAGCAGATTATGACATGTGAAATCTCTACTGCTAAAGAGTGATTATATTCTGTAAGGTTTTTAACCATGAGTTCTTCTTGGAGCACAATTCATGTTTACTCAGGTTAATGAGTTAAACACTAGGTATCTCTATTTAATTCTGAAATGTTAGATGTTACTGGTCCAAGTAGGAATTAGATTTATTTATTTATTTTAAAGATTTTATTTATTTATTCATAGAGACACAGAGAGAGAGACAGAGAGAGGGGCAGAGACACAGGCAGAGGTTGAAGCAGGCATCACACAGAGAGCCTGACGTGGGACTCGATCCAGGGTCTCCAGGATCACGCCCTGGGCTGCAGGCGGCACTAAACCGCTGCGCCACCGGGGCTGCCCCAGGAATTAGATTTAGAGACCGTTTATTTCTTCTTTATTGCTTTTTTAAACAAAGAACATTTTAGTTCTTTCCTAATTTATGAAGAAATTGTGGTGAGTTGTTTAGTATCAAATAACATTCAAGGTCTACTAATTTCTCATTTTGTCCAAAGCTATAGATATTTTTCAGTTTTCATTTTGAATCTACTAGGTTGAAAAATAGATCTGTAAGCTGGTTTCAGTGTTCAGACCATGGGATTGGTACTCCAAGCCTACTTTCTGCAATGAGAAGGGCAGGGAAGGAGGATCCAGCTCAATGACATTAATTCAGGTTGTATGCATTATACAAGGGCTCCGACTACGCATTGCTATGTGACCCATCATGGAAATTTCATTTGGAAACAGACACAAAAAGCCAATGATGGAATAATATTCTTGTTAAATTGGGACAGTGAGCCCTGTTTCTATGGTGAAAAACTGAAAAACATATGGTTATAGATTTTGAATTCAATAGACCAGCGCTTGCTTTATTTTTTTCTCTTAAACTATCTCTTCTTCCCTTTCTGGAGTCATTTTTCCAGTAAAATAAGTCATGTTAACCTTGCTTTATACTCGAGTAGCCTGTATTTTTTATTTCTGATTATTACTTCATATAGAGGTTGGCATACTTTTTGTGTGATGGGCCAAATAGTACGTATCTTATGGTTTGCAGTTCAGTCTCTGCCACAGCTACTCAACTCTGCCTTCATAGCATGGAAGTAGCCACAGATAATGAGAAAACAAATGAAGGTGGCTCTCTTCCAGTAACATTTCCTTTATGGGCACTGTAATTTGAATTTCACATCATTTTCACTTGTCACGAAATATTCTTTTTATTGTTTTCCATGCATATTAAAAATACAAAAGCCATTCTTAGCTTACAAGCCATGTAAAAATAGATGGTGGGATGGATTTGGCCTGCGGGGCATATTGTGCTAAACCTCAATCCACAGCATCCTGCAGACATTACTTCACATATTCGGGGACCCCTCTGATACCCATCCATAGCCCTCTAGGCCTTAAACTGAGAGGCCAGGCAGGGAGACTGGTGTCTGTTCTCCATAGAGGCTTAAAGTCACTCTTTACCGACTCTCTTTTGGTTGATCAGTGTGAGCCAATGGAAGGATTTGGGCCAAAAAAAATCTACTGTTTTAATGGATAAAATGTATTATATTTATATATCATTTAACTGTCATACAGATTGGGTTCAAATAAATGGGTATCAGCCTGTGATTCATCTGAATTGTCATGAGGCAGAATTTATTTCCTAGTGGGGGCATTTATTCAACAGAAGGGGCATCAAGCAATTGGAGGTATTGATCACCCCTGTTCTACCCCACTGTTCTACTTTCTGATTTGTTCTAAGGAAATAGCCAGTGTATTTTTAACTTCTGAATTGGGGTTCAGGCAGCAGGAAAAGAAGCTGTTGGTGACCATTACTTGATCTTGGCACCAGGAATGGGTGTCAGTAAATCCCAGACGCCCTGGGGCACAGAGTTTCATAAAAAGGAAGTGCTGACTATGCAAACCGATGCCATCAACTGGCCTCAGAGGCTGCTTCTCTGGAGAAGGTCCAAATACATCCTTAAAGGACTTGCCAGGCTCTACATGTATTAGTGGCCACCATTTGCTGCCAACCATTTGGAATGATTAAAGGTTAGTGAGCCAGCCAAATAATTTTTCTTCAGGGGATCAAGTGATATGCTCTAGAGCTGACCTTCAACTTTAGCTAGTATCATGGTGTCAGTTATAGGGCAAACCAGTGCCTTCCAAACACCCTCTGTGGACAAATGCCAACCTATGGCTGGCAACGCTTTCCTTTGTCTGTGGTGAAAGGAGAAAAATGAAGGCAATCCAATAAACTTCTCAAAAAGTTGATACTACTAAAACTTTCAGTCTTAAGATTGCCTGCTTTTTTTGTGTATATGTGTGTTTAGTATTTAAGGATTGTGGAAATAGATATATTTTCATAGAGAGAACTTGGTGAAGTGACTTGCCTCTCTGATCCCCAGTTTTCTTGTCTGTAAATGGGGGCTAATAATTGTATCTGCTTCATACAATTTTTGTGGGAATAGAAAATGATTATCCAGGGGTGCCTGGATGGCTAGGTCAGTTGAGCATCTAACTCCTGGTTTTGGCTCAGGTTGTGATCTCAGAGTCATGAGATTGAGCCTTGTGTCAGGCTCCACACTCAGTGGGAAATCTGCTTGGGATTCTCTCTCTCTCTCCCTCTGCCCCTCTCCCCCTGGCTCATGCTCACTCTCACTCTTCCTCCCCTCAAACCAATCAATCAATCTTTTTTAAAAAAGTGATTATCCATAAAAAGTATATAACATAGGGCCTGGCACATAGTAATTGCTCAATAAATGTTAGTAAAGCGTTATCACATTATCATAATAACCTTAATTTTTAATGCTCTTACACCATGGCAAGTAAAAAAACAAAAGCTACCCAGTGCTGGTTTTCCTTTTCTCCTCTAGCCCTTTTTTAGGGCAATGGGATTTTCTGATCTGTAAAACTCAAATGTATTTTACCCAATGTAATTTTCATTGGGTTCTATGTAGATAACTTACTTAAGTGGCTGAGATAAAAAAAAAAAAATGACCTATCTCCATCAGGACAATGCTACTTAAGTGAAGGATGGTGTCTGGGCTAGCAGTGTGGGAAGGGAGATGGGAAGCTGAGAATTTATTCAACATTTATTTTCAGTATAAAATAATTGAAAGTCACTGGTGGTGTGAATGTGGGATGAGAAGGAAAGAACAAAATCAAGAGTGAATTCTAGGTGTTTACTTGAATAGGCAAGAAGATGGCTGTGACACTTGGCTGACACGAAGGCGGGGCACTGAGAGGCTGGGGACATATTTAGGCATTGCTGAGAGTTCTTGTTTGGGGGCACAAAGTGACCAAAACTCTAAATCATAGTGTCAGGACATTGGGACCAAGCCTTCAGAGGTGAGTGGGAAGGCTCGGGCTAGTGAGCTGAAGATGTGGTTCTTAATTCTATGGGGATTGATGAGTCTGGGCTGGGAGAGTATGTGGAAACTGAAAAGGAGAGGAACCCCATTATTGAGAAGTCAGGCAGAGGAAAGCCATCAAGCTAAGAAAAGTGAGAAGCAGCAGCCAGTGAGGAACGAAAAACCATTTATCCTGAAATTTAAGAGAGAAGAGTATTTCAAGAAAGAATGAGGGAGTAGTCACTTTTATTGAATGTTCCTATGGGGTTGAAGCCAGTGAGAAGTACCTATGGGATTAGGCAACCAAGAAGAGACTGGGGACATGGATGAAAGCAGTCCAGTGGGGACGGGCAGGCATGAGGCAGATTCTGGGGAGTTGGGGGCACAGGAGAAGTGAGGCTATAGACACAGTAAGTGTCATCAACTCTTTCTTTTCAAAAAAGAAAATTTTTATTTTTTATTTATTTATTTATTTATTTATTTATTTATTTATTTATTTATTTCAGAGAGAGAGAGAGAGAGAGTGAGAGCACAAGTAGGGTAAGGGGCAGAAGAAGGGAGCCCCACACAGGACTCGATCCCAGGACCCTGGGATCATGACATGAGCCAAAGGCAGATGCTTAACTGACTGAGCCAACCAGGCACCCCCATCAACTCTTTCAACAAGTTTAGTCTAAAGGGAGTGGAGAGGGCAGCCCGGGTGGCTCAGCAGTTTAGCGCCGCCTTGGGTCCAGGGCCTGATCCTGGAGACCCGGGATCGAGTCCCACGTCAGGCTCCCTGCACGGAGCCTGCTTCTCCCTCTGCCTGTGTCTGTGCCTTCTCTCTCTCTCTCTCTCTCTCTCTCTCTCTGTCTCTGTCTCTGTCTCATGAATAAATAAATAAAATCTTTAAAAAAAAATAAAGGGAGCAGAGAAATAAGCCAATAGCTGAAACTGAATATGATATTAAGGCAGAAATTGTTTTTTAAGAGGGGATCCTGATCTGAGACTACAAGTCCAAGCTGCCTACCAATATAAAGGGAAGAAACTAGGAAATCGTGTGAGCAGGAACCAGGGCAGGCTGCACCCAAGTGGGACCAGTACAGATACACAGGGTCTTGCCTTCAGAAGCTCCTGCACTTGGGCTGGAATGCCCTGCAGCTGCTGCCTCTGAACTCTTGCTGATTTTATATTTGAATTTGTATTTGTGAGGTCTGATGAGATCATGGGTGATACCACAGGGGCTTGAGGGCTAGGCGCTCATGCTGCCCCCTCCCCAGGAATAGTTCTAGGTCAGTTGATCCTGGTGCCACCTTCACCCCAGCCACCCTCCATCTATGGCAGAAGTCTGGGTGCTGATGCAGAGATGGGTGGGATGAGCATCCCCATGACATACCCAGATGGGGCATGGTGGTGGCTGTCATTGCCCCAGGCTGGCAGTTTGTCTGGGAGGGGGGCAGAAACTGTCTCTTAGACTCTCACCCACTCCCATCTTCCTATCAAGATACTGAGTATGTCACGGAGTTCAATTTGGAAGTAAGTGATGTGAAAGGCACTCACCACCCAGTAACATTCTTGTTAGGAGAAACAGCAGAGACCGACACCTTTATCATTGGGAGGCGCAAGAAGATGAAAGCACTGACCTGAAA
Organism: Vulpes lagopus; assembly: GCF_018345385.1. NCBI lineage: Eukaryota > Metazoa > Chordata > Mammalia > Carnivora > Canidae > Vulpes > Vulpes lagopus. The sequence continues at coordinate 90,983,958 of NC_054831.1, forward strand.
TCACCTAGCCGCACAGCTAGATCCTGAATCTTTTCAAGGAAGCTCTAGGCCCACCGTGGAGCCTGAATCATCACCCCGAGATCAAGAGTCACATGCTCTACCCTCTACTGACTGGGTCAGCCAGGCACCCCTAGATCTTGAATCTTGATGTCAAATGAATCTCATTTCTTTCGGTTATAGGTATCCACCTAGGATGGCCAGCCAGAATGAATGTATAAAATTAAATGAGCAAACATAAGAGGATTGCTTCTCAATAAAAACATTCAATATTCAGAGATGCCTGTATAGCTTGGTTGGTTAGCGACTGCCTTCAGCTCAGGTCATGATCTTGAAGTCCTGGGATCAAGCTCCATGTCAGGCTCCCTGCTAAATAGAGAGCTGGCTTCTCCCTTTTCCTCTGCCTTTCCTCCCATTCATGCTTGCTCTCACTCACTCTCCTTCTCTCCCTCAAATAAATAAAATCATAAAAAACAAAAACAGCAAATGTCCATTATGTGTCTCCTACTGAATCCTGCTTTCAGAGAGCTGAATCATTGTACTTCACAGTGACCTCTGTCTTCACCCCTGCTTCAACTCACACATTTATCCTTTAGACCACATGGTTCCTGAAGTGTTAAGGGTTCCATACAGTATACCTTTCCTTGTCTGGCATGAATTATGCAGTTCATCACTACTCTTGATCTTTGCTTGTCTTCCTTTATTCATCATAGATAGCAATTACTGTGACATTCATGTCTTTCCCAATTCGTGATACCATCATCATCACTCATTTTTCAACCTGTTTATATGAACCTAATTTGTTTGACACCTGGTGGGATAATTTTTATTTACTTTCATAAAATACTGAAGTCATTGACACTTGGATAACTTCTTCATTTTCTGTCCAGGGTATGTGTAAATAACTAGGAAAAATATTCTAAACTCAGGCGTTGTTAAGCATTAACAAGAATGTGTTTAATTCTTATGCTCCTAATTGGTAACTGGAGTTGGCTTGCTTGCTTCCCTCAGTGGGTTTCCATTGAAGACTATGGTGCCAATATTCTCTGATTCACCTTTTTTTTAAAGATTTTTTTAAATTTTTATTTATTTATGATAGTCACAGAGAGAGAGAGAGGCAGAGACACAGGCAGAGGGAGAAGCAGGCTCCATGCACCGGGAGCCCGATGTGGGATTCGATCCCGGGTCTCCAGGATCGCGCCCTGGGCCAAAGGCAGGCGCCAAACCGCTGCACCACCCAGGGATCCCTCTGATTCACCTTTTGTGAGGGTATCTAATATAAAGGTAGAGGAACTTTACTACTCTTTTAGGACATGCTGCTTTTAGGACATGCTGCTTTTAGAACATGCTGCTTTTAGGACATGCATATTTAAATGTGTATTTAAAAGCAAGGTTTATAACTATAAATAACTATAAATAAAATTAGGAAGAAAAAGTTACCTATAATGCTACAACCCATTGATTACCACTGATAACATTTTGGGGTATTTCCCTTTGCCATCTCCATGCTGCATCCTTTCTGGCACTCCTCATCTCTCTTGCCCACTGCACTTGTTTTCCTATTTCTTGTTTAATTGACTTATTTACTTTGCTAATTGTTTTTTCCTTTCACTAGGAAAAAAAAAAACTCCATGAGGAGATTTTTTTTCTCTTTTGTTCATTTTCTATCTTCAATACTTCCTTATTGAATAAATGAATCCATGAATAGTCCTAGTCCTGTCTTTCTTACCTATATGTATAAAAGGTTTCTGATATATTTGGGATGATGCACTATACACTTCTGTATCTTCATTTTCTCTTATATCATAAGTAGTTTAATCCCGGTTTTGTAAAATTTGTTGATTTCTTGAAAATATAATTTAGTGTCCATGAAATGGACATGCAACATGAACATATTATAATTTATGTAAATATATGGTTTTAAATATACCTAAGTTCTAAAATTCAAAGGAATTATCTTAGAGTGCAGTTGCTTTTTTGTGATGCTGAATAATTGTTTAATCCTGAAATATATTTGGGCGGTCATAGGGTAAAGGTACGTATTGCTTATTTTGGAGTATTAAATCATTATTATATAAAATAATATTCAAAGCATCTTGGTTGGTCTATTTAGACAGGATTAACTTTAAGTATGAATATTATGTAATAAGTAAACTTGAATAATAATAATTAATAAATAAACAAATAATAAATAAACAAACTTGAATGAGGCATGAAATGCAGCATTTCCTGAAAGCTGACTTTTTTAAAGCATTTTTTAATGGTGGAAAATATATATTACATAAAATGTGTCATTTTAAACACCTTTAAGCGTACAACTCAGTGGCATTAGGTACATTCACAAGAAGCACAATCACCACTGTCATTTCCAGAACTTTTTAATGATCCCAAACATAAACTCTGTACCCATGAAATACTGACTTCCCTGTCTCTACTCCTTCTCACCCCTGGTAACTCTATTCTACTTTCTGACTTTATGAAGTTGACTCTTCAAAGTACCTCATGTAACTGTAATCATACAATATTTGTCATTTTGAGCCTGGCTCATTTCCTTGAGGTTCATCTTTGAGGTCTTTGAGGTTCATCCATGTTGCAGCATGTGTTAGAGCATCATCCATCACTTTTTGTGGCCATTTATTATTCCGCAGTACATGTACACCATATTCTGTTTATCCATTTATCTGTTGATGAACACTTGGGTTATTTCTACCTCTGGGCTCTTGTGGATAATGCTACATGAACACTGGTGTACACATATCTGTTTGAGTCCCTGCCTTCGGTTCTTTGGTGTATATTCCTAGGAGTGGATTTGCTGAGAGATATAAGTCTTTGAGTTCAATCATTACAGGTATCTACCACATGGGGCTGCACTTACCCTTATGTGATGGTGGAAAATAAACCTTCTGAAGTATTCCCTTCAGAATACATTTCATGTTTTTTTTTTAAGATTTTATTTATTTATTCATGGGGGGGAGGGCGCGCAGAGACACAGGCAGAGGGAGAAGCGGGCTCCTTGCATGGAGCCCGATGTGAGACTCCATCCCGGGTCCCCAGGATCACGCCCCGGGCTGAGGGCGGCGCGAAACTGCTGAGCCACCCGGGCCACCCCAGAATACTTTTCAAGAACGAACTCTGTAGCCATCTCAGGACTACGTACCTGAGGCCTTAACCCATATATCTCTGCTGGACATACTAGAGCTTTCGCTTATCCATACTGAAGGAGGAGGTAGCTTAGCAGACCAGGACATATTATTTTATTTTCGTTCAAAATGTACTGACAACAGGTAATTTCAATAGTCAGCAGATTCTGATTCTGCACAGCTGAACTCATTCCCCTTGGTCTCCTGTTTCGAGTGCTTGGCACCAGGGAGATACCAGACAGTTACAGAACTCTCTCTTCAAGGATCTTCAGAACTGTTCTCTTGCCCTCCTCAATTAAGCTTCTCATATTTACTTCTTGAACCGTAGGAATACACTTCCATCTATTCATCAAGTTCTTGGAATATGTAAATCGAGTTAGAATAAGCCAGTCTTTCTGCTGTCTTAACACGTCATCACATTTTCTCTCCCTGAGTTTGGAGATGGACATGGAGAGCTCGTGCTACTGCCCAGTGATAACAAGCTTAGATTTTAGAATCAGAAGCTCCAAATTAGTTTCCCATTATTACTTTCCTAGGGCTACTATAACAAGTACCACAAGCTGGATGGCTTCAAACAATAGAAATTACCATTGTTCTAGAAGCTAGAAGTCTTAAATCAAGTTATTGGCAGGGCCATGGCCCACTGAATCTTCTAGGTGAAGGTACTTCTGGTAGCCTCGTTCCAATCTCTGTGTGTGTGCAAATTTCCCTCTTCTCTTCTACCCAGACACCAGGCATATTGGATTAAGGGCTCACTCCATACTGGGTTCAATATAACCTCATCTTAACTTAACCAGTTATATCTGCAACAACATCATTCCCAAGGAAGATCACATTCTAAGGTACTGACTTCAACAAATCATTTTGGGGTTTCTCAACTTGTAACCAATACCCTTGATTTGTCTGCTAACTCCAGCTGTTACTAGCTCCATGACCATGAGCAAATTATCCACTCTCTTTAAGTCTCAGGGTTTTATTTGTGTTTTGGGGCTAATAAGGATTATATGAAATAATGCAAGTAAAATACCTAGTACAGTGCTTCATATACTAAGCATTGGAAAGTGCTAACAGATTATCATTAGATTTGTGATGGGGATTTCTACATAGGGCTGTATGTTAGGATTCTGGTTTAAAGTTAACATCTTTCATTTAAAAGAGATCTGTTGTTGTTGTTGTTGTTGTTTTTAAAGACTGTGCTTATTTATTTGACACACACACAGAGGGAGAGAGAGAACAACCAGGGGGAGCTGCAGGCAGAGGAAGAGGGAGAAGCAGACTTCCTGCTCAACAGGGAGCTCGATGCAGGGCTCAATCCCAGGACCTCAGGATCACGACCTGAGCTGAATGCAGATGCCTAACAAACTGAGCCACCCAGGCACCCCAAAAGAGACCTGTTAACATGGGATCCACAAATAGGATTCTGAGGAACTCTGTAATTTATACCAACATTAGTTTGTGTATTTGCTTTATTTTCTTTCCTGTAAAAGGGTCCATGTATTCACCAAAGCAGTCCATGCCATCCCCTCACATCTAAGAATGTGGTTGCATTCGTGGTGCTCTTGGGGCAGGAAGTTTATAGGGAATTTTGAGTATAGGAAACTTAGAGCAAAGTCAGAGAGATAGGGCTACCAGGTGGGGTAAGAGAGACCCGGGCTTCAGAGTGCTTCTCCAGTGTGGTACTTCTCTTAGTTTATCCCAATCCATCTTAATCACAAATGGAGACCAAAATATCACCACACTTATTTACAGAGCAGAGACCTGAAACTCAGCAAAGTTAGAAAATTTGCCCAAGTTCACGCATCATGGAAGAGGCAGACCTGAAGCATCACCTCGCTTCTGCCTGTATCCAACGGACAGTATTTGACATTTGCAGTGTAGTTGCTCATCCTCTCCTAATGTGACTTTTAAAGTGATTCTGAGATACGAGTAAGAAAGTGATCATCATCCCCTTATTAGGATAAGAATATGAGTCTTTAAAAAAAAAAGAATGTCTTAAAATGGTTTTTAAAAAACACTAGCCTAAGTCACCAAGCCAGTAAGTAGTAAAGAGATGGCTGTTTCTTGTTCCTAGTGTTAAGTTCTTTTTTTGGAAAAAAACAAAATAAAACAAAAAAACCCCAAACCCTTCTTTATTGAGTGCCCATTATATTCTTATATATTCTCAGTATACATTATCTCATTTAATCCCAACCACAGCCCAATGTAATAGGATGAGAAAAATGCTAGCAAGGCTCTAGGAGAAGATGATGAGTCAAACATTTTCCTCTACTTCCATCCCCTAAGAACTGGCAGTGTCACGTGCCTCTAGAAGGACATGTGAAGGGGATATCTAAAATAAGGAAGATTGTTTGCATAGCTGTATAAAAACTGATCTGTCCCTTCTACCACAAGAAAGAAAGAAAGAAAGAAAGAAAGAAAGAAAGAAAGAAAGAAAGAAAGAAAGAAAAAGAAAAAAGAAAGAAAGAAAGAAAGAAAGAAAGAAAGAAAGAAAGAAAGAAAGAAAGAAAGAAAGAAAGATACTAGTCCTCTCCACCCCTGCACCATGGTTTATCCTCTGGAGAAGAGGGTCTCCTAACTGGGAAGACCTGGCACACCAAAGGCAGGGGTGCCTTATGGAAATGGAGGGATCAGTGAGGTACATGGGTGCAGGCTGGCTGCTTGGGACTTCCACCCTCTTTCCCAATTTGGCTCTGATAACACTGGCAGCTGGGGTCTCCTCTCCTCTGACAAGAGAGTAATAGAAAGTTTTTTTCTGGAGATTTTGGCCAACCAAAGAAGGAAGATCTACAGTTATCGATATGGGAGTGTTTTGAACATCCTAGCCATCCCTCTCTAGAGTGAAGCTTGCTATTGACAAGACTCACCCACAGTCTCAGAACTTCCCAACAGTACTTTAGGACTGAGCAGACAACTGAGGGTTTTCAGACACATGTGAAAGACTTCTAATGGGACAGATAAAGATTAAATTTTGAACAGAAGAAAACACAACTTAAGGAAAACTGTCAGGGATATTAAGAAATAACAACTCTTGAGGCACCTGAGTGGATCCGTCGGTTGAGGATCTGAACTCTCGATTTTGGCTTAGACCATGATCTCAGGGTGGTGGGATTGAAGCCTGTGTGGGGCCCCGTGCTGAGTGAGGAGCCTGCTTAAGATTCTCTCTCTCCCTCTTCCTTTGCCCCTCCCCCACCCCACTCCTGCTCATGTGCTTGTGCACTCTCTCCCTCTCTCTAAAAAAAAGAACAACGGATTTTTAAAAAAGATTTTATTTATTTATTCACGAGAGACACAGAGAAAGGGAGGCAGAGAAATAGAAGGAGAAGCAGGCTCCATGCAGGAAGCCCAAAGTGTGACTCCATCCTGGGACTCCAGGATCACACCCTGAGCCAAAGGCAGATGCTCAACCACTGAGCCACCCGGGCATCCCCTGATTTTTTTTAATAGAAAAAAAAATAGGATATCAAGAAAGCAACATTCAGAGAACAAAAGTTAGTATTAGGGGAAAAAATTATAGCACACAAGATTGAAAGGTTTTGAAAATAAATTTAAGGAAATTTTCCAGAATGAGTAAACAGAGATAGAAAAAAGCAGGGTAAATAAAAGAAAATTTAAAGTCCAGTCTAAGAGTTCTAGTTTCTAAATAATAGAAGGATCGAAAAGATGGAAAAAAATGAGGAAACCATCACCACTTAATTTAAAGGAAAAAAGAAAAGCCTGGAACTTAAGAACACATGTTTCAAGAATGAATAAGCCAATTCAATGCCCAGCAAAATGAATAAAAAAGCTGTATCGTTATTAACTTTCAAAGCATCCTATACAAATATACAATGCTGTGTGGTTCCAGAAAGAAGACTGTTGCATCAAAGGATCTGGCATCAAAATAGCTTTAGACTTCTCAGCAGTGACACAAAAAGCTAGAAATTAAGGAGAGCAGTGCCTTCAAAATTCTGAAGGAAGATGATTTCCAACTTAGAATTCAATAGTCAGCTGAGTTCTCAATTCAGTGTGAGTAGAATAAAATATTTTTCATATATGCGAGTATTCAAAAATTAACTTCCCATGCAGTCTTTCTTACAAAGCTATTAGAGGATACACTCCACAAAAACAATGGAGTAAAACAAGAAGGTGGAAGATGGTGCATGCAATAAGCAGGCAATCCACCACTGTAGAGGAGCGAAGGAGATCCCTAAGATGATGGTCAAGGGGAGCCCACCATGACAGCCATGCAGTAAGATCACTAGCCCAGATGCAGTTAGGTCAGAGGGCTCTGGGAGAGCCAATTTCAGGACGCTGGCAATGGGATCAATGCTTGTGAACACATTGAAGGGGAATTTAAACAACTGGAGAAGAGTTGGAAATTGATTTAGGGAAAAGGATATAGGAAAATGAGTATGTGTGTAAACAACACTATTATTAACTACAGGGAAAGAAAAAACTGTGTAAGAAAGGAAAATTAATCATGGAGTTTATGATCTAGATGCTAGGTACCATTTCCATACTCATGATAATGGAAATACTGAATGGTGATCTAATTGAAATTATTCTATCAAATATAGCTACATTGGAAAGATGGGCTCATGTTGGGGTGAGACCCCCAAGAGCTGGAAGGGGAGCTAATCCTCACTTGCCATCTTGGAGATTTAATAAGCAATGCCTAAAACTGAAAAGGAAAAAAAAATATGCCATTTATAAGGTAAGGTAGGAACTGCAAATTTATTAGCTCAAAGAGGTATAAGTGTTAGCTCTTGGCCAGGAGAGATTGCAGAGTGAGACAAGGGTGTCAGAGGACTAAAATCAGTGTTTTATAATAAACCTTTAGAACTCATTGACTCCCCAAACTGTAGAAATGTAGAGAGATAGAGAGAGAGAGAGAGAGAGAGAGAGAGAGAGAGAGAGAGAGAGAGAGAGAGAAATTCCTAATTTTGATAAAATTAAAAGTTTTTTAAAGAAAAATTAATAAAAATATTACTTCATGATTATCTTTAAATTATTTTTTCTTCTTTCCACTTGATTCTGTGATTAGTTCTGTGTTTTTAATACCAAAATCACATTAGTTTTATATAAAAATAATTTTCTTTGTGAACAGAGAACTCAAGTTCAGAAATGTCAGGTGAACTTCCAAATTCCGTTCATCTTGTAAGTGGTGGAGCTAGGATTCCAATGCAGTTCTGACTCAAATCGTTTTTTTATCATTGATCAAAATATCCATTAAAAAACAACCAAGCACCTGGGTCACTCAGTTGGTTAAGCATCTGCCTCCGGCTCAAGTCATGGTCTCAAGGTCCTGGGATAGAGTCTGGCATTAGGTTCCCTGCTCAGCAGTGTGCTTCTCCCTCTGCCTCCTGCCCCCGCCCCCCTACTTGTGCTCTCGTTCTTGCTCGCCCTCTCTCTTTCAAATAAATAAATGAAATCTTAAAAAAATAGAAAGGAGCAAAACTGCCATGCTGCAATATTCTCTTCCCTCTCTGAAGATCCACCAAGCTTCTTTCCACACCGAACATCAACACTGGATCACTTTCATCTGTGTACGTTATTTGCCTATCTATTTATTTATGCCTATCTAACTCCAGAAAGGTGCAAGACTGGATTCCTGAGGTACTATAGGAAAATAAAATGCAAATGAGATGAGGGGTATTTGATTACACAGATTTCTGTTCTCACGAATGCTGCTGAGTGAGTCATACCCCAGTTCCTGAGGGTACGATTTAATTTTTCCAAGGACCTAGCGGAGTCCTGGGCACGTAGATGCTCAACAGGTCATTGTTGATATGACTTGCTAACAGCTGCAGCTTCTGGAGAAGTGACTTTAGCTTCTTTCCCACTTTGCTGCTCCTGGGTGAAAAGGGTACACGTGACCTTTTCTTTGTGACTGCCTCCATCTGGGAACGTAGCGTGATGACTAAACATTCATCTGATTAATGGAAGACTGAAAAATAAACTGGAAGAACTGTATTTTTACCCAGAGGTTCCATTTTTTTCTGTCTTTTTACTTCCTTTCTTGGCAGACCATGCAGTGTCCACTCTAAAAAATGGGCATAAAAAAAATAAAAAATAAAAAATAAAATAAAAAATAAAAAATGGGCATAGTGACAGCAGAATTTAGAAGAGGGACTGGTCCCTTCTGTGTTCTGAGGATGATGTGAGAGTCTGTAGTTTTGTGTGGGCCCCTTGCTGGTACCATAGTGAGACACTTGTACTTCTGTTCAAGGATCACACAGGTAGTCTCTGACTCCTCCTGTTAATTATCCTCCAGCTGCTGGGAGGTTACCAACCACGTCCTCACTTAGGACAGTCGGTTGTTGTAAAGTTGACAAGGTGGAGAATGGCAGGTCTCAGTACTTCTGAGCTCAAAGACTGAGGAAGTCAGTTCTTGAGGTTTAACATGTAAATCCAATGTCTGCAGAGCGATCTCAACATTCAAGTGGAGACTGACTTTACTGCCTGTCTCATTAAAAAGCATTTTGATAATAAGTTGCTGGTAAGACATTTCTAGGAGTTACCTACTGTAAATGATGATGTGTTAGGAAATCAACATAAAGGAAAATATATTTAAAATTTTTCTTCTAAAGCCATCCACATTTTATAAAACATTGATGATGGCACATCATTGCCCCCTTCTTCCACTTAGTAAATATTCATAACACACCTGCTACAGGCCCAGCATGGGTCTAGGCAATGTGCATATAATGACAAACGTGTCTGCTTTCACAGAGGTTACATTCTTGGCACTGTTTGTCCCATGTGAATTCTCAACATCATTTTGCCTATCGTTGTGGCAAAAAAACCAATGCTCTGGGCTGGTATCAAAGTAGCTTATCTAGTAACCGTAACAAAACCAGCAACAATAATGCTACATTTATTGAACTTATACTCTCTACTAAAGTACTTGATAAGCACCTTTGATATGGCTTATTTCACCTAGTCCTCATAGGACTCTTAGAAAGGGTACTGTATATGATCACAATTTTATACAGGAGAAATAAAGACCAGAGAGGTAAACTAATTTACTAACAAGTTCATAGCTAGTATGTAGTACACCCAAACCCAAACCCACAGTTTTATGCTCTTTACCACTGGACAGGATCATAAAATTTTGAGGACTTACCTGTAAGATTCAAATTATGAAACTTGGATCCACAAAAAAGACAAGTTCAAGTCTAAGCCCCAACCCTGGGAGACCACTTTCTCAGGTCTCTGTAACTCATCCGCAAAGTAGCAATAATATTACCACTTCACAGGTTTTGGTGGTAAAGTGTCTGGACTGTGCCTGAACACGCATACACAGAACAGATAATCCATTTAATTATCAACTTTGGCCTAAGATGTGGTACAGTGCAGGCAACAAAGGCCTATTAATTATTTAGAGACACCATTTTTTATTTGCTTCACATTCATGGGGTTGGGGGCAAAGGAAGTTTAAGGCCACTAAAACAAAATTAACTAATCAACACCTACCTATGGAGAGCCTCCTCACCCTCCTTGGGAAGTGCAGTGTCCCAGTCCTCCAATGCTTGGTGGGCTGTTGAACTCCTACCCACTCTGCAAGGCCCAGCTAAAACGCTGTCCCTCCCTGAAGGTCTCTTATCTTTTACTGTTTGAAGATACTGCTCCCCGCCCTCCCTTAGAACTCCTGTGGCTTTTATTGTACAGAGTAGCAGTTCTAAATAAGGACCCACAGCCTGGCTCCAGGCAGTTTCCATCAAAACTTCCAGGGAAGCCACATCAAAATACAAATTCCCGGGATCAGCCCCCAGAGTCTGATTCAGCTGAGGCTCCTGAATTTGCATTTTCTAACATATATTTTATTTAAATTCAATTTGCCAACATACAGTATAACACCCAGTGAATCTACATTTTTAGAAGTGTGTTTTATGTGATCCTGACGGGCAGACGCACCTGGGAAATGCTGTGGAACCATACATGGCTCTTGATACATATATATTTCTTTATACTGCAATTATGTATGTGTGTATTTCATTTCTTTTCCTGGGAAATTATCTTTCTGAGACTCCAATTCAATGTAGGCATAACCACGAAGAAAATCTATAGGCAAGAATACTAAGGGGCACCTGGGTGGTTCGGTCAGTTGAGCACCTGCCTTTGGCTCAGGGTGTGATCCCGGGGTCCTGGGATTGAGCCCCACATGGGGCTCCCTGCTCAACAGGGAGTCTGCTTCTCCCTCTCCCTCTGCCCATCCTCCTGCTTGTGCCCATGTGCATTCTCTCTCTTAAATAAATAAATTGGAAGTCTCTTTAAAAAAAAAAAAGAAAAAAAGTATTAAGAGCAAGTCCTTTTGCAACACCTTTCTCTTTTTAATCATGTCCTCTAGGATGTCTCACTTCATCGGCTGGACTAAGTTAGCTGTTCCTGCTGCACATCCCATGACACGAGGATCTCCCTACAGTAGTAGTACTTGTTTTAGTTGGAACTTTATAAGTTTTGCTAAAAAAGTAAAAATGAAAAATTGAATTATTGGCTATATATTTGGGAAGCCTAATCAGTAACCAAAGTAGGACCTGTATAAATACCGAACCACACACTTTAATGCCACCAGGGTTCCCCATTTATCCTGTGTGACGACTTTATTCTGTGTCAGCTGCTTTATTCTTTATTCCCTTAGGCCTACTGACCTGCCTTTTTTTTTTTTTTTTACATTCAGCAAATTTTGTTCTTGTGTTGGGAAAGCCTTGTGATACAGGCCGAAGCATGCTTTTCCACATCAGAAAGTTCTACATTAATGTAAATATGTAGATTACAACTATGCTGGTCGCGTCCCATCTCCCAGACTGAAGTTTCTGGCTAGGGGTGTGGCACAGGATGGGTGACAGAAATGTGACCCACGTGTTTGGTGAGGCCAGTGTTGGGAGATGGAATCTGTGAAAAAGAGAGATCTCACCTAAAAAGAGAAGTAGGGGTGTGGAGAACCTAACTGTGTGCTATCCATCCTCCTTTCTTGGGCACAATTTTTTTTTATGTTTCATGGGCCTCTGTAACGGAGAATGTTTGAGGACAGCTCCGGAGTCCAATTGAGTGGGACTTCCACCATGCTCCCCTTGCCTACTCTGTGGCCCTGGCAAAATTTTGTAATCGTTCTGCACTGTAGTTTGCTCATCTTTAAAAAATGGCAATAATAGTACTACTGTTTCATAGCACTGTTGGAAAATTGAGGTAGTGTAGGCAACATGCTTAGAATAATGCCTGATATTCCTTACATAAATGTTAGAGATTAGCATTTATTAATGATTCAGTTGTGTCACTAGACCATAGGCCCCATAAAGGAAGGCAGCCTTGGCTTCTCTCCCCAGCACTTAGTACAATGCCTGGCTCCAATTGAGTCAGCCATCAGTAAATGTCAGTGAACGCAGAGCTGAGGTTAGTGAGCAATTTCTGTTTGCATCTTTACTCCCCCTAAGTGTCGCTTCTGCTATACTGGAGGAGAAAATCAAATCTATATGTTCTTCCTGGACTGGAGGGAAGAAGGGGGACAGGTAGCCAGTTACGCAGTAACTGCTTTCATATTACCTTTGCTTTTAGAGAATCAGAGCCTGAAGCAGTGACATGTTGAAGTAGCAAATTTATATATCAAATTAACATACCAAAAAAGCAGGCCTGATTTGGGCTTGACCTTTTTTTTCTTTAGATACATATAGTCTTATTCTCTGAAGAATTTTTCTTGGTACTCTGGGACTTATTGAGACTGTACTGGTTTAATTTGCTATCAGCTAGGGCCAAACAGCACTGGAATCTAACATTGTGCTATATAAGCAAAATATAGAGAGGCTGCTTTATGAGGATATTCTCCAAAATCCCTTTAAAGATATTCACTTGGGGGGATCCCTGGATGGCTCAGTGGTTTAGCACCGCCTTTGGCCCAGAGCGTGATCCTGGAGACCCAGGATTGAGTCCCATGTCAGGCTCTCTGCATGGAGCCTGCTTCTCCCTCTGCCTGTGAATCTGCCTCCCTCTCTCTCTGTGTCTCCCATGAATAAATAAAATAAAATCTTTAAAAAAAATAAAAATAAAGGCATTCACTTTTTAATAATCACACTGGCATGGCTACAAACAAGGAAATTATCAATTGTTTTAGCTTTCAATTTAAGAAGTACTTTTTGGAAACTTCATTATTTGGGAACCTTCAAATTCTATGTACCTTAAATAGTACAACATTATTTATTCTAAAAAAAAAAAAAAAACGTTGCAAAAACTAAAACAGCAGGACAGCAATGCTTGGTCCAAATATAATATAAGCCTTTAGCAGTCTTGAAGAAAAAAATGCCTTTCTTGTAAAGACATAAACCCAGAGGGACACAAAGGAAAAGATTGATACATTTGACCATATAAAATTTGACTACATAATATACAAACTTAACACTTCAGCTTCTACACTATTATAAATATTTTAAAGTCAAAAGCCAGATGGAGAGCCTGGATAAAATATTCCTGAGATTTGTTAAAGGGAGACTTAACATATATAACATTTTAAGCACACTTACTAAGCAAAAAGACAAATAACTTATTAAAAACTGGCAAAAATCTATGAATAGGCAGTTCTGTGGAAACAGTACACATACAATGACATGAGGCCTTATTCATCATTAAAGAAATATAAAGTAAATCAATAATTCAAGTTTTTCTTTACCTGTCAGGTCAAAGACTGTTGGCATGAGAGTATTGGCAAAGCGGTGGACAGAATCTATTTGTACACACTATTGGCTTGGAGGAGATTTGGTGCAACATCTCTGAAGGGCTAGTGTACAGTGTCTGTTAAACTAGAGATTTCACATACTCTTTGTTAACAGCATTTCTGCTTTTATGAAAGTAGCTTACAAGCCTCTGCACAAAAGCTGATCAAGGATGTTCGGGCCAGAATTGTAGGTAACACCAGATAATTAAACCATCTCTGAAATCCATCAAAAAGCTAAATATTTTATGGGACATTCTACACAATGTAATGAAAAAGAGTTGTTTAAAATAATTAGATCTAGATCTGCATGTGATGTATGAAGGAACAGTGAGAATATAATTATATAGAAAGAGCTTATAATCTCTGTTTCTATAGGAATGATGGTATGCTGCAACTGCTGTCAAAAGGGAATACATACAGAAATACAGAAAAATTATCTTAAAGGATACACAGAATTTGTTAAAAAAAAAAAAGAAGCTGCCTTCTGGGAATGCAGCTAAAAATTCAGAATGGCAAGAAGTCTCAACCTTCTTCGAATAATTGTCCTTTACCATTTGTAATTTTTAGTTTTGAGTGAGCCGGCCACTATACTTCTGGTGCATCACACCTCAGCCGCTAAACCACCTGTGATTCCAGTTTAATCAGCACCATTTTGCAGATGGGGACACACAGCTGACGCCCTTGTTTCCTCATCAATAGAAGGATTTACTTGAACATCAAGAAGTGCAGTTCCCCAGAGTTGTGCATAGGGTCATGATTTGGTATTTACTTAGGCTGGAATCATCTTTGTTACTAGGAAAAAGATAAAATATTTTCCAAATATTTTGACCTCAATCAGAAAAAAAGGAGAGGAGTTCTGCTTTACCTTCTATTCTCTCAAATGCCTAGTGTCAGGATGGTATAAGAAACTCTAAGGAAGAGTCTCACCTTTCCTTCTGTTTACTGCACAGAACGTTGAGACAGGAGAGATGGTAAGAGAAGTAAAACGAAGGAAAGAAAAAGCATCAAACACAGGATTCTATCATCAGCATGCCTAATTTTTGGGAAAGACTTGGGGAAAGCTGACTTGACCCCTGTGATTCTAAAAGGAGAGACAAATCCCTCCTTGCTTCCCCTGCTTCTGCCTATGGGATGGGTGTATACATGGTAATAACATTAAAACGACTATAGAAATAGTGGCTAAGAGCTTAGGTCCAGAATCAGAGAGGTGTGTACTGAGTGTACGTGAAGCCACTGAGCAGACTCAGATGGCTGATTCCGCCCACTTCTGCACTCAAGCATCGGGTGTGGTTTTGTGACAGCAGTCAGCCAGCTGTCCCCTCGGGTGTCTTACTATCCAAGTGACTAATAAATTTGAGTCTGCGGATGAGCTGAGTGTGGTTTTAGTGCCTAAATGTTTCCTATACAAAAACACCGAAATGCAATTCATGTGCTTCATCTGGTGCTCACGCAAGAGATGACTATGTTGGACTTTTTGAAAGACTCCTTTGGTTTCCAAAGCAGTACATTTCTGGAGGACTTTCACGTGCAGTTTTGACTAACCAAGGTTCCATCCCACTCTCTGTCTTCAGAACCTAACGCCAGGGTCATTTAGTCACTCCACTAGTGACACCCACAGCAAGTTATTTAATCTCTCTGATCTGAGCATCCCTAGCTACACAGGCTGTGAGGTTGTTGTGAGGATAAAATGAGACATAAAAATGAAAGCTACACTGGGCTCCTGGGTGGCTCAGTTGGTTAAGTGTCTGCCTTCAGTTTAGGTCATGATGCCAGGGTCCTGGGATTGAGCCCTGCATCCGGCTTCCTGCTCAGCAGGGAGTCTGCTTCTCCCCCTCCCTCTCCCTCTGCCCTTCCCTTGGCTCATGTTCTCTCTCTCTCTCTCTCTCTCTCTCTCTCATTCTCTATGTCACATAAGTAGCCTTTTAAAAAATGAAATGCACACCAGGCCACACATAAACAGATCCCTCAAGCGCATAGAATTTCTGTGTCTGGTTGATTTGTGGAGAATGTGACCTACCCCAAAGAAAAACTAAAAAATAAGCCTTTTATAATATTTAGTACTTTTATTTTTTTAAGATTTTATTTATTTATTCACGAGAGACACAGAGAGAGAGAGAGAGAAGCAGGCAGAGACACAGGCAGAGGGAGGAGCAGACTCCATGCAGGGAGCCTGACATGGGACTCGATCCCCAGACCTGAGATCACACCCTGAGCCAAAGGCAGACACTTAACCACTGAGCCACCCAGGTGTTCCTAGTACTTTTATTTTTTAAAAAATATTTTATTGATTTATTCATGAGAGACACACAGAGAGGCAGAGATATAGGCAGAGGGAGCCCGATGCAGGACTCAATCCCGGAACCTCAGGATCACAACCTGAGCCAAAGGCATATGCTCAATCATTGAGCCACCCAGGTGCCCCAATATTTAGTATTTTTAAAACTAACTGAAGTAGTATCATAACATTAGGAGCCATTCAACTCAGGCTATTAACCTGATACACCTCTAGGCAACCTTAGGGACACTGTACTGATATTATGTTTGCTAAGACTGGGGTGAGCAGCCATGTGTGAAGGCAAGACTCCACAGCAGATAAGAAAGATATTGAAGATTTCAGCTTTGCGACTTGTCTGTCCTTCCTTAGGCCACATGCGTAGGCCAGCTCTGTCAGTGGAAGTGAGAACCAGGCTGTATAGTATTTTAAATAGAAAAATCTAAAAGGGCACTTGGGTGGCTCAGTGGTTGAGCATCTGCCTTTGGCTCAGGTCATGATGCCAGGGTCCTGGAATCGAGTTCCACGTTGGGCTCCCCGCAGGGAGCCTGCTTCTCCTCTGCCTATGTCTCTGCCTCTCTCTGTGTGTCTCTCATGAATAAATAAATAATTTTTTTAAATGTAGACACAACAAAGGTTAACTTTGCTTCAGAGATTGGAGGAAACACTGCAAGAACACCACACCACTGACTACAAAAACGGCAAATGTGTAGAAGTGACACTGACAAGTGCCATTTTCTTCCATGCTGACTGGTAATACCCGTGTGCTGTGACAGCAACTTAACTGCGGTATCGGCTGGGGGGTTCTGAATTATGCTATCCCCTAAGAAGTGCTATTAGGAATACTAGCCACAAGTAGTCAGTTCCAGTTCATATTCTAAGTACTTTCTGTATGGTAACTCATTTCATCTTCCTCTAAACCTGATGAGATATTTATTATTTCCATACCCACTTCACAGATGAAGAAACAAAGCATAGAAGTAAACTGCCAAGATTATACAACTATCAATTGTAGGAGCTGGGATGTGAACTCAGGAGATCTGTCTCTAAAGACTCATCTCAGAGGCTGGCACACTTTTCTGTAAAAAGCCAGCTGGTAAATATTACAGATTTTTATATGGTTGTATATTTTTTATCTTGGCTCATAGGCAAAACAACAATGGCTGCAGACCCATTTTGACCTGTGGCCATAAATAATCTGCTGGTTAATATTATACATGTTGATCATAGGTTTAAGTGTACAGAGGATATGCTATTTGATACCCAGCCCCTTTGGTAAATCCTATACACGTATAATACAAATGGGTTTCTGTTGATAAAATAATCCATAATTCTGACTTCACCTCTTTCTCCTTTTTATCTGAGTCATGAAGTCTCATTGCCTCTTCCATGAGCCTCCCTCCTAACTACTACTCCTATTGCTGGACACTTAGGAAGGGCCAATAAGTGAGGCCAGTATCTCTGATGAAAATAGATGCAGAAATCCTCAACAAAATATTAGCAAACTGAATCCAAGGATATATTTTAAAATTTCATTCACCACAATCAAGTAGGATTTATTCCCTGGATACAAGGGTGGCTCAATATTCAACAAATCAATATGATATATCACATCAATAAGAGAAAGGATAAGAACCATATGATTGCTTCAACAATTGCAGAACAAACTGACATGATATTGACAAAGTATAATATCCATTCGTGATAAAAACCCTCAACAAAGTAAGTTTACAGGCAACATATCTGAACATAATCAAGAAAAACCCACAGCTAACATTATACTCAATGGGGAAAAACTGAGAGCTTCTCCTCTAAGATCAGGAGAAAGACAAAGATGTCCATTCTTACCTCTCTTACTCAATGCAGTACCAGAAATCCTAGCCACAGCAATCAGACAAGAATAAGAAATAAAAGGCATCCAAGGTAAGCAAGAAGTAAAACTTTCATTATCTGCAGATGGCATGATGCTATATATAGAAAACCCTGAGGACTCCACCATAAAAACTACTAGAACTGATAATTAAATTTGGTAAGGCCACAGGATACAAAATCAATGTACAGAAATCCATTGCATTTCTATACATTTATAATGAAGCAGCAGAAAGAGATATTGAAAAACAATCCCATTACAATTGCACAAAAAATAATAAAATACCTAGGAATAAACTTAACCAGAGATGAGAAAGACACTAATTCAAAGGAATAACATGCACCCCTATGCTTACTGCAGCATTATTTATGATAGCCAAACTATGAAAGCAGCCCAAGAGCCCAACGATAGATGAATGGATAAAGAATATGTGGTGTATATGTATACAATGGATTATTACTCAGCCATATAAAGGAATGAATTATTGCAAGGGACACCTGGGTGGCTCAATGGTTGAGTGTCTGCCTTCAACGCAGGGCACGATCCTGGGGTCCTGGGATTGAGTCCCACATCAGGCTCCCCATAGGGAGCCTCTGCCTCTGCCTATAATCTCTGCCTCTCTGTGTGTATGTCTCATGAATAAATAAAATCTTGAAAAGAAAAAAAAAAAGAATGAAATATTGCCCTTTGCAACAATACAGATGGATCTAAAGAGCATAATGTTAAGTGACATAAGTCAGTCAGAGAAAGACAAATACCATATGATTTCACTCATATGTGGAAATTTAGGAATAAAACAAATGAACAAGAGAAAAAGGAGAGAAACAAACCAAGAGACAAAGTCTTAACTTTAGTGAATAAACTGATGGCTACCATGGGGGAAATGGGTGAAATAGGCGAAGGGGATGAGCATTAAGTAGGAATTTTGAATCACTAAATTGTACACCTGAAATGAATATAACCCTGTATGTTAACTGCCCAGGAATTAAAAGATAAATAAAGGATGGAATGAGAGGTTTTTTCCTAGCCACTTTTAATCTGTCATTGGCTTTCTCCCCATGCTGATTATTATATTCAGAAGTGATTTTAGACAGTTTGTTATTGAACTGGAGTCTGCTTTCTTTTTTGACTGACTAGAAATAAAGGCATAAGTAAGATGCATTCTTTCTAAAGCTTTAGTCCTATTGCTTTTCTGGGACCAGACACTAATTAAGGCAGTTATCCTAGTAGAACTAGCAACCTGGCATCTAATCTTTTATCATTTTCATTAAAGCCTAAAATGGCTTATAAAGAGAGATTAATCATGAAATGGATTAATATCACAAAGGAGCTTCATGCTTTCTAGGTACTTGCTGTATGCTTGAAGATTCAAAATGTCGTCACAGCGTTCTAGGCTAGGCTACTAGTGGAGAAATCACTGTTAACGTTACCAGGTCTGCTCAAGATTAAATCTTGGACTTGCAAATAAATCCTGGTCAATTTTTTGACACCTTTATGGTGCATAATGTAGAACTGTGCCTCCTGTAATAAGTGTGAGGAAATCATTGGTTAGGTTATATCAGTTTGAATGTTAAGAGAAAATTGATAGAAGTGTCTTTCAAGTTATTTTGACTACAACCTGTGAAAAAAGATACCAAAAACTTCTTATCACGATCCAATCCATATCTACCTGCACACATATGTAAAACTAACACAGGGTTTCAAAGCAATACTACTCTTACTCTACTTTTGAGACATTTCTGATTAATTTTCTAACCTTTTCTACTTTGTTTAAATTTTGGATACTTCTCATACCTCCCAATTACTTTTATAATTCCTTAATGGGGAGTTATAGTTGACCCCATTTGGACAACAATTTCTTAGAAGATCCTCATGTTCACACTGCTCATATTTACAAGAAGCAACTGTTTTGAGGTTCCTGTGTATCTTTACAGCTTTGTTTGATTTATTTGCTGAGAAGCAACTATGTGGAAATCACTGTGTGAGGCTCTGTGGGAAGTGTTAAGAGTTTTGCTTTCAACTACCTCAAGCCAGGAATTTTCTGAGTTGCGAGGGAAACCAGGATGAACAAAAGGACCTATTATCTCTGCCCTCATTGAGTTTATAATCTAATAGATTAAAGAAACTCCAACTGCAAGAATTTTGGAAAATAAGTCATTTACTTGACTTCGTTTACTAAATAAACAACTTTATTAGCACTTTCTGGGTAGAAGGTATGTTTTTCTTATCTAGGAGGGTCAGTCTTGTTTCTGTGGGACCAGATCTCTCTATAATCATCGGTGTTCAGTGATGCTCCTCCTGACTGTCACCTGCGAGAAATCCATCGTTACATGCTCTTAGAGCCCCACGACTTCTCACTTTAACATTCAGTGAGTTTTAATTGTCCATTAATTTATGATTATTTATAAGTGTCTCTCTATATATGGATCCTGTACTAGATTACAGTCTCCATAAAGGCAGAGATTCTATTTTTACTTTACTATTACTATATTCCCCAGTACTAAGCACTATGATTAATGAATAAGAAGTGTTTAAGAAATATTTTTTTGAATGAATGAATGAATGAATGAATGAATATCTTTTTTTTCAATCAGGAAATTTTATTTATTTATTTTTTCTTTTTTGAATGAATGGACATCTTAAAGTCATCTGGAATGTTGTTTTAAACAAGGCACTCTGGTTTCACCCAATCTTTATTAATTCATTAGCAACTAAAAAGCAACTGATAATCCTTCACATTGTTCTTTGTTTGTTTTGCAGTCAACTTTGACCACTTCGAAATTTTGCGAGCCATTGGGAAAGGCAGTTTTGGGAAGGTGAGAACCAAAATGATTAATCACTAGCAGGGTTATGTAGCTCAGGGAACAGCATCATAATGTTCAGATTATTCTGTTCCTGGGACCACAAGGAATGATGATAATTCAGAGAGGATTTTGTAAAATCTTCACTACAGTTTGAGGTGTGTGATGTAATGAACACCTGTTATTCTCAGAATTATTTCAATGTCATGCCTACTTATTCCCACTAGATTTTAAGTCTTTCTCTCTACTCTAGAATTTTGGAGTCAGTTGTCAATTGTGCCCATACCTTCAATAACTGTTATGCTGTCAATTTAAGACTTAGCTCTTAAAAAAAAGACTATTTATTTGAGAGAGAAAAAGATAGAGCACAGCAAGGAAGGGGGTAGAGGGAGAGGCAGACTCCCTGCTGAGCAGGGATCCCAGTACCCTGGGATCATGACCTGAGTCAAAGGCAGACACTTAACTGACTGAGACACACAGGCGCCCCAACAGTTAACTCTTTTTATGTGCAAAAGAAGCTTCCTGATATCTGTTTTTCCATCAGTTATGCTATGTTTTTATTTTCAAAAATCTACCATGAAAGATCCAGCCTCATTTTTTTTGCAAGAAACTTCTGGATTCAAATCCTAATCATTAGTTTCTTGGTAGTGACATACTTTGAGAACATTTCTTATTTCATATTGAACTTGCATTAAAAAATCATCTGCTGTCCATTTTATCAGACATATAGAACCTCTAAAAGAATTTCAAAAACATGGACATCATGTTCAGTGCTATAAGTCCTTTTAGGTCCTATCAACTTTGGTGTAAACAGAAATTATTCGCACAATATTGTTCTACTAGGCAGTTTAGCTGCGCCAATACCAATCACTCAAAGCAGAATAAGGATGTCATTTGCTATTGGAAGATTCCTGACAAGAAAGCAGCTATTTTCTCCAAAATGCTGTCTAAAAAAAACCCAAGGAGCAAAAAACAGGCTGACTTGTTTGAGAAAGCAGAGATTTGCAAAGTGACCCGGTACAGGGGAAGAAAATTAAATTTTCTCCTCTGAAATCAGAGCTAAGTGGCAATTTGAGTATCAAAGAATGTGTCAGTGAGGCCTCCAGGCCAGGCTGTTGAATAGGTCTTGTTCTGTCTCCCACAGCCATGATCCGTTAACTTCCTGACCGCTTTCTCACTCTGGTTTGTGCCATTAGGTCTGCATTGTGCAGAAGAATGATACGAAGAAGATGTATGCAATGAAATACATGAACAAACAAAAGTGCGTGGAGCGCAACGAAGTGAGAAATGTCTTCAAGGAACTCCAGATCATGCAGGGTCTGGAGCATCCTTTCCTGGTTAATTTGTGGTAAGTGGTTTTATGGGATCTCTGAATGGAGACATTCCCGCTTTCACCCCCAAACACTGTTCCATAAACCCATCTTGATTGCTGGGTGTGCATTTGCAAAATCTTCAGTAGGCTCTTCCTCAAGAGCTTTGGTTTCCCCTGATTTTTTTTAATTTAAATGAAACAAATTATTGGTTTATTGTCACCAATAAATACTGCTTGGCTTTTTTGTTTTGTTTTGTTTTGTTTTGTCACGTCACGGTTCCCCCTGTCGTTGAAGACAATTTATTTTTTTTAAAACATTGTAGCTAAACAGGCTGACAAAGAAGTTCAGGTGTCTTGTCATTCGGTAGATACTTTTTCCCCATTAATTGTGGGGTGGCGATGTAGCATACTAAGTAAGTCATCAATGTCTGGTGGCAGGTTGATCTTTAGAACTTGTACAAATAAGCACTTTCTCTCTACAATGACTGGCAGTAGATATCAATTCCTTGCAGCATCCTTCTCCAGCAGCCACGTATGTATATATCTGAGTTGGAAAAGAACAGGTGCTACCTTTCTTACCAAATAGCTTTTAACAGAGCTGGAGCTAACTTAGATCAGTGGCTAGACATGAGGTAACTGTGATCTCTTCCCAAAGCCAGGATCATAATCCAAGGTTTAGAAAGTGTCTATTACTCCCTGCTCTTTTCTTAAGCGTGAAGGTCTGTATGCAGCTCTCATTTTTTTCTACATTTTAATGCATCCATTATATTAAGAGCCTGTTCTTAAAGCTAATTCAGTGTGACTGTTATTTAAATATGCATACCAAGCAGTTTCTACTAGCAAAGGCAAAAAAAAAAAAAGTCTTTATTCAGAGAATACTAATGGAAAAATAATTGAAATGTCACCGTGTGTTTAGGGACATTTCTCTGGAGGAATGAATGCATAAAACCTGTCTCGCTCCATCTTTAATTAATACAGTTCACTTAATATACCATTTGCTCCAAGACTCTATCTACATCATAGTTGAAAAAATGGTTCTGCGTGACTTGGAAATAGGTCCCTTTGGTTCATGCACTACTCAGACACGGTGGAGTCTAATCCTGCCCACGCTCAGTGTATTTATTTATTTTTATTTTTCAAAATATTTTATTTAAATCCAATTTGCCAACATATAGTATAACACCTGGTGCCCATCCCATCAAGTGCCCTCCTTTGTGCCTACCACCCAGTTTTACCCCATCTCTCCAACCTCCTCTCCTTCTGCAGCCCTTTGTTTCCCAGAGTTAGGATCCTCTCATGGTTTGTCTGCCTCCCTAATTTTTCCCCACTCAGTTTCCCTCCTTCCCCTTACGGTCTCTTTCACTATTTCTTATAACTCTCAGTGTATATAATCAGTAGCTCAGAGTGGCCCATTCACAGCACTGCCACACAGCGTTCTGTGGACATGGCTCTTTCTTTCCCATTTTTAGCCATCACCAGATTGCCTCCCCGCCCCACCCCCCGACAATGACAAGGTACTCTCAATTCACATTCTCCTTTTGTTCAAAGTTATATTTTCCTTTTTCCAAAGTTCATCCAACTCTCTTCTTTTAGGACCAGGAACCCTTCAGAAGTTTTAGTATGTCCCCCTTTCAGGCCAGTCCCTCATCACTGAATAAGCAAAATGGATCAGTCCATTCCTATCTTTTTTATAAGATGGGTGTTAGGAGACTCAAAGCTGGCCAAAGTTTACTGATTTTGCCATTTGCTAACTTGGTGTCACGGCAGGCAACAGTCTGTTCTTCACGCATGCAGACTCTGTGGTAATATGACAAAGAGCCTAGTCTTCCCCTCTTTGCATACTGAACCTCAAAGGGCAGCGGGCACCATTAGTGGTGAGAGAGGAGAAAGAAGAACCCCCCCCACCTTAATTCTAGCACCACATTCAGAACTGAAGACTGGGGGGAGGGGGCCATCCTTCAAGTATAGCAGAAAACTTTCAATCTCTCACATTCTTGAGATACAAATCATCAGAAAGCAGATTTATTCCTCCTTACTAAGGCTTTCTGCCTTAGTAAATGCAACATGGGAAATGTAAGTGATTCTCCAACTATTAAGCATCTTGCAGTACTTCTGGAGGTGTGACCTGCGAACAAACTGTATCATTTTTTAAAAAGATTTTATTTATTTATTTGAGAGAGAGCAGTGGGGAAGAGGGAGAGGGACAAGCAGGCTCCCCACTGAGCAGGGAGCCCCCGACATGGGGCTCGATCCCAGGACCCAGAGATCATGACCTGAGATGAAGGCAGATGTTTAACCGACTGAGCCACCCAGACACTCCAGTCTTTATAATCTTTAAGTCACGTGGTTATAAGACAGGGTAATGCATGTAACTTGGGTTGTTTTTGTGAACAAGATAACATTAAAGTGCTATGCCCAGCACAGAGTCAGCATTGTATAAATGGAAGTTCTTTTCCTTCCTTACTCCACTAAGGGGTAGCATTCCGAATAATCCGTCACTGCAGGGCCACTCTGGACATCCCAGACACGAATGCTGATGGCACTCAGCCTCAGGACATCACGGAACACATTGTGTGTGTGATGGGAGAGGGATGGGTCTTCAATCCATTCTCTGTAAGAGTGTATGTTCATTTTGTTTTCCACCCTCATTCTGCAAATCAAAGAATAAAAATTCCCAAGTTCCCCCATTACCAAGGATTTAATGAGGATTTTGTGTCCTGGGTTTAACTAGATGGATCTTTATATCCCCAAAGCTTCAGGAGCCAGTTTTCTTAAGAAAGCAGCATCTGATTAATAATGTAACAGCAATAGTTTGTAATTCCTGTGTACCTCTTGTGTACTCTATGGTACTGGTAAGCCATGTAGGCCTCTCAGTATTGCTTTCAGTGATCTTCTCATGGATCCTGAAAATGCCTCTAACCACTAGGGATGTGTTCAGATCTGGTTTTCAGGCTGAGGAAAAATACAGTTTCTTTTAAGCAGCTTTTACACTAATGCTAAGAAGTTAATCTGTATGTGTGTGTGTGTGTGTGTGTGTGTGTATGTATGTGTGTAGGTATAAATACATACAGATGTGATCTGTGAAAACTGTGCACATTGTGGTCAACTTGAAGAACAGAAAAATCACACAGAAAAATGAAAATTCTCCAGTAATCCTACCTTGAAACAACCACTTCTAACCCATTGGTGTGTACATGCCAGTAAAATGTCTGCATTTGGTTCTCTGCTTTTGATCATGCATTAGCCCCATTCATTGCCCCCCTTCATGGATTTCTTTATGGAGTAACACAAACTGTAATTATGGTTGCCAGATAAAATACAGGGTGCCCAGTTAGATTTGAATTGCAGATAAATAACCAATCATTTTTAGTATATGTCCCAAATCATTACCTGCAAATCATTCATTTTTCCAAATTTCTGATGCATCTTGTATTTGTATTTATTAAATTTGGCAACCCTAATCGCAACATAGACCCAGAGTAGGGGGATGTAGTGGCGGCAAGAGTGGATGGAGCCCCTGGTTGACTCCACATTTCCTTCCAGTAACCATGGGAGGCTCCTATTAATCAAATGACACATAAATATATCAACTGAGAAAAGTGCACAAATGACTGAGAGAAGAGTGTGTGTGTGTGTGTGTCTGTGTGTGTGTCCTAGTCTAGGGCAACAGAGTTAAGGGTGAAAACACATTTTTAATTAAAATTCAACCTTCCCAGCCCCATGGCCCTGACCCCACTCGGGAACACAGCCGTCAGATGTAGGCCACGTTATAAAGCGAAGGCTGCCTGACGGGGCTGGCATCCAGGAAAAGCAAATAAAATCTCGCTGCGAGTCCCTCCCTGAGGGCTGCTCACACAGCCCTGGCAACCCAGAGCCTGCAAACAAATGGGCCCCAGTGCTGCCCAGCAGAGCCCCGTTCCCCAGGTGGCTTTTGTTAATTGAGATTAGGCCTGCAGCTGCACACAGCTCCTGGGGCTCCTCTCTGCCCTCACCCTTGTCTCTTGTTCTGGGCACAGAAGGGGCCTACGTGTGGTTTCAGGAAGTTAGGAGACAAGAACGTCTGTTTTAAGTGGAAAGGACCACCTGTATCGGGGCTGTGAAAAGGGGGTCCTGTCAGATAGCTGAACGCAGCCAAACAAATAGGCCCCCTGGACTCAACCTCCATTATTTCTGACTTAGCACCAGTGTTTCATCACAGAATCATAAGCTGTGAGAACTCAAGGTAGCCTTCAGAGCCACAGAATCAGAATGAGCCTTCCCTGTCAATGGGAATTTGTTACTTAAGAGTTTTACCTATGTTGTCTCATTTACACATCCTAAAACTTTAGGTTGATAGGGATTAATTAGTCCCATTTTACACCAGAGAAACTGAGGCTCAGAGAGGTTGAGTGATTTTCCCAGAGCTCCACAGCCAGGAACTGGCCACACCAGGACTCAAACCCAGGAATTCTGGCTTCAAAAACCCTGCATTTCCTGCTACACTATACCATCCCCTATGGACATCTCGTAGGATGTCCATATATAAAGGAAATGAAATTTATTTTCTTTATTATGTGTCTCTTATTTACGTGTCTCTCACATCCCACAAAAATACAAACTCCCTGAGGCAGGTATGTTTGTGGATTTTGTTCGCTGCTCCTACAATAATGCCTCACACACACAGTAAGTGTTCAACAAATCTCTGCTGAATGAATGAATGAATGAATGAATGATGGAGTTAGTGATGGCTCCAGGCTTCTGGTTTTTGCTCTTTTCCCATTATACCACAGCCACTTCCTGCACACTCACACACATCCCCGCATTCCATCAGGCCCACCTCAGGTTCTTGGCAGGCCCTGGAGTCAGAGGGATGTGAGTTTGAATCCTTGCTCCACTACTTGGTAACTGTGTGAACTGACCCAAGTTACATTGTGTCTTTTGTTTGGTTTCCTCCTCCACAACTGGAGATATTAGCAGTATCCAGGGCAGAAGGCATGGCTATGACTAAGGATATGTTTATAAAGCACCTCACACATAGTATGTGCTTTATCAATGAGGACTTGAAACAAAAACTTAGTGAGGCCCCACCCCAAATGGAACGTCCCCTCCACCCCCAGAGCAGATTATTGAGTAGACACGTGCCCCTGCATGTAAGCTGGCCCAGCTATTAGAAAGTCTTCGGGTTTGTGCTAAATTTTTAAAAAGTAAATTTTTAAAAAAATATAAAATATATATTTTGGGATAAAATATGGAAATGCAGACATTCTAAGGAAAATGATAAATAACTCATATTACATTATGCAGAAATAGCTGCTGTATTAGATTCCTATTGCTTCTGGATCAAATTACCATAAGCTTAGGAGCCTCAATTCGAACTGGAGTACTTGGGGTTAAGGCTATTTTCATAATGTAATTAACATGTTATGTCCTTTTGCCCTGCCTTTCCCTTTGTCCTGCAAGTTCACTGACAGACAGAAGGAATCAGAACAATGATGAGCTGTGGGCTGCAGAGTTGCCTGAGAACACAGCATGCGGGACACTTTGGGAGTGCCTGAAATACTCTCCTTACTGCCGTTGCTGCCTGTATCAGGGCATAGATTTGTAAACGTTCATTAGTTCTACGCTTAATATCTGTGCATTTCACTGTAAATACATTTTACCTATTTCATAGTGAAAGAATATGAAACAACTTAAAAACCACGACTCAGTATCATACAATTCTGGGGGGCAGAAGGGCAAAGTCAGTCTCATTAGGCTGAAATGAAGCTGTCTGCCGGGCGATGTTCCTTCTGGAGGTTTAGGGAAGAATGTTCTCTGACCTTCTCCTGCTTCTTGAGGCTGCCTGCACTCCTGAGCTCAAGGCACCTTTCCCTTCCTTCAAGGCCAGCCACACAGCTTCTTCCAACCTCTCTCTCACTCTGACTCTCTGCCTCTCTTGTCCACCTTTGAAGGACCCATCTGATTACATTGGGCCTCCCTCTTGACCAAATTCTTGCCAGGCTCTCCTGAACCATTTTCTTTCCTTTTTTTTTTTTTTTTTAAGATTTTATTTATTTATTCATGAGAGCCACAGAGAGCGAGAGGCAGAGATACAGGCAGAGAGAGAAGCAGGCTCCATGCAGGGAGCCCGATGTGGGACTCAATTCTGAGACTCCAGGACCGCACCCTGGGCCAAAGGCAGGCACTAAACTGCTGAGCCATCCAGGGATCCCCCTGAACCATCTTCTTGACTAGACCCTAACCTTGGTCTACAAAGACTTGAACAAAATGCTAACATCGTGTCTAACAGCTCAGGGCCACATCCCTAGGACATCAGCTCCCCTTAAACTGCCTGCCTGAGAAAGTGCACAGCTGCCAAAAGGATTTACTGATTGTTCCAGCCAACACTTGAAGACAGGGCCCATCTCCCAGCCTCTCGGGGAGGGGAGGGGGCTAACTTTGGTAAAGTGCCAGTTAACAAACCAGACGCGTTTCACATAGGCCAGCCACGTTCTCAGCTCTTTGTAACTTCCACTCCGCTGCTTTCCCCTCTCCATCCTCTCATCCCCCCTGCCAGTCACTTCTGTGCACATCAAGCTGGAGCCCAGTTCACACTGGAAGTCCTATTGTAATAGTATAGCACTGACTAAACTCTGCTCTTCTTGCTTTAGTGTCCAACTGTGTTATCTTAGGAAGAGACATGATCAAGTGAAGGATCTTTGGAAGGGAGGTTATGCTGAATTATCCAGTGCCATCACTGGAAGATGTCCTTGGGGATGACCCTGATGAGCTTGGATAAGTGGAGAATAAGGGACAGCAGTCCCTGAAGAACTTAGTAGAGGACAGTGTTAATTGTGTGTCCTGTACATAGTAATGGCTGCATACATGGTTGTTGACTGACTCACTGATGGACTAGTAGGAAACTGAGTCTGTAACACAGACATTGCCTTACTCATTTCCTCATCAATATTACAAAGGATTCCTTTATGGCAAACCACACAAGACGCTATTAAAAAAGAACTTCTTTTGGGGCAGCCCAGGTGGCTCAGTGGTTTAGCGCTGCCTTCAGCACAGGGCCTGATCCTGGAGTCCAGGGATCAAGTCCCATATCAGACTCCCTGCATGGAGCTTGCTTCTCCCTCTGCCTGTGTCTCTGCCTCTCTCTCTCTCTCTCTGTCTCTCATGAATAAATAAATTTTTTAAAGTCTTAATAAAAAAAAGAAGAACTTCTTTGGGAGGATGTAGAGTAACTTGGAGCCTCAGACCTAAAGCTGAAGAAATAGGTCTCGAGAAAGCATGGGACAAAGGCAGTTCTGGGAATCTCGGTAGCAGAAACTAATGGACGGGCACCGAAGGCTGTCTCCACTGGATGAATCAGCTCCAACCAATTTTCCAACCTTTTGTCACCCACTCAAGGTTCAAAGTCCTGGGAGAGAGTCCAACTGGCCTTGCTCAGAAATATGCCTGCCTCTTGGCTAGAAGAAAGAGCAAAATAACTAATGACTCCCAGACTGTTGACCTGAGCCACAGGGTGAATGATTGTGTCATTCACTAAAATGGGGAGATCTGAGAAGGATCAGACTCACTGTAAAAGTCAAGAAATCTCTTTTAGCTGTAACAACATGTGAGCTGCCTCCTAGTCATCCGAATAGAGCTGCTGCAAAGGTGGGAAGTCTAAAGCTCAAAGAGAAATCCAGGGTCCAAGGAGAAGTCCACAAAACACAAATGCAGGAAACATTGGCTTGTAGGTGCTATTTCAGCCAGGGGCTTGAAGGGAACATCTCTGGAGAGAAGTGAAATAGAAGAAAAGGACCAAGGATTAAAGACCTAGAGCACCATTATAGTTCTGATAGAGGAGGAAGATTCAGGATGCTCGACAAAGCAGCAACAGCCTGGAAGCTAGCCTACAAGCTAGGGGTAAGCCAGGCAAGAGTGGGAGCCTAGAATCTAGAGGCTGTTTCACAAAGAAAAGAGTGCAGACCATGGCAAGTGCTGTGGAGAGGTCAGGAATAAGACAACTGACTTCAGACTTATAAAGATGCACCCACTATGACCTTAATAAGAGCCAAGTCCAGGGGCACCTGGGTGGCTCAGCGGTTGAGCATCTGCTTTCAGCTCAGGTCATGATCCCTGAGTCCTGGGATGGGGTCCCACTTCAGGTTCCCCACAGGGAACCTGCTTCTCCCTCTGCCTGTGTCTCTGCCTCTCTCTCTGTGTGTGTCTTATGAATAAATAAATAAAATCTTAAAAAAAAAAGGCCAAGTCCAAATGATAGGACAAAGGATCAAAGGCAATGGCTTGATGAAAACACAGGAAGTGAGTGGTGTTATTTTGGAGGGTGGTGTGCAAAGCAGCTTTGTTGTGTTTTGAGACTCAGCCATATTGTCACAGGTAGCAAATCCTACATTGTCATTTTTCTATCATATTCCATTGTATGAATATCCCATGAGTTATTTACACATCTTACTACTGGTGGGTATTTGGGTTGTTTCCAGCATGAGACTTTTACAAAGAGTCCTGCTATTAACATTCTTGTTTCTATCTTCTGGGAAGCAGAAGCACATATATCTTGGGATGCAAACCTAGGAATTAAATCATTAGATCCTAGGATTTATGTGGGTTTAGCTGGCATACGGTTTTCCACAGGAGTTGTGCCAGTTTATGCTCACATCAGCAACGTCTGAGAATTTAGGTTACTGGAAAACCTCACCAACATTGGGTATTGCCAGTTTCTTTACATAGAGGCATTCCAGTAAATGTATAATGGCTTCTCATTTGGGTTTTAGTTTGAATTTCCCTGGTGACTCAAGAGTTGGGACGCATTTTCATATGATTCCCGGCCCTTTGGAATCTTCTTTTATGAAGTGCTTGAGTCTTGCACATCTTTCTATTGGTTGTCTTTTTCTTTCCCACTGGTCCAGTTTTAAATATAAATAATTTGCCCGATCTGTGACTTATGTCTACACTCCAGAAGGATATGATTTTTTTTGGAACACTCAAAAAGCTGGAATTTAAGTGTGGTATAGTTTATTCATCTTTTCCCTTATGGGTAGCACCTTCTGTGTCTGGTTAGGAAATCTTAGCCCATACCAAGGTGAAGATATTCAACCCTGTTTCCTAGTAGCATTGCTGTTTTAGCTTTGACATGGAGAGCTGTAATCCAGGGTCAAGATTCATTTTCCCCATATGGAAATTGAATTAGCCCAACACCATTCACTGAAAAATTTCTCCTTTTCTTATTGCACTGCAGTAACACATTTGCTGATAGTCTTGCCACCAAATACATGTGATTTGCAGACTTTGTTCTATTGGTCTACTTGTGTGCATTTACACATGTATCATGCTACTTTAATTTACTGCAGCTTTCTACTGGTAGCAGAATTCAGTAACATAATTCTTCTGGATTATCTTGACTGTAGTGGGCCCTTTGCAATTCCATACAAATTTCACAATCAGCTTGTCAACTTATATTTTAAAGCTGCTGGTATTTGTTTTTTTTTTTTAAAGATTTATTTATTTAAGAGGGAGAGCATGAGAGAGAGCGTGTGCATGAGCAGGGAAGAGAGACAGAGGGAGAGAGAAGCAGACTCTCCTCTGAGCAGGGAGGGACCTGATGTGGGACTCGATTCCAGGATCCAGAGATCATGACCTGAACTGAAGGCAGATGCTTAACCTACTAAGCCACCTAGGTGCCCTAAAGCTGCTGGTATTTATAGTGGCCTACAGTGTAACTAATTCAGGGAGAATTAAGGCCTTTTTAAAATTGTCAACCTTCCAATTTGTGAAACCTTCCTATATATATATATATATATATATATATATATACATATATATATATATATATATTCCTGTATATTTAGGTATCACCTAATTTCTCTCTCTGGTTTCACTTTTTAGTGTAGAGATCTAGCATATCTGTATTTAGATTTATTCCTAGGTATTTAATGTTTTTAATATGATGACAAATGGTAATTACTTATCCAAATTTTTTTCTACAGTAGTTTGTTGCTTGTTGAGGAAAATACAGTTGATTTTTAATATTGACTTTGTGTCCAGTGAACCTGCCAAACTCTCTGATTAATTCTACTGGTTGGCCTTATTATTGTGGTAATAAGGAAGTTCTCTTTCAGCCCTGGTTTGCTGGAAATTTTTATTATGAATGGGTATTATATTTTGTCAAATGCATTTTTTTACCGAGATAATTTCTATTATGTAGTGAAGTAAATTAATGGATTTGCAGATTTTATAATGAGCTTCTTAAAATCAACCCTGCTTGGTCATGTTCTTTGAAAATAAATGCTGGTTGATTATGTTCTATTATCTTTTTGTACATATTATCAGATACTATAATATAGAATTTGAACATTTATTTTATGTATTTTCTTATTTATAAACTGTTATTTAATTTATATTCTTATTTATATATTATTTATTGATACTGTTATTGAATATATTATTAACTTTTAATTATGAAATATATATATATATTTAGATGTGCATACACAAGTTTGAGTGCAAGGAGTAGGAGCCCATTGGGAAGAATCAGTAATGTAGGATAGCATGGGGAGGATTGCCAGAGTGAGCCCCTAAAAATGGCAAATGGCTATGAACGGGGGCTCAGATAATGAGCTGGCCTCAGGTGGAAGCAGCGCACTGCTTTCACTGTGCTGGGAGAGAAGGCAGCGTATGTAAGTGCACAGATTTGTAAGGTGGTGGATCTCTTGGCGGGCAGATGAAGGAGTCTCATTCAATCCCACTGTGATACATGAGGTCATCCACCGAGAATGAGGAACTGGGCAGAGAAGCTGCTGGGTGAATGAATGTGTGAAACTAATAGAGAATTAGAACAGGATTTTCTAAGTATCTAAGTGAGACCAGTGGTTATAAATTTAAAGTGAATCCCATCAGCACAGCTTTGCATTTTTTCTCCTGAAAGTGCACGTTATAGATGTTAATTTGTTGCTGTTTTGATACAGGTTTGTTTAATCAGGATTGGGGTGTAGTTGGGGGAGGTATCCTCACTATAACACAGCTTAATGAACTGAAAAGTAGATTTTCGGGATGTAGGCTCCAGAGATAGATTGCTGGGGGAAACTTAAGAAAATCGTGCATATGTGGAGTCATTTTTCTAGACAGCTAATCTTTTTGAGGACTTATTTTTAAGGTGGTATGCTAAAATATTACATATATTATCTTATATATCTTTAAATACTAGATGCTTGAAGATAGGAATTAATATTTGCCCCATTGTAAAGATGAGTAAGCTGAAGATGAGAGATTTGAGTCCTTGCCCAAACCACAAACCAGAAAGTGATGGTAAATCTGGGTTCCAAATCCCATCCCCCGAATTCTCTAAGACCTTCGGTGTTAATGTATATTTTATTAGAATGTTGTTTCTATATGCATCACTACTTCTAAAGCTCTAAAACCAAAAACTTTTAAAAATTATGTGCACCTGCAAATCAATTTAAAAATTTAAAGAGCCAAAAAAAAAAAAAAAAAAATTTAAAGAGCCATTCAATCTGACCAATGATAGTGTTGTAGTGGAACCAAATTGCTAATTATAACAGAATAACATAAGTCCTTCCCTGCTTCCCTGGAAGAGTTCCAACCACTGGATATCAGAAATAGATATGGACAAAAGAGCCCCATGAGATCAGGGTCAAGGCAGAAAGATCAAAACATGTCTGAAGACGCAGTTGGGCTGGTTAGACTCTAAATGCTAGTCAGGTGAAGGAAGTGGGAAGCATTACAGTTGGAGAGGTTAAAAGGGGGGGATGAAAGACACAGGGAAGACTCTTTGATGAGTAGGAGTGCTGGGAAGCGCTCCCCTTACCCTGGAATTCTGAGACTTAGGGAACCTGCTCAGTAATGAAACACTGATTTTCTGGCTAGACAGGAAGAGGGTAGACCATACCCTGTCTCTCTACTTCATCCCCTCTGGAGAAACAGCCAATCAAACTGTGTGACTCAGCACCTCCTGACCCTCTCAGCACCCTTGGGGCCTCCCCAGCCACTTTCTGGATCACAAGTGGCCACTTGCCCTCCCTTTAATAACCCAAAGTCATCCCACTTGACTGTCTCTCTGCAGGTGGTCTCCAATTCCCATGATGTGCAAAAAGTTTTCACTTCTAACACTTTTTTCCTCTGGACCCCTGATAAATCGGGTAAGAGTTTGATTTAATTGTTCCTCATTATCATCTGAGCTTGTGTCTTGGCTTTTCCTTTTATGTAAGTAGCAAGATGGTGTTATTCCCCTTGTCTACTTACTGGCTCTGTTATTCTCCTGAGATAACTGTCTCAGGAGATTCTGTAGAAAATAATAATGATCAAAATTTCCCGAGAGAAGCTTCATAAATAACATCTCCAGAGCCAGTACTGGCAGATCACAAAATTGCATTCAAATCTCTGTCCAGAGAAAGGTCAGGGCTTGAGGAAAATCAAGTACTGCATCAGAACATCAGGAAAATTGTCTGCAAGCTGTTATGTGTGATTTTTAAAAATCACCCACAATCTTTTTCATTGTGTAGATTTTAGATTTTTGCTCATTTTATTGGAGGCTGTAGTCAGTGATTGGAAGCAGGCAGGTATGTGTGTTACATTGTCTGAGGCTTTTCTGGCCCCTCCCCCATCCTCCTTAGCACCCTCTCACACTCTAACCCCACCCCCACCCCCCACAATATATAAAGGACTCCTACAATTCAATAATAAAAAAGAGAAATAACTCAATTTAAAAATGGACAAAGGGTCTAAAGAGATATTTTTCCAAAGAAGATAAACAAATGGTCAATAAACCCATGAAAGAGTGTTTAACATCACTAGGCACTAAGGAAACATAAATTAAAACCAAAATGATATACTGCTTCACACTGATTGGAAAGGCCACTATTTTTTTTAATGGAAAATAAAAGGTATTGGTAAGGTTGTGAAGAAAATGGAAGCACTGTGCATTGCTGGTAGAAATGTAAAATGGTGAAGCCACTGTGGAAAACATTCTGGTGGTTCCTCAGAAAGTTAAATGTACAATTACCATGTGATCCAGGAATTCCACTTCTAAGCACATTCTAAAATAATTGAAAGCAGGGACTGAAACAGATACTTGTACACCAGTGTTCATAACAGCATTATTACAACAATCAAAAGGTAGAAACAAGTCATATGTCCATCAAAGGATGAATGGATCAACAAAATGTGGCATATGCATACACTGCAATCTCATTTAGCCCAAAACAGAATGAAATTCTGGCACATGCTACAGCATGAATGAACCTAGAAAACATTATGCTAAGTGAGATAAACCAAATGGACAAACATGATATGATCGCACTTAACATGAGGTGCCTAGAATACACAAATTCAGAGAGACAGAAAATAGAGATTGGGGGGGAGAAGGAAGAATGAGGAGTTATTTAACAGGTACAGTGTCTGTTTGGGATGAGGAAAAAGTTCTGAAAGTACATAGTGGTGATGTTTGCATAACATTGTCAATGCATTTAATGCCACTGAATTGTACACTTAAAGTGGTTAAAATAATAAAATTTATACTATATATTTTACCACAATAAAAATCTTTTTAAAGAAGTTACAAGTGAAATGGAGGGATTACAAGAAACAGAGATAGAAGCTCAACTTTTCTCAGTATACCTTGTTTTGCAGATTCCACTTTTAGCCTCAGTATATATCCGGTTTGTGGCATAACCACACAGAAATGTGCTATTCCAAGCAACTTTCAAGCAGTAACTTTACTGTACATCATTGGTGAAACATACCTCAATGACAAAAAAGGATAGCAAAAATATCTTAAAAATATCTTAAAATGTTTGTAGTAATGGTGTTGTCAGAGAGTGTTCATGTTGCTATTCTGAGAGTGTTTTTTATATATGATGGGATAAAGCAAACAGAATGAAGGATTATTTGGTGAAACCTCCTTGAGAGACCTCAAAATCCTTGAGAACCAGGATTTTCAGTAAGGGAGAGAGGAATTACTGGTATTATAATGAGAAAATTAAGAATTTCCGTTGTCTTGAGTGTCAATAGGAAAGTATCATTATGATCTTCCAATGGACTTACCTTACATTACATTTGTATGCGCCTGTACATATTATACCTATGCCTATACCAAATATCTACATCTGTGCCCAGCGTTCACCACTAAAAAGACCTAGTAACAATGACAGCCCATTTTCAAGGAACACTTCTATCATTCAAATAGTTTGGAGGAGGAATTGTACAAGATAGGAGTATTTTTTCTTATCAGAAGATCAAAAAGCTATCAAAGCCTACTAGGGTCACATCAAAATAACACATGATCCAACTTGACTATGTTTCTGTTGGCCAAAGAATGGACATAATGAATGAAACATCAATAAGTGTGGTAATATCAAACCTGTGAGCTTATTACATCTAAAAAATAAACAAAATTTGTTGCTTGCTTTGGGAGGCTTCTGTGAAACCAAGTCATTTTGAAAAATGATAAATAAAAGAAAGATGTAAGCATTGGTTTTACCTTTCTAATGTGAATTCTACCTCAGAGTAACCAAATAACTGGTCAGAGGCAATTTTATTTTATGTAAAAGTACTCCAGATAAACTATAAAGAAGAGATGATAGAATTCATATATCACAATCCCTAAGGAATTCTTGGAGATAGCCATTCCAGAGATTAATAGCTGATAACACCTTGAAAACATAAACTTCTTAATTATATACCCTCTGATCAGAGTATACGACGCCATTTATAAAAAGGTCTTGCCCCTTCAGAATCAAACCTGAGGGATTCCCTGAGTGGCTCGGCAGTTTAGCGCCTTCCTTCAGCCCAGGGTGTGATCCTGGAGACCCGGGATCGAGTCCCTGCATGGAGCCTGCTTCTCCCTCTGCCTATGTCTCTGCCTCTCTCTCTCTCTCTCTCTGTCTCTCTCTCTCTCTCTCTCATAAATAAATAAAATAAAATATTAAAAAAACCAAACCTGAGCAAATTGTGAGATCTAACCACCAATTTTCATGAAGTACAGAAAGTTGTAGAACATGTAGAAAGACATAACAGAAATGCAGTCAGAAAAATTTAGACTACAGAAATGCTACAGCAAAAATGAATTTTTTTTTTCAATAAAAAAGTACTAGGAGCCAGTCAGGGAAGCAATAGAATAGATTTGAAAGGCACATAAACTAAGGACAAAGTATGGACCTTGCTTGAATCCATTTATAGGACCTAAATAATTCTATAAAAGTTTTTTCAAGTAACATTTCTAGAACAATTAGAGAATGTTAACCTTGAATATTTGATAAAAACTACTAGTCATTTTATATAGGAGCTGATGCAAATGGGTTAGTCTTTTTCCTGATGAGATGACGTCAATCATTTTTTCCTTTTTTTCCCCTTTTTTAATTGAAATGTATTTGGCATATAACATTGTACAAATTTTAAGGTGTACAACATGTTAATTTGATACATTTTTAGGTAATAATATGATTACCATTATAGCGATAATTAGCACCTCTATCTTGTTGTGTAATGATCCTTTCTTTTTCATGGTTAGAATCACTACCTTCTAGTCTCTTAGCAAATTTGATGACTATAATATTGTTGTCTATATCCACTTGCACTAGATGTCTAGGGCTTTTTTACTACTTGTTGCAAGGAAAC
Organism: Vulpes lagopus; assembly: GCF_018345385.1. Classification (NCBI taxonomy): domain Eukaryota; kingdom Metazoa; phylum Chordata; class Mammalia; order Carnivora; family Canidae; genus Vulpes; species Vulpes lagopus. The sequence goes on from NC_054831.1 coordinate 91,021,634, forward strand.
AATATATATTGGACATATCAGGGTAGAAAAATATTTTTGTTATATTTGTTAGGCCTTTCAAATATAAAAATATAATTTAAAAATAAAAGGTAAGGTAAATGTAAAATAAAGCATAAATGAAAATAAAATAACTTATGACCATTTAGATGGCTGGTTATCATATTTTCAGGAAATGTTATGCATATACCAGCATATGCATGTAATATCTTTATTTTCCTTTTGTGGTTATGTGTATATATATCCTTTTGAAACAATATATATATATATATATATTTGGATTTATTTCAGAGAGAGAGAGAGAGAGCATGGGGTGGAGGGGAGGGAAAGAGGGAGAGGGAGAGAGAGAATCTCAAGCAGACTCCCTGCTAAGCACAGAGCCTGTTAGTGGGGCTCCATCTCACCACCCTGAGATCAGGACCTGAGCCAAAACCAACAGTCAGATGCTTAACTGACTGAACCACCCAGGTGCCCCTGAAATATATCCTTTTTATGTACCCTAAGCATCTACCCTATAATGCATATTATAACACTGTTCTTTCCCTCACCTTGTCTTCAGAATATAATATCTTAGAAACCTTTTATTATTTCAGAATGTAGATCTGCCTCATTTTTTTAATTGTTGTACTATGAATTTACCATAATTTATTCACATGCTTCCCTATTGCATGCAAACTGTTTTTTATTTTATATGATATAATGAGTATCCTCATAAGTACATCTTATTATGATTTTTCAAGTGTATCCTTAGCAGAAGTTCTTGGCAATGAAATTACAGGGTTAAGAACCACGTGGATTGTTTTGTTTCATTTTGTTTTTGAATATCTATTTCTCAGTTGTCTTCAAAGGAACTTTCACCAAATTACCCTTCATCAGGGAATCAGAGAGTGTCCATTTCTCCATGTCCTCACCAACTGCGGCTCTCATCAAACCTTGATGGAAGTGTTCTCACTCTGATACATTAATGAATAGAAGTCATACGTGCTTATTTGGATGGTAAATTCACTCCCTCTAAATTTATAGAAGAGAGAATTTAGATAGTTATCTCAAGTTGGTGCCAGTGTTATCCAAGCCATTAATCTTTCTTTACCTCATCTTGTCATTCATGCTGTGGCATTTCAGTTAAACACACACGCACACAATAGCTGGATATAGTTTTTGTAAATTATTGAAATCCGATTTTTGCAAACCTTGGGTTTTCTGTGTTGTCATGGCAAATGAATTAGGTGAAATAATACTGTTTATGTTTTTGGTTTTTTTTATGAATTTCACACTGGCTGTACTTTGGAAAATTACTACAGAGCCGCAAGAGGAGAAACATGATGGGCCACTGCTCCAAAGACAGGTTTTAAAATTCAGATCTGTACTTAACAATTGGGACAGTATACCCTAACCTCCTCTTGACCCATTCCAGAGGGATCTCTTCTCACAAGAGCTAGTGCTTTTCCTAAACTGTGAAAAGCCTGCTGTGAGCACTTCCTGTTCAGAGTCTGAAAAACATAGATTAAATTTTCTATCCTTTGAGTGCATAGGACAACATTGGTTCTTAAAGATTCTTCTATGGAGGTGCCTGGCCAGTGATCGGAAATGTCCCACCATTGGAATGAGAATACCATGGAGGCATACAAATTGAATTTTAAGAGTTGATTTGAAGGGCATTTAAATAGTTATTCTATTCCCTGGCAGGGTTTTATTAAAGTTTTGGATGCTTTTGTTTTGTAAACTATACTAGTCATGGTTCACACAGCATGTGTGTTAACCGTGTGGTTCTTGAACAAATATATAACCTCTCTATACCATAATCCTTTCTTCCCCTACTCACTGTCCTTTTTTAAAAAATGTTTTTTTAAAATTGTTATTTATTCATTTGAGACAGAGAGCTAGAGAGAGAGAGCATGAGCAAGGGGAGAGGCAGAGGGAGAGGGAGAAGCAGATTCCATGCCAAGCAGAGAGCCCCATGTGGGGCTCCATCCCAGGACCCAGAGATCATGACCTGAGCCAGAGGCGCCCCTCACTGTCCTTTTTTTCTTTTTTCTTTTCGTATTTATTTATTTATTTATTGTCCTTTTTTTCAATAACAACTTTATTGACGTATATTTTACATATCACTTAATTCAAGGAAACAATTCAGTGATCCTTACTAATTTTATGGAGTGGTGTACTAATCCCTATAAATCAATTTATAGATCTTTTCATCCTCTCAATAAGATTGCTTTTACTCCTTTAGAGTTAATCCCCATTCCCACCCTGACCCCCAGGCAACTATTAATCTAGTTTCTATATCTCTACAATTGCCCTTTCTGGCAATTAAATTACAAATAAGTCATCTCCTGTGTCTGATTTCTTTTCACATAGTGTAATGTTGAAAAGCTCCATCCATGTTGTAATCTGTGCTAGTAGTTCATTCCTCTCTGATGCTCAGTGGTATTTACTGTACGAATATACCACATTTTGTTTGTCCATTCAGCAGTTAATAGACATTTAGCCCTTCCCCGGTTTTTGGCAATTCTGAATAATGTTGCAGTGAATATTTGTGTACAAGTCCTTCCATGGAAATATGTTTTTATTTCTCTTGGCTAGATACCCAGGAGTGGAATTGCTAGTGAAATAGTAATATTATGTTTGACTTTTTTTTTTAAGATTTATTTATTTATTTATTTATTTATTTATTTATTTATTTATTATAGACATATTGAGAGAGAGAGAGAGAGGCAGAGGCACAGGAGGAGGGAGAAGCAGGCTCCATGCTGTCTGACGTGAGACTCGATCCCGGGACTCCAGGATCACGCCCTGGGCCAAAGACAGGCGCTAAACCTCTGAGCCACCCAGGGATCCCCTGATACGTTTGACTTTTTGAGAGACTCACAAACTGTTTTCCAAAGTGATTGTACAATTTATATTTTCACCAACAATATATCAGAGTTCCCTTTTTCAGCATCCTAAACCAACACTTCTTACCTCTTATCTATTATAGCTACTCAGATAGATTTGACATTTGTGATTTTAATTTCCACTTTTCTAATTCCTAATGATGCTGACCATCTTTTCATGTGTATTTTCCTTAGTGAAATATCTATTTGTGTCTCTGTCCATGTTTTGATTGGGTTCTTTTATTATTGAGCTGTAATAGTCCTTTGTAAATTCTGGATATAATTCTTTATTGACTATATATTTTGCAAATATTTTCCCCTACTCTGCTGCTTGCATTTTTTTTTTACTGATGACTTTTGAAGTGCAAAAGTTTTGAATTTTGATAATGTCTAGTTCAGCATTTAACGGACTTTCTTTCATATTGTATCTAGAAAACTTTTGCCTTTCGATGTCTCAAAGATTTTATCCTATGTCTTACTCTAAAAGTTTTACTGTGTTTGTGCTTACATTTATGTCTAGGACCCATTTGAGTTAATTGTTGTATATGGTGTGGTCTAAGTTCATCATTTTTCAAAGTGAAAAAAAAATCAAGTGACTATGAAGCTTCATCTTTGGACTCTTAATTCTGTTCCATTGACATGTAGGTCAATATGCTTTATAGGACATTTAGAAATTGGAAAGTTAAAGTCTTCTCATTTTTTTCCTCTTCAAAATTTTTTTGGTTATTCTAGATGTTTTGCACTTCCTTATAAATTTTAGGAGTTACTTGTCAATATATGCAAAAACAAAAAGCCTGTTGGGAATTTAATAGTGATTGTACTGATTCTGTAGATCAATTTAGGCATAAATGGCATCTTAACAATATTTGAGTCTTCCAATCCATGAACATGGAGTATTCTTTTTAAAAATTTTTTTTTATTTTTACATATTTTTTTAATTGGAGTTCAGTTTGCCAACATATAGCATAACACCCAGTGCTCATCCCATCAAGTGCCCCCCTCAGTGCCCATCACCCAGTCACCCCCAATCCCCGCCCAACTCCCTTTCCACCACCCCTTGTTCATTTCCCAGAGTTAGGAGTCTCTCATGTTGTGTAAACCTCACTGATACTTCCCATTCATTTTCTCTCCTTTCCCCTTTATTCCCTTTCACTATTTTTTATATTCCCCAAATGAATGAGACCATATAATGTTTATTCTTCTCCAATTGACTTATTTCACTCAGCATAATAAACTCCAGTTCCATCCATGTCGAAGCAAATGGTGGGTATTTGTCGTTTCTAATGGCTGAGTAATATTCCATTGTGTACATAGACCACATCTTCTTTATCCATTCATCTTTCGATGGACACCGAGGCTCCTTCCACAGTTTGGCTATTGTGGACATTGCTGCTATAAACATTGGGGTGCAGGTGTTCCGGCGTTTCACTGCATCTGAATCTTTGGGGTAAATCCCCAACAGTGCAATTGCTGGGTCGTAGGGAGATCTATTTTTAACTCTGAGGAACCTCCACACAGTTTTCCAGAGTGTCTGCACCAGTTCACATTCCCACCAACAGTGCAAGAGGGTTCCCCTTTCTCACATCCTCTCCAAAATTTGTTGTTTCCTGACTTGTTAATTTTCCCCATTCTCACTGGTGTGAGGTGGTATCTCATTGTGGTTTTGATCTGTATTTCCTTGATGGCGAGTGATGTGGAGCATTTTCTCATGTGCTTCTTGGCCATGTCTATGTCTTCCTCTGTGAGATTTCTGTTCATGTCTTTTGAACATGGAGTATTCTTTAGTTATTTAGATCTTCTTTAATTTTCCTAAGTAAAGAAAATTTTCTTTATGATTTTCTGTGTAGAAGTCTTGCACAAGTTTCCTAAATTTATTCTTAAGCATTTTATTCTTTTTGAAACTTTAGCAAATGCAATCATATTCTTAATTTCATTTTCACATTGTTCATTGCTTATTTAGAAAAATGCAATTTTTTGGTTTTTGCATATTGATCTAGTATCCTGCAACCTTGCTATTCTATTTATTCTAATGAGGTTTTTTATGGTTTTTCTTGTGATTTTCTATGTGCAGAATCATGTTGTGTATGATTAAAGGTAGTTTTGTTTCTTTCCAATGTGGAAGTCTTTTACTGATTTTTTTATTTTGGCTAACTACACTGGCTAGAACCTCCAGTACTATAATGAATGGAAGTGAAAGCAGATGATCTTGCTTTGCTTCTGATCTTAGAGGGAAAGCATTCAGTCTTACCCCATTAAGTATAATGGTCATTGTAGGTTTTATCACAAATGCCTTTTTTTAAGATCGAAGAAGCTGTGGGATCCCTGGGTGGCGCAGTGGTTTAGCACCTGCCTTTGGCCCAGGGCGTGATCCTGGAGACCTGGGATCGAATCCCATGTCGGACTCCGGTGCATGGAGCCTGCTTCTCCCTCTGTCTGTGTCTCTGCCTCTCTCTCTCTATGTGTGACTATCATAAATAATAATAAAAAAAGATTGAAGAAGCTGTTTTATTCCAAGTTTGTTAAGAGTTTTATCATGAATGAGTGTTATATTTTGTGAAAGGCTTTTTCCTCTGTTAGGATGATCATATGTTTTGTCCTTTATTTTATTAATATGATTTATTATATTAATCGATTTATAGGTATTAATCTCATTTGTCCATGGTGTAGAATTTTTTTAATATGTTGATGGATTTGGCTTGCTAATTTTTTAAAGATTAAACCTGAATTCTTATGATCAGTAAAAATGGGGATATTGATTCTACTTATCACATAGTTTTGCAGTTACAATTAAATACAATAATACACATAAAGTATCTAGCATGGTATCTGACAGATAGTAAAAGTTTAATTAATGGGCATTATGTCATTTATACCATCAGCAATAAATGTCTTCATATAATTACCTCTTATAAAATAATGGGAAACAACTGTATAAAATTATTCTGCTTAATACTGGACTATATTACATTCATGGATGGAAGGAGAGAGATAATTAAAATAAGAGCTAACATTTACCCATTGCAAACTATCTTCCAGGCTCTGTTTTAAGTATTTAATATCGATTAACTAACCAAATCTTCCCAATAGCCCTATGAAGTATGTACCCTTATAGATGGGGGTGGTGAGGGCTTATATAATTTGATCCAATTATAAAGACACTAAGGAGAAGAACTGGGATTTGGACACAAGCAGTCTGGCCCCAAGACCATATTCTTTACCACTATGTTATGTGCCATGGTTTATGCTAATTGCTTTACAAACATTATATCTAATATATTCTTAGCCATATGTGCACAAAATGACTACGAATGTGCAGATATCCCCTCTGAATTTGTAAGAGATTTGCTGCAAATTCACATGTGATATTTAAACCCAAACCTAGGGCAGCCCTGGTGGCTCAGCGGTTTAGCACCGCCTGCAACCCAGGGTGTGATCCTGGAGACCCGGGATCGAGTCCCATGTCAGGCTCCCTGCATGGAGCCTGCTTCTCCCTCTGCCTATGTCTCTGCCTCTCTCTCTTCTCTCTGTGTATTCTCATGAATAAATAAATAAAATCTTTAAAACAAATAAATAAACGCAAACCTATCTGACACTTGTTTTTTATCTTATTTTTATTTTTTTAAGTAGGCTCCATGCCTAGTGTAAAGCCCAGCGCAGAGCTTGTACTCACAACCATGAGATCAAGACCTGAATGAGATCAAGAGTCGGATATCTCTAACCAACTAAACCAACCAGGCATCCCCAAATTTATTTTCTTTTTTTTCCCCCAAATTTATTTTCTAATTATATTTTTCTTAAGTGTGTTTTTAACTGATTCTATTTTTGATGAATCAATCAGCATATTTTTTTCCTCCAAAACCTGAGAGCTTTTAGAAGCAGTAGCTAATATAAGTAATTCATTTCCCTTGTTTTTCTAAATAATGATATTAGAACTGACCCTTGCTCAAGTAGAGTGTGAATGAAGATTTGACACATTAGTTCTGCATTCTGCAATAGGCAGCAGGTTCTCCTGTATCATGATTTTCAAGCTTTTTTGACTGCAACCCATAGGAAGAAATATATTTTTCATCACAATCCAATAGATATACTCTCATAGAAACATATTCACAAATCCAAAAATTTCATAAATGGTTTGTCTTACATATTAATAACATTTTTTCTGTGATATTTAATCTGTTCTATTTCTTCAAAAAAGAAGTGCTTGTTAGAATGAGCTGAACTGATTTCACAACCCATTAATGGGTTATAAGCCCAATTTGAAAAATGCTGCATTAGGAATATTTTAGATCACTTCCAATGCTCAGATTCAGATTTATCTCAAGATGGCTTCTGTGAGACAGCTTTAAACATGAGTGACTTCTTCGAACTTAGCAATCATGCTAATTTCTAAAAACAGAACTTAAAGAATGTGTATCACACACACACCTAAAACGTGTGTTTTAAACTTTTTCTTTAGTTCATTTATTAATTTGTAATCTTTTATTCTACAACTATTTATAGAGGCTACATTTCAGGCAGTGTACAAGTGCTCAAGAGTCAAGGATGAGTAAAAAAGCAGGTATGCATCCTGGTGGCATAGTGGAATGAAAACCATTAAGCCAAAAGCACACAAGAAAATATTTTTGAATTATGCTGAATTCTATGAACAAGAATATGGCATTGTATATGACAGGGTGACCTATCTTAATATGGAGTGTTAGAAATGCCTCTGTGAGAAGTGTCACTTGGGCTGAGGGCAACAGATGATGAGGACCCAGCAATGGACAGCATCGTGAGCACAGGCACAGGCCACACCACATCACAGTCTAAGGCTAGAGAGAGCATGGACTACTAGATGAGGAATGGAAGGAAGAGATCTAAGGATAAGTCTGAAAAAGTAAACAGAGACAGACCATACAGGATCCTACAGACCATGAAAAGGGGTGAAAGGGCTTTATGAAGCTGGATGATAGAAGGCTCACAGTGCAAAAATATAACTAGAGTGTGTAGAAAGGATTGGAGAGGTCCAAGATTATACAGAAAGAGCCATGAATAGCTACTGCCATTGTCTGCATCAAACATGATGGGACAAGATGAAGTAGTGGTAGTCTTTTGTTGCTTATCTCTCATCCTACTGAGCACACTGCAATGTATTTCATATGTACTGGAACCAGACTTAAACATTTTGGAGCTGTCAGCTAAGAAATAAAAGTCATGGAAATGCAACGGTGAGTCTCTGTGATAAATGGGCAAGGTGTAAGGAAGCTCTTGCTCTTTTATCAATAAATATCAGACTATGATATGAACTTGCATATTCTAGTTATCACCAAACTATATTATGCCCATGTATTTTACTGAATATGGTTCTATATAATCAAATATTTATCTTCCCTTTCTCTGAGAGTTTTTAAGATCTATGTAAAGGGCTTCAGATCTGATGTGCTGAAGGAGGAATACGATTCTTAACAGCCAAACCTGGCTCTATGATTAAATAAATTTATATTCATACTGGACAGTGAAGCATGTTGCCTCTTGCCTGGGCCGCTTCTTTCTTTGATTAATAATCTCCTGCATGTAGAACACTGTTGCTAACTTGCCATGACTGACACCTTTATCTGTTCAGGAAAAATGGTTGCTCATCAGGGCAAATCTAATAATATCATTGCCCTTCCTTGGAGTTAAGTAGAGTGGAGTCCTCTGGAAAGGGAGTCCTCTGGTATGTGGCCAGGTTTCTGACCTCTAACTGTCTCCCATGGGAGCTGAACGCAGTCAACAACTGCTCTGTAAGCTAGCCTGGTCTGCATAGGCTATTTCCCTTGGCATCTCTTCTCCTTTTTCTGATACCCAGGCCTCACCCATATCACCACCCCTACCCCACTTGCCACCGATCCCAACAGACCTCACACACATCCCAGGAGGGATCATCATTTCGGATTCATTAGCTGAGAGCAGCCGAAGGTATCACAGGTCCCAGGCATGATTACATTTATTAGTACATCGTTGCTTACTGAAAGTCCTATAAAACACAACAAATATAATAAAAACAACAAATATAATAAAAACAACAAATATAACACAAAAAATATAAAAATAGTAGTGGAGTGGGAAGGTTTGTGAAGCAAATAGCCCAGGTTCAGGCACCTTTTCTGGTGCCCATTGAACCAATGGCAAGGATGACCAGCCAGTTATCACAGTGAAGTGAAGAATATCATTTCCAAAAAGACAATACCAAAAATGTATTCATCATCATATTTTTACAAAGCGTTTCCTGTGTTTCTGTCTAAACTTCTCCAAGGGCTTAATTTCTGTCATCTTCTATGTGAATCAGTCTCAGTGGTAAACAAAATGTTATTCTTTGGACAAGTAAGCATCAGGAACTGGTGATCTTCATTAGAATGTTACTGCTTCAGATTAATGCTTCATTTAATTTCTCTTGTTTCTTTTCCTTGCAATTCCCTACCTTCTCCTTTAGCACAATGATCATTATAAAGAAGAAAAAAAATACCAAGTGTGGTTCCTCAGTTATTGATATTCTACATTTCTTTCCAAGCAAAGAATTTGTCACCAGGAATTAGTTTGCATCCCTGGGCACTGCTTGCAGACAATCAAAGAATTATTTGATTCAAATAAAAATTTAAAATGTGATCTCAGTGACATTATGTCAAAAGAAACATGTCAAAACAGTGCTGATTCAGAGAGCATTATTGTGCCTAGAAATCATGTCTCTGCTTTGAAGGAAACAAAATAAATCCTAGCAGCGGGAATGCATTTTTACAAGAGATTCTTTGCAAACAGCATAGGCCAGTTCTGCTCTCCTGTATCTCATTTCCTCTTCCAATCTCTCCACACTGTGCTCCTTCAAGTGTGAAGTCCATGCTTGATTGTAGGTCCTCCTTAAAACTCTTCATTGTCACCCTAATGCTTACAGACTTGTGAACAGGCACCTGTCATGGGATCTGCCATCTGCGTTCCTCTCTCAGCTCAAGCTTCCCCATCATACCTGTTGGAGAGCAAACCCAAACTATTTTCCTTTTTCGACTCACACTATGTTCCTTCCCATGTCTGGGTTTAATGCAGGCTGTTTTTCTCTATCAAATCTTACTTTTGGACCTGGAGAACACCGTGTATTAGGCATTTCACCTTGTGCACATTCTTCACCAGGTCTTGACTTCCTCATTTGTAAAATGGGAGCTTAAGAGCAGCACTTTGGGGGTTGCTAGGGGTACTGTTTGTAGAGGGCTTCAGCGCCTGCCCCAGAGAAGCGGCTCAATGGAGATATAGGTGACACCAGTTTTATTTTGTGCCTGTTATTGTCACCACCCTTCAAAATATAACTCAGGTCTCACTTCCGCTGAGAAGCTTTCCCTTACCTCCCCATCCCAAAGTGAATTACTTCCTTGTACTATGCACTTACTTTTTTATTGCCCTTTTGTATCTTTTTCTTATCATTAATGCGGTACACGATTTGTTATAAGGTTGCTGGGCAATGAAGTTTTATCGTGTGGAAAAATGGGAATGAGAATGGTTCAAGGACACCTCGTAATTCACATTTTATGGACCTCCTGCAATAGTGTGGTTAGGGTATGATTGTTAATGGTAAGTTGATGAGTGGGGTTTTCTTTGTTCCTGGGCTTTATAGTTTTGTAAGCTAATAGTTATTGAGTGCTTAGTATATGTCAGGCAAGATATTAAATGTTGTACTTGTTCTTTACTATGATCAAATGTGGTAGATATTATTCCCCTTCACACATGTGGAAACTGAAGGTCTAGGGTCATAGAGCAAGGGAGAGACCATCTGCTCCTACACCTTGAACTCTTTGCTCGAGAACACTCTGTTCTGATCTATGAGGGGTCATTTGCCTCTGGGACTCTATAGTGTGTAAATGTATTTAATACTCTTTCATTTCTAATTCTATTCCAGGTACTCCTTCCAAGATGAGGAGGATATGTTCATGGTAGTGGATCTCCTGCTGGGCGGGGACCTGCGTTATCACCTGCAGCAGAATGTCCGCTTTCAGGAAGACACCGTGAAGCTCTTCATCTGTGAGCTGGCCATGGCCTTGGACTACCTACAGAGCCAGCGCATCATCCACAGGTCAGTTAGGTCCAAGGGGACAGCCTTGCACTGAATTACAGAAGAGAATTCATAACCTGGTACATTCAACAAGTTCTTGTTAAACATGACAGGTAATCCGCACTGAACTCTTGCAACAGTCCCTTGAAATAGTCTTATTGTCCCTCTTTTGAATATTTTTTTAAATGAGTACATTGAGCTAAATTTGCTCAAGGTCAGTTAGTGAACAGTAATACCAGAATCAATGAGTATTGGCACTAGACAAAGAAAAAGTGACATACAGGAATGTATCTCCTTCACTTGGGGAATCTGTGTTAAATGGAGACAAATAACACAAGTAGGTATAAACTCAAATAGACATTAAACAGAAAAGGATAATACTTTTCTTTGTAAAGATATTGGCAGGTGGGGCAGCTGGGTGCCTCAGTCAGTTGAGTGTCTGACTCTTGATTTTAGCTCAGGTTGTGATCTTGGGGTTGTGAGATCAAGCCCCACATCAGGCTCTGCACTCAGCATGGAGTCTGCTTCAGATTCTCTCCCTCTTCCTTCCACTCACACACACACACTCTCTCTCAAATAAATAAAATATTTTTTAAAAGAGATATTGGTAGGGTTTTTTTGTTTCAAGTTTTTTTTTAATTCTAGTCATTTAACATCTATTGTAATTTCGGTTTCAAGAGCAGAATTTAGCAATACAAAGATATCAGTAGTTTTACTGATGATTTCCTATGTAGTATCTCCTTTGATCTCTATAATAACTTGTGATAAGTGATCAGAGCAGGTATACTTGGACCGTATTAAATATGAGAAAACCATGATTTGGAGGTATTAAATTATCATCCAGGTTATTCATGATAATATTTATTAAAATTTTTATTTTAATTCCAGTATACTTAACATATAGTCTTATATTAGTTTCAGGTGTATGAGATAGTGATTCAACAATTCTAAATATTCCCCAGTGCTCATTATAACAAATACCCTCCTTAATGCCTTTCACCTATTTCACACATTCCCCCACCCACCTCTCCTCTGGTAACCATCTGTTTATTTCTCTATGGTTAAGAGTCTATGTCTTGGTTTGTTTCTCTCTTTTTTTCCCTTTGCTTGTTGTCTTGTTTCTTAAATTCTGCCTATGAGAGAAATCATATGGTATTTGTCTTTCTCTGACTTATTTTACTTAGCATTATACTCTCTAGCTCCATCTCTTTCATAGTACTAGAAGTCCAAGCCTCACCTAGCAGGCAACAAAAAGAAATAAAAGGCATCCAAATTGGTAAGGAAGAAGTAAAACTTTCACTGTTTGCAGATGACATGGTACTACACACACAAAATCCTAAAGACGCCACCAAAAAACTACTAGAATCAATAAATGAATTCAGTAAAGTCACAGGATACAGAATCGATATATAGAAATCTGTTGCATTTCTGTACACTAATAATGAGGAGGCAGAAAGTGAAATTAAGAAAAAAGTTCCATTTATAATTGTGATAAAAACAATGAAATATCTAGGAATAAAGTTAACCAAAGAGGTGAAAGACCTATACTCTGAAAACTACAAAACACTGATAAAAGAAATTGAAGATGATTCGAAGAAATGAAAAAACATTCCATGTTCATGGGTCAGAAGAACAAATATTATTAAAATGTCTATGCTACCCAGAGCAATCTACAGATTTAATGCAATCTCTATCAAGATGCCAACAGCATTTTTTACAGAACTATAACAAATAATTCTAAAATTTGCATGAAACCAGAAAAGATCCTGAATAGCCAAAGCAATTTTGAAAAAAGAAAAACAAAACTGTAATTATCAGAATTCCAGACTTCAAGTTATATTGCAAAGCTGTAATAATCAAAACAGGATGGTACTGACATAAAAACAGACACAAATATAATGGAACTGAATGGAAAACCCAGAAATAAACCCACAACTATATGATCGATCGTTTATAAGAATTTTGAATCTAATCACCATCAATGCAACTACAATTTACTGATGACTTTGTACATATGCCAGATATTACTATGTGCTATTCTATACTATCTTATTAAATTCTCAGAACTCAAGGAAGATACCACATTTCATTATAGGATCACCATTATACAGATGATGAAATTGTGGCTCAAAGATTTGAAAGGACAAATCACTGACAAATGGCATTGCCAGGATTTAAACGTAGGTCTTTCTGAACCCAAAGTCAGAGCTCTGACTACTACAACAACTTGCATTCATTACACATATGAAATTTATGCATTAAGTATGCATCATTGAGTGAAAATCAACACATATGACTCTGCTGCTGTCTTATTTCTAATCTTTGAAGAATTTGCTAGGTTTTTAAGTATGTTTACATCTTTACAGTGTAGTAAAATTCTGGCCAAATAAGATATTTTCCAACCACTAAGTTGACATTTATCTAAAATATATGTAGATGAGTACAGAGCCTGTGGATGAAGATGTAGCATCATAATTTATAGATTCTCTGTGTAGGTACTATGGAACAATCTGTGTGTAATCTTGATCCTGTATACTTTCAGTCATTTTTTAATTTCCTGTCTTTTGGAGGACCTACTTGTGTTGGAAATGTGCTCTTCAGGCAACAGGTGAATAGAAAGCAGACCAGTTCATCATGTATGAGCTTGGAAGCAAATGAACACACCTGGTGTTTTGTCAGTAACTGAGAACCCTGTTCCCAAGCAGTCTTTCTCCCATACTAATGTTCTGCCCCCATCCCAACCCCAGTTCTTTCTAAGGAAAAACTTGCCTATTTGTAGTCTATGGTGTCTCTCTCGGGGTATTCATGCTCATTCATCCTACCCAAGATTGCCAACCCACAGCCTGCTTGGGTTGCTAACATCCTAGATCTTAGAAAGGAGACAGGTACAATGAGAAGCCAGCATGGCTACAAGGGCCTTTCAACTTTCTTCTTTCCCTGTTTGAATCTGGGGTCTGTGTCGTCTTTCTCTGAGCTTCATTTTCTCTGTCATCACAAGTCAAGATACTCTAAGCATTTCTGCCCTATGTTTAGAAATGCATTCCAAAAGGAATTCAGGAGAATTCCTGAAAACAAAACAAAACAGAAAAGTCAACACAATTTGTGCCCTAAGGAACTTACAAACACCAAACGTTGCTGTTCATTACTTCCTCCCTTGCTCTTTGTTGCTCTCATCATTCTGCCACTTGTACAAGAAACCAATGATTAACTTTCTCCCTCTGGGCCTTCACACACTCAGTCATTACTCCATGCCCATCCTCAGAAGAGCCTCTTTGAACCAAAGTGTCTCCTCACTGCAGTAAGGTGAATGCAAGGCAAACTCAGTGACATTCTGACCATGTTGTTAAAAAATGAGAGGAGCTCCTCTCAGGGTCAGAAAATAACCCAGGTGTATTTCTGTTGCCTATAAGGCCCCACTGAGCCTCTCATGTGTTATATTGTATAGGCGACTGTGGCTCTTTGTACCTCTCCTGAGGACCTGTGACATTGTTAACGTGTAATTACTTAATTACTATCTGCCACTCTACCACGATGGAAACCTCATGAGTTAGGGCCTTGTGTGTTTTGCTTTTCACCGTAGAACAAGGATGCAGCAACCTCACATGCCTGAACCATACAAATGATTGACTAAAAGCCAGGTTTACAAATGAGACAAAATTAAAATATAAGGCATGAAAGCCAAGAATTTCAGACCTACCTTGGTGTTCACATGGAGTAACCACATAATTCATCATCCAAATCAGGGAACTCCTGAGAATGAAAGAAGTCGCTATTAATAATTATGCTTGGGCAACAGGCAAATAAATGTTCTGGAAAAAAACAGGGCATGTATCAACATCATTAAGGCTTTTCAAGATACTACTGACCAAATAAACAGGTTGATTGGGAGAGTGCTCTGATAATTATGGCTTTCTGCCTCCAGAGTACCCAATATCAAATTGAGACAGTGTCAAGTGGCTTAAAACACATGGACACAGTAAAATAAGTGGTGTTCTTTTGTCTGCAGCATTAAAAGGATAATAATGATGGCACTCGGAGGCTCGGGCTCAGGGGGCAGGTTAAAATGGTGAAGAGCAACATAGAAGAAGAGGAAGCTTTTGAGTAATTCTCTTTTTTAAAAAATCTTTCTTCAGGGGCGCTTTGGTGGCTCAGTCAGATAAGTGTCTGACTCTTGGTTTCAGCTCAGGTCGTGATCTCAGAGTGATGAGATCGAGCCCTACATCAGGCTCCACGCTTAGCTTAATAGTCTCCCTCTCTGGCTCTCTCTCTCTCTCTCTCTCTCAAAAAAAATAACAAAAAATAAAAAATAAAAACTTTCTTCAAGAAAATCCAAAAACTCATGCTAGATTTGATGGAATCTAAGATAAAACATCTTTCAGCTACTTAGAAATTGGATAATAAGACACATCCTTAGTTCTGAATTACTATGTCGTGAGTGAAGAAAGCAGAGTCTATGAAATTCAGTAGCTGCCGAAGACAAGGAAAGACCATCTATCCTCTTGGGTCAAATATGCGACTTCCTAATTTCAGGAAAACGTTGTTCCAAAAACAACATTATGTCTCTGGACCTGGTAGAAGATTCAGAATTCTCCACAGGCCTCGGCAAATGCGTGTGGAGCCGTAGCCTGGGGGGCTGCCACCTACCGAGGGCTTCCTGGGCAGCAGGGCCCGCGGAGCACCCTCCGGTGCTTTCTTTCACTCAGTCTGCTCCCGCCCAGGAGCCCGGGGCCGGCTCTCCATCTACAGCCAAGGAAGCTGGCTGGGGAAGGTGAGGGAACGGGCCCAGGGTCGCCTGGCTGAGAGTAGGGGAGGCGTCACTGAAGGCAGGGCAGAGGTCACCACCTCCACAGGAGGGGTGGTCAGCACGGCTGTGGCTCCGGGGCGGGCAGGGGACGAGGTGAGGCCTTTGGGCACGTCCTCTGGCTCCACAGACGAAGGTGGCCCATAGGCAGCCGACTGGGGACAGGAACAACTCAAAGCTCAGGGTGGGAGAGCGCCTGAGCTACTTCAGACAAGATGATGGTTTGGGGCGACAAAAAACAATGTTTCTTGAGAGTTCAGAGGATTTAAAAAGGATTTTAAGAACCAGAGCAGAACGAAGAGTCCAGTCTGTGTAAGAAGAACCGTATTCTGAAGGAAGCGCTCGTTAATCAACCCGTATTCCATAGAACGGTCTGTTTTGAATTTTTGCCTCACGTTGACTTTCCGCCAGCCACGTCTGCTATCAGTTTTTTTTTTTTTAAATACCATAAATCCCGTTTCTCTCACAAATTCTAAGTGAGATATGAAGAGAGTTTTGTTTTATTTTGTGGACTCTTTTTAAGTCTACAGACTTTAGTGTTTGGTAGTTTTCCTCAATATGTAGAGTATTTAGCTACATGTCCTCACTTTTAGAAACTTCCTTTCCTGCAGTTGTTGTGGAAGACACAGGATTGCACAATAACCATTAATTTTGAATCGTGCAGTTAGACACTTTTCTTATTAGCAAGAAGTCAAAACGTTTTTCTACGAGGACAGCTTGAAAATCAGCATTAGCTTCCAAATTATGGCCAGATTCTGGTTCAGTATTCCCCTTAACTTACATTAAATCAGTGAGCAAAGATTTTAAAATGTAGACACAGTGATTATTTGTTTTTATTAAGAAAACAAGGAAAATGAAACTCGTTACAATCCTTCCTGTGGGGATAGTACTGTTTGATTTGTTGATTGCCACAGTCTCTCCAGTGACTAATGTGATGGAAAATAATGATTAGAGCCCAAAGACAAATTTGTATTCACTCCCTAGTCAGATGTTAAAGAAGCCTCAATTACAAATTTGCGCTAATGAAGCCAATTGTATGGGACAGTGAAAGAGGAAGTCATCCTGGATCAAAATACCATTTGTGAGGGAGTGTTGATGTTTCTTTTTTCCTCTTTGTAAGAATTACCCCCACTCTCATGCTTTCCAAATCCTATAGGAATGAGATGAAACTCTAATGAGGCAATTTGTAGAGATAACTGCAATACAGCAGAGTTGCAAACATTTCATCTCCAGCAGATTACAGATGTATTGAAGCAGGAATAAAAGAAAATGTCTGATTGCCCAAAATAGACAGGCCAGTGTTTTTACTCATCACTTTTGACTTCTTTGCTATGATCACAGGAACCAGTAACTGACACTCTGGTTCATCTCGGAGCCTCCGGGAAGAGACACATAGGAACTGGTTTTCCCACACTTGCCTTTGGACTGAAGTAGCTACTTGCGAGAAGCTGCTATCATTCTTCTAGAAATCAGCATTTCAATGGTGAAGAATAATCTTAGAGATAATGCCTCTACTATAAATATTCATTCACAAATTGTTTCTTGAGCACCTCTTTGCCAGACAGTGTCTCGATGCTGGACTGCAGTGGTGAAAGGACGGACAAGTGCCTTGCTGTTCAGAATTAATGATATCATGGCATTAAAGGGAGCCAAGTAAAACATTTCAACATTCATATCAGAAAGATCTTAATCCTGTGGCATGTAGTATAAATAAAATAAGTGGCTGTGGGTCTATCCTGCCACATGCATGTACACACTCATCTGCATCTTCACAATGGTTATAATCATGCTTCGAATTTGTAACCCCTGGGTTACAAGATTCTTTATAAAGTGCCATCTCTCCCTCCTAAACTTAAGCCCTTACAGATGGAGACTACACCTCACTTAGGTTCTGAATCCCAGCATATAATCTAACCCAGAGTGGTTGCTGAATAAATCAATAGCTGAACAAATGAATGAGGACAATATAGACATGTGATCCTTGGGTGAACGTAAAGGCAAAGGTTACTGGGGCTAATGTTGTCTTCGGCAACTTTATAAATTTAATCCATACATTCCTATAGTGTGCCCACAAGCGTGTGGAGCTCTGTGCTGCCTTTCTTCCATGCTGTTAGTTTTTTATCCTGTGTAAGAAATGACCACAAAGTGACTTAAAATAACACATAGTTATAGTTATCCCATAGTTTCTTTGGGTTGGGAGTCTTGGCACATTTTGACTGGGTTCTCTGCAAGGCTGCATTCAAGGCGCTGGCCAGAACTGGGTTTTCTTCAGCAGGCTGGCCTGGGCAAAGGTCAACTTCCAAGGTCAGGCAGGATATTGACAGAATTAATTTCCTTGAGGCTATAGGACTCATATTAGCTCCTTTTCTCAAATTCACTGACAAGAGCAAGATTCTAGAGTGATTGTGCTAGACAGGCAAGAGTATGTATCACTGAAAAACCATTACATAATAGAACACAATCACAGGAATGACATCTCATCAGCTTTGTTACATAATGTTGGTTAGAAGCAAGCTATATGGGGCACCTGGGTGGCTCAATAGTTGAGTGTCTGCCTTTGGCTCAGGTCATGATCCCTGGTTCCTGGGATCGAGTCCCACATCAGGCTCCTTGCAGGGAACCAGCTTTTCCCTCTGCCTATGTCTGCCTCTCTCTCTGTGTCTCTCATGAGTAAGTAAATAAAACCAAAAAAAAAAAAAAAAAAAAAAAGCAAGCTATACAACCAGCCCACATTCAGGGACTGGGGATGATACAAGACACCAGGAAGTGGGGATCATGTAGGTCACCATAAGTCTGTCCACCATACTTCCTCTAAAGAAGTTGTACTACACCAGATGTTGACACCAATTTCCTCTATGACCTTAAACATAACCTCAAAATTCCCTCAAGGAGGTTTGACTAAATGACCAAGATAGATTTTTTTTTTCACACCTAAGAGTCTAGAATGATTTCCCCTTAACTCTGATAGGATGTTCTTCAAAGTGTGATCTCAGTGTTTCTTTGCTCTCTACCACACACCCATTTCTCTCCAAGAAGGCTGTGTGACCAAAATGTACTATCTAAAAAGCATGAGACATGAGGTGTGAAAAACAGCTGTTAGCACACTGACCAATTAAGGTCTTATTTGCAGTTGAGCTGTGAACCAGAATTATTCATTTCAACCAAGGTCTTGAGTTTGTTACAGGCAGAGCTCTCCTGGGTGACATTTCACCTTCTGTCTGACTCACATACACCATACTGTCTTAAAAGTCACATTTCATTTTCCTGAGATGATAATGCATAGGAAAAAAATACGATCTTTCTGCAGCTAATCAGTTTAGTCAGTGATCATTGAGTGACAGTTGAATGAACTTGCCAACTCAGTGACACCCCCAGCTTTCTGAAGCCTGTGAGAGTGGGAGTGAGTCATCTGGAGAGATGTTTTTCTAATTCCTAAAGGTGCCTACTGCTTTCCGTTCACCAGCATTTTTTAACCATTTAATTTATACTACAAAGTACATATATTATCTTTTTAATGACTTAAGAAGAGCTATCATTTATTGTGCATATGCCAGTGGCCACCGTAGTAATAAGCATTTTGTATGCACTGCCTAATTTGATAGTCAATGGTACTATGACAGGGTTGAGTAATTTGCCTAATATCATGTAGTTCGTGTACTAAGGCCAGATTCAAAAGTAGGATAACCTGATTCAAAGACCCTGCTCTTAATAAAGGCTCCCTTATTTTTCCTCATATGAAAATAATAGGCACCCTCAAGATCAGATGAGCTATTTACTGCTGTTCACCCAACAGCAACAAACACTGGTTTAGATACATATTTTTAGTTGGTACGGGCTAAATTGCATGTCTCCCAAAAAGATATGTTGAAAGCCTGAGTCCAAATATCTCAGAATGTGACCTTATTAGGAAAGAGAGTCTTCACAGAGGTAATCAAGTAAAACTGATTCATTATGGTGGCCCTAGTCCAATGTAACTGGTACTCTAATCAAAAGAGGATATTTGGGCACAGAGAGAGGATGATGTGAAGGACACAGGGGAAAACACCATGTCAGGATAGAGGACTGGAGTGGTGCATTTCTAAGCCAAGGAAGGCCCAAGGTTGCCAGCAAACCAACAGAAGGTAGGGAGAAGCAAGGAAGAGTTCTTACCTATGGGTTTTGAGGAAGCATGGTCCTACTGAAACCTTGATTTTGGACTTGCACTCTCCAGAACTATGAGATAACATATTTCTGGGTTTTTTTAAGGCCCTTGGTTTGTAGTAGTTTGTTACAGCAGCCCAGGTAAACTAATACAGTATGCTTGTATAGTTTTCTTCACTGCTAAGACTTTAATCTTCATGTGTAGAAGGTGCTACTCAGAACAGCTTCTGTCCTCACTATTGACGTGCTGCTTTGAATATATTATGGCATGGGAGGCCAGCATTAAAAAAAAAAAAAAAAGAAAAAAAAACTTGTTAAAATTGCCTGCAAAATTAGGGTAACCCAAGAGAATATTCAACAAGTCAAATCCATTGGCTTTAGCATATAATAAACTATTTTATGTAGTCCACAGATGGTCTTTTATGTTTCAGATTTGGTAAGATATTTCACATATCTGTGGCTTTCTTATAACATTTCTCTGGTCCAAGGTGTTTGGTTTTGCTTTTAGGCATCTATAAGGGAAGTTAAATCTTCTTCAGTTTACCAAAGCAGTGTGTCCGGTATGAGAAAATTGTAAGTCTAAAAAATGATAGATTAGCTGATTGCTTGTACTGTGTACATTCCACTGGCTTTCTTCTTTTCAACCTATTGATAATTTTTGCTGTTGCAGTGGGATCAAGAATTTGGTTTCAGGCCACCATTTTCTGTAGAATAGTTAAGAAAATGACCTTACTTTTTGTTTGGGTAAATCTTCTCTTCAGCAGATCATAAGCCTTGTAAATGTTCTCTTTCTCTCACTCCCACAGCAGAAGGGCCACTTGAGCCTCAAAAACAAAACGGCAGTGCAGTAATGAGGGTATTAGGTTGATATGTTCTACTCAGCACCTGCTCCCGAGCTACCAAATAATGAATGAGCATGAATAACACATTGCGAAAACAGGAGAATTTGCCTTCTTTGTATTAGGCATCAGGCAGTTTCGAAAGCAGCTTTGTGACTGTGCTTCTTACACAAGACCACCTATTTGTGAAAACCCAGTGAAAAAGGCAGAGAACTGCTCGTTTCCAGGTTGACATTTAACTAGCCTGCGTTGTGCTTCTGGTAATTTCTGTAAGTTGAAGAGCTTCATTAATTGTGCAACCTGTGACTTGGTCCAAATTTAATTTTACTTTACCTACACACATTTGAGTACAAAGCTGAAGCTTCATTCTTTCAGGTTTAGTCACTTATTTGTGTGCCAGGCACACAGTTCTTGAATAGAGCTTTGAAAAATAAAAACATGGGGGTTTTTTTGTACTTGCAGAGCTCACGGTTTAGTTGAAGAGACAGACAGTGAACAAGGAACCAAGCACCTAAATAACCATGTTAGTTACAGATTGCCTTTAGTGCTTCCTGGGCAATCAGCAGGGATCCTAAGAGAGTACGCATCTGGGGGGAAGGCAGGCTACCTTATGCATTAGCATGGTGCTCAGAGAAGACCTAGCTGGTAGGCAGCATCTGAACCCAGACTTGCCGGACAAGTAGCTCTAAGGTCGAAGTCTGTTCTGTCCAAGCAGCACAGTGGCCTTTGCTGTTGGAACATGCGAGAAAGGGGGAGAGTAGTTCAAGAAGCAGTAAGAGAGGGGAGCCGAGGCCAGATCAGCTCATCAAGTTCAAGCAAATACTTGAGCTCAACCTAACTTCCTATTTGTAGTTGAGTGAAAATACAAAGCCAGTCCAGCAAAGGGGACATACTTGAATTTGTTATCAGTTTGGAGATAAGAGTAGAGAGCATGCACAGTGGGTGGTATGAAAATGAGGCTGGAAATGGTAGAGAATTGGGCACGCTAGCTCTTCTGGATATCAGAATAAGAGCCTACAGATTAGGAGTCCACGGTGCTCACTCTGCAGACAATGGATTGGCATACTTTTTCTGAGACTTATTTTTCTCATTTGTAAAATGGACTTAATAATATCATATGTGATACAGCTGAACAACTATGAAAAGCTCCTGTTACAATGCTTGGGAGGACAGGGGCAGCCAAGGAAGGGAAGCCCTATTGCTATTTTCCAGATTCATGTAAAACAACTAAAGGGGCAGCCCAGGTGGCTCAGTGGTTTAGCGCCACCTTCAGCCCAGGGCCTGATCATAGAGACCCGGGATCAAGTCCCTCGTCGGGCTCCCTGCATGGAGCCTGCTTCTCCCTCTCCCTGTGTGTCTCTGCCTCTCTCTCTCTCTCTGTGTGTGTGTGTGTGTGTGTGTCTCATGAATAAATAAATAAGTCTTAAAAAAAAAAAAAAAACAACCAAAGGCTATTTATCACCAAGCCGTAGGATAGTAAAGGTAAAGTGCAGCTTAGAAATCAAGTCCTACCTCCACCCAAAGACAGAATTTGTTCCACAACCTCCCCAACAAGAAATTGTCTTCCTAGCCTCACAATACTTCAGAGATGGGACACCCGTTGCCATGTAAAGGATTCATTTCACGTTCAGACCTGATTTTCAAAATGTTCTTCCTCCCAATGACTCACAGGCAGCCTCACGGTTGGTTCTGCTGCTGCCCACGGGAGCCTTGAGTCAGACAGGGCCTCTGCTTAGTTGTCACCTATGGGTACTGCTGCACTGGGTCATTTATCAGTGGCCTCCAGGATCCCTCCTGGTCAATGCCCTGTTCTGATTAGCCAAGATTTGTTCCTCGTGAAGTTTTTTTTTATAAAGTTTTTATTTATTTATTTATTCATGAGACACACAGAGAGAGGCAGAGACACAGGCAGAGGGAGAAGCAGGCTCCCTGCAGGGAGCCTGACGTGGGACTTGATCCCTGGACTGGGATCACGCCCTGAGCCAAGGGCAGACACTCAACCGCTGAGCCACCCAGGCATCCACTCCTGAAGTATTTTGAATATCACTTCTGGGGTCAGGTAAACGTGAACTGGAGTTCTAGCTCCTCATCATAGTCGGGGACCACAGGATAGCTACATCAGCTCTCTGTGGCTCTGGGGGGCCCCGTCTATGTAATAGGGAGAATCACTGTACCTACTTCAGGAGGCTCCTTGAGAATAATAGAGAATAAAGCATTTAAAGGCTCATCCTGGTTTCTCACATTTTGCCTTAAGTGGAATCGACCATCAGCAGTACATCACGATGGTTTAATGGTAGTTGAAAACAACGATTCATCATTTAATACCCTCTGTTTAACATCAGTTTCTCCCCTTCTAGCCCTTCCTACAACTGGACACTTTTACTAGTCTTTTACTAGGGAAGCAAATTTTTCTGAAGGCCCTGATAGTAGGATCCCGTTAGGTCTCACTGACCATTCTGACTCATCCCCACCTTAACAGAAACCGTGATAAGGGAACCGGATTCTCATGATTGGTGTACACTGATCATCCCTCAGTCTGGGACTGGGTGAGGGAGAGAAGAGACGCTGGTATCAAACCCAATGGCCTGGGACTGAATTCCAGCTGGGTCATGTATGACCCCGGCAAGAGAGGATAGTTTCAGTTCTAGAGCTGAAATGGAACAAACTGCTTTTTGCCTCAAATTGAATACCCCTGTCCTCTATGCAATTATAAAACAAAACAAAACAACAACAACAGCAAAACCCTCTCATGACAATTTATCTGTTACGATCAATAGATGACCACTCTTTGGCCTCTCTTACTTTGTAGACTCTTTCCCTTCCACTAACTAGTACATTTCTTTCCCTGTACATTTCTCTTCAGGTTGAGAGAAAGACCCAGAAGATTTGAGTTTAAGCCAGTCCTTGTGGCTGGGGGATTTAGCTCAGGTCCCTAATGCCATGTCCTTGCTTCCTTGGTTATAGAATGGACAAATGGGACCTAGGTTTCTATCTGTGTGAATCCAAATTAAAGGAAATAATGGCAGTGAATGAGCATTGACTAATGCTAAACAGCAAGGCAGGAAGCCTTGTCATTAAACATTCTGCCTCCGAAGAGTGCAAGTTGGCTAAAAATCTCAAGTGAGTGGGATGGTGGGATATAACCATGCTTCTCAACAGGAATATCTGACTGATGGATCTGTACCATCAGGATAAGTGTGACTCACCTTACTAGAACAACAGATTTATTCCATATAACACATGTGGAACTTTACTTTTACATTTAAAAGAGACATGGCTATATTATAGAGTTGGGAGGAAAATATACATGATTTTCAAATATAGGAAAAAAATTAAACTCGCTGCAGCCCAATATGAACCACATCCCAGACCCCCAGGTACGTGAGGACATTCTTCTCTCTTCTGTGGAGAAGTAAAATATAAGCATTGAGATATAAACTAAGATTGCACCTCACTATCTCTGGTTGTACCCCAGCTCCAGCAGTTACTTATCATGTAATCTTGGATGAGTAATGTAAACTCTCTGAGCTACCCTTTCTTCACCTGCAGAAATGGGGGTCATATTCTAAGTGAGGGAGCTGCTGTGAGCAATAAAAGATATGTTGTCTATCAAGTAGCTGTTGTAGCATGGACAGTAAGTGGTAGCTAGAACCATTCTATTACTCATGGGAAGTGCAGCAGTTTGACAATTTTTTTATCAATTCTCCTGAAACCCCTCTTTCCTGTGTCTACGTGAGGAATTGCTGATCAACCTTGGCACTCATTTCTCTCGAACATGAAGGCCCTCCTTTTCAACATGGCAGACACTACTAACTAAAGAGTTGGCCCCCATGCTTGGAACCTACTTGCCATCCTAGCTAAAATAACCACGTGAGCAATAGTGGAAAGACCATGACATTTAAATTCCATCTCTGCCATTTATGAGCTGTGAGACTGTGGACAAGTCAGTGGCCTTAGATTCTCTCTCTCTCTCACTCTCACTTTTGTATATGTAGATAGTACTGCTTTCCTTTGGTGTCTAAGTGGTAAATCAAACAGGGGAGGTGACTTTTAGGGAACCTCTGTGAGAAGCCTTGGGTGACTCATGAGGATCAGGGCTCAAAGGGTTCTGAAAGGTCAGCTGAGCAGGTTAGTGTTCCTCTGCTGCACTATCCACTTACTGTATTGCTGTCAAATGCTTATCCAGCCTCAGTGACAACATCCACATCACATTTTAAGATTATATCTATCTATTAAGAGGTTCTTTCTCAGATCCTGACTTCAGTGCTTATTTGTAACTGCCTCAGTGCTCTCTACTGAAGAACTGGCCTTTTTTTTTTTTTTTTTTTTTTTTTGCCAAAGGGCCATTAACATCTGGTCCCTACCACTCTTCCCCTTTACCAAAGAAACCTATCCTGGTTGTGAATACCTTCATAAGTTGCTTGGGTTGGGGGGTTTGGAGGAGAATGACATGCCAAGCTGGGGGTCTAATGCTCTGGCTTGTATTTGGTGATTTAACATAAAAGGTAAATTATTATGGACAATGGAGGAGAAATTCAGAAGTCATGGAGAAGACATCAGAGAGAAGGAAGGCATGGTAGGTAGGCTAGTGTCTTCAGTGATACTTGAGAAAAGAAACACAGATTCAAAAAGGGATGCTGCATAACATTTTCATGGATGGTAGGATGGTAAAGTCATTGCCTTCATCACCCGATTAATATATAATGACATTGGACCTGTGTAGTGGGGTGACAAATGAAAAGCAGTGCTATCCATGAAAATCCATTACACTCAAAATGAATATGTAAACATTTTATATGTATATATAACTACATGTATAAAATATGTATTACATATTATTACAGAATGTATTTTTAACTCATATTCCCTTGAACAAACTATAGGGAATGCTGAATTTGAACAACAACAACAGTAGGCAGGCAGAGGGATGCCTGGATGGCTCTGCGATTGTCTGCCTTCAGCTCAGGGTGTGATCCTGGGGTCCTGGGATCGAGCCCCCACACTGGGCTCCCCGCAGGGAGCCTGCTTCTCTCTCTCCCTGTGTCTCTGTCTCTGTCTCTGTCTCTGTCTCTCTCTCTCTCTCTCTCTCTCTCTGTGTCTCTCATGAATAAATAAATAAATAAATTTTTTTAAAGATTTTATTTATTTATTTGAGAGAGTGACAGAGCAAGCATGAACAAGGTGGTGGGGGGATGGGCAGAGGGAGAGGGAGAAGCAGACTCCCCTCTGAGCAGGGAACTGATGTGGGGCTTGATCCCAGGATCCTGGGATCATGACCTGAGCCGAAGGCAGATGCTTAACCACCTGAGCCACCCAGGCACCCCAATAAATAAAACCTTAAAAAAAAAAACAAATACCCCTTATACCCTGCCATCCCCACCTCACTTTTTTCTTAACATATGTATTTTTATGTGACCAAAGACCTCTGTGTGACATCTTAAATAATGTATTATAGACTCATATGCATAATATATTTCCCCTCTCAAGAAATAAGAGAGGGCCCCATACAAGAGTACATTATGGAAGAAAGAATTAAACCCCAACTGTAGACCTATCACAAAGCTATGGACACTGAAGGGGTTGATTGTGGTTTGGAGACACTGATTTTCTTGTTCCCTGTTCTCACAATACCCCATATCGGGTTGCAGGGTGAACAACTTGATTCCAGGGTAGGTGCAGTGAAGGGATGTAATTAGCCTATTAAGTTCTGCTAATATCTTGTAAAGTCATTCGAGTGAGAACAGCAGATACATCAGTTCTGCCTTGGACCCTGCCCCAGGGAGCATTGTATTTCCACGGTGCAATTTATAGTTGCCACCGTAGGCATCAGCTGATTCAGCCTTTTCTGTTTAATTAAGTCAAGATGGAATGAAGAATTTCTACAGAATGTGTGTCCCTAGAACTGCAATTTACCATGCCCCAAATTCTGTAGCCCCTCTCCAAAGTCACAGGCTCTAATTATGCAGAAACCACTTCTTTCTTACTCTTGCTCTAAATATACACTCATACGTTTAATGAAAATGATCAATGTTCTGGTTGACCAACAGTAAATACAGTGCATCAGGCATAGAGAGAGGACTTTCTTTGTTTTGCCTTTTCCTGGCTCTTCTTAAGGAAAAAAGAAATATACAGCTTTTAATTCCAGAAGTTTGAGAAGCCAAGGGACCAGATTCACTCATTTTTATGACAAATATTTACTTGAGTCCTTGCTTTGTTCTGGGCACTTCTATGAGCCCAGGAGCTATAACACTGAGCAATACAGAAAAGATTTCCTTTCTCTGAGAACTTATATTCCAGTGGGGTAGAAAAATAATAAATAAATAGGAAAACGGCATTCAGAGCTGTGCTGAATGTAAGATGGAGGTGAAGAGGTAAGGATGGTGGGGGAGGCTATTTTAGGTCAAGTGGTCAGGAAAGAATTTGGAAGAGATGTTTTAGCATAGATCTGAAATGATAGGAAGCAGTGAGCCAAATAAAGGTCTAAGAAAACAGGATTGCAGGCAAAGGAGGTTGCAGTCCGAGGGAGCCATCTGTGCAAAGGAGGGAAAGCACACCAGTGTGGCTGGAGCATGGTGTGTGGCAGGGACGGGGTGCTATTCTGTGGAGCTCAGGGCTGTGCAGGGCTAGAGTGTAAAGGGCATATGATGCCAGCAATAAATGATTTAGATTTTTATTTCATGTGAATTGGGAGCCAAAGGATGTTACACAGGGAAGATTGTGTAATGAAAAACACCACTTTGAGGGCCATGTGGCTAGTGGATTGTTGAGGGACAGTAGGAGAAGCAAGAAGGTACTAGTGCATTACTTCAACTGAGACCTCATGTAAGTGGTATATCATGTTTGTCCTTTGGAGTCTAGCATATGTCACTTAGTGTAATGTCCTAATGGTGTATCCATGGTGTAGGCTGTATCAGAATCCTGTTTCTTTTTAAAGCTGGATTCCACTGTATGTATACACCACCTTTTGTTTATTCATTCCCCCACTGTTGGATATTTGGTTTGTTTCTACTTCTTGACCACTGTGAATAATGCTGCTATAAACATGGATATATGAATATCTGTTCAGATGTTTGCTTTTCTATTGTTTTGGGTATATACCCATAGAAAAAGAACGTGGAATCATGTGTTAATTTCCATGTTCAATTTTTTTTGAGGGACCACCATACTGTTTTCAGTAATTCTATTTCAAAGGTGGAGTTATTAAGAGTTGTTGAAGGACTAGTACTATGAATTAAAGAAAGAAAAGAATTAAGAATGATCTTGAGATTTTCAGGGGCACCTGGGTGGCTTAGTCAGGGAAGGATCTACCTTTGGCTCAGGTCATCATCTCGGGCTCCTGGGATCCAGCCCTTGGCCAGGCTCCCTGCTTCTCCCTCTCTCTACGTCTCCCTCTCCCTCTGCCACTCTCCCTGCTTCTGCTCTCTTTCTGTGTGAAATAAATAAAATCCTTTTTATAAAAAAGAATAATCTCAAGATTTTAATTTTTACAGTGGGAGAATTATGAAGCCATGTACTAGGAATCCTGGAAGAAGAGGATTTGGGTATCTGCATGGGAGGTGGATAAATGCCAAGGCTTCTCTTTAGAACATATTTGTCATGGCTCTTAGACATATGGATGGAAATATCAAGCAAGAAGTTGGACATATTATTAATCTAGAATTACAGGGTCAGGGATGGAGACAAAATATGTGTGTGTCTGTGTCTGTGGATGTGTACACACATACATATATGTATATATTTTTATTTATATTTCTAAAATATATATAATTTTTTAAATCACAGGACTAAATGAAATAATTTAAGTGAGAGTAGCGGTATATGTGACTAATTGAATAATTTAAGTGAGAGTAGCTCTGGGGAATCAGCATTTAGAGGTTGAACCAAGAAGATACCAGCAGACAAGACTGGGGAGGAATCTCTGTGGCAGAAGGAAAACCAGTAGAAAGGGGCTTTTTGCAAAACACAAGAATAAAGTATGTCAGAAGAGAAGGAATGATCAATCCACAGAGAAGTAAAGCATGGTAAATAAAAGTGCAGCCAGGGGATTTGGCAAACTGGAGGTCATCGATGTATCCGATAGGGGCAATTTCAGGAAGTAGCAGAGATGGGAGCATGGCTGGAATGGGCTGAAAAGGAGAACGGAGATGCTGTTTCTGATTTCTCACCTATTAACAACTCAATCCAGAGTTGTTATTGCAAAGGAAATTAGTGAAAATGGGATGATAAGTGGAGGTAGTTATGCATCAAGGAAGGTATTTCCAAGAGACTCAACCATAACATACTTCCTAAAGAGAGGTAGAAAAAGGTGTAGGAGAATGGAGGAATACCTAGCTGAGAGAAATCTGTGAGAAGGTGAAAGAAGATGAGATCCAGAGCTGCAAGAGAAGAGTTGTCTGGGGGTAGGTGCGGGGACTTTTCGTTTATTATAACTGGTGGTAAGGCTATGAGTATGGATATAGAAATAGGGAGGTTGGTAGACTTAATAGTAGGTAGCTCTCTTGTCTTTGTGAAATGGTTTGTAGACTCAGTGGTAGATAGTTCTCTTGTCTTTGTGAACTAAGGAGGTTCAGTCATCAACTGAGAGAAAGTGAGAGTGAACATGAAAGAGGCCTGAGGGCAATGGAGAGTGTGATGTGCTCCTCTTGGAGAAGGTATCTCACTAGGGCTTGGCACACTGGTGCTGGCTTGAGATATGCGGCCACGAATTCAAATGAGAGGTTAATATTACTATGTCTGTTTCCAACAAAGTTCAGGAGCTTGGCTGTAGGTGAGAAGAATTGGGGAGTTGGGTTTAACCAATAGTGTGGTTTTAATAGACGAAAACAATTGAAGGCAGTAAGAAAATTAAAGATTTGTAGAAGGGATGTTAACAGTGGCTGTGGAAGGGAATTAAGGATATTAGTGAGGGTTTTGATGCATAAACACAAAGTGATAGAGTCAACAATTGATGGTCTCAGGGTGATACGTGTACCAGCTTGGGAAGTGGACTGGAGAGAAGGTCAGGTTGGTCAGGGGTGGGCTGCTATAATAACAAAGGAATGATTAGGAAATAGGAGCAAGTAAACTCTTCGGGTATCAGATATAAGGAAAGAAGATTGGAGGTTAATTCGGGCTAAGAGATTTGATGGAACAACCACACAGACATTATATTGCCTCGAATTATGGATAACAAGAGAGAAGGAACTTATTAGTGACCCGCTGATGATAGGAAGTTGTTAGAGTCCTCCATATAGATCTGAACCAAAGAACTTGGCCAACAGTGCTAAGTGTTGTGCTTTTCCAATGCCTTTTCATTCATAGATAAGCTTTTAAGAGGTTCAGAGTTTAAAATCAGATTGACATCTTTGGATGTGGACAATGCTTGGATGGTATTTCTGAACATGATTGTACATCAGAAAGTCCTAGAAGTTTCTGTTTTTTGTTTTGTTTTGTTTTGTTTTGTTTGACAGACACATAGGCCTGGCCACAGAGAGTCCGATTGCCACAGGACTGAATGAGGTCAGGGAACCAAGGTTGTTTACAGCTCCCTCCCCCAGGTGATTTTCAACATAACCACCAAGTTAAACCATAGTAGAGGTCGCCTTAAATGAAAGAAACAGCTTAGAATAAGTTCCCTCATACTTAGTGTTATTTGACCAAGCTACCGAGCTGAGGAAGTGGTGCTAAATTTCAAAACTAGAAAACATCAACTTGTCCTATCAGAATTTTAATATAGTACACCGGGTTTATTATCACTGTCTTCTGGTATGTGAATAAATAATGTTAGCATGCTGAAGTTTACCCTGTAGTGACTTAGAAGTTACCTCATCACATTTCAGGGAAGCTATGTACTCAGAATCTGTGTCTATACACTTTATCTTTTTCTTAAAGTCCAACTTTTAAAATACTTATCTTACATTTTCCACATATATGTTTTCTCTGAATTTTGTAGTAAACACGCCCCTTTTACACTGTAAAGCTTTTGGCATTGTTCCTTATGAACCTTTCCTACCCTCTCCATCCCAGAGCCAACTAGATCTCATTTATCTTTTTATTTCCTATATTCTAGCACAGTGGCTTCTCAAAATAGATAAGTATTCAATGAATAAATGAATATAAGTAGGAATAATCATATGAGCTAACTGTTACATCTCTGATCTCTGTATTATTCTTTAAGCTTCAAGGTAGTTTCTGGGAAAGGTAGTAGATACAATGAGATGTGGCTTTGACACTTAAAAATGATGCTCAAGGATTTCATAGAAACGTCTGAAAGTGTCAAACCCACAGCAAGTCATCTTACTCACCAAGCCTTCATGAATTCAGGCAGTGAAATCATTATGCTAATCTTGTCATACCCAAGTGTCTTCCCTCCCCACAGAACTCCATGGGGCCTCTTTTTTGCTGATGCTGCTCACTGGGTGAGGGTGTGAAAGAGGTAGCAAGAAACTAATACCCGGTTTACCTTAAGCTTTGAATTGCACAGTATTTGAGGGTGCGTCCTTAGTACTCTGGTATGTACCATTAGGATTAGCCTTCTTGAATGCACTGGACATTCTCCTGGTATTATTTAGTCATTCATTTACTGCCTGCCAAGCGCCGTGAGCCTATGTAATGGAATATGACATTAACCTAGAAACCATTGCTGACATCAAGGAGTTTATGATCCAGTTAGAGAAAAAGAAATATGAGCATGATAAATGTTATGATGGAAGAAGTATACCATGCCAAGCACATAGGGAGAGCCGTGGACTCAGAACTGGAGATTCAGAGAAGGCTTCCTGCAGGAAGTTGTTTCAGACCTTTGAGTTGAGGGATGAATCTGCTTTTTCTGAGTCCCTTGGTAAAAGAGCTCTAATTGAGGCAAAGAATCAGCAGAAGGTGAGGAGATGCAGGAAGCACAGGAGCCAGATGATGAAAGGGACTTTATTTCATATGAGTGAGTTTGGACTTGATAATTCTTGAAACAATAGAATCCATCTCAAAAGAGTTTGGGGTTGAGTTTGCAATACTAAGAGAGTTTAGCCGTAGAAACAGGCAATTTGAAACCCTATGACATGCATCTTTTTAGTCAGTTGTACCCTGCACCAGATAAAAATGTGTCACAGATACAGATGATGACTTCTGAATCCAGAATTAATGTTTGGAACCTAACAAAGGAAGTAAGAAAATATTCAAAGTTCATGCATACATGCACCTGCACATTGGTATGGCATATGCTTTGTTCTGCTTGTAGTTACTAAGGGGCTTATGATTCATTAAAATTGTCAAGAAAAGAGGATCCTGACATTCTTGGTCTGTCAAAGACAAGGTCGTCTTATTTCAATGACATAAAAGCCACTTGACTAGGCTGAAAATGCATCCTCAAAACCTATTGCAGAATTTCATCTTTAATGGCTTTTGTGAATTTAGGTTGGAGGGCTATAATGGTGTATTAGGGAAAGGCAGTAAAACCCTAGTGCAAGAGCAAGGGCCCTTACAAACTACACTGCTGTTCTCTGATTGAGGCTTACACTAATACTGTGTCATGAGGACTTTGAAAACACCGTGGGCCACTCCTCTAAGTATTTACCATCAAACTACTCCCTTCACTGGAAAAAGGTGAGTTCTGTTTCCTCCTATGAATTTAAGGATCTCACTAATGCCTGGAAGATGAGTCCAACTCCTTTAATTACCCCAGCAATAATATTTATTAAGTAACGAGAGACATTATAGCATCTTCTAATTTCTGCAAGTTTAAAATATAACCCTATCTTAGATCATTTTTTCCTTGTTTTTTAGAGTCTTGACATTCATTCCAGTGACAAAGATGAAAAGGATACTGAGTACTACTACCTATGGCAATTTAATTGCCCCTATGACCCTAGAAGCTAAGGTTACCTGCTTACATGTCAGATGCTACAGAAGTAAAGAATGTCAGCTTTTGGATGACAGGGACTCAATCTCAAAGCCCAGATCTTCCTTTTACTAACAGAGGCCCTTTAAGCCTCCATTTTCTGATCTAGAAATTGGGGATCTTAATTGTAATCGCGTCAGAGATTCACCATGGAAACTGGATGAGAGCGTGAATGACGAAGAGCCAGCTCATTGTTTCAAGCCAACTTGGAGCTCTTGTGTGCTTCCACTTTTATACTTTAGTTCTGTTTGCTTGTTTGTTTGATTATGAGCAACTTTCTCTTTTCCTTTTACTCCCCTAGGGATATGAAACCTGACAATATTTTGCTTGATGAACATGGTAAGTAAATTATTTGTTTACAATCAACGTGACTTGCACATAAAACAAAGGATGTGGGACAAAAGGATTATCCCCAGCAAAGGAGTGTTACACACGGGAAAGGCCCTGCTTGATTCAGTTGAGTTCTATGTTCAAACTTGATTTGATGGGTGGGAGGGACAAGGTGGGTGGGTGGACATTATTACTGTATCAGGGGAATGGTACCCACCAAAACCCTTAGATAACATTTACATAATGAAAAAGTCACTCCCTTTACAATTTTCTTACACTTCTGATTTTTTTCCCAGAAAACCATCACAGGTTTCTTTGGTGCTAATTTGCCTTAATATCTTTCTAAAAATCATCTCTTTTTTTATAAAGACAGAAAAGGCCTCAAGCTCAGAGCATTTGGCAGGCAAGAGTAGCTACTGAATGATTAGCGCCACTATTTTGTTCTCATTGCACCTACGTTTATGCTTTTCTTCTTATGAGGGAAAAATTGGTTTCACATTTGCAGAAGAGCGAGCGAGTTTTCTGCTCAAGGATTTTTAGATTTTAAAAAACCAGTCATTTTAAAGAAAAAGAGAGAGTGGACAATGGTATATGAGGCACCCAAGTGGGGAAGTGATACAAGGATTTGGCAGGAACCATGAAGGTGATCCGTGAATGCCCGAAGCCCAGGAGACACTGATTAAGGATATCCTGAGAGCCAGCTTTCACCAGCAATGATTAATGTGTGTCATCTCTTCCAAGTGTTTATTATTTTTTTTCCAAGTGTTTATTTTAATGTATGTTTGGATATACTGGTATACCGGGGTGGACCATAGGCACAAAGGTCTTTCTTCTGTGTTTCAGAAGCTGTTGGATGAGGGAGTCCTAAATGAGCAGGGCTCCTTATTCATTTGACTTTTACAAAAGGAACTTGCAGTGGGACTGCAACTCCAAGTACCAGCCACTGCTCATTACTTATTTACCTACGTGCATTTTAAACCTGATGTGCAAGACCCCACCTGTGCTCAGAGGGCTAAAAACAAAACAAAACAAAACAAAACAAAAAACCACTTCTGTGTATGACCTCTAATTTTGAAGCCTGGGGTCATTATTTATTTATGGACTGTCTAAAAGATTTTTTCCACTTTCTTCTAGTGCTTCATTTCTTCCTTGCCTTTACTGCTTCTGACCTTTGGGAGCAGATTCTTGGAATCTCCAAAATGTGAGCAATAGTGAGATGTGGCATGAAGGTGACTTTCATGAAAACACTGACTGTCCCTGCCTTACATAAGAGGCAGGAACCTCTCTCAGCCTGGTACAGATAAACCCTGTGGAGCTTCACAGTTGTGGGGAGGGCCTCCCCTCATCCACAGAGGCCACCTCTGCACAATTTAGAAAAAGGTTCTCTGTCTCCCCAGCCCAGCCTTATGAATGCACATGACTGGTCCACTAGAACACAATCTGGGGTTCTGTTCCCACTTGCCCCCTTCTCTGGCTGCCTTTGTGTGCAGCATATCACTCTACTACTACCTGTTGAGGCCCCGAATGGAGACATGTAGGTCCTGTTCACCACAACCTTTTCAAGATTTACTTCCCATTCAAACCAGTGTTTTCATTTTGGGCCTCAAACCTGGCTTCGTCATATTTCTACCATAAAGTCATCCAATTCTCCCTCATTCGATTTCTTTCTCCTCCTCATTTTCTGGTCAATTTGGTGATTGTAGATTAGGAGAATAGTCCAGAAATCAATTAATCTTCAAGTTTACCTGCCCTTAGAAACTACTCTTTTGAAAGAATCATTGTGTAATATTGTAGTTAGAGTATGGATCCCGGAGTCTAATTATCTGAATTCAAAACCCAGTTCACCCCCTCACTCATCACTAGGTCTGGGAGTTTCCACAGACTGTTTAAACTTTCTCTGAATCTCAGTTTTTTGAGGAACCAAAAGAGTAATTAATTCTTAGAGTCACTCTAAGAATGAACTAGCATACTATTTAAAAAATGCTGATCGCAGTGTCTGCCACACTCAAAGTTAAATATTCATATAATCCCATGAGGTACAGTAGCTTTCTTCCTTCAAGAAGGAAGCTAAGGCTTCTGCATCTTGTTCTATGTGGCTCTGTCTGTAGCAGATGGTCCGTGAAAGCTGGGCCCTTACCTGTGTTTTCTAAAGAATTATTTTGATTCCAGAAGGGATGTGCCAAAACGTCAGTGTGTCTAAGCAATTTTGTGTAGCACTAAATCTTAGGCACCTATGCCTTCAGTAATCTGTTCTGCTTTTCCCTCCATGCACAGGGGGCTAAGCCCCCTTTTGGGGGCATTTTAGTCTTGGAAGGGCTGAGGCTTTGTTGCTTAGGGAGTGTGAGCCACCATCCCAGTCGGGACCGTGTCAATCTACACCTGTCACCTGGTGAACTGTTTACAATAACCCTTTAAGGTTTTGGGTTTCAATGATGAATTAAGAGGTCTTTTTTGCATTATTTTTTCATCCTGCATTCTACTTGAGAATCACTGCAATAAATAAGAGAAGCATTGTTTTGGAAAGGAATGGATACATGAATGGGATAGAAGCAAACAACCAAAAAAGATAGAGAGCTGTATTCTCTGAACATTGTCCTGGGAACCCCCTTCTGAAGAAAATATTTTAAGGTTATCTACTCTCTGTTTATTCAGATTCTGAGAAACCAAGGCTTTCTGGCATTATGCAGGGACCATGATGAACCACCCTTAAATGAATACATTCCTGATACCCTCCAGCCCTGAGCACATTCTATAGAGCTGCTCCTGTGAGAATCAACTGACCCCCAAATCAATGCACGCCTTTTCGAATGTCTTCTGGTGTGATTTCCATGTCTCCTATTGGAAATCCTCATGTGTCCTCTCCGTCCACATTCAGAGTGTTTCACCCCCGATGGGCCATCACATGCGCCTTTTGCACGGGGATTTTAAGCAACCATGAAGGATAATTGCCTATCTTTGCCATGCCTCCTACGCCTGTTCCTCCAAGTGAACTGTGTATCACACCACACTGCTCACATTTTAATTCAGCACCATCCTGCTACAGGAAGAAACTTTGTTTTATTCTTACTGATTCATGTTGCCTCGCATTCATCAGAAAAGACTGATATTTAAAGGAACTGAATCCCTTTGTAGAGTGGAGAATCTTTCCACTGTGTCAATGAACATTCAGAACTTGACTGAAAAAATGTTTTTAATTTAGACCATACCTGTTACTGTTCTCCCCAAACGTCTCATTCACTAGTTCAGAGCCCAAGCTGGCATTAGCTCTTGGATGGCTCATCAATCGTCCTGATAGATATTTTCATATCCTACCAACTAAGTACCCCCATCCAATTCTATCAATTCCATAGTGTCTAAATTTTTGTGTCTTAAATTATTCAGGAAATAAATGCTGCATCCAGAGGAACAATAATGTCTGCCTGGCATATCTGAGGAAATGACAATTATGGCATCATCTATAATTTAGTTTCCTTAATATCATCCCTGGTCCCAGGAAACAGAGAAAGGCAAAACTCGGTCTAGGGGTAGGAGGAAGAACTAAGCATGCTACCCGAACAGCTTCTTCCTTGCAGAGTCCCAAAACGGGCCTGAAAATCAAGTGGGAAGCATCTTTTCTTTAAGAAAAAAGTTATCTAGGGGTGCTGAATGGCACAGTTGGTTGGGGGTCCAGCTCTTGATTTCTGCTCAGGTCATGATTTCAGGGTCGGGGGATTGAGCCCCTATCAGGCTCAACATGCAGCACAGAGTCTGCTTAAGACTCTCTCTCCTTCTGCCCCTCCCCTCCACACTCTCTTCTCTCTCTCTCAAAATAAATTTTTTTTTAAAGATTAATGTATCCCTAAATACCTATAGGTATATAGATAACAGATATATATATATATATATATATATATATATATATATATATATATATAGAGAGAGAGAGAGAGAGAGAGAGAGAATATATGAGAATAGCAGGACCCTATT
The DNA here is from genome assembly GCF_018345385.1 of Vulpes lagopus. Taxonomy (NCBI): domain Eukaryota; kingdom Metazoa; phylum Chordata; class Mammalia; order Carnivora; family Canidae; genus Vulpes; species Vulpes lagopus. The sequence goes on from NC_054831.1 coordinate 91,058,502, forward strand.
CCCGTTAACCAAATACACTAAGTCTCGGCTAGTACCTAAGGATGTGCCGGAGGGACCGTGCCAGTCTACACCTGTCTACACTCTTTAATAAGAGTCTCAGGAAGATATGACACACACTCTCAACATTTTTGGGTAGTAGAAATGTTTGAAAGCTGGGGGCAACACCCACTGACTGGTTAGGGCGTCCTGGAGTACTGTGTAGACATAGTGAGAAAACGGTATAAGTAATGACAATAATGATAGTTGAATTAAATGGCTCGGTGCTATCAATTCAGATTTTTAATGTGCTTCTGTTTCTCAAGGTACAGAGGTGAAAAGGCAAAAATGCTTTTCCAAGCACTAAATCAGGAACTTCTGAGCCTTGTACCTGAAAAACTAAACCACGCTAAGGCAGTGGTTCTAAGTGGGGATGGCTTTGCTCTACTTCGTGTCCCCAGAGGGCACATCTGACAGTGTCTAGAGACATTTTTCATGGTAAGGATTCCAGCCAGGAGTGGGAAGTGCCTTTGGCCTCTAGCGGGTAGAGGCTAGGGCTGCTACTGAACTTACTACAGTGCATAGGACAGCCCCCATGGCAAAGAATTACCAAGTCTAAGAGGTTGAGAAACTCTATGTAAGGGCCTGGGCTGATGGTCCCTCATTCCCAACGCAGTTCCCGTGTCCCTCAACCAGCAGGTGGCTGAACCAGCAGGTCCCTGGTGAGCCAGCGCTGAGGTTCATTTTCACAGCACAGAACATGGCAGAGGGATCACCAGGTACAGTAGCATCTTGGGCCAGTGCCGACCAGCTCTGCGGAGTCCTGCTTGTTCAGCCAAGAGCACCGGACTCAAGGTCCCTAGTAGATCCTGGCCCTCAAACAATTTCTCCCCATCCAACCTGTGCGCCCTGGCAGGGAGACTAACCCTGAGCCAACCGGGAAGTGATTGTTTCAGTTTATCTGGCTCTTTGGTCTTGTGATAAAGCACAAAAAGTTTGGAGGAAATTCGTAACTCAATAAAGGGGTCCTAGACCAAATTCTCAATTCTAATCCCTACTCTGCTACCTCTGAGCCCTGTGAGATTAACCACAAACAACTTTTCTATTAAAGGGACTGTTTCACTAGACTCACCTGTTTGAAAATGGCGATTAATCAAACACATCTAAATACCACTGAACGATAAAATTCAATATTCTTTCAACCAAATTCAAAAGATAATATAATGAGTAGTTACTGGGTCAGGATTTCCTACCAACCCAGGTCTTATTTTAAGAGTAGTCTCAAAATTTACTGAGAATCAGAATCACCTGGGAGGCTTATTTAAACATGGGACTCCCCCCACCCTCAGCTTCTAATTCAGCAGGCTGGGGGTCGTTCTCAGATATTTGCATTTCTAACAAGTTCCTAGGTGATGCTGGTGCTGCCAGTGGGAGGAGCACGCTTTCAGAACCAGGTGACTCTAAAACATCCTCTACCTTTTATTTCTACAAGAGCAAGGATAGTCTCAGGACTGAGTGGGCTCAAGGTGTCCACTCAGACTAAAGTCGTGGGTCTCATGACTGGCTGCTCATCTGAATCACCTGTGGAGTTTCTGGTTGTCTCTAACATAGACACCTGGCTCTCCCACCATGCCACTGCTACCAGAGTCTCAGCAGGGTGAAGTTGAGGCATGTATGTCGGGCAAAATGGCACTGGGGTCTCTAGTCATGAGAAACAGCAACAGTTGGACACCTTCTTCCTTCCAGATGCTGAGTTCTTCCACAGTATGATTTTATTTGATCTTCCCAATAAACTCATGAGAAAATTCCTGTTACCATCCCAACTTTACAGAGAAGGTGTTACCTTTTAAGGTAGCACAGCCAGTTAGTGGTCGAACTTGGACTTGAAGCCAGGCCGGCTGACTCCAGAGAACAAGCTCTTCTTAACTACAAAGTCTCCAGGCTGACCTAATTTGATTCAGTGAACCATTTGAGCATGACTCAGGGGGACAAAGAAACAAAAAGCCGAGGCAACCTATATACTATGATAGAAGAGTTCTCAGAATCATATGTCGGTATTATGTAGGCAAGAACACCTTCACTTTCAGCTAGACTCTTTATTAAAATATCAACACATCAGTGACCCCAAACACTTTTTTGCACAAAACAAAACCCCAGCAATAAAGGCAGTGAGGTTTGTCTTTAGCAGCACGCTGGATGCTATCAGGGAGCAGATCGAGAGGTTTGGCAGTGGAGGGAGTGTGGACTGTGAGACACGGAGGAAGGAACAGATGACATCCCTTCCAATTACAGCCGCGTCTCCTCCAAACCACAGAGCATGTAAATGGAAATGCCAGCGCTTCAAGGTCTTCTGAAAGCGTATGCATTTTGTGCCAACAGCGTAATAGGCTGTGAGCCTGAGCTGCTGCTGCTGCTGCTGCTGCCCTCTTCCTCCTTCTAGATGGAAATGCAAGGACCCTAACACCGGAGGCTGTGCTCCTTGCAGAAATGAGGCCTTAGACCCACGCTCTGTAGTCAGGAGTGTCAGAGCTGAGAGGCACCCTAGAGATGATCTAGTCCACCTCTTTTCTTTTCTTTTCTTTTTTTCTTTTCTTTTCTTTTCTTTTCTTTTCTTTTCTTTTCTTTTCTTTTCTTTTCTTTTTTCTTTTCTTTTCTTTTCTTTTCTTTCTTTTCTTTCCTTTCTTTCTTTCTTTCTTTCTTCTTTCTTTTCTTTTTCTTTCTTTCTCTTTCTTTCTTCTTCTTTCTTTTCTTTTTCTTTCTTTTCTTTCTTTCTCTTTCTTTCTTTCTTCTTTCTTTCTTTTTCTTTCTTCTTCTTCTTTTTTTTTTTTTTTACAAAAAGAAACTTGGTTTCAACATAGAAAAGGGACTGACAGTCTATGATACATGAGGGGCAGAGTTCAGGGCAGAGCTCAGATCTCTTGGCTCGCTACCCAGGGCTCATTATACAGCATCTTTATAAATAAAACTTGACTTACTTGGCTCAGCCTTCCCCTAATACATTATTTTGCTGGGGGTAGATAGAGGACAACCTAAATTAGCAGACAAAAAAATACTAATGATATTTTGGGAGAAATTGGATGAAACAGGAGGAAAAGGGACTCTCGCTTGGCAAAGAAATAAATACATGTATCCACACTTGTGTCAGCGTTACAGTAACAGTATTTCTCTCTGGGGAAAAAAAAAATCCCATATGAGACACTTGGAAAAACGCTTGGCAATCTGACGCCTAGACTGGCTCTGGGCGGCTCCCTCCTGATGCCCGCAGGTGCTAACCAGCCGAGACGCGGCCAACAGCAAATCGTAAGCCGACTTCCCAGGGCAGCGCGTCCTTAACCAGGCGGGCACCGCTTTCTGAGCTTGAGCCGCGGGGGTGCAACGGCTCCCGCGCTCCGCTGGGCAGGTGTGCCCCGGGGCTGGGGGCTGCGGAGCTGCCGGCGGGGGGCCTCGCGGCCCGGGCACTGGAGCGCTGGGCCGGACTGAGCGTGGCTGTGGTGCTTTTGTCTCGCAGGGCACGTGCACATCGCGGACTTCAACATCGCGGCGACGCTGCCCCGGGAGGCGCGGCTCACCACCGTGGCGGGCACCCGGCCTTACATGGGTACGGCTGCCCCTCCGTGCGCGCGGCCCTGTCCCCGCCGGGCGCCCCGAGCCACGCGCCCCGGGCCGGGGTGGGGGGGCGCCCCGGGAGGGAGCGAACGCCCAGGGTCTGCAGCTCAGGGGGCGCACCTTCCGCTGGCAGGCGCCCCAAGCAATGGAACCCGGGGCCCCTGGGGTGGGGCGCCGTCCCTTGGGGGTCCGGCCCTTGGTCTAGGCTCAGGTCCCGATCCCAGGTCAGGAGATCGAGCCCCGCGTCGGGCGCCTTCAGCGCGGAGCCTGCGCGCTCCTCTCCGTCCCTCTCTGCACCTCCTCCCCCTCGCAAGCTCGCTCTCAAATAAATAAATAGTCTTCCTACAGAATAGAATCGAAGTAAGGCACAGTAATACATCAGATGGTGATAAGGGACACGAGTATCACCGTCCCCATCACTTCCGTGACTCCGCATCACCCGCATCGGGCGGCAAAGTTCCCGCAGCGCCTCCCAGATGCCCCCTTACCCTTAGCCTTAGCACCGGGACAACCCCGTGGTTCTCCCTGCTAAAGATGGGGAACTAACTGGATTGTGCCTGAAGGTTCAAAAGACACCCAGAGGGTGACTAAAAGGATAAAGGAAAAAAAAAAAAAAAGATAAGGGCTAGGTGCCACAACTGTCAAGGAGGTCTCACATTTACTTGCATTAACGACACTCACAAGTTACTGCAAATTCTAAGGGCTTTTGTTGGAGGCAGGACCAGCCTTGCCTCCCACCTGCCCCAGAAATGTAAAGAGAGAACGGCTGCACTTTCCCCAAAGGTATTCAGCAAGAGGGACTCCTGCGCGCTCCCCAGCCAGGACAGGTGAGTCAGATCTCAAGAGAATTATCTGGAACGTCTGTGGGTGACTGTGAGAGGAGCGACCTGGCTTTCCATGCTCGGTCAATGTCTGGTTCCGCACGGCTCGTGCCGACTGGTCCTGGTCTCACAGGGCCCGAGTTGTCCATGGGGGGTTGATGAGTTGGGAGTGAAGTCTTCCTGGGGATGGTACCATTAGGAGACAGCAGTGTATGAGTGTGTGTTGGGGTGACTGGTGTGGGTTAGCCAGAGGGTACGGTCCAGCTTGTTAGGGACCCCTGGGGTAACCTGGAGGGAGGGTCATTCCTCTCAGCGTGGCTTCCGGGAAACACCACCCATTCCAACAATTGAGCTCAACTATAACAGCATCCCAGAGGTGATCCCTCTGCTATCCCAAGCATAAGGTGCTTTAAAAGCTTTTCAGGTAATTCGGCCCTGCGGCCGGGGTTGAGAAGCTCTGCCACAGATGAGGAGCTACATCAGCTCCTAGAAGCGACTGAAGAGAGATCACCCTGGGGCAGGGGCAGGGCGTTTCTGTTAGGATCCCTCTGCCTCCCCTCTCCCTCTTCCATGTCCTAAAACAGATGGTACTTTCTAGGAAAAGGGAGAAGGGATATGACAACCAGGTTGGCTATCTCCACACCGGGGTGGTGAATCTAGCCGCGAGGTATAGGAGAGCTCTGGATCAGATAGGAGTCTTTAAATTTGTAGAACTGAATTTTAAAGTATCTGCTGTGGACGTTTTAATGGGCAAAAAAGGATTGAAATGTATGAAGCAAGAGACTATGAACTATCATTAAGGGAGTCCTCTACCCAGCACAAATGGGAAACAAGACACTGAATAGTTGTTGGCAGATGACGGAAGAAAAGAACCTATTTCTGCCTCTACCCTAATTAGTTGAGATGTTTGAAGCATATAATGTCACTGGTTAAGCCAGTGGAATTAGGGAGGCACAATGAATGGTTCTGACTAGATATGGTCAGAGTAATTTATGAGCAAGATCCTCGAACTTGAAATCAAGGGTAAGAGCAAAGCCACTTCTTTTAATATGTCATTCTCTTCCTCATATAACTAGAGAGAGGAAAAGAAAACGCCTACATGTGGGGCCACCCCACTTTCTGAGAGGAAGAAATCCTCTATGGGAAAAAAATGAGTCTTATTTTAGATGATATTTGAACAACTACAAATTTCCTGGCTTCCTATTACCAGTGCGGGGGAAGAAATCTCCTTTGTCACTTCTAAAATAATGGACACATCTAATTCAGCCTATTTTCTGCCTCAAACTCACAGTACTCAGATGATAAAAGGGAATGTCTGAGCCTGCTGGTCTGATGAATTTATTCTGCAGGTTTCCTGGGTTTCCATATTAAGGGCTATTTTCTCCGAGCCAAATCAGAATGTGCATCTGGGTTTTCTAGGCCTGGTTTCCATGGTGAGAGGAGTAAAGGGAGGCTACCCTTCTTTTCTCTCCCCAGTGATTTTTAAATACAATATCCGTAGAATTTAATTCTCCTCAAATTTGGCATTTCGAGTCCTTTCGCAACACGGAGCTAGGAAATTGGAATGCGTTCAAGGTTCTCTACGTTTCTCCACCTTCACCCTTATAATTAACAATTACTAATATTTATTGAAAGCTTTCTATGGGCCAGACAACATGTTAAATGTTTAACGCTCACTTACTCATTTGTTTTTTCTCAGCAACTCCATGAGGCACACTGTAATTAGCACCATTTTACAATGAGGAAATAAGAAGCTAAGTAATTTGCCCACGATCACATGGCTAAAAATTGAAAAAGCTTAAATTTAAAGTAAATTCTGTCTGACTTCAGAAAGTCCAGCTTTTTCCTGAAAGAGAGATAAGGGAGCAATTGTTTAGAAATTACTTGTGGTCCTTAAAAAAATTGTCAATTTAGGTAAAGCCAACCTGTTAGAAATGTTTCTTGCTTCAGTATGAGTATCTGTCATCCCTTAACTCTGTATCCAAAGGTTGCCTTTGCCTTTGATTTTTCGGTAAGAGTCTTTCTAAGAGGTGTCATGGGTAGAAGTCTGGTTTTTTTTCTTTTTAAAAATTACGTTCCAAATAACTTGGCAAAATCTATGTAACAGACATTCACTAGCACCCATTTTGTAGTGCTCCTGTGGGATACTAATTAGCAGTTATAGAAAGAAAAATATTCTTTTTAAAAAAGATTTTGAGAGAGAGAGAGAGAGAGAGAGCACCTGCGCATGCATATGTGTGAGTTGGGGGGTGGGGGCAGAGGGGGAGAAAGAGTCCCAAGCAGATGCCCCACTGGGTACAGAGCCAGACACAGGACTTGATCTCAGGACCCTGAGTCCTGACCTGAGCCAGAAACAAGACTCAGATGCTTAACCGAGGGAGCCATCTGGGTGCCCTGGAAAGAAAAATTATTTTAAGAAGAAAGAAGGAAAACTAGGATGAAATACTGACGGTGACAGGAATATACAACATCTACTAAGGTGAGGTGCTGAGCATGTCCTACAGCAGGTTCTTGGCTCTGGACAGGTGGGGATGAGCAGTCGGCAGCCTCTGAACCATCTCCTTTCAGCTCCCTCCTCCCTCCCCTCACTCCTGCCTCCCTGGGAATATAATCCAGATCACTTAGAGCTTAACCAATGAAAACAGTTTTCTCTTCCCAATTAAAAACAAAGCAAACTCACTATGGAAAATGTGTAAAATGCTGATAAGCAAAAGGAAATTAAGTTAATTCCTCCACTTGTAGATATTTATGGTTTCCTTCCAGACCTTTTTTTCTGTGCACACACAAACACACATACATTTGTTTTTAAGTTGGATCATACTGGGACACCTGGGTGGCTCAGTGGTTGAGCATCTGCCTTTGGCTCAGGGTGTGATCCTGGGGTCCCGGGATCAAGTCCTGCATCAGGCTTCTCGGAGGCAGCCTGCTTCTCCCTCTGCCTGCCTGTGTTTCTGCCTCTGTGTCTCTCATGAATAAATAAGTAAAATCTTAAAAAAAAAAAAAAGTTGGATCATACTAAATTTTTATGACCTAAATTTTCACTTTATAATGTAATAACAATAGACATCATACAATGAGCATTTATTACGGCCCAAACACTCTGCTAAGCTTTTGACATTTATTAAACCATTAAATTCTCAAAACAACCCTATGAAAGAGGTTTTACTATTATTCTGATTTCATAGAGTAAAAAAAAGAATCAGGCCTAGGGAAAACGTGACAAGATCATAATCACATTGGTAGAGCACAAAGTTAAACCCAAGTCTAAAAACATCTCAAGGGGCGCCTGGGTGGCTCAGTCGGTTAAGCATCTGCCTTCAGCTCAGGTCATGATCTTGGAATTAATTGGGATCAAGCCCCATGTGGGACTTCCTGCTCAGCTGGGAGCCTACTTCTCCCTCACCCTCTGACCCTCTCCCTTGGTCATGCTCTCTCTCTCCCAAAAATAAATGCAATCTTATTAAAAAAAATTTTTTTTAAATCTCGAGCCATAGTGCTGATGGTGAGGATGATGGTGAGGTTGATGGTGAGGATGATGAAGGGACAATGGCTAACACTGACTGAGCTCTTCCTACGTGCCAAGCATCGTTCTGAGTGTGTGCATTACATCATTGAGACTAAAACTTCCATGAGGCTGTTACTATTGTTAGTCCCACTTGAAACACACCAACTGGGGAATGAAGCGCTTTGCCCCAGGTGAAGGGAGGGATACAGAGCCCCGACTCCTGAACACTCTGCTGTCCTGTGGCTCCTCTATGCCTCCAGTCTACAGGCTTATCCAGCCAGAATTGCACCTCGTTTCTCTCTGGCTCCAGAGCCTTGGTCTTGGCAACTGATACTCTGCTAATTTTCCCACGCCAGTGTAGGTAACTATCATTTTTGATGACCATGCACCACAGAATTAGAGGACTGCATCAAATTAACCAGTTCTTTATTATTGAACCTTAGGTTGTTTCTCACGTTGAAATATAGATAAGTCTGTAATGAAACTCCTGTTAGCAGAAATAGGTCCTGCGACTTGTTTATCTTTGAGATAAATTCCCATTCCAAGAATTCCTGGTCGGTGGACACTTAAGTGTTCATGTGTTCTCCTCCTGAATGTCCGCATTGATTTCTGCTCATTCATTCTCGAAGTGTCAGAATATTTACTTCTCTGCATTCTCAGCAGGGCTGCACAATGAATATCTTTAATCTTCCTGAAAAGATCATTTAAAACAGTCCCTCATTAGGATACTAATACTGCAGTTCCCTGACTTTTTAGGTAAATTGTGCATGTTCTTTGCTCATTTCCTATTAGGGTGTTAATATTTTTATCCTATCCTGATATTTCTTATTGATTATATAAAAAATTATAGACCCTTATATATTTGGAATATGATAGTGTATCATATATGTTATAAATATGAGAATATGATTTCCTACCTCTTATTTTTTTTAAAGATTCTATTGATTTATTCATGAGAGACACAGAGAGAGAGAGAGAGAGAGAGAGAGAGAGAGAGAGGCAGAGACACAGGCAGAGGGAGGAGCAGGCTCCATGCAGGGAGCCCGACATGGGACTCAATCCCAGGACTCTGGGATCACGCCCTGAGCCAAAGGCAGACGCTCCACCACTGAGCCACCCGGGCGTCCTGATTTCCTACCTTTTAGTTTGCTGTTGTTCTTATGGCATTTTTTATATAAAGAACTATTTTTCTAACGTCACACTATTAGTCTTTTTTATAGTTTCTACCCTCTTCATTATTTTTTAATTTTTTTCATTAATTAATTAATTAATTTGAGACAGGAAGAGAGAGCATTGGAGGGGGCGCTGGAGGAGAAGGAGAAGGAGAGACAGTTTCCGGCAGATGCCACAATGAGCACAAAGCCCGATGCAGTGCTCGATTCCATGACCCTGAGATCCTGACCTGAGCCGTAACCAAGAGTCAGTTGCTCAACCACTGCACCCCTAGGCACTCCTATAGTTTCTACATTTGATGTTATTCTTAGTAAGACCTTCTTATCTCAGATTTTGGATATGGTTACCTAATATTTTTATTACTGTTATAGTTTCATTTTCTTCTTATTCCAATTACATATAAGATACGTAATTGGAATGAAGATATGACATAAGGATCTGACCTTATTTTTTGTTATATCATTAAATAAATGTTTTGAGATGACATACCAAACAAGACCTGTTCCATGTTGATTTAAAATATGTTCATCATAAACTAAATATCCTTATATACTAGCACATACATTCTGTGGTTTTCAATTCTTAATTATTATAATTTTATAATATAATTTAATTATTATAACTATATAATATAATATTACTTAATCCTATACATAGGATGCAAGTCCATGTCTTTATTCTTTTTCAGAAAACTTTTATTATTCATAGATTTTTTTCTGGTAGCTAAAATTTATGATTTTTTTTTGTAAATTTCATTAATTATTTCTATTGCATTACATTTGTGGATTAGGTTTGGGGCCCTTTTTAAATTTCTTGACCAAGAAGCTACTATCTAGGGGCACCTGGGGGCTCAGTCATTTGAGCTTCTGATTTTTTTTTTAAGATTTTATTTATTTATTCATGGGAGACACAGGCAGAGGGAGAAGCAGGTCCATGCAGGGAGCCTGATCCAGGACTCGATCCCGGGACTCCAGGATCATGCCCTGGGCGGAAGGCAGGTGCTAAACCGCTGAGCCACCCAGGGATCCCTGAGCTTTTGATTCTTAATTTCATCTCAGGTCATGATCTCAGGGTCTGAGATTGAGCCCCACTTCAGGCTCGTGCTCAGCATGGAAACTGCTTTTCCCTCTCCCTCCCCCTCTGCTCTCCCCTCCATCAAAATGAATAAATAAGATCTTTTTTTCAAAATTTACTATCTAGGTGTTTTAAAAACTGAAAACCGGGGGCATCTGGGTGGCTCAGTCAGTTAATCTGCTTTCAGCTCAGGTCGTGGTCCCAAGGTCCTGGGGGCGAGCCCGGTATCTTCAGGCTCCCTGCTCAGCTGGGGGTCTTCTTCTCCCTCTCCCTCTACCCATCCTCACCCTGCTCATGATCTCTCTCTAACTCATATAAGTAAATAAATACAATCGTTTTTAAAAAGAAAAACCTGAAAACCAAATGATGGAAAAAATCAAAATAGCCAATAGATAAATTAAAATGGAGTCAAGCTTATTAGTAATCAAGAGAATGCCAATTTAAACCACAATAAAAGATCAATGCACATTTGCAATGTGGGGAGAATTCAAAAGGTCAGGTAACACCAAGTGTGGGTAAGGAGGCTGAGCAAAAGAAACTCCGTTACACTATGGTCACAGTGTTAATCGGTACTACCACTTGGATTAATAGTTGGCCATTACCCAGAATATGTTTAGACGCACGTCCTTTTCCCAGCAGCTCCCCTCCAGGAACATACCCTGTGGATGTGTGGACTTTTAGAAGTGTTCATGACTGTACTGTTCACAATACTCTCAAACTGAAAATACCCAGATGTTAGGTATCCTCCGCTGCCTGTCACCTGTCACCCAGGGTACTGGTAAGGGAAAGTGGAAATAAAACCCATTTCTATCTAGTCTAGGGGGTACCATGGGGTCAGGGCCATTATCTCCCAAACTGCATGGGGAGCCATGATGTAAAGAAAGGACGCAGTGATGCACGAGAGATGAAATCACTAGGGAATGAGGCTCTTGCGGTCAGGGTCAGTCCTGGGCCTTGGGCTATCAACATTCTACCTCTGATTGGATGTCGTCAGCAGGATTTTACTTGGGACTTGAGTATCCTAGGTAGTAAGCCTGCATGCAGGCCTCACATCACAGCAATTTCCTTTCCAGAGCCAACACCTTACTGTCAGAAGCTTGGGTCAACTGTGTATAGCTTTTGACAAGTAAAAGCTATACACAGAATTTCCTATGAGTGTTGGCTTCTCCAGAACAGAGACTAATTTTTGGAGCACTTTCTAGGTGCCAGGCACGGAGCTGAGATTTTGGCATGCATTGTCTCATTTAATTTCTCACCTCTATAAAGATCGCCTTATTATTTTGACCTTGCTGATGAAGATTCTCAAGTCGAGCAGCTGACTTTTTCAAGGTCAGAATAAGCTGTAAAGGCAGGATTTTCCCCCAGACAGCGTGGCTCCAGAGCTAATAATTGTCACCGCTGCTTGTTTACTTGACTCCTCATTGTTTATTTATTCAACATATTTCTGCTGAGTGACTCTAAATGCCAGGTTCAATATTAAACACTAGAACTGTAATGGTGAGCGTGCAGCCCTTGCTTTGTGCCTTACCCCTCACGAGTTAGGTATATTTTTGGAAGAGTATGAAGAAGGTTCACCAAGCATCAAAGTGCTTGGAGAATACATAACTATGAGGTCACCTCCAGGGGCAAAATGGACTGTAGCTTTGCTTTCCCTTGGAGTCCTTTCAAATAACTCTTACAAAGCGTAAGTTTCTCCACCTGCTGTGACACCTTTCTCAGAGTGCCCACTCTCTCCTCTTCTCTCTCTCTCACCACCAAGAGCGGGCTGTAAATGCTGCTCTTGGGTCTTCTAGGGGACTCTGAGATGGAGAGCCAATCCAGTGTACCTCGCACCAAATTCTAAGTGTTTGCAGCAGTAATCTACATTTTAGTCCTTTAGCATAAATCTTCCAAATCAAGACAACAAATAACAACTTCCCCCACATTTGACTTTAGGGTCAGCTGAACTTTTGACACCTTACGGGATCCAGTTTTTAATAGTTACGTGATATAAATAAGAGAAGAATTTGCCCATCAAGGCCTGCGCAGGCCCGTGTGTTGGCTGATGAATGAGGCCACTGAGACAAGAAAATTAGCCATTTTTGCCTGCTGTGAGCAATCTAGCAAGGGGTGATAAACATCCCTAGCAGTGTTTCTTCCTTTTATTTACCCTGGTAATGTGCCTTTGGAGGAATATTTCTGGAGCAGAGATTCGTTAATGTCTCAGGGAGTAAAACTGACCTAACTTTTCTGTGTTTTCAGCACCTGAGATGTTCAACTCCAGGAGAGAAGCAGGCTATTCCTTTGCCGTGGACTGGTGGTCCCTGGGAGTGACGGCGTATGAGCTCTTGAGAGGCCGGGTATGCACTTCTCCTTGGTTACTCTTCCAGCAAGTTTTATTTTTAGGATGAAAGAATAGATTTTCGTTGTTGTTATTTTGTTTTTGCTAAAAATCAAGCAGTTTGTTAGCCAGGTTTGAAAGCACTATGCCATGGGATGCTTGGGAATTCTGCACATATTCACTCTCCTACCTTTGGATCCTAGCATGTGAGCTAACATCAAATGCAGATAAAATTAAATGAATAATAAGGGTATTACAAACTCCCAGAGAGGGAAAATCAGTGCACCTCACTAAATATCTTGTGTAAATATATTTGTTTGTTTAAAGAAAATCATTTTGCACTCACAGTATGGGACTCTAACTTCGACATACTTCCCCAAGGTGGAAGTGAATTATTAATATGACACAATTCATGCCCTGTCTTGTCGGATTCCTCTCTGTCACTTGCCTCCTGGGTTCTGAGTGTAGGGGCAAATGAGCGTCATATGTTTTAAAGAAGACATTTCCTAAACTAAGAAAATGCCTAGAAAGAATTTCACCAACAAAATGTTTCCCCCTCCATATTATGTTACCTCTGTGGTAGTTCTCTATATTAACATTTGTAAGATTGATTTTTTCTTTTCTTTTCTTTGGGCAGGGGGGAAGGTAAAGAAAAGTTACTAACAGCTTATTGAATTTAAATCCATTTTGTGAAGTATTGCCCTTATGAGTTTTTCGAGGTTTATCCATTGTTATGTTTTTATCTCTTCTACGTCATTAGACTATAAATTCATTAAAGGTGAAACATGTACCTTATACAGTTTAGTATTATCCCCAGAATTTAACTTTAAATAGACACATAACAAGCAAGTATTGAATGAAGGGGGGCACAAGGCACAACATATCAGCCCAGCCACAGTCTAGCAAAGAATCACCAAGTAGGCTGTAGGTAATTAGGTTTCAAAATCTAGCTAATCACATTTAATTACAACTATGAACACAACCAGACCACAGAGGATGGGGGCTAAACATTGATTTCCTCCACATTTACAAATTCTCATTTATAGAAAAATATATATTGGCTCAAGGACAAATATGCCTGACCTTGACATCTCTGTGGTTTCTGACCTTCACTGCAGTCTTGATGAATGGGTCCCTTAGCTATTGACCTGCTTTGTCTGCCACTGTAAGGGCAAGGTCTGTCTTTTCTAGCTTTGGGTTATTCTAAAATATTAGCTTCTAGTAGGTATACACATAGTTTTGTCCTAATTGTACATCCTGCATATAGCTGCAACTCTTTTGCTCTCATGCTCCTGAAATAAGACTATGATCACAACACCTCATTTTCTCTGATCTAATGTTTTACTTTTTCCACCTCATTCATTCTTTATATTCTTGCTCTTACTGTATATGCTGCCTAGGAATTGTTTGATAGATCCTGTCACTGCACACTGTAATTTCTTTATAGCGTGCATTCCATTGATTTAGGGGTGTGTGTATATTAGTGTGTGCAGTCTATATAAATATTTATGGTTTCTGTGAGTAGACTATAAGCTCCACCAGTGTAGAAATCATGTCCCTCTTGTTCTTGGTTTCCCAACACCCAACAGAGGTGCTGGAACATCATGGGCATTCAATAAATATTTGGCAAATGAATAAATATACAACTGTGATAATGGATGAATTAACATGGGTTTTAAATTTTAAAACTAGAAAGATAAGTTCTTGTATAAGACAAAGGCAATTTGACTATTTTTCATAGGTTGACAGATCATGAGGATTTTTTAAAAATTATAAGTTCAGTCACATGGCCTTCTAAAGTATTGAAAAAAGCACATTTAAATCAGTTGCCTCTAGGGCCCCTGAGTAGCTCAGTGCTTGAGTGTCTGCCTTTGGCTCAGGTTGTGATCCCGGGGTCCTGGGATCGAGTCCCACATAGGGGACTCCCTGTGGGGAGCCCACTTCTCCTTCCGCCTGTGTTTGTGTCTCACGAATAAATAATTTTTTTAAATCTTTTTTAAAAATTTAAAAAATAAATGAGGGCAATAAATAAATAAATAAATAAACGAGGTTCAGCAGTTTAGCGCTGCCTTCAGCCTAGGGCCTGATCCTAGAGATTCGAGATCAAGTCCCACGTCAGGCTCCCTGCAGAGAGTCTGCTTCTCCCTCAGCCTGTGTCTCTGTGTGTGTCTCTCTCTCTCTCATAAATAAAATCTTTTATAAATAAATAAATAAATAGATAGATAAATAAATAAATAATAAACGAGTTGCCTGCAGCATTCATCAGTTAACTTATTCATTTATCAAATCATTTTATGTTTTTAGCTGAGAAACAGTAAGTTTACAAGCAGCAATGAAATTAGAAAAAAGAAAAAAAACGTACGCACCTGCCCATATAAACCTGGAAGCTGAAGTGTGCCAAACCTGCCCCGACTCTTAAAGGTATAGAGTGCATCCCGTGTAGTGTGGCCCACAGGCTTTGGCTAGTAGACCGTCAGTAAGCACTGATCACAGTGATAAGGTAGCGAGCACATCTTTCTAAGGCTGAGTTACATGAGTTATCTCCACTGTTTGGTTACTGGGACAAATGAATCCTTTATTCAGTCTTGTGGAAAGAAAATAGGTGGCAGGTATGTGTGCATACCTTGCATAAAAAAATTAAAGTTTGGCCAGTCTCCTTTTTGGGGAGTCAACTCCTAGCACTTTGTGCTTCCCCAACCAACTTGACGTTGACATACCAGGTGTAGAGTTAAGCCTTTCTTCACATCACCTTTATTGATGACTCTCACTGTTCACTATTCACATTTGTATGATGTGTCTGTCTATGTTGTGTTCAAGAATAACACAAATCTCTCTCCTGCACTGGGTATGTGTTAGCTGCTCTACGGAGAACTTTACATGCATCATGTCATTTAATTTTTCCAACAAACTCATGTGGTGGTTTATTTTACAGATAAAGGGGCTCCGTCACACAGATAAAGGAACAAATTGAGTGCCTCAATTTAACACTCAAATCCTTCCTTGCCTTCATAGCTCAAGATCTTAACTACATTACCTTTCCCACCCCCACCCCCAAGCTTTTATTTAGATTCCATTGGGTAACAATGTAATATCAGTTTCAGGTGTAGAATTCAGTGATTCATCACTTACATTCAACACCCAGGGCTCATCACAAATGACCTCCTTGTTGCTCATCACTCACTTAGCCTATACCCCTGCCCCTCCCCGCTCTGGTAACCATCACTTTGTTCTCTGTAATTAAGAATCTATTTCTCAGTTTGCCTCTTTCCTCCCCACCCACATGTTCATTTGTTCTGTTTCTTAAATTCCACATATGGGTAAATCACATGGTATTTGTCTTTCTCTGACTTCTTTCACTTAGCATAACATTCTCCAGCTCCATCCACATCAATGCAAATGGCAAGATTTCATTCCTCTTGATGGCTAACATTCCATTATATAGAAAATGGAATATATGTGCATATATAGAGAGAGATACCTATCCATTCATCAGTCAATGGACACGTGGGCAGTTCCCATAATTTGGCTCTCGTTAATAAGGCTGCTACAAACATCAGGGTTCATGTATCTCTTTGAATTAGTATTTTTGTATCCTTTGGGTAAATAAATACCTGGTAATGAAATTGCTGGATTGTAGAGCTGTTCTATTTTTAGCTTTTGGGGGAACTTCCATAGTATTTTCCAGAGGGGCTATATCAGTTTGCATTCCACCAACAGTGTAAGAGGGTTCCCCTGTCTCCAGTTCCTCGTCAACACCTGTTGTTTCTTGTGCTGTTGATTTTAGCCATTCTGACAGGTGTGAGGGAATATCACATTGTGGTTTTGATTTGTATTTCCCTGACAATGAGTGATGTTGAGCATATTTTTATGTGTCTATTAGCCGTCTATAATCACATTACTTTTTAATACTGATTTACAGCAGGAAGAATATGAAACTCTTCCATTTCTTTCAGTTTTCTCCATCAATCCACAGTCATTTATTACATATCTTGAAAGGGTCAGGCACTTGATAAATGTACATAGCCATATTAACTGTCCCATTGTTGGTTAACCTAATATGGAAATTTTGTTCATTCAACAAACATGTAATGACCACCTACTGGGTGCTGGGTTCAGTGGACACAAATATGAATAGGACATGATCTCTGGCCCTAAGTAGCTCACAGTTCACACAAAAGATAAAATCCCATAAATCCGTTTTGTGAACTAGAGAAATTAATATAGGTAAAGGCTGCTCTCTAGTGGACAGCAGTGAAAAATATAACAAAACCACTGCTTTGTTTGATTTCTTATCCCCAAAATTAAAACCAGAGAAGAACTTGGTTCTCTCAGAAGTAAAAATATTTTGTCTTCTGATAAAGTTCTCCACCCTACTCCACATAACTAGCAGCTCATAGGATTTTGGACTGGAGTTAAAGTTTCCTGGGCCGCACTCTACCCTGAGCTCACTACTGATTCAAGAAGCACAACGAGGTGTAGAGTACAACTCTGGGCCTCTTAATAATTAACATTTAAGTAACAATTTTTTTCAAGTTCCTTTTACTGAACACTTGTCCCATGTTTTAGGCAAATACTTAGGTAAGCTGCCTTACAAAACATCCCAAACTGGCATCTCAGGTGGATTGAGTGCACAGAAATGTTTCATTTGGCCCAACGGGTTTTTAACAAGTTTTTAACAATTCTAAGATTTCACAGGAAACTACAGATTTCTGGTGTCTTTTAAAATAAATAAATAAATAAAAGATCTGGGAACAGTAGACCACATTTGCATATGAAAAAACAGTCAGCTGGAAGGGGTTAGAAAATGATACTGAGATTTTACTGGTAGAAAATTTAGCTTCGGGAACACGTGCGAAACAAAATTTTTTTCTTTACCCTTTAAATACGAAGACTCTTATTTTTTCTCTCCCCAAGAGACCGTACCATATTCGCTCCAGCACTTCCAGCAAGGAAATCGCACACATGTTTGACACGGCTATTGTGGCTTACCCCTCTGCCTGGTCACAGGAAATGGTGTCACTACTTAAGAAGGTAAGAAAGAGGACTGCATGAGCAATGCAAGTGGGAAAAAGAAGCATGCTCTCTGGTTTGAGGTGAGAGGTAGTCTATAATAGTGGAGGCAGCCACGAGAATACACATTTCGAGAGTGGGCTTCGCCCCTAACAGCTTTCAAGCATGTGGCTTCAATAAGGCAGCACGTGTCCTCTTGCTCAGTAGTGTCAAACTCAGGGTGTCCAAAATGGAGTTCCTGGTCTCTGTTTCCTGGACTTCCTGTGATGTTCCCTTTCTCAGCGACTGGCCCCTCCATCCATCCAGTTAGGGAAACCAGAAACCAGAAGTCACCCATCATCCCCATATCCAGTTCATTGCCAAGTTCTGTAACCTGATTTTGTAAATATCTCTTGAACCCTCTCTCTATCTCTACTGCCATCTCCCCAGTCCCACTGCCATCAGGTCTTGCCTTATAACTGGTTTGTCCTGTACACTTTTACATACTGCATTCAGTTCTCTCCTCTGCCCCATACCGATCTTTTCAAAGTAAAATTCATTGTCTTCTCATGGTTCTTAGTATTAAGATCAAGAGGGGATCCCTGGTGGCTTAGCGGTTTAGCGCCTGCCTTTGGCCCAGGGCATGGTCCAAGAGTCCCGGAATTGAGTCCTGGGATCAAGTCCCATGTTGGGCTCCCTGCATGGAGCCTGCTTCTCTCTCTGCCTGTGTCTCTGCCTCTCTCTCGCTCTGTCTCTCATGAAATAAATAAATAAAATCTTTTTTTTTTTTTACAAAAAAAGAATTAAGATCAAGATTATTTGAATTAAGATCAAATAAAGGTTCTCACTACCAATCAAGCCCCATTTTGGACTTTTGTTCCCCTTTTGACTACACATAAACTACTTTAGACTTCTTTTTCTCTTCTCCTTTTCCTCTCCCTTCTTACTATCATATGCCAGTCTCTTACCACAGGGCCTTTGCACATGCTACTCCTGCCTGGAACAATGCCCCACCCACAGCTCTTCCAGCTCCCTCCATTAGATCAACACTACTCAGTGGGATTCACTGACTGTTCAAGTCCATGAACTGTTTCCTTCAGGCCCATGAGAAGTATAGAAATTGAGAGAAGCATTTAGAAACTGTTACTGCAATTTGATACTGCTGATGCCTCTAAATACATGGTCAGTGGACTCATGTCACTGAACAGGGTGTTAAATCACAAGCTACACATGGTGTGGCACTGCATATAAGCCATGCACAATAAGATCACATATTGATCTGTGTAGGAAATTAAAACAAGCAGAAAAAAATGACACTTCTACATAGATAGAGAAGCACAGCTTTAGATCTCAGCTTAAATGTCACTTCCTCAGAGAGCTTTCTTCTGCCATAAGGTCACATAGCACTATCTTTCCTTCATACCATTTTTTATTTGAAATTATGCATTATATGTGTGCGATTCTTGGGTCACTGAATATTGTATTCTAAGCCCTATGAGGACAGACCGTGGCAGGCTTCTTCGCCGTGCCACCTCGGCATCCATTACAGAGCCTGACAGGTGGTAAGGTCTGGTGTTTCAATAAATGAGGTCCATAGTGTCCGTCAGATTTTCAGGTGCCATATTCATGAAAAGGATTACTAGCAATAGTAGTAACAGCTAAGCAGTATGCACTGAATGATTATACGGAGGAAAGAATGAGGAGCCCCAGAGGATGCACTTGGCTTTCTCCCAAGAGGGAAAATCACAAAGTTGTGGCCAGTTAAGGACAAGGGCTTTGAGGGCCTGGGGTTCACACCTGTGCCTCCCGTCTTTGGGGTCAAGTTCCCTGATTTGGAATAGGGATATTGATAATGTCAAAGATGAAGAGACGGGTCATTTTCCGTAAGCAAACTTTCCTCAGTTCCCAGACAGCCCTCACCCCCAGAATTACACCCCCATAATCCATGACTATGGTCTCCAGGGGCATTCTCAAGCAGAAGTGACATTTCCATTTGAGCCACAGGACTGATATGATATTAGCTGTGGCACGGTTACAGGGAGAAAAATCTTTAATCACAATTTCCAAAACCCAAACTGTAACAGTAAGCTTCGTTACATCTTATCTGTGTCACACCCAATATATTTTGATTAATTGTATGAACAGATAAAACTTCTAGTAGGAAGTCAATTTCATTTGTGAAAACACATGAGCATTCACCACCTAAGAAGGGCTGACCTTGTCTTAGGTACTTTATATACTTGACCTCATTTGTTCCTGCCCATAACCATGTAAGTTAGGCTACATGGTTATGGGTTATTCCTACTCATAACCATGTAAGTTATCTCCTTTTTATAGATGGTAGACTAAGGTTCAGAGGACAAACTTGCCCATAGTTAATTAAGTAGTAAGAGTCAGGAATCAAAAGTATGTTTGACTCACTAGGACAATCTGTTTTCACTCACCACACTGCAAAAACCTGCTTACAGCTCATTCTATCCATGCATGATCACATTGTTCATGTACCTATTATCTGTATTATTTGATAGGATTAGAGAAGGGGAACACTGCCTCATTTCCTTCAGACCTATCCTTGAGAACTTTTACAGGGAATTTGTATAATTTTTTTTTTTTGCCCCACTTTGACCTTCATCATGATCTTGCTGTTTGTGTTCCATTGGCAGCTACTTGAGCCCAATCCAGACCAACGATTTTCTCACTTGTCTGATGTCCAGAACTTCCCATATATGAACGACATGAACTGGGATGCAGTTTTGCAGAAGAGGCTCATTCCGGGCTTTATTCCTAACGTGAGTCAATCCTAACAAACCCATAATCACTCTCATTCAGGTACACGCACGGTCTCCCTAGGTAACCACACCTATGTTGTCAGACAGCCAAAATCCTGTCGTACAGATTAGGAGAGGGAGGCCCGCACAGGGCACAGGGGCCACCAAGGGCCGTGGGGCTAACAAGTGGCCAGGTGGCCTTCTCATCCAGGGCTGTCTGCATCTGGGGTGCTAGCTCCTAATCCTGTTTTGCGGTGTGCTTCTACTGGAAGGAAGCCCTAGCCTTCCAGAGTCATCCCCAGGAATCTGCTCATTGAGGAAACAGTATTTCTCTGACCTCAAAGACACAGAAATTGGTATCCGTGGAGTTCTGTGAGTCACCGCGTTGAAAACGTTGGGGTTCTTTTTACCATTCACCCCTCTTCCTTTGGGGGTTGCTGCCACGGAGCTCTCTTCGTGAGGACAAGCAGCCAAAGGGAAATGATTCCCACCCGGTGAGTGCCTGGCTGAGGGACATCTGTGGCCTCCTGGTGAAAGCCGGAGCCCAGAAGCTTTGGCCAAGGGGCGCCAGCGAGGACTCTAGCCCGCGTTCAGCGTCAGCAGGACTGGCAGAGTAATGTAGGCCTCAGGGGACGGCGGCGCAGGCCTGCTGGGGGCGTGAGGGGTGTGATCCTGCCCTTGCAAATGGAGGGAGACGCCTGGTGGACGCTGGGCTCCAGGGCCCCTCCGGATGCTCCGGGAGCCTGTGGCAGATGCAGGTTCCTCAGAGGTGGGCCGGGAGGTGTGGGGCTGGGGGATTCCCTCTACCTGTCCGCCAGACGCACCTGAGAACTACCTGGGAAACAGAGCCCCAGTTCCTGCCTTAGGAGAGTAACTAGAACGCGATTTCCTTTCCCTCAGAGGGCTCATGGGGCCTTTAGGAAGGAAATGACATTTAAAATCGAGGAGCCAACTCTTTGTGTCTTCCCCAATTTCTTTTGGAAGTGTCCTGTAGTTTTTAGGGTATAGATCCTTTACCTCTTTGGTCAGGTTTATTCCTAGGTATCTTATGCTTTTGGGTGCAATTGTAAATGGGATTGACTCCTTCATTTCTCTTTCTTCAGTCTCATTGTTAGTGTATAGAAATGCCATTGATTTCTGGGCATTGATTTTGTATCCTGCCACGCTACCAAATTGCTGTATGAGTTCTAGCAATCTTGGGGGGGAGGCTTTTGGGTTGTCTATGTACAGTATCATGTCATCTGCGAGGAGGGAGAGTTTGACTTCTTCTTTGCCAATCTGAATGCCTTTTATTTCTTTTTGCTGCCCAATTGCTGAGGCTAGGACTTCCAGTACTATGTTGAATAGCAGTGGTGAGAGTGGACATCCCTATAGTGTTCCTGATCTCAGGGGAAAGGCTCCCGGTGCTTCCCCATTGAGAATGATATTTGCTGTGGGCTTTTCGTAGATGGCTTTTAAGATGCTGAGGAATGTTCCCTCTATCCCTACACTCTGAAGAGTTTTGATCAGGAATGGATGCTGTATTTTGTCAAATGCTTTCTCTGCATCTATTGAGAGGATCATATAGTTCTTGTTTTTTCTCTTGTTGATGTGATCTATCACACTGATGGCTTTACTCAGACATTAGATATGACAAATACCCACCATCTGCTTTGACGTGGATGGAACTGGAGGGTATGATGCTGAGTGAAGTAAGTCAATAGGAGAAGGACAAACATTATATGGTCTCATTCATTTGGGGAATATAAAAAACAGTGAAGGGGAATAAAGGGGAAAGGAGAAAAAATGAGTGGGAAATATCAGGGAGGGAGACAGAACATGAGAGACTCCTAACTCTGGGAAATGCACAAGGGGTAGTGGAAAGGGGGGTGGGTGGGGGGACAGGGTGACTGGGTGACGGGCCCTGAGGGGGGCACTTGACAGGATGAGCACTGGGTGATATGCTATATGTTGGTAAATTGAATTCCAACTTTAAAAAAGTAATAAATAAAATAAAATAAAATAAAATAAAATAAAATAAAATAAAATGAGCCTGAAAGCCAGCACAGCTGCCAATCCTCTCAGGGGAGGAAGCGCAGCCCCTGTGCCGGCCGCTCCGTCCAAATAGGTGGGATTCCGGAGTGACCCTGCATGCGTAGAGTAGACCCTGCATGCGAGGACTGAGCCAACCGGTCTTTCTTGCAGAAAGGCAGGCTGAATTGCGACCCCACCTTTGAACTCGAAGAAATGATTCTGGAGTCCAAGCCTCTTCACAAGAAAAAGAAGCGTCTGGCGAAGAAGGAGAAGGAGATGAGGAAATGTGATTCCTCTCAGGTGAGCGGGCGTGGGCCTCCTCCTGACGGCAGGCCCAGGCCCAGGCCTGGGAGCTTCTCGGGGGAGGACCCCTCAGCACCCCTCGCCCTTCTGTGTGTGCACAGTCGCTGAGCACCCAGGCAGCTCTGGGGTCACAGCAGAGCCGTGACCCTTCACTGCAGACCCCTCGCTCTGCCGCCAACTCCATGCAGCTAGTGCCCCCCTCCAGCTCTCACTTCAAATTGTACAATTTCCCGGAAGACACGCCAACTGGTAGCTCTGCAAACAAACATGCTCGATATCCCTAATTTCTCTAGTCCTCCAGGGACACTGTGTACTTTCACAGTTTCCCCACGTTGGTCATAGAAGGGGCCCCTTGCCAGCGGCCTGTCGAGTACTTTCTACCGCCTTCCAAGGGGTGCTGCGCTGTGGCACAGACACCCCCCCCCCCCACCCCCGCCGCGCCTGTGGCTTCTCCCTTCAGCCTCCTAAAGGTCAGTTCTGCGCATCAGAACCCACTGGCTCCTCCAGACTTGCTCTTGCTTTGCACCTGTAGCGCTTGCCTGCACGGGCTCCTCGGCGAACAGGCCCCAGAACGTAGCCAAGACCAAGAGCTCATCTTTATTATAAATGTTCTAAAGTTTCAGTGATGACGGTGATTTGTGAATGACTTCCTACGGGGCCCACCACCCTCTACCTGGTCCGTGTCCCCTCCCCAGCCATCCTCGTGCTGGCTCATCCTTGCCCTCACTCAAAATCCTCTAACCATCTGACCCTCAAGGCCTATAGGTTTCACTTTTCTTTAGGACCCTGGCTTTTCCCTTTTTCTTCTATGTTCCACTCTCAGGTCTTCACACAGGGGCTTTCCTGTCATCCTTTACACCTTAAATGCAATTTGCTGAAGAGAAGGTCCCTTCGCTCCTGTGTACTTTCTCAGCCTCAATTTTTAATGCCTTCATGATATTAACATAATTTACACAATATTTATGTGTTTGTACTTCTTTTCCTATCCCACTAAAACGAAGGCTCCTTGTGGGGGAAGACCAGGTCTTACCCACCAGTATCTTCATGGAACCCCAACAAGTGCCTGAATACAGTAGAGGCTCATAAACAAGAGGTTCAGCATATTGGAAGGAAATGAAATCTTGTAACCAGACAGGGAAAATTAGGCATCGCTCTGCCGAGAGTTACAAAGTCATGTTGCCCCACCAGCATCTTCCTGGGGTCCACTCCTGCCCTACTTCTTTCCCAACACCGGGCCCCAGGAAGCATCTCTCCTGATGTGAAAGGCCACGAACCACTTACCAGCAGTACAGACTCTAGCATTTTCTACCATCACCCACTGCTTCCCCCTTTCTTCCAGGCCTCCTATCAACCTCAGGATCATTTACCAGGAAGTGGCTTTGCCCATGATAAAAACAGGCCCTTCCATCTCTAATCAGGGAAATGTACATTGCTTGACCTTTTTGTTTTGTTTTTAAAATTTTATTGAGGTAAAAAAAATTTTATTGAGGTAAAATATATAGAACACGAAATTTCCCACTTTAACCATTTTTAAGCGTACAATTCAGTGGCATGAAGTATATTCATGATGTTATACAGCCACCACCGCTATTCAATTCCAAAATTATTTGTTACCCCAAACCCCATTTATCTTTACTTTCTTTCAGCAATGTTCTGTTCTTTTGAGAGTACACATTTTTCACCTCCTTGGTTTAACTTATTCTTATGTATTTTATTCTTTTGGAAACTATGAAAATGGAATTGTTATTTTTCTTTTTAGTGGATTGTTAAGACCTGGTGTGTAGAAACAGAACCAATTTTTCTCTGCTGATTCTGTATGCTGCAACTTTGCTGAGCTCATCTATTAGCTCTATTAGCTCTACAGCTTCCTTGTGGATTCTCTGGGATTTTTCTATATATAAGACCATGTCATCTGCATATAAGTATAATTTTACTCCTATCTTTACATTGTAGATGCCTTTAATTTGTTTCTTTCCGTGACTGCTCTGGCTAGAAATTCCAGTACACTGTTGATAACAATAGTAAAAGCAAACGTCTTTGCCTTTTTTCCTATCTTAGGGGAAATACCTTTTCCCATTAAGTATTGTGTTAGCTGTGAGTTTTTTTAACTGTGAGTTTTTTTATAAAAGCCTTTTATCTTATTGAAGAAGTACCATTTATATTTCTCGGCTTTTTAGTGTTTTCATCATGAAGGGTTTTGAATTTTGCCAAATGCCTTTTCTGAGTCAAATGAGATAATCTTGCACATTTTCCTTTTCTTAGTTCTATTAATGTGATGTGTGATGTTGGCTGGTTTTCTTACGTTGAATCATTCTCACACTCCTGGGATAAATCCCACTTTTTCATTGTGTATAATCTTTTAATATGCTGTTGGACTTGGTTTGCTAGGATGTTGTCGAAGATTCTTCTACATTCATAATGAGCTTTGTCCTGTAATTTTCTTCTCTTTTGATGTCTTTAGGTGTTTTGGTATTGGGGTGAAGCTGGGCTCATAGAATGAGTTAGAAAGTGTTCCCTCCTCTTCTGTTATTTTTTTTCCCCCGAATGAGTTTGAGAAAGATTGGTGTTATCTCTTTTTTAAATGTTTGGTAGAATTTACTGCTGAAGTCATCTGGTCCTGGACTTACCTTTGTTGGAATGTTTCTTCTTACAGATTTTTACTTGTAGATTACTCTTTACTTGTTACAAGTCTATTGAGATTTTATATTTTTTCTGAAGTCAGCATAATCATTTCTTTTTCTAGAAAGTTGTTAATTGCATCTAGATCTTATTGTTGATATACAGTTGTTCACCCTGTTTTTCTATTTCTATAAGGTAAGGTTGAAAGTCATGTCTCCACTTTGATTTATGATTTTAGTTATTTGCATCTTTTCTTTTTTTTCCTTACATATGGCTAAACATTTGTCAGTCTTGTTCATCTTTTCAAAGAACCAGCTTTTGGTGCGATTATGTCTGTTGTTTTTCTCTTCTCTATTTCATTTGTCTCTGCTCTCATCTTTATTATTCTCTTCCTTCTGCTAGCTTTGGGTTTAGTCTGCTTTTCTTTTTCTAAGTCGTCAAGGTATGAAGTTAGGTTATTGATTTGGGATATTCCTTTCTAAGGTAGACGTTTACAGCTAAAATTCTCTCTGATTACTGCCTTCCCTGCATCCCCTAACTTTTAGTAGGTTGGGTTTTTTTGTTTATTTATCTTGAAGTTCTGGTGATAGTTTTGACACAATGGTGAAGAGTTTGTTATTTAATTTTCACATATTTGTGAATTTTCCAGTTTTCCTTCTGTTGTTGATTTCTAGCTTCATTCTGTTGTGGTCAGAGAAGATAATTTGCATGGTTTTAATCTTTCACAATGTATTGAGACTGTTTTATACCCTAACATATGGTTTCCTTCCATGGTTTCTTTTACATTTTTTAGCATATTTAGGATAGTTGTTTTAATGTCTCTGTTTCAGGGTGGCTCAATCAGTTAAGCGTCCAACTCTTGGTTTCCGCTCAGGTCGTGATCTCAGGGTTGTGAGATTGAGCTCTGCATTGGGGTCTGCTGGAGATTCTCCCTCTCCCTCTGCCCCTCCTGCTCAGCTCTCTCACTCTAAGGTAAATAAATAAATCTTTAAAAAAAAATAGGGGATCCCTGGGTGGCTCGGCGGTTTGGCCCCTGCCTTTGGCCAAGGGAGCGATCCTGGAATCCTGGGATCGAGTCCCACTTCGGGCTCCCGGCATGGAGCCTGCTTCTCCCTCTGCCTGTGTCTCTGCCTCTCTCTCTCTCTCTATCGTGAATAAATAAATAGAATCTTTAAAAATAATAATAAAGTCTCTGTTTAGTAAATCCAATGTTTGGGCATCCTTAGGGGTAATTCCTTTGAATGGGCCTTGTGATTTTGTTGTTGAAAACTTGACATTTGAATATTATAATGCAGTAAATCTAGAAATCAGATTCTCTCCTTTTGTAGGGTTTGCTCTTTTTTAATTGTTGAAGGCAGTACTTGTCTTTTTTAAAGTAACTTTGACAAACTACTTTTGCAAACACTGTATTCCTTGTCATGTGTCATCCCTGCAGTTCCTGTTATGTTAGCTTGTGTTTAGCTAATATTTTGACAGAGATTTCCTTGAACCCCAGGAGCATTTTTTAAGTTGCTTTTTTTCTTGATTTAGTGTTTCCTTGGTTGTTAAAAAACCTTTGACTGCTTTCCAGAATTCTGACAAAGTTAGCTCCGACAGTTTCTGCTTGTTTTTTGTTTCTGTTGATGAGAGCCTGGAACTGCCTGCTCTAATAATTCTGTTCTAGTTCCTCTAAATCTGGTACCCTAGGTTTAAAAATAAAAATTATTTTGCTTCAAAATAAAGGTTAGTATTCCCCCAAAGAGGAATTAGGAAGCTCGTGAACCTCAAAACGGTACTCTTATCTACTCTTTGACATCAAGGTTTTTAAAATGTGAGGATCAATCTTGGCAACTCATTATGGTATTACCATGTTCATTCATTTATTGTTCATTTATTCAATACTCGATTATAAAGTGGTGGCTATGTCAGGAAATGTCTCCAACTTGCTAGTCATTGCTGCCCTTAGAGTACAAAGTGCTCTGGGAATTATTCGTTGGTCCTGAGAGAGAGTCCAGGACAGGATTTCCAGAAGAGGAAACACTTGATCTGGTTCCTCTAGATTGAATAGAGGTGGCCATGCAGAAAACAAAGGATGAGGCCATTTCAGGAGTGGTATATCCGGAGAGTATAGAAATGCCTTCATTATTTCAAAAGAAATTAAATGGCAGATGGTTGCCAATAGTAGGAAATACCCACCCATGCTGTGTTCAAGAGGCCTGTTCCACTGCCCATCCTCTGCCCCTTCATCCAGAGACACACCCCAAGGCATCCTATTCTTCTAGCCAACTCTAACAAGAGTATCAATAATAGCCACTATTATTGATGTTAGCTGTATCTTAGTTACAACTAAGATATGTTGTTAGTTATATCTTAGCCTCCAGTTCTGTCCCACTGTAGCTAAGAGTCACCATGCTGCTCTGGGATCTGATTCATCACTGCTTAGGCACCATATTAGAAAAGATGCAAGTATTGACAAGAAAATTCTAATTGAGCCACAAACTTGGAAAAGATATCAATAATCCAAGTGTGATCATTTTAGTGATAATGCATAGTCTCCTACGACTCCCTCAATCTTTAAACCCTGTTTCCCGCTTGGAAAAAAATTTGCACAAATTTTTTTGTGCAAGATAAACCCATTGGCTTATCTTCTCCTTCTCCACATTTCATCTCCTTTCTTATTTTGCATTTCATTAAAATGGCAGTTTTCAATATAATTTTTTAGCCCAATTAATTGTATTAATAGAGCCATCATTTTCATTTAAAGATGTACTTTAAATATCCTACAAACCTACTTACCTGTGTTTTATCTGGTCAGTTTGTTTTGGTTAAATTGTTTTAAGAGGGGTGTCTGGAGGTTCAGTCAATTAAGCATTCAACTCTTGATTTCAGCTCAGGTCATGATCTCAGGGTTGAGAGATCAAGCCCCACATTAGGCTCCACTCTGGATGTGAAGTCTGCTTTAGATTCTCTCTTTCCTTCTCCCTCTGCCCCACCCACTCCTCACTTACTCTCCTAAAAAAATTGTTTTAAGAGATACTAGGGCAAGAAAGATAATTTGCAATATATATTTATTCTGTGGGAATATAAGTATATACTAAAAAGCTTTATTAATGGGGAAAGCTCTACAGTGCCAATTTTGTGTATGGAAAAATAAAGCCTCTTATAATATTTTTCATATATCTTATTTTATATATTTGATATTTATATAATATATATTTGGCACATACACATATTTCTGCATATACTTGCATAAATATGTGTAGCTCTAGTAGAGATGCTTTGTTTTTGTTTTTTAACTTTTTCGTGCGGGAAAAGAGGTGAGGGGAGTCATGCCTTAGGTGCCTTCTCAACTTGTAAAGGTAATCTATGTAGATATTTACATCTTAAGGGGAAGGGATAGGGATATAAATGTGGCCCTATCACCAGGCCCATAGCTTATTAAGGAAGAGATCCACTTGATATCATAGACACACTAGAGGACAGAATTTATTTTCACAGGGCTTATTAACAACCTCTGAAGTCCAAAAGTCCTCCAAGAGACTTTCTTAGGAATATCTGCCAGAATCAGTTTTTTATGTTGTTTTTGTTTTGTCTTAATGATGAAGATTTCTTATCTGTAGCTGTAAGAGAGAGGGAACATTCTCTTCTTTTCATCTTGTAATCATGTAGACTCTTTTTAACCCACTGTTAAGAAGGTCTGTGTGTTTCTAGACTAAGAAACGAATTGCATTAGTGAGTACTGAGCAGAAAGGGGCATGCTTGAAATGCTCTAAACTTATAATAAAGATAAGAAAGAGGTAGAATTATCTTGTTAAGAAGATGGAATGTGGGGTGTGTAACTATCTGCATGATGGTTTCTACATGTTGAACAGTCAACGCTAATACAACTAGCATACTGGTAAGTTGATCTTTGATAGAGTGTTTAAAATCTGTTAAAGAGGGGCACTGGGGTAGCTTAGTGATTGAGGGTCTGCCCTTGGTTCGGGGCGTGATCCCGGAGTCCTGGGATCGAGTGCCCTATCGGGCTCCCTGCAGGGAGCCTGCTTCTCCCTCTGCCTGTGTCTCTGCCTCTCAGTGTCTCCCATGAATAAATAAGTAAAATCTTTAAGAAAAAAATCTATTAGAGAGTACATGTCCTCTCTCTCCAGTGAGAGCTATCATCTCTTGTGAATACTTCCTGTCATGACCAAATGAGGCAGTGTGTGTTCTGGTTACTTACCAAATAGCTATATGATTCTTTTAAATGTAATGATTTTTTTTAAAGATTTTATTTATTTATTTATTCATGAGAGATACAGAGAGAGAGAGGCAGAGGGAGAAGTAGGCTCCCTGCCGGAAGCCCGATGTGGGACTAAATCCCGGCACCCCAGGATCACACACTGGGCCAAAAGCAGATGGTCAACCGTGGAGCCACCCAGGTACCATAAACGTAATGATTTAAACATTAACATGAGTTAATCCTTTGTAAGCATTTATTCCTCTATATATATAAAAAAAATAGGAATAGCAATAGCTGTTTGCTCTGCTCATCCCTGAGAATTAGGTTCAAAGAGTTCTAACCAATCCTTTCCTTCTCAGTCAGATAAGACCCATTCATCCCTCCATACTCCTTGCCTCCTGCTCCTTTCCTTCATCTTTTCTTTTTGGCTACTGTTGTTGACTTATCCATGTCACTAAACTTCTTAAAACTTTTTCATCTAAAGTAAAGGAAAGAAAACATGTTGAATGTGAACACTTCAAGGACCAGGGGTGGAACTCATGGGGTCGACAGTGCCATATCACAAACTCCTCCCTGAGTGTCTATTTGATATCTTTAGGTAACACAGGATTAGGTGATAGAGAAACAAATTCACATGCATTTCTGTATTTTAGTTGATTATAATCTTGATTTTTAATGTTAAACATATTTTAAGTGTTAATATTTTAAATATTTCTCATGTTATATTTTAAGTAACATTTCAAATGTCCATATATGTATCTATAGCTTTATATGTGTTTATGTGTGTTTATATATATTTTATATAAACATACATATATGTTTATAACATATATAAACATGTTTATAAATATATTACACAGTATTTTACATATATTTTATAATACAAAATTTTGTGTATGTTTATGTTTTGTTAATATATGATATATAATACATAAACATATATACATATATAAACATAAAATATTGTATATGTAAAAATATTGTATAATATTTTATGTATATGTATTTATATTTTATATAATACATCAAATGTTAAAATAAAAACACCTTGTGAACTATACTAAAAAAAACCAAAAAACCTTTAGTTCAATTAACCAAGGAAAAAAGAGAGAGGACCCAAATCAATAAAATATAAATGACATTACAGCTGATAGCACAGAAATGCTAAGGAGCTTAAGAAACCACTGTGAACAACTATATACAAACAAACTGGACAACCTAGAAAAGATGGGGTGTTTTTTTACTAAGAAAAATTCTTAGTAACATACAACCTACCAATTCTGAACTAGGAAAAAAATTAAAGATCTGAAGAGACCAATTACTAGTAAGGAATTTGATTCAGTAGTCAAAAATCTCCCAATGAAGAAAAGTCCACCAGTGAAACCATAGTGAGTTTTACCAAACATTTAGAGAAGAATAAACACTATTTCTTCTCAAACTCTTCCAAAAAATCAAAGAGGAGGGGACACCCCCAAACTCATTTTATGAGCTTAGCATTACCCTGATACCAACGCCAGAAAAAGACAGGAAAAGCAAAGGAAACTCCAGGTCAATATCCTGAGGAATACAGATGCAAAAACTCTCAATAAAATACTAGCAAACCAAATTCAGCAGTACATTAAAAGGATCATTCACTATGGTCAAGTAGGATATATCCCTGGAATGTATATGGAGATGGCTCAACATATGCAAATCAATTAACACGATATATCACATTGACAGAAGTGAAAGAGAAAAATCATATCATCTCAAAAGACATAGAAAAAGCATTTGACAAAATTCAACATCCAGCATGAAAAGAAGTCATAAGAAATTAGATATAGAAGGAACATATCTCAACTTAATAAAGTCCATATATATCAAGCCCACAGCTAATATCATACTGAGTGATGAAATACTGAAAGCTTTTCTTCTAAGATCAGGAACAAGTCGTGGGTCCCCATTCTCATCACTTCTATTCAGCATAGCACTGAAGTCCTAGTCAGAGCAATCAAGCAACAAAAAAGATATAAAAGGCATCAAAATTGGAAAGGAAGAAGTAAAATTGCCTATTTGAAGATGACATGATTTTATATATAGAAAATTGTAAAGACTTCACTAAAAAACTGTTGGATCTAATCAATGAAGTCAGTAAAATTGCAGGATACAAAATTATCATATAGTAGCATTTCTATATTCTAACAATGAGTTATCTGAAAAAAAATCCCACTTACAAAAGCATCAAAAAACAATAAAATACTTAGGAATGAATTTAACCAAGGAAGTAAAAGACATTTGTCCTGAAAAACAGGATGAAAGACAAAACAATGATGAAAGAAATGAAAGACAACCTATATAAATGGAAATAAATCCTGTATTCATGGAATGGAAGAATTAATATTGCTAAAATGTCTGTATTACTCAAAGCCATCTATCTATAGATTCAGTGCAATCCCTATCAAAATTCCAATGAGATTTTTACAGAAGAAGAACAAAAGAAGTCGTAATATCTTTATGGCACCACCAAAGACCCCAAATAGGCAAAGCAATCTTGAGAAACAAGGACAAAGCAGGAAGCATCATATATCCTTTTTTCAAGCTATACTACAAAGCTATAGTAATCAAAACAATATGGTACTTGCAAAGAAACAGACACATAGATCAAGGGAATAGAATGAAGGGTCCAGAAATAAACCCATACAAGTATCATCAACCAATACTTGACAAGGAAGCCAAGAATATTCAATGGAGAAAAGACAGTCTCCTCAATAAATGGTGCTGGGAAAATTGGACATTCATGTGTAAAAAGAAAAATGAAACTAGACCCCTATATCTTACAAAAATTAACTCCCTCAAATTAACTCAAAATGGATTAAAGACTTACACGTAATGCTAGAAACCATAAAACTCCTAGAAGAAAAAGTAGGAACAAAGCTCCTTGACAATGTCCTTGGCAATGACTTTTTGGATATAACACCTAAAACACTATGAACAAAATTTAAAAGAAAAAAAAACAAGTAGGACTGCTTCAATAAAAAGACAACTTATAAAATGGAAAAAAATATTTGCAAATCATGTATCTGATAAGGTGTTGTTATCCAAAATGTATGAAACTCATACAACTCAAAAGCAAAACAAAACAAAAACAAAATTTATTTACAATAGCCAAGGCATGGAAACATTGATGGATGGATGGATGAAGTTGTGGTTTGCTAGCTTACACATACACACACACACACACACACATAGAGAGAGAGGAATAACTAATATTCCTTTAAAAAGAAGGAAATCTTGCCATTTGCAACAACATGGATGGACCGTGAGGGTGTCATGCTAAGTGAAATAAGTCCGACAGAATGACAAATACTGTGGGATCTCAATTATGTGTGGAATCAAACCAAGCAACAAACCCATAGAAAAAGGGATCACATTTGGGGTAACCAGAGGCGGGGGGTGGGGTTGGGTGGGATTTGAGTAATTGGAGGCAGATGGTCAAAAGGTACAAACTTTCAGAGATAAATAAGTACCAGGGATGTAAGTCCAACATGATGGCTGTATGACCTACAGAAAGGTGTTGAGACAGTAAATCCTAGGAGTTCTCACCAAAAGGAAAAACCATTTTTTCTTTTTTCTTTTTTAATCCATATGACAATAGGTGTTAACTGACCCTCTCATGGTAATTATTTTGCAATATATGAAAATCAAGTCATTATGCTGTACACCTTGAACTTATACAGGGCTGAATACCAATTATATCTCAGTAAAACTAGGGGGAAAACAACACTTCTGATAAGGATGTTTCTAAGAACCCAATGTATAAGCTATATATTTTATATATATTTTTTATCTATATAAATACATAAATTTTTTAAATAAAAATCTTGGTAAAGCTGCTATCAAGAAGCTCAATTAGATTATATTTATCCCATAGTTTCATGTCCCCCGTGACTGATACTAGAAACCCTGAGGGTTACAAATACCCAATTCTGAGAATAAGAGTAAGTGTAGCAGAGTCCTGTTTCTCTCTTTTGTTTTGCTCCCTCCCCGCTCCTCTGAAATGTCATCTCCTTTTTATTTGCCTCTTGTATCACCTAAACATTCCCTCAGGAAAGAAATCTCTTCAGTACTTGAAGACCTACTATTTCCCAATTCCTAGATTTTTTTTTTTTAACAAATGAATAAATATCTTTTCCTCGGGCCATACTTTTTCATCAGAAGTCATTTGGAAGTATTACACAAGTCGCAGACTTGTAAAACATGACCTGGGTCTGACACTGGCCCAGGCCTGGTGATTATCACCGCTTTGAGGTTAAATTTTCCCATTATGATGGGGGAGTCAAGAGAGATGGTGAAAGCTGGACAGTAGAGTCAAAGCAGGGTCTGTGAGAAAGCCACAAATGCAGAAGATCCTGCTCACTGCGCCTGAGGTACAGTTAATCAACCCCATACAGTCATTGAGGGGAATGTTCCACCAGAGCTCAAGGCCCAAGGAGAGCCCCGAATTAGGCCCAAGGAGAGGCCCCAATTAGGCCCAAGGAGAGCCCCCAAACCATTCACAGGAGGGCCAGATGACTGCCCAGTAGGTAACCAGCTCAATAAACCCTCACCCCCACACACCTTTAGGCCGTTGTTTCTTCATGGGCTGAGTGGCTGGAAGACATCATAACCCAAGCCTTCCTCGCTGTGGGGAGCAGAAGTGACATATTTTATCCTCTTGTGGTTTCTTATTTGTTCCCCTCTTACTCTAATTGGGGTCTCCTGCCACACATTTCCAGTGTCCATTGTGAAGATCCACTGGTGCTTCTTAGATCTGAGCCCATCAGTGAACAGATAGTAGGTTGCTGGATGTCCGAGGGTCCCCACCGGTCTGCTAACCGCATCTCTCTCTCTCTCCCCCACCCCCACCCCCACCTGTTCCCCTGGAAGACGTGCCTTCTCCAAGAGCATCTGGAGTCTGTCCAGAAGGAGTTCATCATTTTCAACAGAGAAAAGTAAGTAAGCCCTGGTTCAACAGTAGCCCAGCAAACGATGGAATGTTTGAGCCAGACTTTACTGGCAGAGCCTTCAGAGATTAACATTTTTAAATTTTTTCTAATATCAAAAATTATATATACATATCCGTAATGGGGAAAATTGGAAAATTCAGCCCTTTTTTTTTTTTCTTTTTCTGTATGAGATTTCAAAACCTGCAATACGTGAATTAGCTTAGCATCAAGTTTCCGTTTCAGGGAAGGACAGAGGAAGGAGACTCAAACACTTAAAATCAGTGACACATTAAAGATGGTTTCCTTGACTCCCTCCCCTTTCTCAGTTGTTGGGCTTAATTCTATCACTTCAAAGCTTAAAATCATCTGTCTTTTTAACAATAAGCCCTGGTGTTGCTTTTTCTTTCCTTTTTTTTTTCTTTTTAGAGTAAAAAGGGACTTTACTAAAAGACCAGCTAACCTAGCTCTGGAACAAACCAAAGACCCACAAGAAGAGAACGGCCAGAATAATGAGTGAAGTCCTCCCCTTCTTCTGCTTGGGACACTTCCTGCCACTTCAGCCAGGAATTGCTGACAGTAGTTCTCACCTCTCCACACCACACACACCTTAGAAAATGTGTATGAATGCCTTTGGGAGGAGGCAGCAGGATGGAGACAGAGTCCCAGGCACCTGGGACCTACTTTCACCACTAATTAACCGCGTGGCCTCCAGCAAGTCACTTCCCCACGGTTGCTGCTTCACAGTTTATTCATCTAAAATGAGAGGGTTATACTAGAGGAGCTCTGTGCTACCTTTTTCCTGCTACCATTCTGTTATTCGACACAGCCTTTATCTTGATTTTAAAAGGAATATTTAGATGCAGATTTCTTTTTCTACCCCTCCTAACTACACTGTGACACGTGGGCAAATGGACACTGGTAGGTGGGTGATTGAGTGAGGCTCTTCAGAGCCAGGGAAGTTCACAGAGAGGTCAGGATCCTCACATCTTATTGAAGAGAGAGAAGGAATTCAATCAGGGAGAAATGAACGGGCGATTAGGGGTGACACAGATTTATGAGGCCTTCCAGTGGTATTCTGGAGTCAGCACACCGTATCAGCGTGCGTCAGCTAGCAAGAGCCTTGGGTGCACGTCTTTCCCATCACCCCAGACAGTGATGTGAAGCTGGGCAGCTGAGATTGGTGATGAGCAGTAAATATTGGCAATATTTACACCATGGAAATGGACAATTGCTTCAAATCAGGGTTTCCCCCTCCCCGAAAAGTCAGTTGTGAAGCACTTATTAGCATACTGTTCACGTTCTTCTAGGAAGTACGTTCCTTGAGGCTAATTGTCCTCTTATCAGACTGTGTCTGGAGAGGATCAGAAAATAATACTATCACGGTCACATTGAGACCATGTCCACTTCGTAGTACAGTACTGCTACACCTTTTCTATGCAGAGGTTACAGTCTAAATAGAATGGGAGGTGAATTTGGAAGATAGTAAAATTTACACTTGGAAAATCCCTTAAATTACCCACACTGTGGTAGCTATCTTCTCTTAGTGAAGCCCAGTGCAGTGAGCCACCTTTCAGGAATGAAACAGATCACCATTTGGGGGTTTGTTTTGGTTTTGTCTTTTGTTTTTGGTCCCATTTTCAGCCAGTATCAGATGAACCAAAACGTGGAACCAATTATACATGCCTTTGTAGCCTGGAATAACATAGCTGTGGGATGCTCCCACATTTGAGAAGTCTAAGGTCACGGAAATGAACTGAAGGCACCACTCAACTACAAGAATGGTGGGAGAAATTGCCTATTTACAATATTATTGATGTCTCAGTCTTTTGCTTTGTATATTTTTATTTATTTGCCTAACACAAAGTTAAATTCACCTAAGGGAGATATGCATATGACTTAACTCCACTCTCCTGATACACAGAAGATCCTTGCAGAGGAACGAGCTCCGGCAACTCACAGATGCCACGGAGTAGAGTCAACAAGCGAACAGGCTGGGGGTGGGGGGCTGTTTTAACCTCTTGGCTCCTCAGATCATCTAAACCTTGTCCTTACTTATAGTGAGGGCCTTGCCAGGATGGCAGTAAGCAGGCAACAGAGAAGACCAGAGAAAAATGGGCAGAAGTAACAGATCCTGCATCTGCTGCACCAGACATCCAGGAGGGAAGCCACACTCAGGCAATTACACATGGGTAGGAAGCCAATGCTGGCTTTTAACTTGGAATTCAGGATTTCCTCCTCAGTGAGTTAGCAGGCCCAGAATTTCTGGCAGAGCTGTGAACAGTGCCTCTCTACTTTAAGAGCAACCATATTTTTGTTAAGAATTAAAGCCAGCTCTTCTGTTCTGTTTGATTCTCTTTTTTCTACATTTCCCACATATTACTTGCCTGTGCTATTTTGCTTTTCTCCAGATGCTATAAACTACGCACTGGGCCTGACTCAATTTCTAATTATGTATGAAAAGAGCAAGTGGAAGGTGACCAGGTTCTTTTCCAGTTGGTAATCGCAGAGTGTCAGGGGCCACTGGCATGTTTACCAACTTGCATTCCTTCATGTGTCTTGACTCAAGTCTTCTGTCCTGTGGACATAGTTCACCTGCTGAGATCAGATCATCAGTCGCCCGGTTCCTCCTCTTGCTGTGACCTTGTATGTATCATTCCAGAGGAAAGACTTCGGGAAACACTGCAGAGCAACAGGATCAGTAGGCTCTCCATTGGGAAGGGAGCCAACCATTGCACATCTGTACAATTTGTAACAGGATAGGAACCCAATACCAGCTCTGTAGTTTGAACCCCTAGTTCATATTTCCAGTGAGTTGCTGTTGTGCCTGAAGCACCTCTGTGGACATTCAAGAGCAGTGGACACACCAACTAGAGAGCACAGCCTCAGAGCAGTAAGATGGATTGTCAGTCCTAATCAGGTTACAGACCCACAATGTGTTTCCAGTTAGAAACGAAAAAGCATTGCATCTAGAGTATGGAACAACAGATTATAAGTATCTCCCACTGCCACACGTTTTAAACATTAGGACAGTTTTCCAAAAACCAGGACACCTAAATCTGTACCATGATTGCTAGATGTTGGTATCAGAGTCTTTGGTTTTATTCCATAACTGGAATAAAATGTTACTAACATAACTGGGTCAAATGTTACTACCCTAACCAGCTGGACCATGTCTCATCTAGATTTGTGACAACCAAGGCTAAGAATTTAAGAAAACAAGCTGACTACTGTAGCCCTTTGTGTGGTATTCCCACCATCTTCTAACTGCTTCCTCCCTTACCTGGGGGCAGCATCTGAGAAATCAGAGCAGGTGTTGAAGACCAAAAGCCTCTGGTTATAACACTCTTACTCTGCAGCAAGGGCCACGCACCCCCTTGCATTCAGTGACCTCTAGTGGTGGCGGTGGGCTGTGTGTGGGAGGAACCAAGCCCTGAAACCCTGCCCACAACCCAAACTCCACGGAAGTAAATACTCTGCTAATAGCTAACACATCCCGATGGCAGCACTGGTTTGGCCGGAGGTCATTGCTAGGCCAGGGACGAATGTCAAGCAGCTCGAAGCACTGCTAAATTAATTTACGGTCATTAATTAGTAGTTCAGCTTCTTGTGATAGGCAAGTTTTAACCAGAAAGGACTAGACTTGAGCTCATCATAGCTTTTCTAGACTGGACAAACAGCTAGGGAGAAAAGGAATGCTAATATAGCTAGCAGGAGCCAGGGCTGCTGCTTTTGATGACGCAGCAACGCTAAGGCTTAAACTCACCGGCTGAACGAAAAGGCATGCAGAACACGGTGGTTGTGTCGGTAGCCAGTGGTGCCTGTGTTGTCTACACATCTTGTTTCCTACCGTCTGCCCATGATCGCTCTCTCTCCTAAGCTCAGCGTGTCTGACTGAGGTTAAACACTGATGTTCGAAATCCAAACTTCAGTCCTCTGTGCTGTTGCGCGCAGGCAGCCCTTGGGTGGGAAACGCGTGCTTCTGTTGATGTAAATGTGCCTCGGTGTATTAAAATGTCTTCTGCAGACAGTGAGCCACTGATCCTCCTTTGTCCACTGTGGGTGTAACTGTTTTTCCTACAGTTGGGGTTGGGTTGTGGGTGCCCAAAGTCACCTGTTCCTCTTTCCATTTCCCTCTGTGGGGACCGCCCTGGACCAGTGACAAGCTGGTATTAGAGATGATGTTCTAGAACAGTGGAGTGCAGCACACTTTAAATGATCCACAAATACAAAAACTAGAAGCCTGACCCCTGTAGCACTCACACCTAATGGAGCACAGCCCAGAATTCCAGATTTTGCCCTTCACTCTGACCTTGTCCATGACAGCCCATGCATCTCTTTTCTTCAGCACTGTGACTTACTACCCTGCAGCATCTCCGTCCTGTCCTACTCCATACACCAGAACAGCAGGTGGATGTTTCAAACCTGGGACACGAGGGTCACAGGCAGCTCTG
The DNA here is from genome assembly GCF_018345385.1 of Vulpes lagopus. NCBI lineage: Eukaryota > Metazoa > Chordata > Mammalia > Carnivora > Canidae > Vulpes > Vulpes lagopus. The sequence goes on from NC_054831.1 coordinate 91,097,282, forward strand.
GATCCTTGTCGCTGGAAGCAGCTTCCTCTTAGGCCCACAGAAGCTTAGCAGCCAGTAGACCAGCTGGTTCCCCGGGCTTGTGAAATCCACAGGCTCTTGCAAATCATGCGGGCTCTCAAGCCCTGCATGCCGAGTGCCCTGTTGTCCAGGCCATGTCAAGTGCCCTGTTTTGTTCTCTGTAGCCAACTGAGCACACAGTAAGACCGCTAAGCTACCCAGGCTGCCCCTAACATTTTTAAAAAACTGCTTCATCTTGGGAAGCCCGGGTGGCTCAGCGGTTTGGTGCCGCCTGCAGCCCAGGATGTGATCCTGGAGACCCGGGATCGAGTCCCACGTCGGGCTCCCTGCATGGAGCCTGCTTCTCCCTCTGCCTGTGTCTTTGCCTCTGTGTCTCTCATGAATAAATAAATAAAAACTTTAAAAAAAAAACTGCTTCATCTCTTCTAAATACTGCAACATGAATTCAGTTGAGCCTAAACTTTGCCCAGGCCCTTTAAACCCACTCTAATCCTAAGCAGTGCGCAGCTGCTGCCTTGGTCAGTGATGACAAAAAAACAAACAAAAGAAAGAAACCCTTTCAGGATCTATACTGGACTCACCCAGACTCTACCTCAAACAGTGACATGTTTTACATGAGAGGATCCCCAGGAAAAACTTTGGTCATGCTAAGTTCCAATAATGATCATCTAACTCTATGGCCCAGACAAAAACTCCACCTCAACCAAGACGACAGTAATCCCCCAAATGTCGTCAGGAAACCTCTTGTTCTCATCATATCTGCCCCCCACATTAACCATGTCCATCTTATTGTGCAATTTTAATACCGCAGGTGAAATGGCACGCCGCGCACAGAAGAAGGCTAGTGACAACATCTGTAATTTCATAGTTATTTTAATAACCAGGTGTACATTAACAGTCACTTGATGAACTTTTCCTTAATCTCAGCTAAACTCAAAACACAGTTTTCTTCACGGTTCAAACCAAACAGCTCTTCACGTTCCAGAGCTGCCTCACAGCTACCACAGATCACAGGGAGATTTACGGTCTGTTCATATTCACCGGACACAGAACGGAACACCCACACACCGTTTTCCAAAGAGGGAACTTTTACAATGAATGCTGGCTGCCTGGGACAGCCCATGGGTATATATCTGGGACTCCAGCTGGATTTTTCCAGGCGGGGGAAGGCCCGGGAAGCTTGTGGCTAGAACCAAAGTCGGGGCTCATCCACCCTGTGGGGAAGGGCTTCTCAGGGTGAGTGCAAGTAAGGCCTTTGCAGCAGAGCATGACTCTCTGGGTGTAGGTGTGAAGAAAAAGGCCAAAGGGTGACCGGTCTCTGAAGAAACCCCATTTTTGGGAGGACTCCAACACTGCCGTTTTTAGAAAACATAGAAATAGAAATACCTCTACGGGGTGAGGTTGGCTGGTCTAACAATTCCACGAATACCTTCTCAACTACCCAAGATTATGGCCCTCCCAGAGCGAACCCCAGTGGACTGCTATCTGGGTAAGGAATAATGTGAGAAGGTGGGGGGCAGCTGGGGGACCCTCAGAGGAGGGCCAGGCCAAGAGACGAGAGGGCCAAAGAAAGCTTGGGCAGGAGATGAAGGTCCAGCATGCCCTCCCACACTTGGATGAGATGCCGTGAATCCCGAGAGCTGTGGCTTGCATCATGGTTCTCTTCCTAAACCCCGTGTATAGGGAGGGCTCTTTGATGTGTGCCTTGTGGAACAGGACACATTTGAATATAAACTTTAACTCCAGTAACAAGGTACGAGAAACCAAAGTCAAGGAAAGAGAGGGATTTTTCTTGAAATTCTTAGGAATCTCTGTGCTTGGGAAATTACTTCTAGTCAGTGAAGAAAGGGAGGCTTTCCCAAACCTTGTTGCCCATCGTGAGGGCGTTAGCGTGGAGAGCTTGTGTAGGCTATCAAGTTCGGGGGGAATGAACGCTTGGTTCAGCAGCCCCGGTGCAGTGCAGCTGACCAGCCTGGCCACGAAAGATTTATTGTCATGGCACAGAGAGGTCATGGAGGGAGGAGCTGGACTCTGGGTAGCAGGAGCCCAGGGTCCACAAGAGGACGCACCCTCTAGTTGATTTCTTCCCCCCACCTGGTGGCTGTGGCTGGTACTGCAACACGTCCCGCAGAACAGCCCGGCCCGGAAGCCCGGAAGCCCGGAGGCCCGGAGGTATTTCGTGTACTTGCTTCGGGTTGGACAATCTCCCTCTGCCTGCAAACCCATCATTCATTCTGAGTTCTGCGACAGGCCAGCAAATCTATGAGTCACAAATCAAGAGCTACGTGCTCCCCCCCTTAAGTTTCCTTTAAAATAAAGGCACCATGAACAAGCCTTAGAACAGCAAGCTTCCTTATATGAGGAGAAGCGATCATTCTCACGACCAGAACAGTGCTTAGCTGGCTGGGGGACATCCTCCTCGCTGGCTCTTTCCAAATCCCTTTTTAGCCACACTGTTCCCCTCTCTCTGGTCTTCAGCTAGAGAAGTGCCATCAAAGAAGCAGCTTCTCCTGAGCACCTGAAAGGTGTCCGAGGCCCGCTCTTTTTCTTTCAAGTCCCTAGTACGCAGGCATAGGGGGTCCTGCCAGCTGCATCCCACAAGCACAGGTATCTGATCCCAGGGCGACTATGCTCTCTCTGCCCCTGGGCCCCCTAGTTCTACAGATCCTCATCTGGCTCACATTGAACTTTCAGAAGTGGCAGGATGGGGAAATGGACACTGAGCTCCACTTTGTTATGTGCCACATCCCACAAGGCTGCACGTCACTTCCACCACCCTGGGGGGCTGCAGGAAGATACCAAAAGCTCCCCCAGAGGATGTGCTGAAGGAAGGGCAGACAGTTAGTTGAGGGCTGAAAAGCAGACCCATGGTCCCAGAATGTGCCCCCCCCCCCCGCCCAGCCCCACAGACTGGCTTTCCCAAATCCTTGCTTGGCTCCCACCTCAACCGAGACCCCTGTTCGCAGCAAAACTCCTAGAACACCTAAGCACATACATTTTCAAACCCCAAATCCTATCCAATCACAGATGTGCCTGGAACTCGAGATGGAAAGACTCGGCCACTCACCGCCAGCAAGAGCAGCCCTTTCTGGGGGTCCCCCTTGGCTTGTCCTAACTCAGGATGCCGGACGCACGCTGCTCTCCCGGGTGGGCAAGGCCACGAGCACGTGAGGTGATGATCTCCAACACGCGTTTAGAGGAAGGCATGTGAGCGCGGCTGCCCCGCCCCGAGGGCCTGTGTGTGCTCCCAGCTGCTGCCTTTTAAAGAGCACCAGAGAGGCAGGCAGGACAGAGAGGGAGGAGGGTTTCCTCCTCTCTTCCTTCCCGGCCCAGGAAAGAGGAGAATTTGAAAGCAACACTGAGAAAGAGGCCCTACGAAACACCGGCATGATCAAGCAGGTGAAGGTGATGGTTTGGGTTTTGGTGTTTTAATAAAATGTTCAAAGGAATAAAATCTAGGAGGGGATGTGACAAAGTCTGGAACCTGAAGACTGCCTGCCTTCTCCGCAGACCCCTGGAGACCGTGAGGAAGGGACGGCAGCCCCAAGTAGCCATCATCCATGGAAATAAACGTGCTTCAACACAACACACAAGCCCCCTTATGCTCACCCACCCGCCCGCCTCCCCGTACACACCCTACCCCAGCCCCTCGGAGCCTTCCGCCTTGCTCTGGGCTCCGACCACCCCCTCACCACCAATACCCACGTCCCTTTTGTTGATTTTCCTGACATCCCAGCTTTGTCTGTCCCCTTGTCATAAAATGCAGCACTACACACGCGCTCAACACTATATAGCAGACGCTTTTACCTTAGTAGCCTGTCTGATTGCATGCATGGAAATGGGGGGAGGGGGTCAAACAAATCAAGGCTATGCATAAACAGAAAACAAAGCAATATTCGTAAAGCTAGGCAAGCGAGTGTAGCATTGGAGAAACATAAGGCTTGAGGCTTATTGATTCTTTAGATCGCAACTGTTTGGATTCGCTTTCCTTCTTAAATATTGGTGTACCATTTTGGCTTCAAGAAAATCTCTTCTTGCTTCTGCCCCTCTCTTTGGGGAGGGGTCGCTTAACTCAGGGACGTGATGTTAGAGCGGCCTCCAGGGGGTGCCACGATGCGCTTGCTGGCTGAGCGGACCCCCTCATCCACTTGGGTGCCTTCGGTTGGCAACACATCCCCAGGAAGGAAAAAAGGGAAAGGGGGGTGTAGAAAAGAGAGAAATTGGATTAGTTTTCAGAGTGTCAGACGGCAGGCACCCTCCTGGTCTCATCTCCCGAGAAATTTCCATTCCAGTCTATCAAACATTCTAGGTGTTTCATATCCATCCTCCTGAACGCCTATCTCCAGCAGAGAAAAAAAAAAAAAAACGAGGACCACAGAAATGCAAACCTGCAGTTACTTTTCCCCATCATAAGACTACAGGCTATGGGGCAACTAGACAATTGTTTTCTATGAATATTAGTTCTTAAAGCATCAACCAGGCTAGCACAGTGGAGCATTTACTCAACAGCGGCTCCAACAGAGGTGCACAACACCACGCACAGCTCCCACGGTCGCCCGCGGAGAATCACCACCAATTCATCATGGGAGTCATTGCACCCCACCCCACCAGGTGTGACCTCTAAGCAGAAATGGTCATCATTTAAGCCTGATCTTTGGGGCACCTGTGGCTCTGCCGGTTGGTTGAGCATCTGCCTTTGGCTGGGGTCTTGGGATCCAGTCCCGCCCTGGGCTCCCTGCTCAGCGGGGATCCTGCTTCTCCTTCTCCCTCTGCTTGTGCGCGCTCTCTCTCTCTCTCTCTCTCTCTCTTTCTCAAATAAATAAAATCTTAAAGAAAAAAAAAAACCAAAAACCTGATCTTTAACCTCTTCGAAACTTATCTTGCTTTCTCAACGGGACTCCTTTCTGAGTCGGCAACGGCAACATTTCCTGCTGACCCCAGTCACCACCTTCCAGAAGGTGTTGGGGGGGGGCTGGTTCCCAGGTAGCCAGCCAGCTCGGAGCACTCCCGGCTCCTCCCCACCTACCCCCTCCCTCCCCCGCACCCCCCTCACCCCTCCACCAGGCCCTTCTCACAGAAGGGCACCTGGTGCTTCGCCCACTCACCAGACAGGCTGAATCCCGACTGATGGAGATTCCTCACAGGCGGGTTGGGCCGCGTGGGGGAGCCCCGGGTGGAGCCCGCGGGGGTGCCCCCTTTGGGTGTGGTGGTCAGGTCAAACACGGGCCCGTCGTACAGGCCCCTGGGGACCGCGTGCAGGTCTGCCATCTGCAACAGAGAAAGGGGTCACCCCAGAGTCTGTCAATGCGTAAGGTCCCTTCTAGCTAAGTCGGGGAATCCAGGATGCAGTGGGAGCCAGGAAATAAGACAAACAGTAGGGTGCCCTAAGGGAAGGAGAAGGAGAAAATAGAGAGTGTGGAGACAGAGCGACGGTACAGAGGTTGGCGAGGACCTCTCTAAATAGGTGAGCTTCGCTCTTCAGGAGCAAAGGGACCTGTTGTGGGGGGACATTGAGGAAGGAGGAGGAGAGGCTGCAAAGTCAAGGACAGGGGCAGGGGTGGTGGCGGAAGCAGTGTCCCCAGCAGAGGAAGCAGGTGGGGGAAACGGGACAGATAGAAGGACCGCCGGCTGGCCCGGAGCAGAGGACGCAGGAAGGGCAGCGGTTTGGGACAAGGTCGCAGTGCTGGGGGTGACATCCCATGGGGGCTCCAGGCCCGCTCCTTGGCACAGAGCAGAGCTGGCAAAGCTGGATGGCGTCCTGCAGTCCGGCCCCTGGCCTCACGCTGTGGCCGTGAGCCCTCATGGGCCTGTGGGGCTGGTTGGCCCACCCCCTGCCAGGAGCGGGGGGTGGGGGCGGGCGGAGGGGTGGGGGTGGCTCAGGGTCATACGAAACATGGTGGCTCCCCCCCCGAGTGGCTCTCGGCAGACGGCGCAGGGCAGACGGCACAGGGCAGCGGTGCAACCAGCACCCGCCTTGCCCACATCCCATCACAGGCTGCTTGGGGGCGTCAGGGGGACAGGGTAGCTCATAGCAAGACTCCCAGCCTGTCTGCACGGAGCCTCCCCTCCCCTCTGTGGGTGACTCAGGTGCAAGCACAGAGGTGAAGCTCGACATGTTCGAAGTGTTCGCAGATGCTGATGATCTAGGCGGGACCACGTCCCTCTCCATGGTCCCCAAAAAGCTTGGCCAGGGGGCGCTGGGAGGCTCAGTGGTTGAGCATCTGCCTTCAGCTCAGGGCGTGATCCCGGGGTGCCAGGATCGAGTCATACATCGGGCTCCCCACAGGGGGCCTGCTTCTCCCCCTGCTTGTGTCTCTGCCTCTCTCTCTGTGTCTCTCATGAGAAAAGAAATAAAATCTTTAAAAAGAGAGAAAGCCCTTGGCCAGTAACTCTAGATCAACATTCCTTTGGGTACGTTATCTTAAGTCACCTCAACAGGAACACAGAGCTGATGTACACGAGAGGTTTGGGTTCCATTCTCTTCTCTATCAGGCCAAACCTGGGGCGTGGGATTTCCCGCCACACTGGCTAACCTTAAACCATCGCTAATAGAGAGGGAGGAAACGCTGTCATAAAATAAACAGTGCGGGTTGCAGGGACATTCAGACTAAATGACAGATGCCTCTGGAAATGCATGCATGGCCTAAGAGACGCTGCGCCTCATCCCGGGAGGGGGCCGGGAGCAGATCAGACCTGGCCCGCGGCCTTGGGGAGGGAGGCCTGCAGCAGCAGGAAGCAGCAGCTCTCACGCAGAGAGCAGCCAGGTGCCTCCAAAGACACCCTGGGGTGCCGGGAGCGGGTATGGAGTTCCTCTGAGCCTCCCTCTAATGGCCACCGCAGTGGCCCAGCGCCCCCACCGCGCTCCCACCGCGCTCCCACCGCGCCAGCAGCATGACTGAGGACTCACTCTCCTGGCGGCGGGGTGCCGGCCCGTCCCATGTGCACGGGGGACCGCGTGCCTTCCAACCGACCAGGTCGGGACTGGGGGGTCAAATTGCACCCCATCCCAGGGCCGGTCTAACCCTGCTCTGGGGGTCCCCAGCCCTTACAGGAAGGCGACCCTGCGATCAGTGTGGGGGTCGCAGCGGCGCTGAGGAAACAGAGCTGTGGGCCTCGCCAGATGTCAAGGAGAGCCACTCCACATGGGACATGCAGGGAGATCCTTAAGTAGACACACACAGATACATGTCTGTGTATCTGTCTTTCTACCTGTCTGTCTATGAAATCGGGGGCAGAAACAAGATTTTATGCGAACCACAGAACCAGCCAGAAGAGTCATGAACACTTGCCCTCGGGAGCAATGCTGGACAGAAGAGAGGAGACCCCGAGGGGCAGGTGCAGGCGGCTGACTCTCACTGCGTGCCTTCCTCCAAGAGGGATTCTTTTTTTAAAAACATAGACTATCTGGAATCATTAAAATTTTAAATTATTTCAATTAAAAGTACCATAAAAATGGAGGAAAGTCATTTAACAAAAAGGTTTCTTGGGCCAAAAAAGGTTCAGAAACCCCCTGCTATAGGACATCAAATCTGTGCAGTTGTCCCCTGGGGAGAGGTCTCTTGCAGGGCATGTCTTCGGGAGGGTCGGGGGCACACGGTCCCCTCCTGACCTCGTGGGTACCGTCCCTGGGCCTGATGGGACACAAGCCCCTTCCCCCACCTGAGGTCCCGCCAGCTTCTCACCTTCCTCCGGGCTTTAATGCGCTTGTAGACGTAGTCAGAGAACGGGCTGCAGGGGATGAAGCGGCCTGCCCCCTGGGTCACGTGCAGGTTGCCATCCTCCAGCATGATCTTGCCCTGGCAGATGACCACCAGAGGGGCCCCGCGCAGCTCCAGTCCCTCAAAGATGTTATACTCCGCAGCCTAGAGACGGAGAGGGGCAAAGCCATGAGTGCAGGCGGAGGACCAGGCGGAGAGGAACAGTGTTCCTGGGCGGGGGGCCCTGCCTCCGGCCTCGCTGCAGCCGAGGTACCAGGGAAGCCAGGAAAAGCTTCCAGTGCCACCCGGTAGCTCTAGGGGAATAGAAGTCCCAGGGGAGAGAGAAAGCGGCTAAGCAGAGACCGGACTTCCCAGCAAAGAGAAACATCAATCCTCAGTAAGGCCCTGGTCTGGAAGCACATTCTGTCACTGGCAGTGTCACAGAGAAGCTTGGGATGCTGGGAGATGGTCTCCACGAGCCCCAAATTAAATGATGAGATGTGGGGCACCTGGGTGTCTCAGGGAGTGAGCGTCTGTCTCTGGCTCAGGGCATGGTCCCAGGGTGCCAGGATCGAGTCCTACCTCGGGCTCCCTGTACGGAGCCTGCATCTCCCTCTGCCTGTGTCTCTGCCTCTCTGTGTGTGTCTCTCATGAATAAATAAGTAAAATCTTTAAGAATAAAATAAAACAAAGGCCATCCTCTCCAAAAATGGGATGTCTCTCTACTGCCTTCATTTATTCACCAAGCGCAAGGCAGTACTACAAAAGGTTAAGGACATCAGTTCAGAGTCCAGTTGTGTGGGTTTAAACCCTAACTTCACCATTTACTGAATCTCCTTGCATCTCCATTTCCTTGGTGATAAAATGCGGCAGCTAACAGTGCGTACCTGCGGCGGACTGTTACGGAGATCCGGTGAACAAAAAGCACTCTGCCTGAAACATAAATGCTTTAACGTATGAACTCTTGGGGATCCCTGGGTGACTGAACAGTTTAGAGCCTGCCTTCAGCCCAGGGCATGATCCTAGAGACCCGGGATCGAGTTCCGCATCGGGCTCCCTGCATGGAGCCTGCTTCTCCCTCTGCCTGTGTCTCTCCCCCTCTCTGTGTCTCTCAGGAATAAAATCTTTAAAAAAAAACAAAACAAAACTCTTTTTACCAACACGGATTAAGCCTTTTCCCTTGGGCACTGGGCGTTAATTATTATCCTCCACATAAAACTCCTCAGGAGAAAGTTGTCTGGGCTGTTCATCAATTTTTTTCATGTTCTCTCTCCTTCTGGGTACAGGGGGCATCACTGGCTCCCTGCCCTCCTGGGGGGAGGCCAAGCTCAGGACGGGCTCGGGCCCGTACAGTGTGAGAGGAAGTGCCATATACCACTTCTCTCAGGAAAGCTCTCAAGAGTCGCTACTCCAGTGACCATGAACTGGTCCCCGGCCTCAGCCTGTGTAGACACGGCACCTCCGTGTCTGAGTACCTGCTGGGAGTAGCCCCGCACTGATCCATCTGGGAGACCAGGAGTGAGAAACAACCTGCTGAGGTATTACATCACTGAGAATTTGGTGAGGTCTGTGACAGCGACCCATCCTGGTCTAGCAGGCCTGGGGCGACACACATCCACACCTCTCTCCCGACAGAGTTCCACACGCGCCTTCTCCATGCCACTCTTCTCCCGCCAGCAAGTGCCTTACCGACTGGTGGCTCTTGGCCGAGACGATCTTTACCGCATCTGGGTCCCAAATCACCAGGTCGCTGTCAGAACCCACAGATATTCTCCCCTTGCGGGGATAGAGGTTGAAGATCTTGGCGGCATTTGTGCTTGTCACAGCCACAAACTGGTTTTCATCCATTTTCCCAGTGGCCTATTGGGATACCAAAGAAACTCAGCTCAGGACATCTGAGCTCAGAGCAACGTGACCACCAGGGCCAGAAACGCCCAGACGGCGTCTGAGGAGATGAACACGGACCCCCACCCACAAGCTGTCCACCTGGCTGGCTGCGCCATCACGGCAGCCAGGGACGATGGGGAACACATGGCTTCAGAAAGCAGTCACCACTCTTGGAGGGGGTGCCTTTTTCTGGTTTGTGTATATACTTCCTTCTTTGCCCTTTTAATTCCAAAAAGAATTATAGAATTCCCAGTAAAAACAAATGTGGTTATGAGCCCATTTTTTAGATATCTGTTTGTATTTGCATGGTCACAAGATAAATATGGAAGAGCCTCACCCAATAATAATAATGGTTAACCCTGGGTTGTGGAATTATGGCTGATTTTTGTTTTCTTTCTTGTGTGTGCTTTTCTATGCTTTCCAAGTGCTCTTTTAATGAGAATGTATCATGTGGGTAATTAAAATATATATATATTATTTTTAACAATTCTAGATTGTGCCAAGTTAACTATATATATTTATATATTCATAAATGCACAACAGTGTTTAGGAAAGAACAAAACCTAAGTATGTGAGAGAAGAGAAAAATATTTATACTTTCCTTCTTTACAAAACAAAAAGCCTGGATAAGGAAAAAAGAATTTAGTTTCAAATCTAACTTTGGGCTTCCTGGGAACCATGATGAGAAGGGAAATTTGGTGGCTTACTCTGTGCAGATGAATGAGGCATTAATTCATATGCAATATATATATATACGGCTCAGAAATAAATGTCTTTAGAGTTTTTAAAATAAAAAGAGAAGGAGGGTGCCTGGCTGGCTCAATCGGTGGAGCATGCAACTCCTGATCTTGAGGATGTGAGTTCAAGCCCCATGTTGGGTATAGAGATTACTTAAAAATAAAATCTTTTAAAAAAAATAAGAAAATAAAAAAATAAAAGGAAGTGATCAACTTAATAATGAGTTAATTATTATTTTTACTAAAACCTTTGGGACAGCCTTCATTGGCATGGCTATTTCTTTTGTCAGCCTCGGTCATGTTATTAAGGAAAATACAACCAGGCTTACTGTCAGAAGACCTCTGGTCAACAGTCCTTTGTACAGCCTGGATGACTACACACTCAATGAAGGGCATCCTTGATGAGCAAGCTGACTTCAGTCTCTTAGGCATATACCCCTTGCTTACCATTTCAATGGGTTATATCCAGCCCCTTCAAAAGAAGTGATAATATTATCACTTACCACCAAAAATAATTTAATTCACTCTTAAATACAGATCATTCATGCCATCAGATAGATGTAGGGTCCGTATGTGTGGCTCCTAGTTGTTTTAACAGTCTAGAGGAGGAAGTCTCCTCAAAATGTCAAGATTCATCCCTCTGTAGGTAACATTCCTAAATCACATGGTTCCAGAAACATCTCAGCAGGTATGAGGGCTCACCTACCAAAAAGCAGTGGCAGGAGGCTCTGATCTGGCCCTGGCCCCTGTCCCATGACCTTGATGCTTACCACAGCCTTGTCCCAGATGACAGACATCCGCTCTTCCACACCGTTGGTGCCCTCGGGGATGGCTGTGAAATTGTCCTTCCCAATTGCCTTCTGAGCAGTACTGAAGGTACAGTGGGCACTCCCAGAGAGCTGCAGGTCTCCACTAGCAAAGAAAAAAGGCTCCATGTAAACTGGAGAGGTGGCTTAGAGGCACCACCGGGGACAAGCACTGAGTGTCTACCATCAGCATTCGGAATGCCAAGACTTGAGTTTAGGATCCTTTCTGTACTTCTTACCAGATACGTGAGCATAAGTGAGCTCTTCCCCTCCCTGGGCCTTACAGTTAGCCCATCTGGAAAATGAGGGGGTTAGCTCATCTCTGTGTAACAAAATAAAAGGGACCCAAATGAAGGATAGGGATGACCCTACATGTCCTCAGGGGGAGGGCACAAATGAGTCTCCCTTTAAGTTCAGTTAGGTCCTGTTTAAAATTAGGCAAATGATCTGACCCTCAGTAGCTTAACCTGTAAAGTTGCCAGTTGTCATGAGGATCAATGAGATCATCTGTGTAGTCTCGCCAATCTTAGCACATGATATGCATTAACTGCTCCTCTCATTATTAATATCATTACTGTTAGTGATTTGTAAAATATAATGGGGAAGAGCCCATTGTTTTCCATGTGTTCTCCTCACTGCAGACTCTAATCTAGCTGATGAGTGGGCTGCTCTAGTCCTCATCCCCCTGGTCCCACGATGTTTCCACGGGACACATGCTGCTCATCATCCTGCACCAACCTGGCCAGCAAGGAGTTGATGTAGTCAGGAGTGGTCGGGTCAGGGCTCAGAGGTGGGGATGTCACAAACGCAGCTGCCTTAGCCCAGTTCTTGCTCCAGTAATGGGTTCCATCTGTGCCGAGGCTGGCAGTGATGGGCTCACCAAAAACCACATTTCCTGCAAGGGTAGGAAGTAGACAATAGATTTGTATAATGTCTGTGCTGCTCCAGACCTGGCTCAGATAATCATGGCCCCTGGCCCTCGCCAGGGCTGTGGATCTGAAGTCATGCAAGCCTGGGGTCATGTCTATGTGTCCGCCTTTTCTAAGCCTCTGTCTTTCTATCTACTAAATGTCAACAATGTTGTACTCCTAGTCCTCAAGAAGCCATTGGTTATAAGATGCAGCTTTAAGTCTTAAATTTTGCGACAAATTGATATTTGAGGCAAAACCAAAAAATGTATACGGATTCTAAGATTCATGGACATTTCAGAAATACTAAATATTAAAATGTGGATTAGGTCTGTCCTGGAGTAGATGAAACACAATCACGTCTGCTTCTCAGAATTCTGAAAATGAACAGAATAGGCACCAAGTGTCTGGCACACAGGAGATGCTCAGTGAATGTGATTTCCTAGGCTACTGCCACTCCTTCCCAGGGTAGGGGCCCAAAGCCCCCTGTGTTCCATCACTGGAAACTACTAGATCCTGCTTGTTGCAAGGACATGCTTTGGTTCCACTAAGTAAGTCCTTTCCCTTGGATAAAAGGCTCTCATCATGGTCTTTCCACCATGCTTGTTACTCAGTAACCTAAAACAGGGAGTGATCTGCTCAAAGGCACCCAAAAATCAAAGATGAGGCTCACTTCTTGGATCCCATGTCTGGAATTTAGGGTTTATACACTTACACCAAGCAGTGGGGAGGAGGGATGCTAGGAAATAAACTGATCTAAGCTGAATTTCTTAAAGAAGAAGGGACAGAGTAAAAGAAGGCTGTCTCACAGAAGGTTGATTGGTACCAAGTTTCTCTACACTAGAATCTTGGGCAAAGGATGCCTCATAAAGCCCTGGACTTCTCAGCTTCAGTCCTCTATCTTCTACATTCAAGTTCCCCGTAATGTCAAAGATTAGGAGGAAAGCTCTATGGACAAAATTATAAATAGGTCTTGACTTCCTTCAACTCCAATCTATTGGTTTTGGTTGCCTGGAATTCTTTGTCAAAAGAACTCTGAATATGTTTCCGGTTTCACTTCAAGAGTCAAGATTGATTTGTGATGTCTGCCATGGGCTGAAGAAGGAATCAATGGCAATGATTCCTACAGGACAGCCCTGCTCTTTGGGATAACAGGAAAAAGGATCCACACAAGCCTAATGAGAATTTCAAGGGCTCTCTAAAACAATTTACCCAACTAAATCATGTAGGACCACAAAGAGAAATGGAGGTCAAGACAAGCCCTCAGGCACTATTAAGAGAAATATGATCTTAAAAGTGGAAGAACTCTGGGGCGCCAGGGTGGCTCAGTTGGTTAAGCGTCTGCCTTCAGCTCAGGTCATGATCCCAGGGTCCTGGGATGGAGCCCCTGCATCAGGCTCCCTACTCAGCAGGGAGTCTGCTTCTCCCTCTCCCTCTGCCTCTTCCCCCTGCTTATGCTCTCTCTCTCTCTCTCTCTCTCTCAAATAAATAAATAATATTTTTCTTTAAAAAAAGTAGAATAACTCCCCCTTTGGACTGTCTTTAGATGGGAAGAGTATAATAAATATTGTAATCACAGTTGGGTTTGAATACCAGCTGTCCCAGCTGGGAGATCCTGACACACTGTGCTTCAATTTCCTCATCTGAAAAATGGGAATAAGAATGGCTATTTCTCGGGGTTCTTTGCCAATTCTACATAATAATAAGTCTGAAGTATTTATCCCAGTGTGGGGCATACAGCTGGTCCTCATTAAACTGTGGATCCCTAATATTAATTCTGAGCAGTCATGCAGAGCTGCTCAAGGACACTTGGTGGCGCACACACTGGACATCGGCTCAGGAGGGAAGAATGAGCCCTGCTACACTGCCTCCCTGCTCTGAGTACTCCCCGCTCCTGCCCTGAGAATGACAGGTCCCGAGATGTTTCCTGTCCTCCATATCAGGAATCAGTGCTTCGGCCCTGAAACAAGCCCTCCCTGCCTCCCTGCCACCTTGGAGACACAGCTATCCTAGCTCTTTTGGCCAAACGATCATGAGCCAGAAGGTGAAGGATGGGGATCTTTCTCCATGAGTTTAAAATAAGACCCAGCAAGGCCCCTGGGTGGCTCAGTGGTTGAACGTGTGCCTTTGGCTTAGGTTGTGATCCCAGAGTCATGGGATAGAGTCCCACATAGGACTCCCTGTGGGGAGCCTGCTTCTCCCTCTCCCTATGTCTCTGCCTCTCTGTGTCTCTCTCTCATGAATAAATAAGATTTTAAAATAAATAAAATAAAATAAGGCCCAGCATGTAGCTGGAACACTGTGTCCTTGAGACCCTCAAGTTATCCTGAGAATGGTTCTGAGGGAGGCTGTAGCCATGAGCAAAAGGCCTGAGAGCAAGTATGGCAGGTGGTCTTGGGGAGAGGGTGAGAGGGTTCCCTATACATTTCCCTTTTTTTTTTTTTTTTGCTTTTCTCCAAGAATGGGTAAGGAAGATTGGGCTGCTTTCCTGGTTCTTGCCCGATGACTCACATCCAGTAGAGCAACCACACCATGTCATGTTGAGACATTTAAAAGCAGAGAAAGAAAACAGCAGGCTTACTGTGAGCAGCATAAGGCAGGAGATGCCCTGAGAATGTGGGAGCTACAAAGTCTGTCTAGACAATTAGGAAGATCTCCCTCCCAGAAGAAAAGAGTACCCTTTGCCCGAAGGGCAGGCAGCTGAATACTCAGCCATCAGAGTCAGGGGGCCTATTTTTAGCCACCTGAGCCATTCACATGTGGGGCTTTACAGACCAGCTCAGAGTTTGGTAGGTGAGTCCCTTATCTTGGCTCCCCATGACCAGAATGGCTACTGGCACCTACTGCTAACATGATACACGGTGGGGTGGGGGTGGGGGGAGCTAATAAATCCTCTCTCCCAACCAAACACAGGGTCCCACACCTCCAGGCTCTCAACCACACTCTGATCACAAGTGAGCCCATTTGTGTGCCACTGAAGACAAGAACTAAAAGCAGAAAAGAAAGCTCTGAAGTGAGAGTAAACTTGCGCTCAACACCAGATGAGCAAACAAGGCCAAGTTAACAGCAATGGAGGAAAGTAGCACAAGTCACAAGGCGGTGGTGACAGAGCCCCAGGGCATGAAGGCCATGCCACCAGACAAGCTTCAGAGACCCATTCAACCCCCTTCTCAAAATTACCTGGGCTAATTTGTGTGGCTCAGGTAGGGAGACCCTGCCCCTGCACTCTGCCCTCAACCCTGGCCGATCGATTACACAAACCCCAGAGCAGACACTGGATCAGGGTTAGGCCCAAGACCCAAAGCCAAGGCAATCAGAGCCCTCCCGGGCACTTCTGCTTGAGCCATTGGAAACAACGTACTCTACTTCCTCACCAAGTCCCCTCAACAACTACTGAGGACAACAGGTGCTTCTCAGCATTCATTCTTATCATTGTTCACACTGAAAATAAAGCCAACAGAGAGGAAAGCAGAGACAAGAAAGGATGAAGAATGATAAAGCCCCAACATCACTGTTGGAACCCCTTGATCTGGCTCTGCCTGAAAAACCTTCAAGCAATAATTTACTTTTGTTTGTTTAAATCCATTTGACTTGGATCTTGGACTTCTACATCCAGTTTCATTTTGACTAGTATGTCCATTTATAAAGCTCAGATAACGTGAGCTGACCATGAAGGATCAAAGGGAGGAAGAAAGATGCCTCCAAGAGCTGACCGAAGCTGAGCCATCTTGGACAAACCACTCACCCTCCTGAGCCTAGTTAATCAACCTGCCAAGTGGGAGAAATGCCAGGGTCCTGCCATCCACACAGGACACTGAGAGGATCCCCTGGGCTAACATGGAGGAAGGGCTTCCCAGAGAGCAAGGCAAAATTGGCACCGTTTCTACAGGACAGCCAGAGCAGGGAAGGAGCCACATGGCTGGGGCTGAGCTCTTGGAAGCACCAATCACCTTTTTTCCTGGCTTGCGAGATCAGGTCAGCTGCGCTCTTGCTCATGACCTTCGTGACGTAGAGTGGACAGTTGGTTTGGCTTGCAATGGTGATGGCACGGAACACAGCCTCAGCTTCCAGCTGCAAAAAGAAGTCACAGGAGTCAAGAGAAGCATGAGCCTCTCAGAGTGCCACTCCCCTGCCTCTGCAAACTGAGAATGTAGCACAGCGCAGAGCTTAAAAGCCTACAGGATCTGCAGTTAGACGCCCCCAATCCACCATGTCCCCACTGTGGCACTTCACTTGGCTTCTCACAGTCTTGCCCTCGCCTTCCTTGGTTGCTTCCCTCCTCTCCCCATGATTATCCCAAAGGCTGCATGCGATGGAAGCCTTTGCTCCCCAGTCTTCCCAGACAGATTCTCTGGCAAAACAGCATCCCAGCACCAACAGGGAAACAATAACCAGTAAAGGTAATTAAACATCCAATCCTTCCCTGCAGCAATGGATGGTTAGTGGTGGCAGTTCCAGCAGGCATTTCTTACACTAATCATTCCCAGACTTTTGGGGCCCCTGGGTGGCTCAGTCAGTTAAGCAGGTGACTCCTGATTTCAGCTCAGGCCATGATCTCAGGGTTGTGGGATCAAGCCCTGCATCAGGCTCTGCACCTCAGCAGGGAGTCTGCTTGAAATTCTCCTTCTCCTCTCCCTCTGTCCCTCCCCCTACTTGTGCTCTTTCTCTCCCTCCCTAAAATAAGTACATAAAGTCTTTCCAAAAAAAAAATTCCCAGGCTTCTCAGCAGAGACTTCTCCTCTTCTCAATTTCTTCCATCCCACTCAAAAGTAGAATCTATGTGTTCAAATACGCTAACCAACTGTGTTGAATTTATTTAGTAAGAAATAATGAGTTTCCCCTTACTGTATTAACAAAGCAGGGTATTTAGAGCTCAGGCTCTTTCAAATGGCCTGGGTCTGAGTTCTGGTTCTGCCACAGAGAAGATGGGTGACCTCATGTACTGTACACCACCTCCCAGAGCCTCAGTTTCCTGTAAGATGGGAACAGAAATAGGACCCGGCCCATAGGGCTGTTGTGAGGATTCTGAGTTCATCCTTTAAGGCAACTGGCCCATTCCTGGGACAAGGTGAGCGTGCCTGGCACGCTGGCTATTGGTCTCATCGCTGATGGCAGCTCCTGACCAGCGTGGGGGAGCCCGTGCCACTGCCCCAGGCCCATGGTAGTATGGTTCAGCCTGAAGCAGCTGCTGCTACCATTCCCTCAGCCAATCGGCAACAGTTCTGTTTTGGATGGATAGGACATTCTGGTCAGCCTATGCAGCCCAACACTTTAAAAAGTACCAAAAATAGCTTGCAGATGCCCAGTGTTTGCATAACACAAACCAGCCACTGCCCTCAATGGATGTGGCTCAACAGAGAGACTCTAGGACGTGGTGGGTCCTGGTGCCCCCCCACCCTGTTCTTGGTCCCAGGGGACAAGCCCCCGGAGCCCCCAACCACAGGTGAATACGGCCACCTTCCTGAAGCACCCGACTTCTGGAGCAAAGCTCGGGTTCAGCTCTCTGCCCAGCATCCCCGGGGACAGTAGCTAGGCGTGCTCTGAGCTGAAGAGTGGTTGGCTCCTCCTCCACCCATCCCTCCTCCATCACACCTGTGCTCCCCACTCTGCTCCCCATGGCCTCGGCCCTGGCCCCTCTGATACCACTCCCTCCCAGCCCTGCAGGTTTCTCAGCACCTTGACAACATGACTATCTTTGGAAGGTTACATCACCCTCCAGCTTCACCCTAAAGGGCTTCCAGGGTTGTCCAGATCTACTGCTAGAAGCTTTTTACTAAAAAGGAGACGGGAACAGGAGGAGTGGGGCGGGGGGGCTGGAAAAACAAACCAAGGAACAAAAATAGACTTTGCTCAGAAATCCCCTGGCTGCTGCTACAGAAATCAATCTTGCCAGCAAATCTCTACAGTGACCAGCATTTAGGAAAAGTTTCACAAACAGTGCTGATCACCCTGGCCCCCTCACACGCCATCAACAGCTTTCCTAGCCTTCACGCAGGAGTAGCCAGCCAGGAGCCTGTTAACTTCTCGAGCTTGGGCTCCTTCATGCAACAGTAATGCCAACCACCCAGAAGAACAGTGGCAAGGACAACTAAGGCAATCAGCACAGCTCCAGGTATGGGCTAGTGTCCCACAGAAAGGACTTTAGGAGACAGACCTTTCTGGAATGCTGTGAAATATTTATGAATCATTTCAACTGGGAACAACTTCATTAGACGCAGAGGAGTTTCTGGAGTGCTGACAGTGCTCTGCTTCTCCAGTGGGGCACTAGTGACATAAGTGTCCTCAGCTCGTGAGAATTCCTTGATCTTTAGGCCAGGAACACTCTTCAGGGTGCGCGTTACCGTTTAGTTTTTAAAAAGCTCTAAAAGCGATGGGCCAAAGGAATACCACTGGTTTCTGGCTCTGACTCGTCCTTCTACCTCCTGGGGGGGGTGTAGAGCGGGGGGTGACAGAGCAGGATCCGGGGTCACCTCGCTCATGCACCAGGTCCTGAATGTACTCTGGGCGCTGCTCCTGGGCTGGCCTCCCAAAGCCAATATGCTCACAGCCCTGGGGCAGCCAAAGCCCAGCTCTGTACCCTGTGCCAGCAGCTGAAGCTACCGACGTCCCAAACACATGCAATCGGCCACTAGTTAGTTTTTATTCACTCGTCAGCTGCTAAGCAGTCCCTGTTCATCATTCATTTTATACGTGGGAAACTCCCCGACCCAGACTTAGTCATCACCTTACACAAATCGATAGACATAATGTCTACGAAACACCCACTCCACCTACTACACATGTGGCTGATACTTCCTTTTGCAGGGCTGAGAATATAATATGGAATAAGAAGGAAGCGCAAATGTCTTCGAGATGCACGCCGACGAAGAAAGGGTTTAGGTATTTACCTCTCCAACTGAACAGGTGTGGAGTGCCCTCCACCTCATGCTCTCTTTGGAGAGATTAGCATTTCCCTTACATTCTTTTCTACTTTTCTCTGAGTCCCTTGAGTTGGTCACACAGACATGTGGCCTTTGGAAGAAATGTTCCAATGTTGCTGTCTGGTACTCACAGACTCTCCCCACCGTTCCTGAATGTTGCTCCTACACCTTGTGTGCACGTGTCTGGTGAAGGCAGGCTGAACACAAACTCTCTAGGTGTCCAGTGTCCAGCAGGGCCATCAGCCAGGCTGCTGGGGAGTCTCCCAGAAGATGCTGGGAAGACAGAGCACCTCCACTGCTGTCCTGTCCTCTCCTCCATTCCCCAGCCCCCAGCAACTCACCTCCTCTGGTCTGCTCAGCACGTGGCCTTCTGGGCCAGTGATCCCCATTTCCAACATCCGGGTTTGCTCCTACAATGAGAAAAGAACACAGACCAGTTCTGAGATAAGCTCAAGTGAGGTGTGGAAATCCGGTGCTGGTGTATTTTAATCTGAAGAAGTGTTCAAGGGAACTAAAGGAATAAAATGTGTGTGTTTAATACATTTGTTAATGCTCCATCTGGAATTGTCAAATCGGGTCAAGTCTTAACTAAGAGAAGAAAAAAAAAGTTCAGGGTGGCTTTTCTTAATTAAAAGGACAGCTGTCTGTTAGAAAATCAAAAGTGTTTTTGCCATTACGCATCAAAAGTCAGACCAGCTCGCTTATGCCTCTTGTGCTGTGTTTCCCAAGGTCTGGACACCTACCACCTCCACCAGAATCACCTGGCTTGCTTCTGTGGCCATGCGGCTGTCTGGCCCTCTCTTAAGTCAGAACAGAGTTGAAATTCTAGGAATCTGCGCTCTAACAAACCCCTCAGGCTTTCCTGTGGCTTAAATTTCTGGCTGAAATAAATGGCCTCAGAATTTAGCCAGGCGAAATAATGCCTCTGAACAGCATTACCTGAGTTCGTCTTTTGGTCAGATTCTATTCAGTTAGGCTGTTTGGTGACAGACGTCCTACCCCTCAGGGCTGAGGGCTACATTCCTCAGACTTCTGGCCAGCTTTCTGGAAGAAGCAGGTGGCTGGGCGGCGAACACACCCGTGGGCTAATTGGAACTGGCACAAACCCTAAGCCACCGTCTCGGCAGTTCTGCTGGGCTCCGCTCTCCAAGTCCTAAGGGCCAGATCCCATGAACCTCTGCACTGCGGTGGGTGAAACGAGGGAGAAGGAGGGACCCGAACAGAGCCCCCGCAGCACTTTGGAACTATGAGATGTCTAGAAAGGAAGGGAGCCCTTCTCCCTGCCAACAAAGAAATATTTTTTGTTGTCTTTTGTTTTGTTTTGAATCATATCAGTTTTTTTTTTCAGGGGCAAAAAGAAAGATGCAAACACTCTAAGCAGTTGTGAGAAGTGATCACTGTCTCCCACTCTATGGGATTAGAGAAAGGGGCCAAGGCGGATTTTTGCAGCAAAATATTTTTTCACTTTTCATTCTTTTCACTTCATTCTTACTGTTTCATTCTCACTACCCCCACTTTTCATTCTTACTGTTTCTTCTTCACTTTTCATTCTCACGGGTTCATTTGTCAAAACTTGGGCCGAACACACTGACTTCTCAACCTCGGTAAGTCTCCGCTCCGCGCTGCCTCCTAAAGTCACACCAAGGCAGAAGTGTCCAGCCCCAGCCTCTTCTGTGTCGCCTGACACATTCACTTTGATCTTATTCAGACAGCACTGGCAGGGGGCACAGGAGGAAGCTCGCTCAAGTGACAGTGGCCCGGCCCAGCCCGTTCAAATCACAGAGGGAACGTTTTCAAACGACACTTGCCTCAAGTTCACTATCAACCTCCTAAATTAGAATCTCCAGGACTAGGAGAATCCCAGGAATCCCTAAGCTCCACAGGTGATTTCAATGCACTGCTCCTGCTGGGAAGTCCCATTAAAAGCCATGGTGTCCCTATAGCTGGAAGATTAAGGAGGGTGTGCAAAGGCCTACGGAAGCCGTACCTGGGTGGGGGAGCAGTGAGCACATGAGCACTTTGAGGCATTACCCGTTGCTGTGATCACACCACAGTGTGGGCCATGACATGATTCTGGTTTGCACCATGAGGAAAGAAACCCTGTCTTTTTCATCTTCCCCCTCCAAGGCTCAGCACACGGTAGGTGCTCAATAAATACCAATAGACGAATGGCTAAAGGTGCTACACTCTCAGATTGCCCTGCCCACTTGAAACCTTAGGAATACATTCGCGCGAAAGAGATTTCTTCTTGCTCTTTGGTGACTTCTTGTTCAGCTCTGAGTACACCAGCTGCCTTCATTTAGACACTGTGATAAAATCTTTCGGCTCAGTCTGAATATAATAAACACACACAAGAAACTCATCCAAATGGAAAAACGTTCTTTCTTTCCCTGAGAACAAACAAATCCTTCACAAGGTAGGGAAGAGAGAGGATGGGGCAGGGCGGAAGCAGAAACAGTTCTGGGCTAAGGAGCCACTAGAGCAAGCTGGAAAGGGGGCTTCGTAATGGAGCCTGTTTGCCTCTACAGGGTCTAGAAGGAAACAGCAGGGAGTTTGGTTCCTAGGGCATCTTGGAGGGAGGGCTGGATCCTCTGGCTGCTGCCCTGAAAATGCCAAGCAAGTGGAGGAATGTGGCCCTAATGCCACCAGGATACGCCTCCCGTAAGCACTGGACCCTCTCTGGAAAATGATTCCATTATCTCTGGGTGTGTGGGGGACGAGGGGAAGGGCTGTCAGGGGTCTGACTCATTAAGCTCCTTGGTCAGCAAGAGGAAACTACACGTTTAGCTCACTTCCTCTGCTGGTGAGAGTGTGAACATCCAGAGTGTGAAACCCTAACAGCTAGAGACGTGTCCTGCTGGGAGGCGCTGTCTCCCTGGGGGACCTACACCTGGGCTCATGGAGCAACAGGCCCAGGACACCAACTCAGAGAAGATGCCCACTCAGCCACAAGGCCTTAGGGCTAAGATTTTCTTCTCCCAGTTACTGGCTGTGCTCCTCGGGCCGGTGGCCTAATCCTTCTGAGCCCAGCATGCTCCTCTACTGAACAGGGCAGACAGTAGCCATCCTTGAAGGTCCAGGTAAAGATTGACTGAGAATACACTGGAGCGCTTACCAGTGCCAGGTACACAGAAGCAAGCGTTCGCCATATGGTCCCTGCCGTTAGAAGCTAACGGGTCTGAGACAGGGTGGGCCCCACGGTTCCCACATCCCTGTGGACCACATTCACCAAATCCCGGACAACCTCTAAAATGAAGGCACAGCCCAAGGACAAGTGAGCTGTGGAATGCGTCTGTTTGGGCTCACCTCAATAGCCTCGTGCCTGGCACAAAATGCTCGGGACATACTCTTTGAAAGAATGAATAATGGATTTTGCTATGGACGTTATTAAATGGACCAAGAGAGCTCTCACTCCTCTAGCTGCCTCCTCCTAGTGGAGGCCAATCTTGAATGCTTCTGAGATAAACAAGACCCTGGCTACGACACATCTGTGCAACGAGCCCATTAAGCGACTCAGGAGATGGAGAGTGCCTTCTGCTTCCTTATTAACGATCACTTTGGGCCTTGGGGCCTGATTTCTTCACTCCTGCCTTCAGTTTCTCAGTATAACTTCTAGGAAACCAGCGGGGTATCTGATCACCCCAAGACCTACATTCTTTATCATCTAAAGCCATGAGTTCTACAGTCCTGGATCGGATTTCTGAGAAGTGCTGTCTTAGGGTTTTTCTCTAGGACAGAGAACGTCATGGAGCTTAGACTCCCTTTTCAAAGAGAATCAGCGATGCAGTCCCACTACATGGCCCAATTCGAAAACCTCTTCTGGGACGCCTGTTCTCATCCCCCAGGATGGCTCTTTATTTCAGTGTTCTCACCTTTCTCCCTCGCTTATCTTCATTCCCTCCTCCTAGCCTGGCATGTGCTTTAGGGCAGGTTCTGTTTTCAGTACAGTGTTTAGGACCATGCC
Organism: Vulpes lagopus; assembly: GCF_018345385.1. Lineage (NCBI taxonomy): Eukaryota > Metazoa > Chordata > Mammalia > Carnivora > Canidae > Vulpes > Vulpes lagopus. Next base: position 91,120,219 of record NC_054831.1, read on the forward strand.
TCATGCACATGAAGAGCTCATGCAATACTGAAGAAGGAAGAAGGAAAGAGGAGGGCTGGAGACCCGAGCCCGTGCAGGGAGCACATTCTGGGGAGCTGCGCGGCGTTACCTGAGCAATGATATCCCCATTCTCAGCGTGAACTTGCGCGATGGCTCCCAGCTCACCTAGACAGGTGAAGATCTCGTAGAGCTGAAAGAGAAAGGGTGGCTGTCACCTTCACAAGCCACTGAGGCTTTCCGCAACATCACACAGGGGTCGATTAATAGGGCCGTAGATAAAACAAATGAGGAAAACCAGAGGAAACCGGTGATTAGGGCAAGAAACACAGACTAAATCATGCACGACCAAAGAGTTCCAAATCCAAAGGAACTCTAGGAAACTGTCTCTGTAAAGAACAGATCATGTCTCCTTGGCGGACAGGGCAAATGTACACATAGTGCCATTGAACCTTCTACTCTGCCTCCAGCACACGTTTAATGGTATTATTTCCTGTTTTGCTGGGACAGACCTTCACAATCCTTCTCAGCAAGTGCCCCTGAGGGCTGCTACAGCAGGGCCAGAAGCAGGAGGGACAGCTAACATCCCTATTCCCTAACCCTTCAAGGTAGACCTCCTGTCACCTCGTACCCAGGAGCGATGGGAATTCATTCCTTGTATTTCCTCTGAAAACGTGAGATTCATGTAAAACCAACGCATGCCCTGAGCATATGTCCGGGAGAGTCAGAGATAGCTACGACCCCAAACAACAGAAGGCCCTCCCTAAACCTGCAAAGCCAGAGCAGCTCGTACTTCCAATGAGCTCATGCAGGGTTTAGGGCTCGTTTGGTAGATGGAGACTTCGGCATGCCCTTCCTCTTGTCCTTCTGAGAAAGCTGCTGCCAGTGGAAATTCTAGCTCCTGGTCTGCCTTGCGTGGGCACCCTGCCTGTTACCTTATTTAAAATGCAGCATGGACCGCAAGGGCTTTACGAAGCACTCTGGCCCAGCAGTCACCCACAGTGACCACAGTGACTCATGCTCAAAGAGCCAAGGTCACCAACAACAATGGGAAACCCATCCAGATACCTCAAACCACACAGCCAATGGCTTGTTACCTCTGTGTTGGACACTTGATACAAATCCTTATAGGCCATGTAAACCATGAAGGAGTTAACCCCTGCAAGAGAGGGAAGGGAGGGAAAAGAGGAGGAAGACAACATTAGCACGACTGCTCTCCTTCCCCTGCTCCCGTCGCCATGGGGCCTGAGTGCATTATGGGGACCTGTCTGATATAAATCAGATGCTCCCCATTCTCGTCCTCTCTTCACGTGCTAAAGCAGCAACGCCGACGTGGTGTCACTGCAGAACGGGCTCTGCTGCACCTGTCTTGCCTGCCCCCCCCATTCCCCAGCCCAGAGGGGTAAGCTTTGCTATTGCTCCAGGCAGTATACATCCTGGAGAATCACTGCAGCACCCCAGTCATGTTCACGTACTGGGGGTGGCACCGCGTACTAGTTCAGTGAGCTTGCCATACCTCACACCTCTTGGTTTCCTCACCTGTAAAATGGAAAAATGACAAGAGCCCGCTTCATTTGGCAGCTGGAAACGTTAAAGAAGACAACACACACGGAGCTCTCTGCACCAGACCTGGCACGTATCTGAGCTCCGTTGATGGGTTGCTGGGAATGGTTTATTTCACTCCGTAAGGAATGCTGGTTCTACCCAGGGCCTGGGTGGTGGGGGGTGCGGGGTGCATCTAAGGCGGAGACCAGATCCTCAAGGAACCGAGAGCTAATGGGCAGAAGTCAAGGTGTACCCTGTGCTTACATATCTAAGCTAGCCCTTCCAGGCTATGAGGAAAGAGCTATTTATTTTTTCACCCCAAAATAGACTATTAATGTAGTATTTATATAAATAGGTGGGGCTGGGGAACAGAGAGTCATTTTGGGGAAAAGAGGACAATTTTGGTCTCCAACCATTAGGGCCATCTCAGCCCACAGTGTTTCAGGCCAAAAGCCGGTTGTAACTTGAGAACTTGCCTACCCAGAGTGGTTCAGCTCGGGGCAGCTTTTCCCAACACTACCCTTCCCATAAGCCTGTGCGTCATCTGCGGAATGACCCAGGCCCTTTGTAAGGGAAGTGGGTGTTAAAGCCGGTCCATGAGATGCCCGGCGTGAAAAGTGTCACAAGAAAGGAGGGGGTTAATCTCATATCTGGCATCAGGAAGGTCTGGGCAGAGCTGGTGGGATGAGGAGGGACATGGAAAGGAAAGCTCATCCTCTGAGAGGCCACCCTCTCCCCTGCAACCCAGAGCACACGCTCTTCCACTGCACTCTGGCATCTGCATCTATTATTAAGTTACTGTTATAACAATGCAGGTTACTTATGTTCGTATTAGTACTGGGATTGTAATGAGTATAATGCTATTACTATTACAATATTCTGCACCTCGTGGCATTTACCCCATTGCTCTTCACTGGCCTGCTTCCTGTTGCCTTGCACGCTCAGCAGAGACCATTCCTTATATTTCCCTAAAACCCCGAGCACACAGCGTGTCTGTGTGTGCGTGTATAGAGGGAGGTAGTGTGTGTTCATAAAATATCTGACCATCAAAAGGTAGAAGGAAGCGGAGAACAGAAGGATCCAAGATGACAAGGGAAACCTAAATTATGTACTCAGAGGGGACCCATGCCCATTTCCATGTCCTAAGCTCCTAGTCTGAATATGAACCCCTCTTTGCTCCCACAACTGTCGTAGCCTTTTCTGAGGACGCCACTGTTTGAAAGCAGTCATGATTTGATCTTCAAGTAATGAAGGTGAAAAATTCCTAATCTCGTTTTTAGGAGCTGTGTGACCTTCTATAAGATGTTAACCTCTCCTGGCCTCAGTTTCTTCCTCTATCAAATGGGCAGGGTCACATGGAGGTAAAGAGCACAGACTTTGCAAACAACTACTGCTTACTAGCTCTGTGATCCCAGGCCACACTTACTCTGAGCCTCAGGCTCTCCATGCATGAACCATGCATGACCATCCCTATCATGGGGATCCTGTAAAGAGTAAGATGGCATACACGAAGACAATGTGCCTGGAATGCAGTGGTCCCCCTGCACCGACCATTCATGCTCAAGGTTCCAGGCTCCAAGCCAGGAGAGGGGAGGAGGGCACACCTTTGTCCTTTTTTTTTTTTCTCACCTTTGTCCTTGATGAGGTTTTGCACCTCCTGCTTGACGCTGTCATTCCAGTGGGTGATGTCCACGTGCAAGGCATAGTCGCAGCAGCTCTTCCCATCTGCCCACTCTCTCCACTTCTCATAGGCCTCCGTCAGGCTGGCCTCTGGCTCAGGTACCACGTGGTCAACTGAATGACACAGGCCCCACATGGGTAAGTCACTGACCCAGTCTCTGCTCCCCTTTGAATAAGCCTGCCCCTACTTGCTTAGCCAGGGCTGCAAAGTCTGTTTCCTGAGCATGGAATAAACCTTAGAAAGTGTTCCCTGGCAGTTTCCAGATTGCTCATCATTTAACTGTCACATACCCATGTTGCTCTTAGACAAATCACTAGCTTCTCTAAAGCCCAGTTTTCTTATCCTTGAAATCTGTGCTCAGTGAGGTAGAGGGTGGAATGTCATGGTACCTTCCTTCTAATTCTGTTATATGATTAAATGCATGAAAAGGATCTCACCTGATGCCTGGCACACAGTCAGTACTTGGTAAATGTCAATGAGCACCTCCTATGTGCCATTATTACCAGTATCATGGGAAGTCACTGCTAATGGAAAAAGTCAGACTCCCTCCTAAGGGTGTGAAAGAGGGGTTTTAAAGTTATGTCAGGTAACAGGACAATGGCATCCATGTGCTTACTACCACTGGAAAGAGCCAGTGGAATGAACCTGACGCTCAGCCCACAGATCTTATATCCACATAAACTTTTTGTCAAGAATATGTTTTTTGGGGGCACCTGGGTGACTCAGTTGGTTAACTGTCCAACTCTTGGTTTTGGCTCAGGTCATGATCTTAGGATCCTGAGACGGAGCCCTACAGTGGGCTTAGCATGGAGTCTGCTTGTCCCTCCGCCTCTGCTTTACCCCTATGCTCTCTCTCTCACTTTCTCTCTAGAATAAATAAATAAGATCTTAAAAAAAAAGAACATATTTTCTTTTCAAGCCCAACTCTACTCCTGCAGTACCCGCAACCATGGACAGCACTGTTTAAAATAAAGACATTTACAGTTAGTGAAAATAAGGCAAAAGTGCCACTCCCATATCTCCCCTTGGGCAGTTGAGGGAAAGCACAATTCGGTACACCTTTCCTAAGAACAATTTTGAAATACACATCAAATTTCTTGATTGTTTTCATACCTTAGCTCAATGATTATTCCTGTGCCTAAGAATTATTCCTAAGACAATACACATGGCTGTTTGCAAAATGTGGGTGCCAAAGATGTGTGCCCCTGAAAACATTATTTATAATGTGTTAAGTGAAAACTGGAAACCATCAAAATCCTGAACAATAGAGACGTTTGGCTAAATAATAAATATAATACCTTCATAAAATGGACATTTAGGCACCCATTTTTAATGCTGTGATGGAATAAAAATAAACAAATGGAAAGACATCCATGACATTATTATTTAGTGAAATAGTACACTAGAACACCACTGACCCACAGTCCGTCTGTTATGACCCTATTTCTGTTTAACTGGAGGGAAGCGACAGCCACACTGTTAACAGCCACGCAGGCTTTATGGGTTTTCTTTTCTCGCTGCATTTCCAGGGTTTCAAATTATCTACAAAGGACATGTACAGCTTTGTGTTTCTTTGTATGGTTTTCTCTCATCACCTGCAACTCTGACTTTCCTCCGGCTCCTTCCCAGCCTAGAAGACCAAGCATGGTACACACTCCCAGGACACTGAACAGGTCCATCTCCCTGCCCGAAGGCAAGAGGCAAACCAAGATCACTCACTTTCTCAGCTTCCTACCACAAGCAGCCCACGTGTGCTTATCATAAAGCAAAACGCAAGGAACTGCATCACTGATGCATGGGCCTACACCAGGGCCTCTGTGGACAAGCAGCTACTGAGAAGTCAGCTGGCTTCCTCCCTGAGGTTAGAAAAGCTTTGGTCTCCCTGAATTGTGCCTTTTATGGCCCTGATGCAATTTTCCTGGGCTTCCACACCCAACTTGCAGAAGCTCAGCCCTGCTGGTGCTCCCGTCAAAAGGAGGCAAAAGACAATGAGCAACTCCACAGCTCAGGCTGTTCTGTGGATGGGTGTATATGGTGGTAAAATAAACAGTGCCCTGGCTGACCAAGTTTAGGCCCAGTGCTGGGATGGGACCCAATTCCCTGGGATTCCTTTGGGACAGGAAGGACTGCCTTGGAATGCTATCTGTTCAGTAATCCAATGGCATGCAACTCCCTAGGTTTCTCTGGAATCACAATAGTTCCCAGAATAAAAGGGAAAAAAAAAAAAGAAAAAGAAAGACAGAAAGAAAACAGAGACCAACAAACAAAGGAAACCAACCCCACAGCTTGCCTCATCTTAAGATAGGACTTGGTCAAGATGCAGCACAGACCAGCTAACAGTAAATACCACTGAAGCCCACGAGTTTCTCAAGAACTGCAGGTCCCATTATCTCTTCCTCTCGGGGATGCTGGGCCCCATTCCCACTGCTCTGCCTCACTCTCTTCCTGCTCCTGCCTCGAGCCCCAGTTAGAATTTCTGAAATAACGTCCGGCCCATGTCCACACATATCCCAGGTTCTGGCCCAGAGATTCCCCACCCACTGCACACCCAGCCCCAGCTATCATAGGACAAGCGAGGCCAGCTGTTTTCCTGGCCCGAGCCTCGTGAATCTTCCCTAGGCACTTGCAGCGAGCTGCCAGGGTGCTCACCACACCTGCTCTCCTCAGGTCCTGGCAGGCAGCACGTCTGTACACTCAAGAGAGAGATGTGTACAAGCTGTCACCAGAGAGCACAGGGGTTGACATGTGAGCGAGAAAGTCACTTGTTGGGGCCAGGAGTGTGGAAGGGCAGGCGACTCACTGATCATGGTGGTGCCTCCCGCTAAGGCGGCCTTCGTCCCTTGGAAGAAGTCATCCACTGTGGTCATCCCCTTATGTGGCATCTGGAAATGGGTGTGGACATCAATGCCTCCCGGGATCACCATCTTCCCGTTGGCTTCGATGGTCTTCACTCCTCCAGGGACAATCAGATTGTCTCCAATTTGCCTGGTGAGACAGAGAACAACTTTGAAGACAAACATAGTTTCAGACATTGCAACTCATATTTATCAGCGTGGTCTTTGCAAGTGATTCACAAGCTTAACAATCTAGAAGCAAATACAGACAGGTGTACAACCAGAAAACAACTTATATAGACACAAAACGTGCTGGTCTGCTGTTTGGCGGAACCGTGTGTCCTGGCTTGGTACTACAATCTCCGGGGTCGGACAGGGTCTACAATATAGGGTGTGTAAGAAATACTTTTTCAAAAATAGGTGTTTTTGTTATAGCTTTATTTTGTTCTTTATCTTAGTAAAGGCTGAAGAGTAACATTTGGGAAAGGATTCAGAGAGTGTAAAATAATGAACCATCAGAAGAGACCGAAGGAGGTAATGAATCCTTTAAAGAACACGTATGGGAACTTAGCTATCCCCTAAGTGAGTCCATCTGTGTTCCTAACAAGAGGCATCTGCATGGGTCACTTTGCACCTCAGTCTTCACTCCCAGTTGCACCCTTCCCTGATAATTGATCTGTTAATCACAGCCAAAGGCAGATTCGAAGGAGGAAGCCAAAGAGGCAGATGCCCAGCTGGCAGGCACCTCAGCAGAAGTATCAAGCCAAGGAAGAGGATGGTGACAACCTCTACCAGACACACCTGCACCCAAGAAGCTTCAGCACATCCCCAGAAGGAAGAAAGGGGGACTCAGGTGAGGAGGAAGCTGACGAGTACTCCAGAGACACACTACCTACACAAGGCAAGTGACGAAGACAACTACTCCTGGCAAAATGTTACCTTCAAGACTGTCTGATGTTGCTTGGCTTCTATGCGACTTCACACCCTCGATCTAAATGGCCAGTTAATTCTGGATAGACAAGATGCACAAGCATCATGTCCTGGTTGGGGAGACATGTACCCCACGACCAGGGGCGTGAACACGTTCCCCTTTTGTTCACAGCCAGCCAAGACAGACACCCTCTGGGGACAATAAGTCTACCACTGGTCCTCCAAAATCTAAGTCTTGCAACTCAAATAAAGTATTCTTGACATCTCTAAGAATTCAACCTCACCACATCCCCACTGGGCCATTCCAGAGTCACCACAATTCAAAACACGCTGTGGAAAAAAAATGTAGCCTCTGATGATACCTCCATTATAGTCCAGATACTGGCCACTATGTTCTCATTTTTCTCCCTCCCTCCTCTTCATCTGAGGCAAATTGAGAACCAAGGGTAAGAAGAGTTAGTAGCCCTCCCCACGCATGTGTATATGCTGTGTGTTTCCACCAGTTTTGAAAACTAGTGGAATATCATGTCTTAAACAGAAATGCCTTCCTAATTTTTCTCCACTGAGCCACTCAAGATCACATTAATCCTTAAAGGTTTGGTTCCCACCTCCCTTCCTTGGTGAAATCCCTACTGACAGCCAGGTCTAATAATTAAGAGTACAGATCTACCCTGGAGGCAGACTGAGTTCACAATCTCTGCTAGTTATTAGCTTCATGACCTTGGCCAAGTTACTTTACCTCATCATGTCTTAATTCCTTCAACTGTAGAATGTAATAAAAATGTTTCCTCCATAGGTTTGTCATATAGATTAAGTTTTAGTATGTCAGGCCCACAGAAGGCTGTTAGGCACAGCACAGGAGAATCCGACAAGCATCAGCTATGATAATTAATAACCATACTAACCCCACATGGCACCCGCCTTCCCTATGAATCTCATCTATTCTCCTACTTTAATACTAGATACTGATATTATCTGGTAATGTTATACCCTTTGATAAACACAGATATCTCAGTTCCCCTAAAAAACTGTAAGGTCCCAGACATCTGGGTGGCTCAGTGGTTGAGTGTCTGCCTTCGGTTCAGGTCGTGACCCCAGGGTCCTGGGATCGAGTCCCACATCAGGCTCCCCACAGGGAGCCTGCTTCTCCCTCAGCTTATGTCTCTGCCTCTCTCTGTGTCTCTCATAAATAAATAAATAAATCTTTAAACCAAGACTGTAAGGTCCCTGGGGGAAGATGTGGGTCCCAGTGATAGCCACCATAGCATGTGGCATAGCATGGGTCCCATGCCTTAAACAATCACCTTGCACACAGCAGGCACTCCATAAATATTCACAGATATTCAAACAGCTATCTGACAATCAGGGGAAATTATTTCTGTGTTTATGCTCTGTTAATTCAGGATGTTTTTGAAGATATATAAAATGTCAGGATTAGATGAAGATCATTTTAATATACCCTTTTCTCCACCACCAACGCACACATCTGATGGTTACATCCCTTCTATAGCATCCTTGGCAAGCGGCCTTCTCGTCTATTCTAATAGAGATGGCAAAAAGGATTTACACAGTTAACTCTGGTAGTAGATGCCTGACTCACTATGTGAGGATGGATTCTGAGCCTGTATTTAAGACTCAATTGTGAAAAGGGCTGTGATCAATTAGTGATGCCCATCATGAGTTCTGAAATGAGGAAGAAGCATTAGGTACTACTCTCTTCCACCGTCTCTGAAAATCTCTAAATGAGGAAACTTGCTATCTCCAAAGAGAGCTGACTATATACAATAATTTTTTTAGTACAAGAAAAATATAAGATTACTTGGGGCTTATATTTGAAGAAATTATTGTTTCTAATTAATTAATTGTTAATTATTGGTTAGTTTGCCACTATTTCCATTTTGCCTATTTCTAATATGAAAAGGTGTTTATGTAGGTAAGACAACTAAACTAGAAGATGTTCATTCATGCATGTTTATTTGTTCATTCATTCAATGTATTTGATTAATGTGTTGATCATTATCAAGTTACTTCCTCTCTGTGTTCCTTTTTGACCTCATCTGAGAAAAGGGTAGTAATTGTACTTACTTCATGGAATCACCCATGAAATAAATAAAATTACGCATGTAAAACATTTAACAGGGCCTGGCGCATACTGCACAGTCAATGAAAGGTAGTTCTTCTTAAAAGTCTCTCCATGCTAAGTACTGGGTTAAGTACTTGGATATGGAGATGAACAAGGTAGGGTCCTTGCCTTCAAGAGAGCCTAACAGGGTCAGAATGGCTGTTGACTCATAAAAGCACAAGGGGTTTGGAGGCTCATAGAAGGGAAACCAGCCTAGATTTGGGGACTGACAAGGAACACCCACCTACAGAGTTATATCTAAGCCAAGTCTTCAAAGATAAGGAAGAGATCCACTATATCCAATGAGCTTAAATAATGTAATAATAAAATTGAACAAGGCCAGGGATGGCTAACAGGATGAACTGGATACATCAATCTTCTACAATATCTGTTCAGTGCAGAGACATAACTCATTCTATGTGATGAAAAGTTAGGTGTAGACCAAATCCTCTTTTACAGGTCACTATGTAGGGAACCTGCACAAAAACGTAACCTGATTGCACAGTTTCCAGGCTCCCAAAAGCAAATCATTTTAAAAGGTAGGTATACATCTCTAAAGTACCTGTTTGAAAATCTGATCTGAGATGTGTGTCTTCTCTGTGTTCTGCCCAACTAAACTCCACGTAAGTTAAGGATCAGTTCAAATGGCCTCTCCAGCCCCAAACCATCCTCTGATGGGATTTCTCCTTTCTGTGCACTTCTACATCACTTATCCTCACTTGAACTCCTGTGATACCAAATGCACGAGCCTTATGTTTATATGGAGCTGTAACTGTGTGCACACCTTTTCAATAAACTTAAGGACAATAGTCACATCTTCCACTTCTCTAAGATGCATAGGGTGCCCCATCAGTGTCCTTTGCACAAAGAGGCCTGCAGCATCATTTGGTTGACTGAATTTAGATTTTTCACTTCATTCACAAGATGAGAATAAATTAAGGCTAGCTCCCATTTTAAGGGATTATGTGCAACCAGAACGAAGGGTTAAAATAAAGATTCACTTTGGGGCTCCTGGGTGGCTCAGGCGGTTGAGCATCCAACTCTTGGCTTCAGCTCAGGTCATGATCTCAGGGGCCTGAGATGGAGCCCCACATCAGTCTCCACGCTCTGCAAGATGTTTGTCTGAAGATTCTCTCCCCCTTCCTCTGCCCCTTTCCTCACTCACTCACTCTCTCTAAAATAATTATAAATCTTTTTTTAAAAAGACTCATTTTTTTAGTGAGGAGAAGAAATAAAACACAGGGAACCAAAGGTCTAGGCAAGCTTCTTTCTGAGCCTCTCAGGAAGAAAGGAAGTACAAAAAAATAAAGATACGGTTCTATATACTTACTTTATTAAACCATCTTCCATGTAAATATCAGCATAAAAGGATTGATCATCATTGACGATTCTACCGCCCTTGATAAGGAGACGGTCACTCTAGAAAAGAAGGCAAACATAAGTCATTCTCACAGCTAGGAATTCAGAGAAGAGGGGGTCTGCAAAAGTTTTCCCAGTTCACCGGTCTAGAGGTCTATTAGGAACACAGTGACTTAAGACATCTGTGTGCTCAACGCACTCAGTGTTTGAATTGGGTATATTTGTCAGGGATCCAGTCTTTGACATTTGCCCCAGATTCAAATTATTCTAGAGCTTCACCTCTTGCATCTGCAACCTACCTAGCCACTCAGAAATATAGCTACTTGAGGGAAGACACTCTTGTGTTATCTTTTCTGGCTCACTAAGCAGTAAATATTGAAAGTAGTATATAACTTATACCTCAGTGTCTTGTATCCTATTGGCACTCAACAGTGATTCTCAAAAATAGAACCTGGGATCAGACATACAATGAAATAGCCTCTGAAAGTCTTTATAATGACATGAGGATCATGCTATATTTAAAATTCAGGATTCTTACACAGGTATGCAAACGTTGCACACAAGCTTATAGAATGTACAGGAAAAGCGCTGAATGGAAAAAAGACAAAATAGCTATAGTATTCTATAGATCTCTAGTCTTTAACCCAGGTGGAGAAATTATGCAGGATTCACATTTGCTTCATTAAACTCTCACATTTTCTGAGATGTGTCTGTTGCCTATTATGAAAAAATGTTTTTTTATAATTAAAGTCTTTTTTAAAAGTTATAACTTAGAAGAAGTTTGGATAAGTGATCCAACTGGAAACAATGCACATACAGTCCAAGGTAATTAAGGAAATATAGACATATAGCTCCTATATGTCAGTAGAGGAACCAACCAGTGTCAGCTTTCAATATCACAGATTTCATTAAAAGAATGAATGGAGGGCCCTTGGCTGGCTCAGTCGGTTAAGCTTCTGCCTTCAGCTCAGGTCATGATCTCAGAGTCCTGGGATCAAGCCCCGCATCAGGCTCCCTGCTCAATGGGGAGCGTGCTTCTCCCTCTACCCCTCCTCCCTGCTTGTGAACTCTCTCTCTCACTTCCTCTCTTTCAGATAGATAGATAGATAGATAGATAGATAGATAGATAGATAGAGACAGATAGGTAGCTTTGCTGGGGTCCTGACGGCGAAGAGAAATCTCAGGAGCCTGGCTGAATGGAAAAGCTTGAAGAGAGAATGGTACGTTGCATTTTGTTATGAATTCAACTTACAGACTTCAATTCTATCCACCCCCCCACCCCCCCATCCATCCATTGTTCATCTATCCACTCATCCAGCAAGTAATTATTTAATATGTATGACTAAATACATAGAGAGGATCCAGTAGTTAATGAGTCATACCATGTCATTGCTTTTATGAAACCTAAGGGGATATCTGGCAATAAAGAAAATCAACAAAAATAAATAAAACAACGTAAAATTGTATCAAGTGTCACAAAACATAAGTGAGTGGGCTTGTTTAAACCGAGGTGAAAAGAGGCCTTTGCAGGGATGATCAAAGAGATGGGGTGGGAATGGAGAGCTGCAGGAAGAGGGGATAGCATGTGCAGAGGCCCTGTGGTAGAAAGTTTTGTTTCTTTGAAAACCAGAAAAAGATCAGTGTCGAGACGGGGAGCTTAGGGATCAAGGAGGAAAGTGGCAGAGATGAAGCTGGCAAGGCAGTTGAACTGGCTTTCACGAAGAACATCAGTTTAATGGGGAAGGAAGTCTATGAATAAATAGGCTGACTTCTGGCCTCGGAAATAAAAGGGTGTGAACCAGGCCAGAAAATGAGATTTGAGGCTAGGCATCCACATGGGATATGGCTTAGTGCCACTTGGCTGCTCCCACGTTCAAGGTACTACAAGAGAGCAGGAAATTGCATCGTGTCATACTATAGGGGGAGAGGACCTGAAAGACACACAGATCAAGGAGGCACCCAGGAAAACACCCACTTCTGCCACAAGGAAAATGTACAAATGAGATCAAATGTAAATTCCCACCACGCATGATCCACAAGGCCTCCCTGATCTGGCGCTCGTCTCTATGTCCACCCTCATTTCCATCACATATAGCCTCGTGTGTCATTCCATGGCAAATTCAGAAACATGCAGCAGGCTCTCTGACCACTAAGCCTTTGCAAAAAAGTTCACTCTGCCTTCTTGCCATGTTCACGTGGCTTCTGACAACCACCCTCTCCTCTGTCAAGCCTCGAATCAAAGTGTTTCTCCTGCAGGACGCATTACCTGACTTGCCAGCAAGTTTGCTTGCAATTTTGCTCAAACAACCCCATTGTCTACAATAACTGCTGTTCACCAGAACCTGGTGCTTCAGGGGTTCCACTGTTCCACTGTCTCCTGATTAGACCAAAGACTCCTTCGGTCTTGGGACTATACATCTCTTTGACCTTTGCACCTTTGTTCCTGGAGCTCATCCTAGACAGCTACTGAATACTGGTAAGCCGAATGGGTGAAGGGTAGGACATAGGTTGCATCATGTCATTATGAGGGAAAGGCCATTTGAGTCACAAAATTATGTGATGTGGCCAGAAAGTTGGACTACTGAGTAATTGCAAAATTATATAAGGCAGTCCCAGGACTGTGCTTCCCAAACTAGGGTGTGCACATTAAAAGAATATAGAGTCCCAGGCCCTGCTCTAGGCCACTAAATCTGAATTTTATAAACCCCACAAATGGTTCTCATGCAGATCATCAGCCAGCCCAGCACCAAGTCAGAGACCAGCATTGGAACTCATGGTGCTGTGTGTCAAAGGCACAGTTCTGTGTGTCTAGAGAGATGGCAGAAGCATCTCTAAAAGAAGCTTTGTAGTAATAGTCTTGGTAACTCTAAGGTTTGCCTCTAATAGCTCAGTGCTCTTCTGACATTCTTTATCTTCCTAGCAAAGAACTGAAGTAAACTTTTTGGAAAGGGGCCAGCTAGCACCTGTAGTGAGCCCTGGTATGAAATATGACCACCCTCCTGTCTAGGGAACATCTAGCCTAGGGAACCAACTGACATGATCATTACTTCCTTCAACAAGCATCAAATATCAGCAGAGGGGCAAAAGCTATCTCAGGCCCATGGTGCCTCAGGGAATACTAACAAGTGATCCAAGTGGAATTAACACCATTGTGATGGCATCATTGGAAACTCTTCAAATGCTAATTCGATATATCTTCTCTGGCTCAATAATCAGGAATCAAAATAGATAGAGCACAGCGATGAAATACAGGCCGGTGGAAGTTTCAGAGATGGGAGCAACAAGACTCTTGCTCTTTGGACTGCTATGGTATCAATATTATTTCTTTTCATCATGCAGACCAGAGATATCCAAACCTCAATTCACAGAGCTCAAACACATGCTGCCCCTGGAGCTCCCCAGCCTATTCCCTACCTTCTGTTAAAGCGATTCATCAAATGACTTCGTTAATTTTAACTCTTTCCATGGATGTGGGATCCACTAACAAAGGGTAGCCTAGGCAAACTGTCATTGGACACAGGAAAGTCTGAAAGGCAAGCCTTGAATTTGGCCTTGACAAACAGCAGAACCACTGACCACCCTCAGGTTACATAAAACCAAACCTTAATGGTTACCAAACATGCTTGTCTGTGAGTTCACAGACCAGATGAACACATGCGAGGGTTGAAAACCAGCAAGACAAACAAATCTGCCATCTATGATTAAAAGTCATCCTGCATGATGTTACAAAGGACCGGTGAATGTGGTGGCCCAGCAGGGCTCTTCACTTTCTGTTCCCAGCAGCTGATGGTGTCGAGCATCTATGAGCTGATGCCCAAAGAGGTGAAATGGTCTAGTTTGGACATCTACCAAGGCTTCTCATGGGATGATATAGACAAAGAATGATGATATTTCTAGAGCACACTGGGATTATCTAGAACCCAAAATAAAGATATGGAGAGCCTAAAATAACCAAGGACTCTGACTGCCTTGGGCCCTGCCCTGTTGCCCAGGGTTGAGGATGGGAGGTCTGGAAGGCTAGTGGGGTGCCCAGGCATACCAGCAGGCCAGGTTGGGTCTAGCTGGCTTCTCCCCTGGATGGGAGAATCAGGTCGACCACTTAACGAACTGTGTGATCTTGAATTAGGACTTAACCCCTCAGAGCTTCAGTTTTTATTAGCTCAGAGTGGATAATAATACCTAGCTCACCTCACAATGGGGCTGCCAGGAATAAACGAGGGAGGGAGAGTGTGTATGAGCTCACACGCACATGCACATATCAAATAACCAGCACATAGTAAACACTTTTATATATTAGTTATATTGATTCCATTCATATTATTTACAGCACTTGAAAATATTTTTTAAAAGATTTAAATTACAAATTATATTAGAGAGAGATGGTCCCCATTTTCCAAATGGAGAGATAGGCACAAAGGCGAGCGACTTTCTCTAAGCAACAGAGTTGATTAGTTCCACTGGGAAGCAAATCCAGGTCTCTACTTCTGGGCACTGGACAGATTTCCACCTGAGGCCACTGAACCACTTATCCTTAAACCTTATGACAAGGGGCTCTTTCTGACAGGGCTCTCCTTACTGTTTGCTATTAAATCTGACTGTTCCAGGGCTCAAACTGATGACCAGTTGGCTATAGCAGGTAACTTTAGGAATCCAACAACTCTGAAGCCACGACTTATAAAAGCACTGCATTAAACCTGCCCCTTAGGGCCAGAGTGTGTTCATGCAGCTTATAAAAGGATGTAACATACAATCCAGGGTAGCACCAGCCCTTCAAGTCTGACAGAGTCCAATCTTTTTTCCTCACTAATGTATGGTAATGATCAGAAAAAAAAAAACATAAAAAATTTGTGGAGTTTGTTAGAAAAAGGGAGAGAAGAGAGACAGAAAAAGAAGAGAGGAGAGAGTGAGAGGGAGGGAAGGAGAGGAAGGGGGAGAGAGGAAGGAGAAAATAAACTCTGTAAGGAGGTGTGTGGTTAAAAACAGCTGCATTCTGGGTGGCTCAGTCAGTTTAGAGTCCAACTCTTGATCTCAGCTCAGGTCTTGATCTCAGGGTCATGAGTTTGAGCCCTGTGTTGTGCTTCATGCTGGGTGGGGAGAGAGAGAGAGAGAGAGAGAGAGAGAGAGAGAGAGACAGAGAGAAGAAGAAGAAGAAGAAGAAGAAGAAGAAGAAGAAGAAGAAGAAAAGAAGAAGAAGAAGAAAGAAAGAAGGAAGAAAGAAAGAAAGAAAGAAAGAAAGAAAGAAAGAAAGAAAGAAAGAAGAAAGGCTGGATTCAAACCAGAACAGAGAATGAAAAAACAGAATCTTGAACTCAAGCCTACTGGAGATGTGGGTTCCCATTTTAGTTTTCCTCGTCAAGTCTTGAACTTAAAAGAACTTAAATCACCACTTCTGTCTGTCTGAGGTAATGAGAATATGCCTCCCAGAGAAACCAGAGCCCTCTGTGGACTCCTTCCCAGTGAATAAAGTCAGTCTGAGAACAGTACTTAAGACACATCTGTTCTATACTCTGCCGACATTCCAGCAGCTCAGAATAAAAACTATAATCCTTGCAACAGAAAAGGAGGATATAAAATGAAGAACATCTCCCAAAATCAAATATTTTGTTACCTGCGTTCAAATCACAACACCCAGACTCTGACCCTCAGTGGGGACTTAAGATCCTTTTAAAGTCCAGATGAAGGCGCAGGTGGTTATTTAAAACAAATCCCCATCTGAGTAATTACACGGAACTCCCTAGAAAACATCCCCACGCTGCCGCTACCTGTGCTTGGACAAGTGACTTCGCTTCTCGAGGCTTCAGCTACCTCAAAGGGGACAATGACATCTTTCTCTGAGGGTGCTGCTCAGGATTATGGGGATGCTAGATGGAAAGGGCTGAGCTCTGTGTAGCACCGTATAAATGCTTAATACGTGGGAGCTACATCTTTTTTAGAACTGGCCACTGTAAAACTGCCCGCTCACAAATACTCAGGAGGAAGTGAACTAGCACTTTATTAATCAAAACAGAACAGACCTGGCCATAAAGGGAATGCCAGAGACGCCAGTCCCCACTCAACCCTCGGCAACTGTTCTCAGCTCCTGCCACCAGCAGCCAAGCTCAGCCAAGACTTCTCCTCTCAAACCCACCCCCAGAGGGCAAGTTCTCCTGGTCCCTCCAGGTCATTCTTCCTCTGGAAATAAGCCTCCACGAGGAGGTAACAATCCACTTGCTCTCTTACGCAGGAATGGAGAGTGGGTGGCATTCTTAAACCTGTCCCCAAACCCACTCTCCCTGGGCAATGTATGGATCTGTCTCTAAGACCCTCACAACGAATTTACCATTGAGACAGAAAGAGAAAGACCTGGGAGAAAAGAGACACCTGGAAGAGAAATGCAGTTTCTTGGCTCTGAGTCTGTATTGAAACTGAGCAGTTTCACAGCAGATGCCACAGATGAGTCTCAAAGACATTCCTTCTCTCATCATCAAAATATACGTAATCCCAGGTGTGCTAGACGGAGGATCACCAGGGGCACTGCCTTCAAAGCAGAGTTCCTAACAACGGGAAGTACCATGTTCACTTTATTAGGTTTATTTTGGCCCTGGAGGGGTGGAACCCAAGGCAGGAGAGGCAAGAGAGGCAAGAGAGGCAGGAGAGACGCTAACCCAGAGGAATCAGTAGCCACGAGCAGTATGAACCAGGGCAGGGTGGACACTCGCTCCTCTGAACTAGAACAAAGCCAGCTATGTGCATTCTTCCCGCCCCAGGACCATGTTAACCACTTCAGAGATGTGATTATCAGAGGGCCAGACAAGTTATGTAGCCTGCCCTGGGTCAGAATGGAGTGGGGGATGAACTGTGGATGGCATATTAATCCCAGCCCCCTGATAACAGTCTCCCAATCTTCAGCAGGGTTCCAGCCACCCATCAGCACAAGTGGATAACCAGGTTAGGAACGAGACGTTGGGGAGGGGAGGTGGACAGAAGCCACAGAGCCATTCTGGTCACAAGCAGGAAGGTCAGCTGGGCCTATGAAGCCCAAATCTCAGACACTTGTGCACCATTTTCATGATATTTGGCCTAACCTGTTAGAAACTGCACTGTCATTTACTCCATCTTAATAAATGTAATGTATTCTTAATAAGTATATTTTCAAAGTAAACACTGTCTTACTCCTATAAATTCTAAGCCAGTATCACTTACCAAAAATAGACAGCAAACCTAGGAATGAGTACTATAAAAACATCACTATATTTTGGCGACACTGCTGCCTTCGAAAGGGTTTTGAAGGAGGAACTCAGATCTGCTGCCTTCTTTAAAAAACAAAGTTACCAAGTGTCAGGGAGGTGTCCAATTCAGATGAGCAAGACACTGAGACTTCTTCCTTGAACCGCTCAGCAGGTTAGAAAAAGAAATGGGACAAGATGTCCCAACGTGGGATTCAACGTTATTTAATGCCCTCTTATGGAACAACCTAAAATGATCTCACGAAACAGCAGGAATTCCACCCCTGCTCTTTAAACATGGACCACCGTGGGCCGACGTGGGCCAATGTGGGTCCACACGCAGTCACAAGGACGTCTCAAATTCCAGGCAGCACATCGGAGGAAGGAGATTACTGGGGATCATAAAGGATCACTGTACCAGAAGGTTGGGGGGGGTTGGGGGGGATGAGAGAAAGAGGCAGAGTAGGGTAGATGTGGTATGGGAACACACATGCCTTATCAGAAAATAGGAAGCACCAGATCTGGAGAAAAAAAGAAACTAGCACATCTTTAGCTGGATGCTGAGAGAGAAAAATAGAAAGGCTGCTGTCTGGGATGGAAAGCAACAACAGTTTGCACAGCCATTCAAGAGTTTAGGGAGAGACTAAGACAGTGTGGAACTGACCTGTATTTGCATCTCTGCTACTAAGTACGGTGTGGTATTGGCAGGTGACCTGATCTAATTCTGAACCCCAGTTTCTTTGTCTTAGTGGAGTTCAATTAATCCTCAGCTTCCTTAGCTTTAGTTCTCTAAAAAGGTCTGCTTACGTATCTATAAAGTACAGATCCCTAACATGAGAATTAACTATCAGGCAGAGTCAGACACTTGGAAAACTCTCCATAAGTGGTAGGCATAATGCTACTGCTGCCACTACAACCACTGTGCCACCATCTCGAGTTTACTGCTCTGCCCATACAGATATACAACTTAAAGGCAAATCCAAATCACAGGAAAAGTGTAAAGTAGGTATCACTATTATATATAAACTATGTTGCTCAGGACCAGAATGTAAAGTAGGATACAGACTAAAGAAAAGTCAGTACTTTTAAGAGCTAATTGATGGCCATCTTTGGTGTGAATTTAGGTGATGGTTTTGTGCTTTATTACTTGTTTGCTTTTGTTTGTTCCTTTTTAGTCCTCAAATCTATGCAGCTACAGTAAAAGTGCTCTGTACATAGGCAGACTGGATAACTGGGATCCAGCTTTGTTCAAACAGTATCCCATGTCCCTTGAGCTCAACAGCCTGTGCAAAAGCCAAATGCCTACTTCATCAGGAAGGAGTGCATGAAATTTCAACCCAGGCCTTGATTCTAGGGATAAATGGGCTTAATAATTCATTACTGAAACACACACTTCTGTGACTACTGCCTGTGAAGTTGTAGGTTAGGAGCATGTAGAAGTAAGCTATGAGCACAAAGAGCAATACGACGTCAAGAGAAAGAGTCAAACTATCTACATAAAATGATCAGTGGATGCCAGTAGTTTAGGGAGATAGGAAGTGAAGGGGGTGCCCTGAAGATTTGAGGGGCACTGAAACTATGCCATAAGATACTTTAATTGTGGATACGGGATGTTTCGCATTTGTCAAAACCACAGAACTGCACAAGAGTGAACCTTCATGTAAAACTATCGACTTTTGTTAATAACATATCAACACCAGTCCATCAATTGTAACAGATATACCACACCAAAGCAATATGCTAATAATGGAAAACTTTGGGGTAGAGGGAACAGAGGGAGTTTATGAGCATGCTCCATGCTTTCTGCTCAGTTTTTCCATAAACCAAAAAGCAAAGTCTGTCAACTAAGAGAGAGAAAGATAAAGAGAAAAATCTTCTGTCCAGTAGAAATCAAGTAAGAGTCCACAGAGACCTTATAGAAGTAGGTCTTGGGAAAATGACTCATCTGGACACCAGGGTACAGCCAAAGAGATAATTCTGACCAGAGTGAGAGAATAATATTTTTTTTAAGATTTAATTTTTTTTAAGATTTATTTATTTTATTCGAGAGAGAGAGAGAATGGGGGACGGGCAGAGGGAGAGAGACCATCTTAGGCAGACTCCCCTCCCTGCTGAGCACGGAGCCTGACAGGGGGCTCGATCTCACGACCCTAAAGTCACAACCTAAGCCAAAACCAAGAGTCAGATGCTCAACTGACTGAGTCACCCACGTGCCCTGAGGAATGATAATTTATCACTAGCATTTACTGAAACCTTCTTATGCGCTAGAAAGTCTTCAAAGAGTTCAATGAACCATCAGTGAAATGCTGATATTCTCCTCATTGCACTGATGAAGACATGAAAGCTTACAGAGGTTGGCTCGTGGTCCAACATCACATAACCATTCAGTAGGAAAACCAACTGTATCAATGCAAGGAATGCATTTCAGTGGGCAACGGTGGTGTTGGGCAGAGTCCCTGATGCCTAGAATCCCAGAATGGGGGGCTCAAGAGATAGCTGGCTAATGATTTGGCCTTCATTCTGTGGATGCTGGGGAGCTCTAGAAGGATTTTGAGAAAATGAATGAAATACAATCTCAGAGTAGAAAAGAAAAAAATAAGGGGCACCTGGGTGGCTCAGGGGTTGAGCATCTGCCTTCGGCTCAGGTCGTGATCCCAGTGTCCTGGGATCGAGTCCCACATCGGCTCCCCACAGGGAGCCTGCTTCTCCTTCTGCTTATGTCTCTGCCTCTCTCTGTGTCTCTCATAAATAAATAAATAAAATCTTAAAAAAAGAAAAGAAAATTAAGCTGACAAAATAACCATGCTGGAGATAAAGGAATGAATAGCAAGTGACAGGAGAAAGAAGGAAAGGGGAAGGGGAAGGGGAAGGGGAAGGGGAAGGGGAAGAGAAAGGGAAAGGGAAAGGGAAAGGGAAAGGGAAAGGGAAAGGGAAAGGGAAGAAGCCTATACCATTCAGGGTACGAGGAGAGAGAAAATATTCAAAATGGATTATTAAAGAGAGTTTAGCAAAGTGATTCTCTAACAAAGTATGGGCAGGGTTTGGGAAATTAATCGGATGTGTAGACTCCAGGGCCAACCAACAGGGAGTCACACCATCCCCAGGGAGCAGGGAGCCACATCATCCCCAGGCCTGAAGACAAGAGGAGGGAATAGTTAGGGGGCGGGGGGCAGCTGTATGGACAGCTCTGCCTGACAGGAGCTGTGACCTTCAGGACAGGCATGCAAGCCACTCCTCAGTGATCCAGAAGGAAGGAATCAGGAGGAAGGAATCAGGAAGGAATACCCTGACCTCACTTGTGCACCTTCCTTCCAAACTCCTAGGTGTGCTGAAGGAACTGAATCCAAGTCGGAGCCTAAGGGCAAAGGGCCTCCAGATGCAGGCCCAGATTGCCTCACAGCATGAAGGAGGGCAGAAAAAGTGGAGAGGGTAACTGGAGAGGCAAGCTGAAAATATCCCACCCAGTCCCTGAATATCCAGCCATGGGACATGATGTAATACACTGCAATACAGCAGTACAATGGGTTGCCATTCAGTTTTTTTTTTTTAAAAAAACAAGTTAAATCTGTACCTTGACTTTAAAATAATTCACAGGTCCAAGAGCAAAACGATTCTATTGTTGCAAAAGCAAAAAAAGAATACTATATGTAATACATTTATTATTATGTTCTTGTGTGAGCAAGAGAAAGGTCTAGAAGGGTATACACCAAATTATTCACATTGGAAATGGCAGGGGGAAAGGATGCAGATTGAAGAGGTATGGAAAACTTGGTAACTTCTCCCTTTCTCTTTCTCTACTATTTATTTATATCACTCCACTAGTTGCACAAAGTATATGACATTTTATAACTTCTACTAGGAGTTTAATAAAGAAAATTATAGTGGAAAAAGAATAAGGTGACAGATGTGGTCCAGGTGACAGCAAGAATATGCGGCAGAAACTGCAGGGCATGCTGTGGAAGTAAGTTAGAATCAACTCAGCAATGAAAGGTGAAGGGAAAATGATGTGTCTAAGCAGACTAAAGTTTCAGGGCAAGGTGGCCAGGAAAGACTTGTGAATAAAAATGGAGAACGGAAAAGAGAGTAACAAAGTTGAGGCACAGAGTATAAATAATAATTCTGACCCAATGACCCAGCAATCGCACTACTGGGTATTTACCCCAAAGATACAGATGTAGTGAAACGACAGGACACCTGCACCCCAATGTTCACAGCAGCAATGTCCCCAGTAGCCAAACTGTGGGAGGAGCCACGATGTCCTTCGATAGATGAATGGATAGATGAATGGATAGAGGTGGGCTGTATAGACAACGGAATATTACTCAGCCATCAGAAAAGACGAATACCCACCATTTACTTCAACATGGATGGAACTGGAAGGTATTATGCTGAGTGAAACACGTCAATCGAAGAAAGACAATCGTCATATGATTTCACTCATATGCAGAATATAAGAAATAGTGAAGGGGACCAAAAGGGAAAGGAGGGAAACTGAGTGGGGGAAAATTAGGGAGGAAGACAAACCATGAGAGACTCCTAACTCTGGGAAACAAAGAGTTACAGAAGTGAACGTGGGTGGGGGGTGGGGTAACTGGGTGACGGGCACTGAGGAGGGCACTTGGGATGAGCACCGGGTGTTATACTCTATGTTGGCAAATTGAATTTAAATAAAATTTTTTAAAAATAATAATTTTGAGATGCTGGTCAACCGCACAGCCCTGAGGCAAACAGCTGGACATGTGGGCCTGTGATTTAGGAGGATAGGCAGGGATCAACAATCGGACTTGAGTTAATGCCAACCTAAAAGGCAACAATGGATAACAGAGAGACTCCTGGAATGGGGGTCAGGAGCCCTGGATTCTGGTCTTAGCCCTGTGACCCTGAGCAAAGCCCTTGGCCTCTCTGAGCCACCATCCAATAAGTCGTACTCACTTCCTCTTTTAGAAGTAGACTCCTCTTTGATCATTTCTGACTGGCAGGTGGCTTTGACGGGGCCTTTAGAGTGACAGGGAAGCCTAGTGAATTCCCAGCCTACTGCCTGTCAGGAACAAGAAACTCTTTCACCGAATATGAAAGGCGGCCAAATGCAATTCCCAGGGGAGGAGTGCGGGCTCAGGCCTCGAAATGTGTGAGCGGCACCTTCAAATGACAGGCAACTGGTCCCCATCTATTTGTGGAGGCCACAAGGATTTTTCTCCAAATCTGACCTTATACTTTTAAGATGGGCGGGGCTGCCTGGGGATTGTGGTTCTAGGCACATAACCACTGGCTTATGCAACTTCCCCAAACCGGTTCTGTGGTGGATGCATTAGGAGAGCGTACAGCTGTGATGTTCCAGCTCACACCAAGTCGCTGCAGAAAGGGCCCCTGGAGAGAGATCGGAGGAGGGAGGGACCATCTCCAAGACCACAGACACCCCCCCTGTTTGTCTTGCCTTGGAGCCCAGACATCAGAGACTAGGTCTGTACGGTAGCGCAAAGAGGGGCCTCATCATTTGTTCTGTAGCTCAAGAACTCAGATGGTGAATGAGTGCCAGATGGAATGGTGGGAAGGGGAAGGGCAAGATGAAGAAAATGACATCCACCCCAAAGGACTAAAGTGAGGAGTGAGCCCAAATTCTCAATAAATGCAGGTTTCTTTACAGACTAGGACACAGGTCTCAGGTCAGTATTTCTCACTTGGATGCAGGCCCACTCTCCTCTATCCCTGAAAAGTAGCTTGACACTGCATTTCTTTTTAGTGTGTATGTGTGTGTGTGTGTGTGTGTGTGTGTGTATACAAACTACCTTCCTACCCAAACACTTTTCAAAGAATATGGCGAGCTGAGACGACGGACCAGTTCACTCTTTTTTTCTGGCTCTTTCTAGACACAATTTAGCAGAGAGTGGTAATAACTGAATCTCTTGCTCAGTCTTCTATCTGCCTAGAAACCTGCAAACCCACAGCTCTGTTTTCATTTGACAGACAAGTGGTTATGAAAGAAGTGGCCATTTTTTTTACTCTTGGACCTCAAACTTCTCTAAGTTATACTGACAGGGAAAAGTGCAGATGCTCTGAGAACAAGGACTTTGAGAGGTCAGGTGGCTGTTGAATGAAATGATCCCTTGAAATAAATACAAGTGAGCCAGGATGCCTGGGTGGCTCAATGGTTGAGCGTCTGCCTTCAGCTCAGGGTGTGATCCTTGGGTCCTGGGATCGAGTCCTGCATCGGGCTCCCTGCATGGAGCCTACTTCTCTCTCTGCCTAGGTCTCTGCCTCTCTCTGTGTCTCTCATGAATAAATAAATAAAATCTTTAATAAATAAATGCAGCTGGGCCTCCATTTAAAAATTATCAGAACTCAAAAATGAGATCAGCAAGCTGTTAATTCTATAACAAAAGGTCTCTTCACACAATAGATACCTCCCAGAATATATTTAAGACTATCTTCAGTTTGCAAGTATCACACTGAAATCACAGGACTGGATTCCCTCCTCATGCCTGAAGGCCTGCAGACTCCATCCCTACCTGCAAAGCCTTGACATCCCTTCTCTGCTTCATATTCCTACGCACTGCTTCACATCCTATGATTGTAACACCAGCAGAACAATCTTTTGAAATAATCCCCAAGAAGCCCTTTCTTTTATGGCCTTTCTCTGCTCAGAAATGTTTCAAAAAGTGCTATGAGGACTGACGTTTAGAGTTGCAGGTGTTTGATGCATACCCAAGCAAGATGTGCTTTGTGACATGTATTCAATTGTGTCTAAAAACCCAGCAAACAAGTTACAACCTTTGCAAGCCCCTCCCAGTGGGCTCAGAGGGAGCAAATGTCCATCCCTGTGTTACCACTTTTGTCCCTGTTCTCAAATCTTTTCACTTTCATTCACTGCTCCATTCATCCATAGTTAGACTGAGCCAGGCCTGGGTGATGCAGTGGGGAAGGACACAGACATGGTCCCTATCGCCACGAAGCAGACAGTTCAGGAGCTTTCTGAGAACCCGGTTTCCTTGACACCTGTTCTCTCCAAGCCACTGACCCCAAGGAAAGCACATCGAGTAAAGGAGCAGTGAGCCTTTTCATTCACAGATTCATTTACCCATTCATTCTGTCATTTAATGTTTATAAATGCCTCCTGTTCACAGCACTAGGCATACAACATGAACAAAATACATTCCCTGCCATTGTACTGTAGTGGTTGGCAAAACAAAGACTAAGTAAGCTAACTAAATTAGTAGGGTAATGGCAACAGTGATGAGTGGAATTCAGATAGAGGGCAAGGGGATAGCAGAGGCTTAGAAGAGCCTGAAACTGCTTCTGATGAGGTTTCTAAAGAAGGCATGTCTAAGAAGCTTTCAGCTGGACAGAACTCTGGATGATCTGAGGGGGCAAGCCAAATAAAGAACGGCTCTTAGGAAAGATTGCTCCCCACTCCCAGGGAGCAGCTAGCAGCAAGCAGTAAGCACTGCAGCTCTGAGCTGGAGACAGGCACATCCAAGGGCACACGGGAAAAGAGGATGGCTGATGCAAATCACTGAGGAGCAGTGGCAGGGCTGGGAGTCCAGAGAGAAGGACAGTCGGGGCCAGGCCACGTGGACTCTTGAGAGGCATCGTCCATTTCATTCCAAGTGCAACAGATGTTTGAGCAGGGGAGCAGCTTGATCTGATTTACATTTTTAAAGGATCCCCCAGGCCGTGTACAAAGAGGATGACCTATGTGTAGGCAAAGTGGAAGCACAAATATTAATTAGGGGGTTGCAATAAGACAAGGGAGGCTTGAGCTAGGGCGGGGGAGAGTGATGAGAAAGAGTGACAAGTGGTTGGATTGAGATTTGACTCTAAAGGCAGAACCAACAAAGGTGCACAGCTAGTCTGTGGCTGAGCTGAGCCTTAACTCCAATATCCACTGAAAACAAACCCTAACCACAGCTTAACTTGATTGAGCCTTCTTAGTAATAAAGCCCAAGCAACTTTAACCTCTACATCTAGGCACTGATAGATTGCACCAAACAGAAAGGCTTCCTATTGCAAACACTTCAAAAATATGTCCTTATAAAACCCTGGCATAGGTAGTTTCCAAATCTGCTCATGTTACAGATGTATACGTCTGGATTCCTGTTCTAGCAAACGTCACCCAGTGTGGGTAAGTCCATCATTCCAAACCGTAATTCTTCACTATGGATAGCTGTTCATTTCAACACATGAAGGTCTAAGTCACTGGGAAGACTTTGTAGTGACATTCAAATAGCTTGATTATCTTTTAAAATTTCCCTGAACTGGGGGGTGGGCACTGAGGTGGGCACCTGATGGGATGAGCACTGGGTGTTATTCTGTATGTTGGCAAATTGAACACCAATAAAAAATAAATTTATTATTTAAAAATAAAATAAAATAAAATAAAATAAAATAAAATAAAATAAAATAAAATAAAATAAATAAAATAAAATAAAATTTCCCTGATCTCTGTATTTTTCCTAAAATCAGGGGCCAAATATTTTCTGTTCAATCCATTAAGTGGATTCTTAATGTCAAGTCATTGACTCTGGAGTACATGTTTTCTTCTTTCTAACTTTAAACAACTAAAGATTGTTTCAGTGTCACACAATCACACTGGTGGTGACACAGATCTGATTAACTTCTTGTCAGACAAGGAGAACTGGGAGCTCACTCCACCAGCTAGTTACTACGGAACTTTAGATAAGCTAACCTCGTGACTCTGTTTCTTCATCTGTAAAGTGGAGCTATAAATAATTATAATCTGGATGTAAGGGTGGATTGAGATGTCATATATAAAATTACGACTAAAAATCAGCCAGTATGAGCTCTGACATGGCCTTATGTCTTATATTATTTATTTGGGTTTCCCTTTTCTGTTCACTGAGAACTTCCCAAATTTGAAGATTTGAATTTTTAAATGCCTTTGTCCTTAACTTCTCCCTGGACTGGTGTACTAGGGCTACCATAACAAAGTACCATAGACTGAGTATCTTAAACAGCAGATATTTGTTTTCTCATAGTCGGGGAAACTGGAAGTTCTAGATCAAGGTGTTGGCAGGGTTGGTTTCCCCTGGGGCCTCTCTCCTTTTTTTTTTTTTTTTTTTTTTTTACATTTTATTTATTTATTCATGAGAGACACAGAGAGAGGGAGAGAGAGGCAGACACAGGCAGAGGGAGAAGCAGGCTCCATGCAGGGAGCCCGACGTGGGACTCAATCCCGGGACTTCAGGATCACGCCCTGGGCTGAAGGCGGGCGCCAAACGGCCAAGCCACCCAGGGATCCTTGGGGCCTCTCTCCTTGACTTGCAGATGGCCTACTCCTCCCTGTGTCCGCAGATGGGCTTGTTCCGTGACTCCATCCTAATCTCTTCTTATAGAGCCAATCATAATGGATTAGGGCCCATTCCAATTACCTCATTTACCTCAATCAGGTCTGTAAAGGCCCTATTGCCAAATCCAGCCACATTCAGAAGTATTAGGGGTTAGAACCTCAGCACGTGAACTCTGAGGGGACAAATTCAGCCAATAAGAGACCCTCAAGCTCCCCCACCTCAAAAAAAAAAGGGGGATGTGGGGGTAAGAAAAACATCGAACTAGAGCAAGGAAAACAAGTTCTATGCTTCTTTTTTTCCTTAATTATTTTGCTGTGTGACCTTTGGCAAATTATTTTCCCTCTTTGGCCCACGTTTTCTTAATCATTAAAATTGAGGGGGTTGAATAATGGATCCCTTATTTCTCTTCCTGCCCTCAACTGAGCAAAGTGAAGTATTTCCCAGAATTTCTCACATCAGAAAGGGTCTGAGATGGACCACGCCATGAAGGAACTGAAATAAAAACAAAATGAAACATACCTTCTTTGTGGAATCAACCCAGGATGAAGTCTCTAGAAGCAGAAGATTACATCCAATTGCTCTAAGACCTTCTAAGTTGTTTATGCCCTCTCTCTCTGTAAGGCCATAATTTAAACCAATTTAGTTGGATAAACCAGAAACCCCAAGCTGAATTTATCAATATCCCCAAACAAAGTAATCTCATCAAGATTTGGGACACAAATTGGCTTTGAGGGAAAGAGTGTATGATTTCAAATAAAGGTCTCCTTGAAAGAATTAAGGGGAAAAAGTTTTAAAAACAAACATACATACACAGAGAGAACGTAAAATTAAAACCAGCTTCCAAGCTCATAGGTTAAGCCATTAAGGAGATGGGAGAAAGAGCTGGAAGAAGGGAAAAGAAATGTTGGGAAATATCAGGAAGGGAGACAGAACATAAAGACTCCTAACTCAGGGAAACGAACTAGGGGTGGTGGAAGGGGAGGAGGGCGGGTGTTGGAGGGGAATGGGTGACGGGCACTGAGGTGGACACTTGACGGGATGAGCACTGGGTGTTTTTCTGTATGTTGGTAAATTGAACACCAATAAAAGTTAATTAAAAAAAAAAAAAAAGAGCTGGGCATGTTTCCTCTCCAGCTGTGTAGCTCAGGTCCCAGGACACTGTGTACCTCTGCAAATGTCAACAGCCTCAGCTAGTCAGACAGGCAAGCAAGAGTGGACCTGAGAAAACCAACATGCTCACTCAAGAGCAAAAGAAGAGAGAGGAAAAGCAAAGGTCTCCACGGAAAATGGCACAAGTGCCAAAGCGATGATAAGAATATAGGATGAAGATGAAAAACAGTGGGTTTCAAATCTATAGTCTGGCAATCTTGAGCTGAGCAACTTGGGGCAAGTTAGCCTCTCACCCTGTGATAGCTTTTAATATAACTTCACTTAGAGAACAGCAACTGAAAACAAATACATCATTTCGTTTTTGTCATTAATACCAAGACCTCAGAAACAAACAAAAACTCAAACAAAATGGGATTCATTTAACCAGATCCCCAAGCACTGAAATATGTGGGTTTTTCAAATTGCGTTAGGGAAGGATATTTGAAACATGGAAAGATGTCATAATATATTGTGGAACAGAGAGTAGGACATAAAACAACACGAACGCTATGTGGTACCATTTTAATAAATGGCAT
The DNA here is from genome assembly GCF_018345385.1 of Vulpes lagopus. Taxonomy (NCBI): domain Eukaryota; kingdom Metazoa; phylum Chordata; class Mammalia; order Carnivora; family Canidae; genus Vulpes; species Vulpes lagopus. The sequence continues at coordinate 91,148,882 of NC_054831.1, forward strand.
ATACCATCTTAAGAAAAAGTTCTAAATGGGTATATTCATAAAATTTCAAATGGCTGTCTCTGGTTAATTTCAGCATAGCTTATTTGTATTGTCCTCATTTTATTTTGGTAAATTTTTCTACAACCCTCATGCTGTTTTTTGTATTTGGGAGGAAAAATTCCTACTTAATTTTAAATTCTCAGTGCCCTACAATAAACCAGATAGAAGAAGCCCTAATTCATTCAGCCCCACTTGCATCTCTGTTTCCTTGCCTGTCTAGACTAAAGCACTCTGTAAGGGAATTCTATCTCTATCAATCTCACAGAGCTACAGTTAAACAAAACCTCAGCAGAATCTTGCTTTGGATTTATTGAGAAGCCAGGGAGGGTCCTGTGGGGTATGCAATGAGAAGGACGCATCAAATCCATGTTAAGAAGAAACCCTGGGGGTGCCTGAGTGGCTCAGTTGGTTAAGTGTCTGCCTTCTGCTCAGGTCACAATCCCAGCGCTGGGGTCTTTGCTCAGTAGAGAGCCTGCTTCTCCCTCTTTGCCTCCTGCTCCCCCTGCTTGTTCTCTCCCTCTCTCTGTCAATAAATAAAAAACCTTGAAAATAAAAAAAAGGAAGAAGCAGAAGATAAAGCCCTCATTGGTATTTCTATTTATTGATGCAAAATAGCCTCCGTGGCTAAGAGTGGTGGCTTCCTCCCTAGCAAGTTGGACCTGCAAGTACAATTGTGTGGAGCTGCTCTGGCCCTGCTGGGAAGTGAGGCTGCCTGTAATGGGAAGGCTGGAGAGCCTCCGGGACCACAGTCACAGCTCATGCAGAGGAGAGCACCAAATGGCTGTTTTCTGCACCTCTCATAACCCCAACTACTCATGCTTCATAGGAAACAGGCGCAGGGAAGGCCTTAACCCTGGACCTGAGCTAAGTGAACTCCAATCTGAAAGAGTGTCTCATGACCCTGGAAGTGGAAGAAGATAAAAGAAGACAGAATTTAAGGTAGCTCCCATAGCAGTTAAGCAAGTGAGGGGAGTCGGTCCGAATTTTGGTCCCACCTCAGAAGGCTTGTGTGATCCTAGGCAAGTATTTTGATCTAGGTTCTCTCCACAATAAAACGGCAGGACCGAGTCGGGAATCCATCTACCTACTAAACAGTTTTGAGGATTACATGAGATAACGAATAAAAAGCACTTATCACAAGATATGATAAATATCTGTTATTGTTATTAGTTGTAGTAGTAGCTACTAATAGTATTAGTATTACTAATTACTAATTACTACTAATTAGTAATTACTATTACTAGTTACTACTACTAATAAGTAGTAGTTTCATTATAAACTAATCTCCCTGCTGTGTTCCAGACAAGATGCTCCAGGGACAAGCATTGCTCGATCCAGAGCCAATGGTCAATACTTGCCATACAATCAAAAAAGAGCCAAATGCTGTTATTATACTTGATTATGTTATACATGACATTTTCTAATAATACTTTATTTCAAGTGCTTTCTGATCTGAGGTTTTAGGTTCCATGAATATATTTTAGTTCTTCATTTTGCCTGCCCTTATAAATGTTCTCTTCAAAGGACCTAGTGACTATTATTACCCAAAGATTATTGAGACCATAAACCATATGGTTTACAGCCAGGGATGAAACTTGGCAAAGTGTGCTTGAAGTTTAACTGCCCTCACCCATCAAAGCAAAAAAATGAACTTCAGAATAAATGCTAATAACAGGAAGAGCTCCAAATATATGCCCAGAGAAAGCTGACAGATGCAGTGGAGTGAGAGACTAGAAATATTTGAGTAAACACACACACAAGCATAAAAACATTCCATCTAAATGACCAACCCTAATAGGGAAGCAAGAAAGACCTATGGGTTGCTCCTTCACCAAGCTTTCTAAAAAGTAGGGTTTTCTGTACAAATGCAGACTGTCCTATCTAGCTGCTGCTATTAACTCCAATGGCTTGTGGTTTCTATGCAAAGGCAGAAAGGCCTCAATTCACATCTATGTTGGATCCTGGTTCAAAAAGTCATGGTGACAATTTTCTCTATTTGAAAGGAAGCATAAAGATCTCTTTCCTGTAAATCATTTGCTGGAAGAGAAACAACGGGTCTGTTTGCAAGCAAGAAGTACCCAGGCAAGCCCTGAGAAAGGCTGAGAATGGGGTCAGATGCAGGATTTGGAAAAGGGGGTGGAGGGGAGGTCTAAGACGAGAGAAGTGCAAGTGAGGGCCAGGCTCCCTTTGCCCCAGTCAGGTCCTAGAGTACAGCTGACCCTGCTTGTTCTGCTAATGTGCTGTCCTTTTTCTCTTGGCTCAGGGATCCTGTGCTGGCTTCTAGAGCCAGGCCTTCTTTCTTAAAAGTTAATATTCAAGACAGCTAGGGCACCTGGGTGGCTCAGTGGTTGAGCATCTGCCTTCAGCTCAAGGTATGATCCTGGGGTCCTGGGAGTGAGTCTCACATCAAGCTCCCTGTGGGAAACCTGCTTCTCCCCTGCCTGTGTCTCTGACACCCTCTCTCTCTCTCTCTGCGTCTCTCATGAATAGATAAAATCTTTTTTTAAAAAAAAGGAAATTTAATATTCAAGACAGCTGTCAGTGAAAGGACAATGTACAAGCACAAATGCACGCACATGTTCTGATCGTCTTCTGCCTTGAAACTATTCCTGCAAAGTAAGTGTTTCACCCATTCATTCAACAAATATTTACAGAAGGCTTAATATATGCCAGCCAAAGACAAAGTACTGGAGATTCAGTGGTAACAAAATCCAAACCATACCTACCTCATGGGGTATCCATGGCATTATCTGGCCTCGGGGGAAGGGTTATTTCCATGGGATGGAAGCTGCCACACCTAAAATATTGGCATGAGCACCTGAAAAGAGTTTGGTGGAGCATATACAGACTAGGGGCTGTTTTCTGCTGGGTGCCTGTTTACCTGACCAGTATAGACTTGGGGCCATTTGTTCCCTTTGTGCCCTTATCGTTGATAGCCTTGTCCAAAAGAGGGGCTATATGTGCCAAGCAAAGAAATCATGGTCTTATTTTAATAAACTCATTTGAATTAATACCAACGTGCTGCTGAGGAAAGGACATTATTACATTTCTCTCCTGTACGGAGTCTATTAGCCAAGTCTACCCGCTGAATGAGAAAAAAAGGCTGGGATTTCAAGTGTAAAAGGCAGCCAAAGACCCTTAGACCCAACACAGATGTGGGCTGGTTCCACTGAGTTTAAGCCAACAAGGAACCGCTCTGCTCCGACTTTCTTCACATGGAGTTCTCTTCCTTTGATGCCCTCATTTGACTGATGCAGAATGGAGAAGGAAAATAAGGGTTTGCCCAAAGTCACCCATAATTTAGAGGCAAGGGCAGGCCTGAACCACAGCATGCTGACACTCCGTGCAGGTCTGTCTTCCCCTGTGTCAAAGAACAAGAGGACTCCTTTGCTCTAGGAACCAGCAGAACTCCTCTCTTAAAAAGTCGAATCTCACTTTAACCTGCATATCTCATTGTTCGTGCTTCCCAGGAAAAAGAGAGAGAGAGAGAGAGAGAGAGAGAGAGAGACTCATTAAGCCAGGAGAAATGTGTCCTTGAAATCCAGATGTCCCCAGTAGGCTCCTCCTCAACCATTTCTAAAGCGGAGCTCCCCCATCTGGCTTAGAGTGCTGGGTGTGTCCTGTGCTTCTGGGGCCCAACGGGAACAGAGAGCTTGGCTCCTTCTAGGTCTGGGAAGCGGACAGGGACAGCGAGCGTGAAGGGGCCTTGGGCCCAGATCTGTACTTACACAGGGCAGGAAAACAGCATCTGTGTTTCCACACTGCACTCATACATGCATCTGGGCAAAAGCCAGAAGCTAAGTCAGACAGCTGGCAAAGCAATGCATGAACCACTGTGAGGAGGGGAGGCACTCAGTTGTTGCTGCAGTGATGACGTGATCATTTTGGCCAGATCATCCCCACGCCATCCACCCTGAGAAGCCCGCATTTGTGCGCTAACAGGTGTGGGCGGCTGGAGGTGATGGGGGTGGGGAAAACCACCGGTGGGTATGGAAGGACAGGCTGCCTTCCTGCCTTCAAAACTAACTCTCCTCTGGAGGATTCAGTCCCAGGATCTTGCTTTCTCAACTGTGTACCTTTAAGTCAAGTTAGTAAAACTCTTGCAGCCTCTATCCAGAGCACCAAAATGGTAGTTAATCGTTGCAGCTCCAGGAGATGCTACAAGTCAAGTGAGGCAATCCATGTAGTTTGTGCTAAGCCACTCAATACGTGGTAGCTATTAACAGCTCCACTATGCTTCGTTCCATCTTTCTAACCACTGAGATCCCTACAATCTAATTAACAGAAGAGAGTTCCTCAAGAGAAGTTGGATTTTTTTCAAAGATTTCATTTATTTATTTGAGAGAGAGAAAGAGAGAGAGCGCACACATGAGCAGGAAAAGGAGCAGAGGGAGAAGGACAAGCAGACTCCATGCTGAGAATGGAACCAGAAGTAGGGCTCGATCTCACTGAGGCCCTGAGATCATGACCTGAGCCAGAAATCAAGGGTCAGACACTGAACGGATGAAGCCAGTTGGAGCCCCAGAGAATGTTTTGTTTTGTTTTGTTTTAAGATTTTATTTATTTATTCATTAAAGACAGAGAGAGAGAGGCAGAGACATAGGCAGAGGGAGAAACAGGCTCTGTTCAGGGAGCCTGAGGCAGGACTCAATCTCGGGACCCTGTCATCACGACCTGAGCCAAAGACAGACCCTCAACCACTGAGCCATCCAGGTGCCCCAAGAGAAGTTGTTTTTATAAGTAGACTCCACATGGTGACTAGGACCAAAGAGGCCAAACTGAGGAGCCCATCCTATCCCACCACACAGTTTTTTTGGTCTATCTCATATATTGAAATACACACGTATACTCAGTTTGATGAAAGAAATTTCACAGCAAAAGAGTGTGCAAATAGAAAATAGCCGATTTCTCTGGGTTGTCCAGGGTCTTTCACATTTGTTTCCGAAGGGCCCATAGAAAATGGAAGCAAAGGTAAAATGGAACACTGATTTGAGAAGGGAGTAACTGGGGAGCCGGTCAGGCTTCCTATTAACATTCATCACAGGAGGTGATGACATATTCAAATTTCCAGTTCCCTTATGATTAGGAGCACTGATTTAATCAAAAAGACACAGATTTATATCCTAGGGAGACATTCCTACTGGCGTAAACAATTTGTGACTTTTCAAATGTAATAAGCAAAAGCAAATAGTTCTATAAAATATGTCAACAGGTAAAGAACAGAGGGCCCATTAGGATATGAAGGGTTTTTTTGTTCTTTTTCAAATTCAATGCTATTTTTTTTTCCTGAGGAGAAAGGGCAGAGAAAAAGCTACTAAACAGGGAGTCATGAAGAAATTGCTAGAAAGGGTAATCCTAACCTGGGTCACTTTAGCCTTCAAGCTAATAAGGATTGAAAAAATGACCCAGTGTAAGAAAAATGCCCTTTATTTAAGTTAAAAGAAAATCTCTACATCAAAGTCCAAAGTCCTATTAGATTGTGAGAAATGAATGAGAAGCCTACTTTTGAAGAACACTGCAATATAACTGAAGCAAGAAAAAAAAAATAAGAAGAGCTCTTATATAACATTGCATTAATTTTTGTTTTTGAGAACTTGTGTTCAAAAAATAGCTTCCTAAGTAGCTTTTTCCTACCCCAGACCCTTATCATGTCTTCCTCCTCATTAATTTCCACATTCCAGAGTGGTTGGTATTTTATAAATAAATTAGTGTTGCAGCACCTGGGGGTGCTCAGTGGTTGAGCATCTGCCTTTGGCTCAGAGTGTGATTCGGGGGTCCTAGGATCGAGCCCCACATCTGGGTCCTTTGCTCAGTAGAGAGCCTGCTTCTCCTTCTGCCTATGTCTCTGTCTCCCTCTCTCTCTCTCTCATGAATAAATACATAAAATCTTACCAAAAAAAAAAAATGAGTGTTTACCATTTTGAAGAGATCAGGGCTCACACACCACTACAGGGTCACTATCTTCATGGAGGCCTTTCAACAGCCCTCCCACAATGAGATAAGCAGGGAGATTTTCATCTATAAGCTGACAGTTCTACCCCATAAATTGGAATTCTCTGAGGAAATCTATTCCTCTAGAATTCCCCCAAATGTCCAGCCAGCTCCATCATAGCTACTAACAGGCAGAGCTGTCTAGACACCTGAGGCACTTTGCTTATGCTTCAGAAAGAAGAGTAACAAGCCAGGGGTGCCAGGGTGGGTTAAGCCCATGACTCTTCATTTGGCTCAGCTCATGATCTCAGCGTCATGAGATTGAGCCTTGTGTGGGGCTCCATGGGCAGCTCAAATCTGCTTGGGATTCTCTCTCTCCCTCTGCACACGCCCCCCCCAAAATAAATAAATAAATAAATCTAGAAAGAAAGAAAGAAAGAAAGAAAGAAAGAAAGAAAGCAAGCAAAGGGGGATCCCTGGGTGGCTCAGCGGTTTAGCACCTGCCTTCGGCCCAGGGCATGATCCTAGAGCCCCAAGATCGAGTCCCACCGGGCTTCCTGCATGGAGCCTGCTTCTCCCTCCTCCTGTGTCTCTGCCTCTCTTTCTCTCTCTCTGTGGGTGTCTCTCATGAATAAATAAATAAAATCCTTAAAAAAATAAAAAATAAATCTAATTTAAAAAAAAGAAAGAAAGAAAGAAAGGAATAACCTGGCTGAGGATCACCACATAGCTGCTCAAAATACAAGTAAAAAATGAACACCCTGGGCAGTGCCTGGGCTGAGATTTCCATGATCAGATATCTAAGATGCTTCCCATTCCTAACTTTTACTCTGGAATTTCCCTACCAAGATGCCTTACACGGATAGAAGTGACTGTGGACAACTCCATCTCTTTTGGTCTCCTAAACACTAGTCCTCCAACCCCTAATGCTAGCTCCTGGACTAAAGTGACACCTCTGGAAGCGAGAAGACACAGAGGCTGGGGTAGGATTGCACTCACGCCCTCTCCTGCTTCTTGGCCACCTCTAGGCCCCCTGCCCAGCCACTGCACTTCATAAGGCCCCATCCCTTCCCCTCGGGAATAAAAACTTCCCATGGCACCCACAACGCTCACACCCTTCAAATGGGACCACGGCACCCTGATGATGCGCCCTGGAAAAGAACTCCCCAGGTTGGGTTCCTGCCTGAGGATGTGTATTCTGGGAATTCCCAAACATCACACATGTACAGCCCAACCTCCAATGCAGCCGAGATGCACCATCTGCAAGATAATATTTACGGAAATCCAATTACCGTTTGCATAAAGCCAATTTTTTTGTGATGTATCTCCCAGAGGGAATTCTGGAACTCTTTATCCACACCTTCCAAATCTCTGCTGCATGCGCCTCTGGGAGGCAGCAGCTGTACCAGGACAGCTGAAGCTGGGAAGCCAGAGAAGTCTGGGTTTATTTCCAGCTTTGCCCCAAAATTCTCGCTGGGTAATGCTGGATAACTAACCTCACCTATCTGTGCTTCGGTTTCCTTACAATGGTTTTTTGCAAAGACTCTGACAAGAGAATACACATAAAGCACTGCAACCTAACTGTTAGCTCCCCACCACTCAGCTTCAGGTGGTAGCATGCCAGAGGACCACAAGGACTGTAACTCCCCTAACTTTCTGCCTGCAGAACTGATATGCTAGCTGCCATCCCCCAAAATGCTATTTATATCTATTTAATAAAAAAAGTACGAGACACCATGTTAAGGGATCTGTTGACAGTGGCGGGAAAAACAGGCTTCCCAGATCCTACCAGAACTGCTTGGAGAGTGCAGTCTTTCCTCTACACCGTCTGCCTTACTAACACCACCTTAGAGTGATGGCAGAAGCAGAAACACCAAAAAAAGAGTGTGGTGGCGAGGGACATCCATTTTAATTTCAATCAGGTGTGTAGGTTTGGGTCCTGCCTCCAACACTTACTCAACCTCTGATCCTGGGCAAATGCATTTGATTTTCTATGGATTTCGGGTGGGAGGGCTTGGGTTATTTTTTTTTTCTGGATCTATAAACTGGGGATAACTATAGTACCTTTCAGAGAGCATTGAATCAAGGGTCAAAACGAGACAATACGTGTAACGCACATAGCACAATACCTGATACAAAATAAACACTCAGTAGGTGTGAGCTATTCTTATTTGGAACAATTTTTTATTCATGTATTGATTTAACCGACAATCATGAGACATCTGCATTCTAGAAGCTATGCTAGACGGTGGAGACAGAGGTGAACGGCTGCACAGGGTCCCTGCTCTGATCTGCTGAACCACCCTGAACTGCCAGCCCGACGTTTAGAAGCAAGGGCAGGTATGGAGGTGGACCAGACCGGCCATGCACCTGAGAAAGAACAATAAGATGTGAGGCCCGAGACACTCACAGAGAAAGCCCTGGCCAATTCTACCCATGACAGAGAAATCCCTCTCTCCAAGAAACCAATAAACATAGGTTAGTAAGAAGGCTTTGATCTCAGGAGGGAGGCAAAACGAGGTGGCAAGAAAAACAAAAACAAAGAAAGCCTCACTGGGGTCCCCAAATTGTGGCAGAGGGTGGTGTCTGGGGAGGCAAAAGGTATCCAGCAAGAAAGACTGCCCCCATCGATCCTCAGATTCTAGTGACATTTTAGCTACTGGGTGGGGCAGCCTTCACAGAAAGGAATACAGAGAGGCTAGAAAACTTAATTCAAATTCCATAATCTTATCATTTAAAAGAATATGCTAGAATTAAGAGTAGGGCATATCTGTTCCATTTAAATCTTTAATGACATTTTCTATGTAGGTATATCTGTGTCCATATTTTAATGTTTTTAATTGTATCGAGGAAGAGTATTTGAACCCTTATAGTATGTAGGTAACTACAATCATCTATAGACATGCAAACATGCAAAACTAATTGAACCAAGAATAGAACTCTCGTTCACAGAAATACAAACACAAAGCCTGAGGAAAATCTACAAATGGAGTCCTTGCCCCCAAAGACCAATACCCACCCTCCTGCCATGCTCCTCTGCTCCCCGCTACCCCAGACCCCTTTCAACAAGGTGAATACAAGGAAGAAATTCACAACCACTGTCCATTCTTGTCACAGTTGCCGGAGACACACAGCCCCGGCTTCAAGGCAGAGGCGGCTATGCAGCACCACGCCCCATGCACAGAGAGAAAGGATGCAAGCAGCACGGAGCATGAAGGAGGCACCCCAGGGAAGAGCATCCAAACAGGAACAAAAGGGAACCCCTGGCAAACCTGGCTCTAGGATCAGGGCACAGCCACATTTATGGGGGCTTCGAAGGCAAGTGATCAATCAGGGCCAGATTTCTCTGGCTTTCCTGAAAGGTGGCCTAAGTGATACCTATAAGAATGGGCGTGGCCCTCAGTGCCATATCACAGCCTGAGTCCATAAGAAGAACCTTGCAGTGCTCAGACTAGAAAGAAAAAAAAACAAGCTTTTCTCTGCTTATCCCAAACAGGGGCACTGGCAAATGTATCCTCGAGGTAAGGCAAGTGGCATAAGTGCAGCATACTTCACTTGTAATAGCATGAGCGCGGGGTTCATCCCTCCCCCGTTAGAGAAACAGTATAAAAATTGAGCTTTTGTCTCAGTCTTTTTTTTTTTTTAACAATACCTTCCACAGCTCTCTGCAAAGACAGCTGGTGCTCCGAGACTACTGTGCATTGTAAAAGATCCACTATGTATCTTCAATAACGTGAAGTCGATGATATCACAAAGTGATAAAGGAGGATATGTTTACACCTGACACCTTTACCTGGCAAAAGGATCCCTACCCATCCCCACTACCCTTTCTCCCAGTATTCATTCCCTAAGACCAGGTGGACAGCAGGAAGGGGTGGGGTGCCCTTGTGTGGGGTGAAGGTCAGGTGCATGAAAACACAGCGTGCGTCAATAGAAATAAACCACTTGAGAATAAAGTGCAGTAGAGGCAAAAACAGCTTGGTCCTGCCTACAGGGGTAAGGTCCTGCATTGGTGATCTGGAGCACACAGGGCGTTCCACACATAGCGGAGCAAGTGCAAACACACGCACGCCCACAGCAAAACCTGGTGGATCCCTGGTAAATTAACTACAGGAGCAGGTACAGCTCTGCCCTAGGGCAGCTGCAGAGCCTCCCAGGGGCCAGCTGATCACTTCCTTTGTTCGCCTTGCAAAGATGGAGTAGCCACCCATTCCCCCCGCTACACACGCGCGCACACAGACACACACACTACACACACACACTACACACACACCCCCATTCACTACAGACAAAGCACAACCATACTGCTTCACGCCAAACTACCAAATGTCAAGGTTTATCGTCACTGCTGTTTTGCCCCCTACCACCGCCACCCCCTTCTGGGGGGCATGCCCATCCCAGCCTGCCGCGTGCCCTTCCACTCAGGGGCATGGTTTCTGCGCATCCCGGAGACACCCCGAGCGGGGGCGCGGTGTTTTGCAGCCGCGAGCTGCCGGGGTGAAGGTGCGGCTCCTGTCCGGGATCCCGGGCATTGGACACGGGCCGCCGGCGGGCGCTCGCTCTTGCACACAATGGCATTAGGACGTGTCCTGCACACAGCGTGCGCCTGCGACCCCGAACCAAGATCTGCTCTTACAACTCAGCCTTTTCTTGGGAGGAGATGGGGGGGGGGGGGATGACATGAAAGATGTAAAATGCACCGAGGGCAAAACAAAAAAAAAAGTTGCTCATTCCCGCCACAGCCACGTTAGTGGTCCGGTCCGCAACCTGACGTCCCGAAACATGCACGGGGGCGAATGCAGCGCGAGGGTCCGGGTGCAGCTGGGAGAGGGGCGCGGCCGGGCCACCGGGCCCCGGGGAAGCTGTCACCCCTGCACACGCCGCCTCGGCCAACGAGCCTGAAACAAAAAGCCGAGGCCGCCTGGGGCGGCGCACGGGGGCTCCCCCGGCGGCGCGGGGTCCGGGCAGGGCCCGGGGCTATTTGGAAACTACCGGCGGGGGCGGGGGGACACCTAACCCGGGGTTCCCGGCGCCGCTCTTGGGTTTCCTCTTTGTCTCGCTTCCCCCGAAGGCCGGGGTCCCGCGTGCGGGGCGCCCCACTCACCGTGATCCGCGGGATGTTCTTCTTGCCTTGGTAGGACATGGTGGCGGCGGCGGCGGCGGCGGCCTCCCTGGCTGCTGGGCGCCCGCTCCGGCTGCGGCTGCGGCTGCGGCTGCGGCGGCGGCGGCGGCTCCCGCTCGGCTGCGGCTCCCGCTCGGCTCCGGCGCCCGCGCCCGCGCCCGCGCCCGTCGGCAGCGCGCAGCGCCCGAGATCAGGTGGAGCGAGTGGTGCGCTGGCCGCGGCCGCCGCCCCCCGCGCCTCCGCCCCCCTCGCGGCTCCCGCGGCGGCTGCCGGAGACAATAGTAAATCTCCCCGGCCCCCCTTCACCCCGACCCCCCCGCCACACACACCCTCCTCCGCTCGCGTTCACGCCCGGGCTTTTTTTTTTTTTTTCTTTCCCTCTCTGGCCGTGCCAGCTGGGACCCCGTAAGACCAGAATGGCTGCTCCGCGACTCCTCCCTCTTCTCTCTTATCCCTATTGATTTTCCTCCTTGCATCTGCCTCACCCACTTTTTCTTTTTCTTCCTTTTTGTGTGTGTGTGTGCGTGTGTGTGACTTAGAGTGCGGCGGCGCCAGCCCGCTCACGGCCACCAGGGGGCGCGAGGGACTTTTCGGGGCGGGGATGCTGCAGTCCCGGGGGCCGCCCCCCCCCCGCCCCCCGCCCCCGCCCCCGCCCGGCCCCGCGGGCCGAGCCCCTGGCCTGTGTCGCACCCTCCCCACCCTCCTCCCGGGCCCGGGAGGGCTCCCGGCCGCCCGCCGGGGCCGCTGTGGTCCGCTCCGCGCGGGCCGCGGGCTGCAGGCGGCGACGGCGCCTTTGTTCGGGCCGAGGGCCGCGCGCCGCCTCCGCTGCGGTGTAGCGGGCCCGCACCTGTGCGCCCGCCGGCCCCTGCCCGCCCCGGCCCGCCCGGCCCCGGCGCTGCGCATCGCATCGCATCGCATCGGGGCGCGTGTAAAGCAACCACCAACCTCGCTGGGCGGCGGGGCGCTGCGCTGTCAGTTAGCAGCAACTGTTCTCCGTATTTTAAAAAACATTCTCAAAATAACACGCTGCAAGGAACTCTGCTGCCCGGCTCTCGGAACGGGTGGAAGCGCGGTAAGGCGGCTCCGTGGGTAGAGAGGAGAAAACACCTGTGGTTGAGAGGCCCCGTCCCGTTACTGGGGTGCAGCCATGTGGGGGTGCGGGGCGCGACTGCTGCTTCCCCCGGACAGAGAGCCGTGTGCACGGCTGAGCATCCCGAGTGTGCGGTAGGCAGAGCCGGTGGACCAGAGTCGGTACGTCCCTGGGAGCAAAAACACGGCCTTTGAGCGCTGGACTATATTGTCCTTCAGCTACTTGCTACAATTAAATGGCCCAGTATTTGGAGGGACCCTTATGGGTGGGAGCTAAGGGGTGATCCGGCAGCAGGAGCTCCCTCAACTCTCCTGGAAAATGAAGCCAGACGTATCATGTAAATAACAAAAATGGCTTGCTATGCAAAAACTGTAAAAACCCTTTCAGGAGAAGTCTCTACCATCCCCACTCAGTTGTCATTGCTAATGGCCCACTAAATATTCTGCAGAGGTCACTAAGCACAACTAGGTCTGTCTTAGGAATCTTAAACTCACATTTCTATAAGGCAGGCCACTCACTGACCACGCTTCTGGCCATCTTTTCATTAAATTGCAGGCCTTTTCTGCAGTGGAGGAGCTATATAAAGCATCCACCAGAATAGGAACAGAATCCTCCAGCTTGGGCTTTCCAAAATCCTAAAGTGAATCAGCCTGGTCACATAATCGAAGGGGAGACTAAACTCCCTGAAACACTCCCTCCTCTCAAGTGAGTTAATCCAAGCTGCTGGTCATTCATGGGTAACTGGACTGAATGCAGTCTTCACTGTAGAAAAGTCTACAGCCCTCTCCACTTTATTTCTGTGATACTCTGGCTAGAAGGATGAATGCCAGGCAAAGTCACCTCCCTGTAGTCTTTTGCAAAGCCTGAGCAAGGTTTAAGGCCAAAGTCACACCCAAAACATTTTGCTTTGTTCTTATACTGAGACCACTAGCCAAGAGTTGTGAAATTACAAAGCATTCTGGGGATTGGCATGCAAATGAGCAGGATTATATTTAGAACAGGGTAAAAAGAGAATTAACTACATATACTATGAAACCCTGAAGAGCTCTCTCAGTATCTTTCCCCAAGATGTATCCCAAACTTGCTGGAAGGGATCTTGCAAGTTCTTAAGAAAAGTAAAAATATGTAAGGGATATTTACAATCCTCAAGAAATACCACTGCCTCTTTTTCTTTTTTTAATATTATGGGTTTCTTTCCCTTTCTTGCATCCTATTTATGTCCCCTGTTCCTGTCATTATAACCCAGAACACTCTCTACTAAATAGACTTATACCATGTTTTTGATCACTTGATTGTGTGTGTGTGTGTGTGTGTGTGTGTGTGTGTCTTATTTCAAATTAGAAGACTTAGGGTTAATCTCTCTGAGGTCAGGTTGACATGTTATAGGACTTGTGATGTGTTTCTCCGGATCGGACTCCAGCGACAAGCCATGCAAAGGAATGCATAATAACCAGCTAATCAGTTCAAGCTGTTGCCACAATCAGAAATGTACAACAAACACTATTTTTTCTCTCTTTTGTCCCCCCAATCATCTTTTTTCTTTCTTAAATCAAAAGAAAGTGTCCAAGATGAGTTTGAAGGAAAAGGCCTTCCTTGGCTGGGCCTCTCTTTGAGTAAGAAAGACAGCCATCAACACAGGAAGCCTCTGTGTCTGGCCAAGAGAATGAGGAGTGAAACCAGCATGGATGTTTTCCACAGTAGAATGACTCTGAATGGTTTTCCTTGGATACACAGCAGTGCTTGGCTTTAGGTATCTCAGGAAACTATGAGAGAGGGAAAAGAAGACATAGAGAGACTTAATTTATCGTCCCAAAGAAACTTAATTTTGGCCACCAAACCTACCACGTTGGTAGACTTCCACTCCTCCATCAAAGCTACTTTATTCTAGTTGCTCAGGCCAAAGGCGTGGCATCAACCTTGACTCCTTCAGTCCATCCACTTTGCACTCCATAGCCAATCTTTCAGGAAATGCTATTGGTTCTGTCCCTTAACTACATTCAGACTGAGGACATTAATTCATATACTGAGACCCAAAAAGTGGAGGCTGCTCCAGTCGCTGGGACCTTGTCACACATCTAGTGTGTGACAGCACACACAGTCAGCCTCCACTTACCCGAAACCTAACAAACATTGACAAACATCACGATCCTCCAACTCAACTTAACTAGTAGCTTCCTTTACCCTGAAAAATAGGACCTGCTAGTATTATAAGGAAATCCCCAGCCAACCACGCTGTTTCCACGTTGCTTCTTCTAACTCTCCGTAAAACTTGCTCTTGCCCCAAATCCCCCAGAAAGTGTGCTCCACTACTCATGAGGCACTGTACTCCCCCAAACTGTGCATTGTTTTCCTTTGAATAAAGGACATCGAACTAGTTACAAGGTTTTACTCTGCGTGTCATTTCACAATGTGACTTTTTCTTTTTTAAAAAAGTAATAGGACTCTCTTAATCTGCAGGGCTTCTCCCTGTGGCTCGCGGCCACCACGTGTCACATGGACTGCTGCACAAACCTCTGCATGGGGTCTCTTCCATCATTCATTCATTCTTAACAGTACCCACACGAAATTTATCTCATGCTTGCTACGCACTACTTTTCCAGATGCTACTGTTATAGAGGTGAATAACAATGACAATGTCCCAGATCTCAGGAAGCTTACCTTATAGCCTTACTCAAAAATAAGGCACTTATTGGTGCCCTTCCTTTTTTTTTTTAAGATTTTATTTATTCATGAGAGACACAGAGAGAGAGGCAGAGACACAGGCAGAGGGAGAAGCAGGCTCCACACAGGAGCCCTATGTGGGATTCGATCCCAGAACTCCAGGATCACTTCCTGAGCCGAGGGCAGACGCTCAACGGCTGAACCACCCAGGTGCCCCAAGTTGGTGCCCTTCCACGCCTACTTTATCTTCATGGTACTCTTCACCATATGTATATATGATAGTAATTTGTCACTGAGTATTATCCTTCTCTCCATTATTGGAATATAAGCTTCTTGAGGGCAGGGAATCTGTTGGTTTTATTTACGGCTGTATCCTTAGTGTGTGAAACAGGACTCTGCCCATAGAAATTGCTCAATAATTATTAGGTGAGTAACTGTATGAGTTTTAAAATTGTGTCTGAAGAAAGAGTAAATAGATGGAATAAGAATGTTCCTGTAAAAAAAAAAAAAAGAATGTTCCTGTAACTAAGGGCATGTGATTAGAAGCTAGATTTAAGAATATCTATTTTGAGGGCACCTGGATGGCTCAGTCGGTTAAGCCTCTGCTCAGGTCATAATCCTGGAATCTAGGGATCAGGGCTCCCTACTCAGCAGGGAGTCTGTTTCTCCCTTTCCCTCTACCCTTCACCTTGCTAGTGCTCACTTGCAGTCTCTCTATCAAATAAATAAAATATTTTAAAAAAGAAAAAGAATATTTATTTTTGCTTCTCTAAGGCTTCTTAGAGTTTCCTGATTCTAGAATTCACAGCAGGTGAATTCAGGCTGGTGAGGATATTCCTTAGCTAATAGGATACGGTCACAAAATTCTAGGGCAACACATGGGCCAAAGAACAGCTCAGTAGAATAGATTTGTTACCTGAGCACTGATTAGAGAGCTGTAAACTTTGAAAGGAATTGTCATCAAAGTGTACGAGAACATCAAGAGCCTTGTCTTAATTTAAAGAATTAAAAAACAATTGATAATTGGGTTTCAAGAAAAAAGTAGGAATCAAGAATGGTGTGTTGTTTAAGGATCTGGATTTAGAAATAGGGGGAACCTTGGTCCATATTTATTTATTGACTTACTTTTATTTATTGAGTACGTAGTATAGGCACCTAGACAGTAGGAATAAAATAGGTGAATCAAATAGACAAAATGCATGCCCTCTTAAAGCTTATGTTTTAGGAAAGGGACAAGTCTAGGGTTAAAAATGAAAATATATGGTGTTTATAATGGTAGGAGGTGCACTGAGGACAAATAAACCAGGAGTTGGGAAGGTGAAAGTCACTCCAGTGTCTTGAGATTGGGCTGGAATTTTACATACAGAGTCACAGAAGGTCAGGTGAGATAATGGTAGCTGAGACCAAACGGTAACAGTACAAGCAGTGAGAAATGGTCACATATTAGATATGTTTCAAGGTTAAACCAACAGTATTTGCTGATGGACTCGACCAGGGTGTGAGAAAAAGAGGAACTGAGAATTACATTAAATCTGTTGGCCAGAGCAACTCAAAAGGTAATGGTGTGCCTCACGGCCACGGGGGAAAAATGTGGGAGGAATGGTATTGAGGGAAAGATCAGGAATACATCTGTGGACATTCCTATTAAATGCTGAAGTGAGGGATCCCTGGGTGGTGCAGTAGTTTAGTGCCTGCCTTCAGCCCAGGAGGTGATCCTGGAGACCCGAAATTGAGTCCCACGTTGGGCTCCCTCAATGGAGCCTGCTTCTCCCCCTGCCTGTGTCTCTGCTTCTCTCTCTCTCTCTCTCTCTCTCTCTCTCTGTCTGTCTCTCATGAATAAATAAAATCTTTTTTTAAAATTAAAATAATAATAAATGTTCAAGTGAAAGAGTGTCTGGGTGGCTCAGTCAGTTAAGCATCTGCCTTCAGCTCGGGTCAGGATCTCAGGGTCCTGGGATGGAGCCCCCGTGTAAGCATCTGGCTCCCTACTCAGCAGGGAATCTGCTTCTCCCTCTTCCTCTGCTCTTCCTCCCCACTCATGCTCTCACGCTCTCCCTCTCTCTCAAATAATGATCCTTTAAAAAAAATATGTTGAAGTGAAATGTTAAGCAGGCAGGCAGATATCTGAGATTAGAAATCGAAGGGATGACCTGGGCCAGAGACACAAAACTTGGGATTCGGCAGCCTCTAGGTATTATTTAACAATGCTGGAGGAGAGGAACAAGGAAGTGAGTGGAGATAGAGGGCAGAAAGGTCTGAGGTATGTAAGCGTCCTGCGGGGAAATGAGCACCCAGGAAAACGACTGGAGACAGTGGTCAGTGAGACAGAGGGTACACCATGGGAGCATGGTGTTCTGAAGGTCAAGAAACCACAATATTTCAGAGGAGAACATGTTCACTTTGTTAAATGCTGCTGAAAGTTCAAGGAAGATGAGAAGTGAGAATTAATTAGTGCATGAAGGGTGCCTCTGTGGCTGTTGGTGAAGCGTCTGCCTTCAGCTAAGGCCATGATCCTGGGGTCCTGGGATTGAGCCCCACCTAGGGCTCCCTGCTCAGCGGGGAGCCTGCTCCTCCCTCTGCTGCTCCCCCTGCCTGTGCGCTCGCTCTCTCTTTCTCTCCAATAAACAAATAAAATCTTTAAAATAATAATAATAGAGACACCTGGGTGGTTCAGTGGATGAGCGTCTGCCTTTGGCTCAGGGCGTGATCCCAGGGTCCCGGATGGAGTCCCACATCAGGCTCCTTGCATGGAGCCTGCTTCTCCCTCTGCCTGTGTCTCTGCCTCTCTCTGTGTGATTCTCATAAATAAATAAATAAAATCTTTTGAAAAATAAAAAATAAAACAATAATAATAATTAGTGCATGAAAACACCATCAGAATCACTGAGGGCCTTCCCCTGAGCACCTATGAGTATCTTAATAGCCACCTCATAATGGTCTTCTGGGGAGCGTATATTAAATTATTCAAGTCATATTTCCTGAGTACCTACCGTGTGTGTGTGTGTGTGTGTGTGTGTGTGTGTGTGTGTGTGTACTGGTCCTAATGAAGTCGTGGGGATGAAAACTGATTGGAGTGTTTCCAAGATACAATCAAAGTGAATTGGAGACATCTGATGTAGACATCTCTTTCAAGGGATTTTACTGTAAATGAAGACAAGGAAATGGTGCCGTAACAGCCAGAGAAAGTGGAATCTCATGTGAGAGAAATAAGAGCATGGTCATGGGCGCTCTCTCTGTAAGAGACGGGGACAAGAGGCCTAACATTCTTGAATGGGCAACACAGGTGACATCTAGTGTTCAGATAGAGGGCTTGCCCATAGCAAAGAGCAAAGAAGGTTCATCCACAGGGAAGTGAGGATGGAGCATGGGATCTTGGCTCCTTAAACAAGAAGAGACGGTTCAGATGTACAGGGAGATAAAGGACAGTGAACATATTAAAGATTAAATAAGATTATTCATGCAAAACTCTTAGCCCAAAGCAAGTTAATTAGCAACTATTCCTGCCATTACTTTTACTGTTCTGATTTTTCAAACTCGTTTACATCCGGGACTATGTCTTATTTATCTTTTCAGTCCCCAGCTCTTTCACAATGCTTGAAATAGAGTGGAATTAATACACTATGATATAAACTGAATAGAGGAGAAAAATCAAGAATATCCTCTGCCTTCCTTTTTAATATCCAAAATATCTATAATAAGTGACTAGCCATTTCCATGGTTTCAATCATCGAAAATATTTTCTACTTTTTCAAAAACCAATTTATATTTTGCTATATGAACACACAGAAACATTTCCCTTGGTCCTGATGTTTAAGATAGAGGGGGGGGGGGACGGTTTCAAAATAAATGCAGAAAGAATTCTGAAGAGGCAAAAAACACATACCAGGCCTTTGTGAAACATATAGGCTATTCTAATGTTAGCAAATATGCATTTAATCACAGAATCGCCCATTAAGTCACTTGGATCTGTAAATTTTATCCACAGTTCAAACAGGGGAAATCTGAGTCATATACTTCCAGTATCACAGAATGAAAATCAAGGTGGTGATTAACCTGTTATTATTAGATGTTTATACATTAAATACACAATCAATTTTATCTTTGATACACATAAGGCAAAAAAGAAAATAAAAATATTATAGACACAAAATATTCCCATGGGCTGATTCCCAAATCATACTTATACCAGCCTGAGCAAGGTGTACAGACCTACTTCTCCCTGGATAGATTTTCTCATTCATTTCTTTAATAGAGGATGGTTCTGAAGGCCTCTGGCCTTCAGATTTGATGGTAATTCATTTCAAAGCCATAGGCAGGCACACTGTCTAGAATTATAGGATAAGGTTGGGAGGGAGAGATAAATTACTGTGTGTGCATCTCCATCTCTGGGTCAACACATGTTAGACACACAGGTGAGGTTATATTTGTTAAAACAGCAGTTGGAAACTAAAATAGATAGTAATCAAAATGAATCAAGGATTGATGATTAGAAGGCTGAAGGTAGCACTCCACTAAAAAGTCATAATCTCATGGGGCATCTGAGTGGCTCAGTTGGTTAAGTGGCTGACTCTTGATTTTGGCTCAGCATGTGACCTCAGGGTCCTGCGATAGAGCCTCACGTCATGCTTCATGCTCAGCAAGGAGCCTGCTTGAGGATTCTCTCTCCCTCTCCCTCTGGTCCCCCCCCCCCAGCTTGTACACCCACTCTGTCTCAAACAAATAAATAAATCTTTAAGACAAAGAAAGTCATAATCCTGTGCCCAATTTCTCGATCTGATCTAGTTTTAAAGCTTGCAAAACAGTAACTAAAGGAGAAGCCGGGTCATCACGAGGAAAGATCCTCCAACACCAAGACTAGAGGTCATGATTCTTCTAGTCTTTCCTCAAGGAGGTCCTAGGGCCAACAACTAATGCCACTGGAAACTGAAAAAGAGGGCTACCTAAACACCAGGGGGCAGATGGATATAAGTTTCCAAATGACACAGATACCCAGAAACTTGAGGCATCAGCAGAGCTCCTCTGTTAGTGTGAAAGCATGCTAAGGCCAATTGATAAGCAGGCTCCTGGTCTAGCTCTGGCTCTCTGGCTTACCTTTGGCCCGCTAGCTTTACAGATATACCTACTGGTCATTTGCACAAACCTGTATTGATTAATTGGAGTGGATAAATATGGCAATTAGCACACTTCAATGTTGGTTTCTTGGCCTGTAGGGTAACAGCAATTAAGGTGGGAAGATCAAGTAGAAAGCTCTAAAACTGTCCCCTACCTTTACCCCAAAACATAAAATCAAGAGAGCAAATTTAAAATTTGCATCCTAAGAGAATGGCCTTAAAGACCAAAAGTTATGCGGCTAGTAATCCCCATTATATGGTCATTTAGTTCATTACTCTGGATAGTACAAAAGCCAGACCAATCCCAATGCGTAACTCAATCATTTAAGAGCCCAAATCAAAAGTGTGGTGATATTTTCCTAGAGCATATTGTCACAGTCTCAAGTACATGGTACACCACCACTGAACTACCAAAGGAGTTCTTTTCCATCCCTGCCAGAAAAGCAAAGCAAAGCAGTTTGCATGTACTTGAAACAGATGACAGTACCCATGAAGTGTCTTGACCAGGGCTACAACTGTCCTTCCTCCATTATAATACAGTCCGAAAAGATCTAGTCTGGACATCTTGAAGAACATCCTACTGGTACACTCTCTGGATGACATCATGCAAAACTGACAGATGAGCAAGAAGTGGTAAGACACATGAGCTACAGAGTGTTTTGTGAAGGACACATGAACTTCGGAGACGGGGGAGGAAAAGGCCACCCCTGCCAAAATAAATAAATCAATCTTTCAAAGAAGAAAAGGGATGAACACATATTCTAGGTATGGATTTGCCTTTGCTGCTGCTAGAGCCTCAGTTCAACATAAGGAGTGTTTAATGCACTGGCCTGGGTCCCATAACATCACATCAGACTAAGAGGTCTACTTAATATCAAGTAAGATACATGAAAGGTCATGTGGATACAGGATCCAGTAGTTCCATCACATACTGCCCCGCCTAGAAGCTGCCATCCTAAATGTAGAGGAATGATCTACGGAAGGCACAAATGAAGCACTAATTCAGAGATGATTCCTTGCAAGGATAGGGCCCCATCCTCCAGGATGCACTGTACATTTTAAATCAGTGTCCTTTATAAAGTATGTACTGTCCCAAAGAGAAGAATATATGAATCCAAGAACCAAGGGAAAGAAGCAAGAGTGACCCCTTTGACCATCACTCCCAGGCACCAAGTGGGAAATACATATTTCACATCCCTGCACCTCCAGGTTGTTTCCTGTCTTTTCACCAAAGGGAACGTGCTTTCCACCAGGGGGCATAGCAAGAGTCCTACTGAACTCTTAAGTTCCTGCTGCTCTGGGGCACTCAGGCTTCTGGGCCCAGGGACCAAATAAGCAAGGAAGAGAATTGGCAACCTTATAGGACCCAGATTATTGAGAGGTGGCAGGGCTGCTGTTACACAATGGGGGAAGGGAGAAGTATGTATGACACCCATGCAATCTACACAGTTCTTTTAGGTACTACCTTGCCCAGTCTTGATAGTAAATAGACAAGCACATTAGCCACAACCTGACAAGGGCATGGTGACCGGGGTCCATGTCCCAATGCCAAGTAAACCATCAGGACCAGTGAAGAAGTTAGCTAAGAATGAGGAGAATCTAGACTAATTAGTAGAGGACCATAATGGTATTATTGTGGCCCTAAGACCAACTTTGGGGAAAGAGGCCCTGACACCCCCAAAAGAAGAGACACGTGCAGATTTTAGAGCTGGTGATCCCAGGACTTACATAAAGAAGTGAATGTGAAGAGTGTAAGGAGAGGTCTGTAGCAGACGCTATGAAGCTCTACCCAGCCTCCCCCCAGCCGCCTCCCGGTTCAGGATGGAAGGACTCTGTCCTCCAAGTGCTCTCAACCTTCAGCCATCAGCCCTTCTGGAAACTGACCTTGTCTCAGGTAACCCCCCCTCCGCCCCCCAAGGCAGCCTGATCCAGTAAGTGCTTAAAGTGAGCATATAAGGTGAGAGGGTAACAACTCCAAAGGCTGTCAGGTCAGCCAAAGCCTTTTAGACCACATCACAGCTCAACTTCCCACTCTGCCCAACTGTCCCCTCCCCTCCCCTTGCACAGATTTTGATCACTAATAAACTTCCTGCATGTTATTTTTCCACAATCTGAGTCCCAGGAAACCCAATATGAAAAGTGAGGCTGGTATTAAATGAATATATGGTTATATGGAATATATATATGGAATGATTTTTTTTTTTTTTTACTTAGCCACTATTTTTAAAGGTACAGATTTCACACTCAAATTTAGATATCTTTAAAAATTGGAAAACTTGGAGGGTGCCTGGATGGCTCAGTCAGTCGACTGTCTGACTCTTGGTTTCAGCTCAGGTCATGACCTCAGAGTCCTGGGATTGAGCCCCATATGGGGCTCCACCCTGGGTAGGGAGTCTACTTGAGGATTCTCTCCTTCTCCCTCTGCCCCTCCTCTCCCTCTCATGCTCTTTCTCTCTCAAATAAATAAATAAATCTTTTTTTAAAATTATAAAATGTGGGAATTCTGGGCTCCCAGATACAGATTGGTGCCCATCAGCTAGAGTTAAATACTGCCTGCCTTTTGGATAGAACATGTACTCTCCCATTAACGTCTGCTGCTTCCTTTTCCTTGAAGGAGGGTTGGCTTCCATTTATTTATGCTACCTGCCTGGTGTAGAGTCATGTGAATTTCTGCCATGAGATCATCTGGAGAGTCTTGAGTTATCTAGGCATTAGAGAGTAGGGGGCTCTGTGTCTCAAAGGCAAGGGTTGTTTTTTGTTTTTTGTTTTTTCCAAAGTAGTCTTTGGTGCCTGTTCAGAATTGAGGGAGCAGTGAGTTATCTCCAGGAAACCGCCTCCTTCCCCAACCCACCCCTACCCCACCCCCACTGTGCCCTAAACCACAAGATTGCATCCCGGAACTATCCGCCTGTGTGTTAAAAGCCTGTGTGAGAACATGACTGGAGCTGCAGAGTCTCCGGCTAAGTGCAGTCAGTTCCACCCTTCGGCTGAGCGGAAACACACGTGATTGGATTCAGACCTCTTCCTGAGGAGCACCAAAGCTCCCTCCCAGAACAGGGATTTGAGATTCATTCTTGGATGGAGGCTCACAAGAGCAGGCCAGCCCCCAAACGCAAGAGGCCACCCCAGTTTATATGTTCCAGGTTTCCCCAATCTCTCCAGGAAGGGACTTTGGTTGCTTGTCTTGTGGGGTTTTTTTCCTCTGGTTTCCTGTATTTAGTCATAGCAAATGTCCCAGGAATACGGGGACTCAGGAGCCTCTGGGTCCCCATCTTTGCAGAGAAGGAGGCACAGCAGAAACATAAGCTTGAGGGTCTAGTCACAGGTTTCTCTGAGCAAATTCCCCAAGGAGCTGTGGAAGGAAAAAGAGGTTCTTCTTCCATATCACTGGTATGTCAACAAGGTGTACCTCTTTGTTGGACCAGTCACCACGACACTCTGATCCCAAGTGAAACCCTGGATTTCTGACCTCAGGACAACTCGGTACCAGTTGGTGTCCTGGGCCTTGCGTTTGGTCGGTTCTAAGGGTCCAAGTACTCAATTTTTCACTGAACACAGTGAACATAAACAGCAAGAACCAGAGACTGAAATAGAGAAATACTGTTAGATTTTTCAAATTCATTTCAGATTGGTTGACTTTATTTTATTTATGCATTTTTTTCAGATGGGCTGACTTTAAAATTAACAGCTTGGGGTACCTAGGCAGCTGTGTCAGGTAAGCACTGGGCTCCCTGCTCAGCGGGGAGCCTGATCCTCCCTCTTCCTCTGCCTGCCACTCTCCCTGCTTGTGTGTTCTCTCTCTCTCTCTCTCGTCAAATAAATAAATAAAATCTTTAAAAAAAATAAAAGAATTAACAGCCTGAAAAGCCTTCTGAGCTTTACTTGCCTCATCTATAAAATGGGTCAGTAGGATAATTAAGTGGATCTACTAATGCAAACATGAAAGAATAGATCTTATGAAACAGAAAGATGAATGATTCATTTAAAAGGAGTTGCAAAAAAAAAGCAAAAAAAAAGCAAATAAATAAAATAAAAGGAGTTGCAGTTGGGGCAGTTGGGGCACCAGGGTGGCTCAGTTGGTAAGCATCCGACTTCAGCTGAGGTCATGATCCCAGGGTCCTAGGATGGAGCCTCACATTGGACTCCCTGCCCCATGGGGGTCCTGCTTCTCCCTTTCCCACTCCTCTTGCTTGTGCTCTCTCTCTCTGTGACATAAATAAGTAATAAATCTTTTTTTAAATAATAAAAAATAAAAGGAGTTGCTGGCATATCATTATGCCATGGACTGATTAAAAGAATAGGTTCTGGAGTTCATGTAAAAGTGAGAGGATGGAAAATGGAGAACCCTTGCCCAAGCCAGCCCATGCATGTTCCTAATCTTGCCTCCTTGCTGAAATCATGTACCAAATTAGATAAGGACTTCCTGGACTTACAGCACAGTGTATTGGGCATCTTCCTAAAAGGTATGCATAATTAACTAATGCATATATAGTAACTAAGTCCTATTTTCACTATTTCATAGCCACAAATAATTTACAATGACTTCCATTTTAAAAATCCCAACGCACTGCTGACAACAGAGATGAACACAGTTTGTTATTGACACTAACCAAATTTATATATTTCCTGGGGATCCTCTACAGCATGAATCAAAGTAATGTCTAAGACATGTTAGTAGAACAATAGTTCTGTTATAATGAGGGCTTAACGCTTAATGCCACTGGTGGCAAATAATTATCATAACAATCCACATATCTCTGACACAACCTTAATTAAAATTAAAGTTAAAATAAGGAGTCATCTTGTTTCCAAGCAGGAGCTCCAGAAATCACTTGTAGGGGTAGTTAGTTTTAAGGGAAATGGTTACTGAAATTTCATATATTTACTATAGAATTTAAAGTGAATTCATGTATTTACCATAGAATTTAAAGTACATCTAAGAATTTGTTTATCAACTATTTTGTCACCCTAACATTTAGTTTTTCCTTAAGTCTCCTAAGTTTTTGTCATGTTGAAAGATTGTTTTAATAGGATCCAAGGTCTCTCATTTAAAAGGAGGGACTGTGAAAGGTTCTCACAGAAAACTACTTTATCACAAAGCTTCTTGTAAAAATTTCTATTCAGATAAAGGTAGAAACTGTTTTTGTCACAGAAGTCTGATTTGACTCATTAACATTGTGATGACAAATTTGTAATCTTGCTAATTGACTTTTCATTAACTAGTATAAAAAGATGGTAAAGACTCTTGGAAGTATATTGAATATCTGTAAATCAATGTGATCCACCACATTAACAAAACAAAAGACAAAAATCATATGATCTTTCAACAAAAAGCAAAAAAAACATTTGACAAAATTCAACCTCTATTCATATAAACTTTCTCAACAAAGCGGGTTTAGAAGGAACAAAGCTCAATATAAAAAAGGCTATATATGAAAACCTCATAAGGCACCTGGGTGGCTCAGTGGTTAAGCATCTTGCCTTTGGCTCAGGTCAGGATCCCTGTGTTCTGGGATAGAGTCCCACATTGGGCTCCCCATAAGGAGCCTGCTTCTCCCTCTGCCTGTGTCTCTGCCTCTCTGTGTGTCTCTCATGAATAAAATAAATAAAATCTTAAAAACAAGAACAAAACCTCACATCACATTCAATGATGAAAAAATACGGGAGATCCCTGGGTGGCTCAGCGGTTTAGCGCCTGCCTTTGGCCCAGGGCGCGATCCTGGAGTCCCGGGATCGAGTCCCGCATCGGGCTCCCTGCATGGAGCCTGCTTCTACCTCCTCCTGTGTCTCTGCCTCTCTCTCTCTCTCTCTATCATAAATAAATAAATAAATCTTTAAAAAAAAATACGAACTTTTCCTCTAAGATCAGAAACAAGACAAGACATTCACTCTCACCATGTTTTTTAAAGATTTTATTTATTTATTCATGAGAGACCCAGAGACAGAGAGAGAAGCAGAGACATAGGGCAGCCCCGGTGGCGCAGCGGTTTGGCGCCGCCTGCAGCCCGGGGTGTGATCCTTGAGACCCGGATATGGTCAATTAATCTATGACAAAAGAGGCGAGAATATGCAATGGGAAGACACTCTCTTCTCTTCAATAAATGGTGTTGGGAAAACTTGACAGCAACATGCAAAGAACGAAACTGGACCACTTTCTTACACCATAACAAAAATAAACTCAAAATGGATTAAAGACCTAAAGGTGAGACCTGACCCCATAAAACTAAAAGAAAACATAGGCAGTAACTTCTGACACCAGCCTTAGCAACATTTTTCTAGATATGTCTTCTCAAGAACAGAATAAAAAAGCAAAAATAAACTCCTGGGACTATACAAAAATAAAAAGCTCTTGCACAACAAAGGAAATCATTGATAAAACAAAAAGACAACCTAATAAATGGCAGGAGATATTTGCAATGATATATCAATAAGGGATTAATACCTAAAATATATAAAGAATGTATACAACTCAACACCAAAAAACAAAAACAAAAACAAAAAACAAATTACCTGATTAAAAAATGGGCAAAGGACCTGAATAGACATTTTTCCAAAGAAGACATACAGATGGCCAACAGATACATGCTCAACATCAGTCACTAATCATCAGGGAAATGCAAATCAAAACCACAATGAGATGTCACCTTATACCTGTCACAATTGCTAGACTCAAAAAGAAAAGAAATAACAAGTGTTGCAAGAATATGGATAAAAAAGAATGCTTGTGCCCTATTGGTGGAAATGTAAATTGGTGAAGCCACTGTGGAGGGCCAGTTGCCTTTGGTTCAGGTCACGGTCCAGGGTCCTGGGGTCGAGTCCTACATCAGGCTCCCCATAGGAAGCCTGCTTCTCCCTCTGCCTATGTCTCTGCCTCTCCGTGTCTCTCATGAATAAATAAATAAAATCTTTAAAAATTTAAATAAATAAAAAATAAATAAGACCCAGCATACAGCTGGAACACTGTGTCTCTCATGAATAAATAAATAAAATCTTTAAAAATAAATAAATAAAAGAAATTTAATAAAGAATTGATTCCATTATTGGTTATTTTTGCAAAGAAAACAAAAACACTAATTTGAAAAAATATATGCTCCTCTATCTTTACTGCAGCACTATTTACAAAAGCCAGGATATGAAAGCAACCCACTTGTCTATCTATAAATGAATGAATAAAGAAGATATGGCATACATATACAATGAAATATTACTCAGCCATAAAAAAAGAATGGGATTTCACTATTTGGACAACATGGATGGACCTAGAGGGTATTATACTAAGTGAAATGAGTCAGACAGAGAAAGACAAATAACGCTTGATTTCACTTATAAGTGGAATCTAAAAAAACAAAACAAATGAATAAACAAACAGACAAAAAGCAGAAATAAGATTCATAAATACAGGGAACAAACTGATCGTTGTCAGAGGAGAGAGGAGTGGGAGAGATGGGCAAAATGGTTGAAGGGGATCAGGAAATTAAAAAAAAATTCTTGATGTACAGAGAGAGCTAATGATACTTCTATGACATTTTTCCCAAGTAAAATAGACAATAACAAGCTAATTAACTTAAGAACACAAGGTAGGCCACCTATTTTTCCATGATGACATCCACACTTGAGAAACATACCTGAGACAGCCAATCATCCACAGTTAAGAACAGAGTGGGGGATTGGCTGCTCCTCTTCCCCTGACAAATCTCCCATGACCACTGGGGCACCCTCAAGCTAACACAGCACCGGGGAGGCTTGGCCAGAGCCACCCCAGGGCTGGAGGGTGCAGCAGTATCCTCCTTCCCCAGCAATGCCCGTCTCCGCAGCACTGATGGCTGTCAGAGGTGATACCAATCAACCTGCTTGACCAGTCCCTGGGTGGCTTGCTCTCCTCCCTACCTGGTAAGAATTCACTGTTACCCTGCCAAGGAAGGAGCACAGAGAGCCCACCACAGAGCTCAGGAATGGAATTCTGGAATTCAACTCTGCTAGTCACACCGACAAGTATTTCGATTCTCCACAGTCATGTGGCCCTCAACAAACTCTGTTTCCCCCTCTGCAAAATGGGGATAATACGGTTAACTTATATGGTAGGAGCATCTGGTGAGATAATGGTGAATACATGATAGTCTGTGAATGCTCCAGAAACTGATTAATCAGCGTATTTAAAACATTGTTGCTCAGGGTATAGAGTGTTGTTAAGTGATTTAAATCATTAAGTTGAACCCAGTCCAAAGAGAGCCAAACAAATATTTTTTTAGGGAGGCTGTCTCTAGTTTCCTTCAGGTTCTCAAGTGTGCACGACCCCCCAAATTCATGCATTCACACCATAGATTACTGCCTCCCAAACCTTACCTCTTAGCCAGCCCTTGGCCCTCAGCTTCGGGTTCAGACATCTCACTGCACGTGGCAAGCCTTAGTCCGAGTGATCCACGGCCACCTCGCTTCCCCTCACTCCCTGCGGTGCCCTGCCCACATCCCATTTGGGAAAAAGTGCCTATGATCCCAGATGCTGCAAAATGCCTTTGGCAGATGCTCTCAGTTGTCAACCACCTTTAAACACTCCTTCAGCTAAGCAGATCCACCTTGCCCACGGTGACACTGCCCCTGGCACAGGGGTGGGGTGGGGAGCATGGGTACCAATGGAGAGTTAAGGCTTGACCCTTTTATCCCAGCTTGGATTAGAACTAAGGGTTCATTCTCTCTTCAGAACTCCCTGCAGGGCTGACTGAGGTTTCAACTAAGGCTGTAACCTCTTTGACCCAATTCTGCTTCCATCCCTTACACTGGTGTTGATCTCAAGTCCATCCCCTAATAAACTTTTGGAATGTTCATTTATGCCTTATGATCTGTTTTCTAGGGAAACTGGAATATTCAGCATGTCCCAGATAGGTTCCAGAACCTTCTGTACCTTCTCCAGTGCTTTGTAGCTCAGCTGATGATACCTCGCCTTACCTGGTCATCTTACCCAGAAGCCTAGGCCTCCATCTTGGGTGCTTTTGTCCTGTCTGCTCCCTCTGCCTGGATCAAACTCAACCAGTCTGAGTCCTTATCATTCAAGTGTCATATCGAATGTCACCTCCTCACATACCTGCAGGTTTCCAATCATTCCCCAGTACTCTCCGGCTGATGTCTAAGATTCTAAATGTCATGCACAACCTCCCCACCCAATCCCTCCACCACCACCACGTGGCCTCTTCCCACCTCTGTGGCTTCACCTTTCTTCACTCCTGACTTGCAATGTTCGGTCCCAGTAACCCTAGGAACCAGGAGCAACTCTCTCACATCCACCATGCTGTTCCTTGTCTCCAAGCACTTGACCATGTCAGACCTTTTGCCAGAAGCAGTTGTCCCTCCCACTTTTTAAAGATTTTATTTATTTATTTGTTTATTTGACACAGAGAAAGAGCCAACATGAGAAGGAGGAGTGGAAGGCGGAGAGATAGGGAGAAGCAGGCTCCCCACAGAGCAGGGAGCCCAATGTGGGGCTCGATCCTAGGAGCACTCTGGGATCATGACATGAGCCAAAGGCAGATGCTTAGTCAATGGAGCAACCCAGGCACCCTCTCTCTCTAAAATAAAAGGATCTTTAAAAAAAAAAAAAGCGAAAAAGATTGCCTTGGATGAATACATGCTAACATGCATATATACCTCTATGCACGAAGCACACATACACCCATGGCTGCATAAACAAACTCACACCAACTATAAACCCCAAGTGAGAGCGGAATCCTGAATGATTGGACTGCTGAGGGTAGCGGAACATTCTGGGTAGACTCATTTGCATGTTAAGGACCTATCACTTAGATTGACTCTTAGTAAAAACACCTTGTTAAAATGTTAAAGATAACAACTGCAGGAAAACGATTTTTTAAATAAACAGGGAATGGATTAATAGGGTTCAAGTACCAGTATCCGGGCTGGTGGGAATCAAGATCTGTTGACCACAGTCGCTTACCTTCTGAGGCCTCAGGGTCCTGCACACCATTCTCTTGACATTAGCTACATGTTTTCTCCTCACATTTGGAGACACATTTAGTGTCTATGTGTATCCATATCTCTCCTCCCCTTCCACCTCTTTCTCAAGCTTCTCAGTCTCCATCTCTCTGTTATTGCAGTAGCTTCATTCTTCTTTTAGATCTTCAAAGCGATCACTCCATGAGACCGGAGCTATCAGCTCAGTCCTACAGCTGAAGTACATGATACTGGAAAAGGCCTATGGTTTGCGCACCCCTGAGCCCATAGTTAATGAGACCATCAGTGTAGGGCTCTGACCCTTCATCCAGAGATGCGCCATCCGTTGTCACAAGCTACCTGGCTTCATCCTAGTTATACAGGGGTGGGCTGGGCGGGGCTCATGCCCTGGCCAAAGCTTTAGCAACACCAAACTGAGTGTCAAATGAAATAAGACGGTGCACAGTATTAGAAACAGCTAAGTGCTAAGCCACACACAATTACTATCCTGAGATCCAAGACATAACGACGAGGTATCGTGAAAAGAAAAAAGAAATTAGGAGTCGTGAGACCCAAGTTTTAGTCGTGTCTACTTTATTAACAAACTGCTTGACCTCACACAATTCATCTACCCTCACTTCATCTGTTTAATAGATAATATATTACTTGCTTCCAACTTCTTTGGGCTGATGATCAAATGAGATCATGGAAATGCCCCTGTTTGAAAGAAAATGCACTCCAAAGGCTATATGAACACCAAGCTTTAGCATTATGTTTCCGCCAGGTTACAAACGTATCCGGGACTGAGATCCACGCAAAGCCCTATTTACCACTGTTGCTTTCCAAGCCTGACCTTCCTTTAAGTATCTCTGTTTTTCAAATTATGTATTTCTCCAGATGCACATTTTCACTTTTCCAGGCTGATCTCATTTGTTCATTTCCTGTCCATCTTTCTACTCTCTAGGTTGCTCTGTACTATGTCTCTTCCTCACTAGTGTCTGTGACACCACCATATCTACCCTCATCTGCAGATCTAATTATCAGAATAGGTTTACAACTTCCTTCCAAGCCATTCATAACAACGCAAGATGAGATGTGCCTGAAGCTGAGCTCTGCAGCATCCTCCTGGAACTTGTTGCATGCCATTTTTCATTCTTGGTGGGGTTTTCAGCCAGTTTCGAGGTCATTTCACATGGTTCAGAGAACTCCTAACCCAACCCAAAACTTGTTTTGTTAATCATATGGGAACCAGATCTTATTTCTCCTGCCCATAAGAAAATAAACAAAGTACAATAAAATAAATTATAACATGCCAACACATGAAGCAGGGAGCTTAAAGACCAGAGAATAAATTAGTGGGTTCCTCGCCAAAGATCCCCTGTCTCACATCAATATGAGAATGCTCACTGGGATTCTCTCTGTGTGTTGATCCAGAAATCAAGAAGACCTAAGTTTTCCGAGTGGAATTCCAAATCCTTGTGTTTCTTTCCAGTAGAAACCTGTAGCCAAGTTCCTCCATAAACCTGAGGAATGGGATGCATAATCTTTGAGGCTCTCTACAAAGGAAATGACTTCTCTTTGTTGTTTTTCTCAGTAAATTGGCTGACATTAGAGTCCTGTCTTTGCTTCCATTACAACACTTGGCAGTTACTAAAGAGAATGGAGCCTGAAGAAAGAGAAAGAACACAAAGACTAATCTATGGGTGAATAAACTTGAGAAATGGTTTTGATGACATTATTGCAAACAATTTTCTTTTCTTCTGAGCTTGGATTTAGTTTTTGGTTTTCTTTTGGTTTTCTTTTGGTTTTATGTTTTTTGTTCTTTTTAAGATTTATTTATTTATTTTAGAGAGAGTGAGAGAAAAAGTGCAAATGGCGGGGAGGGGCAAAGGGAGGAGAGAATCTCAAGCAGACTCCTCGCTGAGTGCAGAGCCTAATGTGGGGCTCAATCTCACAATCCTGATCTAGGCTGAAATCAAGAGTCGGACACTTAACCGACTGAGCCACTCAAGCATATCTTGTTCTGTTTTTTAATTGAGTTCAGCACGGATGTGGCGGGGTGGGGGTGGGGAGAAGCTTGGTCTCCCAATTTCTAAAACACATCTCTGCTTCTTCCTGAGCACTTGTGGCCATGGACTTTCCTGGCAGCAGTTTTGCCTTTTACAGGTCAATTTTCATTCAAGTTTTCAACAGGTGGACATTCAGGTTAGATAAAACTGTGGTGTTTTTTCTCAACTATCCTGAAGATGTCCAAATTTCTTTTAAAAATACATTTAAAATATTTTTAATACCACAACCATGGAAATGCTAAGTTTCAGTTTCCAAATAAAGAGAGAAAATAAAATGAAAAGCTGCAAGTATCTAAATACCAGAAGTTAACTGCAGTGTATGAAGAATAGTCTCACTGACATCAATTTATGTGTGAAAGTGGAAAAGCAAAAACAAACAAACAAACAAACAAACAAACAAACAAAAAGAAAGTGGAAAAGCATGAACGGATACAGACATGGGTTTCCATCCTGGCTACATCAAATACTTGCTTTATGAAAGTGGGCAATTTTATTAACCTTTCTGAGTTTGCTTGCTTTTCTGCCAAATGGGGATAATACTACTTTCTTTTGTGAAGCAATGTTTGGAAGAAATGTGCAAAATGGTGGCTCATAAATACAGCATCTGGCGCATAGTAGGTGATCGGTAAATGTCAGCTGCTTCCCTTGTACCCCCATATACACAATGGCAGACTCTGTCATCTTTTATTAATACACATGGCTCACTTTCTCATAACACTATTACCAGGCAGTTATGAACTGCTAAAAGGAAAATGTCCTTTCCCGAATTTAATAACAAGGATAATGATACTATGCAGGCAGCACTCTAAATGCTTTTATATGCATTATTTCATTTAAGCCTCACAAAGGGAGATAATATTCCTTTTCCCATTTACAGAAAAGGACGCGGAAGTTCAGAATGGTTAAATGACATCTTAGTCAGTAAATGGGGAAGGATTCAATGTGTACAAAATAATCACATGTAATGCCTGCCACACAGTATTTTTTTTTAATTTTTTTTAAATTTATTTATGATAGTCACACAGAGAGAGAGAGAGAGGCAGAGACATAGGCAGAGGGAGAAGCAGGCTCCGTGCACCGGCAGCCCGACATGGGATTCGATCCCGGATCTCCAGGATCGCGCCCTGGGCCAAAGGCAGGTGCCAAACCGCTGCGCCACCCAGGGATCCCCACCTGCCACACAATAAATTCTTAATAAACATCAGAAATTTGGTGAAAGAATATGATCTTTTGTAATATAATTAGAACCCCCTTTGTAATACTTTTCTTTCTACATATTTATTGATATAACTTATATAAAATTCACCATTTAAAGTGTCCAATTCAATGTTGTTTAGTATATTCACAGGGTTGTACAACCATCACCACAACCTAAAGTATAGAACAATTTTCTTTTAAAGATTTTATTATTCATGAGAGACAGAGAGAAAGAGGCAGAGACATAGGCAGAGGGAGAAACAGGTTCCCAACGGGGAGCCCAACACAAGACTCGATCCCAAGAACCTAAGATCACATTCTGAGCCAAAGGCAGATGCTCAACCACTGAGCCACCCAGGTGCCCCAGAACAATTTTTTGTCACTAGAAAAGTCCTTTATTTATTTTTTTTAGTCACTTATTTTTTAAAATCTGGGTTTTCATAGCTTTCTTAAAGGAGAAAAATACTACTGTGCCAAAAGTGGTACTTCCCCGATACTGTTGGTTAGAATATAAAATGGCACAGCCTCTCCAAAAAATAATTTGGCAGTTTCCTGTAAGACTAAACATGCAATAAGTATTCAACTTAGCATTTGCACTTCTAGGCACTTTTTTTTTAAAGATTTTATTTATTTATTTATTTATTTATTTATTTATTTATTCATTTATTCATTTATTTATCTATCTATCTACTCATTTGGTCAGGGGGCAGAGGAGAAGTTGAGGGACAAGCAGATTCCTCACTGAGCAAGGAGCTGGATGCAGGGTTTGATCTCACAACGCTGAGATCACTACCTGGGCCAAAATCAAGAGTCGGACACTTAACCAAATGAACCACCTAAGCACCCCTTGGGCATTTATCCCAAAAAAATGAAAACTTGTATTCTTTCAAATACTTGTACACACCTGTTCAT
This sequence comes from Vulpes lagopus, assembly GCF_018345385.1. Lineage (NCBI taxonomy): Eukaryota > Metazoa > Chordata > Mammalia > Carnivora > Canidae > Vulpes > Vulpes lagopus. Next base: position 91,182,956 of record NC_054831.1, read on the forward strand.
AGCAGTTCCATTCCTAATAAACAAAAAGTGGAAACAACCCAAATGTCTTTTAATAGGTGAATGGGTAAATAAAGTCCGTGTACGGCCGGCCACACAGGGCAATAAGTACTCAGCAAGAAGGGTCAAACCATGGATAGGTGAAAAATTAGACTGGATCTTAAGGGCATTATGCTTAATGAACAACAACCAATTCCCAAACTGATACACTGTGTGATTTCATATATACAACATCCTCAAAGTGACAAAACTATAGAGATGGAAAACAGATTAGTGTTTGCCAGGGGACAGAAATGGAGTAGGTGTGACAAAGTGATAGCGTGAGAGAGTTCCTTTGTAGTGATGGAGCAATTCTGTTATTTTGATCACAATAGTGGTTATATGGATATGCGTGGAATAAAACTGCATAGAACTACACACATGCACATAATATGCAAGCAAAAACCAGTGAAACCTGAATTAGGCCCTGGCGCCCAATTAACATCATTGTACCAATGTTAATTTCCTGGTTTTGATATTATATTGCTGATATATCTTATATATATGTGACCACTGGCAAAAGCTGAGGGAAGTATTCAAAGAAATTCATGTATTATTTTTGCAACTTCGTGGGAACCTGTAATCATTTCAGAATAAAAAAGTTAAAATGGTAGCATTTGAAAAAGCAAGCCAAGATGAATTTTGAAGTTACCCGGACCCAAAAGCCAACATGTATATGACTTTTCAGAATGTTCTTATAATTGACATTACGTGATCCTCACTGCTAGAAATCTGATGGAAAGATCAAAATCACAACACAGATCACTCAAAATGGAAAATTATTCAAGAGAATGGAACATCTGGAGAGAACAATAAAAGCAGAGCTTCAAGAGTACTTTATAAACACAAACTACATTAAAGAAGTAAAAGACACTGTAGTAAAGGTGGAAAGAGGAAAGTAATCAGAAACTATACCAGTAATCCCACGAAAAGGATTGTCTTAACACATCATCATAATGAGGAAGACGACTCAAACTCTTGAAAACACTCTTAAAGGTAGGTATGGATTTCATTTTAAACCACTAGAAATTCCTAAAGTGAGATATTAACATTAAAAAACAGGGTATCCCTGGGTGGCTCAGCGGTTGGGCGCCTGCCTTTGGCCCAGGGTGGGATCCTGGAGTCCCAGGATCAAGTCCCACATCGGGCTCCCTGCTTACTTCTCCCTCTGCCTGTGTTTCCGCCTCTCTCTCTCTCTCTCTCTCTCATGGATAAGTGAATAAATAAAATATATTTTTTAAAGACCTTAAAAAACAGTCATAGCTGGGGTACCCGGGTGGCTCAGTTGTTTGAGTGATCAACTCTTGATTTTGGCTCAGGTCATGATCTCTGGGTTCTTTTTTTTTTTTTTTAAGATTTTATTTATTTATTCACGAGAGACACCCGAGAGAGAGGAGACAGGCAGAGACACAGGCAGAGGGAGAAACAGGTTGCATGCAGGGAGCCCGCCGTGGGACTCCATCCCAGGTCTCCAGGATCACGCCCTGGGCTGAAGGCAGCACTAAACCGCTGAGCCACCAGGCTGCCCTGATCTCTGGGTTTTGAAATTGAGCCCTATGTCGGACTCTGCACTCAGCATGGCATCTGCTTGAGATGATCTCTCTCCCTCTCCCTCTGTCCTTCCCTGGGCATACTCCTTCTTTCTCAAATAAACAAATAAATCTTAAAAAAAAAAAAAAAAAGAAAAAAGAAAACATGGCTATGACAAGGATACCTCTAGGGTACCTGGCAAAAGCAAAACCACTCAAAAGACACCTTAGACCCAAGTTTATGAGATTCTTTCAAAAACGCACCACCTAACATGAGTTCAAATTAAAAAGTATAAAACACATAAGATAGTAATCTACTATGAACAAGATTTAGTTGACATAAAAAGTATACTGAGAACTCTCTGGGGCACCTGGATGGCTCATTTGGTTAAGTGTCTGCCTTTGGCTCAGGTCATGATCTCAGAGTCCTGGGACTGAGCCCCATATCAGGCTCCCTGTTCAGCGGAGAGCCTGCTTCTCCTTCTCTCTCCCTCTGTGCTCACTCACTCTCTCTCTCTCTCTCTCAAATAAATAAATAAATAAATAAATAATCTTAAAAAGAAAAAGACCTCTCAAAGCTTCACAGAATAAAACAATCAGATAGATAAAACCAGTTATGTTTAAGTTAATGAAGTTCCCAGTACAGATAAAACTTAAGTACAGGAATAGAATAAGACACAATCAAACCAGAACATGCAGATTTAAATAATCATTGAATTGAAAATAAATTTTTATTTTCTGGAAATCAAAAACAAGAAATATTCAATGAAAACAAACACTTAATGACCAGGTAAGGTGAGATTAAATACATCTGAAAAGAGAATTTGCGAACTGGAATGTAAGTATAATGAAATAACTTTAATCGTGGCAAAGAATGAACAGAAATGGAAAATAGGATAGAGAGGTTGAGAAACCCAAACATCAGTGAGATAGTTCACCCTAAGTTAATAGGAATTGTAGACAGGAAAGCACAGGACATGGAGAAAGACAATACTCATGGCTAAGATAGTTCCAGAATGATATGAATCCTCAGATTCAGAAAGTATTTTGAGTTCAGAACAGGGAAAAGAAAAACATCTAAGTCTACTAAAATTACAGAACTCAGAGACAAAGAAAAGACGCTAAAGGCAATCAGAGAGAAAGGAATTTTGATTCTGAAATCTTATCAGTTTTTGAGAGACCCTTGGCATCTTTAAAGAATTATCAAATACCAAATAAAGGTTAGCATTTAGCATATTTTATTTAATTCTTGGTAATCTATCAAGTCACATGTGGCCATGATAAGAATCTTCCCTTTGTATGTAGTATAGTTTTTCAAAATCTCTACTACATGATGACTTTGATCTTAAGAAAGTGATGGGGACCTGGGTGGCTCAGTCAGTCAAGTGCCTGACTCTTGATTGCAGCTCAGGTCATGATCTCCGGGTCCTCGCATCACACCCTGTGTTGGGCTCCAAGCTTAGCAGGGAATCTGCTCCAGGATTCTCTCTCCCTCCTCCTCTGCCCCTCTCTCTGCTCTTGTGCACTCATGCTATCTCTCAAACAAATAAATAAATCTTTAAAAAAAAAAAAAAAAGAATGTGATCTCTGGCTCTAGAGCAGATAGCAAAGATCCTAACTCTGACATCCACTAGAAGCTTTCTGCCAGTGATTTCCTCCGTCTCATTTCATGTATCTATAGAACGGTAGCACTCATAGATGATCTGAATACCTTGTGCTTTAAGTGAAATGATATAAAATGCTCAAAACAGTGCCTGGGGTATAGGCAACACTCAATGAGCATTAGCTACTGTTACTATTATTACCATATTTCATTTTATTTCAAAATAGCACTGCAGTAGAGGCTATTTGTTTCCATCTTCCTGGGGAATTCTATTATTTGATAGTTAATGGCTCACTTAAGATCACAATTATGCTGCTTAGAACTAGGATCAGAGGATACCTGGGTGGCTCAGGGATTGAGCGTCTGCCTCTGGCTCAGGTCGTGATCCCAGGGTCTTGTGATCCAGTCTCACATCAGGCTCCCTTCAGGGAGCCTGATTCTTCTCTGCCTGTGTCTCTGCCTCTCTCTCTGTGTCTCTCATGAATAAATGAATAAAATCTTTAAAGAAAAAAAATACCTAGGATCAGAATTCCTACCTCCTGTGTCCTAACATTTTGAGCTCTCTCTTCAATTATGGCTCTTATAAAAATGTTATTTGATAAAGGATTTTATCCTGGGTTATCCACTGTGTAGGATGACACATTTCCCAAAGCTTCAAACATTCCCTTTGTATTTACTGGTCTGTTAGAGGAGGCTTACAGATCTTAATATACACTCTGACTTTTTAATTTTCATTGCACTTCCAGTCTGTACACATCAGTGTCAGTTAGGACTGGCATTCAGGCATGCACAACTCTGTTTGTAAGGGAAGCTGCAAAATGGGAAGCTAAGCACACTGCTTCCCTCAACAAAATGAGCACTGTCTTAGTAAAAAAAGGAGACAAATAATTATTGGTTAGACAAACATTGTAATATTCAGGAGGAATGGTCTGAGATCCAGAAGGGACCTCTGGAAAGGAGGAGGCAGCCAAGAGAGCAAGACAGCCCACAGTGGCTCCCAGGGTCCTGCACATGCTCTGTAAGGTTCTGCATAATTTGGCCCTGGCTGACCTCTCTGACTTTGACTTTTACCCGACTTATGCCATCACTGTCTATAGGATTTCAGGTTCTTAAGCATGCCATGCTTTCTCTTTTATAGATACTTTACTTGGAACACATCTATCCCACCCCACACCACAGCTAGTGCCACCCCCACCCCCACACACAAGCATACATTTCTAACAGCATACCATACATGCATATTTTGCCAGAGTAATTCAAATGTGCGTTGAGGCCATGGGATGCTTCCCCTGTCCCCTGAGTCTTGGTTCAGTTCCCCATCTGTCTCTTAGCTCCTCTGGCCCTTTGTCCATACCCCTATCGTACTACCCATCACACTGCATGATGATAAGTGTGTTTGCAATCATGGCCAACCTACCTTCCCTACATTTCCCAAATTGTTAGCACCTCAAAGGCAGCAACTCTATTCTAGTTGCCCTGATTGGGGGGCACCTGGGTGGCTCAGTGGTTGAGCATCTGCCTTTGGCTCAGGTCATGATCCCGGGGTCCTGGGATTGAGTCCCACATCAGGTTCCCTGCAGAGAGCCTGCTTCTCCCTCTGCCTATGTCTCTGCCTCTCTCTCTGTGTCTCTCATGAATAAATAAAATATTTAAAAAATAACAATAATTGTACTGGTTTGGTTTGCATTTTGCTCATTTTTGGTTCACCAATTATTTTCACAGTATCTGGCACCTAATAGGTGACCCCAAAAAAGTAATTAATAAATTCAACTTTGAGTATTTCAGGAGTTCATTAAAAAAATAGTGCAGATGAGCAGTAATAATAGTTATCATGTATTAAGGGTTTATAAAATCTGAGGCATGCTGGATTTAGGGCTTTACATAAATTATCCTCTTTCATTTTCCCAACAACCCTATGATACACATACAATTGCCAGGCTCATTTTACAGATGAGGAAATTGAGACTAAGGGAGGTTATTTGCCTGTCATACAGCTAATAAAATGCTGAGCCGGGATCCGAACCCTGACTATTTCTACTCCACAATCTACATCCTTATAATTACCAGGCTACATTGCTGAAACTCAAGCTAGCAGTACATTCTGAGAAGGCACTGTAGCACAAAGCTCCAGAGCACTGAACAGCTGTTTGGTAGTACAAATCTTGCTGACTCACTGAAGGCCATTTTATCTTGTCTGACAAGAGAATGAAGAGAGAGAGAGAAGTGAAAGGCCATGGTGGGGGGGGGGGGCGCTTTATTTTAGGAAAGAGAGGAAGCAGGATGACAAATGAAGTAAACCGAGAATCCCACATCAGAGCAGCCACAGATCCAATCTAAGACAAGCATTTCATCAACACCATCCTGACAACCAGCTAATTAAATATCCCTGGGGAGAGGGTTCCCAACTTGACTCATAAGGGCAAGTGCTGAGTTCTGAAGCCTGTTCTCCACATGGGGCTTAGCAAAGCCAGCTTCCCAGATGGCCTGATAATCCCTGAAGCAAGCATAATACCCAAGCCCCACTGGAAAACAGGCAAAGGCAGCAGATTATATAGAAAGCAAGCTTAGCATAATAAGAATGATAAAAGCTTACATTTATGGGGCACTTGCAGTCAGTCTCAAGCAACTGAGTGGTTATTTCATTAATCCTCCAGAAAGGGTATATTGAGATAGGAGATTATCCCCATTTTACAGACATGGAACCAGGGGATAGCAATTGTGCCTGTTACTTGCTTGCTGTTCCTCACCTCCAAATCCATCCCACCACATCCCTACTCTCTAATCTCTACTTGGCTGGGACTCTGCACACTACATGACCCAGAACCCCTAACCAGCTAGTTTCCCATTAAATTTGGTAAATAAAAGGCAGCAAATGGACTTGCTGAGAAAGTCCAAAGAAAGGGAAAGAGAAAAAAAAAAAAAGAAAAGAAAGGGAAAGAGACCTTCCTTCCTGTTTCCCTGCTCCTGCAACATCCCTCCTGGAGGACAGTGATCCCCAGCTTCTTTGAGCCCTGCTACCCCCAGTTTTGCCACACTCTGTCAACAGCACCAGGAGCAGCCAGCTGGAGTCTCTCCGAAACCTGAGCACACCCCTGCAGGGCAGCCCCTCCAAACACCTCCCTTTTGGCCACCTTATCTCTCTATTCACTCAGCCTTGGGTGGCTGGTGCATCTGCTAGCTGCTCTCTCTGGATTTACATCTATGTTCCTTTATGTTCTTTCAGTTTCTAACACGTGTATACTCCGGTCTCTGTACTAAATCCCCTTCACTCTGAAATACCTAGTACCAGGTCTGTTTTAATGACTCAGCCTTAACTGATACAGTATCTTATCCAGTGTCACACAGTTAGTAAGCAGCATGGCCATTACTAACTTCAGATTTTCCACAAAAGTTGTAATGGGCAGCTTTATCTGCTGTGAGGAGCTGGGATCACCACGGATCTTCAATACGGATGTGTTGAACTGAACTGATTTCGTAGTGCACACATGACAATTACAGTTTTGTTAATAATAATATGTATGTGTAATGCTTTAGAATTTGGAAGGGATTTCATAGCCATTACTTCATATGATTCAGAAAAGAAATCTATTATAGTTAAGGGTATAAATTTTAGAGTAAGACAGACATTAGTTTAATTCTTGGTTAAAGATTAACTTCAGGGCACCTGGGTAGCTCAGCTGGTTACGCATCAGCTAGGGATCAGGGTCCTGGGATCCAGCCTCAGGTCGGGCTCTCCCTCTCCTTCTCCCCCACCCACCCTGCTTGTGCTCTCTCTCACTATCTCTCTCTCAAATAAATAAATAAAATCTTTTTTAAAAAAAAAGATTATCTTCATAACATCTGTGTGACCTTTGGCAAGTTGTCAAACCGTGTTGAAACTTTCTTTCGTTACCTGTGGAATCTAGTTACTAGAACTATTACCTGCCTGTAATGTAATATATGTAGCATGTCAAGAACTGCGCAGAGCCTGAATTTCATCGTACTTACGACCTAACACGTTAGCTTATTGCTATTTCATGGCTGGTGGCAGAAGACAGGAAACTCCTGGCTCAGAGACCAACAACTCCGTTACTCATGACAAAACTACTAGCCACAGCTGCTTGTTGGTTTTCTGTGATTGTTCATGCCACTTTAGTCTCACGGGTGACACAAAGGGCCTGCCGTGGCCACCTGCACATACGGTGCATTGTGTTACAGGAGAACACTGTGCGTGGGGGACTCACTCATTTTGGGGGGAAGCTGAAATAAGACAAAGACTACTCTTTGTCTGGGGGAAACATTACCTCATTTTTCAAGCTTCCTCAGTGAAAACATAACCACGAGAAATGATCCAGGTAAAGAGTAGTCAGGGCCTTGCATTTTGGGGATGACCATGGGAAAATGCAGGGAAACTCAAAGCTCATGGTAGGTGGCCTCTCCCAAAAAATTTACTAAATACTGAGTAATGACACAATAAGTGGTTAGTTATCACTATGAGTCTCATAAAACCCAACCATAAAAGAATACTTACCTCAATTTATAGAGGAGGAAACTGGCGCAGAGAAGTGAAATGACTTGCTCAATGGTAATAACCTTTGGGGAAGTGGTGGTTCTGGATTCAACAATCAGAAACCATGACCCCAAATCCCCTGCCCAATCATTTCCATCAAGATGCCTGTTTGTAAAGATAGGTCACACATACCACTAGTCCGAAAGTGGCCATATAGTTTGCAGGGTTCAGTACCCATATTTCTAAAATTCTTAAACTTTAAAATGAGAGGGGCCCAAATGTAATCTATTCTAGTAGGGTCTTTTTGTTTGTTTGTTTGTTTTTTTATGATAGTCACACACACAGAGAGAGAGAGAGGCAGAGACACAGGCAGAGGGAGAAGCAGGCTCCATGCACCAGGAGCCCGATGTGGGACTCGATCCCGGGTCTCCAGGATCGTGCCCTGGGCCAAAGGCAGGTGCTAAACCGCTGCACCACCCAGGGATCCCTATTCTAGTAGGTTCTGAACTGTATTTACCAAGGAGCCAGTTGTCCACTGAGCTTTCTCAGAGGCTATCAAGAGTGGGGGAGGGGAGAAGGCACTTGAAGGGAAGATGGGGAAAGACCTCTATCCAAGAAGATCTACTTTTATTGGGGTTATGCATAAGATTTTCTTTTAATGAGAAAGTATACCAGAGAAGAAACTAGTGGTTGCCAGGCAGGAGGAGAGTGGGCAAAATGGGTGAAGGGAAGTGGGAGATATAGGCTTCTAGTTATGGAATGAATAAATCACAGGGATAAAGGCACAACATAGGGAATATGGTCAGTGATACTGTAGCCCCATTATATAGTAACGGGTAGTGGCTACACTTGTAGTGAGCACTGTGTAACATAGCATAGCATAGTACAGACTTGTTGAATCACTATACTGTACCCCCAAAACTAATGTAACACTGGGTGTCAGCTATATTTCCATTAAAAAAAGGTGGAGGTGAGGTATGTTCCTAGAAAACCTCAAATTTAAATAAAACTTCAGGGATTCAGGGTTTTTTTGTTTGTTTGCTTTTTAGAATTCAACATTTTAAAAACTTTATTCGACAAAAAATTCCAAACTTACATAAACATACAAAGGAAAGCATAACAAACCCCATGTGTTAATGACGCAACTTCAACAATTATGAAATTTTGTTTTAAGATGGAGAAGCTAAGGCCCAGAAGGTGAAGGGATCTGGCCAGATTTATTGTGAGTAACAGAACCATGTCTCTCCCTTGCTCTCATGGCTTTCAGACACATGTTCTGTCCAGCAGGGCGGAAGTGGCCTCAGATAAGTATAAAAGCTCTTATACAATAAGATGTATTTCTAAAAGCAGACAGTGCCATGCCAGTATCAGGAAGCCACACTTTAAATTGCCTGGCCAGACACGAGAATGATATCTCTTACCAGCTAATTCAACACAGTGTCGGGAGTCAGAAAAGCTTGGCATGACTCCCTGATATCCTATGAGATGAGCTAATTGATGTTCATTCCATTAATTCTTTCATTCAAATATTTATTGAGGGTCTATTATATGCCAGGGAATGTGCTAAGTGCCAGGATCTAATTGTGAGAAAAACAGAGTTTGAATAAATAATGAAACTTTCCTATTCATCCATTTATTCCTTCAAAAATATGTATTGAGCACTAATGTGAGTCAACCCCAGTGTTAGCAACTAAGGGCATTGCCTTCAAAAAGCTCCCAGGCTAGTGGGAAAGAGGCAAAGGAGAATTTATAAAACAGACTAAGTATCAGATACAAGTACGTTAGGTAGCACACAAGAGCACCTCACCTGACTTCAAGGACCCAGGGAAAAGTCCCTGAAAACACTCAAGGTGAAGCTGACATAGGGCAGAAAGCAAGTGAGAGTAAGCCAGTTGCCTCATCTGTAAAATGGGAATAATAGCATCCCCCCAGCTCTCTGGGTGCTGTGAACGGCCAAAGAAATGTTCACATTCTGTCTCTTCAGGTGCACAAGTGCTGATCGGGACCAAGTATCTGTCTGTGGTTAACGTTCAATACGTTGAGAGCCCACACAGGAAGAAATCTTGGTCTCCCGCCTCATTAGTGTCAGAGTCCAAGCAAGTAACCAGGCCCAGACATGGGCCCTGGAAAGGAGCCTGCTCTGCAGGCCACTGCGTTTGGGAATTTCACCCTGTGGCAAAGACTGTACCAAACACAGATTTCCTCCTAGAGTGGTTTCCTCCTGCCGCCTCCCCCAGTCCCCCAAACCACTCCCCCTCCCCCAGCCCCCACGCCAAGTGACTGAAGCCTTGAAGAGCGCCTTTTCCCCTCCGTAGCCCATCTGGCCTTCCTGCCTCGGCCTGCAGGGAGGGTGTAATCCTGTGTTGGCAGCTCGGCGCACGGTTTCTATGGAAATGATGACAATATTACGGCTATTGTGGAAGGACTCCGGTGCTGATTGAATGAGGGGACGGGAACTGAAAGGGGAAATTTGGAATTAAATATCAACAACCTAAGTCCTCGGGGACAATGACCAGCTTTGGTAATGTTCCTATCAACAGTAACAAACAATAACACACGAATATCGTCCTTGTACGAACAATATGAGGAAGGCTTATTTCTCCTGGAGACTACCCAGAAGATAAAAGTTGGGCCCCAAGCAAAGGCTCCCTGGCAGGAGTCAGCCCTGAGAGCGAGGGAAACCTTCAGGCGGGGTTAGAGACGGAGGGGCCTAACTGCAGCACCTGCAGGCTGCACATCTCTACCACCAAGCCTCCAGCAGCCAGGCTGCCGCAGCCCAGGATTCCACGTGGTTCCGTGACCACTCTCTTAAACTATCATGAGAATTTTGTCCAAAATTGGGAAATAGCAATGCTTATTTAGGGAAAAGGAGGGGTCAGCAGCCATTAACAGTTCCCAAATGTGGAGACAGCAAAGAAGAAAGTAGCCTCAGAACTCTACTTCCACGTAGGATCTCTGGCCAGCACGGCTCCTGATTTTGCTGTGGCTCCTATTTTCTTCCACAACAGGTTTAATAGCTCTCTCTTTCTGTCTCGTTTATTTATTTATTTTTTTGTTTAAGTTTCTTTCTTTCTTTCTTTTTTAAAGACTTTATTTATTCATGAGAAACAGAGAGAGGCAGAGACACAGGCAGAGGGCAATGCAGGCTCCCTGTAAAGAGCCTGATGCGGGACTCGATCCTGGGACCCGGGGATCATCACGCCCTGAGCTGAAGGCAGCCGCTCAACCGCCTAGGCGTCCCTCTCTGTCTCTTTTTTTAAGGAAACCACATTTTGAGGTTAATTTGAACAGGCTTCTCTTCTTCATAAAGGAAAATGTAATGCTTTTACCCAACTTCCAAAGCAATGCGAGGTCACTGCAGAAAGTATGGAAAATGTTGTTGAAGGAATAGAAAAAAACCTAAAGTATTATCTCTCTGCTCAGGAATATACCACTGCTAAGATTTTGTTAAATTTCTGTGTGGTTTTTACTGCAGCCGAGAGCGTGGTTTGGAGGTTTAGACAGAATTCTGGCTCTGCAAGCTGTCTGAGCTTGTGCAGATTACTTAAGCTCCCTAAGCCTCATTTTTCCTGCCCAGGGACTTGCTGAGGCTGAAGGAGTAAATAAACCAGGAGTATAGGGGAGCCCCTAAGCTTCCTTTTTCTGCCCAGGGACTTGCTGAGGCTGAAGGACTAAATCAACCAGGAATATGGGGGAGCACCTGGGTGGCTCAGCAGTTGAGCGTCTCTGCCTTTGGCTCAGGGCACGATCCCAGGGTACTGGCGTCCAGTTCCACATCGGGCTCCTTGTAGGGAACCTACTTCTCCCTCTGCCTGTGTCTCTGCCTCTCTCTAGGTGTCTCTCATGAAAAAAAGTAAAATATTTAAAGAAATAAAATAAATAAACCAGGAACATGTTCCTCACACTATTTTTCTACAGCATCATTTTTAATGGCTCTATAACATTATGTTACGTGACTATTTCCTAAATTATTTGACAAATCCTGTGACTGGGTCGGTTGTTTTATACATCTACTACTACTAGAGAGTGACTTCTTTTTTTTTTTTAAGAATTTTATTTTATTTAAATTTATTTATGATAGTCACAGAGAGAGAGAGAGAGAGAGAGAGGCAGAGACACAGGCAGAGGGAGAAGCAGGCTCCATGCACCGGGAGCCCGACGTGGGATTCGATCCCGGGTCTCCAGGATCGCGCCCTGGGCCAAAGGAAGGCGCCAAACCGCTGCGCCACCCAGGGATCCCTAGAGAGTGACTTCTTATAAATAACTTCTGGTTTTCCTTTTGTTTCCTATGTATTATTCAGAGGAGAGTTTCATTCATCTAATTCACACCAAACACACTGAGCACACGGACTGTGGTGGACAATGAGGAAAAAGAGACAGAGCGAGTGGCGTGTCCTACCCTTAGAGCTGAGCTGGTGGGGAGCACACGAGGGGTGCTGGGCTGGGGAACAGGGCATCTGGATCACAGCTCCCTCCTAGGAACTGTGGCACTTGGGCAAATGACCTAATCTCTCTTTTCTTATAATAAAATGAGTATAATTTTAGAAGCCCCCTCCAAGGGTTTTTATGAACAAACTAAATTAATAAATGTAAATTGCTTTAAAAAATGCCTGCCACAGCAGTATTCACAACAGCCAAAAAGTAGAAACAACTGAAATGTCCATTAGCTGATGAATGGAAATACAAATGAGGTATATCCCAGGCCTCAAACTAAAATAACATTGTATGTCAACTATACTTCCATAATAAAAATTTTTTTAAATATTACTCAACTATGGCAGTGAAACTATTCTATATGACACTGTAGTAGTGGATATGTGTTACCATACTTTTGTCAAAATCCACAGAGTAGGGACGCCTGGGTGGCTCAGTGGTTGAGCCTCTGCCTTTGGCTTGGGTCATGAACCCAGGGTCCTGGGATTGAGTCCTACATTAGGCTCCTCATAGGGAGCCTGCTTTTCCTCTACCTATGTCTGTGCCTCTCTCTGTGTGTCTCTTATGAGTAAATAAATAAAATCTTTAAAAAAAAACAACCACAGAATATTCAAAACCAAGACTGAACCCTAATATAAGCTGTGGACTTAGTAACAAAGCATCAATACCAGCCCCACAACTGTGACAACATTTCACACTAAGGCAAGATGGTAATAATACAGGAAATTGGAGGGTGAGGCTAAGGACGGTATGTTGGAAATCTGTGCCTTCTGTTCATTTCCTCTGGAAACTAAAACTGCACATAAAAATAAAGTCTATTAATTAAAAAAAAAAAACTGTTCAGAAGGGACTTGGGAAAAAAGCGGCAGAGCCATACAATGGAACATTATCCAGTCATAGAAAAGAATAAAATACCAACGCATGCTACAACATGATGAACCTTGCAAACATTACACTCAGTGAAAGAAGCCAGACAAAAAAAGGCCACATACTGTATGATCCCATTTATATGGAATGTCCAGAAGAGGCAAATCTATAGAGATAGAAAGCAGATTAGTGGTGGCCAGGGACTAGAGGGAGGCAGAAATGGGGAGTGACTACTAACAAGTACAGTTTCCATTTGGGATCATGGAAAAGTTCTGGAACATGATAGTGGTAATGTCTGTATAATACTGTAAATGGAATTGTATTTTAAAATGGTTAATATCAACTATACTCCAATAAAAGAAAGTTAATTTTAAAACAATTTTTAAAAAAATTTAAAAAATAAATAAATAAATAAATAAAACAATTTTTAATTTAATCAAATTACTTCAATTTAAAAAATTAAATTAAAAATGGTTAAAATGGTCAATTTTATGTTATGTATATTTTACCACAGTTAAAAAAAAATGGCACCTGGAACATAAAAAGCACACAAAGGGACATCTGGGTGGCTCAGAGGTTAAGCGTCTGCCTCCGGCCCAGGGCGTAATCCTGGAGTCCCGAGATCGAGTCCTGAGTGGAGCCTGAATAAATAAATAAAATCTTTGAATCAATAAATAAAATCTTTTAAAAAATGATATTTAAAAGCACTCAAAAATTTTTATTTTTCATCCTCATTCTCATTATGGGGGGGTCTCAGTTTTCCTATTTCTTTTTTTTTTTTTTTTTTTTTTTTAGTTTTCTTATTTCTAAAGTGAAAGGGAACGATGATCTCTGAAATTGACCCTAGCTTCAAGATTCTACCATCTAGTCTAGATGAATCTGCCTCGTGAAGGAGATCTCTCTTTGGTGCATATCCATCCATCTCCTTGCTTCGCCCTCCTCCGGTGGGAGGGAGGCCGGGTGCCCTTCTTCTGCAGGCTCATTCTGAAGTTGCCCTCACCTCTTCTGCAAACCCCTTCAAACACCTGAACACCCGGGTGGCTCAGTGGTTGAGCGCCTCCCTTCAGCCCAGGGTGTGATCCTGGGGTCCTGGGATCGAGTCCCACATCTCCCTGCATGGAGCCTGCTCCTCCCTCTGCTGTGCCTCTGCCTGTCTCTCTTTGTCTCTCATGAATAAATAAATAAAATCCTTAAAAAAACTGACAGATCTCTGCCTGCCAGTGACCCTGAAGAGGCGAGCAATGCCACACCCAGGATGGGGTGCAGCAATACAGACATGAGGGGCCGCTCAAGTGGACACGCGCCAGCCCTCACCGCAGGCCCCGGAATTCCTGAGCAGTGAGCGCACACCTTCCAGAAAGGCAGTGCACACCCTCCCAGGCACACCCTTGCTCTCAAAACTCCCAAGCACTTACAAATCCATTCTTGCAGCTCTCTAAAACTCCCCATTTTTAATCAGTTGACGTGTCTTGCAGGCAAGCAAGCCTCGCATTCAGCCCTTCACTTAACAAAGTCACGCCAGTGAACTGCAAGAGACCCTGTTCTGCACCACTTCCCCTCCGCTTGGCAGCTCCCAGCTCTCGGCTGCTTCACACCTCTCCCTTTCCTCCCACGGCCCCGAAGCTGTCTTTCCAGCCTGACCTCGTCCTTCCAATCGTTCGGATTTCCAGTACTTGCTTCTTTCTCACTGTCATTTCCAGGTGACCCCCGACAACCTCCCACTTTGGCCCTGTCTTTGTTCTTTTTATAAAACCTTGCCTCCACTTCATAAATCTGCATCCTCTAAAATATCTTGCAGTGTTCTCCTTTTCATTGTCAGGTGTGTATTTATTTTTAATTTCCTCCTCCAACCTCAGACATCCTGAAAGGAGGACGGTTGGTTCTAGGCCTTTCAACCTGCCTTGCCTGGTTATCAGATCCACTTCAAATTCCCAAATCTTTTCATATTGTGAAGTTGCTGGGAGGGCGAGGAGGGGTGTGCTTGAGTGGCTCAGAAGGCTATGGCTCTGACTCTTGATTTCCACTCAGGTCATGATCTCAGGATTGTGAGATCGAACCCCACAATGGGCTCCACACTCAGTGTGGAGTCTGCTTGAGATTCTCTCTCTCCATCTCCCTCTGCCCCCACCCCTCTCCTCACTCTCTTAAAAAAAAAGAAAAGAAAAGTTGCTGGGACCCTCTCTGCCACTCCAGTGCACGTACACACACACAATCACACACTCATATGTATTTGCACATATAACACACACATCCCACACTCCCCTGTGTCCCTCTTATATTCAAGACCAGGAGGTGGCAAACAATTGCCCTCAAGGCAAATCCAGACCACCACCTGATTTCTGTAAATAAAGTTATATTGTCACACGGTCACACCCATTCATTCACATATTGTCTATGGATGACTTTATTGTACAGACTTTGGTAGCTGCAATGGACACCTTATACCCCATAAAGCCTGAGACATTTATTATTTGGACCTTTAGAGATTCCTGTTGTAGACAACTGAGATATTTCATCCTTTATTTACAAACTCTTAGCTGACAGCATGCGTTGCCAGATACTGCATTTCAAATCCCCCAAACCCATTTCAAACTCCCTGCTCCCCACTCTATAGTCTCACTAAAATATTCCCTAAGGGTACCACTGGCTGGCTTCCTGACTCTTGCTCTGTATGTAGAAGAAAACTGTATCTCTGAAAAGGTTTTCCAATTGTGAGATATTATTATTGATCAATTGTCATTTTATTCCTTATCACTTAGTGTGTATTTAGTCCACAACTTCTCATTTCGGTGGTTTTATTTTTTCTATCCAAGTGACGGGATGTTAAGTTATTTGTAAGAAAACAGCCCCTCTCTAGCTCACTTCCAACTCAACATAAACACTACATCTTTTCTCTTTGGACATAGGTTAGCTTCTTGGAAATAAACCAAATTGTTCAGCCCTCAGTGGAGTCTGACTAGAAAAGTAGTGTGTGAGCTCCAGGCCTCTTGCAGACCTCAATTTGAGCTCGATCTGCCACCAACCTTTGAATATGATCTGCCCTTAGCAGATACTAAAGGTGCCTTTAAATCAAGTCAGCCTACCAGCAAGCCACAGCATCAAAGAAAAATGATCACTAGGTACTCAGGGCATATCATGAAAACTGTCTGAACCTCTCCTGTTCCTTGCTTTGCTCCATCACCTGGACTCCTTCTAGGCCTCCTAGCTTCTAACGTCTTCTGCTTCTGCTCTATGTCTAAGTCTTTTTGGACTTGATCAAATTCAGGTTCCTTATTTTGATTCTGTGAACCCCATCCACTCAATCTCCAGAAAGTTTCCTAGTAGACGTTTTATTTTGGCTAATCCTCTTAACCAGGTCAGTTGTAGCCTAGACCCCATTCAGTACCAATGCTTAGCTCCCACCCTATTAAAAAAAAAAAAAACAGCAAAATGGTATATAAAAATAAATCAGACAGTCCTTATGCTGAAATCTGGACTTTGTCCATTTCCCCGTTGTATGATGGCAGGAGGTCAAGACACCTCTCCGGGACTCAGTTTCTTTTCCAGACAGTGTAGATATTATTAGCTATTTTGTAGAATTATGGTAAGGATTGGAATGTTACTTGCAGAAGTAAGCTACTTCCATAAAAGGAGCTTTGCATTAGAATGCACTGTGAACCTCATCATCTGTGCCCCTAAAGCCAAGGAAAAGTAAAATTCCAATAAATTGTGGTGAGAACTTCAGTAAAGAAAGAGAAGACACTCTTCTCTTTCTACATTTTTATCTCCAGCTAAGATTTAAAATCTTCTTCTTCCCATGTCTCTTACTTTGTCCCCACGTACCTGACTCCCATGGCCCCCGTAATCTCATCTGCTGTTGAGCAACAGTCCAGGCTGTGTGCCTCCTTCTTACAGAATTCACACAAAAGTGTTCCATGGTTTACCCAGAGTCCTCCCCCTGAAGTCCCATATGGCAAGCAACCATCTCAGGCTCAGCAATCCTGTAGCATGAAAATGACTACACCACATCCACCATTTCTAGGAAGTTTCCACTGACAAATGATAAAGAAATGAAAATACATGAAGATTTGGCTAGAAGGAAGTTTATCACCTCCTTATTTACAATGGCAAAAGAAGAGAAGTAAAAGTGAAACCAAAACTGAAAGCTAAAATATAAATGTCCAATTAAAAGAAATTAGTAATTTGGGGTGCCTGGCTGGCTCAGGTGATAGAGCATGCAACTCTTGACCTGGGGGTTGTGAGTTCAAGCCCTAGGTGGGGTACAGAAATTACTTTAAAAAATAAAATTAAAAAAAAAGGAAATTAGTAATTAAATATGTAATCACAACGGAGTACCACATAGGAATTGTAAATTACATTTTGGAAAATCTTTGATGCTCTGTAAAGATGCCCTAATAACTTAAGTTTAAAAAACAAGTTTAGTGTTTCCAGGTCAGCATGTAAAGAGCTAAGAAGTTGCCACTCCACTCTAAAAACAAGAAAAAAGCTGAGCAAACTGACAAATCAACAATTCCCCTTAGACTCAGCAGAAAGGTAAAGTCACAGGGAAAACTGTTGTCCTCAGAATCAAAGAGACAGAGAGGCAGATACAGTGGGTTATGACTCATGTGAACATTACCCCACAGCAAACAATTCCATAGGAGCCACTGCCAGGATAGAAAAACCCAAACGGTGATGGAGGAATTGATGGAGACTCAGTGTGGACAACCCCAAGAGTTCAAAACTCCAAGAGGATCCAGTTATTGGAGGCCCTCCCAGTTTTATGACTGTTACCTCCAGGAGCTCTCCTAGGTCTTCACAGTGACTATCAGAAAAAGATCCCCTCCTGGTTATGGATTAGAGAGGAGAGAAGGAACCATTTTTGAGATACACCAGAACGCTCCATTCTTCTTAACAGGGCCTGACTCCCGGAAAAACTATTTTACCAGAGCCTAATCTGCTATCAGAGCCTAACCGACCTGAGGGAAAGGGGGAAATACTCAATGCTGCACAGCTGGCCTTCCACACAAGTGAAGGAAAATACCTAACTACATGCATGCTGTCAGATCTGATATTTCTAAATATCAGAAGAGATATTTAGGAAAAAAATGATGGATTTGCTAGCTACAGGTCCATCAAGCTTTCCACATAGGAGAAGGGAAACACACATCTTCATCCCCATCCAGATAACTATTCCCATCTAAGGGGTTGCAGAGAAAGAATGAGAAGCATGGTGAAGCTCACAGTCCAAGAGCACAGGCTTGCCAAAAGACTGAGACCTAACCATAGGGCTACAGAGTGCTTCCCCTTCACCTACAACTTAATTTTTTTTAAGATTTTATTTTTTTTATTTATTCATAGAGACAGAGAGAGAGAGAGGCAGAGACACAGGCAGAGGGAGAAGCAGGCACCATACAGAGAGCCTGACGTGGGACTCAAACCAGGGTCTCCAAGATCATGCCCTGGGCTGCAGGCGGCGCTAAACCGCTGAGCCACCGGGGCTACCCTACAACTTTATTACTACAGTAGTAAAAGTCTATTTATTGGAGTTTCTATTACCAAGTACATTACATCCACCTTTCAAGAAAATATGAGAAGGTATACTAAAAGGCAAAAAAGACAGTTTTAAGAGACTTAACAAACATCAAGACCAGAGTCAGATATAGCAGAAATGCTGGAATGATCAGATGAGAGATTTAGAAAAAAAAAAATGATTGATTTGCTTCAATGAGGGGTACCTGAGTAGCTCGGTGGGTTAAGCATCTACCTTCAGCTCAGGTCATGATCTCCAGTCCTGAGATCTAGTCCCATGCCAGGCTCCCTGCTTAGCAAGGAATCTGCTTCTCCCTCTGCCTCTACCCCAGCTCATCCTTGCTCTTTCTCTCTCAAATAAATAAATAAAATCTTTTTTTTAAAATTGCTTCAATGAAAAAAGGAGATGACACACAAGACCAAATCAATAATGTAAGAAGAGAGATGGAAATTTTAGCAAAGAATTGTTAAAAATACTAGAAATCAAAAACATTGTAATAGAAATAACGCCTTGGATGGGCTCATTAGTAGTCTAGACACAGGTGAAGAAGGAATTTCTGAATTGGAATATAATAATGGAAACTTTCAAAACTGAGCAAAAAAAAAAAAGAATGGAAAAAAATAGAACACAATCTCAAAGAACTGCAAGACAACTACAAAAAGTCTAACGCACATGTAATTGGACTACCAGAAGGAGAAAAGGCAATAAAAGCAATATTTAAAGCAATAATAACTGAGTTTCCCCTAAATTAATGTCACATACCATACATCACAGAAGTTCAAGGAAGGTCAAGGTCAAGGAACATCAAGCACTCCCCCCAAAAAACTACACCTAGACTTATCTACCATATTCATATTTCAGATAATCAGAGATAAAGACAGAATCTTGAAAGATGACAAAGGAAGAAAAACAAACACCTTACCTATAGAGAGGCAAAGATAAACGTTACATCTGATTTCTTCTCAGAAACCATAGAAGCAAGAAGAGAATAGACTGAAATATTTAAAGTGCTGAGAGAAAAAAAAAACAATGTACAATTCTGACCTTGCAAAATATCCTTCAAAAGTGAAAGAGAATCATGAAAAGACACTCAATATTACTAATCATCAAGGAAATGCAAATCCAAACTACAGTGAGATATCACTTATACCTGTTAGAATGGCTAGAATCAAAAAGAAAGAACAAGCATTGGTGAAGATGTGGAGAAAAAGGAATCTTTATGCGCTGTTGGCAGAATGTAAATTGGTGCAGCCAACCAACACCGGTGGAAAACATACTGGAAGACAACATGGAAGTTACTCAAAAAATTAAAAATAGAAATACCAGATGATCCAGGAATTCCACTAATGCTTATTTACCCAAAGAAAACAAAACACTAATTTGAAAAGATATATGCACCCCTATGTTAATTGCAACACTACTTACAATAGCCAAGATATGGATGCAACCCATGTCCATCTATAGATGAATGAATAAGGAAGATGTGATATATATACAGAATATTATCCAGCCACAAAAAAGAATGAGATCTTGCCATTTGCATCAGCATGGAGGGACCTAGGGGATGTAATACTAGTAAAATATGTCAGAGAAAAATAAATGCCATATGATTTCGCTTACATGTGGAATCTAAAAAAAGCAAGTAAACAAAGAAACAAACAGAAAGCAGAAACAGATCCATAAATACAGAAAAAAATGAGGCTGCCAGAGAGGAAAGGCATCAGAGATGGGGCAAATGAGTGAGGAGGAGTGAGAGACATAGGCTTCCAGTTATGGAATGAATAAATCATGCAGATAAAAGGTACAGTATAGGGAATACAGTCAGTGGTACTGTAATAGTACTAGATAGTGACAGATGGTAGCTATACTTTTGGTGAGCATAGCGTAACACATAGTCTTGTGGAATCACTTTGTTGTACCCTTGAAACTGATATAATATTGTATGTCAACTATAAAAACTTTCTCAGACAAATAAAACTTGAGGGAATTTGTTGGCAGTACATCTGCCTTGCAAAAAATGTTAAAAGAAGTTCTTCAGAGAGAAGAAAAATGATATGAGTCAGAAACTTGAATGTACATTAAAAAAGAAAGCACTGGAGAAGGAACAAGTGAATATAAAAACTTAAATTTTTCTTATTTTTAATTGATCTACCAGATAACAGTTTGTTCAAAATAATAATAGCTACAAGGCATTCAATTATATATGTTTATATATGCTTAGGTATAAACAAAATGAAAAACAGCAATAATACAAGGGACAAGGCAGGGAAGAATTGGGACTATTTTGTTATTATATGGTACTTGACTACTCAAAAGTAGTATAGTGCTATTTGAAGGCGCCTCGGATTAGTAATAAATATAAATGCATATTGCAAACTCTAGGACAACCACTAGAAAAAATAAAGAAGTATAACTAATATGCTAAGAAAGGAGAAAAAATGGAATCATATAAAATGCTCATTTAAACCCAAAACGGGGATCCCTGGGTGGCTCAGCGGTATGGTGCCACCTTCAGCCCAGGGCGTGATCCCGGAGTCCCAGGATGGAGTCCCAAATTGGGCTCCCTGCATGGAGCCTACTTCTCCCTCAGCCTGTGTCTCGGCCTCTCTCTCTCCCTTTCTCTCTCTGTGTCTCTCATGAATAAATAAAATAAAATCTTAAAAAAATTAAAAATTAAAAAACCACAAAAGGTAGAAAAGAAAGGAGGACAAAATAAGAAGAGAAAGGAACAGATAGAAAACATAAGCAAATACAGTCAAAATGAGTCCAACTGTATTAATAATCACTTTGAATGTCAACAGTCTATATGCACAAATTAGAAGACAGAGATGGTCAGAGTGAATCAAAAACACAGGCCCATGGGTGGCTCCATCAGTGAAGTGTCAGACTCTTGGTTTCAGCTCAGGTCATGATCTCAGGGTCCTGGGATCAAGCCCCACCTTGGGGTCCATCTCAGCAGGGAGTCAGCTTGAGATTCTCACTCTCCCTCTCCCTCTGCCTCTTTCCTCTGTTTCTCTGTCTCTCTCTCTCTAAAATAATAAATAAATATTTTCAAAACACACACACATACAACCCCACTATACACTGTCTACAAGAAACCAACTTTAAATATAAGAACACACATGAGGTACCTGGGTGGCTCAATCTGCCTTTGATTCAGGTCATGATTTCAGGGTCCTGGGATTGAGCCCTCCATCGGGCTCCCTGCTCAATGGGGAGTTGGCTTCTCCCTCTCCTTCTGCCCCTCCTCACACCACTCATGCTCTCTCTCTCAAATAAATAAATAAGATACTTTAAAAAGAAAGAAAGAAAATATAAAAATATATATGAACCAAAAGTAAATGGGTAGAAAAAAAACATACTGTGCTAACATTAGTCAAAAGAAAACAGGAATAGCTACATTAATTTCACCCAGAGTAGACTTCAAAGTAGGAAAGTTACGGGACGGTGGTTCATTGGTTGAGCGTCTGCCTTCAGCTCAGGACGTGATTCTGGAGTCCCGGCATCAAATCCCACATTGGGGTCCCTGCATGGAGCCTGCTTCTGCCTCTGCCTATGTCTCTGCCTCTCTCTCTCTCTCTCTCTGTGTCTCTCATGAATAAATAAAATCTTTTAAAAAGATGAAAACAACAACAACAACAACAAAAACAAAGTAGAAAAGTTATCAGGTATCAAATGGACATTACTATAATTATAAAAGGTAAGTTCTCCAAGAAGTCATATGCACCTAACACATATGCACCTACAAAAAGAGCATCAAAGTATGTGAGGAAAAACTAATAGAACTACAAGGAGAAACAGATGAATCCACTAGTATATTTGGAGACTTTTACCTTTATGGAAAATGGACAGATCCAGCAGACAAAATCAATAAGGGCATAGTTGAACTCAATATCACTATAAATTAGCTAGATATAACTTATATCCACAGACTACTTCAACTAACAACAGGCGAACACACATTCTTCTTAAGCTCATGTAGAACATCCACCAAGGCAGACACATTCTGAACTACAAAACACATCTTAACAAATTTAAAAGAAATCATATAATGTCTACTCTCACACAATAGAATTAAACCACAAGTCAGTAACAAAAATATAGCAGGAAAATCACAAAATATTTTATTAAACAACACCTTTCAAATAATACATGGGTCATTGAAGAAATCTCAAAAGAAATTCTGGGCTAAATAAAAGTGAAATACAGCATAACAAAATTTGTGGGATGCAATTAAAGCAGAACTTAAGAGGAAATTTATAACATTGAATGCATATAATAAAAAAAAAAAAGACTTAACATCAATAATCTAAGCTTCCATCTTAGGAAACTAGAAAAAAAATTAGATCCAAAGCTAATAGAAGAAGAGAAAGAATAAAAGAACATAAATCAATAACATTGAAAAAAGAAATCAATAAAGGAAATTAACTAAATCAAAAGCTATTTCTTTGACAAGATCAGTAAAACTGATAAGCATCTAGCCAGGATAACTAAGAAAAAAGAGAGAAAACCCAAACTATATTAGAAATGAAAGTGGGGACATTACTACAGATCCCACTGACATTAAAAGGATAACAAAGAATATTATGAAAAAATATCAACACCCACAAATTTGATAATCTAGACAAAATGGACTATTTCCTTGAAAGACACAATCTAGTATAACTCACACAAGAAGAAATAGACAGTCTGTATAGGTCTATATCTATTAAAGAAATTGAATCAGGGATCCCTGGGTGGCGCAGCGGTTTGGCGCCTGCCTTTGGCCCAGGGCGCGATCCTGGAGATCCGGGATCGAATCCCACATCAGGCTCCCGGTGCATGGAGCCTGCTTCTCCCTCTGCCTGTGTCTCTGCCTCTCTCTCTCTCACTGTGTTCCTATCATAAATGAATAAAAATTAAAAAATAAAAAAAAAAATAAAGTCTTTGAGATTTAAAAAAAAAAAAAAAAAGAAATTGAATCAATAATTAATTAACTTCCTAAACAGCGGTAGGCTCAGATGGGTTCGCTATTGAACTCTGCCAAACATTTGAAGAAGAAATTAAGCCAATTCTCCATAATCTCTTCCAGCAAAAGGAAGCAAAGGGAATACTTAACCAATTCTAGGAGGACACCACTACTCTAATACCAAAACCAGATAGACATTATAAGAAAAGAAAATGAGACACGAACATCTCTCATGAACACAGATGTAAAATTTCTTAACAAAATATCAGCAGATGAAATACAACAATGTATAGAAAGAATTATATTCATGACCAGGTGGGATTTACCCAAGGTACACAAAGCTGATACAATACTGGAAAATTAATGTAATCTATCATATCACCACTTGGGTAGTAGAGTCGGTGAAGCCTCAGACTCTTGGTTTCAGCTCAGGTCGTGATCTCCAGATCATGGTATCAAGCCCCATGGAAGGCTCCGCATTCAGCAGGGAGTCAGCTTGACACTCTCTCCCTCTCCTTCTGCCTCTCCTACCCCTGCTCATGCATGCTCTCTCTTAAAATAAATAAATAAATCTTTTTTTTTTAAAGATTTTGTTTATTTATTCATGATAGAGAGAGGCAGAGACACAGGCAGAGGGAGAAGCAGGCTCCATGCAGGGAGCCCGATGTGGGACTCGATCCTGAAACTCCGGAATCATGCCCTGAGCCAAAGGCAGTCGCTCAACCGCTGAGCCACCCAGGGATCCCATAAATAAATCTTAAAAAAAAAAAAAAAAAAAAAAAAAAAAACCACCCTACAGCTAACATCATACGTAACGATTAGAAACTCAAAAGAACACCACTCAACTTCAAGACTTACTATGAACTTACAGTAATCAAGACAATATGGTATTAGGGGTGCCTGGCTGGATCAGTCAGAAGAGCATGCAACTCAGGGCACCTGGGTGGCTTACTCAGTTAAGCATTTGACTCTTGATTTTGGTTCAGGTCATGATCTCGGGGTCATGAAAGCAAGACCCACGTCTAGCTCCATGATAAGCATGGATTCGATGTGAGATTCTCTCGCTCCCTCTCCCTTTGCCCTCTCCCCACTCAGGTGTTCTCTAAATCAATCAATCAATCAATCAATTTAAAAAATTTTTTTAAAGAAGAGCATGTGACTCTCAATCTTGGGGTTATGAGTTTGAGCCTCACATTGGACATGGAGACTACCAAATAACAAATAAATAAAAAATAAGACAATGTGGTAATGGCAAAAGAAAAGACAAGCAGATTAATGATCAGAAAAGAGAGCATAGAAATAGATCCATATAAATACAGACAATTGATCTTTGACAAAAGAGCAAAAGCAATAGAATGGGGCAGATGTAGTAGTCTTTTTCAACAAATAGTGCTGGAACAATTCAACATCCATATACAATAAAAGAATGTAGATACAGACTTTAAACCCTTCACAAAAATTAACTCAAAATGGATCACAGATCTAAATGTAAAATGCAAAACCATAAAACTCCTAGAAGATAAGACAGAGAAAAACCAGATGACCTTGGGTATAGCAATGACTTACAACACCAGTGGCATAACTCATGAAAGAAATAATGGATAAGCTGAACTTTATTAAAACTAAAAACTTTCGGGGATCCCTGGGTGGCGCAGCGGTTTGGCGCCTGCCTTTGGCCCAGGGCGCGATCCTGGAGACCCGGGATCGAATCCCACATCGGGCTCCCGGTGCATGGAGCCTGCTTCGCCCTCTGCCTATGTCTCTGCCTCTCTTTCTCTCTGTGACTATCATAAATAAATAAATAAATAAACAAAAAAAAACATTTTATTTAAAAAAAAAAAAAACTAAAAACTTTCAAAAAAAAAAAAAACTAAAAACTTTCTGTTTTACAAAAAAAAAAAAAAAAAAAAGTCAACAGAATGAGAGGACAAACCACAGTCCAAAAGAAAATATTTGCAAGAGACACACCTGATACAGAATTGCTATCCAAAATGTACAAAGAACTCTTAAAACTCAACAATAAGAAAATGAATAACCCTATTAAAAAATGAGCCAGAGACCTGAACAGACACACCTCACCGAAGAAGATACACAGATGGCAAGCAGCATATGAATGTGGATGTATGTCATTTGCATTTGTCAAAATTCACAGAATGTGGGGCACCTGGGTGGCTCAGTGGTTGAAAGCCTGCCTTTAGCTCAGGGCGTGATCCTGGAAGACCGAATCCAGTCCGCATCAGGCTCCCTGCAGGGAGCTGCTTCCTCCCTCTGCCTGTGTCTCTGCCTCTCTCTCTGTCTCTCATGAATAAGTAAATAAAATCTTTTAAAAAAAATCCACAGAATGTGTAACACCAAGAGTAAGCCCTAAGGTATGACCTGTGGGTGATAAAGGTATGTCAGTGAGGGTTTCTCAAGTATAACAAATGACCACTCAGGTGGAAGACGTGGATAGGAGAGGAAACTACAAAAGTGTGGGGGCAGGAGAAATAAGGGAAATCTCTGTACTTTCCACTCATTTTTGCTCTGAACCCAAAACTGCTTTCAGAAATAAAGTCGATGAAAATGTATTAAAGTGGTAAAAAGTAGTTTTAATAACACCGTATATTTCCACTTTTATTTTGGAATGAAAAATACATTGTCATATCCACAGAAATGGGAAGAATACACCATTGCACTAATGGTGATTTTCTGTGGGAGACTATAGGGAAATGTAGTTTATGTTTTCCTGTTATCTGTGCTTCATCTCTGTTTCTTGAAAATTAGTTTTTGATTGTGTGCCTACATAGTGCTTATTAAGTATTTTTTGAATAAATGAGAGAAAAAAATAGAGGTTAAAGGGAAATGTAGGGACGAATCATATTTATGGTGACCTTCGTTATCCACACACTGGCCCAAACCCACATATATAAGAGGATATACTGAGCACTACCCAACACTTGGTCTATAGCCTTAGAGCAAGTCTTCGACAGTTTTGAACTTTCTCTTAGAAACTGGACCATGAAAGAGTATATATCAGGCTCAGTTGGTTAAGCATTTGACTTTCAATTCTGGCTCAGGTCATTATCTCAGGGTCATGAGATTAGACCTAGATCAGGTTCCACACTCAATGGGGAGTCTGCTTGCAATTCTCTCCCCTTTTTTTTAAGATTTTATTTATTGGGGATCCCTGGGTGGCTCAGCAGTTTAGTGCCTGCCTTCAGCCCAGGGCGTGAACCTGGAGTCCCAGGATTGAGTCCCGCATCTGGCTCCCTGCATGGAGGAGCTTCCCTCTGCCTGTGTCTCTGTCTCTCTGTTTCATTCATTCATAAATAAATAAATATATAAAATCTTTTTTAAGAAAAGAGCATATATTGCTGAAGAACTCAAACAGTGAATTCATTAATGACTATAATATCAGAATTACTGACTCTTAATGGTTGGATCTAAAGATTATGGACTAACCAGCACTTACTCCATTGGGTAGGCAAGAAAAGCCACTAAGGTACAAGGATTCATAATTGTATACATAATATTTTACTTTGTACTTCTTTCATATTGTAAAATGTTTCATAAGATATTAATATAGTTGACTGTTGAACAACACGGGTTTGAACTTTACTGGTCCATTTATGTGGATTTCTTTAATAAATAGCAGTGCAGTACTCTATCCCTTACACTTTTCACTTCTCTCCCTTACACTTTTCTTAATAACATTTTCTTTCTCTAGCTTACTTTATCATAAGAATACAGTACATAGGGATCCCTGGGTGGCGCAGCGGTTTGGCGCCTGCCTTTGGCCCAGGATGCGATCCTGGAGACCCGGGATCGAATCCCACATCGGGCTCCCGGTGCATGGAGCCTGCTTCTCCCTCTGCCTGTGTCTCTGCCTCTCTCTCTTTCTCTCTGTGTGACTATCATAAATAAATAAAATTTTAAAAAAAAGAATACAGTACATAATACATATAACACAACAAAATATGTGTTCAGTGACTTTACATTACCAGTAAGGCTTCTGATCAACAGTAGGCTATGAGTAGTTAAGGTTCAGGGGAGTCAGGCAGCCCCAGTGGCCCAGCGGTTTAGTGCCACCTTCAGCCAGGGGTGTGATCCTGGAGACCCGGAATCGAGTCCCACGTCAGGCTCCCTGCATGGAGTCTGCTTCTCCCTCTGCCTGTGTCTCTGCCTCTCTCTCTCTCTCTGTGTGTGTCTCTCATGAATAAATAATTAAAAATTTTTTAAAAATTAAAAAAAAGGTTCGGCGGGGGTCAAGATTTATACATGGTGTTTTGACTGCACGGAGTTGGCACTGTAACCCTTGTGTTTTTCAAGGGTCAACTGTACATAAGTTGTGCATTTAATTTATATATATGCGCATGTGTGTACATACACACAGAGAGATAAGGCTCAAAGAACTTTTGCATAGAGGTGCACAATCAAAAAAGCTTATAGACCGTGGTTGTGGTGACCACTGGTCCATCCCCTTCATTTTATTTTCCTTTAAGATTTTATTTATTTATTCATGAGAGAGAGAGAGAGACAGAGACACAGGCAGAGAGAGAGAAGCAGGCTCCATGCCAGAAGCCTGATGCGGGTCTCAATCCCAGGACTCCGGGATCATACCCTGGGCTAAACCACTGAGCCACCCAGGGATCCCCTATCCCCTTCATTTTATTCTTTTTTAATTTTTATTTATTTATTCAATCAGAGAGAGACAGAGAGAGGCAGAGACACAGGCAGAGGGAGAAGCGGGCTCCATGCAGGAAGCCTGACGTGGGACTCGATCCAGGGTCTCCAGGATCACGCCCTGGGCTGCAGGCGGCGCTAAACCGCTGGGCCACCAGGGCTGCCCCTCCCCTTCATTTTATTTTATTTTTTTTTAAGATTTATTTATTTATGATAGACATAGAGAGAGAGAGAGGCAGAGACACAGGCAGAGGGAGAAGCAGGCTCCATGCCGGGAGCCCGACGTGGGACTCGATCCCGGGACTCCAGGATCGCGCCCTGGGCCAAAGGCAGGCGCCAAACCGCTGAGCCACCCAGGGATCCCCCCTCCCCTTCATTTTAGAAAGGAGGAAGCTTGGGGCACCTGGGTGGCTCAGTCAGTTGAGCATCTGCCTTTGCAGC
Source organism: Vulpes lagopus (assembly GCF_018345385.1). Classification (NCBI taxonomy): domain Eukaryota; kingdom Metazoa; phylum Chordata; class Mammalia; order Carnivora; family Canidae; genus Vulpes; species Vulpes lagopus. The sequence continues at coordinate 91,211,477 of NC_054831.1, forward strand.
TGAGGTCATGATCTCAGAGTCCTAGGATCAAGCCCCATGTCACACACCCTGCTCAGCGGGGAGCCTGCTTCTCCCTCTACCTCTCCCCTTCCCCTTGCTCATGCTCTCTCTATCTCTAATGAATAAATGAAATCGAAAGAAAGAAAAAAGAAAGAAAGAAAGAAAGAAAGAAAGAAAGAAAGAAAGAAAGAAAGAAAGAAAGGAAAATGAAAAGAAAAAAAAAGAAAAAGAAAAGAAAAGAAAAAGAAAAGAAAGAAAAGAAAAGAAAAGAAGAGAAAAGAAAAAGAAAAAAGAGAAAAGCTCAGGCTGAGAGAGAAGGGGGGGTAACTTGCCAAAGTTGTACAGCTGGTTAAAAAGGTTGGGTTTCCAAGCTGAGCCTGCTAGTGCTTTATCCTGTTGGTTAAGTTTTTGTTTGTGGCTTTGTTTACTGTTTGCCTCATCTCCTTGCTTTTTGGATAGAGAACTGTTTTCTGAATGCCACATAAGGCCAGGTTAAGAGTACAGATCAATTTTAACATTCTATTTTCCTAGAAGTCTCAGTTCTTACAAAGTGCTTACTCGCCTAAACGGACTTCGGCGTCTTCTCAAAAACGGAGGGCTGAGCAGCCAGTCACAGCCTGCGTGCTCCGCAGCCAGACTGCCTATTGCTAGCAAGCTTTATCCGCTGCCTCCCAGGACCATTATCTGCAGGAATAATGCCCAGCGGAAATTAATCGTAAAGAGAATCAGCTATAGACATCACTGACAGAAAAGCATCCCGGACAGTCCCCTGGCCGTGAGTGATTACTTACAAGAGCAGTCAGCAAAACCCTGTCTCCGTGGACCATTACTTTGAGGGAACACTGCCAATCGCAGCATTACTTGGAAGGCACCTTTTTTTTTTTTTTTTTTTTTATGTTCCTCAAATGCCTACCCTCAAACTAAACCAAAGTTCTGAAAGGTTTCAGACATTTCCAAGTTTGGGTAAGTAAACATAGTCCCGGATTCGAGTGTGGCCTGGGGGCCAGGTAAGCAAGGACCTTTTTCCCCAGCCTAAGCCCAACTTTCTTTGCCAGAGCAGCTTTGTAGAACTCACGTACTCTCCAGGAACTCTGACGATTTAGAGAATTCTATTTCTTCCCTTATGCAGGATAGGGAAAACTTCAATTTTGCTGGATTGGTTCTGTAAACTTTTCACCCAGGACCAAAAAAAAGCACATGACAAATGATAAAAAGGTAAGCACCACATGTCACTTGTTTCAAATACTCTCTCCTCCACCCAGAACCTCTACTGACTGCACAAAGGAAACATCTTGCACAAAAGTGGCCCACGTGGGAAGCAGGGAACTAGAAATGCCCCATGGCTCCCAAAAGGGAGTTATCGATAGACCATGTAATCATAATGCCATTACTCTGTTTTCACTGGATGACAGAGTCTTTGCAGTATCATTTGCTCTTGGCAGACCATATATCATATACCATCATCATTCTTCTCCCGTTAGTAATTTCTTCACTGCAAGAAAAACTCTGGAAACCATCTTAAGAAATGGTGAAAAATAGTTCCTTTTCTTTTAAAATTGCTTTTTTTTTTTTTTTATGTACTTACTGTCAAAAGTGATAAACAAAACGTTGTGTGAGCCAGCCATGGAGGATTTTGGCAGTATAAGTGCCTATCATAAGGAAAATCGAGCTGCATAATTTAACAAGGTGTTTAGAGGTAGGTCCAGAACCACAATATAAATACCCAATCACACTTCAAACTTGGCACTTGGCACTCAAAGTAAAATTCAGAGTTGTTTTTTTTTTTTTTTTACTTTGATTCTGCCACAAACTTTTGTTGTGAAATTTCTTCGTAATTTATTCATTTAATTAACTAAACTCATTCCCTTAAGGGGGGGGAGGGGATTAGCTAGTAGGCATGCCATAGACAAAGCATATTGTGAGTTTATCGAGACGTTCTATAAAAATCTCTTTTAATAACCTTGCATTTAACTTGGAAAAATAAGGATTTTGCAGCAACTGTTTTTCATAGGCTGAGCAACTGTTCTCCAGGTGTCCTGAATAATGGGCTAGCGGCAAAGAAGGAGGAAGGCTCTAGAGGTGTGGCGGAAAGCTCTGTCCTTGCCCTGCATGACAGTAACATGTCAGGAGCAGACACAATGGTCAGGTTCACTGAATTAAAGTAAGCCAGTAGCCTCCTTGTCTGGAAAGAGTGCCTCAGAACTCAGAAAAATGGACTCTGGACTCAGAAAATCAGTTTGAACTCTGGCTCCCTATTTGTTACCCATGTGATTTGGGGCTAAACACTTAAGAGTCGCCCAGTTTCAATTTCCTTATCTGTAAAATCATGTTCTGTGATATATCAGGTACATAGAAAGTGTTCAAAAAGGGTACTTATTATCAAATCTGCAGATAGTTCAAAGCTGCGGATAGGGATGCTATATCACAGAATTAAGGTTCAAAATTATGTTGACAGAAAGATGGGCAAAGGTGGTGATAAATATTATAGAAAGAATAAAAATAAAATTCCCTAGTTAAAGGTTTTGGGTTTCTTTGTTTGTTGGTCAGTTTTAAGGTCAGTTGTACCAGTATAGAATGGAGACATACTGGCTTATTAGTTAGCAGCTTATGTGAAAAACTTTCTGAATGCTTAAATGACAGAGAATGTACTATGCAGACAACAGCAGGACATGGATACTGAATTATTAGGTGTAATCTCGTACTACGGAAGCATATGTTGTCTATAAATCATTGATTTGATCTATAGACAAAACAATGAATTTGATTTATAGACAACCTAATTATTATCTATAATACAATACATTTTGCCAAAGCCATATCCCATCTGGAGCACTGTGTTCAGTTCTAGGCACTGTATTTTTGAAAGAATACTTATAAAATATAGCATCACCTGAAAAAAAATCAGAAGGATAAAAGACTTATTACATATGGGAAGGCTAAAGAAACTAGCAACGATAAGGCTAATAAAGAGAATTTTAGGGAGATTGCCCTCAAACATACAAAGGGCAGTAAAAATCAAAGAGGAATAGTAATTAATATGTATTGAGTACTTCTTATGTACAAAGTAGTCACTGTTTTGTTTTTTAAGATTTTATTTATTTATTCATGAGAGACACACAAGACAGGCAGAGACACGGGCAGAGGGAGAGAAGCAAGCCCCCTACAGGAAGCCCGATGTGGGACTTGATCCCGGGTCTCCGGCATCACGCCCTGAGCCAAAGGCAGATGCTCAACCGCTGAGCCACCCAGGCATCTGGCAAAGTAGTCACTGTTACCCACACTTGCAGATGAGAAAGTAGGGGCACAGGGGCAGAGTGAGATGCTTACAGTCACATAATTTGGATGGATGGAGTCAGGTCCCATCCCCGCAGTCCCGCCCCAAATGAAGAAGAGATATTAAAGCTATATTCCAAATATTTCTAATCTCATCTAACAGGATCACTTTAAGACTGCGCCCTCCTCGTTCTTTTGAAGTTGGACACGGATTAATGATCTGCTCTGGCCAGTGAAATGTGCATATAAGTCATGTTTGCGACTTCAGCGTGGGAGTTCAAGAGTCTGTGAGCAACTCACCACATGTTCTTCCCAGCATGAGTGCATCGACATGAAACTTCCATCAGTCTATCAGCCTAGGTCCCGGAGGGGAAATGATGAACACAGCCGCCCTGGTGACCCTTACTGGACAGTAGCAGGAGCAAGAAATAAATTGTTGTTTGATGAAGCCACTGAGATGTGGGGAGTGCTTGTTACTGTGGCAATACCCACCCTTTTCTGACAGATAAACAAACCCACACGCTTAAGTCATTAAAATATCTCAGAATTTTTTTAAAAAACTTTATTCTTATATTTTAAAAGGTCAGAACTAAGAATAGTTTATAGAAACTAAAAGTAGGCAGATTTGGGCTTAATTCAAATTTTTTTAAAGTGAAGTTTTCCAAAGTTGCTTCATGAGGTAGCATGCTCCCTGAAAATGTGGTATTTATTTATTTATTTTTAAATATTTTATTTTATTCATTCATGAGACACACACAGAGAGAGAGAGAGAGAGAGAGGCAGAGACACAGGCAGAGGGAGAAGCAGGCTCCATGCAGGGAGCCCGACGTGGGACTCGATCCCAGGTCTCCAGGATGACACCTTGGGCCAAAGGCGGCGTTATAAACCGCTGAGCCACCCCGGCTGCCCGAAAATGTGGTATTTAAAAGAGTGGCCAGAAGGGACATCTGTCTGGCTCAGTTTCTCTTGTTTCTCTTGATCTCAGGGTCATGAGTTCAAGCCTCACAATGGGCCTAGAGTTTACTTTAAAAATATATTTTTTAATATACAAGAAATAAATAAATAGAGGCTAGTTATTGTGGATCTACGTAGCAAAAAAATATATGGCTTAATGAAGGAGGTTTAATGTACCAAACATTTATGGAACACCTCCAATGTGCCAGGCATTTCTGCTACAGCGATAAACCCAAACACCCAATCCCTATCCTCAAGGAAATAGCCATTAAGTACAGAAGTAGATAAGGTCTGCTGACTCTTCTAGCAACGTGATTCAACCAAATTAGAGATAATAACATGGCCTGTATGAAGCTGACAGTAAGCCCGAACTTACAAATAACCACGTAGCACAAGAAATCCTGCTGATGCTTAAGTTGTAGCATTATTTTTCAATTAGCAGCCAAAAGTACAGGGTTTGCAAAAGGAAGGAAAACGAGAGAATTTCTGGGTTTACAGGAGGAAGGAACATTTTCCCTTTCTCTAGTTACCATTCTTAAATCCTGCAAACCAGGCATATTATCTGGCTTACATCAGGGGTGTTCCAGCAAAGGGAATAGCACTGACTCACAGCAATTGTTACCGACCTTTTCCATCACTTCTCCCACCCCTTAGGGTCAGGAAGGGAAGGAACATTTCAATCCCCATCAGCTAAGACCTGAAGAGAGGCAATAATCTTCCTGTAACACCATTCTTAAGTTTAGAAATCAGCCACAGCTTTTCCAAAATATCAGAAGTTTCTCGTGAAAGGGTTATTTGAGCAGAGCCTAGAGGAATCCCACATTCTAAGGATGATATGAAAATCACACACTTAGAGAGTGATTCCAAGGGACATGGACATTGTTTCCCAAGGGCACTCTTTTTCCCCTAGTGGTATTAAAGCTTTGTTTGTTTTTTCAAACTTTCGAAAACCCAGCAGTGCAGAGATATGCTTTCCTTTGAGGGGCTCGCTGCATTTGAATGGAAAACCTTGCAAATCTCGGTTAAGCATTAACTGTAATTGCTCTGGGGCAGACATTTCCATTTTGGGTTATTATTCATATCAGTATTTGCACAGAATACTATCCGTGGATGGATTTTGCTGCCGTTATCTACACAAGAGTGACGCATCTGATTACTATTGTTCCCCAACTCAAAAGCATCAGTTTGAACTTTGAATACTCCAGCCCTGCCCAGAGCCTGAATTTTCTGAACGGTGGTTCTGATTTTCTACGAAATAAACAAATAGATGAGAGGAAGCTGGATCTCAAGGCCGTATCTCCAGTCGGTTCAAAGTGGCATGAGTTTCTCAAAAATACACATACAGAAGAAACTGGCTTTGGCACATGTGGGAGCGGCAGAGACTCTGCAGCTTGTGCTAAGTTTAAAGTGCACCCTTAGTACTCTGGCCCGTTTTCAAAAATAAAGCGATAGTCTCCCAGAGACAGCTGGATCCCTGTGCAGCACCCAGTCTCGCAGCAGCCAGCTACGTACACAAATGCACACGTTACCAACACAGATGTGAAATGTCCATCCAGGACAGGAGGGAGGCATTCAGACCGGGCTGTTTAGTCTAGTGGCTCCACACCCGAAAGTTTCAGGGACACAGAGGATGCTGGAAGAGTGAGAGGGGAGACCGCCCGTCCCGTGTGTTCATCCGGGGCCTATGGAGTTTGCCCTCTGCCCTGGTGACCCGGGTTGAGATTAACCTAGGGCCAGCGTGGGGCGAAGCCCATTGTGCTGGCGGCTACCCGGGCGGAGAGGAGGGCTGGGCATCAGCGAGCCTTCCGGGCCGTGCGGGCCGACACACCCACCCAGACCCGCAGGCCCAGGGGTGCGGCAGGGAGGCGCGGGCCGGGGGGGGGGGGGGCGCGGGGGGCGGGGGGGCGCGCCCCGGTCCCGCGCGCACGAGGATGCTGCTCCCGGGGACCCGCGCGACTCCGGGTCCCCGCTCGCAGGTCGCGCGGTACGCTCCGAGAGGATGCTCTCCTCCTCCTCCTCCTCCTCCTCCTCCTCCTCCTCCTCCTCCTCCTCCTCCTCCCGCCGGGCCCCCGCCCCCCGGGCGAAGTGAGCGGGAGAAAAGTTGTGCCGGGGTCCGGGGACGCGGGCAGGGGCGGCCGGCCCCGGGCCCCCCTACCTGGTCCTTGGGGCCGAGGTTCTGCAGCACCTCCTTGCCCGTGGCGCTCCGGATCTCCACCCCGGCGGGCGCGGCGGGCGCGGCGGGCGCGGGCTCCCTGGCGTCCTCGCGGCCCTGGCCCTGGCCCTGGCCCTGGCCCTGGCCCCGGCGCGGGCTGTCGGCCTCGAGCCCCGGCCGGCTCCCCGCGCCCCGGCCGCCGCCCTGGCTGCTCCGGGGGGTCTTCGCGCCCCGCTGCCCCACGCTCAGCGCATCGAAATCCAGCGTCTTGCTCTCGAAGGCGCCCTCCACGCTGCAGAACATGCCGCCGTACTTCTGCCGCGGGACCTGGTCCGTGGTGCCGGGCCGGGCCAGGTACACGGGCAGGTCGTCCTCGTGGGCGCTGTCCCAGCCCCTGCGGCCCGAGGCCATGGCTCGGCGCGCGGCGGCCCCGCGGCTCGGCTCCCCCGCAGGCGGAAAGGGCAGCCGGCGGCAGCGTGCGCCGAGCCACAGTGACTGGGGCGGGGGGAGGCGCCTGAGCGTTCGCGCCAGAGGCGGCAGTGCAGCTCCGGTTCCTGCCGGGCCGCCGCCAGCCAGCCGCGCGCTCCGCCGGGGACCTGCCGCCGCCCGCCCCGCCGCCCGCGCCGCCCCCGCGCCGCCCCCGCCGCCCCCGGCGCGCCCCCGACCCCAGCGCCGCCCCCGGGTCGCGCCCGGCCGCCCTGCCCCAGCGCCACGCTAGCCCCGGCTCGCCGAGGACCCCGCGGCCCCGGCCCACGCGCCCTGACCCTCGCCCCCTCGCGGGCTTGCGGGGTCGCCTCCCCCGCGCAGGCCTGTCGGCTCCCGGGACCCGCCACTCCAGGTGGCCTGGGCGGGTGCGCCTCAGAGCCGCACTCTGCGGTGCAGCAACACCCCTCGCACGCACACGCGCACGCACACGCACACGGGCTTCGCCGACTCAGTCCTACACTTTGCTTACCCGCAACCCCAGATTTGCCTCATCCTCCTCTTAGGACGGTCTCACGGTGGTCCCCAGTTGCGGCGCGTGCCTCACACCCGCACCCTCAAACGGCGAACTCCCTCCCGGGCTGTTGAAAGAGACCCTCCTGCTTCGCTGACAGTGACAGAAGCCCGTCATCGCCTCACAGGCAAATCGACGCTTCAACTATTCCTACCTCACGTTTAGGACCATGCTTTCTGCCCCAGAATTCGCCTCACAATTAGTTTGCCTGTCACAGACACGCACGCACGTCCCTAGATTGTGTGCGATTCCCCATCACACAACAAACCCGAGGCGAATCCCTCACACACGCACTCGAGCTCAGCTTTGCCTCAGTCAGAACCCTCCACGCGGCTCACACGTAAGCTCGGATTTACCTCAGAAATACACACCCTGCGGCCCGCCGTGTGGCCTCAGTTCCACACAGAAGTCACTTACGCGGATGCCTGCCCTCACCGCTCCCTCTCCTCCCGGAGTCCACCCACATACCCCCTAACCCACACTTTGCCAGTCAGCACAGAGCTGGCGATCGGCAGAGCTGGCACGGCCTCCGCGCACACAGGCGACGTCCGGAACTCTCGGTGCCCACGTTAGACCAGGCCTCCTTTCGGAAATTCACTCATTACATTCCTTAATTTATTCTTTCTAAAGATGTTTATGTATTTATTGAGAGACACAGAGAGAGGCAGAGACCCAGGCAGAGGGAGGAGCAGGCTCCATGCAGGGAGCCCGATGTGGGACTCGATCCCAGGACCCCAAGATCACCCCTGGGCCAAAGGCTGGTGCTCAAACACTCAGGCACCCAGGAGACTCCTTAGTTTATTCATCCAACGTGAACTGAATGCCTGCTATGCTCTTCACAAGATACTGGAGTGACAGTGTTCAAACAAGGCGGATGGGGGCCCACCCTCAGCTAGAGTGTAGTCCGCAGCCACCCACCCAAGTAGCACAATCATTCACTGTTCCGCCTGACATACTAGACTTTCTCTTGTGAACCTCCCCACTACATCATAAGCTTCATGATATCAGAGCTCTGGGTCTGCTTACTTTGCCACTAAATATCTTGAGCCCAGGGACACCTGGGTGGCTCAGTGGTTGAGCATCTGCCTTTAGCTCAGGTGGTGACCCTGGGGTCCTGGGATGGAGTCCCACATCCGGCTCCCCATAGGGAGCCTGCTTTTCCCTCTGCCTGGGTCTCTGCCTCTCTCTCTGTGTGCCTCGTGAATAAATAAATAAAATCTTTAAAATAAAAGAGAACTTTATTTAAAAAAATATCTTAAACCAAGAACATCTGCAGGCACATAAGAAGAACTCCAGGAATCCTTTTGGAATACAGCAACAACAGGGAGCATTCGTGGAGCTGTTGCTGTGTGCCAGTCACTGCTATAATTGTGTCACATGCAGGGAATCAGTGCTAATAAGCATATGGCAGGCTTCTTTGTGCACGCACCATCTTTGAAGGCATCTGCAGTCTGATCAACTGAAACTCACAAGTCCAATTTTGGAGAGGAACCAGGATATTGGAAAACAGAATTTCGGTAGCGGGATTGTGACAACCATGAAAGGTTGGGGATGGAAGTTGATGTGAACTCGAATCAAAGACAAGTATGTTTACACAAGTTGTACTTGCCCACCCCACCACTGTCCCCATGAGGAGAAAGATACTTGCTGAACCGCCCGTGCTCTATCAGATTACTCATGATTTTTTTTTTAAGATTTTATTTGTTTATTCATGAGAAACAGAGAGAGAGAGAGAGAGGCAGAGACACAGGCAGAGGGAGAAGCAGGCTCCGTGCAGGGAGCCTGATGTAGGACTCGATCCCAGGTCTCCAGGATCACGCCCTGGGCTGAAGGCAGGTGCTAACCCACTGAGCCACCCGGGCTGCCCTATTCATGATTTCTTTTTTTTTTTTTTTTTCTATTCATGATTTCTTAAGTGAACTTCCTTTGGGACATTGCTCCTTTTTAACAAATGCTGGTTGTGATAGACCCAGAAGTTCACGTGAGAAATTAGTAATTACAGGATGGTCCCTCCCTCTTTGCTCACACAGGTGATTCCCTTCCTCTTTCCCATTGCTCTCAAACTCTTCTCCACTCATTAATTTATATACAGACTTTTAGGGGGACACTTGCTATGTGTCCAGCACTGTCCTGGAGTCCCTCTTCTGTAGAACATAATTCTAATGGGAGGAAAGAGATGATAAATAAGATAGGTGCCTGGGTGGCTCAGTTGGTTGAGCATCTGCCTTTGGCTTGGGTCACGATCTCATTTTTCTGGGATCAAGTCCCACATTGGGCTCCCTGTTCAGTGTGGAACCTGCTTCTCTCTCTGCCTCTATCCTTGGTTTGTGCTCTCTCTCTCTCTCTCAAATAAATAAATAAAATATTTTTTAAAAGAAAAAGAAAACAAGACACCTGGGGCACCTGGGTGGCTCAGTTGATTAAGCACCCACCTTCAGCTCAGGTCGTGATCTCCAGGTCCTAGGATCGAGTCCCATATTGGGCTCCCTTGCTATTGGGATCTCTATTGCTATCTCTCTCTCTCTCTCTCTCACCTCTCTCTCTCTCTCTCCCCCACACTCCATCACTTGTTCTCTCTCTCTCTCAAATAAATAAAATCAAAAAAGAGAGAGGAGCAAACAAAATATTCAACTTTCCAATCGGTTGTCATTTATTCATGAGAGAGAGGCAGAGACACAGGCAGAGGGAGAAGCAGGCTCCCTGCAAGGAGCCCGATGTGGGACTCGATCCCGGATCCCGGGATCACACCCTGGGCTGAAGATAGACGCTGAACCACTGAGCCACCCAGGCGTCCCTATAAGGAATTTATTCTGTGCTGGGCTTAATTTAATGCTAAGGACTCTTCATACATTATCTTGATTAATTTTGATTAGTAATAATTAACAATACAAGTCATGTACTATTATTTCTTTTTTCAAGCGGGAAGGCTGAGGCTCTGAGTAAATGCCCAAGTTGTGGCAGGACCATAACTAGAAGTAAGATATGTGCAGAGTCTGAGGTTTCCTTTGAGAGGGGAGCATTCTGACTGTAGATGTGCTTGCATGTGCTTGTGCGTGTGGGCATTCGGGTGTAGATAAGTCCCAGTGTTAGAGCTACATTGCCTCACCACTGTGTCTGTTGCAATGTATAAGCTCCATAATTACATTTGTTGACGCAACACCAGAAACATCACATCTAAAAGTCAACAGCTGCATATACACATATGTGTTCAATTAAGAAAGCAAAGCAGCCATTAGAAGAAGGCTGAGATGGGAACGGCTGATCTGACTCCAATTCTGCAATTATGTGGCCCTAGGCCAAGGGTCTTACTTAACTTCTTGATGTATTTCTGCTTTATATTTGCCTCACCCATCTAACAGGATTAGAAGGATTTCATTCCTTGACTAAGACTTTGTGCTGCACATTGCCTTCTCCTTCACAACCACCCCATAAGTGTGGTGAGATTACTAGCCTCATTTTACCAGGGGAGAAAATGAAGCCTAGGCAAGTTAAGTTTTCTGTAGTGCAAAGTATCACACTAGCACTTCAAGCTAGGATTCAAACCCTACTAGCTAGTCTAGAGCCTGTGCTCCTAAAAACCACCCCAAGACAGAGTTCTGTTGTAAGGATTCAGAGAAATGATCATGGGAAGACCAGAAGCAAGGTGCTAACACATTAAAAAATGCTAAGGGCCCTACCTGTTTGGAGGCAAAGGTAAACTTTAAGACAAACACTCACATAAAGAAATATCCTACCCAATTCTCCTAACAAAGGCTTTGGTCGCCTGAACACGTGCCAATTTTACCATGTCTGTCCCTCGTAAGGTAGAGGATACATTACTGACGACAACCATGAGCATGAGGGCAGCATCATGCCTATGGTCACCTAAGTCACGCTTCCCAGTGTGGGGTTTATCTAAAACAACATGTAAACAAGCAAGCTATTTCTATAAGGCAGGCAGCAAAATAGAGCTTTCAACTTGTCTAACACCGGATCAAATTTGCATTTCCTGTAACTCTGCAGTAAATGACTTGCAACTTTGCATTGACATGGCTTGTTATGTGAGCCCACGGCATATCTGATTTTAACTTTAGGAAAATGTATTCCGGAGGCATATTCTATTACCTATAGATCAGCGGAAGGCAGAGTCTCCTCTATAGTAAGCAATGCATCCTTGAGCAATCCTGATACAGCAGCACACGGAATATCTTTTATGCAAAATAAATTGCACTGAATTCTTATAAAGCAAAAATCTACCCAACAGAAGATACAATTTTAATACTCACTGTGGCTGGGCCTCCATACACAAAATAAGGAGAGAATAAAGGAGTCATGCACTTTTCCTTGATTCAACAGTGAATTTAAATATTTCTGATCAAAATTCACCCTGTCTTTTCTTTCTTTCTTTTTTTTTACACTTTTCCAACAAGTATTTATTATGAGTTAAGCCATGATTCAGGATCCCAAGGTGGGGATCACCATGTACCCAGATCCCCCTTCACCACCCTAGGGGAAGGATGGAGGACAGAGGAGAGGTGGTGGAACCAGTTCAGATGTTCCCAAGAAACATGCCTTCTGCTTGGTGGTCATTCCAGGCTGACAACCAGGTTATGGGGCAGAGGGACTTGTACACATGCCGGTGTCCTTTACGCACGGAGACATCACCCCCTTTAGCATCAGACATTGCCTTTTCACAGTGGTGGAAGTCCAGGTAGTTCCACCAGCAGTTCCTGGTCTGGTTCTGGTTGAGGAAGCAGCTGTCAAAAGGGGCAGCCTGGTAGTTCTTGATTTTGGTCTTGATGTCTTCCACCATGGTGCTGACTCTCAAGACACCCTTGCAGCACCTCACAGCTCAGTGTCCACCCTGTCTTTTCCATCCTTGAATTGCAGGAATTTGAACCCCACTTTATGGGTACAGAGATTGGAAAGGTCATTTTTCATCCTACATATATCATATATGGATGAGGCAATCTTTGCAAACTATCCAGCACTCTGCCTGACACATAGTAGATGCTCAATAAATTTTAGCCCCACATTTCCTCAGAGTATATTTAGATATATAATTAATATCACAGAGTTTGTAATGAGCTTGACCTTAATGTTTGGTATACATGTTAAAAAGTGACTACTATTTTCAATATTCCTTCATCACATTTTAAGAATTCTGACAGGCCAGGACGCCTGCCTTCAGTTCTGGTCATGATCTCAAGGGTCCTGGAACCCAACCCTGCATCATCCGGCTCCTTGCTCTGCAGGGAGGCTGCTTCTCCTTCTCCCTTTGCCTGCCACTCCCCCTGCTTGTTCTCTCTCTCTCTCTCTCTCTCTCTCTCTCTCTCTCTTCCTCTGTCTCAAATAAATAAAATCTTTTAAAAATATTTTTTTAAAAGAACTCTGACAGGCTACTAGTGAATTTCAGCTCAGTATTTGGTGACCAAATTGTTCATTAGAGACAAAACAACAGGTCATTTTTCAAATACATACACAATGCCAAAACCAGTTTGTTAACATATCTTGATTAATCATAGTTGTGCATGCAGCAAAATTCCTGCTGCTTCATAAATATATATATGTAGGAAGAAAAATCAACAAGAGTATACATCAAAATATTCATAAATGGTGAGTTGTAGGATTATGAGTATCTTCTGGTGTCTTCTTCCATGCATTTCTAAGTTTTCCAAATTCTTTATAAATGTGTTGCTTTTATAAACATAAATATTTATTTATTTATTTGGGAGAGAGAGACAGCATGAGCTGGATGACAGAGGGAGAGGGAGAGACAATCTCCAGCAGACACCCGTCTGAGCTCAGAGCCCCATACAGGGCTTGATTCCTTGACCCCAAGATCATGACGCCAGCTGAATGTTCAACTGACTGCACCACCCAGGCGCCCAGAATGGTTTTTTTTTTTTTAATTTAATTATTTATTTGAGAGAGAGACGGTGTATGGGTTGTGCAAGTTGGGGGAAGAGCAGAGAGAGAGAGAGAGAGAGAGAGAGAGAGAGAGAGAATCTTGGGCCAGCTCTGTGCTAGGTGTACTAGAAACGAGGTTTGATCTCACATCCTGAGATTATGACCTGAGTCGAAATCAAGAGTTGGCTGCTTAATTGACTGAGCCACCCAGGTGCCCCCAGAATTTTATTTTTAAATATGTGTCCAGGATATTATTTTAGATAGAAACACATTTATTGAACATATTGAAAATTGCTGATTGAGAATTATTGAGCCAAGCTGTTAGTTCCCTACTCTGTTATGAAGATCAATTATCTAAAATGAAAAAAAAATTAGACTCCTCATCAGAGTCAAGTTGTCACGTCATGGAATGCATATCAGCAGTTGGACAACTGAATAAGAAGATGATGATTATGACAAGAACATGAAATGAGAGCTTAATAAATGTCCTCAGGCAAATCCTTTCCACCAAAGGATTAGTTAATAAGACTCAACATGATCACCTTCCTACTGAGGAGTTGTTGGCATTTCCTTCCCAATTTTTATACGCTGACCATCTCTCTTGGATGTTACTATTCTCAAATGTTCAAAAGCCAACTCCAATCACAGAATTTCCTTTTGCCTTAAGTGGGAAGGAGACAATCGTTAGGTAGTTGCTGAGCCATGTGATAAAACAGATACTGACTTCAAACGCTCTAATGCTGCTCTATTTTCGTTGGTGCAGGTTCACAGGTGCAACCTAATCTCCTAAGTGAAAAATCTCTAAGGAAGGGCCAGACAATAAATGTAACTATAGGCTATAACAAAATAATAACAACAACAAAAGACATAGCTATAATCTGTCCAACCTCTTAGCCACAATGGTTCACAATCTGTTTCCAAGGTTTGTTTGTTTGTTTTATTTATTTTTTATTTAGAGCATGAGCAGGGGGCGGGGCAGAGGGAGAAGCACATTCCCAGCTGAGCATGGAGCTGGACAAGAGGCTTGATCCCAGGACCTTGAGATCATGGCCAGACCTGAAGACAGATACCTAACCGACTGAGCCACCCAGGCACCCCTGTTTGCAAGGTTTAAAAAATGTGCTTATTTTGTTATTTTTCCAGCTATTTTCTCTAATTCTTGTCCACTTAAAAAAACTCTCATTGGTTTTCCATTATTGTTATAATAATCTCATTCTTATTACTGAAAATTAAAATGATTTTCTTACCTTTTGCCATCTAAAGATTTAAAAAAAAAAAAGCAGTAATGGGGAACGCCTGGGTGGCTCAGTGGTTGAGCATCTGCCTTTGGCTTGGGAGGTGATCCCAGAGTCCCGGAATTGAGTCCCATATCCGGCTCCTGCATGGAGCCTGCTTCTCGTCCCTCTGCCTGTGCCTCTGCCTCTCTCTGTATCTCTCATGAATAAATGAATAAAATCTTAAAAAAAAAAGTAGTAATGAATCCTTTGTCTGTTTCTCCTTCTCTTCCTTTGTTTTCAGTGAAAATTTCAAAACTACAGAAAAGCAGATGGTAATTTAACAAACTCCCATGTTCGCACTCTTTAGAATTTGAAAATGTTAACTTTTCATCATATTCTTCATATATTTTCAAGCAAAGAAATAGAGTTCAAGTGCCCCCTACCTGTTCTACTCTTTTTCCCTTTGAAAAAGAACCACCAACCTGTATAAATCTCTCAAATTCTCATAGAGATTGCTATCTATCCTAATTTGATCCTTTGAGATTTTTTTTTGATCCTTTGAGATTTTTAAACCTTTTTTTCCCCCTGCCAAATAAACTGCTGTCCTTGTTTAATTATTTGCTTTTTAAGAATAACCATGACGTGGTTGATATACAGAAGCCCCTCACTTCTAGAAAGGTAAGGCTCGAAGCAATACCAGTAGGATTTCTGCTGTTAAATAAAGGTAATCATCTAACTCACTTATCAGGGCACTCACACTCTAAGAGTAAATGGATTGTCTTTAGATCACTGGATTTCTGAATCAACCAATACTAGCTAGCTCTGTTAGAGATGGGCTGTTTCTTTTCTTTTTGTTCTTTTTTTAAAGACTTTATTTATTTATTCATGAAGGACACAGAGAAAGAGGCAGAGACCTAGGCAGAGGGAGAAGCAGGCTCCATGCAGGAAGCCTGATGCGGGACTTGATACCAGTACCCAGTACGGGGGGAGGGGGGGGCGGGGGGGGGGCGATCATGGGGGATCATGCCCTGAGGGGAAGGCAGATGCTCAACTGCTGAGCCACCCAGGTGTCCCCAACCATTTCCTCTTGAAGGGGATATTTTTTATTATCATCATGATTCAAGTGGCTCCAGGAAACTGAACATAAAACTTGCACTTAACATTTAAAAAGATAACTTTTATTTTAGAATTCTCTTGAGCATAAACTAAATAATGGACAAAGAAAGGTAGTCAAACAAAATGACAATCTGAAAAGAGAAGCTCCTTTCATTCCAGACACAAATTTGCTCGTTGCACAATACTAGGCCACTTCCCAGCTCCAACTAAATAGCTAACAGGCCAGAGTATAAATGACAGATATTAAGAGATACAAAATGAAAAATGGAAATGGTGGTGAATAACTCTTTCATTGAGAATGTTATGGCTGGGTATAGATTCAGACACAGAAATGCATTAGTAATGCCTTCTTACCCCAGCGCTTTTGTCTGAGTCCATTTTTCTGTTAATAAATAACTCCTTGTCCAGCAGCTCCTTGGAACGTCTTTTTCCTCCAGATCCTTCAAAATTAAGATGAATGGATAGGAAATAGGATCCTGTCAATGTTTCAAGCTTTTATAGTGATTTATATTGGAAACATGAAGAAGAAAATAAGGAGACAATTAGTTCAAGCATATAAGGCTTGATTTCCTTTCCTTGTTACAAAATATCAGGATATTTACAAGCTGTGTGATAAGTTTGAGAAACGTCTGGGTTTTGAAGTCACAAAATCTGGACTACAATTAGGGGTCCATCCCTAGCTGAGTGACTTTTTGAGGATTACATACATTCTTTCTTTTCTGTTCCCTCATCCATAAAATGCAGATTAAAAAGCGGTGGTGTTGAGAGAAAAAAAAAGTGAGTTGCTGCATACCAACTTATAAATGCTTTCTACAAATGTTAACCTTCCTTCCCTTCAGTGCTTGGCTGCGATTTCTTTGACTCTGTATGTAAACCATAAACAGGTCTTGAATTAACGCTATCAGGAATTTTGGTTTGTCAATGACAGATAAAATTGTATATAGATGTAGCTTATGATTACTAATCAAACTTAAGTGTGACCAAAGAGAAAAATATATTTTGGGAAACCAAGCCAGATTACCTTCTAATTTGGTCATAAAAGTTTTAGACATTTGTCCCCTAAAAACGTCCTAGACCAAAGATAGAGTCAGACAGATATGTGAAACTTACTGTATAAAAATACACTAAACAAAAAAATAAAATAAAATAAAAAATAAAAATACACTAAACATAATAGGATGTAAATATTTTTCAAGATTGTGTTTTATTTTATAAAATATTTTTATTTATTTATTCATGAGAGACACAGAGAGAGAGGCAGAGACATAGGCAGAGGGAGAAATAGGCTCCCCACTGGAAGTCTGATGTAGCACTCGATCCCAGGACCCCAGGATCATGACCTGAGCTGAAGGCAGACCCTCAACCACTGAGCCACCCAGGTGTCTCCCATGACTGATGATTTAAAGCTGAGCCCACATGAAAATTTATTCAGTTTTGACTATATGATGTCCAACAATAATTCTTAATGTCAGCTAGTCACTAGGAAGTATAGCATTTAAAGTTCAATGTTAACTTGCTGAAGTATTTCTTACCAAAAATAAAAAAATATTTATACAAAAATAATATACTACAAAATTATTAGCTGTACCAAAATGGATTTTTTGGCTATAAAATTTATACCTGCAAAAATGTATATTGCTGATCTGCAATTAAATGAACTGAGCAGTTCTAGGAATAACTGGAGTGTATCAGGGTGAACTAACCTAAACTTCTCAAAACCATAAGTTTATCAAATACATAAGTTAGGAAGATTTTCAAAAGAAAATCTAAGGTTAAATACTATGCAAAAATTATATATATATATATATATATTTTTTTTTTAAATTTATGATAGTCACAGAGAGAGGCAGAGACACAGGCGGAGGGAGAAGCAGGCTCCATGCACTGGGAGCCTGATGTGGGATTCGATCCCGGGTCTCCAGGATCGCGCCCTGGGCCAAAGGCAGGCGCCAAACCGCTGCGCCACCCAGGGATCCCCTATGCAAAAATTATAGATTAATTATCTGATGAAGTACTTCATTTTTATTTTTTTAAGATTTTATTTATTTATTTGAGAAAGAGAGTGAGCGAGAGAGAGGGCCGGTTAAAGGGCAGAAGAAAGGGGAGAAGCAGACCCTTCACTGAGCAGTGAGCTCGATGTGGGGTTCCATCCCAGGACCCTGGGATCATGACCTCAGCCAAAGGCAGACACTTAACCAACTGAGCCACCCAGGTGCCCTGAAGTACTTTATTTTTAATATACTGATTTATTTTTATGGCTTATTTTTAGCCAAAAATTAATTATGAAACTAAAAAGTTTGAGTGACTTAAGACATGAATAGGATTTATAAAATGTCTACAGTACCATGGTAAGTCTGGTAGGTGTAGAGCTTGGGAGTTACCCCTTTAACAAAACACAGTACAGATGTAATATTGTTAGCTAGCTGTAATATTATTCATTGTTATGGGTATAATATTTGACATTGGCTGGCAAGGCCATAATTATTTAAAAATTCAATAATCAGTAATTGAAATATAATCTTAAATCAGATCATGATGATTACTTTTACCATTTAGATACTTACCAGTACTTTTTACTTCTGGATCCTGAGAAGTCTTTAATTCAGGACAAGGCATAAATAAAAACTCCCCGTGGGGAAGGCAGATCCAATCTTATTAGAAATATACCTATTCCTGTAGATCTTTAAGCACTCTTCCCAAAGCTCTAGGATATTATGATACAGAAATCAAGTTTACTGGTTTGGTTTTGTTTACCTTTGAAGACAGTGAATAATGTCTCAGAAACCACTTTGTAATTTGTCTTTGTAAAAAAAAAAAAAAAAAGCTATGAATTTTTGAAATTGCCTTATTCATTTTGTTTTTCTAATGCAAAGATCAGTTCTGTTTGTTGTCCTAAAATAATCCAAATGCAGAAGAGACAAAATCGGAGCCAAGTCCATTGTCCCTCAGCCAAGGGGAGAGCAGAATTCCGCTGGAGTAACAAAAGGGAAACGACCTGCCTCATCAATTCAATTCATTATATATTTATTGAGTACTGATTTTCCTGCCAAGAAATAGTCAAGGTGTTGCGGGAGTTTGCAATATAGGTGATAAGACACCTAGGGAATTTTCATGCTGCTTAGCCTGTACTAAGTATTGCAAGAGGATAAAGGAACCCCAGATCAGCAAAGGCCTTCTGAAAAGCAAACCACAAGTCACAAAGGGGGAGTTGGGCTTTGACAGAGGAAGATGGGTGAGGTCATTGCTGGCAGAGTTGGAAATGGGAAACAGTGAGCGGGCCTGCTTGGCTGGACAGCACAGTGCTTGCAGGGGAGGAAGGGATAAGTCCAGGAAGACTGGAGAGGGCTCAAATGTAGGGGTACCCTGAAGGAAAAGCGAGGAACGTTTCGATTAGGAAAGTAGTTCTATGCGGGGCCATCCCTGCTTTGCAGTACTTTTCTCACCCACAACCACAAGTCCATGGCTTTGATTTCAGATGCAGCAGTCATGTCAGCATCTGCCCTCTGCCCAAATTTCTCTGCCTTCTCGGTTCTCTGAAATCATCTGTAGGCCCTCTGTCCTACTACTAAAAACTTTAACGCCTTTTAATTTATAAAAAAATTTTTTTTTAAGATTTTATTTATTTATTCATGAGAGACACACACACACATACACACACAGAGGCAGAGACATAGGCAGAGGGAGAAGCAGGCTCCACACAGGGACCCCGATATGGGACTCAATCCCGGGTCCCCAGGATCAGGCCCTGGGCCAAAGGTGGTGCTAAGCTGCTGAGCCACCCAGGCTGCCCTTAACACCTTCTTAAAAAAAGATTTTATTTATCTATTCATGAGAGACAGAGAGAGAGAAAGGCAGAGACATAGGCAGGGAGAGTATCAGGTGGGGAGCCTGATGCAGGACTTGATCCCAGGACCCCAGGATCACAATCTGAGCCAAAGGCAGATTCTCAACCACTGAGCCACCCAAGTGCCCCTTTAATGCCCTTTTGTAGATATAAATTCTCCTGACAGTGAGGCCTTCTGCAGCTGTGACATTTCCAGTCCCTTCCCAAGTGGGTTCAGGAGATACAGAAAATGGCAGACGGTGAAATCTTGATGTGCAGTGCAAGGAGTATTTGGAGAAAGGGTTAGAATCGAATCGAGAGGTAAATTTTCACCATGGAAAGAGACGAGTTTTTTTGGTTGTTTTTAAGATTTTATTTATTTGAGATAGAGAGCAAGAGAGAGAGCACATGTGAGCAGGAGGAGGGGCAAAGGGAGGGGAGAAGCAGATTCCCCATGAGCAAGGAGCCCAATTCAGGGCTCCATCCCAGGACCCTGAGATCAAGACCTGAGCCAAAGGCAGATGCTCAACTGACTGAGCCACCAGGTGTCCCTAGGTTTTTTGTTTGTTTGTTTGTTTGTTTTGTTGGGGTTTTTTAAAGATTTATTTATTTATTTTAGAGAGAGAGAGTGCATAAGCAGGAGGGGCAGAGGGAGAGGAGAGAGACTTTTAAACACTCTGTACTGAGTGTAGAGCCCAACGTGGGCTCCATCTCAAAATCCAGAGATCAGACCTGAGCCAAAGCCAAAAATCCAGTGCTTAACCAACTGAGCCACCCATGCGCCGCAAAAGGGACAAGTTTCTACATGAGTCTGCAGTGTGTTCAGGATGAGAGTTGATCTCTTTTTGTCCAGGGCTGCAGGTGGAGAGCAGTTGCAGGAAACCAAAGATTGAACAGCAGTGCAGAAAGTTCAGAGACGTGACTGATGAGACGAGCAGATGTCTGCTTGACTGGGACTGAGGTATGAAATGTAAGATTAAATAAGAGACACTGAAGAAAGTTTTTCATTCTCCCTGTAGGAGAATGTACTAGTTCTCCATTGTTGTATAACAAATTCCATAGTTTAAAACAACACAGATTTGTTATCTAACAGTTTCCATGGATCAGGAATCTGGGTACAGGCTAACTGGGGTCATCTGTTCAGGTCTCGCCAAGCTGAAATGAAGGTGTCTGATCTCCACTTTGGGGTCCTCTTCCAGACTCATTGGTTGGCGGCAGCATTCAGTTCTTTGCAGTTACAAGATTGCCAGGCATTGTCTTGCGGACTGTCAGCCCAGGGTGACTCTCAGCTTCTAGGAGGTACCCTCCTGTCCTTGCCATGAGACCCTCTTCATAGGTACTTCACCACATGGATGTTTGCATCTTCAAGTCTAATCTGATTTTAGGCTCACTCACGATTACCTCCTTATCTTAAAATCAGTGGATTAAGGACCTTAATTATACCTGCAGCATCAATGGCAGCACCCAGACTCATGTTTGATTGAGTAACTAGGAGGAGGTAGATATAACCAGGGTCGCAGGACTGTTGGAGGCCATCTCAGAACTCTGCTTGTCACAGTGTCATGCCAGATCTTAGACAGGTGACAATCCCCTATTGATGCTCTTATTCCATGGGGAATGTTGTGGAAAAGAGAGCCAGCCCAGCCATTTCTTATATGTCTATACCACTCCCTCTACTGTTCAGCACTTAAGGCTTAAAATTTAAGTATTAAAAGTATTAAAATATTAAAATAACTACATTGTAATATTTGAGAATGGCTATGTGGATATGGTTATGGTCATAGGATTCAAAATTATATTTTAATAGGAGAATTTTACTATAAGCTATTCAGAGTACCAACACAAATGCACGATATTATATCGATGTTACAGTGCCTAGTAATGTGTAATAATACATATATCGAATTAAAGTAAATGCTTTGTCTTTTTTTGAGAGTCCTTGTGGAACAGTGGAAGAGCACATTACAGGATCTAGATCTCGGTTTAGGCAGCAACAATTACTAGCAGAGAGCTCTTAGGCAGCCCATTCCAGTCCTCTGACTCTGTATAATTTGTACAGTGGGGGGATCCCTGGGTGGCTCCACGGTTTAGCACCTGCCTTTGGCCTGGGCATGATCCTGGAGTCCCGGGACCGAGTCCCACGTTGGGCTCCCTGCATGGAGCCTGCTTCTCCCTCTGCCTGTGTCTCTGCCTCTCTCTGTCTGTCTGTCTGTCTCATAAATAAATGAATAAAATCTTTTTAAAAAATTAATTTGTACAGTGGGACAATAAACCTAACAGACTTACCTATTTTGCCATGTTGCTATAAGGATTGAGCAAGATTTTTGTAAGGATGAAGTGGTAACAGTTGTAGAAATGCATATAATGTAGAAATTCATATAAAATTTAGGGAGAAGCCCCTAGGCAAAATCTTAATGAGTTATTACTTGGGCAAGGCCCTCCCAAATATTTAAGCTAGAGAAGTAAATATTGTGAGCCAGAACAGAGGCAGGTTCTACATCATAAAATAGTTCTGGCAGCAATGCAACCTTCATATGCAGCCTCAGTTGAGGTGGCCTCAGATGTTTTCACGGTAAGGCTCGGAAGTGGTCTCTAGTTGGAGCCTTGAGAACATAATTTCAGTGCATGTGGGTAAGTCTCCAGGCGCTTCTGTAGGAGCTACCTTTGCAAGGCATTTTCCTTTGAATTGAAAGAGAAGCATTTTCTCTTCATCTTGTTAAAAGGGAATGATAACATTGCATTGGGGAAGATGAAGGAGTTTTAACCTTTTTTTTTTAAGATTTTGTTTATTTATTCATGAGAGACACAGACAGAGAGAGAGGCAGAGACAGAGGCAGAGGGAGAAGCAGGCTCCCCGCAGGGAAACCAATGTGGGACTCAGTCAGGATCTGGGATCACCACCTGAGCCTAGGGCAGGAGTCCAACTGCTGAGCCACCCAGGCATCCCAGTTTTATCCTTTATACATGTTGTGAAAGTTAAGTGCTAGTCCAAAAGTAATTTCTGTAATTCCTACTACAACTGATTGAATGGCATCTATCCCAGGGGTCAGCAAATGACAGCCCATGGGCCGTATCCAGCCCAATGCCTGTTTTTCTGTGACATACAACCTAAGAATGTTTTTATACTCTTAAGTAGTTGAGAAAAATCAAAATATTTCATGACTTGTGACAATCATAGGACATGATTTTCAATGTCCATAAAGTGTCACAGGAGACCAGTGATACTTTTTCGTTTATATACTGCCTGTGGCTGCTTTTGCACTGCAATGACAGGGAAGAATAAAGGCAACAAGGACTGCACTGCCCACAAAATTGAAAATATTTGCTATCTGGCCCTTTATAGGAAAAGTTTGCCAACCCTTGATCTGTACCATGTTGAGGTTGGCAAATGTGTTGCAAAATAGGCTCCCATCACTTCCAGGAATGTTTATAAAGTGCAGTGATTTTTTTTAAATTTTTTTTTATTTTTTATTATTTATGACAGTCACAGAGAGAGAGAGAGGCAGAGACACAGGCAGAGGGAGAAGCAGGCTCCATGCACCGGGAGCCCGATGTGGGATTCGATCCCGGGTCTCCAGGATCGCGCCCTGGGCCAAAGGCAGGTGCCAAACCGCTGTGCCACCCAGGGATCCCCAGTGCAGTGATTTTTTTTTAAAGATTTTATTTATTTGAGTGAGAGAGAGAGAGAGAGAGAGAGAGTGTGTGTGTGTGTGTGTGTGTTTTTATACTCTTAAGTAGTTGAGAAAAATCAAAATATTTCATGACTTGTGACAATCATAGGACATGATTTTCAATGTGTGCATGAACAGGGGGAGGGGCAGAGGGAAAGGGAGAAGCAGACTCCCCACTGAGGAGGGAATCCTATATGGTGCTCAATCTTAGGACTCTGAGTTCACAGCCTGAGCCAAAGGCAGATGTTTAACCAACTGAGCCACCTAGGTGCCCCTAAAGTGCAGTGATTTTTTTAAGTGCAGTGATTTTAAAGGACAGTTTGACAACGGATATCAAGAGTCTGAACATATTCAAGAAATCTGCATGTTAAGGTGCATCTGCTGGGTATTTCTGTTGCAAGTGGTTCTAAATAGTGTTCGTTTGTGTCTCTGAGACCACTTCTTTTTTTTTAAAGATTTTATGCATTTATTCATGAGAGACACAGAGAGAGTGGCAGAGACACAGGCAGAGGGAGAAGCAGGCTCCATACAGGGAGCCCGATGTGAGACTCGATCCCAGGTCCCCAGAATCACACCCTGAGCTGAAGGTGGCGCTAAACCACTGAGCCACCCGGGCTGCCCCATCTGAGACCACTTCTATTGAAACTCTTTTCCTGTTACATGGTGTGGATGCTTCCTAACCTGGGGAAGATCCCCAGGTCTCACTTCCTTGAATGTGCTGCTGGTGTAGGTGAAAATGCTTCTGTGGGAACTGTTCTTTCAGCACCACGCCCCACAGGTCCTTTTAAGTGCCCTTCACTCACCTGAATGCAGATGGGGACCTGAGGGGTCCCTATTCAAAGAGCAACTCTCACAAATCTCAGAATTCTCCATGCTAAATGGTAACAGCCTCATACTGCCTGCAAATCACACAATTTGTGTTCTTCCTTAACACACTGGAATGCTCTGACTGGTTTTTTTTCTTTGAAGAGTGTACTTTGCCTCTCTTTTGGGAAGCAAACATTAACAGTCTTATAGTCAGGAAATATGTTCTGCTCATAGTCTCCACAACATGACACCCTGTTTAAGCTGAAACACTCTACTTTAAATTTTGACATCCATTTCAAAGAGTTGAAGTTGTGTGCTGCATATCAAGAAGAAAAAA
This sequence comes from Vulpes lagopus, assembly GCF_018345385.1. Taxonomy (NCBI): domain Eukaryota; kingdom Metazoa; phylum Chordata; class Mammalia; order Carnivora; family Canidae; genus Vulpes; species Vulpes lagopus. Next base: position 91,235,713 of record NC_054831.1, read on the forward strand.
ATCTCGACTGAGGTTAGCAATGTAATTAATACAGCTATTCCCTATTCCCATTTTTACATCTGAAACTAATTGACATTCTAGCTAATGTTTTTATGTCTGTCAAAAAGTAAAATTTGAGAATGGCCCAGAAAAAGCCAATAATTGAACCTCCCCCCCAAAAAAAAGAAGAAAGAGGAAGTCAGTGATCATGTAAAGCAGTTCTAAACATTTCTGCTATTTTGTACCAAATAGCTCTTGGTTCCACTTTAAGAAGACTGGTAATACAGAGATTTGAAATATGACATGAGGTGCAGGAGCAGCCAAGGTGGTTTAGTGTGGATCACAAAAACTGGAATTATGTAATTCCTTTCCTAAAAAAATTACCTGAATCTACTATCTGCAGACACTTTGTTCTCCAAAGTGATTCATCAGTTACTGTGGTATAGGACAACCAACATCACAGGGGAGATGAAAAGTAAATTGCAACTGAAAATAAAACATAAGTGCTATCAAAAGGATCAGCTCAGTTATGGGCACATACAGCCATCTTTGTTTTTTTTTTTAAGATTTTATTTTTTTATTCATGACAGACACCAAGAGAGAGAGACAGAGAGCGAGAGGCAGAGACACAGGCAGAGGGAGAAGCAGGCTCCATGCAGGGAGCCCGATGTGGGACTTGATCCAGGGACTCCAGGATCACGCCCTGGGGTGAAGGTGGCGCTAAACCGCTGAGCCACCCAGGGATCCCCAGCCATCTTTGGAAGGTAAAGGAATCCAGGTTAGTTCTAAACAATGAACAGGGAGAAGGAAAGTGGTGTTGACAGAGCATGCTACAAAAGATTACAGGTGACCCTTGAACAAAGCAGGGGTTTAAGGACACTGACCCTCTCCTCCCCTACACAGTCAAAAATCTGTGTATAACTTTTGACTTCCTCAAAACATAACTACTAATAGCTTCCTGTTAACTGGAAGCCTTACCAGTAACGGTTCATTAACATGTTTTTTATAAATATTATATACTATATTTTTGAAAAAGTAGCTAGAGAAAAGATGTTAAGAAAATCAGAAGGAAGAGAAGTTACATTGACAGTGCTGTATTTATCAAAAAAGAAACCCATGTGTAAATGGACCTGTGCATTTCAAGCCAGTGTTGTTCAAGGGCCAACAGTATATGCAAAGGATCACAGGTAGGAGAGAGCTTGGCTGGTTCTTGGCAAGCTTTTTAGGGGCAGAGAGGGAAAAGTAAAGTGGCTAGATGTGATATATGTTTATAAGTACATGCACATAATTTTGAATATGTAAACTATTTCATTAGCTTATTATTTTTTTAAAGATTTTATTTATTTATTCATGAGAGACACACAGAAAGAGAGAGAGAGAAGCAGAGGGAGAAGTAGGCTCCATGCAGGGAGCCCGAAATGGGACTCAATCCCAGGTCTCCAGGATCAGGCCCTGGGCTGAAGGCAGCGCTAAACTGCTGAGCCACCAGGGCTGCCCATTTCATTAGTTTAAAAATAAAAAATATAGAGGCACCTGGGTGGCTCAGTCAATTAAGCTTCCTACTCTTGCTTGATCTCAGAGTTGTGAATTTAAGCTTTGCTTTGGGCTCCACACTGGGCATGGAGCCTATTTTTAATTTTTTTTAAAATAACAAAACATGTATAAACAATTTTAAAAAATAAACAAAAATTAAAAATACATGTGGAAACTCTAGAGGATGTGGTTCAAAGGAAAGAAAAAGACATATAACAGATCTGGTGCCTGGTAAGCTCTCCACAAATGTTAGCTATTATAGTAATAGAAATGCTAAGTTTAGGTCTTCTGAGATGGATACTTTATTTGCTCTCTGTTTGGAGCCAGAACAAAGGGCAGAATCTTGGTGGGTCGAGAAGGAATTTAGTGTCATGGTTAAGAGCCAGACAGATTTGAATTCAAATCCAGATATTACATACTAGCTTTGTGCCCATGGGCAAATTTTTAACCTTTCTACTCCTATTTCATCATCTGTAAAATGGAGATAATGTGCTTCATTCACAAGCTGTTGTGAGGGTTAAATGCAATAATATATGTAAAATAATTAGCACAAATTGACTGGCACAGAGAAAGCACTAAAAAATGGCTGCTTGTCTCGTTACAAAAGGAGACATAGGACATGTGGCAGGGATTGGGGAACATTCCCAGAAGATGCATGGCGATAAGGACAATTGTCTCAGCTGGGCATGAATTCGTCTTGCTGTGGCTGGGTCTATTTGCTAAGAATAATCCCACGGATGAATAGGCAGTCAGCCAAGATGGCTTGATCCTCTGCATTGGTTCTAGCCAAGAAATGTCTAAGTGTGAGTAGAATGTGAATCACCTGCTTACTGTAAATTAATTATTATTATGCACTCAGCAAAGAGGAAAAGATGCTTGGTCAGAATTAATCATCTCTAAAAACCCAGTTATTTTAGATTCATTACATTTGAATATGGTAATGAGACATTTGTCACTTTTATAACTCTTTGTGGGGGAGAGTGTCTATTGTAGGATGGGAAAGGATTAACATATAATTTTAAGAGTGTGCCCTTCTTTTTTTCTTTTTCCATATTTATTAAAGCTTAGGATAATATTTGTTGCATGTCTCCACTTTACAGATAAGGAAATAGGCTTTGAGTTTCAAAGTGAGATGGAGTTTAAATTAAAAATCCAGACTTTTCTGACTCTAACAATTGCTGGACTTTAAATCATTTGGAGGACTTTTTAAAACTAATGATGACCAGGGCCCACCCCTAGAGATTCTATTGAGTTGTTCAAGGGCAAGCAATTCTTAAATATAAATTCCTTGGTCAAAAGCAACCTCCTTTTTTAGGCTTGCTAAATACACGATTTAAAAAAATGTTAAATATGTCTGTGCTGTCTACTGAGGAATCCAACTGGACAGTACATGGACTGCCCCCTCTCCTTATCCCCCTCTGTTTTACCCAGTTCAGAGCATTTCAGAAGCAGGTTGAAAGCTGGGAGAATGAATTCAAACATTTATGCTATAGTTGGAGGGAGGTGGGGGAGGGAATAGTATTTTTCCCTCCTGACCTTTTTGATGAGTCATTGATAGCCTTAATGTGGTGCCTTTTCAGCCTCATCAGAGAACAAATCTCTCCAAACATTCTAAATAATCAGAACATTATCTAACAGTTGAATGAACTTGGTCCACATCCTTTAACCAGTCGAACTTGAAGGCTTACTTCCCCAAAAGAAAGATGAACCCATTTTTCTTTTTTTGTTTTTTTATGATACTGAATAGACAAGAATTTTGAAAAGTGGTCTCTTGTTATTTTGTGAAATTGCAATGATCACATACTCTCTGGCTCCTGGCAATCACTCTCTCCCTCTCTGAATTACACTCACGTCAAGTGCTGGCCTTGGAGGAGAAATGGAACAAAGGCTGAGTCAAAATCCCTTCTTCACTTGCATGTCCCTATTGCCTAATAACTAGAAGAAATTTTAAAAATTATTCCATTTTTTAAAAATCCTCTAAAGCAGTGAGTCTTCAATTTGGGTCAATCCAGAGACCTTTTAAGTAGCTAACAAACCTAAGGTCCCTGGGAGAATTTATTATGATATATATGCTTCAAAATGTTTACCTGTTTTGACCTCTTAAGGGTCTAATTTCTACATTCATAATTAAGAAACTCAATATTATGGGGAAAAAAACAAATATGGTCTTCATCTATTAGCCAGGGAGATAGGCACAGCTTTGAAAACAAGACAATGCAAAGCAAAGCTATGCATCAAAATCTTTTAAAAATTTGTTCTGATACAGACAAAACAAAAGCAGCTATAAAAACCACACCTTCTCTATAGAAAAAAAAAACCACAAAATAAAACAAATACACACACACACACACACACACACACACAAAACCCAAGCACTGTGATTGTTTCCCTGGGATATAATTTCCTCCTTCTGAGCGTACTGCACAAACTGCTCTGTGTGTGTGTGTGTGTGTGTGTGTGTGTGTGTGTGCACGTATGTACGCATGCATGCAGATAAGTCTGGCTTCTCAGGTCAGTCACTCCCTTTCCCTACTTCTACCATTTCTGGGTTCTTCATCCTCTTTTTTATTTTTATCTTCCAGACACCCAATCAGAGACCCCCATGAAGGAGCTTTGCTATCATCTCACCAAAAAGGGAGATGATAAAATGTGAGGTCACAAAGGGCATAATAATGCCCCAGAAAATACTTTAACGGGAATTGGCTGGAAAAGGATTCTAAATGGGTACCATGAAAATGAGTCTCCTGAGACACACATAACCCTGATAACTGTGCCTCAGCCCCATTTTCCATTTTGAACCAGAGGGGAGATGTGTAAGAAATCCTGGGAGAGGGAGGCTGCAGGAGACTGTGTCTCAAAGTGAGACAGAGAAACAGAAAAGGTCTGTTGTCTGTCAATTAAGTGGCCTTGTTTTAAAAATTCCAGGGCTAACATTTTAGTGCTTTGTTTGTAAAATGGAACAAGACTGTGGGATAGTATCTCAAGCGGGCTTGGTCTACCTCTTCCTATTATCTCAACTTGTCCTTCTATAAATGGAACCATGGGGGGCGCCTGTGTGGCTCAGTCAAACATCTGCCTTCTACTCAGGTCATGATCCCAGGGTGCTGGGATAGAACCTCACATTGTCTGGCTCCCTGCTCAGCAGGGAGCCTGCTTCTCCCATTCCTTCTGCCGCCTCCTCCTCCCGGACTCATGCTTTGTCTCTGTCTCTTAAATAAATAAATAAATAAATAAATAAATAAATAAATAAATAAATAAACTTAAATCTAAAAAATAAAAATATAAATGGAACGATGGCTGTGAATACTTAAGACATATGATTGGCAAAATTGTTCTTTTTGTCTTTAACCCGCTAAATTCAATGGGGCCAGGATTTACCTACAGGTCCCCTTATTAAATAATATTAAGAGCTGGTGTTGAGCTATTACTATATTTATTGAGCTCTTATTATATGTCACACATTGTTTGATGACCTCATGTAATCCTTACAACAACCCTATTAAATAAATAGTGTTACCTCTACCCGAAGCACTGAAAGAGCAGTATGAGCAAGGTCAGAGAGCTTAGGGGAAAACAACAACAACAACAACAAAATGAAACTGGTAGATCTGGGTAGGTCTTGACCTAAGGAGCCTAACTGCAAATCCTGTACTGACAAATACTACACTCTATTACCCCTGAGCTCATGCCTACTGGGCATATCCTCACCTCTATCTTGATGATCCAAGCAATTTAATGCATTCAATCTTTTTTTTTAAGATTCTATTTATTTATTCATGAGAGACACACAGAGAGAGAGAGAGAGAGAGAGAGAGGCAGAGACATAGGCAGAGGGAGAAGCAGGCTCCATGCAGGGAGCCTGACGCAGGACTGGATCCTGGGTCCCCAAGATCATGCCCTGGGCTGAAGGCAGCGCTAAACCGCTGAGCCACTGGGGCTGCCCTAATGCTTTCAATCTTGTGGGTTTTTTTTTTAATTTCCAAAAATAAGTAAAATTCTAACTCCTGTATAGCTATAAATATGACCATGTGTCAAAGTTGTTATTAACTCATTAATGAGGAAACTAGAGATGTGTTAAAATTAAAATCACACATATGCAAAAGAGACACATTTATAGATCAGGAATACTGAAGTGAATATAAAGTGGAGGCAAAACTGAACTTCTCCATAGTGGGAGACAGAAGTCCACGGAACAGAGTTTGCACATCTGGAATCAAGAATTATTTTACATTGCTATCAGTCATTTACAGTTTATAGAATTGTAGCTCCATGTAATCAGAGTAAGATAACACCAGAAGGATGTGCTCCAGACAATGCAGTTTTCTGCTAAAGGACTAGTTTTTCTGTGTAATACTTATGATTCACCTTTCTCCTCAGACTCAGACTTAACACCTGAGAGGTGTAGAAGGTATTCTGGGAGATAGTCAATGAATACAAAGTGTTTGTACAAACTATCAGGACAGACATTTATAAATTATTTTAATATGGCAGATTATTAAAGAATATAAATAAGGCAAGGAGAGACATATGCAGCCCTGGGAGCCTATCATAATTTCTATATGAGGCCTTTACAGGAGACAGTCGAGTCGGAGGAGAGGACTGGAAGCTATCATGAAGCAGCTTTTAGAAGCCACTTTACATAAAACTAAGAAAAACCAGGCCATCTCTATTAAGGATGCCATGGGGCGAGCCGTCTAGGTGAGCATCTGGCTCTTAGTTGCCACTCAGGTCATGATCTCAGGGTCCTGAGATCAAGTCCTGCCTCTGGCTTGGCGCTCAGAGGGGAGTCTGCTTCTCCCCTGCCCCTCCTCCCACTCCACTCATACGAGGTTTTTTTTCTCTCTGAAATAGATAAATAAATCTTTTAAAAATGAAAAAAAGAATGTCATGGGGCCTATTAGACTATGGAAGCCTCCCAAAGCCATCTCATGTACTTCCTTGGAAATCTAGAAAAATTGATTTCAGGAAAAAGTACTTGGATTGACTAGGGAGGAAGTAGGAAAACGTAGAAGTGCTATGGAGAGGGGCATCTTGATCCAAGGTACAGATACTAAGGGAGGAGAATGGGAATGATAGGAAAGAGGCTGTTAAGAGTCTGCCTCAAAACCCAGTGTTCCCTCAGCCTGTGCAGGTCTAACATCTCCTAAGCTCTGTTTCCTTTCGTAGGGACCCTGACAGCAGACTCCTCTCCTAAGGCCACAGCCCTGGTGCCAGCATTAAAAGAGATACTTAATATGTATTTCCAGAATGAACAAAAAAAGTATGAGGAAGAAAGAAGGAAGGGAAGGACGTTGAACTTTACCTAAGCACTCCGCTCCAAAAAAAAAGTAGTTCTTCTACCAAAAAAGGAACTCCCCTGGCTTTACTGTTTCAGGAAAGAGCTAACCACAAAGGACCATTCTTTCCATATGACTCAGTTAAGACCCACTTCCACTCTGCCTCATGATTCCCTTGTTTACTTCCCTCTATAAAACCACAGGTCCCCATCCTTTTCTTTGAGATGCTCTTCATTAATGAACATTTTCCTTGCTGCATTAGCCTGAATCAGATCAGCTCTTTAATTGTCCTGTATACTGTATCCTTCACAGTTGGAAAGAAGAGGGTTCAGGACCTAATCTCTGGGTTTAAAGAACACTTCTATGGGTCTGTAGGTTAATACAGGATGAAGGCATGCAAACTTTTCATTTGTTTTAACTGTACCCTTTTTATATACACGAAGCAGGGTTCATGCTCATTGAAAGCCTCAGATTACAACTTGACCAAGGATGGAGAACCATCTCCTGGGTCATCTGCATCTTTGTCTTTGGGACACAGGGTGAACTCAGGGGCTTGTTTCCATTCCACATTTTCGGGATCAGGGCATATAGTGGAGCCTGTTTCTCCTGTCCCTCTTGGGTGATAGACCCGGATGGGAGAGAAGATTTGAGCTGACTACATTACAGATACTATCAACAGAAAGACCACTTTGTGATGATAAATGTGCATGCATTTTTATTGATCCAAAGAAAGTATTGCACATGAGGCTAAAGGCAGGTGCAAGCGGCAAAGCCACCTTTGACCTGCTCAAGGAAAAACAAAATCAAAGAATTTATTGGAAGGATGTGGTACAACCCAATACTTGGAAAAGTTGACATGTATGTGCAACTCTGAGATGCAGATGTTAGAAAATGAATGGGCAGTGATGGATGAGTTCCTGCTCCCTTCAGCCTCACTCTCTGCCAGAGAACTGAATTTCAGGGAGAGGGCAGGTGATTGGTAGGACTTGGATCATATGCTTACTCCTGGGCAGAGGAGGTCCTGATGAGCTGATTGACAGTTTTACCAAGACTGAAGCCTTGGGAGCTGCAGGGAGAAATTGTACAGCAAATTGGAAAGGAGGAAGGAAGGACTGCTACTAGAAGGGGGAGCCAAGGATTTTAGGCAGGCAAAAACAGGAGCTCTATGTAGAATTACCACATGTACCGGTTGTTCCACTCATATATATGTATATATATATGTATATATATATATATATATATATATATATATATATATATATATGCATACGTCCACCACTGAGCCACCCAGGGATCCCTGTACCTGAATATTTCTAATGGCATTATTTATAATACACAAAACATGAAAACAACCCAAATGTCCATCAACTCATGAGTGTATATTCATACGGTGCCATATCATCCAGCTATAAAAAGGGATAAAGTACTAGGGGAACCCTGGGTGGCTCAGCGGTTTAGCACCTGCCTTTGGTCCAGGGCGCGATCCTGGAGTCCCGCGATCGAGTCCCACGTCAGGCTTCTCGCATGGAGCCTGCTTCTCCCTCCTCCTGTGTCTCTGCCTCTTTCTCTCTCTCTCTCTGTCTATCATAAACAAATAAATAAATCTTTAAAAAAAAAAGGGATAAAGTACTGATACATGTTCCAACACGATTAACCTTGAGAACATGATGTTAAGTGAACGAAGCTAGTCACAAAAGACCTCATACAACACAAAAGACCACATATTGTATGATTCCACTTACATGGAATGTCCAGGAGAGGCCAAGCCGTGGAGGCAGAAAGTGGATTAAATAGATTAGTGATTACTTAGTGCTGAGGGAACAGGGGAGTAGGAAGGAGGAGAGAAGGGGATTGTCTGGTAATGAATACTGGTTTCTTCGAGGGGGAAGAACGGTTTTAAAATTATATCGTGGTGATGGTTGCACAACCCCACGAATATATTAAAAACATTGGAAAAATAAATAAATAAAAAAAAAATAAAAACATTGGAGAATTTACCGTAATTGTACAATATGAGAATTCATCTTAATAAAGCTTTTTAGAAAGAAGAGGCAGCTTTTCCATTGCAATACCATCACTGCAAGGATGAAATTCGTTCTAATTAACTTTATTATGTTTACTTGTTGGTAAATGAAGTAGAAGCTACTGCAGTGGACCTTAAGAGACAGAAGGAAGATCACTGGTCTGTCATGGTTTTTGGAAGTGTGAATTATGCCCTTGGATTAAGGCATAACTTTCTGGTAGAAACAGGCTACCAGCAGTGTGGATCTTTAGTTAGCTTTATAAGTTATTCAAAATCAGTATGTATTATTCTGTCAGTCTGTTCCACATGTGTCAACCAAATCCAAACAGGTCCTGTCTGGAATGAGAGTTACACGAGACAGTGCAGACTACTGTAAGGGACAGGCTGAGGGGAGATGTGGATTATTGCCATTGATGTATATATACCTGATATAAGACTGTAGACAAGTTTCTTCCTTTCTCTAGGCCTCATATGGATTCACTCATATGTGGAATATAAGAAATAGAGAAAGGGACCATAAGGGAAGGGGGGAAACTGAGTGGGGAAAAATTAGAGAGGGAGACAAACCATGAGAGACTCCTAACTCTGGGAAACAAACAAAGGGTTGCAGAAGGGGAGGAGGAAGGGAGGCTTGGGTAACTGGGTGAGGAGGGCACTTGATGGGATGAGCACTGGGTGTTATACTCTATGTTGGCAAATTGAATTTAAATAAAGTATTAAAAAAAGAAAATGTAAAAAAAAAAAAAGAGGAAAAGGATAGTGATGAAGCAGATCAGTGAAGCAAACATGAGTTTCTCATTAAGGGTTGTGATTTAATATTTCCTCAAAATGAATTAACCTAACAGAAAAAGGGAAGTGATATAAAGAAAATCCTGGGCAAACAATATGGCATATGCCATATGGTACAGATGTGGCATAGATATGGCAAAAACCGTGATGTTAAAATAAGAATTATTGAAATCCGGCAAATGCTACATGATAGGTTCAGCTATAATCTGATTTACTTGCAGCAAGAGGGGGGACAGAAGCTACTGGCTATGAGCACGATTATTTCATAAAGCTATCTTCCCTCATGTATTGGATTTATGACATTAAGTTTCTAAATGAGAATGATGCTAGTAAATGATTACCATCTGTTAAGTGCTTATTGTAGGCCACGCATGGCAGCCAATGGTTTAGGTGATGGGGGCAGGCCTCCCTGGAGAACTGAGAAGGGGGTGGGTGTCCAGGGTTAGTCAGGTAAGGGCCCGGCGGGCTTCCTGCAGGTGAAACAGCAGCTGTGAAGGCCTATGGTTAAAATCGAACATGTAGCTTATTTTACAAACTCATATATCCCATGTGGTTGAAACACAGAGAATGAAGAAGAGAGACTTGCATCAGACACCGATGCTTACCAAGCACACACCTCCCTTCCCACACTATGCTAGGTGATTTGCTTCTCTCATTTAAGCCACAGGAAGGCTGGGGGTGGGTGGGGGTGGGGGTGTACTCTCACTCCACTGGGGCTTCGCCTGTGCTTGCAGAGCTAGTAAGAGGGAAAGCCTGGATTTGAACACAACTGTTGGCCTCTGGAGCCAGTATGCTGACCATGACACCAGACTGGCTGCTGACTGCCCACTAGCCACCTCTGCTTCTTGGAGCTTTGCCATCCCTCGATTTTGCTTGGCCACAGCCAGGATGACAGGAGGATTTAGCCATAGATTACTTGCTCTGTGATCCTGGTCAGGAAGCCGGTTGTTAACGTAAATAAGACACTTGAAAGCCTAGCCAAAGCTATGAAAATTTTATAAGTCAACTTTACCCGAGATCCTGCACTGTGGATAAATGTCAAAAGGACTTGTTATGAAATCACATCTTTTAAAACTTCCATATAATTTCTTTCTCTTTAACAGGGAGTTGAGAAAGGTAAAAATAACACTGGTTTATTTTTACTGGGAAAATAGTATAGCTTTATTTGGGACAGTGACCGAAAAATCCACTGTTTGGTCAGTTTTCTCCCCCACACTAGGATTTGATGCAGAAAGGGCAGAAAGTCTCTCTTAGCTACATTTATAAGAGGCTCGCTTAACTCTGTGTAACTTCTCAGGATTCAGTGTGTGCTCCTCCTGAGAGAAGAAATGTCTAGTAATAACAAACATCACTCCCCCATTGTTAACACGCAGGAGTTCATATTCCATACGTCCAACTGTCTTGCTACTGAATAAAGGGTGAAGGGAAGATGATGCCAGAGTTCTCCCCAAGCCCACGCCAGCTTCAACAGATGAAACAGGGGAGCCAAACACTCTAATTCCAGTCCAAACTTTGAAAGAAAGCCCTCTTGTTAATGTTTGAGTTTATCTTACCATTGGAAAGTCAAATGAAAAAACAAAAACAGAGGCATGTTTATCCATGATGGCTAAGGACTGGACCCACATTTTGGATTGAAGGGTCATTCTTGGGCCTTTTCCTAAGAGGCATTTTTATAATGCAGTCATAACAGCTAGAAATCTGTATCATGTTCTCTTAAAATCTCCTTGGGAAAGAAAAACACTCAGGAAGTTAGAAGATTAAAAATCTAAGTGGTTTTTCCTTTTTCAAATATGATCCTTTTCATGGTCTCAGTGCTCCACAAAGAGATGACTTATGCATTTCCAAGATCTCACCCATTCTTTCTGGTTTGCATTTCTCTGTGTTTACATCAGGACTAAAAGTGATTCAAGCATATTCGTGAGGTGTCTGGAAAGGTAATGGAGGGTGACCAGCTATCCCTGTATGCCCAGGACTCAGGAGTTTCCTGAGATGCAGGACGTTCAGAGCTAAATGCTAAAATCAAAACAGGCCTGGGAAAATCTGAACAATTGGTCACTGTAGGATGGTATTTTTTGGCCAAGTTACAGATCTTTGTTTAAAAAAACCAGAAGGACCCTCATTGCCTGCGTGCGGAGGCCTAATATCCTGCATACCCTGGCACCTATTATTTTTAAAACCTGCCAGGTTTGGCAGTTCCTGAGGTGGTGTAGGTAGTTCCTAAATGGAATTGTTTCTATTGCTGTCAAATGGAAAATGCAACGGATACACTACTTTCTTTTTTTCTAATTTTTAAATATCTTTGAAGTTGAACTGTTTAAAACAAAACAAACAGCTTTTTTGAGAAGAGAGCCTGCTATAATTTTATTGTTTTTAAGATTTTACTGTTTATTTGAGAGAAAGAGAAGAGAGAGAGAGAGACTGAGAACTTGGGTGGAGAAGCAGAGAGAGGGACAAGCAGATTCCATGCTGAGCATGGAGCTCCGTGTGGGGTCCCATCCCAGGACCATGAGATCATGACCTGAGCCGAAATCAAGAGTCAGGCACTTAACCCAACTGAGCCATACAGATGCCCAGATCTTGCTGCAATTTTATAATTCCACAAGGTGCATACTTTTTTGAAACTTGACTTTGTCCAAAATCCCAGGGATTAAAGCAAAAACTATCATGTGGTTTTGAAAAATCTGGACACTACCATTAGATCAGAGGATATTCATTGGAGGATTTTCCATTCCCTTCGGTCTCCCATGTCCCACAGAGGGAGAGATGGGAAATGGAACTCTGAACAACTTCTGCTGCTCTTAGAATCCTCAAATAAGGGATGCCTGGGTGGCTTAGCGCCTGCCTTTGGCCCAGAGCATGGCCCGGGAATACTGGGATAGAGTCCTGACTCAGGCTCCCTGCATGGAGCCTGCTTCTCCTTCTGCCTGTGTCTTTGCCTCTCTCTCTGTGTCTCTCATGAATAAATAAATAAAATCTTAAAAAAAAGAAAGAAAGAAAGGAAGGAAGGAAGGAAGGAAGGAAGGAAGGAAGGAAGGAAGGAAGGAAGAAAGAAGGAAAGAAAACTATAACATTAAATGATGCAACATTGTGGTAGATTCCATCATTTACTAGCTTTATCACTTTGGGCAAATTACACCAATGCCTGAGTTTCCTTATCTATGAAATCAGAGTAGTAATTTCCAGTTATGGAATGAGTAAGTTACACAAGAGAAAGGTACAGTATAGGGGATATAGTCAATTGTATTATAATGGGATTGTACGGTGATAGATAGCAGCTACACTTGCAGTGAGCATACCATGACATATAGAATTGTCATGGGCACCTGGATGGTTCAGGGGATTTAGTGTCTGTCCTTTGCTCAGGTCATGATCTCAGGATCCTGGGATCAAGCCCCCCATCAGGCTCCCTACTCAGTGGGGAGTCTGCTTCACTCTCTCCTTCTCCGTCCATGCACGCTCTCTTTCTCTCTCTCAAAATAAAAATAAAATCTTTTTTTTTTTGAGGATCTTAAGTTTATCTAACTCATTTGATTGTGGTAAAGATTAAATAAATATACATGTGATATATACAGATTGTGTAGAACAATGGCTGGCACCTAAGTGCTGTACAAATGTTTGTTAAGTAAGTAAAATAAAAAACTAGGAAAAAACTGTATCAGAGCAACAAACCTAGAACACATTCTTGTGAACTTTAAACAAAGAAATAGAATAATCAGACAGTGTTAGATCTGTGAATGGCAGCACTGGCCCCAACTTGGAAAAAGCCTTGCCCATAGGCCTGGGGGTTAGATTTCCAAATCCTAGACTCATACTGCATATCTGTATGACTTTAGGCAATTGACTTAACTTCCCTACATCTTGATTTTCTCATCTGGCAAAGAGCGGTGGTAACACTAACTAAATTACAAGGTTCTCATGAGCAGTACATGAAGTAATCCCTCTAGAGTATTTAGCCCAGGATGTGGCCCATCCCAAGTCTTCAATACTAAATAGCTAGAATCATCCCAGGTACACTGTATGGTTGATCACTTACTGCAACTTTTTGGCACCCCTGCAACTTGCTTTATTTTCTAAACTACCAAATATGCTACATAAGGTGTCCAGATGGTCAGGATGGAAAAGAACTTTGATTTCTGTTTGCAAAGAGACAGCAGAGGAAGGAAATCCACACCATATCTCTTTGGAAATTAATGTGCTAACACCCTCTTTTTTTTATTTTTAAATTTAATTTAATTTTATTTAAAATCAATTAGTTAGGGCCCATGGGTGGGCTCAGTCAGTTGAGGGTCTGCCTTCTGCTCAGGTCATGATCCTGTAGTTCCAGGATCGAGCCCCACATCAGGCTCTCTGCTGAGTGGGAGTCTGCTTCTCCCTCTGCCCCTCACCCGGCTCATGCTCTCTCTCTCTCTGTCTCTCAAATAAATAAATAAAATCTTTAAAAAATTAAAATAAAATCAATTATTAACATATAGTGTATTATTTGCTTCAGAGCTAACACCCTCTTTTTTGTCATCACAGGTGTGGCGTTTGGAAATTCATGACAATAGGAGAAAGCATTGCCTTAGGAGTTAGGGGATCCATCTCCTGTCCTAGTTGTGGCCTAACCTTGCCTTGTGACCTTGAATAAGCCACTTTTCTGCTTCTCTCTTAAATGATCTCCCTCCTGTTTAAAATGGAGTAGTTGAAAAAGAGACAACCTTAAAGATCTCTCTTTCTCTTATTCTATCCTTATGGAATAAAGAAGTATGTGCTAATTTTAGAATCCACAGGGCATCAGGGTTTGGTGGACAAGAAGGTGTTATGTTTTACAGCATGCAGCTTTGGTGAAGACTGCCATTTGTAAATCTGTTATCCTGGCTCCATCTTTTCTCCCTATGGGAGAGAAATTATCACACAAAACAACCAAGAGTTGGTGGAGACATTCTTAGAAAATATGCATGGTGTGGTAAGTGTCTGCTTTTAAAAAAATATTTTATCCAGATATCTGTAGTTGGAATCCATGTATTTAGCTTCAACATTCCCTTGTCTGTAACCACTCTACTTTAACATTGTCTCTGGCTCTACACAGAGAGGAAAGACATTCTTGGTCAGCAGTACAGTAGAATGAGAGAATGCTTGCCTTATATAGTCATGGTCTGGCCGAGTCATTCCAACTGATATTGTTTGGAATGAAAACTTGACCAGATGTTCACTTAAATGAACTAGAGAGATTCATTATCAGACCTACCATATTATCTGGGAGGGTGGGTATAATCATTTCCAAAGAATTTCCTGGAGCCGGACACAAAAGTTGCCAATTGTAATCACAGCTAATACTTTATTAAATACACACAATATACAGGCGCCACTCTAAGGGCCTTCACATGGATAATTCATATGGTCACATACCACTCTTTGGAGGAAAGTACTATTGTTTTCCTTATTTCATAAATGAAGTCATGGGTCTTGAAGAAGTGAGGTGGCTTACCTGAGGTCACTCTCTAGGAAATGGTAAGGGCAGGATTTGAATCCAAGAACTTTGTCCCCTGTGCCTATGCTTTTAAAAGTATGCTATACTCATTGCCCTATATAATTAATTCTGGTTTTGACCAAATGTGTTGTTAAAACTTGAACATACTAGGCTCATCTCTAATCTATCAACAAGTAAATAGGAATTTGAAATTCCATGAGTAGAAAAAACATAGTACCTGATTTAAAGGAAAAAAGAATGCTAAATTTTGGAGAAAACATTCATACACCTGATTAAAAATCTCTTGGGTTACCAAAACAACATATCTACTGTTTATTCATCTTTTAAAATAAGTTGAGGAATGTAACAGGAACTGAAATTTAGATATCTCCTCCTTGTCTGCATAAAATATCTGGAATGTTTTGTTGCTCTGATCAAAGCCAAGCAGATAAAGTTGGTTGATGCTTCTTGGTTAACCTTAAGAAGAAGCAATAAGAACTGTTGAATTCTCCTAATTCACAATGGAATCCCAAATATTTCTTTGTTGTTGGGGTTTGTTAGAATTACTATACTGGTTGACATTGACATTCTTCTAAGCTTAACTTCAGGTTTGAGAGCTCCTTTATATTTTGTCAGCAAATATTCTCCAACAATATAAAGAAAGCATAACATTTATGCTATCCACTTAGATTTTGAAATAACAGAGTGGTTTGAAAAAGGGGTTGGTTCTGTATGGGGAGATTGTGGACAAATCTTTTTAAATCTGAGACTGAGAACACATAATATATTTGAGTGGCATAATTTTATCTCAGACTCAACCCTCTTTTTTTTTCTTCTAAGGATTGTGTTAAAGATATTTTTAATACAGCATATTTTTTCATTCCTCTCTCTGTGAAGATTTTCAGTCCATTTGCATGCAACACAAGCTTTCATTTATATAATTAGGATCCTAGAAACTTGCAGCAGTTGGCTGTGACATCTGCATATATGCAATTTTATGAGTTCAAGCATTGTGATATGACATGTGAATTAAGAGCTTTAGTAATGGGTTAAGAAAAGGAGGCAGCTTTGACACAAGTATAAATATTGTGCTGGTCACCAGCAATGGAAAAAATTAAAACTCCAATTAAGACTTTGATTAGCTAAGATATCGTCTGTCCTAATAATAAAAGAAACCATCTCGACTGCCTCTTACTAAACAGAATTTCTCCAACAGGGAATCTGTTTCCTTTCACTTAAGTTTTTTTTTTCCTTTTAAGGAGTTTATTTTTTTCTACTATTAAAAAATATACATTATCAATGAATAAAGGATAGAAAAGTAGAAAGATTACCAAGGGTCTCTATCTTACAAATCATTCTGCTGCTTAAATGTTGGCACACATCTATTTAGTTATAACTATGCTTTGCATAGAAATGCTACATCCTTGATTTTATTTATTCTTTTTAATTTTTATTTATTCATTATAGTCACACACAGAGAGAGAGAGAGAGAGAGAGAGAGAGGCAGAGACATAGGCAGAGGGAGAAGCAGGCTCCATGCACCGGGAGCCCAACGTGGGATTCGATCCTTGATTTTAAAAGCTGAACAAAGGGCAGCCCAGGTGGCTCAGTAGTTTAGCGCCTGCCTTCAGCCCAGGGCTTGATCCTGGAGACCTGGGATCAAGTCCTACATCGGGCTCCTTGCATGGAGCCTGCTTCTCCCTCTGCCTGTGTCTCTGTGTCTCTCATAAATAAATAAAATCTTTATAATAAATAAATAAATAAATAACCCATCTTTTCTCACCTTCTGGATGACGTAGTATAAGTATATGAAATGTGGAGCTGCTGTAACCACCCTGTCATGGGGGTAGCTTTCTTCAGAATAAGATGTCAGTGTGGGGCCAGAGTAGAGTGATGGAAAGACGGCTCTTTGGTGACACTGCTGAGTTGCTGAATCAAACCAATCCTGAAGCCTTTGCTAACTCTGAATCTTCTAGTTATGGCAGGCAATTTGAATTGTGTTTTGATAACCTACTATATAGAATATTCTCTGAGACATCCTTTCAGCAAGATCTTGGTTCTACAGTACAGAGATACCTCTAGGGTTATCTAAGATGATCTTTTCAAAAGTTTTAACATTTCGTTTTCTGAGTTCATAATGTTCTCTGTTGTCATAAACTGACTCAAACATATTCTGTCCATCAACTTTTCTTGGATCATGAATGTTTTTGCAAAGAGTAGATCTTTTCATTGTTTTACTATTTATTTATTCATATAATAATATCTCTTCCTATGTTCTGATAATTGATCCTAGCAAAAAGCCTTGGATGTGTCCACTGCTGAGTTCTGATTATTTGAATCTATTTCTGCTCCAAGTATCAGTAAATAATGTGGCCCCTTATTACTTTTCTTTCTTTATTTCTTACAACTCTCCCTTTCGCTCCCTCTGGTTTTTTTTTTCCCCCCAAGGAGGGGTTTTTTTTGTTTGATTGATTTAGACAGAAGCAATCATTCTTTTTTTTTTTTTTTTATGATAGTCACAGAGAGAGAGAGAGGCAGAGACATAGGCAGAGGGAGAAGCAGGCTCCATGCACCAGGAGCCCGATGTGGGATTCGATCCAGGGTCTCCAGGATCGCGCCCTGGGCCAAAGGCAGGCGCGAAACCGCTGCGCCACCCAGGGATCCCCGCTCCCTCTGTTCTATCCATGCTGGCCTCCTTCCTGTTCCTCCAAAGCACAAGGACTCTGCTATCTCAGGACCTTTGAACTGGATATTGAGCCTGAAGAACTCTTTTTATATTTGTATTCCTGGTTTCTCATTCAACTTCTTTTGAACTCAAGTCTTTGCAAATGTAATTGTAATGGTTAATTTTACATGTCAATTGACTCAGGGATGCCTAGACAGTTGCTAATACATTTTATTTCTGGCTATCTGTGGGCATATTTCTGGAAGAGATTAGTATTTGAATCAGTATACCAAATAAATGTGAGTGGGCAAAATCCAATCTATTAAGGGCCTGGATACAACAAAAAGGCAGAGGAAGACTAAATTTGATGCTTGAGCTGGAACATCTATCTTCTCTTGCCCTTGGACATTGACAATTTATGGCTCTCAAGACTCACAGCACTGATTTCCCTGGTTTAAGGCTTTCAAGCTCGGATGGGAACTACATCACCAGCTTTCCTGGACCTCCAGCTTGCAGACAGCAGATTGTAGGACTTCTTCACTTCCATAATGATGTTAATCAACCTCTCATAATCTATATGTATATATGTATGTATGTATTATCTATCTATGTATCATCTATTTATGTATCATCTATCTATGTATCATCTATCTATCATCTATCATCTTTTCTTTGTTCTGTTTCCCTGGTAAATCCTTACAGCTTGCTTGCTTGCTTGCTTGCTTGCTTTCTTTCTTTCTTTCTTTCTTCTTTCTTTCTCTTTTTTTTTTCCAGCCACTTTCTTAGTGAGGCCTTCTCTGACCTTCCCATTTAAAATTATACCCTTTTTGGGCAGCCCGGGTGGCTCAGTGGTTTAGTGCTGCCTTCAGCCCAGGTCCTGATCCTGGAGACCTGGGATCGAGTCCTACATCACGCTCCATGCAGGGCGCCTGATGGAGCCTGCTTCTCCCTCTGCCTGTGTCTCTGCCTCTCTCTCTCTCCTCTCTGTGTATTCTCATGAATAAATAAATAAAATCTTTAAATTAAAAAAATAATAAAATAAAATAAAATTATACCCTTTCCAGGCAGCCCAGGTAGCTCAGCGGTTTAGCACAGCCTTCAGCCCAGGGTGTGATCCTGGAGACCCGGGATTGAGTCCTACGTCGAGCTCTCTGCATGGAGCCTGCTTCTCCCTCTGCCTGTGTCTCTGCCTCTCTCTTTATGTCTCTCATGAATAAATAAATAAAATCTTTTTAAAAAATTATACCCTTTCCACTTCACTCTCTATTCCTGTCTTTATTTTACTCTGTAGTACTAAGAGTTTTTCTCATATAATTTTAACATATTTACTCATTTTTTATCTGTCTTCCTCAGGACATAAAGGTCTTGACTATTTTTTTTTTTACTTATATAACCCTGGTGCCTTAAAAAGTGCCAGACACATGTGTGGTGACCCAATAAAATGTTTGTTGAATTTATCATGTGATGAATGAATGAATTTACACAAGGGAGCATAGATAGAATTAACTACTTTTACAGTGAAGTCACCCTGCCTGCCTTTCATATTGATGTTTTACATAGTACTTTTCACTTGTACTGATTCTCAGTAGATATTTCACAATGTTGAATAGCTGTTGAATAGTTTCTTGCAAATAAAATATCACATACAAAAAAAATGTGTGCATTTTACATTACACATTTTATTTGAACCACAAGGAGAACAAAGTTGCACACAACCAATGATGTCTTTGTGTGGAATTAGAGTTTATTGGGAGCTAACCTGGGTCTCCTATATGGTCTCAATTCTCAGAAGTCACCTAGTTCCCTTGAGATTGGAGCTGTATTTCCTGGAGAAGCCAATCCCCCTAGCTACATCTCCATTCTGACACAGTCTTCAGTAGCCATGAAATATCTCCCCAGGTTAATTTTACCCTGCAATATAGTGTATGTCCCAAACTCAATCCCAAGTCAACTCTGTGTATGTCTATGAATTCTCCAAGTCAACAAATAAAATAACAGAAACATCATGCTTCCTAATTAACATATGGCCCAGCAAAGAAAGAAACCATGGTTTGGAGGACGGTTCTAAATTTCTTTCTTGCAGAGTTGAATGATATGACCTCTACTTTTTATATTGTCTTTTTTTTTTTTTTTTTTTTTGGTCCATTTGAAAACACTTGATTCTGGGGAAAAGGCCTTAGAGATTTTCAGATTAAATGGAATCCTAAATAGGAATGTAAGTACAATCTGAGATCAGAAAAAAAAACATCTAGATGGTTGGAAAACATCTATGGGAACCAAAGAGTGAACTACAGATGGATGCCTGGAAGCCCAATGTGTTTCACTTCTCTTATATGGTTCTATCCAGTGCTCAATCTCTGTTCCATCAAGTTTCATGGTCAAAGCCATAGGGTGACCATCATTCTTGTTCTATCCTGGGGGAATGATGCTAGCTTCTTTATAGACCTCCTTGAGAAAAGAATCAGGATGCATGGCATATAAGGCAAACATGACTATGACTTATATTGAGTGTCTCTCAAAAATATTAGTAATAATTTTTAAAATAGTAAGCTAAGGGATCCCTGGGTGGCACAGTGGTTTAGTGCCTGCCTTTGGCCCAGGGCACGATCCTGGAGACCCGGGATCGAATCCCACGTCGGGCTCCCGGTGCATGGAGCCTGCTTCTCCCTCTGCCTGCATCTCTGCCTCTGTGTGTGTGTGTGTGTGTGTGTGTGTGTGTGTGTGACTATCATAAATAAATAAAAAATTTTTAAAAATTAAAAAAAATAAAAATAAAAATAAAATAGTAAGCTAAGGGATGCCTGGGTGGCTCAGTGGTTGAGTGTCTACTTTTGGCTCAGGTCATGATCCTGGAGTCCCAGATCAAGTCCCCCATCAGTCTCCCTGCATGGGGCCTGCTTCTCCCTCTGCCTGTGTCTCTGCCTCTCATGAATAAATAAATAAAATATTTTTAAAAATAGTAACCTAAAAGACTTCTCCCTAGTGATAAGCAGAAAAAAGAACGAATGGATATGGAAATACAATGAAATACGTTGCCAAGACAGACCAACACAAGGCATAGTGATAATAGTAAAGTTGTTTAGGTATAAATAGGAGTTAGATCTAACTAGGTAGGCACTGAAAAATCATAAATAACTAAATGAATAAACCAGAATAATTAAAATAAAATAAATAAAATAAAATAAAATAAATAATAGAAATAGATAAGAAAAACAACTCAGATTTGCTGAATCAATGAGCAAATCAATGATTTGTATTCAACTCCCAATTTAGCAGATGTTTGATTTGTGCACAATTTTTAATCTCTTCCACTCTCTACTTCCTTCAGTTACAAAATGGTAGTAAGTAGCATCACATAAAATAATGTGCATAAAATGCTTACAATGGCACAAGTACAGAGTTCTCAATAAATAGGATCTTTTTTTTATTATTATTATTCTTGACAGCTTCACAGGTCTAAACAAAGTACTGAAGGATGTGAAGGGAGAGCCCATACAAAATAAGAGAGTTGGAAGAAGTACCAAGGGTGATGATGGTGGTTTCCAAGTGGTCCAATTCTGCTCTGCCTTGCTTTTGCTTATTTGCAGGTCTGCTGAAGAATCCAGAGACTTTTCTGCAGCTAAACAGGTGACTAGTTCTACCCAGTTCACAGAAATTATACAATTGTTTATCTAGGTGGTCACGTGGTTTTCATATTCTTTTGTGAGTCCCCTTCGGACTATATAGAGATGCCTGAAGACAATCCTGCACCATGGCTTTGCTTTTATATACTTGATGTATCAAGGATCTGCACAAGATTTAACTGATTGCTGCTTCCCTAAAAATGTTGACAACATATTGACTTTGGTAGAGTATAAAACTATTCTGAAAAAAAACCTGTTCTGTCATTTATTTATTAATCTATCTTCTAGGCACCAAATACCTAACAAAGGAATCAGCAAAGATTTAATCCCAGCCCTCATGAAGTTTATAGTCACGAGGGTAAGACACAAATGAAAGAAAACAATGCACAATAAGTAACTGCAAGTATAAGGAGTGATGACGATAAGGTTTTCTGTTGTTGGGATTTCTGATTATTGAATTTATGATGAAGTATTGGGAGGGGTGCAAAATGGCATCACCAGATATAGAAATGACAGGGCAGGGTGAGTGAACTTGAATCTTTTCTACTGAAAGACTCACAGATGACTATTTTTTTGCAAGCATCTTACTAAAATGCATTTCAACATTGAATCTAAAATAGCTAATTAATAATATATATATATATTTAAAAATTCCTGCTGTGTAGAGCAATGGAAATGGTAAGACAAATAGGTCTGTGGAAATAGGTCTTTCTTCATTTTTTTAAGCTTGAGAGCACTTTTGAATGGAATTATTAGCTTGTGTGAAACTGACTGGAATGTGTGGTTTGGTTGCTCACTTCCTGAGTTCCTGGATTTTAGGTGATTTTGTGGTAAGGATGGAGTCTTTTCTATGGTTCTGTAATTAAATCAAATGAGTTCATCCACACAATGTGCAGCATGCCAGTAAAAACTAATATCAAGCTTTTACAGTGAGGGAAAACAGGCTGTTTATTGGTGTGCACCTTCCAGGAGAAAGAGGAGCTAATGGTAAAAGTCCCCAACTCCCCGATGGCTTAAAAGCAGGGGTTTTTAAATGGTGAAAACTCATGCTGATTGATTATGAATTAGGTCAGATATAATGTTTCCTTTCTCAGTCATCTTGTCCCTTCTGGCAACTTCCTTGTCTGCTTTTGGTGTTGGTAATAAGGTGGTCATTCTCTACAGGACCCTGGAATGTAAAACATTCTGGGCAGACTGCCAAGACTGGTGCCATGTCTAGCACACAAAGGCAGAAGTTCTACATCCTGTGAATATTACAAGCTGCAAATTATTATCATTTTCTCTTGCAAACAACACATTGTGTTTGTTATCTCAAAAGAAGACCATCCCATAGACTTCTGAGGCAGCAATTCTGTTATTTCCTGAGACAATTTGGC
Source organism: Vulpes lagopus (assembly GCF_018345385.1). Classification (NCBI taxonomy): domain Eukaryota; kingdom Metazoa; phylum Chordata; class Mammalia; order Carnivora; family Canidae; genus Vulpes; species Vulpes lagopus. Next base: position 91,258,426 of record NC_054831.1, read on the forward strand.
ATATTTCTTTAACATTAACTAAAGACCACATAACTGGCCAGGGGCAGCTAGGAGCCGTGCATCTCAACTGTGGGGCCTGTGGGGTCTGTGGGGCTTGCATGGTTTTAGTTCCCTGTCTGAGCAAATGATGGAGACTGAAAGTTTGTGATCCGGGAGCAAAGAAAAAGCATCATCTTGGATCCAGTTAGGGCTAACACTGAATCTAACCCTTATTAAGGATCCTCTTTACAAAACTTCTTCCTGAAGTATAACAGGGCAAAGTAAGTATACCTGTGCAACCACTTCCCAGGGAAAGAACTAGAACATTGCCACAAATCTTGCTCATGTCCCATCCAAATCATTATTCCTGCCTCTCCAAGATCATTACTACCCTGACCTATAACACCATACTTTCACCTCACTATATAGTACTCAACTCAGTATTTTCATTAGATATCCATAATTTTATGTATTCATTGTATATAAATAAATCCATTGGTATATAATCTATTGTGTCTGGCTTTATTTATATCAGTCTTATTTTGATAAGATTTGTCCATGCTTTTGTATGTAGCAGTTTATTTTTTATTATTATTGTTATGTGATATTCCATGGTATGAATTTATTCATCTGTTCTTCTCTTGATAGACATTGGGGTTGTATCCAATTTGAAGATATCAAGAATATTACTGGAATAAACATCCTTCTAAAGATTTTTAGTGAGCAAATATATGTATTTCTATTGAGTATACATCTAGGAGTGAAATTGCTGGGCTATTAACGGATAATGTGAAACATTTCTCCAAAGTGACTATTCCCATTTTTAATCCTACTGACAAAATATAAGAATTCCAGTTTGAGGATCCCTGGGTGGCTCAGCGGTTTAGCACCTGCCTTTGGCCCAGGGTGTGATCCTGGAGTCCTGGGATTGAGTCCCGTGTCGCTCCCTACAGGAAGCCTGCTTCTTCCTCTGCCTCTCTTTCTCTCTCTCATGAATAAATAAATAGAATCTTAAAAAAAAAAAAAAAGAATTCCAGTTTGAATTTGAGAATTATCAATCTTTTTAATTTTAGCCATGTTGGCAGGAAATAACCTAATTTTAATAATGTTTCTTCAGGCAGACATTTTTGCTCTGTCAGCTAATTTCACATTCACTTATAGCTGTATATAAATGTCACTTCATCATAAATCATCTCGTAAAACTACATACTTGAAAAGCTTTAGTCTTTACTAGTTTTTGAGTTGAATACATTAACTTCCACATGGAATAATAATAATGATAAAATAATAGATAAAATCTGTTAAAGGCTTATGATATTCCAGATGATATATTTATTTATGTTAATATCATTTAATTAATTCATCCCTTCAGGATGCCTGGGTGGCTCAGCGGTTGAGTGTCTGCCTTTGGCTCAGGTCGTTATCCTGGAGTTCCAGGATTGAGTCCCACGTTGGGCTCCTTGAATGCAGCCTGCTTCTCCCTCTGCCTGTGTCTCTGCTCCCTCCTTTTCTCTCTCTCTCTCTCTCTCTCTCTGACTCTCATGAATAAATAAATAAAATCTTATAAAAAATTAATTCATCCCTTTATAACACCACTAGGAGATAGGTTCTAGTACTATCTTCTTTTTAAAGGATCTGAAATACACTGACCTGTCCAAAGTCACACACTTAGTAACTAGGGACAATTGGTTTAGGTCATAAGCAGTCCAACCTCAGAGCCAGTGTGTAAAAACAGTTTATGTCATTATGTATTCATCCAGCATCCTACCATTATCCCCTAGACTCTGGGAAGCTTCCATTTTCGTCTTATTCCTTTTTTCCCCATATTGCTAGCTTTTGATAAGAAATTACTGTGACTCTTATTTATCTGTCCTAATCTCCTGAAGGCTGTGTGTGACATGCAATATATCTTCCTCAATTTCCTTAAAATTTCTCAATACAAGGAAATGCATGACATTAGTTGAAGACTGTTGTGTCACATCATAACAAAACAAATGATATAAAATTTCATGTAAGGTTTTCATGTTCTTAAAATCCTCCTGCCAGCCAGCCTACTGAACAATTTGCCACCAGCCAGTATCTCTGCAGGTCCTCTCACTGATACCATTTTGTTGTTCCACTTTGTTCTCTCTTTGATATTTCTTTTCATCTCTCCAAAGTATAAATTCAACCCCAAAATGTGCTTTTTAGAGCCTCTTGGATTGCTCTGGAAAACTTTTAAGAACTTTCTGGCTCTGTTATGTAGAACTCTCGAGTTCTTCTGATCTGATTTTTTGGCCTTTCAGTTACTCTCCTGGGGTCTCTGTTTTCTCAACAAAAAGGATGATGTGGTATTTTGCCCTGTAGCCTTTTCTACCAACCCGATCAAATTCTTAGCTATGGCCTTTTCATCCCAGTCTCTTTTGGTAAAAAAAAGAACTTGTATCTGTTAGGTGAAAATAGGTGCTATAACAAACCCATGTCAAAATGCATCATGGCTCACATACAAGAGAAGTTTCTTTCTTGTTCATATAAAACCCATACTAGGTGTTCTGGATCAGTGAGCTTTTCTCCTCCACAGGGTGATGCAGGTGTCTCGGTTCCTTCCATTCCGTGGCTCTGCTTCCTTCAACTCACAGCTTCTCAGATTTCTTTCCTTCTTTCATATCAAGTCGGGAAGGAGAATGAGCATGGAGGACCAAAGTTGGGAGCTGAGTATGAACCTCCTCTAACCACTAGGAAATCTGAGACACATGTTGTGGCTGTGGGGCCCAGAAGAAGAGTCAATGGGTCTGGTGACAGGCTGGTATAGTCTCTGTACCTGACCAGTATGGAACTCTGTTTTCTTCTGTTATGATTGTGCCATCTCTCCCACCCCTCCTACACCGTAATGATCACAACAAAAATAGCTTCTGTTATCTTGACATGTTTGTAAATGCGTCCATTTAAACACAGAACAGGGAATGTGCTTATGAAATGGGTTTTGAGTAGCTTCAGATGCAGTGGGACCAGGAAAGGAGAAGCAAGAAGTCAAGTTTCATATGGATCAGAGACAGGAAAAGAAGGAAAAGAGAAACCAGTCCCAGGGTATTTCTTTGCCTTGATCATGTCTTTCATTTATAAAGCCTCCATGTTCAAAGCACTCAACAATAAATGGGTACTTGGAGATTGTTTCCTGTGAGAGATAAAATAGGAAGGATATGATTTTGTAGATGGGGGAAATGAGAATTTCAGAGGCCAAAGTCACCCAATATGGAATTATGGGCAAGAATGTGGACTTCCTTGTTCAATTCATGTAATTGCTAAACACCATGTCTCTCTCTCTCTCTCTCTCTCTCTCTCTCTCTGTGTGTGTGTGTGTGTGTGTGTGTGTGTGTGTAGGGGGGTGTTATGCTTGATCCCCTACCTCTCTCTTTCCTCTCCATCACTTAACCTCACCTCCATGCTCTTTGTCAAGAAATCTGGTTGCTCTGGTCCAGAACCGACATTTTCCCATCATCTTCCAAAACCATTTTCGTTTGGAAGATGGTGAAAACCTAGCAAATTGTGTTCCAATTAAATTATTCTTTCTGTCTTCAAATGGTTGAGAACCTTTTGGTCTTTCTCATTCCAATTTCTACTCTCAGGAAGTGAGTTCTCTGGTTTATGGATGTATCTGCAGGAATTTATAGGTGTTCACTCTTCCTCAGATTCTTAGAGGCAGGAGCAAGAAGCAGACACAAATGGGGATTGATAGGTTTTTGACTTTTGGATGCTGAGATTTTCCCCACATTCAATTTTTTGACTATTTATAAAAAGGTAGTTTTTCCTACCAAAAGGGATAGTTTGAAGATTTCTTTCTTTTTAGGTGAACTCACAATTCCAAGTTCAAGAATTGCATGCTCTAGGGCAGCCCCCGGTGGCTCAGCGGTTTAGCGCCCCCTTCAGCGCAGGGTGTGATCCTGGGGACCCAAGGTCAAGTCCCATGTCAGGCTCCCTGCATGGAGCCTGCTTCTTCCTCTGCCTGTGTCTCTGCCTCTCTCTCTCTCTCCCTCTCTCTCTCTGATGAGTAAATAAATAAAATCTTAAAAAAAAAAAAAAAGAAAGAATTTCATGCTCTACCAACTAAGCCAGCCAGGGACTACACAAAGGGATAGTTTGAAGATTTTTAACGACATGTTAATAAGAACAAATATTATTAATAATATCAATACAATATAGACAGGTATTTCTTTACCTACATACATTCTTAAGTGGGAAATATTTCTACATATTATTTTTTTTTTAATTTTTATTTATTTATGATAGTCACAGAGAGACAGAGAGAGAGGCAGAGACATAGGCAGAGGGAAAAACAGGCTCCATGCACCGGGAGCCTGATGTGGGATTCGATCCCAGGTCTCCAGGATCGCGCCCTGGGCCAAAGGCAAGCGCCAAACCACTGCGCCACCCAGGGATCCCTATTTCTACATATTAAATAACAGTGGGAAATCTGTGCGTGGTATCTTTGTGATGAAGAAAGGACAACCATCTTAGAGTTAGAGATTACTCTGCTGATAAGTACTTATTTTTGATAGATATTTATTTTTTATTTTTATATTAAAAGCAATTAGCTAAGAAACTAAAGATTGGTTAAAGAGAACCTTGGTTCTGACACTTTATGGTAGTGTGACATCAAGCAAGTTACTTGACCTTTCTGTGCCTTACTTTTCTCATCTTTAAAAAGAAATAAGAGGGGCAGCATAGGTGGCTCAGTGGCTTAGCTCTGCCTTCGGCCCAGGGCATGATCCTGGAGACCTGGGATCAAGTCCCACATCAGGCTCCCTGCATGGAGCCTGCTTCTCCCTCTGCCTGTGTCTCTGTCTCTCTCTCTCTCTGTCTCTCATGAATAAATAAATAAAATCTTTAAAAGAAAAAGAAATAATAGTAATTAATAATAATAAATGACCTTTCAGATTATTTATTTATTTATTTATTTAGGTTTAGGATTCCACTGTATGAATGTGCTGTTTACTTAACTAGTCTTCTACTGAAGGACATTTGGATTCTTTTAAAATTTTCACTTTAGGGTTCCCTGGGTGGCATAGCGGTTTGGCGCCTGCCTTTGGCCCAGGGCACAATCCTAGAGACCCGGGATGGAATCCCACGTCGGCTCCCGCTGCATGGAGCCTGCTTCTCCCTCTGCCTATGTCTCTGCCTCTCTCTCTCTCTCTCTCTCTCTCTCTTTCTCTGTGTGTGTGACTATCATAAAAAAAAATAAAATAAATAAAATTTTCACTTTAAAATAAAAAATAAATAAATAAAATAAAATTTTTACTTTACCAGTCAGACAGAATAGTAAAAGTCCCAATTAAGATTAAGTCCACCTTTGAAATATTCAAGGAAATGTAATGAAGCAGGAGTCATAGATTCCAAGCTCTGTGAAGATCATGTGTTGTTATTTTAAAAGGCTTTGCCACAACATGACTTGTTCAAGGTCATATACCTAGTAAATACTGAAATGAGATTCAAACCCAAATCCTCTGACTTTCAGTAGTATCTTTGGTAGAGGTGAAGTATTGGTAAAAGTACTGGGTTGGAAGAATTTGATTTTGGTCTCAGAAACTAGGGGTTGTTCATAATAAATGAGTCACCCAGGACCTCACAGCTGGTGACAGATGACACCCTCTCCCTGACTAAACCCTAGCCAGGGTCCTCTGAGTTTTCATCAGGATTAGACCTCAACTTTACAAACACTTGAACAAAGCACTAACATAGCTTCTAGCAGCTCAAGGTGACATCCCTCGGATGACCCCCAACCCCTTAAAGTGGCTGTCTGAGAAAACTCAAGGTTGCCAAAAGAATTTAATTGGTTCCAGCTGGTACCTGAAGATAGGGCCCCTGCCACCCAGCCTCTGCGGGTGGGCAGGAGCACAACTTCCCTAAGTGCTGGTTAACAAACCAAATAGATTTCACATGGACCAACTCTGCTGAGCCCCTTGCTCACCTCTGTCCCTACTCTCTCATTCTCCGTTTAAAACATCCAGTCACTCCTGTACAAACCAAGATTGAGTTCACTTCATTCTGGACTCCTACTGCAATAGGGTATTATGATTAGAATCTCTTACCACTTTCACGAGTGTCTGGTTTTCTTTCTCTTTGACACAAAACAGGGCTCCTCTAGAATCCAGATAGCCCTTTCTAATCTTGAGCTATTCAACTAATCCCAGGATATTTTTTCAGGGTGTGTGGTGTGGGGGGTGTACTGAAAGCAATCTGGAACACGGCTGTGTTGCTGAGTCCAGTGGCTCAGTCTGCTGGGAAGTTCTGCTCCATTTTCTCTTTTTTTCCTTCTGGAAGGTGAAAGTTTAACCCTGTGACTGACGGTTTCTCTTCCTCTTGGCAGCATAAAAAGAAAAGATTATGGGCAGCCTTTAGTGTGCTCACTGTGACACCCATCTAAATCTATCCTCCTTGGTCGGCCAGGTTTCCTGGACTTTCCACAACAGTTTAATCTTTGGAACTTCTTAATCAGCAGCTCTTTACCAAATGTCTTTATTCATAGGTAATCATTAGGCCTTTTTATTGTGATTTTTTTTAAAGTAGATTCCACTGGACCCCAGCATATGTCTTGACCCTGAGATGAAGACCTGAACCAAGATCAAAAGTTGGACACTTAACCAACTGAGCCACCCAGGTGTCCCAAGGCCTTTTTAAGAACATAGATGTATATCATATTAACTTTTAGGTAAAAGGTTGAGAAAAAAATGGGGCAGAAGATAATTTTTGATGGAGAAGGAAGGAATTTGAATTTGGGGATCTGAGAAGGAATGTCCTGCAGAGTCAAATCATTGATTAATTGCCTAAGTAAAGGGATTGTCAAATGGCAAGAGAAATTTCTTTTTTGCTTTTGTTTTCCTTTTTTAAAATATAACCAACAATTGAGATATAATTTATATACCTTATAAATCACCTATTTAAAGTATACAGGCCTAAGGTTTTTAGTATTTCTAACTCAGAGTTGTACAACTATCACCACAATAAATTTGAGAACATTTTCATCAACCCCTTCTAGCAACATTTTACCTAATAGCATTTACTCCCCATTTCCCCCAACCCCCTCCAGCCTTAGACAATCACTGACTTTCTAATGCTATAGATTTGTAGCAAAGGAAGGTGTTTTTTGTTACGTTTTTACCACTTTCGCCAATTCTAAGTGTACAGTTGAGTAGCATTAGCACATTCACTAATGTGGTTTTACAACCATCATCGCCATTCATCTTCAGAACCTTATCTTGCAAAACTGATATTCTGTACCCATTAAACAATAATTCCCTATTCCCCTGCCCCCCTAACCCCTGTGACTATTATTCTACTTTTTCTCTAAGAATTTGACTATTCTAGGTACATCATATAAGTGGAATCATACAGTGTTTGTTCTCCTGTAACTGGCTTATTTCACTTAGCATACTGTCTTCAGTATGTTATGGCATGTATCAGAATTTTTCTCCTTTTTAAGGTTGGATAATATTCCATTGTATATATAGACCACATTTTGTTTATCCATTCATCTGTCAATAGACATTTGGATTGCTTCCATCTTTTGGCTACTATGAATAGTGTTGCTAAGAACAGGGGTGTTCAAATATCTATTTGAGATCCTGCTTTCTTTAAATTTTTTGTTATTTTTTTAAAGATTTTATTTATTTATTTGAGAGAGTGTGAGAGAGCACAAGCTGGGGAAGGGGCAGAGGCAGTGGGAGAAGCAGACCCCTTGCTGAGCAGGGAGCCTGATACGGGATTTGAACCTAGGAACCTGAGATCATGACCTGAGCCAAAGGCAGATGCTTAATTGACTTAAGTCACCCAGGCCCCCCTGAGATCCTACTTTCAATTCTTTGGTGCAGGTACCCAGAAATGGAATTGCTGGAGAATATGATAATTCTATGTTTAGTTTTTTTTAGGAACTGCCATATTGTTTTTCACAGTGGTTGTACTATCTTACATTCCTACCAATAATGCAAAAGGGTTTCAATTTCTCTATACCTTTGCTAGCAGTTGTTACATTTTGTTTCTTTTTTTATTAGCCATCCTAACAGTTGTAGAATAGTATCTCATTATGGTTTTGATTTGCATCTCCATAATGATTAGTGATATTTCCATGGGCTTATTAGCCATCTGTATATCTTCTCTGGAGAAATGGCTATTAAGGTCCTTTTACCCATATTTGGTTTTTGTTTTTTTCCTTTACCCATATTTGATAAGCAATAATTGTACCTTGGATAAACCTCATTGACTATGATACTGCCACTGTGCAAAGCTCTTTTACCCATATTTGAATGATACTGTTTTTTGCTGTTGTTGGGTTGTAGGAATTCTTTATATATTGTAGATATTAACACCTTAATAGACATATGATTTGCAAATATTTTCTCCCATTTCATAGGTTGCCTTTTTATTCTGCTCATAGAGTTGTTTAATGCATTAAAGTTCTAAATTTTGAAATCAAACATAGAATTGCCACATGATCCAGTAATTCTACTACTGGTATTTACCCAAAGAATATGAAACCCCTAATTCAAAAAGACACATGAACCCCTACGTTTATTGCAGTACTATTTACAATAGCTAAATTATGGAAGCAGCCCAAGTGTCCATCATAGATGAAGAGATAAGAAGATGTGAGATCGATCTATCTATCTATCTATCTATCTATCTATCTATCTATCTATCTATCTATCTTACTCAGTCATAAAAATGAATGAGATCTTACCATTTGCAACAACATGGTTGGACCTAGAGAGTATAATGCTAAGTAAAATGAGTCAGTCAGATAAAGGCAAATACCATATGATTTCACTCATATGTGGAATTTAAGAAACAAAACAAATGAACAACAAGAAAAAGAGACAAACCAAGAAACAGATTCTTAACTTTAGAGAAGAAGCTGATGGTCACCAGAGAAGAAGTGGATGGTGGGGGGATGGGTGAAATAAGTGATGCGGATAAAGAGTACATTTATCATGATGAGCCCCGAGTCACATATAGAATTGTCAAATCACTATATTGTACACCTGAAACTAATATAATACAGTATGTTAACTATACTCAAATTAAAATAATAAATGTGTTTTAGGGGCACCTGGGGGGCTCAGTCCATTAAGCATCTGGCTATGGTTCAGGTCATAATCTCAGGGTCCTAGCATCAAGCCCCAGATTAGGTTCTTTGCTCGGGGGGGAGTCTCGTCCCTCTCCCCCTACTACTCCCCTTGTTCATGTTCTCTCATTCTCTCTCTCAATTTTTTTATTCACTTATTTGAGAGAGAGAGGAAGTGAGCAAAAGCACGGTGGGGGTGGGGCAGATGGAGAGAAAGAAACAGGTAGCCAACAACTGGGGCTGATCCCAGGACCCTGGGGTCATGACCTGAGCAGAAGGCAGATGCTTAATTGACTGAGCCAGCCAGGTGCCTAATGAATAAAATCTTTAAAAAATAATTTAAATGTTTTAAATTATAATATAGTCTATTTACAGACTTCTATCTATTTTTTCTTTCATTTCTGGTGCTTTGGTGTCACATCTGAGAAATCATTAATGGATACAATGTCATGAAGATTTTCCTCCGTGTTTTCTTCAAGAGTGTTATAGTTGTAGCTCTTATGATTAGGTCTTTGATCCATTTTCAGTTGATTGTTATATATAGTGTACAATAGGGATCCAACTTCATTTTTTAAAAGGGGAGATCCAGGGGCAGCCCCAGTGGCGCAGTGGTTTGGTGCCGCCTGCAGCCTGGGGTGTGATCCTGGAGACCCTGGATCAAGTCCCACGTCAGGCTCTCTGTATGATGCCTGCTTCTCCCTCTGCCTGTGTCTCTGCCTCTCTCTGTCTCTATGAATAAATAAATAAAATCTTTAAAAATAAAAAAATAAAAGGGGAGATCCAGTTTTATTAACACCATTTGTTGAAAGCAAAGGAATTTCTTAAAGGAAAAGTTAATGTTTTATTTTGGATTCCTCTGAAGCAGAGCCTGTGACAATAACTTATTGACAACTTATTTAGAAGGTGATTTCAGCAGATATCTGGGTGGCTCAGTGGTTTAGCACCTGCCTTTGGCTCAGGGTGTGATCCTGGAGTTCCTGGATCAAGTCCCACATAGAGCTCCCTGCATGGAGCCTACTCCTCCCTCTGCCTATGTCTCTGCCTCTTTCTCTCTTTGTCTCTCATGAATAAATAAATAAAACCTTTTTTTAAAAAAAAAAAAGGTGATTTCAGGAAGTAGGAATGAGGGAAAGGGCAAATGACACAGAAAAGCATAAAATTTAGTAAAAAGGTATATTGTAGGGCACCTGGGTGGCTCAGTGGTTGAGCATCTGCCTTCAGCCCAGGTCCTCAGGCCATGATCCCTGGGTCCTGGGACTGAGTCCTGCATCAGGCCCCCCGCAGAGAGCCTGCCTCTCACTCTGCCTATGTCTCTGTCTCTCTCTGTGTGTCTCTCATGATTAAATAAATTTTTTAAATCTTAAAAAAAAAAAAAAAAGCATATCGTGGAGATTGCTGCCATTATTGCCAGAGGCTCATTTTTATCAGGACATCTGAAAGCTGTCTGGAATGTCTTCCAAAACACGATCCCTCTAAAAAAGAAACAGGAAAATGAGACATGTACCCCTGGTTTTTGTCTCTACTGTCTGAGGGTCACCTCTGGGTAGATGGGAGACTGTCTTCTCGCAGCTCCAAAGGCTCCTATATGCCATGTGGGTGGCATGGCTTGCTGGACTTTGAAGAAGCTCTTATGTGTAGTACCCTCTGGGAGATATTGGCTAGTAAGCTTCAGCTTGCAAAGACCTGTGCACAACAGCTCACACATCAGATGTGGGCCAAGGAATGGGATCTGAGCCACCAAAAGTGTCGGTTATAGTTAGTAACCAAGAAATAAACAATGTCTGCCTCAACATCTACCGGAGCCTAGGTCTATGTCTGCGGGTGACTGCAGGGTAAGAAGAAAACATTTACATTCTTTTATCAAGCACCTCTGATACATAAGGCTATGTTCAAGGAAGTTATGAAAATGAACACGATGATCCTTAAGAAAGTAAGATTTAATAGATATAGCAGCTATACAAATCACTCATCTAAAAGAAAGGAGGAAATGATCGGTGTCGGTGCTGTGTAGGAGATGGGTCTAGGAGGGAAAGGAAGTTTCTAGTAATGGGTAATAAAGGCTTCATGAGAATATTGCATATAAATGGATCCTGAAAAGTGATGTTCATTTATTCATTCAAAATATATTTTTTGATAGTCTTCTGTGTGCCAGGCATTTTACTAGGTGCTAGGGCTTCTGTGGCAAGCAAACTGAAATAGTCCCTCCTCCACTTGCACTCTAGCAGAGAGACAAGGATGGTGAGTTATGGATTAATTTATCAATTCAATAGGTGAGATATTGTCGGAGAGTGTTAAGTGCAATCAAAAAAACAAAACAGGACAATTGGATAGGGTGTTGAGATAGGATGGGGTTAACCGCAGACAGGGGTGGTCAAGACATTCTCTATGGAGAAAACATCTAAACTGAGACTTAAATGATGTTGGGGAGGTGTCAGCTCCCAAACAATCAGAGGTAACTATTCCAGAATAAGAGAAAATGGTAAAGGCCAGAAACAGGGAATAACTCAGCATGTTTCAGAATGGAAATGTCAGTGATTCAAGAGAGTAAGAGCCAAGGTATAGAAGGGGATAAAATGAAGTCAGATGGATGAGCAACAGCCAGGTCACGCAGGACCCAGCAGACAGCATAAGACCTTTGGACCAAATCTATGTGCTAGAAAAATCACAGGAGAATATTAAGCCAGAGAATGCACTAATTTCATTTATATATATATATATTTTAAGATTTATTTATTTATTCATAAGAGAGAGAGAGAGGCAGAGACACAGGCAGAGAGAGAGGCAGGCTCCTCGCTGAGAGCCTGATGTGGGACTCGATCCCCAGATGCCGGGATCATGCCTTGAGCCAAAGGCAGACGCTCAACCACTGAGCCACCCAGGGGTCCCTCATTTATATTTCTTTCTTTTTTAAGATTTTATTTATTTATTCATGAGAGACACAGAAAGAGAGGCAGAGGCACAGGGAGAGGGAGAAGCAGACTCCCTTCAGGGAGCCCAGTGCGGGCCTCGATCCCAGGACCCTGGGATCACAACCTGAGCCAAAGGCAGACACTTAACCATTAAGCCACCTAGGTGTCCCTTGATTTATATTTTTCGAAGATCATTCTGACTGCTATGTCAAAAACAGATCATGCAGGACAAGAGTAGAAGCACCACACCCAGTTCAGAGACTCTTATTGGGTCATCCAGGATGGACTTGGGGACTGCTCAGTCCTAGGTGGTAGCAGGAGAAACAGAGAGAAAGCTAGGTCTGGGATTCAGTGTTGGGGGTGGACTTAAAGGTTGCCTTGGTTGTGCTCAGATGACAATGGGGACAGCAGACAGAAATAACAAGGTCAGGCAAGAAAAAGTCTGATAAAGAATTTAGACCTCTTTCTCCTTGAATGGCTTATAAGGGGTATTGTAAATAATGGTGTAGATGTGGCTTTGGAAAAGATCAAGGACTCTGAACTCCAGGCATGGAAATCAGCCTTCATTCTATAGGCAACAGGAAGGAATTAAAGGGTTTTTATAAAGGAAAGGGTAACAAGAACCACGCTGTGCTCTTAGGCCTTGTCATTGTTGGGTCAAATAATGCACAGAGATAACAATCACCACAACTGTGTGTGTGTGTGCATGTGTGTGTGTGCAAGTGTGTCTGTTAAAGCAGAGAAGGTGAGAGCAATTTGGACAGTATGAAGCCAGTAGACTTCTTTGGAGGTTAATTTACTTCTCTGTTTATTGATGTTGCTATGGTGATGTAAAATGCTAGCCAGAAGGACACAGAACAGTCGACTGTCTCTGCACTTAATAATCTGATTTTATGTAAGACATCGAGAAAGAATGCAATAACTCAGGCCCTTTGCAGCGAGCAGTAAGAGAAACCAGATGAGGCTGAGCAAACCTCCTGCCAGGCCACACCAGTACCCCTCCTTGGGTGCCGGGTTTCAGGCCCAGCTGTCCTGGCACTACCCAGCCTGACATTTGGAGGAACTCATCCTGCATTCTGACCCCCCTCTCTCCATTGCTCTCTCAAACCAGAACTTTGCAAGCAGCCCACAAAGTGAAATAAAAACCCCAAGGAAATGGATAAAAGAATTCTGCCTATAAAAGGGGGTTTGCAGAGGGAAGCTGGTCTCATTGGTGGATGCAAACTACTCCCTTCTGGAGTATTCCTTGATATGCCCTGGGCGGGGGGGGGGGGGGGGGGGGGGGGGGGGGGGGGGATTCTTGCAGAAGCTGCAGATTACTCTTTAGATTTGCATGTTTCCACTTTCTTTCAGGAAGTCAGTGTTTGGAAGCTGGTGGTCAAGGTATTTTTTTTCCCTAATTAGAAACACATTCTTTCTGTTGTTTAAGATAAGACCAAGAATTTTTCACTTTCTTTGGTGTCACTGTAAAGTGAAAGTTAGGTTTCTATAACTGGATTTTTGATGTGGGCAGTCAAAACCAAAACTCAAAACAAAACACCTAAAGGAGACCTCTTGTCATTCTGAATTCTAAGCCCTGCACATTCTAGATTTTTTTTTTTTTTGCATTCTAGATTTTTGATAAGATTTTTACTCATTTCACAACTTTCGAGCAGTTTTCACATGCCTGACAGTGTAGGAGGCGCTCAGAATACAGTAATGAGTACAGGGCTCCTCTTCTAACTGCCATCATAGTGGTGCTGATAAAGACGGTCAGTACTTTTTCTTTCTTTCTTTCTTTCTTTCTTTCTTTCTTTCTTTCTTTCTTTCTTTCTTTTTAAGATTTTATTTATTCATGAGAGACACAGAGAGAGAGGCAGAGACATAGGCAGAGGGAGAAGCAGGATCCCCGCCAGGAGCTTGATGCAGAACTTGATCCCAGGACCCTGAGCCAAAGGCAGATGCTCAACCACTGAGCCACCCAGAGGCCCTGTCAGTACTTTTTCATCTTTGCCACACTCATGCCATCGTGGTCAGTCTGTTACATGCACTGCCTCCCTTAAACCTCCCAGCAATGTGCAAAGTAAGTATTAGTATTATCCTAATTGCATAAGTGAAGAAGCTGCAGCTTCATTGCTTAGCATGGAAACGCACCGATTATCATGGTGTGATGTGTGGTGTGATTTAAGTTGAAAGAAGGGCCGTGAGCGCTCTGAAAGAGGCTAGACACCGTGTTCCATAGGGTTAAAGGTGTGATGAACATTTTTAATCCTTTATACCTTCAACCAAATAGCTCTCTAAAATCCTTCCCAGCTGGGATGTTGTGATTTATAAGAAAAATATATATTTGGTTTTGCTCCAGGGTTCCTAGCTCACAGCTCCCCACACCCTTGGAATTTCCTAAGTGCTGAGAGAATCAATGCGTCTTGTTATGTTAATGAGGCAACTCTTGGAAAGAGCCTAAGAATGGGGGCTGGTTGCTGGTGGAGCCATGCTTCTGATTAGGGTTGGAAATTTCAGTCCAACTCTCTGACCTCTGGGAAGGGGATGAGGAGATGGATGTTGAGCTCAACTGACAATGGCCAATGATATAATCAATCATCCCTGTGTAATGAGGCCTCCATGAAAACCCAAAAGGATGGCTGTGGAGAGTTTCTGGGTTGATGAACAAGTGGAAATACATGGAGAGTGGCACATTGAGAGCAAGCCACGCTTTCAAGAGCATGGAAGCTCCCCACTCTCCCATGCATTCCCTATGTCTCTCTTCCATCTGCCTGTTCTTGAATTAATTTCCTTTCATAATAAGCCAGCGATTTAGTGGGTAAGAGCATTTTTTGAATTCTGTGAGCTGCTATAGCAAATCAACCAAGCCCGAGGAGAGGGTGTGCGACCTCTGACCAGTCAAAAGCAGAGTTGTCAGCCTGGGGCTTGTGACTGGCATCTCGAGTATATGTGTGAGGGTGTTTTATAGGACTGGACCCTTAATCAGGAGGGTCAGAAGCTATCTCCAGATAGACAGTGTCAGAATTGAGTTGAATTGTTGGGACACCAAGCTGGTATCCAGGGTGTTGTACATGGTGTGGGTAACCCTGTCCCCACATTGGAATTAGTACCAGAAGCCCTATATCAGCAGGGCAGGAAGCTGAGAACCATTCCTTCTAAGAATGGAACAAGAATAAGGGCCAAAGGCAGGTGGGCCCAAGAAGGGACACTTTGGATATTATTTTATTTTAAATGGGGGGTATATTATTTTAAATAAAAGTTCTATATGAGACAGCCTGTGCAAGAAAAACACTCAGACCCTCCTCTGTCTCCTGGAAAGCAGGAAACAGATCCCCCACGTGAAAGGTGCTCACCTTATGATGGGAGGTAAAGAGGCAACCTTATCGCAGGAGATGGGAAATTTAGAGCAGAGAAGTCTATGTAAACAACCTTTGTGGGATACCTGGGTTAAGTGCCTGATTCTTAATTTCTTGATTTCGGCTTGAGTCATGATCTCAATGTGTTGGGATGGAGCCCTACCTGGGGCTCCACGCTGAGTCTGCTTCAGATGCTCTCTCCTTCTCCCTCTCCCCACTCTCTCTAAAACAAAAAGACAAAAAATATAAAAAAAACAAAAACCTTTGTTACTTTGACTAATTTACTAGCCCAGGCCAATGTCTGTTGAGAATTCTTTATTAACTGAAGCTCCCAAAGTTAAATTCTCTTTGCCCTGTCAATTCCTCACAAATTTATTGTCTCCTTGTGTAAAAAGAACTGCCTGCCTTGAGCATTTCTTTAGGTCTTCATGTCATTGTTGGGCCTCCAGGTACTGGTAATAAAATGTTGAATTTTTTTCCCTATTAATCTGTCTCCTATGAATTTAATTCTTCATCCAACTGGAAGAACTTGAGGGGAGAGGAAGAGTTTTTCTTTCCCTCACAGGTCCCCTTCAATCTCTCACCTGGACAGTCTATCCTCATTCTTTGTTTTATTAAAAAAAAAAACAACAACAACCCTGTCTTGGGGCACCTGGCTGCTTTAGTCAGAGAAGTGCACGACTCTTGATCTCAGGGTCATGAGTTTGAGCCCCATAAGGGGTATAGAGATTACTTAAATAAAATTTTATTTTTATTTTATTTTTTTAAAGATTTTATTTGTTTATTCCTGAGAGACACAGAAAGAGAGAGAGGCAGAGAGACACAGGCAGAGGGAGAAGCAGGCTCCATGCAGGGAGCCGGACGTGGGACTCCATCCTGGGTCACCAGGATCATGTCCTGGACTGAAGGTGGCACTAAACCACTGAGCCACCTGGGCTGCCCCTTAAATAAAATTTTTAAAACTTTAATTTTTCTAAAAAATTTATGATAGTCACACACAGAGAGAGAGAGAGAGAGAGAGAGAGAGGCAGAGACATAGGCAGAGGGAGAAGCAGGCTCCATGCACCAGGAGCCTGACGTGGGATTCGATCCCGGGTCTCCAGGATTGCACCCTGGGCCCAAGGCAGGTGCTAAACCGCTGCGCCACCAAGGGATCCCTAAAACTTTATATTTATCTCACAATTTCAACAACTGCCAGGTTTTGCCCTGGCTGAATCTTGTTTCAATGCCTTACTCTTTCTTTTGTGATTGCATTCACTCAGGCTCATTATGGTATTGTCAAGCTCCTTGCTAATATTGATTTATTTTATTTGATATGCATAAAGTGTTCTTTTCCCATAACATTATAGGATTTCGAGAATTATTCCAAGTTCAGTACAAAGTAGGTTAAGTTCAAACCTCATAGCCTTGATAACTTTGTATTTAACAGAATAAGAGCTCCCTTGCTCCTGGTCTGTGATGATCTCATAAAATCACAATATCTATTATATCTAGCACATGCTAGAACCAGATTCTAAATCAACATGATGTATATACATTTAAAATCCAAAGAAACTACTCTGATGAGCAAAGACTAATAAACTTCAATATAACACAGAATGTTTTTTTAAGATTTTATTTATTTATTTGACAGAGACAGAGAGCACAAGCAGGGGGAGCAGCAGAGAAGAGAGGGAAAAGTGGAGCAGGGAGCCCGATGCAGAGCTCAATCCCAGGACCTCTGGAATATGACCTGAGCCGAAGGCAAACAATCAACTGACTGAGCCACCCAAGGGCCCCTAACACAGAATATTTTTTAAAATAAAGTAAACAAATATATTCACACTACCCGCTCCAGGTTAATTTTCCAATAGTAAAGAAGAATGTTGCAAATCACAATTAAAAGAACTACTCGACTGCCCTCCCTTACAATCGAGTATGAGGAGCCTTAAAATGAACATCTTCAAAAATATATGCAAGGCAAGAAGGAGAATCCTCATTTATAACAAGAGTGTAAAGTAATATGCTGAACATTTTCAAATGTTCATTTTATAGTTCTTTTCTCCCTAAGTACAAGACACTGGAGAGTGTTTGCAAAATTTCCATCACACCAGATGTAAAAAGGACTTGATGACAAAGTCCTGAGTGTTGTTCACTGACATACCCGAGAGCAGACTTCAAGAATATTAACAAAAGATTAACAATATCAAATCTGTCTTCTTTGGGGAGGATTTCCCTGATACTTTAGTCCAGAACACATCCCTTGGTATATTCCTACTCTGACCCTATGACTTTCGTCAATAGTATTTGTCAAAAATGCAATTTAAACAAATATTTGGGTAATAATGAATGCCTTCCTCATTAAAACATAAAGTCCATTAGATGGTGTTTGTCCTACCACTTTTTGAAGGAATCCAAATGTTTATTTCAATATTGAATTTATATTGATTAATTTATAGGAGTTTGATTCATTTTGTTGAATGAATCAAAGGGAAAAGTTTTCTCAAAATGATAAATCAAAATAATAAAAAGAGTGAATTCAGGCAATAAACAGGAGGAAAAACCCCTCAGTTTGACACACATTTAAAAAAAAAGTGAATTCAATGAAAATGAGCTAAGATGAGTTCATTCCAAAATTTTGATATTAAAAGAATGGTCCAGCATAACAGGGCTTGTACTTTTAATTATATTGAAAAAAAACTTTTTTAAATTTTTATTTATTTATGATAGTCACACAGAGAGAGAGAGAGAGAGAGGCAGAGAAATGGGCAGAGGGAGAAGCAGGCTCCATGCACCAGGAGCCCGATGTGGGATTCGATCCCGGGTCTCCAGGATCGCGCCCCAGGCCAAAGGCAGGCGCCAAACCGCTGCGCCACCCAGGGATCCCTACTTTTAATTATATTGAGAAAGTATGTAATGATATACAAGCCCTTGTGGATTCAGTCATGCCTTTATAAGGTTTTGTATTTTGTTGTGATTCTATCTATATACACTTGGAAAATAATAGAGAGTTTTTGTATGTGACACTTGATTCATTCCATCTGCAGAGAACACTACAGTCAAGCGTACACATTTGGTGTTTTTTCCACAGCTCCTTGAAAACCAGGGAAGTGTCACCCACAATCTGAGATTCACTAGGCTGCTGAATCATACCCCCAAATTGTAAAAGTCTGAGGTTTGTAAGCTCGGTGTTTGGCAATAAAGTGAACAAGGAGATCTCATCCTTAAAAATTAGCCCTTCAAAATCTCAAGAATGTCTTTCCAGCCTTCAGTGTTGCACAGTAAAGATGATGGCATGTACACTTCTGAGATTTCTTTTCAGTAACACAGGTATCTGTTAAGAAGGAAGCAGAAGGGGCGCCTGGGTATTCAGTTGGTTGGGCATCTGCCTTCAGCTCAGGTCATGACCTCGGGACCCTGGGATCAAGTCCTGCATGGGGCTCCCTGCTCAGTGGGGAACCTGCTTCTCCTTCTCCCTCTGCTCCTACCCCCTGCTTGTGCTCACTCTCTCTCTCTGTCTGTCTCAAATAAATAATTAAAATCTTTTTTAAAGAAGGAAAAACGGCAGCCCCGGTGGCACAGTGGTTTAGCGCCGCCTGTAGCCGAAGGCGTGATCCTGGAGACCCTGGATCGAGTCCCATCAGGCTCCCTGCATGGAGCCTGCTTCTCCCTCTGCCTGTGTCTCTGCCTCTCATTCTCTCTCTGTGTCTCTATGAATAAATAAATAAAATCTTTAATAATAAAAATTAAAAAAAGGAAAAAGAAAAAAAAGGAAGCAGGAGTGAGGGAGGAAATACCCTCACCTCTACCTCTGTCTCTTCCTGTCCTCTAGTTTTTTGTTGTTGCTTCCTGTTGGCCAACCCCAATGGGCAAGGGGGTCTGGAAAATACAGTCTAAAGACATCAGCATCTCAGGGGTTCTCATCCAAGATGGTGATGTAGGAAGATCTTGAACTCACTGCCTCCACAAAACACACCAAATTATACCTATTTTTAGAACAATTCCTCCTGAAGAAGAACTGAGGGCCAACTGAACAGCTTGTGAACACCCAAAGATAGAACAGCAAAAGAGAACAGCAAGAGAGAGGAAGACAGACACAGCATCTCAAGGCACAGTCTGGCTTGGAGAAGGAGACCTAGATTGGATTTAAGGGGTCAAATGTGGGATAACCAGCTGTGGTAAAACAAGAAATACATTTGGTTTTTGTCCTGGTTTCCTGGCACAAAGCTCTTCAAACCCTGGTAATTTCCAAAGTGAGAGTATCTTTTGTGATTTGTAACAAGCCCTTTCAATTATACCTGATTTTGTGCCTATGTGACTCAGAATAGGGCCCCAGATAGGCTCAGGATGGGCTCAGAAATACCAACTAAGGGCAGCCCAGGTGACTCAGTGGTTTATGCTCTGCCTTCGGCCCAGGGTGTGATTCTGGAGCCCTGGGATTGAGTCCCATGTCAGGTTGCCTGCATGGAGCCTACTTCTCCCTCTGCCTGTGTCTCTGCCTCTCTCTGTGTGTCTCTCATGAATAAACAAATAAAATCTTAAAAAAAAAAAAAAAAGACCAAGTAAATTAGAAGAAGATTAAAGGATATTAATGTTCCAGAAAAACTCTTCAACAGCAAGTTTTGATGTGCTTTTGAGTAGAGGAACACACAGAGGCACTGAAGAGTGGCTTGCCCAGTGCACATGGAGAAGCTCCATACCTCTTCTGCAGACTTGGCCCTCTGGCCAAGAGAATTATATTCTATTATACTTATATGGTTACAATTCCTGAGTTATATCCTTTTATACTAAACTAGTAATCTAGTAAGTTAATGTTTCCTGAGTTCTGTGAGCCTCTCTAGCAAATTAATAGAACTTGAGGACGCAGTAGTAGGAACCTCCAATTTATAGCAGGCCAGTCAGACTGCCTCTCTGGGTTGGGCCCTTAACCTGTATGATCTGATTTTCATCTAGGTAGATAGTACCAGAACTGAATCAAATCATGGCACACCTAGCTGATATTGCAGAATGGTCTGATGTGTGAAAAATTCACACATCTGATGTCAGAAGCAAAATAGTGTTACAGTAGAGAATTGAGAGTAGAGAAGACACCTAGAAGTGTTTTTCCTTGGACTAGCCCAACCAACCAGGAAATGGGTGCATTTGTATACTCCATGGCTTTCAAAACACTCATTAAATCCACAAAGCCAAGGGACAATGCCTCGCTTGTGGCTCAGTGGTTGAGCGCCTGCCTTTGGCCCAGGGTGTGATCCTGGAGTCCTAGGATCGAGTCCCTCATTGGGCTCCCTGTACGGAGCCTGCTTCTCTCTCTACCTATGTCTCTGCCTCTCTCTCTCTGGCTCTCATGAATAAATAAATAAAATCTTTAAAAAACAAGACAAAAGGGATCCCTGGGTGGCGCAGCGGTTTGGCGCCTGCCTTTGGCCCAGGGCGCGATCCTGGAGACCCGGGATCGAATCCCACGTCGGGCTCCCGGTGCATGGAGCCTGCTTCTCCCTCTGCCTGTGTCTCTGCCTCTCTCTCTCTCACTGTGTGCCTATCATAAATAAATAAAAATTAAAAAAAAAAAAAGACAAAAATCACAAAGCCAAGAACTGAGAAGCTGACAATGGGATGAAACAGGAACAGAGCACTTAAATCTTTGGCCCAAACTTGCACAGCTTGTAAGAAGTAGAGCTAGCCCTTTGCTTAAGGATCTGAACTTTGGTGTCTTTGATATTCATGTTTCCCACCTTCCCCACTTTCCACAAACACAAGATATCAATGAATCTAGAAATTCTTTGGTGCTATGGTTGAACATTGTGAGTAGTTTGTGTTGTTTCTATTTGGGGATTTTGCCTCTATTTATAAAATATTACCTCTCTGTTTATAGTATTTGTTGTTGTTAAAGTGCCCAGAATCTTTCAGACCCTCTGTGTGGATGAGTTATGGCTAACAGGATGCCTGATTATTCACGCCGTTGGGGAGAAGAGCTGGTGCTTGTAACGGTCCACAGGGCTGCCCCCTGGAGGGCTGGAAGAAGGAGCCCCTTCCCTGCAGGGAGCAGAGCACCTGATGGGCTAAGATAACCGTGAGCCCCATGTGTTTGGTTGGTACCCCAGAAAACTTCTGTAGTGACATTCTATTCTCTTTGATACCAATTCATGGTTTTCCTGTGCATTACTTTTCTTACTCCATGGCTAGCCAGATTCAGTGAAAATTACCAAAAAAATTTAACTTCTAAAAATTCATAGGTGTTTCTTCAAGAAAACTCAAAAAGCAAAAGGCAAAACTTTATAATCCCATCACCAGAGAGAACATTTTTCATCTAAATCCTTCTAGTCTTTATTTTCTGTGTGGATATACATGCCTATTTATATACAATTTATTTTAAAATGGAATTATTCTATACACACTGCTTTGCAGCTTACTTTTTAATCCCATATGGTGTCTTAAAGACATAAAATTTTCAAATTTCATACAGAACTTTTCTCAGCTATAACCAGAGAATGCTATAGCTAGAAACGAATTTGCTCTAGTTGGGAGTAAGTGATAGGGTGAAATGCCAGCTTTTCACACTGAAGTATGTGTATGACTCACCTGGGGATCCTGTTCAAATGCAGATTCTGATTCTGGGTAGGACTTGAAGTTCTGCATTTCTAATAGGCTCCCTGGTGACACATGATGTAGTTGTCTGTGGTCTGTACTTTGAGAAACACACAGGTGTGCTGGAAAATACTCCAATCTAGGAATCAAAAACATGTGTCCAAATGTTGGTCAGGAATTTTGGATAAGTTTCTAAACCTCTTAACTTCAGTTCTCCTATAAAGTTCTCATTTCACAACAATCTGAAAATGCTTAGCACAAAATATGGATTTAGTTGTACAGATTAGTTATATGTGTGTATAGTTAAACGAAAGTAGAGTTGAATCAGACTCAGGTCATCAAAGAAAAGCTACTTGAAGGAGAAACCCAACTCTTCCTCCTATCCCCTGTGCCCTGCCTCCCACTGCACCCAAAGAGCAAAATCTGCTATCAAAATAAAAAAGAGTGCTCATTAAATGGGCTTCTTGTGCTTACAGAATGTCCAAGACACCAAATTTAGAGGGAGGAATTGATCCCCTTTGACCTTTTTAAAGCGCTCAATAAAAACTCGATCTATAATCCAACATGACCAGATGCCCCAGCACACCCTCTGCTCACCCATCAGCAGCTTGCAGGTTCATTCGTTTCTCTTACAAACACACTAACATCACAAGTAAATGTGCAAACTGCATAAAATCCACTTTTCCTATTTATTCTTTGTCTATGTTTTCTGTTCAGGTGCCAGCCATGCTCTTCCTCTTCCCCAAGTCTCCTTTTCCATGGCCCTCCCCATCTTGCTGACTTCAACTTCTTTTCCCTCCAAGATCTTCCCCTCTGGACCCTCCATATCCTTTTCTTTATGAAGTTCTTGGCTCCTCTCATTTTTTATCTTCATATGCATTCCTCTGCTCAATAAATGGTGCCTCTCCATGAGTCCAGTGGGACCTATGTTTTTCTTGTCATAATCATTGTATTTGATTTTTTTTTCACTCTTTAAAAATAGAAGAATATAGAATTAGATTCTATGTCTTTTCAACTATGGAATTTTCCAGCTGTATCATTTTCTAATTCCTGACCCCCCCCCCTTTTTTTAAACACAAGGACAGACCGTGGCCTCCCACACAAAAGTAGGAACAGAGGGAGCCAGGTCTGTCCTGAGAGAAGGGATTTGTTCAAACTGCGAGGGGAGCCACTTGAAGGGTCATCCATGGAGTCATCTAGCTTTGTGAGGGGGAGTTGATACCAGGCTGAGTAGGTCTGGTTTCTGTCTGTATCTCAGGAATTTCTTTTTATGAAAACTGAAAGAGCTAATTCTTAGGTGCTGTTTGCTTCTGGACTCTTATGATGAAATTCTGAAGGCCTCCCACTGAGATGAAAATTGGGGAGTTAGGTTCTCTTGAAAATTCCACCCTGGGTGGGCTCAGTTTGTGGATAGAGCCAGATGAAGAGAAAGAGTGAACTAAAATAGTTTTATTAATTGGCCAAATCAGGCCAAGATAAAATTTCTGAGGCTTACATGTCCAGCTCTTAATAAGCAAATGCTGTCCTTTGGTTGAATTTAAGTAGCTGCATCTAATTTGCTCTGTTGCAATTTCCTTGTTTATTCCCATGGAGCTTAACATACTCTCAGGCTTCTTAGCAGGAGGGTCTGCAAACCCAGAGCAGGATGAGGCAGGGCAGAGGAAGGACACCTTCTTTGGTGTGACCTGGTCATTTTTTATTTTATTTTTTTACAGATTCTTGATTCTACATTTTGTGCTTATATGTTAAGTGTGTGTTGTGGTGGTGGTGAGAGGTGGGGGCAGTTAGGGCTAATTTAAATACATGAGATTCCTCAAATCCTTTTTAGAATATTGGATATATTGCTGATATAGAGTCCAGTTTTATAGAAGGAAGTAAGAGTGAAAAGAGAATGAAGGGAAGCAAAATATACCACCTCAAAACATGTCTTTCTGGCATATTATTTTGAGCTGATTATATTTGATAGGCTACAGATGCAGAAGAATATGAAAACCACATAGAAGTTATCTTTGAGACATTTACCTTTATAAGGAAAAATCTACTTGTAAGGGTATTTCCCGCTCTATACCTGGAAGAGGGGGATGACCAAATCTCTAGAAACTCTCATTAGTGGCGAAAGCATGGACTTAAATCTGCATAATAACCATACCCTAGTTTGCTGGGCTTTAGTTGAAAACCTCCCATAACTGGTCTCCCCACCCACCCAGCCCCAGTGCAAAACATCTTTCTTTTATGTTTAGCTGGTGGTATTTAATTCTAGTGAGTTACTCAGTTTTGTTGGTATCTCTCATATATATATAAGGTACACATGTAACTAAAGTGTTTTTCATCTGTTAATCTGTCTTTTATTATGAGAGGGAGTAGGGGTGAGATCTCAGCCAAAAACCTAGAATGGTAGAGGGAAAAAATTTCCCCTCCCTGAAGCAGGAACAATAGGGGGAAGCTGACCATGAAGATATTTTTATATATTTTGGAGAATAACAAGTTTTTTTTTTAAAGATTTTGTTTATTGATTCACGAGAGACACAGAGAGCGAGAGAGAGAGGCAGAGACACAGGCAGAGGGAGAAGCAGGCTCCATGTAGGGAACCTGACATGGGACTCGATCCTGGGACTCCAGGATCACACCCTGGGCCAAAGGCGGCACTAAACCCCTGAGCCACCCAGAGAATAACAAGTTAATTAGGAACCAGATCAAGGAGATTGAATTTAAAGAAAATGAAAGTCTGAGCAAAACAGATAAAGGTTACATGACATTTTTGGGAATGTAAGATAATATCTTGGACTCACCTTGATGATACTCTGCATATTGTTATAAGTTGTTCCCATCTTGGAAAGAAGCTTCTCACCCCACTGGCCACATCTAATATTGATAAAGTGGCTTCTATTTATTGCATACTTGCTACGCAGATAGTAATGTTTCCTTTCTTAGGTGTGCAGGGTAAGTTTATTACCACCATCTGGTACCTACCTGTGGTTACACAGAATTGGGTGAGGGAAGTACAACTGGTAACACTATGAGACACAGGTTTTGCTAGTTGGGCTACTGGCATTCCTGCCCAGGGAAATGTGGACCTCAACAAAGTCCACCACCATAGTAGTCCGTGGCCAATCTTTAATGGGCAGTTCTGAGTTCCCTCTCCTGGAAGCCAGGGAGCTCCATTTATGCCTCCATAAGTTAAAAGGTCAGACTTCAGGGTGTGCCAGGACACTTGTAAATTTTGGTATATAATGAGTTGCAACAATCCCCGCCCCCCCTTCTCTTCCCTGGAAATGATTGTAATTGTCACGAATAGCTCAAGATATAATGACTCAACCAGCATCTTAATTTACTATCTAAGCACTATCTGCTCCTTTTAAAAATTTGTAGGTGGCCTATGGTAAAACCAAGGAGGAGAGTTTGGGACTCTTGGGTTAGAGTGGGATTGGAAGAAAATCATGCACCATCCATGGCTTTTTTTTTTTTTTTTTTTTTTAAGATTTATTTATTTACTCATGAGACACAGAGAAAGAGAGAGAAAGAGAGAGAGACAGGAAGAGGGAGAAGCAGGCTCCATGCAGGGAGCCTGATGTAGGACTTGATCTTGGGTCTCCAGGATCACGCCCTGGACTGAAGGCAGTGTGAAACCGCTGAGCCAGCGGGGCTGCCCCACCATCCATGTTTTTTTTTTTTTTTTTAATATTTTATTTATTTATTCGTAAGAGACACACACAGAGAGAGGCAGAGACACAGGCAGAGGGAGAAGCAGGTTCCATGCCAGGAGCCCAATATGGGACTTGATCCGGGGTCTCCAGGATCACACCCCAGGCTGCAGGTGGCGCTAAACCGCTGCGCCACCGGGGCTGCCCCCATCCATGATTTTGATGGTAGCTATTCTGCTTCCTTTAACAAACAAAATTTGTCCATTCCACAGTCCTTAGGTGTAGCAGGTCATTTAATTTTCTTTAAAAATTTTTTTTTAAAAAAAGATTTAATTTATTTATTCATGAGAGAGAGAGAGGCGCAGAGACACAGGCAGAGGGAGAAGCAGGCTCCATGCAATGTAGGACTCGATCCCAGGACTCCAGGATCACGCCCTGAGCCAAAGGCAGGTGCTCAACCACTGAGGCACCCAGGCGGCCCGATCATTTAATTTTCATAGAACTTAGTGGCTGCATTTCTCTTCCACTTTATCAACTACAGAAACCAGGTCTCAAAGAAACAGTATTAACCTGATCAAGAGCACATAATTTAGCAAACAAGAGCTAGGCTTTAAACTTCAGTTCAAGGACAGCAAAGGTCCTATTCCTTACCCTTGGAAGGTTAAGGTACCTTCTTCCAGTGCAGAACCCATCACCCATTACTACCAGACTCCCAGCTGCGGGGAGTAATGGGAAGGGAATGTCACAAAGGTCTACTGCTCCGGTAATTGCTCCTAAGTAGTCACCAGTCCTCTCCAACCCACTCGGGTTGTTTTGTTTTGTTTGGAGAGGGGGAGGAGGTCCTGTCTGTCTGCCAGCTTCTTTATTCCTTAGAACTGATAGCTCTTGGGATTCCAGTTTAAACTTCATTTTGGAGAAATGTGAGCCCAATGAAGCATGTCATGGCCACGTCAGAGTGGGTTTTTTTCATTCTTTCTTTTTCTTTCTTTTTTTACCCCTTAGTCAAGCAGAGTTGAATGGACAGGCTCTTGGCAACCTCATCATATCTATTATGTTCTGATCATTATTTAAACAAATGGTATTCACTAGGGTCCAAGTGCAAGGGAAGGGACACAGAGAAGGCTTTTTTATCAGTCAGCTGGACTTCTCTTCTCTTTTCACAAGTCTTTTGTGTTCCCTGAAGATCCCTCAAGTGTGGAGCAGTTCACAAAGGAATGAGATGGAAACAGCTTTTGTCTGGAGTGGGACGTCCAGTCAGTCCCCTTTGCCTCTTTGTGGAGGTCTTGATCCTTCTGACAATTTTCTGTCTCTTCAAAAAAAAAAAAAAAGTGAATGAAACATCCAACACAAATTTCAGGCACTGGGGACTGCAGAAATGGAGAGTAATGTGCAGGTTTTTTACAAGGTCAGGTTTGATAAGGTATCAAACCGTACATCCGTGGAGGTGCTCAGACTGACACAACAGAGAAGCAGCAGCTGCCAAAAGACACTGGCTCTGTAGACAGTGTAGCTTGCTTCCAATAATTATCCAAGTGATCTTGAAAAATGCGTTAACCTAGTAGGATTTAGATCCTTTGTCTGTGAATGGGGACAATAATTATATTTATTTGTTTGACTAGAGGATTAAATGAAATATCGTATGTAGCTTGCTTATTGGCACATTTTTAGCTTTTATTAAACTCTCACTTTTGGGACGCCTGGGTGGCTCAGGTCATGATCCCGGAGTCCTGGGATCAAGTCCCACCTCCGGCTCCCTGCATGGAGCCTGCTTCTTCTTCTACCTGTGTCGATGCCTCTCTCACTCTGTCTCTTGTGAATAATAAGGTCCTAAAAAACAAACAAACAAACAAACAAACCAAAACCTCTTACTTTTATAATTAGAGCTTGTGGAGGCCGAGAAAATTAAGGCCATTCCACCTTAAGTTCAGCGTTAGCACAAGTACAGCCATCCTAGGCCCCTGTGAATAAGAGCTGAACTTTACCTCACTTCAGTTACAGGAAAAAAAAACCTGCCCCATATTAGAATGAGAACAGAGCTCAACGCCCTTGAAAGCCCCATATCAGAATGTAAACAGAGCTTGAGAAATTCCATCCCCCCTTCTTGAGGTCCCCTAGACCAGCCCATAAAACCCAGCTGAAGCCCCCCTTGGGGTCCGAGTCCTTGCTCCGCTGTGTCGGGTACACTTGGACCCAAGCTCCAGCTTGCTAATAATAAACCCTCGTGTGCTTGCATCGGTGTCGGCTCCTTGATGGTTTCTCAGATTCACAATCTTGGGCACAACAAGCTGAGGATAGATTTATGGAGGGAGGTGGTTTTGGGTCCTGGAAAGGAGAAAAATTATACAATATTTCAGGCCCAAGTCCTGAAATCATAAGCTTGGGAGAATAAAGACATCTGCAATTTATCTTTTTTACTCTAGGTACAAAGTTAGTAAGAATTTTACTCATTGAAAAATAAACTATAATGGTTTAGCACATCGATCCTTGAGCATGATTGCCCAAGCCACATTCTCACAGAAGAGTATAGAATATTTTTTATTTAGTTCCCTCCCTGAGCCCTATAAAAAAAAAAAAAGGGGGGGGGGGTTTCACTGAATATATTCAGTATATCTGGCATATTCCTAATCAACAGTAAGATAAAGGTTCAGAACATGCCTATATGAAAACATAATCCGCAGTAACCTATTAAGTTGGGGGGCTCCCTGGGTGGCTCCACGGTTTAGTGCCTGCCTTTGGCCTGGGGCATGGTCCTTGAGTCCCACATTGGTCTCCCTGCAGGGAGCCTGCTTCTCCCTCTCCCTGTGTCTCTGCCTCTCTCTGTGGGTCTCTCATGAATAAATAAATAAAATCTTTTAAAAAAAAAAAGAAACATCTAATGAATTGGAATATAAAGTGTTTGCTGCTGCTTCCACTGCTGTAACTGTTGTTTGGTGTCAGGAAGCAGAAGGGTGCACATACTTGTTGTAGGAAAGATGTTGGGGTTTGGAGCTGACAGCCAAGAAGAATTCTTGAGATGTCTTCAGTGCAAAAAGGTGGGTTTATTAAAGCGTGTGGACAGGATCTGTGGGCAGAAAGAGCTGCACTGGAGTCCTGAGGAGTGGCCCATTATTTACACTCAAGTTGGGAGGGGTTTAGGGAGAGAACAAGCCTCCCAAGGTATTTTGGAAACAAGGCTTTCAGGATCCTGAGGAGTCTAGCTATTGTTAGAAAAAGGTCATTTATTATTGTTTAGTAAACCCTCAGTCAGGAGCCCCCTCAGATGTTTATCACTGGGCCATTTGTTTGGAGGATGATTGCTAACATGGATCTTGGGGTGGGCAGGGTAGAGATAAAGGAAGTTTCCAAAGAAATTTATATGTTATTATTTTTTTTAAAGATTTTATTTATTTATTCATGAGAGACACATAGAGAGAGAGGCGGAGACACAGGCAGAGGGAAAAGCAGGCTCCATGCAGGGAGCTCATGGGACTCCATCCCCGGTCTCCAGGATCACACCCTGGGCTGAAGGTGGTACCAACCACTGAGCCACTGGGGCTGCCCAGGGATTTATATGTTAAAGTAGACTTACAGGATCCTGGGTGGTCAGGCTAAGATAGCCTTTTGCCCTTAACAACGTGTTAACATTGAGGCAGCTGAATGCCCAGGGGAAAGTCACTGCCTATTTCAAGGACTTGTCAGTGGGCTGTAAATAGTAAGGGAATTTAATTCTTTCCTTTGCCTTTGTTTCCCATATCATACTGACACCCTGAAGAACAGAGTTCTGTGGGACTTGCATTTGCAAATTCTACCCCTGGTTATTCCCAAGAGTGGGGTTGACTGTAAGCTGGTTCACCCAGATGTGTGCTGTGAGAACAAGGGTTTGCATGCAGGGCATCTAATCCATCAAAAAATAATCTCTACAGGGCTTCTGGGTGGCTCAGTTGGTTAAGCGTCCAACTCTTGATTTTGGCTGGGGTCATGGTCTTGAGTTTGTGAACTCGACCCCCACATTGTGCTCCACAGTGAGCTCAGAGCCTGTTTGGGATTCTCTCTCCCTGTCTCTGCTCCTCCTCTCACCCACTGGTGCTCTGTCTCTCAAAAAAAAAAAAAAAAAAAAAAAATTCTTTGCAGTAATTATGGTAACATCAGGCATTGCTCTAAAGTGGTGGCTCCAGGGGATCCCTGAGTGGCTCATTGGTTTAGTGCTGCATTTAGCCCAGGGTGTGACCTGGAGTCCCAGGATCGAGTCCTGCATCAGGCTCCCTGCATGGAGCCTGTTTCTCCCTCTGCCTGTGTCTCTGCTTCTCTCTCTCTCTTTGTCTTAAATAAATAAATAAATAAATAAATAAATAAATAAATAAAATCTTAAAAAAAAAATAAAGTGGTGGCTCCAAAGGGCAATAATTCTGAAGGCTCAGGAGCTAAGAAGTCTGAGTGGGTAGAGCCAGCAGGAGGAAGTACTCTCATCATGATATTGGGACCTTACAGTAAAGTATGACTTTCAATTAGCTGAGTCTCCAAGATATTTTCATTATCAACTTGCTTCTAAAAACATACAAAAACTTCACCTCCTCCAGCTCTTTCTCCTGTAGTATACAGAGTGTGTGGAAGTTCAGGGCATTGGGTAGAACTAAGAATGTCGTGGAGTATGTGTTAGACATGAGAAAAGAAGGAGGAGCAATGAAGGAAACCAGAGAAAGAATGGTAAACTGTGGTCTCTTAATTTTAGAGAATATATATATATATGTATTTATATATTCAAGAGAATTTGAGAGAATAGATATACACATGTACCATATATATAGATTAAAATATTATCCTTGGGCAGCCCTAGTGGCTCAGTGGTTTAGCGCCACCTTTGGCTTGAGGTGTGATCCTGGGGACCCGGGATCGAGTTCCACATCAGGCTCCCTGCATGGAGCCTGCTTCTCCCTCTGCCTGTGTCTCTGCCTCTCTCTCTCTGTCTATCATGAATAAATAAAATCTTAAAATAAAATAAATAAAATAAAATAAAATAAAATATTATCCTTATAACAAATCAGTAGCCATACTTTCAGGTGTATCTAGATATGTAATTTGGGTTTTGGGGGAGTGGAAAACCCTAAATATAACTGATGAAAATTTCAATTTTTAAAATGTATCTATAGTTATATCACTGGAGATTAAAATTTGCTATGACTAAGCTTTTACACATTTAAAAAAAATTTAAAAAGATTTTATTTATGAGAGATACATAGAGAGGTAGAGACATAGACAGAGAGAGAAGCAGACTTCCTGTAGGAATGCAGGACCCCATCCCAGGACCCTGGGACCTCAACCCAAGCCAAAAGCAGAAGCTCAACCACTGAGTCCCCCAGGCACCCAGGTTTTTACAAATTATTTAGTACCTCATAGGTTGCTGGCACTACGTCATGAGAACTTCTTATTTCTGAATGTTTTGGGTCTGAGCCCACCCACTCAGTCTAATGTATTAGGTCTTGGGAAATTTTTTATGTATACCTTGGTTTCTTCATCTATAAACTGAAAATAATAACTTTGTTTCTGGGTTTTTATGAAACAAAATAATATACTGCAGACATTCCCAAACACCAGACCATATATTGGGGTTAGTTCCATAACAGGTGAAATAAGAAAAATAAGATCAGTGTGATGCATGTTAATCAAATTTTGTATGACTTAAAAAATGGAGATAAGTTCTTTCTATTCTTTGGCTTAAAATATCCTTTACTTTATAAAATGCTCTTGTGAAGTTTCTCCCTATTTTCACCCCTCTTGTATTAGTAGTTAAAATCTCAGGGTGCTTGGCTGGCTCAGTTAGTGGACCATATGACTTGATCTTGGGGCTGTGAGATCAAGCCTTATGGAGAGTGTAGAGATTCCTTAAAAATTAAAAAAATTATCTTTATTAGTAGGTGAAATCTCGAAGTCCCAGACCTGCTAAGGAAACACTGGGCCCAGCACTGGCCATAGGAGCTCAGAGTGCTCCTATAATTTTTGCTTTCTGTAGGAAATTATCCCTTTCCTACAGTAGAGAGAGAGCTTTTCAGATCTGAGTATTTTGGATTAGTCCCTCTCAAAAACAATGTTTTGAATGGCTGCCTTAAAGATGTTATTGGGGCCTATGGAATCAAATCAAGTGAACTGCTCACAAGGTGTGGCCTCATTAGCACTGAACTCCTACAGACAGAACAGCCAGCCGAATTGGGAGACAGCCATGGGGCTTTCTTTTCCAAATGTCTCCAGCTGCACCACACAGCCAAATACTCCTGATCTCCTGTTAGTCCTTGGCATTTTCTGAGTCTCTTCTGTCCCCTATTCATGCGGTAATTTCTACAGGCTTATTTCTTAATTCATTTAACAGACATTCATTGGGGTCCATTGTTTGTCAGGTATCATGCTGAATATTTTGAATGCTTCATTATCTTCTTTAATTCGCACAACAGTTTAGTGAAACAGGCCTTATTTTCATTCTCCATTTTCACAAATCAGCAAATGAAGCTCAGATGGCTATGTGCCATGCAAGCGCTATTTAGCAAGAGAGTCACTTAGCTGGGTTCAAGCCCAGGTGTCTTGTGGTCACAACATGGACCAGGGAAAAGCAAGCTCTTCAATACAGTGGGGAGATCATATGGTGGCAACGTTAAAAACAAGGGCTTCGGAAATATATAGATCTCTGTTGTTGTTGCTGATGTTTTAGTTTGTTTGGAAAATGGGGACAATGATTGATTTATGGTTGTTGTCATGATTAAATTTAATGCTGTATATAAATTCGTGGAACATAGTAAGGTTTTGTGAAAAGGTGATGTCAGTAGTAATGCTAACATTAGTAACTGGATTGTGCTGTGCATTGTCTGAGTCCTTCCGGGAAACGAGAAAATAGACAGTGTGAAGTGAAACAGGAAGTCTGGGTGGTGGGTTCAAAGTGTGGGTAGGTGGGTTGCAGTCCAGTGAGGGCTTCCCTCTTGAGTCCATCCTGGACTGGTGGGCCCCAGGGCCTGAGAGACAGTACTGGTTTGTCTCTGACCACCATGTTTGCACGGTTTTGTCCCACTCCTGCTGGGGAGGGAAATGACCAATGAGGGATGAGGTTCATGCAGCTGAGACCTAGTGAAAGCAGTCTGTATGGAGGAAAACCCGAGCCAGGCCCAAGGGGACGCCCTTCATCCTGGCTGTCTGATTTGTGTTGAGAAGTGCAGTCAGTCTCTGATTATCTTGGCTACAAACCCTTTCTCACAATGGTCCAAGAACTGAAAGATTAGGACCCTTCTGGCAGTTGCTGGCATGTTCTGAACCACAAGTTTTGAATTTACTCCAAGGCTGGGAACCAGCTACTCGATAGTGTGTATGAGGAGGGGATTTCACATGGACAAGAGCCGTAAGGGAGAAACTGCTATGGAAGGAAATGAGGTCATGGCTCCAGCAACATAGCATTTCCTCTAGACTAGGAGACTGGAGCTATGATTTAGATATCTTTTGAAACTAAAATCCACAATTATGATGAATATTTAGATGAGATCAGGCGCGTTCAGGGTGGTATGGCCGTAGACTATGATGAGTATTTAGAAGCTGGCAAAATTTAGGAAGCATAGTCATGTTTACTATTTATTTGCACACATCTTCAGTGCAGACCAGGCATGTTAGATCCTAAAACTTCTTCAGAGGATAACTCATTCCTCTTGGTTCTTATCTTGAGTGTTATCTGAGAGGAGTGAGGAGCAATATGTTTAATTTTAATGAATTTTCTTGTATTCTTATACATTTATACATACACCCTAAATAAATTGGTTATGAGTTTTGAGTGTCCACCATCATCATATATAAATATAATATCTATGGCAATGCATTTATGTATATTGCGAGATATATGCACACACAGGCATACATACATGTATATATTTAACTTCTTTTTTTTTTAAGATTTTATTCATTTATTTATGAGAGACACAGAGAGAGAGGCAGAGACATAGGCAAAGGGAGAAGCAGGCTCCATGCAGGGAGCCCGATGTGGGACTTGATCCCAGGACTCCGGGATCATGCCCTGAGCCAAAGGCAGACGCTCAACTGTTGAGCCACCCAGGGAATCCTATATTTAACTTCTTATTCTGTAATAATTAGAGATCCACAGTAAGTTGCAAAGATAGTATAGACAGGTTCCTGTGTATACCTTATCCAGTTTTCTCCAATGATTTTTGTAAAAAATTTATTCATGAGGGACACACAGAGAGAGAGAGACAGAGAGAGAGAGAGGAAGAGGGAGAGGGAGAGGCAGAGACAGAGGCAGAGGGAGAAGCAGGCTCCATGCAGGGAGCCCGATGTGGGACTTGATCCTGGGACTCCAGGATCATGCCCTGGGCCCAAGGCAGGTGCTAAACCGCTGAACCACCCAGGGATCCCCTCTCCAGTGATTTTTATCTTGTCTAACTATAGCATAATATCAAAATCACAAAAATGACATAAGCACAAAGTACAGCTCTTTTTTTTTTTATTTTTATTTTTTATTTATGATAGTCACAGAGAGAGAGAGAGAGGCAGAGACACAGGCAGAGGGAGAAGCAGGCTCCATGCACCGGGAGCTTGATGTGGGATTCGATCCCGGGTCTCCAGGATCGCGCCCTGGGCCAAAGGCAGGCGCCAAACCGCTGCGCCACCCAGGGATCCCACAAAGTACAGCTCTATGTAATTTGTTACCTATATGGGTTGGTGTAATGACTCCCCAACTCAAGATACAGAACCATCCCATCACCACAAAGGTTTTCCTCATGCTATTCTTTCATTTTCACATTCATCCTTCTCGATCCACCATTTCTAATCCCTGGCAACTATTAATCTGTTCCCCATCTCTGTAATTTTGACATTTTGAGAATGCTATGTAAATAGATTCATACAGTAACACCTGGGTGGCTCAGTGGTTGAGCATTTGCCTTTGGCTCAGGTTGTGAAACCGGGGTCCTGGGATTAAGTCCCACATTGGGCTCCCCGCAGGGAGCCTGCTTCTCCCTCTGCCTATGTCTCTGCCTCTCTGTGTCTCTCATGAATAAATAAAATCTTTAAAAAGACTCATATCGTAGGTGCCTTTTGAGATTGGCCATTTTCAGTCAGCTCAATGCCCTTGAGATCCCCTGTTCATGGTTGAGCAATATGCTATAGTATAGTTGTACCACAGTTTGTGTACGCAAATTGTCCTTTTGAAAGGACTTTCAGTTTTGGGAAATTATAGATAAAGCTGCTATGAACAATAAGGTACAAAATTCATGTGGATATAAGTTTTCCTTTCTCTGGGGTAAATGCCCAGGAAGGTGGCTGTTGGTTGTATGGTAAGTGCATGTACATTTTTAAGAAAGTGCCAAACTCTTTTCCAGAGTGGCTATGCACTTTACATACTTATTAGCATCAGATGAAGATCCCATTTCTTCATATCCTTATGGTATTTGGTATTATCACTATTTTTCACTTTAACTGACCTAATAGGTACATAATGACATCTTATCATGGTCTTAATTTATATTTCTACCAGCTGCATTGCCATATTTACATAGCCTTATTGAGATATAATTCACACTTTTGAAATGTACAACTCAATGGTTCTTAGTTTATTCACAGAGTACTGCATCCATTACCATAACAATTTTAGAGTATTTTTATTACCCCAAAAGAAACTCTTTGCCTCAGGGTGCCTGGGTGTCTCAGTTAGTTAAGAGTCTGACTCTTGGGTAGCTCGGGTGGCTCAGCGGTTTAGTGCTGCCTTCAGTCCAGGTCGTGATCCTGGAGACCCCAATCGAGTCCCATGTCAGGCTCCCTGCACCCTACATGGAGCCTGCTTCTCCCTCTGCCTATGTCTGTGCCTCTCTCTCTGTCTTTCATGAATAAATAAATAAAATCTTAAAAAAAAAAAAGTCTGACTCTTGATTTCAGCTCAGGTTGTGATCTCAGGTGCTTGGGATGCTCTCTCTCTCTCTCTCTCTCTCTCTCTCTCTCTCTCTCCCTTTCTCTTTGCCCCTCCTCTACTTGTTTTCTCTCTCTCTCTCTCAAATAAGTAAATAAATTATAAGAAAAAAGAAAGAACTCAGGGCAGCCCCGGTGGCGCAGTGGTTTAGCGCTGCCTGCAGCCCAGGGTGTGATCCTGGAGACCCTGGATCGAGTCCCACATCAGGCTCCCTGCATGGAGCCTGCTTGTCCCTCTGCCTGTGTCTCTGCATCTCTGTGTGTGTGTGTGTGTCTCCCATGAACAAATAAATAAAACCTTAAAAAAAAAAAAAAAGAAAGAACTCATTGTCTCTTAGCCATTCATCCTCCAAACTTCCATCCCACCCAGTCCTAGGTGACCGACCACTAATCTATTTATCATCTCTATAGATTTGCCTATTCTGGACTTCTTATATAAATGGAATTATAAAATATTTAGCCCTTTATGATGGGCTTCTTTCACTTAGCTTAATGTTCACAAGGTCCATCCACATTTTAGCATGTATTTACTACTTCATTATTGCCAAATAGTACTCCCGTGTATAGTTATACCACATTTTATTTATCTATTCATCAGTTGCTAGATATTTGGGTAGATCTACTTTTGGCTATTATTAATAATCCTACTATGAATATTCATATGCATATATTTGTGTGAACAAGTTATCTATTCTCTTGGGTATATGCCAATCATTAGGTAATATGGTAACTGTATGTTTAACCATTTGAGGAACTGCACACTGTTTTCCGAAATGGCTATACCAATTTACATTTCCACCAGGAGTATATAAAAGCTCCAATTTCTTCACATTCTTGCCAATAGTTCTTGTTATCTTTCTTTTTGATCAAAATTATCATACTAGGTAAAAAGTGGCATCTCATTGTGATTTACATTTCCCAGATGTCTAATGATGATGAGCATCTTTTTGTGTTCTTATTGGCTATGTATATATCTTCGTTAGTGAACTATTTAGATCTTTTGCGAACTTTTTAATTGAGTTATTGCTTTTTATTACTGAGTTGGACGATTTCTTTATATATTTTAGATACATGTCCCTTATCAGATATATGAGTTTCCAAATTTCCTTTTATTCTATGGGTTGTCTCTTCACTTTCTTGTGAGTGTCTTTTGAGGCAAAAAATTTTAAAATTTTGATCATCTCCAGTTTAACTATTTTTTGCTGTTGTTGCTTATGCTTTTGGTGCCATACCCATATTGGTGCCATATTTCAGTGCCTAATCCAAAAGTATGAAGATTTAAACCTTTCTGCTTAGAGTTTCATAGTTTTAGTTCTTACAGTGATACATTCTGAATTAGGTCAATGATATATTCTGAATTAATTTTAGGTCAATGATACATTCTGAATTAATTTTTATTTATGGTGTGAAGTAAGAGCATTCATTCTTTTTTGGGGGGCCAGGGGAGATGTAGAGAGAGAGAGAGTGAGAGAAAGGGCAGGTAGAGGGGGATGGAGAGAGAGAATCTGAAGCAAACTCCATGCCCAGCACAGAGCCCAGCATGGTGCTCAGTCTCACAACCCTGAGATCATGACCTGAGCCAAAAGCAAGAGTTAGACATTTAACTGACTGAGTCATCCAGGTGCTCCCCCATTAATTCTTTTATATATACATACCCAGTTGTCCTAGCACCGTTGTTTAAAAGATTGTTGCTCCTCCATTTAATTGTCCTGGGATTCATAAAAAATAAACTGACTAGATACTATATTTTTTAGAATTGTTCTTTTCTATCCCAAATCTCTAGGTCCCAAATCTAAGCAATTTAAGCCTCCAAAGAATGAACTAAATGTTTGACCTAAAGCTCCAGAAGCAACAATTTTCAAAGCTGTCAAGAGTCACTCATCCTTTCTCTTAAACGAGATCCAGACACTTTTTAGATGGCAACTTTAGATAGGGATGAGAAAAAATAGAGTCCAGTGGCTTTGGGTCACTGGAGAGGGGAAGGAATAGGAGAAAGAGGCAGAGAATATAAGACAATCCCAGAGGTCAACTTTCCTTCTTTTTTACTTGTACTCTAATTAGTCTTGGGTTTTGATTGTTTGTTTAGTCTCCCTCTATTCTCCACAGAGTATAATATAGCCCCATTCTGGTTAAAAATACAGGATTTTGCATCAGACAAACATGGGCTCAAATCCCAGATCCTTTATTTTGCTTCTCTTTTGTTACTGCCTACTTGTTTGATCTCTTCAAACCTTAGTTTGTTAGCAAAATTGGGATAATAATCATATCTACATCAGTGGATCAGTAAGTACTAGAGAGTACAAATAAATACTTAGCACAGTGCCATGATATCTCTAAAATATTATCTATTATTATTATTTTCCTTATGCAAAATTTAAAAAACCTATTTGTCCCCTGTTCCATTTCCTTGGATCCTGCTCTATAAGACAGGATCTTATATGATTTCTTATATACTGATATGATTTTTATATACTAATATGATTTTTTATCCTACTGCCTTTTTAAAAATTTTTATTTATTTATGATAGTCACACACAGAGAGAGAGAGAGAGAGAGAGAGAGAGAGAGGCAGAGACATAGGCAGAGGGAGAAGCAGGCTCCATGCACTGGGAGCCCGACGTGAGATTCGATCCCGGGTCTCCAGGATCGCGCCCTGGGCCAAAGGCAGGCGCCAAACCACTGCGCCACCCAGGGATCCCCCCTACTGCCTTTTTTAAAAGATTTTATTTATTTATTCATGAGAGACACAGAGAGAGAGGCAGAGACACAGGCAGAGAGAGAAACAGGCTTCATGTAGGGAGCCTGACATGGGACTCGAGCCTGGGTCTCCAGGATCATGCCCTGGGCTGAAGGTGGCACTAAACTGCTGGGCCACCAGGGCTGCCCTCTACTGCCTTTTAGTAAATTTGAAATATTTTTCTTTGGGGGGAGTTAAAAGATTTCAATTTGGTTTATGTTTAATTTCTTTTTTGTTGTTTAATTTCTTGATATATTACAAGCTGTATTAAACCCATTTTGGGGTCTTAAAAGGTCCTAAAGTCATATTAAGTCTCTCTTTTATTGTAAAAATTTATTTACTTTAGTAGGGGGCAGAGGGAGAGAGAGAAAGACTTCTAAGCAGACTACTCACTGAGTGCAGAGCCCAACCCAAGACTCAATCTTATGACCCTGGGATCTCAACCTGGGCCAAAACCAAGGGTCAGCAGCTTAAACCAACTGTGCCACCCAGGTACCCCCATACTAAGCCTCTATTAACATGTGATAGAAAGGGCGAAAGTCCAAAAATCTGTAAAACTCTATGGCCCTTCCACTTACTCCTATGATTATAGGCAAGTTGCTCACCTTCTGTGAGCTTCATTCTTACTACTTGTAAAATGGTGGTGAAATATCAGGCTGGACTCCTGTATGGTGTAGCTATGACATTCTGAGGAGGTAAACAGTATGCAGAACTGGGGCACCTCGGTGGCTCAGTTGGTTAAACATTCAATTCTTAATCTCAGTTCAGGTCTCAATCTCAGGGTCATGAGTTCAAGCCCTGTGTTGGGCTCCATGCTGGGCATGGAGTCTACTTTATTTTTATTTTTATTTTTTTAATTATTTATTTTTGATAGTCATACAGAGAGAGAGAGAGAGGCAGAGACACAGGCAGAGGGAGAAGCAGGCTCCATGCACCGGGAGCCTGATGTGGGATTCGATTCCGGGTCTCCAGGATCGCGCCCTGGGCCAAAGGCAGGCGCCAAACCGCTGCGCCACCCAGGGATCCCCTGGAGTCTACTTTAAAGAAAAAAAGTGTACAGAGCTTTTAAAATGATAAAGTTTGCTCCATCTGTAAGATGATTTTATTTTATTTATTTATTTATTTATTTATTTATTTATTTATTTATTTTAAGATTTTATTTTATTTATGAGAGACACACAGAGAGAAGCAGAGACATAGGCAGAGGGAGAAGCAGGCTCGATGCAGGGAGCCTGACGTGGGACTCGATCCCAGGACTCCAGGATCACACCCTGGGCCAAAGGCAGGTGTTTAACCACTGAGCCACTCGGGCGTCCCTGATTTTATTATTTCATTGAAATATGAAGCAAAGTGAATTCTGTGACAAACCACAAATACTAAATATTTTTCGTTATTTTTCATTAATATTGTATTACAGCACTGGTAGCCTTAGGAGCTATATAGTGGATAGTACAGTTAAAAGCTTTAACTATGAGGGGTGCCTGGGTGGCTCAGTGTAAGTGTCTACCTTTAGTTCAGGTCATGATCTCAGGGTCCTGGGATAGAGCTGAGGCTCCCTGCTCAGTGGGGTGTCTGCTTCTCCCTCTCTCTGCTCTCTTCCCTTGTGCTCTCTCTCACAAATAAGTAAACAAACAAACAAAAACCTTTAGCTATGAAAGAAAGCAAAGAATTAAATACAGAAAAAAAAAGTTGTCAGTCAAGATTCTAAGATGTTTTAAAGGATGAATTAACGCTCAGTGTTTTTTTGCATTCTTTTCTGAAACCTTAGTGGGCTGGCTCTCCTGATGCTTCCTTTCTTAGTGGTATTATCTTTGAGAACAGGAAATAGAACTTAACTTGTAATTTTAGGGGCCTTAATTTTAAGGCCTAAGAAATGGTCCCGCAGGCTTTGGTCATTTAAGAAATATGATACTACATTCTGTGTGTGTGTGTGTGTGTGTGTGTGTGTATGAACAGCAAACTTATTTCAAGTTTACTGATTTTTAAAAATTTGTTTTTAAAATTTCAGTATACTTGGGGCACCTGGGTGGCTTAGTTAAGTGTCTGCCTTTGGCTCAGGTCATGATCCCAGAATCTTGGAATCAAGCCCCATATTGGGCTCCCTGCTCAGTGGGGAGTCTTTGTCTCCCTCTCCCTCTGCCCCTCCCCCTGCTTGTGCTCTCTCTAACTCTCAAACGAATAGGTAAAATCTTTAAAAAATAAATAAATAACATTTCAGTATATTTAATATACAGTGTTACATTAGTTTTAAGTGTACAATACAGTGATTCAACAATTTGATACATTACTAAGTGTTCATCATGTTAAGTCAAGTTCACTAATTCTTACTGTTTAACATCAGGTTTTTTTGTTAAATTCAAATATAATTATTTACAGGTATCTAAAAATAGGATCTATGATAGAACTCGATTTCCCTAAAAATAAACTCAACCTTTACCCATACACCTATATATCTACACAGAAAGATGTCTAGCATGATGTCTACCTACTGATAATGATGATAATTTCTATGTGGTACAATTTGGGGTTAAATTTTACTGTCATTTTTCTATTTTCCTATATTGTTTGAGGGTTTTTTCCCCCAACTTAAAAAAATTATAAATTTGGGCAGCCCCGATGGCACAGCGGTTTAGTGCCACCTGAAGCCTGGGGTGTGATCCTGGAGACCCTGGATCGAGTCCCATGTCAGGCTTCCTGCACGGAGCCTGCTTCTCCCTCTGCCTGTGTCTCTGCCTCTCTCTCTCTCTGTCTCTATGAATAAATAAATAAACATCTTTAAAAAAATTATAAATTTGAAGTTTGAAAATTGTTCAGAGTCCCATGCAGCTTCTTCCTATGGTAAACACTTTTTTTTTTTTTAAAGACTTATTTATTTATTTGAGAGAGAGAGAGAATGAGAGTACATGAGCAGTGAGAGGGGATATGGGAGAGGGTGAGAGAGAATCCTTAAGCAGAGAATCCTTAAGCTCCACTGAGCATGGAGCGCAATGCAGGGTTCGATCCCAGGACCCAGAGATCATGACCTGAGCCAAAACCAGGAGCCAGCCACCCAACCGACTGAGCCACCTAGTCACCCCTATGGTAACAACTTCTAAAACTACAATACCATGGCGAAACCAGGAAATTACCATTGGTATAGTACAAACTACAGACTTGATGATTCAAAGGTCACCAGTATTTACATGTACTGTTTTGTGGTAACTGTCTATCGTAACTCTGTTAATTCCTCATCAAGCACTGCTACTTGGGTAGAGTACAGAGCACATTGTACTTTATAGGAATAAACACATACCTACTTTGAAAAATCATATCAGGGCAGCCTAGGTGGCTCAGTGGTTTAGCGCTGCCTTAGGCCCATGGTGTGATCCTGGAGCCCCAGGATCGAGTCTCACATCGGGCTCCCTGCATGGGGCCTGCTTCTCCCTCTGCCTGTCTCTGCCTGTCTCTCTCTGTGTCTCTCATGAATAAATAAATAAAATCTTAAAAAAAAAAAAAAGAAAAATCACATCACTTATCAGTCATATGGAAACAAATTGGCAAGAGGTTACCTGCAAAATTACTGGTAATGATGTGCTTGAGTTGGCTTGTACCAACTCTGAAGGCCAACTGTTAAATATTCAGGAATTTTATCATTGGTAGCTTGAAATCAGCCATGGTAGAAATGTTGATCTTTGAGAAATCTGTAAAGAGTATAAAAGAGGGCTTCACCTCTCTTCCGAGAGCCTGCTTACCAGCATACCATTGTTCACGTGGCATTTATGTCATGTGCAGTTGTCTTGGCTAATCCTAGTTCCCCATATACCTCTTCTCATCTGCATCTCTCTGTAAAACCTTATTCCCTTGTGAGACATTCCTTTATTATTCATGATGGTTTTTTTTTCCCTCAGGGTTGTAAAACAGGGCAGCTAGATAATCCAATGAAAAGGTTTTTTGTTAATGGATTCTAATACTTTAACATATGGCCTTTCTGGATAACTCACTTCCATTATGCCCAGAGACTTTCTTGAATAAATATTTATTTTTAACTCCAGGAGAATATTTGAGGTCATGTGAAAAATAAGCAGCAGAAAAGGTGTTTGAGGTTTGAAGGAGTAATAGGGCAGGCAGCTGGGCAGCCCTGGTGGCTCAGCGGTTTAGCGCGGCCTGCAGTCCAGGGCCTGATCCTGGAGTCCCGGGATCGAGTCCCATGTCAGATTCCCTGCATGGAGCCTGCTTCTCCCTCTGCCTCTGTCTCTGCCTCTGTGTCTCTTAAGAATAAATAAATAAAATCTTAAAAAAAAAAAAATAGGGCAGGCAGCTGTGGGTTTTACCCACACACAGGGCCAGCCAGCACTGTCTTCGCTCCCCCAGTCCCATCCTTCTATCTCTAGAGCTGCCGGGAGTCATTGGGCCCTCTCTGTTAAGGGAGATCATGGGAATGGGGAAGAGAACCTTGTTTTATATTTCAAAAGAAGCAGAAAGCCAGATTCTTTGCAGGTAACAATGTGAATATACAAGCTTTTATATAGTGAAGGGCCATATCCTATCACCTTTAATTAATATGTTAGGTCTGTTTCCTCTTAATTCTTAGTATTGCTAAAGAAGAACAATTCGAGTGAGAAAATTTGAAGATCTAATTGGCTTTATAAGGCAAATCATGAATGGGGCACCATCCTACCATGCCAGTAGCAGGCGGTACTGAAAAGTTGTATAAAATGGAAGGTTTGGGGATGCCTGGGTGGCTCAGTGGTTGAGCACCTGCCTTCAGCCCAGGGCGTGATCCTGGAGACCCGGGATTGAGTCCCACGTCAGGCTCCCTGCACGGAGCCTGCTTCTCCCTCTGCCTATGTCTCTGCCTCTCTCTGTGTGTCTCATGAATAAATAAAATCTTTATTTAAAAAAAAAAAAAGGAAGGTTTGGGATGCCTGGAGTCCCACATCGGGCTCCCTGCATGGAGCCTGCTTCTCCCTCTGCCTATGTCTCTGCCTCTCTCTCTCTCTCTCTCTCTCTCTCTCTGTCTTTCATGAACAAATAAATAAAATCTTTTTTTTTTTAAAAGGAAGGTTTTTTTTTTTTTTTTTTTTTTTTTTTTTTTTTTTTAAATAGGAAAGAGGGTGGGGCAAGGAAGTTGTTGGCAAAAAGAAAGGAAGGGTTGTTTCAGGCAAGGTCACTTTCCCTTAGGGGGAAGAGCAGGGAGTCTTATCATGCAGATTACCTCATCTTTCTTTGTTGGGTGGAGGTGGGGATGGAGAAGGCCCACATGGCAGATTGCCTCATTGGTGCTGCTAACCAGGAAATTCCTGACTGATGCATTAAGACTATACTTCTGGGGAGAGGTTGAAACTGTAGTTAGGTAGGTAGTAAGCCCCTGTTTGGTGATCTGGACTAGCATAAGTGACTCCATCTTGGGTCTGTGGTTTTGTTTTGTTTTTTTTTTAATAGTATATTAATTGTAGGCAAAAAAGATAGTAAAAACAAGAATTTAACTTTCTATTCTGTATTCTCCCCTTGTCTATATATGTCACTCATTTAACAGACATTTGCAGACTCACTGTTGGGGGGGAGCAAAATTTCCCACCTCAAATGTGTCTCTTCAGCATGTGGATTATTTGGGACTAATTATTTTTTTTAATATTTTATTTATTTATTCATGAGAGACACACACACAGAGAAAGAGAGAGAGAGAGGCAGAGAGAGAAGCAGGCTCCATGCAGGGAGCTCGATGTGGGACTCGATGTGGGACTCGATGTGGGACTCGATCCCGGGATTCCAGGATTACGCCCTGGGCCAAAGGCAGGCGCTAAACTGCTGAGCCACCTAGGGATCCCCCTGGGACT
This sequence comes from Vulpes lagopus, assembly GCF_018345385.1. Taxonomy (NCBI): domain Eukaryota; kingdom Metazoa; phylum Chordata; class Mammalia; order Carnivora; family Canidae; genus Vulpes; species Vulpes lagopus. Next base: position 91,302,425 of record NC_054831.1, read on the forward strand.
AATTATTTTTAAGAAACAGAAGACTCAGGAAGAAACCTTGACTTTCCTTCTAACTGCCTACAAGAGTTTAGATAGAGTTTCCTCTTTCCAAAAGGGAACAATCATCACAGATAAGTTCAGTACAATATGAACTAGGAGTGGTAGACTGAGGAGGACTTGACAAAGTACATTTGTTAACATTTATTTCTATGTCCTACTGTTTTTATATGGCCTAGCAAACATTTGTTTACTGAACCTTTACTCTTTTCCATTTTTCTGTGAATTGTCTTCCTTGCTTTTGAAGTCCCAGACCTCCATCCTCTTCTTAGTTCTGGAGGGCGTATAAACCCCAATTAGTCGAATGCCTATGGGGCTTCCTATTCTTATGATGCCCCTCTCACTAATTTTTTTTTAAAGATTTTATTTATTTATTCATGAGAGACACACAGCTAGAGGGGCAGAGACACAGGCAGAGGGAGAAGCAGGCTCCACGCAGGGAACCTGTTGTGGGACTTGATCCCAGGACTCCGGGATCACGCCCTGAGCTCAAGGCTCAACCGCTGAGCCACCCAGGTGTCTCTCTCTCTCTTTTTTTTTCTTTTTCTCTCTCTCTCTCTTTTTAAAAAATATTTTATTTATTTATTCATGAGAGACAGAGAGAGAGAGAGAGAGAGAGAGAGGCAGAGACACAGGCAGAGGGAGAAGCAGGCTCCATGCAGGGAGCCCGACATGGGACTCGATCTCAGGTCTCCAGGATCAGGCCCAGGACTGAAGGCAGCACTAAACCACTGAGCCACCAGGGCTGTCCTCTCTCTCTCTCTCTCTTTTTTTTTTTTTTTAAGATTTAATTTTTTTTCACATAATCTCTACACGCAGTGTGGGGCTCAAACTTAAAACCCTGAGATCAAGAGTAGTATGCTCTAGCTACTGAGCCTGCCAGGCACTCTGTGTATGGGGTGTTTTATGTAGCTTAATAATGTTTTATTTTATTTCACTTTAATCCTAATCATAACCTTGCCAGGTAAGTTGCATTATTTCCATTTTATGAATGAGAAAATTGAGCTTTAGAAACATTCATTAACTTGGTTAAGGTCATAGAGCTAATGGGGAACAGTGTTGGGATGCATAAGATCACTCTAGAGGCCCCACATAACATATGAAAAAGTGCATAAAAATTCCTGACACATAGCAGGGGCTCAGCCATTGTATATTACTATTCATTTAATTGATAATTACATGTTAGCTATATTGATAACTGTATTAATTTAAGTACATATTATATAGGATTAAATAATGTATAATACAATGCCTTAATTACATGAATTAATTATATAAATATTTGAGGGGGAAAGTTCACTAAACTTGGAATCAGATGATCTGAGCCGTGTCTTGGCTCTGCTATGCATTACTTCTGCCAATAGTCAAGTCATGCAAGTATTCTCATTTACACACAGGCATGCCTGCTACATGGTAGCTATTCAATAAATGTTGAAAAATAAAAGAATAAATAGATGAATAAATGTTTAAGATGTCTTCTAGATCTTAAAAAAAACTCTTTTTGTGATGTACACAAAGAAAAATGGTCAGGGATAGCAGAGCTAGAGATGCATCAGGCCCCTGAGGGTCCTTTCAGTGCCTCCCTGTGGTGCAAAGGAGGTACTGCACGAGCATCGCACAGGCTTCCCCACAGGGCCTGATTCTTGGTATGTTGCCAGGGATTTGCCCAGCTACTTGCTTGCTCCCCCTCCACAGCCTATTAACTCTTGTCAGGCAGGAAGACTTCTGCTTGATCCTATACATAAATCACTACTTATTGAATGAACATTGCAATATTCTGGCTGCATATGTTTTCCTTTTTTTGTCACCTTGGCGGGAGTCAGAGTACTGTGAAGGCTGGCATGTCATACTACTACCGTTCTTTCATATTTTATGCACTTGTATTATCCCTTGTACTTTTTCCTTCCACACTCACAAATGAACTTCAAACGTAACAAATAATAAAAATGTGATTTATGGAGCTTGCCAATGACTGAGCCCTTACATAGCAGTCGTGCATTAAAACTTGTTGTGTTAATCTTGCTACAGGTGTCATGTAATTCTGACAACAGCCCAACAGGACAAATGATTTGATTATCCCATTTTATAAAAAAGGGAGGCTTGGAATGGTTCCGTTACTTACTGAATACCACATACCCGGCGGCAGAGACCAGACTGGGTCCCAGTCTGTTGGGCTTCCAGACACATAATGCCTTTTGCAGCAAGAAAAAAAGATAAGATAAATAGGTCATAAAGAGAAAAGACCAACATGATTGTGACTCTGCTTTACTTTCATCGGTAATTAAAAGAAAATCAGGGGAATTCCTGGGTGGCTCAGGGGTTTAGCGCCTGCCTTTGGCCCAGGGTGTGATCCTGGAGTCCTGGATCAAGTCCCGCGTCGGGCTCCCTGCATGGAGCCTGCTTCTCTGCCTGTATCTCTGTTTCTCTCTGTCTCTCATGAATAAATAAATAAAATCTAAATAAATAAATAAATAATAAATAAATAAATAAATAAATAAATAAATAAATAAATAAATAAAAGAAAATCAGAGCACCCGGCTTACTTTAGGCCGCGCTTTCCCTTAGCAGCCCCTACACAACTATGGAGACCCTAGTGCTAAGCAGCAGGGATTCTTGGTCGATTACACAGTGACTTACAAAATGCTCTTTATGGTTAAGAATGGCCCACTAGTGGAATAAAAGCTCAATTAGCCAATGTTTTGTGCAAACAACAAGAAATTGTTGCCGTTTTTCATGCTTCTTGGGAGGTAAATGTTTTTTAAGGACAAAATCCCTCTTTTTTCCCTCCAAAAATTCCTTTAAGAAACATAATATGTTTTGGCTAAGATATTTAAAACATAATATTGTTATTAAAAAAAATTTCAAGTGCACTCACATAGAGAAACTCTAGACACAATAACATACCTTCTCTTGTCTGTTCCCTGGGGAGAGCTTGCTTCAGAGGTGGAGAATTAGGGAGTGAATCTGATGAACTGCCTTGACCCCTTCTGTCTGGCGTCTGAGCGAGTTTGGAATATTTGGAGGCTGTGTAATTGGTCCCTAAGTTTCTCTGAGCCTTTGTGTTTGCAAATGAATTTGCTGCCTGGGTAAGGACAACTCAGCCTCCCAGAAGTAAAGGGAAGGCTGCAAAACTCAGGACAGTGAGAAACCATAGTAGGAGAGTAGAAGAGGCGGTGCTTCTCTTTAGATTATTGCTTTCACATGGGTGTGCAGAAGAGCAACACGAAACCAAGGGACACAAAATACCGCCTAACATCAGCTTCGGATTTTCCTGGAGTTAACACTTTTTCCTGGACTTTTGGACAATGCTCCCCTCCTGTGGTCAGACAGTAAAATGCAGGAGGATAGAGAGCTTCAGCCAGGAGGATAAGCTGAGGCAAGCAAGGAAGGTATTTTTTGCATTTGTTTTCTGAAGAGCTTTTGGTTTACGGAATAAAACTCTCCTTCAAAAGGAAAAGAGGGGGGTCCCTGGGTGGCGCAGTGGTTTAGCGCCTGCCTTTGGCCCAGGGCGCGATCCTGGAGACCCGGGATCGGATCCCACGTCAGGCTCCCGGTGCATGGAGCCTGCTTCTCCCTCTGCCTATGTCTCTGCCTCTCTCTCTCTCTGTGTGTGACTATCATAAATAAAAAAAAAAAAAAAAAAAAAGGAAAAGAGGGAAAAGGAAAAAAAAGGGGGGGGGGGAAACACAAGGAAATAAGAAAACAAAAACCCAGAAACAACAACAAAATAACTTTCCCCAAAATGGCCCAATTTACCTATTTCCACCTTCAGGGAGTCTTCTTTCATCATCTAAACAAGAAGGGATTTCTCCGTCCACAGTCCCATACATAATTCCCACAGAATTAGAATAATATAGTAAGACTGGGCTAGTAGTCGGAACTATGTGACAAGCTGAAAAAGGCCTCTTCTGTGCCCTCAAAAAAACTCTGATTTCACTGGGGGTATGGTGGGGTTGAACAGAGCATAGTGATTCTAATACACGTGGTAAATGACAAGCTAGGTACACATACATGCTTTGGGAGAACAAAATGGGTATTTTGCTCAACTCTTGAAGATGATGCCTAAGTTGAATCTGTAAACATAAGATTTATCCTGGACATAAGTGGCCATGTTAAGGAGAAAACGTAAGCCTTGTTTTCTAGAGTTCAGTTAGATAAAATAGCAGCCTTGTATTGGCGGCAGTGTCTTACCTCAGTTCCCACTCCCATGTTTAAGCTCAATAAGCATGTTAAGCTCAATAAGCATTTGAGAGTTAACCCCAGGTAGGCATGGGAAACCAGGAAGGGATTTTAACAATCAGAACAACCTGGTCTGATCTGCACATTAAATCAAGAGGGAAACAAGTAAGGTATTTTCATTATCTTTCTATTAGAATTTTTTTTAGCTCTACGCCCAACATGGGGTTTGAACCCATGACCCCAAGATCAAGAGTGAAAGCTTCCCTGACTAATCCAGCCAGGTGCCCCTGTAGAGCATATTCAAAGAGGGCACAACTGGAAGCAATTCATTTTACCAGGAAGCTGCTGCAAGAATTCAGGTGAGAAGCTCTTAGTAGACGTGAGGAACAATAGAAGACCGACAGGTAGGACTCCTGAAGTCCCTGGAACTTGTGAAGGATTAGATGGGGAGGAGAAGGGAAGAGCAGGAGAGAATGAAGGCTATGAATCCAGAAATTATCTAGATGATAATTTCATCTAGCATCTCTCACTGAGGGGAACCAGAGAAGGAGCAGGTCTGGAATGAGACATTAACTCAAGATATTTATGGTTTGTGGCATCCTCATGGCTTTTAGTCATCCTGGATTGATTTCTTTTTTTTTTTTATGATTTTATTTATTTGAGAGAGAATAAATGGGGGAGGGACAGAGAGAAAGGGAAAAGCAAACTGCCTGCTGAGAGGGGAGCCCATTGCGCAGCTCCATCCCAGGACCCTGAGATCATGACCTGAGCCAAAGTCAGCCACTTAATCACTGAGCTGCTCAGTCGCCTGCCTGGATTGATTTCTATTTCATTGTTCCAAGGACTGATCTGTCTTACTTTACTGTAAGTTCATTGAGAGCAAGGACCCTGTCTTGTCTCAATGACCCTTAAAAGGACTTTTGAAAAAGTACTCTTATCAAATTGTTAAAAATGTCACACAAATAAATGAACATATGTCAAAGTGTTCCATACCTCATTAATTAAAACAGGAGAAGAACAACTAAGCTGATTCAAGAAAGGTTGGGACAAGGTAGAATGGACTGAAGTTTGTAGGTTAGAAATCAGATGGGTTCATTTGTATGCAGGACAAAGTCCCAATCTTTGGGTTTTTCTTTTACTATCAAGCAGAAAAAAAAAAAAAAAAAAAGACAAGTCACACCTTACAAACTCTGTAAGTTGGTCTTTAACTGTCCAGGGCTATGAAACATTGGGGCTCTCATTGACTGTTGCCTTTGCCCTGGGTCAATAACTTTCCAGCTGGCATGTGAGAAACCCCTTCAGAAGTGAAATTGTCAAGATACACACTCATAGTTTTGTCTTATTTTTATTTAGGGTCTTTTTCTACGCACTTTCCTGTAGTAGCACTAAAAATCCTTAATGTGCATTTTGACAATTTTCAGTTTATATCCTGTGCTGTATGAAAGTAGATGGTGGTATAAATTAAAGGCAAAATTAAATTAAAAGCAAGACAATAAAATCAGTGAAGTAAAGAGAAAGTAGACAGAATTGATCAGATGCCATAATTAAATTTTAGATTTGTTTGTGCATTTCTAGTTAGGACAAAATAATTTACAGAGTACATTGTCTCATAACGGAATAAAAATCCTGTTCCTGAGATGGTTTTAAGTAGTTCTGTGTTTCTTCCTCCTCCAAAAAAAAATTTTTTTTTAAGATTTTATTTATTTAATCATGAGATACATGGAGAGAGTCAGATACAGGCAGAGGGAGAAGCAGGCTCCCTGCGAGGAGCCTGATGTGGGGCTCGATCCCAGGACCCCGGGATCACGCCCTGAGCCAAAGGCAGATGCTCAACCACTGAGCCCACCCACGTGCCCCCATCTTCTGAAATTCTAAAAAAGAAGTGTCATATGGAACTTCACATAGATGACATAGATGTAGTGGCCTATGTTCTCAAAGTTTTATAGTAATTACAGGCACAGGTTACCAGTGATAATTTTTTTTGTTTTTTTTTTTTCAGTGATAATTTGTTATAGATGCTTTTGATCAAAACCAATGACTTTATACGTATAAGTGTGTCTGCATGCAAAAGAAATGTATTTGTTCAAAACGGATTTTTATCTGGAGCATTTTCAGTGAGAAGAAAACAACAATTCAACCTCATGTTCCATATGCAACTACTGAGTTGCTTAAATAAAATAAGCATGATTCATCAGCCACTTGACACAAATCTTTAGCCATGTGGTAGGTATTCATTTGACTGCATATCTGAACTTTTCTTTTTTTTTTTTTTTTAAGATTTTGATTTATTGGGCAGCCCGGGTGGCTCAGCGGTTTAGCACCGCCTTCAGCCCAGGGCATGATCCTGGAGACCCGGGATCGAGTCCCATGTCGGGCTCCCTGCATGGAGCCTGGTTCTCCCTCTGCCTGTGTCTCTGCATCTCTCTCTCTCTGTGTCGCTCATAAATAAATAAAATCTTAAAAAAAAAAGATTTTGATTTATTTATTTGAGAGAGAGTGAGAAGCATGCAAGCATGAGGAGGGAAGAGAGTGGGAGAAGCAGACTCCTTGCTGAGCAGGGAGCCAGACAATGGGCTCTATTCACGGGACCCTGGGACCATGAGCTGGGCTGAAGGCAGATGCTTAACCGACTGAGCCACCCAGGTGCCCCATATCTGCACTTCTGTAGTTGGACTTGCTCACCTGGAGGGAAGACGAAGAACTGTATCCTGAGAGGTAGGAGGAGTCCCTTCACTTGGGCCCAGTGGATGTTTACTCATCTCCCTGCCATTGTGGTAGGAAGTGTCTCCCATCCCCTTCTGTGTCTCCAGGAGACACAAGCGTACCTTCTTGAGCTAGGATAAGCCAGTTAAGTTGTTGACATGGTGGCATATTTATGTATCAGAACTAGAGTTCATCAAAACAGAGCTTTTCATTAAAAATATTAGATAAAATCCATAATAGTAACTGGCTATTGCTTGGCATGTTGATATACTTGGCACCTTTTTCAAGGAGGCTCAGTCAGTTGTAAGTCTTCATCAGATAACGTAGATTGTGATGTCTTGAGGACTGGGGTTATGTTTTATTCTTCTCTGTTTAAGGGTCTGACATGGCACACAGATGGCTCCTATAAATGAGTAACAGAAGGTTGTAATCAACTGATGAGCAATACTTGTTGCTAAAGCACTTAAGGCAACTAAAGTTTGCTGACATTAAAGATAAATGGGTGCAACTAAAAGAAGAGACTGTCTCAGCATGGGGTTTTCAAGCCCACCCCCAAACAGCAATATTATTTATAGTAGTTCCGAACAATGACCCACAAAACTTTACCTCATAGTGTGCCATCTCGGTTCTTTGTTTCATGCATACGTGGATTGTTTCCCACATTAATCCGGAAGCTCTTTGAGGGTAGACCCATGCATGCCAGGCCATAAGGATTGGTACATAATGGATGCTCACAAAATAATCTTTGTTAACTAGCTCCGTCTAGTGGCTCTATATGGTAGGGCAAAAAAGGTAGGTGAATAAAGGAAAAGAAATAGTATCTGGATTAAGGATGGCAAATACCTGGCAAGATTCTTTCCCAAATTATACTCAGAGCAGGCAGGCTAAATGATCATAGTTCTTTCCTCAAAAATGTAAATTCTGCCTTGGACTCTTCACCACAGTGCCCCCTGGCAGGTACAATAAAAAATTCAGAGTAAATAGATGAGGAAAATCCTATTTACTATCCTTGATGTAGAATCTGATCACTGACATTATACCGATAGCTCTGATTTGCTTTACCTTGTTTTCCAAAAGTAGGTAAGAGTATTGTTAAACCAAGCAAAACCAAGAACCTGTGAACAATGCAAGATAAAGTTTTAAAAAATGCAGCTTGTTTTATTTTTATATAAACTAAAACACCAGAGCTCATTGATTCCTATATTAAATACATAAATTATAAAATAACCATTCATAAAACTTTACATACAATAAATTGATTCCAATCTCTACGGTAATACATACAGTACATGTACATGTTCAGTGTACTTCAGGGGATCATCCTGGTGAAATTCAGTCCATTTATATTTTTCTCCCATTAATAAACAAGCACTGAACCGATATATGGAGTCATGCTAATGAGATGGAGATAAAGAGCCCCAAATGAGGCAGTTGATTGGATGACAGCTCTGAGAAACTGGTCCCCTGGCTACATGAACGCAGTAGGCATCTGGGGAATTATGTATTCAAATACATTGGCTCTCTTCTGGAGTCCCCATAGAATTGGATCTTGAAGGTTAAAACATGCATGAACCCTTGTTGGAATGAGATTTCTAGCTGATAAAATTATGGGACATTTGGGTGATATTAATACTGTAGATTGTACCAGACTTTCTGTTGCTCTTCCTAGAAAACCACTGGCATCACTACCAGGCTGGTTTATGGGTCTAGGTGACTGGAAAGCCAATGAGTAGTTCTTCGCCTCAGTCAACATCAGGGAATCGTGGTAGTGAACAGAAGGTGGAGGAGGAGGAGGGAGAAGAGGCAGGGAAGGAGAAAAGCACAGACACCAGATGTTAACTGAAAATATGAGTTACCTAGCAGCATAGAAAAACCCCTTCCTCAAGTCCTTAATCCTAGGACGGAAGTACACATTAAGCGCTCACATCATCATCTATGTACAGAATATATATGTGTATATATGTACATCACATATTTATAAAAGCGTTTGGATTTTGATCTGTCTCGTTGTAGGAAGTTACTATAGTGAGTGGGGGAAAATAGGCACATTTTGTGAGATGTCAGTCAAATCTAAGTGATTGATGATATTAATGGATGCTGGGGATGTGCTTTTGGGAAATTGCATTACCCACACTTAAGCAAGTTTGTAGAGTCTGGGTTGTAGGCAAAGTTGGACTCAAAATTGTTTGTCTACACCACTTCCATCCTACAGAGCTTAGATATAACAAGGATGGAAATATAAGCATGGGTGCAAAGACCTCAAAGCAAAAACACAAATGCAAAAACAGGGAACTTCACCCAGTCAATCACTGCCACCTCTGCACATGCTACACTAAGATGAATATAGCAAATTATAATCATTCTATTTTTGCCACATTATTCCTCAAAGTATATCTTTAGTAACTTGATTAAACACAGGACTTGGACTTTCAACAACAGAAGGTTTATATAGGAAGAACTGAACTACCAAATTAAAGGCAGCAAAGGAATGTGAAACCTGCCCTGCCCGGTACTGAAATGGAATTAGAGGATCAACTCCAACCTTCTATTATGTCTGAATCCTCTCACCAATACACCTGAAATTCAGTCTCAAGGTGATATATTGTACAGAAATGACAAGGCAATTGAGCAGAATGGAAGCTTTTGTTCTTTAAGACCTTGTGACCTACTTTTTTCCCTTTCAAAAGTAAGAAGTCCACTTAAGGAGAAGCTTGGGTCCATCCTGGGAGTATTAGCTCATGACATAAAGTCATCAAAGATTTGCTTTGATTAATCTCTCAGAAGTTATATTGAACTTTTTCAATATAGTAGGTAAATGTGTGTATATATATATGTATATACACATATATTTGTATACATATGCATATATACATACATATATAGTGCCACTCTTTGACAGATCAAAAAATGCAATTAAATATTTAGAAAATAAAATGCCTATGCTGCCCATTCATTTTGATGTAACATAACACACACAATCCAATTATTTTAAACATTAACACAAAACTGATAAATATCGTTTTTACAGTTCCCATGAAAACCTAGGCAGTTTTTCAAAAACACTTCATTTTGAAACAATGAATTTACGGGTTACATTGAAGACATTAAACATGTGAATTACACAATGGATTTACAGAAAAAGTTGACAATAAATAGGCAAAAAAGGAACAAGTTTATCAAAGATTTATTTTAAACAAAAATTTAATTGAAATAAAATACTGTAGCAAAAATTATTTGGCAAAACTTTATTTCTTCCATACTAGCAGAGAAACAAATGTCCCCTTTCTACCTCCAGTGATGACCCATGAGCCCTCTACATCATCTCTATCCTACTGAAAAACCAGGCCACCTATGTGATAGTTACTTGTGAATGGAAGAAAAGTCAAAGCAAAATTTATTTTTACACACCTAAAACTTCACCACTGGCAATAATTTCCTTTATATGACATAGGTTAAAAGGGCTATAATTTGGCAAATTGAATTTATTTATTTATTTTTTAAAAAGATTTTATTTATTTATTCATAGACACAGAGAGAGAGAGGCAGAGACACAGGCAGAGGGAGAAGCAGGCTCCATGCAGGGAGCCCGACGTGGGACTCGATCCCAGGTCTCCAGGATCACACCCCAGGCTGCAGGCGGCGCCAAACCGCTGCGCCACCGGGGCTGCCTGGCAAATTGAATTTAAATAAAATTCTTTAAAAAGGGGATCTGACTCTTATTTTCAGCACATTCTAGTGTTTCCTAAAACAAAATTTGAGTGGCATTAGAGTAAAATGGCTAGACAGTCAATTTAATAATAGAGGCTTTTTAGTATGATAGCCAAATATAGTTTTCAATTTTTTATTTCCTCATAGAAATTTTCCTGTCCTGAATAACTGTCCAATCGGGGCTTTCGTTTATGTCAAACGATTCTTTAATATCGTCAGTTATGTTTATTTTCCAAGAGATGAATACTTGGTTAAGAAAAAGTAAGTAAATGAACCCTGAAGAATGCTGTTCTATTAATTCATTGGCCAAATGTGTCAGAATAGCTCAGATGCAGCAATTAAAAATCAGAGTGGGGATTATGTACTCTCTGTAAGAAGTGGAGCCACATTCAGCCTTTCCATTACTAATGAGACACTTTGTACTATTGCTGAACATCATATGCAAGGGAAGTATTAATTGAAATATGATTTACTCCTATGGGTCCATGAGTGAAGCACAGCTTTACAATTTTGTTAATGTTTTTATAATTTTTGAAATGAATAACAGAGATGTACTTATCAAAATATTTGGCCTCATCCAATGGTGTGTCAGGAGTAAGACTTGGCAAAAATATCACCTTTTAGCCTAAATCTAGAGAACTTTGCTTATGTCCTGAATGTTAAAAAGTAAGAATCCCTCCTATCTCCATTTGCCCTAAACACTTGTAAAGCTGCTTAGATGGTCATCCTACCTGTATTGCTCTTGTATGATTTTTTGTGTGTGATACAATCAGATTTATAGCAGATAAGGTCCATGATCAAGCTGTACTATTTTTGCAAATGTTTCTAATCATTTAAATCAAAGTCAGCATTTGTATATAAAATTTAATATACAAGTTTTGGTGAAAAAAAGCAAGATGAGGAGAAGGAAAGTAGGCTTGATATAGCAGATGGAGTATGAATTTGCTCAGATGGATCCTAGAATGACCAATAAAGAGCAGAAGAGAAAAAGTCAAAGGAAGAGTAATTTATCCTGTTCCCTATATGCGGAGATTTGAAAGGGTTGAGTCACACACTGTAGTGGCACCTTCTTTCACATTGTCTGCACAACGAATGTGCTCTTCCTAATTAGTGAAGAAACTATCCCGTTGAATAAAGAATCCAGCAGGATAATTATTTTGTATATTCCCAGTAGGACCTATTTCTGTAGATCTCCCCCAAAATGAAAGGGATGATCAGACTAATTATGTGATACCATCACTTTACTCCACGCCTTGATTTCATAGTTGGCTTTCCTACGTTAAAAGTGGAGTTTTGGTATCATGGCATGCATATGCAATAAGGAGAGCTAGGAGATGCTTATCAGTGAAATGATGTTCTTCTATCTTGTTCAAAAGCATGAGGTGATCTATTTACTATGGGTTATTAGAGATCTCGGCTCTAGATCTCCCAACCTTTATTGCTAGCAATATCCCAGGTTATTTGATGGGAAAGCTTCAGTGCTGCAGTGCTTAGATTTAACCAAACTGAAGCACTATTTTATTACATGGGGGACTCTTTCTCAACAATACAAGAAAGTCGAATAAGATAGCAGTCATATTTTTACAAAGCACTTTGTGCTACTTTAAGCACCTCTTGTTCCAGAATTGCAAAAAAACCAAAACTTTATGAAAAAGCATTTAACCTCATTTTGCAGATGAGGAGACTGAGGCACAGAGAGGTTAAGTGACTGGGCTGAAGACACCTGGGTCAGCAGTAAATAGAAGGATAAATCGTGGGACCCCAGCATTGTAGCCTTTCTTGCGTATTCTTCAGTTACTGGTCTGGCTTGGAAAACGCCAGGGCTGAAAACCAAAGAATAAAATACGGAACTGGCGTGTGGAAGGATTTGTGTAGTGTTTCATAGACAGGGTTTCTGGCTCCCTACACACACTCCTTATGCATGGGAAATCTAGCCCTGTAAATAAAACCTTGACAACTTGAAAAATTGAGGCTGTTTTGTTATCTACAGTAAATGAGGTGTAAAATTCGCTTTTCAGGAACACTTATTGGCTCTCAGAGCTGAATCCAAGACTCAGTATTACGTAACTTAGGAAGAAGTACTGGTCTTCTACTCGTCTCTGGTACAAAACGACCTTATCCGTAACATACGTTACTTCTGTATAAAAAAGGTAGAGCTATCTTGTTGCTGTCAGCTCTCTGGGAAAAAAAAAAATGTCATCAGTCTAAAGGACAAGAGGTCAGAATGCTCTAGGCATATCAGGTGACTTAAAAAAAAAATCCTAATCCTGTTTTATAGTCACATCTCTGTAGCAAACTCAGAGTTTACTTTTCACCTCTAGCATGTTCTTACTTGAATCACAGAACATATTTGTCTGCAGGCCATACGAAGACCAGTGTTTTGGAGGCTGATCGAGAGCTGCTCTCTGGCATCGGCGTCCTCAACAGGAGTCAGGGAGCCTGTGGCTCAGGGTGTCGGTGGGAACGACGTCCGTCTGTCCAGGGGGCACATGTGACCAGGCCAAGGCCGCACGGAATCTTCTTTGATCTCAGCTCCACTCCTGCACTCCCTGGCCTTGCTGCCAGTGTTGGAAGGGCTGGCCCCCGGGGTCCGCTTCTCATCACCGTGGAGGGATGCCCCCCACAAGCTGCACCTCTTGCAGAAAAACAAACGGGGAGACCACGTTCCTTCCCATTCGCATTCGCTGTTCCTGAGTTTGAGACTAATAAAGACAAAAAGCAAATCCCTGTAGTAAGAAACCAGACTTTTCAAATGAAACATTTTATTGTAAATAGCTCCTCATAGGTATTCCTCGGGCTTCGTTCCCCGCCCACCCTTGTTTGTTTGTTTGTTTTGATTTTTTTTAAAATGTTGATTTCAGGACTAGTGTTTCCAAGGGGTGTGGTTACATTAAAAGGATGGATCCCCCTGCATGGCAGGGGTACAGTGTTTCTTTGTAACTTTGGTTCCATGCCCAAGACACATCTTTCCTTGATCTGCTGAAACTGTTGCCATTGCTGAATTTTTTTTTCCTTCACACATTTTACGTCTATTGGTCTTTTCTTCTGGTTTGACATATACATGTTTCATTAAATGCAGCATATATTGTAGATTTTCAACAGGGTCATGTGGGAACTGTCAAGTAAGAAACCTTGGATAATGGCTTTAAAATACACAGTTGTAGTCCTGGCTACAGGGTAGTTCTTAGCTTTTTTGATATCCCTCTCACTGCTGTAAACATTTCTGCCATCTTGGAAGGTCTAGAAGCATCTGCCTTTCTGGGGTCTTATCCGTGTTTTCGGTTACTCTGTAAAATAGAGGGAAAATTCTTAAATCATCATTTCTGTCATTAGCTGAAACAGGAAAAAAAAATTCTTTTTTTTTCCCACACAAAAAATTATTCTTTACCACCTCTTGGAGCTCTAGGATTTAATGCAAGTTACGTAAATGATGGCTCTAAGCTTAATTAATCTTAAATGAGAAAAGAGAATGATTGATTTCAAGGGTTATATATGTACATAAAGTGATGGACAGGTCTTGGTTCATAATAAACGGCCTGATGTATCAGCAATGATCACTGTGGCCTTTTCTTCTGAGGCCTTCCAAGACAATACCTTAAGAAACTCAAATGAATTATCATACTCCCAAATATAAATATAATATTATTGAAAAAAGCATGTCTGTCTATGCCCTTCAGTGACTTACTTTTATGTCATATTTCCTCCTCAACAATTGTATCCAGTGGCAGGTGGTCTCCCCCCTGAGGTCCTGACCTGGGGATTCCCTGGGAGTTATGCCATACAGGTTTCTTAATTGGCTCCAGATATTCCTGACAAGGTACTTCCCTGGACTATACCAGTTAGGACTCCTCGCCCTATTTCTCTTTTAGTGTCTGGGTGTTCGCTTGGTTATAAGTTAAGGCTTTACTACTCTCTTCCCCCAAAAAGCCAGAGTTGGTATACAGAACATTCTATCATGTGCTGCTAAAGACATGGCCTTCAGAGCCTGAAAAACATGGATGGAAAAAAATAGGATTTCCATTTTTTCACTGCACATCCAAGGATAAGTTATTTAAATTCTCTAAGCCTTAATTTCTTCACTTATAAAACAAAAATACTAATTCTGTAGCAGGATTTTACTGTGCCCAGAAATAGCAATCAAGATCCAAAGTGGTAGGAGGCACTTAGTACCAGGAAGGCTTCTAGTCCAACAACCAGAGACAAATTAAAGATTCAAAAGAATTCCTGCAATCAGAGCAAGTCAGAAATATTTGGAGTTCCTATTTGCAGGCCCACTTTGCTCCTAAAGACTAGACATGAAAGAAGGAGTGACAGAGTCACAGAGGGGGAACTAGTAGGAAGGAAGTGCAGTGGTTGAGATGCAGGAGGGAGGGATGGGTAGCGAATGGCATAAACAGAGATTGGTGGTGCTTGTACAAATAGGACTCAAGTTCTGCTGCTCAAACACAGAGCAATGCTCATCTATTGCACATCTTCCTTTGTCTAGCTGGGCAAAGAACTTGAGAGGGATGACAGGGCAGAGACAGGGGCAGTAGCTTTCTTTCTAGCAAGATGCTGTGGCTGGCAGCACCAATGTTGAGACTCAGAATGGCTGAGGAAGAGCTGGGTCTCAGCCGGTCAGGGAATACTGCTGTGGGCATGCCCTGCACAGCGTCTGGAGGACTCACATATATGTTCCCCTAATGGTCAGTCTTTCATCACCTCTCATAGACAGGATGTCAAGAACTGGTCAGTAACAGCCAGATACTTTAAGGTGTGTGTGTATATAATACATATATAAAATATATACAGTATATGTATGTTTGTATGTATAAATTAAATATGTGAACATAGAAAGTCTTTTACTTACAAACTTTCAATTTATACATTCTCAGAGTTCAATTGTTTCCAAGTACATAGGCATCATTTCTGCCTGTCACAACTGAAGTAAAGCCCATCCTTTGAGTAAAACCACATTGGTTTCTTTAAAAAAATAAATGGATGTATAGGCAGTCTCCTAGAATATTACATTTCTGTACATTGAGTATCAGTAAAGGAACTCGGAGCAGAGCCACATTTATTCAAATGAGCATTCCAAATAACTGAAGGGGTACCCAGTGGGCCCACCACTGATGACCCATTCTCAGTAAACCAAAGGTCAGTACACTGTAACTAAAGCTGTACAGAATATGAATTCACCTTTGACTGAGAAGGCCCTTCAGATATGACAGAGCCTCGGGGATTCCTAATAATGGGTTGCTTAACATCATTGAGCTTTAGCTTCCTCTTCTGTAAAACAGGGATTGCAGCTATCATTTCTGAGAGTTTACTACATGCCACCAGACTATAAGTGAATGAGAACAATTATGTCATTTCTGACTTGTGACTCCAGTATCCAAGTACCCACCACACTGCCTGGTTCACAGATGACAGCAAATATTAGTGGGGTTCAGTTGACAGGCTACTTATGTTCACCATTCTTTAGGGTTTTCTACCTGCTGGAAGCTAGTTTAGATCCTTTATAGAACACATATTTAGAGGCATATTGATTGCCTCTAAATACAAACTGTAGCTACCTCCTGATCTCAAGTTATAAATAACCCCAAATCCGGGACAGTAGTCACTCCCTCTTCCTGCTTCGGAGGTCTCTGTCAAGGGTGCCACCACCCAACCGACTGTACCAGCCAGACCCTCAAGGGCCTCCTGAACCTTTCATTCTATCAGCCCTCATATACAATTTATCATACAGCAAAATATTCAGTAAAGGGTAGCTCTTACTATTATCTCCAGCTTACAGATGCGGAAACTGACCCTGTTAGGTAGGTGGCCTATGAGAGTCTTAGTGAGAAGGACAGATAACACTGAATGAAATGTAAGTGAAGTCAGAGGATCAGAGAAGGCTTCCCTGAGTCCCTGATTTTACATTGAGATGGGTAGGACAAATGGATATTCACTAATTGATGATTGTGTGGGAAATGTGGTCAAAGTAGACAGAAGCACATCTCATAATGCAGGATCCAAGACAGAATGCTTAGTATGTCTTAGCAACTTGGCTTTTTATGAGTCTTTCTATGTGCCAAGTACTATAGTGGTTGCTTCACTTATATAAGGTCACTTAATCCTTCCAAAAGCAGTAGATGCTATTACTTGATAATTTTTTATATTAAGAAATTGATATTTATTTTTTAAGATTTTATTTATTTATTTGACAGAGAGAGAACATAACCAGGGGGACTGGCAGGCAGAGAGAGGGAGATGCAGCAGGCTCCCGGCTGAGCAGGGAGTCCAAAATGGGGCTTGATCCCAGGACCCTGGGATCATGACTTGAGCTGAAGGCAGATGCTTAACTGACAGAGCCACCTAGGTGCCTATTAATTAAGAAATTAATATTAGAAATATATATTAGAGAGGTATAATAGTATCTATTTTGTAGGATCTCTCTAACTATTAAATAATAGATATGAAATGCATTCGTTCAACCACAGAACAGATGTCTTCTTCCCCTTCTTTACCGTAATATCATCACTATCATTAAGAAATATTTATGGATTGTCTACAAGCTACAACTACAAGCTAGGCACTATCTGGGTATTGGGGTTATCATATGAAGACTACATGATGATCCTGGCCCTCATGAACCTATATACAATGAGGAATAGAGGCATCAATTAACAATAAAAACCAAAACAACCCAAATGCATGTAAAATTTGGCTGGGAGTGAAATCAAGGAAGACCTCCCTGCAGGAATCACAAGTGAGCTGAGATCTGAAGAAGTGAGTAGGTGTTTTCTAGACAAAGCAGTGCTGAAAGTACTGTGCACACAAGGACTGCATGGGCAAACCCCTGTGGTAAGTAGAAGGGACTAAGGCTGGTTAAGGAAGCTCTTAGATCAAGAGAAAGCCCAAGGGATTGTCTGCAGTTAGACCACACCAGGCTCTGTTGGCCATGTTAAGGGAACGGGATTTTCACTCTAATGATGATGTTTTCTCAGGAAGGGGGCATGATTAGATTTGGGTGTGGAGAGTGAGTTATAAGAGTGTACAGTGGAGAAGCACTGAGCCAGGTGAGTAGGGCATCCCCACAGGGAGTTGGGGGAGAATGTATTTGTTCGTGTATTCTTTCCTTTGTTCACTTGTTCTTAAAGTTATTCTCCAATGGCACATAAAGAACAAATTGGATAATCATCAGATAACACTACCATGCTATCCAAGGCTCTGATCTAACCTTTCCCATTCATTTACCCAACCATTTACTTAGTATATATAAGACACTGTTGTGGACTTGAAAATACAAAGATAAAGTACAAGCCCTATTCTATGCTTTCTTAATAGTCTAATGTATAAGACAGAAAGGGAAACAGTCTTAATATGACTAGATGAAGACTAGTAGATAATCTACATAAAGAAAGACTGATTAACTGGCATATAAATGATTCATCTTATCTCTTTCTCTTACCAATATAAAATAACAAGGGACAAAATTCTTCATTTTAAACAATAAATATAGTAGAGTCATATTGCCATTTGTTTTCCACAGGCCGCCTATAGGCCTTGGCAGGAGGAGGGATTGAAAAAATATAAATGTAATAAGAAGTAAATATTTGCATATTTTACTTTATTTTATTATTATTTTTTAAAATTTTATTTATTTATTCATGAAAGACACACACAGAGAGAGGCAGAGACACAGGCAGAGGGAGAAACAGGCCCCATGCAGGGAGCCTGATGTGGGACTCGATTCCGGGTCTCCAGGATCACGCCCTGGGCTGAAGGCAGCGCTAAACCACTGAGCCACCTGGGTTGCCCTATTTGCATATTTTAACGGAGAATTTGTAAATAATTGACTGGCTGTTTTTATAGTACAGTATATATTTTTTTAGCTTTTAAAAATCAGAACAATAATACAGTATTATGTGTCTTTTAACATGTTTTATGTTATTAGACAGGAAGTGAAAATACTGAGCTATCAAGATAGTTCAAGCGTCCATGGTTGACACTAGAATCATTAAAAATAAGCTAGGGGGGACGACTGGGTGGCTCAGTGGTTGAGCCTTTGCCTTCGGCTCAGGTGTGATCCTGGAGCCCTGGGATCGAGTCCCACATCGGGCTCCCTGTGTGGAGCCTGCCTCTGTCTCTGCCTCTCTCTCTCTCTCTCTCTCTCTCTCTCTCTCTCTGTGTCTCTCATGAATTAACAAATAAAATCTCAAAAAAACAATAAGGATGAAAAAAAATGAACTAGAGGGGTACCTGGGTGGCTCAGTCAGTTAAGTGTCTGCCTTTGGCTCCAGTCATGATCCCAGGATCCTGGGATCGAGCCCCACATTGGGCTCCCTGCTTCACAAGGAGTCTGCTTCTTCCTCGCCCTCATGCTTGTGCGCTCTCTCTCTCTCTCTCTGTCTCAAATAAATAAATAAAACCTTTAAAAAACCACAGTGAACTTGAGTATATAGATGAAGAATCATGATCACCTGTTCTCTGTCTGGTCTTCCAAACTTCATAATGAACAGAGCTGGTTCCATTATGTTCTTCATTAACACGTCCCTCTTCAGAAGAAGAGGATTTTCAATGGGTCATTATGATGGATATAACAATAACCTGGTGATAGCTATTTCTGTATTCCTCTCATTTTCTTCTTTCCTTTGTCTCCCTGTATAACTGACATGAAAGAATTTGTGGTACACTATTTATTTAGAATAAATATACAGAATGCATAGGCAGATGATATCTCCTAAAAACCCTCCTACCTGGGGTTCCCTTGCTTAAGATAAAAGTCCCAGTGTAATCTGTGGAGCTGCACCATTTAGCAACCACTGAGAGCAGTAAGGGTGCCTTGGGAGCCTTCAGTATCTTCTAGATCACTGATAAAAATGACTTAGGTGTTATAATTGCTAAAAGAAAAAAAAGCACGAGTGGCTCCACTTTAAGGAGCCATTTTACAGATAATTTAAGTTAGTCTTGGGTTTAAGAGCAGAACATAAATCCTTAATTTAGTAGGAAAAAGATTTTTATGGTTATGTGTAGTAAGCCTTACTCGGTGCCGACAAGCCAAATGTTTATCTCCCTTACTTCTTCCTATCTCTCTCTTATCTGCTTTGGAGATAAAAGTGGCATTGATCTATTTCCAGTCATGTCTTCTTTAAATAGAGATTACTCCCTGAAAAGAGGAGACGAAAAGGCAAATACTTGTTCTGGTTTATAAAGGCGGTAAACCACTTGGTAATGCTAGAGATTATAATTTTTTTCTTTTTTTTTAAAGACTTATTTCTTTGTTTTAGAGAGAGAGTACTTGCAGGCAGAGAGAGAGACAGGGAGAGAGAGAGACAGAGGCAGAGAAGCAGATTCCCTGCTGAGTGTAGAACCCAAGGCGGAGCCTGATCCCAGAATGCTAAATTGGAAGCTTAACTGACTAAGCCACCCAGGCACTTCTAGAAGTTATAATTTTGAATTTTTTTTTTTTTAATTTTGAATTTTTTATATTGACAAATTCAGAAAATGTGAAAGCTAACTTTTAAAAATAATAATAGCTAAGAGTTGCTGATTATTGAACTATGTTTCAAGCATTGTGGTAAGTCCTTTATATGTATGATCTCATTTAGTTCTCTCAATGTAATATACCACGTTGAGGTAATATAACTATTTTACAGAATAGGAAACCTCATCTAAGGTGGATTAATTTACCATGACATAGCTTGTAAATGAAAGGATCCAAACTTAACAGGGTATCTAACTTCAAAGTTGTAACTCTAAACTACTCAGCCATCTTCCTATACATATTTTAGATTCCCCAGATTGTTACCTTAATTTGCTATATTATTATTAATTATAATCATGACTTCACTCAACAATTACTAAGTGTCAGTTATGTGCTACTCTGGAAGAAAAGCAAAGTAAATCTCGTACAACCCTCAAAGAGTCACACAAAAAAGGAAAAAGGTATAGAGATGAGCGCATTGTAATTTCAAAACCTCATAGCCAAGCAGTACTACCCACACTGCAAAAGACACCCCTGACTGTTGATACATATGAATGTAAATGGTGCTCACAATGTGAGAGAAATGCCACCTTTCCTTTGTGAGGCAGGATGGTGGTTTGTAAGTGGCTAAAAGCCTCTACAGCGAGGCTGTCTGGGTACAAATGCCAGTCCTGCCAATTGTAGCTCTACAGCCTTGGGTAAGTCCTGTGTTGGTGTTTCTCCAACTGTAAAGAAAGGAATAAAATCAGCGCTGGCTTTAGAGGAGGTCATGTGAGGACTATTTTATTGATTGTTAGGATAGCCCCTGGCATGTAAGTGTTAGCCATCACTGATGAGAATATTCAAACCTACTCATTTTCTAACTAGTATTTATGAGTTTTGATTCTTCCCTCAACTATCACATAGTACTTGTGTTTCACTAAACTTTGTCCTGTTTATTTCTTTATTATTCTTGTTTGGGGAGGGCTATTCATTTTCTGACATTCTAGCCATTCCTAAACTTTCCTAGAAAATCTTACCCATTTTGTTTATATATTTTCAATCAAAAAAAAAATTTTTTTTAAGGGAGTGAGCGAGCAGGAAGGGGGAGGAGTAGAGGGAGAGAGGAGAGAGACTCTTAAGCAGGATCCACATGGGGCTCGATCTCAGGCCTCTGAGATCATGACCTGGGCCGAAATCAAGAGTTGGACACTTAACCAACTGAGCCACCTGGGTGTCCTTATTCTCATTCAATTTAAGAGACTCAGTCCTCCTCCTAATGTTCTGCAAGGCTACTATCCTAATTGCCAGACAAAGGATGGCTGTCAGTTGGAATAGAAACTCTTTTGGAACATGGAATAAAGCCAGAGTGTTGGTTATATATGGATGTAAACTTCCTCGGCATATTTGCTCAACTCCTTCCTTGTATCAGGTCATTCTAAAACACTTTTGCTTGTCAGTTCCCCATCTAGGCAAGAGATGATACTCATGGAGAGAGAAAGTATCTCTTCTCTATTTTTCAACTTGCTATAGAAAATGCTGAATAACATGAGGTCCAGGAAAGATCCCCGTGTGATACTATAGAAACACCAAAGTTGACGCAGACCATGATACACAGATTTGGAAGAACACATGGCCTTTCCTTGTTTTTAAATGATGATAACATGAGTTATGGTTTCTGTAGATGTCAGAGACACCTGCTATGGTTATTCAAAACACAGATTATGAACAAAACAAAACAAAACAAAACAGATTATTCCTTGCTCTCCACCTCTCCCACCTTCCTACTCACCTCCATCTCCAGTAACCTGGTCCGTTAAGTTAGAGGTAAGGACTTGGAATCTGTATTTTTCATAACATTGGGAATCAGTGTCAAGATTACTTATGCATGTATTTGTGAGACACAGACTTGATCACTTAGTAATAATAAAACTCTTATTTTTCTAAATTGGCACTGAAAGTGGTCTTATATGAAAAGAAGATCGAATTTCACTGAATAATCTGCTTTTCAGAGTTCTAATCAAGTCAGACTGGGAGAAGGGGTTAAAAGTAATCAGTCATTTTTAGCTTGTTAGACTTAAAGAATCAGAATTTTCAAGCTGGAAGGGATACTAAACACATACGCATATTTCTTCATTTGCAGATAGGGAAGCAACTTTTTCCACACAATGAAAGACTGATAAGAACACTGACCTCCACAGACATCATGACCTCCCAAAGCAATACAGTTACCTAGAACAAAATTCTCGATTTCCACAATACTTGATGGTTCCTTTATTTCCTTAATAATCACCCAAGTGGACTGGATCTGTTTCTCACTTTTTTAATTTTAATTTTTTTAATTGAAGCACAGTCAACACACAATGCTACATTAGTTTCAGGTGACCTTTTCCTCATTTTATGGCATTTGAGCTAACCAAACCTCATGGATTTGCTTTTTTAAAAAAACAAACAAAAATGGGCATAGTAACCATATGCAGCATCCTTCTGATCACATACCTCTTAGAACCACATTTTGAGAATTAAATGAAATCTTACCTGTAAGAGGCACCTTGACATCAAGGCCATAGAATAAAGGCAAGAGAGAAGAACAAGAATAGAAACAGAAACTGCAGAAGAAAAAGAAGAAGATTATGTAAATCTGAATTTCTGTAGTGTCATTCATGTCGTACAAAACCTCAAGCTTTTCCACTTTGTTCAAGTCTGACCATTGTCACATACACCCCAAGAACCTCTTGTTTAAAAAAACTGTATGTTTTACTTATCCATTGGCAAAGTAATGAAATGAATAATTGGTGTCGACTAACATCAGCTCATACATTTTGGAATTCGGAGGGGGTCTAATAGATAGTAGATATAAGCCCCTAATTCTATCAATGAAAAAAATAAGCACCAGTTAGTCAAGAGTCTAACTGCCTGTAATTTTACGGCATAATAAAGCCTGGAATTTAGCCCTTCCAAGTCCTACTTCGTTCCATATTATTGTCAGTTTGTTAATGTGTGGCAAGATCTGCTAAAAATACAAAAATATGATCAAAGCATACATTTAATCACTTAATGCTATCACTGCTCGGTTAATGTGACAGGTTTTAGGAGTAAGGCATAGCAGGAAAAAATATTAATATGTAAGGTAACCATATACTAAATCATCCACAGTGGGAGACTTCTGAGGTAGAGAAACGGGGACGCTATTAGTAATTACATCAGGGCAGCCCTACATAACCAACTAATTATTAAAAGTCACAAGTCAAATCAGCTTTTATTTCAAATATCAATTTCCTTGGTGAATCAGAGTCACTCTTTAACCTTTTTACCACACTTCAGGGGCATTCTGTTGGACATAACATTTTTGAATAAGGGTTGTCTATGGCGTTCTCATGTTGAGCGTGTTATTTGCATGTGTCCTGTAGTGCCACTATTTATAGGACCCTTGTTTTACTGTAGCAAAATTGTATGGACAAGTTATAAACATGGTGCTAGGAGCCATGTATTGGTGACTGTTCTTTAGTCAGGAAAGCAGAAACTTTGTCCCTTGTTTTCACTCCTTGAAGATGGAGAGTGGTAAAATGAGGCCCGTAGCAAAAGAAGATGAAGGGGATGGGAGGCTTCCACTGCTCCTCTGAGGAGGTCAGATGTCAGTGCTACCTTTCTGAGTATCAGGAAATGCTCATCACTGTGTCACTGGCAATGAGATTCTTTGTCCAGGCAATGTGATGAGCCCAATGCAGCACCTAGACCTCTGCGCTTGATTGGCCACAGAATGGTTATGCGGTCCCAGTCAAGTTGTTTAATCTCTTTGAAGCTGTTGTTATATTATCTGCATGAAAGGAGATCCTGACATCCACTGTGCCTGTCTCACAGAGTGACTCTGCATGGGAGTCAGTGAAGCCGATGAACATGGAGGTGCTTGGGATGAGGGAAAGCTGCAAGCCTGAGGCAGTCCTGCTGTCTGTGGCTATCATGTGACAGATACCTATACTGTGTACATGGAAATTAGGAATGAAGAATGGTATTCAAGGTACTCTCAGTAGGTGTTCAAACACCACAGGGAAAAGAAAGAAGAGTATTTTTGATGTAAGTGATCTTTAGCATTTTGTCCGGGCTTGTGTGTGAGAATGGGGGTCAAGGGAGTAGAATTGTGTCACACACCTCATTTCTCAATCAAATCTCCAGTCAGAAACCAACTGGATTGTTTTGAAGTGGCTTAATTTACTACTATATGTGGATTATACTGTTTTGATAGCTAAAGAATCCTGTTTACTAGTAGGTACATAACCTCATTTTTATAAATGTTTAAGTTCAGATCTGTGACGTGACAAGGTCAGGGAATTCTGACAGGGAACATAATCTCCCTCCTCCTAAAATTTCCAGGAGGTTTATTAAGAAAATGCCTAGGGTAATGATATTAACAGATATTTAAAAAATCTCCTCCCCCCCCCCCCCCTTTTAGTTTCTTTTTCCTTAGACGAATAGGGACTGAACCAAACTAAAGTTTTTTGGTTTGAACTCTGACTTCCTCCTTCTGTCGGCACGGAAAATGACTAGGACCAAGAGCTAGCCAATCAAAAATGTGGAAAATGGAAGACCTGAGTCATGTGCTTTGAGAACCAGGGAAGCTGGGAACAATCTCTGCCTCCTATGGGTCTTCCTGCCAAATGCTGGGAAGTGAGACTCAGACCTTGGCTGATGGCACTTTACCTTTGCCTCATTCAGTTCCACAGGGCTGCACAGCACAGTCTGGAAATGAGGACCATTCAAATTTAAAATTGCAGAGGATGTGTACTTTGTTTGGAAATTTAAAAAGATCACACTTTTTAGTGGAACACCCTCAGTTTCATCATTTTCACTTAAGTGACTTCAGTGGCTCTCCGTGAAACCCATGAAAGGAGGTGAGGGCAAGCTTTATCATCCCTATTTTATCGGTAAGGCTTAGATACAAGTCTAAGTCACATACCCAAGGTCAAGTAGATATGGGAAGACCCAGCCTATGTAATAATCCGGCTGCTGATGGTCTGGCTACTACTGGCCCCTACCGACTCCCTGTGATTTCATACATACGGAGAACGACAGAAACAACCGGGATGAATAAAATCCTGCTCATTGTCTCAGAAATGGCAGATGGTTTGCTGTTTTCTTCTTGGGTTCCCACGGGATATGCTACAAAATAGCCACGATCTTTTGCAACACAGGAATTCAGACTGGAACTCTGGAGAAAGCCTCTCGCCATCGCTGCTGTGTTCCTAACACAGTGCTCCTGGCATCACCGGTAGGAGAACTCTGTTGTGTAGGACTGTTTACCTCACTGCAGCTTGTTTAGCAGCCCTGTGGGAGTCCTCTCCCTTCTCCTGTCCTGCACATCCACAAATGCCCTCTTTCAGAACTACTATGCTTTACCCCTGAAACTGTTGGTTGACTTGGAGGGCTCTTTCAGGCCACTGGGGGAAGTGACATGAAGGCATAATTATCACCCACCAACCTAAGTTTCTGGGCTTACTGTCAAGGGGACACAGCAGCATAAGGAAGAAGAAAGGGCTTTTTATGAAGAATGATAAGAGTGATTTTTTTTTTTTCAAAAGGGCTTTCAAAGGCTTTTAAAAGAAAAACCAAAGTATAGTCACAAAACTCAAAAGAAAGTTTTGGAAAGAAAACGAAGTAAGAAAGAGGAAACAGGAAAGAAAACATTTCAGAAAAGAATAGGAATTAACACAAAAGGCAAACATGTCCAGGTGAGGCTGCTGAAAGCAGAAGCTTTGCTAGAATGTGGGTGCCTGCCTGGTCGTGAAGGTCATACTGACCGTGACTACACCTGCCTGTGCACGATACACGCTAACTGAGAAGAAACAGAACAAAGTGAGTGAGACTCATAGTATTTTCAGACCTAAAACTTAAAGACTGAAATTCATATTGAATTTAACACATACCTTTTCTTCTAAGTCCTTTATCTGTCGTTTCTGAATATCTGTTTTATCTTCTAAGTCACGAATTCGCTGAAGAAGGAAAAAAATAAAACAAACCAAAGAGTTAGTGGGGATTAACAAGAGGACTATTCACCAACCTAAAACACAGAACTTGCTATGAAAAAATTAACACTAGTACTCATAGCTGGAAACATCACAAATACGTTTTTCCATATCCAGGAGATTGTTGTTTCAAAAATGATCCACACTTGTGGTGCAAAAGCACTGCATTGATTATACATATATTTTTTAATTTGCTGCCCCTGTCTATTGTGCCCATCCCTGCAGATTCCATCCCTGTGAGGTAGGGTAGTTCTCACCCCACTGCTTTTGGGCTTGGCCATAAGACCTGTTTGCCCAGTGGAATGTAAGTAGGAGAAAGAAGTGGGAATGCCATTTCCTCATAGAGACAGCAGTACGTTCCAGAACTAATAAGCAAAAGCTAACTTTATCATTAGCCATTTGGACTGGGATTTTTGGTTGTTTATTACCACAGTGAATAGGGCTGAAGGTGCTGCACACAAATGCAGACAATCCTGTTGCTTTTTGCTACTCTTTCTTTCCAACCTCATTTCAACTCTGCCTCAGGGTGGAATTTCATCACAAAACAGGATTTGCCAGTTCTCAGAAAACAGAACAGCTTACACTCACCAAAAATTCCAAGGAGGGAATTGATTAAATTAGGGGAAAGCCAAATAGCAAAAATAGTACAAGTAATCCTAAAGACAAAAATGTTAGTTCCAGAACTGTTTCTGAACTTACTTGTCAACTATTTAACAAAATTGCAGTGATTTAAATAGCACAGATTTGAAGTCAACATTACATAGACAATTATTTGCAAGTGAAAAGCAGTCTTCAAATTTCGATCCAGCAATCTAAAGGCTTTTTATATTCAAGGCACATGGGTATAGAGTGTAGGCTTGTTATTGAATGCCTCTTTTGGGAATAATCAGAAAATGGGAAATTGGAGTCTGAGAAGAAAGCAGTAGAAGCTAAATGAGGTGGTAATATATAAAGAGAGGTTTTTATAATGCAATGTGGGGAGAAAAAGGGGAAGCTAGTACAAAGAATACTTGAACTTGGAAATCTTATCTTCCTTTTCTCTGACACAGTAGTTCTCAATTGAGGCTGACTCTGCCTTCAGGGGCCATTTGGCTATGTCTGGCCATCTTTTAAAGTTAGTCAATTTAATAGGAAGTATATAATTCAGTGGTTTTAGAATATTCATAAAGTGGTGCAACCATCTTCACTATCTGACTGTCTAGACATTTTTGAATCACATGTGGTCACTAATCACACTGGGATGGAGGTTGCAACTAGCATCGAATGGGTAGAGCCCAGGAGGATACATAGGACAGCTCTCTACCATGAAGAATCATCTGACCAAATGCAGGGAATGAAGAGACTGAGTAGTCTGCTTTAAAGGGAAGGGGCTTAAAAAAATAAATAAATAAAATGAAGGGAAGGGCTGAGGTTTGTGTAGGAGAAGATGGGGAGTTTCCATCAGACAGATTATCAAGGCTGACCTTGAAATTGGACAATGAATGCTGGGTAAGAGAATGGGCCTAGAAGCTAATGGTGTGTGTGCTTGGGAGTGATGTGTATGCTTGTGTATATTTCCAGGCATTAAAGATACACAATAAGAGAATAATTTTTTAGACATTTCCATCTTGAGTATGCATGTAATTCCTTGCTACGTCTACTGGATGTGGAGGCAAGTATTATATCAATAAATTCATGGACCTGTGAGATTACTGCAGTGTCTATTCTGCCGTTAAGTGTGTGCTTTTTGGGCAGCCTCCTACAGAGGACAGGACTTTGCTGGATGTAATGGAGAGTACGGATGATAGTTAGTTCTTGACCTTGAAGAGTCATTCCATCAGATGGGGAGACAAAGTTTAAAACACAAGGAAAACCAGGGGATATAATATAATTACCTTTTTTTAAAAAATTTTTATTTATTTATGATAGTCATACAGAGAGAGAGAGAGAGAGAGAGGCAGAGACACAGGCAGAGGGAGAAGCAGGCTCCATGCACCGGGAGCCTGATGTGGGATTCCATCCCGGGTCTCCAGGATCGCGCCCTGGGCCAAAGGCAGGCGCCAAACCGCTGCGCCACCCAGGGATCCCTATAATTACCTTTTTTTTTTTAAAAAAAATATTTTTTATTTATTTACTCAGAGAGAGAGAGAGAGAGGCAGAGACACAGGCAGAGGAAGAAGCAGGCTCCACACAGGGAGCCCGACGTGGGACTCAATCCCAGGTCCCCAGGATCACACCCCGGGCTGCAGGCGGCGCTAAACCGCTGTGCCACCGGAGCTGCCCTATAATTACCTTTTCAAGTAGAAAAGGTAAACAGTGGCACAACCTGGTTTAACTTTACCACCAATCTCTAGTGACTAGTACAGTGTTGAGCATAAAGAAGCTGCCTATATGTGTTGATTGCATGAGTTATTTATGCTATAGAGCATAGTGTGCTGCATGCTTTATTTTTTTTTTTCCCCTTCCCATCCACTTGCCATCCAACCCAAGAGGGAACCCTGTCAGGTCCAAAACAGATCCCTTTTCTACCTATCTTATCTGTATTGCTATAAAGTGCACCAAGTCACTGTTGTCCGCATCAGCCCTGGTGTGACAGCTTCCTGCCAGCTCTTCTTGTTTCTATTTTAGCACATCCATCTACAGCAGCTTTGTGCACTCCTGACGTGAAATAATCAGGGCAGTCCCTGAATTTATGGGGGAGAGGAAGAGGAATAAGAATAAATGGGATGTAGCTAAGCTGTACTCACCAAATTCCTTCAAGGCCAACATGATTTAGCCTTGTCTTACCACTCCAACTTCACCTCACATCCACTTCCTCTTGGCTTTATATGCTCCATTTTTTTAAGGTTTTATTTATTTATTCATGAGAGATACAGAGAGGAAGGCAGAGACACAGGAAGTGGGAGAAGCAGGCTTCCCGCACGGAGCCAGATGCAGGACTTGATCCCTGGACTCCAGGATCATGCCCTGAGCCAAAGGCAGAAGCTTAACCACTGAGCCACCCAGGTGTCCCTATATACTCCATTTTTATGGCCTTCTCTCTGTTCCTTAAAAATTCCAAATGTTCCCACAATAGAGACTTAGACTCTTGTCCCTATCTTCTGGGACACTTTGCCAAAATCTTTGTGTGGCTGGTCTCTCTGATTTTAGACAGCTTCAGAGAGGCCTAATTTGAGGAGACAGTCTAAAGTGGTGAATCCCAATCCCCAAATCACACAAACTTTGTATACTTTTCTTCACAGCACCTATTGATACTCTCTTAATTGCCTTGGTCATTGTTTTTTGTGTTGTTGCTTTGACCCTTTTCATCTATAGGATGATGAGAGCAGTGACTACCTTTATGTCTTTGTCCACCATCACATTTCTAGTATCTGGCCCAAGCAGGCCCTCAATATGGTTTTGAAAGACTGTGTAACAGGGTATGGAGTACAGATTTTTTATTTTTAGTCATATGCAGTCCATTATTAGCAGGGAGAAGATCTTGAAGTAGATCTTAAACTGGGACTGGAAAAATGAAAACATTTGGATAAATGAAACAGACACTGAAGGGGATTTTAAGGTGAAGGCTTGGAGGTGGGAGTCATGGCTCAAGTGGTACCAGGAAGAGTTCTGCATGAGTAGAGTAATGTATGCTCTGGAGATCATCTCAGATCAGGGTGGTTTTTTTTAATTTTTATTATTTTATTATTTTTAAAACATTTTATTTATTTATTCATAGAGACAGAGCGAGAGGCAGAGACACAGGCAGAGGGAGAAGCAGGCTCCATGCAGGGAGCCCGATGTGGGACTCGATCCCGGGTCTCTGGGATCACGCCCTGGACTGGAGGCAGCGCCAAATCCGCTGAGCCACCAGGGCTGCCCTTTTTAAAATTTTTAAAAATATTTAATTTATTTATTCATGAGGCACACACAGAGAGAGATGCAGAGACACAGGCAGAGGAAGAAGTAGGCTCTCCGCAGGAAACCCAACGTGGGACTCGAGCATTAGACCCCAGGATCACACCCTGAGCCAAAGGCAGATGCTCAACCACTGAGCCACCCAGGTGTCCCATCAGATCAGGTTTTTAGGGAAGGGGTAGCCAGATAATGAAGGACCTGGAGAGACTTGCATAGCACCAGACTCCACTGGAAATTGGGATCATGGAGGTTTCTGAGGAAGAATGTAACATCACAAAAGGGGAAAGAATGTGCAGTGATACACACAATGAACTAAAGAGAGGAGAGCTGGGACTCTTCCTCACAACTGCGTCCCTGTGGTATACTGCCTATGATTTTTTTATGCCACTTGTCAAAAGATACCAATTTTAATGATTTTTCTTTCTATTAGTCTCCTGTGACTTCATGAGTGGATCCTAAACTTTGTAAAGGCAGAGTCCATGTGAATTCTCTATGTCTGGCATGGTATTCAAAGTCTAGGAAGTGCACTTAAGCATCGGACTGGCTAAATGCAGAGATGATAGAGGTGGGTTATATCAGAGGACACCTGGCAGGACCTGGGCCTGCTGCAGCACTGAAGGGCCCTGCATATGCCTGCGCTTACAAGTGCGGACAAAATGTAACAGCTTCAAAAACATTTCAGGAGAAATGCTAGTTGGATGTAGTGCTCTCTTAACTATTGGAGATAAAGGACAAAGAGGACTCCAGGGTTTCCAGCCTGAATGCTTTGGGGTATGGTAATTCTACTGACCAAGGCAGGCAGATGGGAAGAAGGGAGAAGTAATTAGGATAAGAACGCATATTTAGATCTATTTCATATGGGTTCACTGTGAAACATTCAAACAAAAATGTCTAATGAATAGTTAATGATATGCTCTAGGATTTAACCGGATTTAATGCTGATATATGACAAATTCTTGCCAACACCTTCTGGAATAAACCACTTAAATCAAAACTACTGACCAATTACTATTTGACAATAACAGCAGAAAAAGAGTAAGAAATAACTAGAAAAGGCATTTTCTAGTGACCATTTGTTTGGGAGATACAGACTTTCAATGTGAATCTCTGAGGGTTAAAAATATGTAATGTACCTATCAGTTCAGACTCGTAAGTTAGAACAAAGCAAACAAAACCATGTCTCTTAGGGGTGAATCCCCTTAGCTGGTTAAAGACTCAAAAGGGATGACAAGGTTTTCATCATAAATAAATTTAGGTACTTATTTGTACATCTTAAAAATAAATACTGCTGCATTTCCATAGCACAACTCCTGATTTGTTGATATTAATTAAATGCTGTTGTAGCAGAAGAAATTTATGCAGAGAACACTTTGATTCCCCAGCTAATGGTGCCAGTGAATCTATGATTAAAGGATTTAAAAACGCTTTCCAGGGTCAAAATCCTGAATTTTATGACAGAATGTGAAGGGGGCACTGAAACAAACACGCATGTCTTCACCATCTCCAGGACTCATGGCTTCGGGTCCCCTGTTAGCCTGGATAATCTAACTGTAAAGATTCACAAAACTCCTGGCTACACAGGAAGTGTGCTGAGTATCATGTTCCCCATAAACTGTTCTGATTGGTGTCATAAAATAACCTGTTCCTTTTCTACTCACCTTGATCTGCGAAAACCACAGGAGTCTTACTTCTACAGTCCATCTCGATTTCATAGCAGTTACCTGTCTCAGCTTCTGAGTACCAAATACTACAGCCTGGCACTATCAATTTGGGAATTCTTTTGAAATCTGCTTTTTGACCAGGACCCTAGTCCTCACCTGTCAAGCTAAGACATGAACTAAGAGTTGGAATTAAGAATTTTGGCTATAAATTGAGGGTCTCTTGAGCCTTGCTGATCGATGAGTCCCATAAACCATGGATATGTCAAGCTGCATATAACAGTGTAGTGCAGTGGTTATATGCACTGGCGTAGAGTCATGCCCACCTGAGCTGGCATGCTGGCTCTGGAGCAAGCTATTTGTGTCCCTTGGACAAATTTAAGCACTTTTATCTTCAGTATCATTATCTCCTTAATTTCGATCATAAGAGTACTTACCTCAGTGGACTATTGTGCAGATTAAATGCAATGATGTAAGTTTAGTTCCTGACATAGCAAATGTCAGCTTAAGCAGCAGCTTCCAGGCTTTATTGGTATTGCTGTTTGTTCTGGGAATAAAAAAGGAGGCTCCTCTTCTCTTTCACCCTATTCCGATTATTGGATCAGGCTAGGTTATGGACTGGGATGAGTAACAGGACGGAGGCATTGTTTCTGTCCTGGGGGGAGAGTCTTGCTTCTCTGCATAAGGGAGCTAATCATGCTCCAGGAGATTCAAAGGCTATTTCATGACAAAAGTAGTTCCCAAAATAGTAGCAGTATGAAATGCTCCCGAACTGCCAATTTTCTTAAGACTGAATCATTACAAAACTGTCCTGTCTCTGAGTCTAGGTGGAAAGCAACAGTTATTTTAGTTTCTGAAAATAGTTTATAGCTCCTGGGCTCCTCCACACCCATACTTAGTACCATGAACTTAGTACTAAGTCCCATTTGCTATACCAAACCTACACAGATGTATGACTCAGTCCTCACCTGATGGGCTTGCTGTAAGAGCTCCATTCTCTCCTGAAGAATCTGACAGTCATACTCTCTGCTCTTCCTCAGCATCTGCCGCCGTAACTTTTCTACTGCTGTCCTCAGCTCCTCTTGCTGTTTTTCACTTAATAATTCACCAAACTTGATAACAGTTTCTTGCTGCAGAGCATTGTACAAAGTAGCTTCTAGTTCCTGGATTCTCTGGCAAACAGAATTAGACAAGTCTAACTTTGGAACTTATCATTTATGTGTTGTATGTGAAAGGAAGCATTTCTGTGTATGGGGGGAGTCATGTATTATTGTAGTCGTACAGGATCATGGCAATACAATAAATTTCAAAGCTTATCCAGCCTAATTACCATTTTGATAATCCCCTTTGCAAGATTCCCTATGAGTCATCCAGCTAACAATATATGAATTTCTCTGGTGATGGAGATTATGTTCTTTTTCTTGGTTTCCTATACATTTCATTTTTAGGAAGTCCTTACTTTGTTATAAGAACTATATATCCTTCTATTTCCAAATGTGTTCTCTTTCATTTGACAGCCCTTCAGATATTTATACATCTATCATGGTGGCCATACTTTTAGAAATAAGCATTGAAAAGGGGTCTAAGTTGGAATACTTGAAGGTGAAGATATATTTCACGCACAAAATGCCACCTCTCTTCCACATGACACAACTATGAACTTTATGGTCTCCACATCTTAAAATACAAATTGGGAGATATGATCTAAAAATGGCCTCAGTCTTCAGAATTGGTCTGTTTTTAAAACTCTGAGATTTACAGCTGCTTTAGCTATAAAATGCCTCCTTGAGACTTCTCTGTTTTAGATGAAGATGCTACTGCTCCTTATATCCCAGTTGTGTGTGTGTGTTTTTTAAGATGTTATTTATTTATTCATGAGAGACACACAGAGAGAGGCAAAGACATCGACAGAAGGAGAAGCAGGCTCCATGCAGGGAGCCTGATGTGGGACTCGATCCCAGGACCCCGGGATCATGCCCTGAGCTGAAGGCAGATGCTCAACCGCTGAGCCACCCAGCCAGCCCTTGTTTTGTTTTTGTTTTTGTTTTTTTGTTTGTTTGTTTGTTTTAAATTTTATTTATTCGTGCGAGACACAGAGAGAGAGGCAGAGACACAGGCAGAAGATGCTCAACTGCTGAGCCACCCAGGCGTCCCTTGTTTTTTTTTAACATACTTCAGATATAGCAGCCCAAACCTGCAATTTTACCTCCTGTGACTTTGACAGAGGTGGACAGTCATGCCTTGGTAAGGGATGTTTTTCTAGTTCTTGTGCTGGACTAAGCAGATCTCATCTTTTTAACATTAAATGTGGTTGTCTGAGTACGCAGTCATGGGACATGTGAATGCACAGCTCAGCCCTATCATGTATAGGTGGAGGAGGCAAGGATAAAAGGGTAGGAGGGAAGGGGGAAAGTGCTTCTTTCTTGATTCTCTGGGGACCAAACTCTCATTTTCTCCTTTCCCCATCAAGTGGTGCTCAGAAACTCTTACTCATTTTGGAAGGGAAGACTAATTCATCTTTGTTACAAGCAGGGGCTAAGTGCTTCAGTCTTATCCCTGAAGTGACTCAGGCTGCTTCCAGGAAAGCATTATAAAAACCTCTACTAGCAACTCCTTGAAATGTTCCTCTTTGGTCTTTTTCTCTTGGGGGGCTGCAGCATATAGAGAGAAGAAACACAGGTTGTAGTCCAGTATTAGGAATTGTGTATTATGAATTTGGTAAAGGGAATGAATCAAATTCAGCATAACATTCCATGGGAGAGAAAAAGGCACACCCATTTACCGAAGAGTCCTTACCATGGCTGGATTATGGTAGTTAAGGCCACAAGGTCTGGAGTCAGACCAGAGCACTACCTGCTTGCTTTGTCAGGGAAAGTTCTTTCACTCTTCAAGCCTTCACTCCCTCATACGTAATACAGGAATAATCATATTACCTATACCCCACAGGGTTGTTGGAAGAAATATGTGAAGTAAAAATGTACAAAACAGACATTAAAACTTCCATCATTCTATCACTACATTAGGCTCCCAAACAATTAGATTTGATTTAATAAAATTTTTCTTTAATCCGCAGTACCAGCTGATCTTTCATTGAAGTATTTTATAACATACACTTAATTTTTGTTAACTGAAGTATAATTAGTTATGAAGTATTATAAGGTTATTATAACAGGAAAGAGGTAGGGATGTATTTGTTTTAAAACCAGAACTGGAAACCACTGAAAAAGGAGCTGCATGTTGTGGTCTTTTCAAGCATATGGCATGACAAATGAACCAGGATGCTTTACTCCACAAGAGAGAATTGTGAACACTCTGGGTATGTTTAGTGCTTGCTGTACCTACCATATATGCTTGGTCAAGAGCTTGTTTTCTGTAGTCTAGTTCTTCCTCTAGATAGCCTTTTATTTTGCAGAACTGTTCCTATAAAAAGGAGGCCATAATGATAAATAGAGTCAATTTAGCTTATTAGGAAGTGATATATATATATCATACTGATTAATGTTTTCTCTAATTCCACCACAAGCCAAGTCACTAGCATTTGCAGCGTCAGATTTTGTCTGTGAGGGAAAGAAATTCAACTTTCATAGGCTCACACAGGGAATGTGAAAATCAATGGAAAGAAGTATAAAAGATATAATGATCAGTCCACATGGAATACTTTAAAGGATTTTTATGCCAGTCCAAGAGTATGTGGTTAAGGACAGATTTGATTTTGACAAGGTAAGTTAGTAACTAGTAAGTATATCTGTGCAAACATATTATGATAATCTATTTTTGAAAGAATATTTAGAAATGCAATTTGCACAGTTGTATAATAAAACAATCATTCTTTTAGAGAATGGGGCCATTCCACCCACAACGACACTTACTGAAAGAGCTTCTGCTCCTGCCACAAAACTGGTACGAGCTGGGACTTCGATCTCAAGTTCCCCTGCTTGTTCCCAGTCTCTGCATGCATGCTCTCACGTTGCAAGCATCTTGCCATTAGCATTTAAAAATATATCTTTGTGTACAATGTAGCTGTGCCAATGATTTCTTTGTATACTTAACTGAAGGAATAAGGACCTCTTCCAACTCTGGAGGAACACTTGACTTCATCTACTTTTGAGAGACTGTCTGTATGCAGTAATTGTGCTAGTGATTTTTCCTGATTGCCTCTCAGCTCTGGTGCCTAGAACAGTGCCTGGGACAAGCTGATTGTATAATTAATAGTTGTACATTTGAAGAGTTTTCACATGCTTTGACTTTAGAGTCTAACCTTTTTGTAAAATAGAAACTGTGTAAAATATAAGCAAATGATGTAAGCTGTCACATACTGTATAAATGCAAGTTCTTATTATAAGATTCCTTAACCTGATAGGAATCACTACCTTTTTTAGTAGCAATAACACTAATGACATTACAGTTATAAAGTTCTATATATTCCTGTAAGTTACAATCAACAATTCCTACACTTGGGGATTTTAAGAAAATCTTAAGTGTGGTAAAATACATATAACATAAAATTTACTCTCTTAACCAATTTTAAAGTTCTATATATTCCCGTAAGTTACAATCAACAATTCCTACGCTTGGGGATTTTAAGAAAATCTTAAGTGTGGTAAAATACATATAACATAAAATTTACTTTCTTAACCAATTTTACTCTCTTAACCAATTTTACAGTTCAGTAGTATTAAAGATATTTACATAGTTAGGCAGCTAATCTTCGGAATACTTTTCATCTTGCAAAACTGAAACTATGCCCATGGAACAACAACAGCCCATCTTCTCTTCCTCTTAGGCCTTGACAGCCATTGTTCCTACTTTCTAGCAGTTTGATTACTCTAGATACTTATGTAAGTGGAATCACCCAGTATTTGTCTTTTTATGACTGACTTATTTCACTTAGCATAATGCCCTTCAGGTTCAACCATGTTATATCATACATTAGAATTTCCTTCCTTTTTAAAGCTTGAATAATATTCATTGTATGTACAGACCATATTTTGCTATCCATTCATCCACTGATAGACATTGGGGTTGCTTCCACATTTAAGCTATTGGGAATAATGCTG
This sequence comes from Vulpes lagopus, assembly GCF_018345385.1. Taxonomy (NCBI): domain Eukaryota; kingdom Metazoa; phylum Chordata; class Mammalia; order Carnivora; family Canidae; genus Vulpes; species Vulpes lagopus. Next base: position 91,339,092 of record NC_054831.1, read on the forward strand.
CTTTGAACACAGATGTACAAATTATCTTTTTGAGAACCTACCTTCAATTATTATGGGCATATACCCAAACGTGGTATTGCTGGATTGGATGGTAATTCTATTTTGAATTTTTTTAGCAACCACTATACTATTTTCCTTAGCAGCTACACACTATTTGATATTCCCATCAGCAGTGCACAGGCTCCAATTTTTCCACATCCCCACCAACATTTGCTATTTTCTGGTTTTTTGATAGTGGCCATCCTAATGGGCATGAGGTGGCTTGGAGATTTTTAAAATCAGAGTTACACTCATCACTTCTGTAATTTTTACTATGACTATATATGGTGGAAAAATTATTTAGCCTAAGGAAAAAAACACATAGTGGAATTTTCTTTAGCATTAGTTTTAGAAATACTATAAAAATACAACATATTTTTGAAGAATATAACTTGCAATTGTGGGATACTTCCAGGAATTTTGATCCACAGTCTGTATACAAAATAATGGGAAGCTGCAAATTTTCATCAGTGCCAGATAAAACAGCTAGAAAATAGTTGTTTTCCACTTGCCTTGCCAATTTTTCTTCATGTCTATGATACCTCCTCTTTGTACTCACCATGTCACTTTCTAATTCCATCATTTTCTGGTGCAGGGCAGCCTCTGCTCCTTCAATTTGCTGGATCCACTAAGGAGTAAACAAGACAAAAAAGTCTGACATGATTGTGTGATATGGTGTGTATGGTGCAGTCTACTGAGTTGCTTTGTTTCTTCCTCATATCTCAGGAAACAGATGAGAAGTGAAGTGAAAACTTGGTGTATTTTATCTTAGTTCAGGAAATATATTCATTCATTCATTCATTCATTCATTCATTCATTCAACAAACACATTCATTTAGGTCTACCATGTGCCAGGCACTGCACTAGATACTAGGGCTTTGATGGTGAATGAGACCAACATGCTTTGTTGCCCTCGTTAGAGAACACCACAGGAGGCTTTCTCGGAAGTGACAACTGCAACTGAGTCTGATGAATTTGAGTCAGAGATGATGAGGCAAAAATGATGGGAAGGTTCCAAGCTGAAGAGACATCTAGTTTTCCAGAGTTGGGGGAAACATGATAAAAGAAAGAAGGCCAGGTGAGACTGGAGAAATGGTAGTTTTTCCGTGTATGAAATTGGCTACAGCTAATGTTAAATGTTAAAGAATCATTTTTGTTGAGTGGAGACATTTTAAATCACATAAAAAAAAAAAACAAACCCAACCCCTACCTTTCCTAACACTTAGAATATATCATCTTGTGACATGGCACTGCTGTTAACGTTGTTCAACACCCTGAGTAAAATTAGATTTTCAATAATATGGCATAAGCTTACTACATATATGGTTTAATAGCACAAATTATTATAATGGGTCTCTCCCACATTAAACATCAGCTTATCCCGTAGGGAGGGAGCTGGGCGTAACAACTGTGTTTTGTTTTTGTTTTTTTTAAGATTTTTTTTTTTTTAATTCATGAGAGACACAGAGAGAGAGGCAGAGACATAGGCAGAGAGAGAAGCAGGCTCCATGCAGGGAGCCTGATGTGCAACTTGATCCCAGGACTCTGGGATCACTCCCTGGGCTGAAGGCAGGTGTTAACTGCTGAGCCACCCAGGCATCCCAATTGTGGGGGTTTTAAAGGCACGCTACCTTGGGTCTAATCCCAATTCTACCTTTTCATGGTTGTGTGGCCTTGAAAGGTAATCTGATTTTTCTAAGCCTCAACTTTCTTTTCTATGAAACAGGGTCAATAATTTGAAGATTAAAGGATGGATTTAATGTAAGGCCCTATTCACAGTGTATTTATTGCATGTCCTGGGTACCCAATAAATTCTAGCTTTTGGTTAACATTTATTTTTCTATTTCTACATTGTTAGAAATTTGCCTCACTACTAAAGATTTCTTTTTTAGTTTATCTGTGATAAATTATGCATTGTGCTGAGCATTTTTCTCTATACTAAGGCCCTGACATTCACAAGGTGACGCCATGTCCCACAGCCTCTTAGGGTAAAGAAGAAATGCACGGGGACATCAGAGGGGCGATTCTCTCAGTTCTTGCGCATACACGTGCTTCTCCTTGAAGCAAATCTCCATCAAAAGTCACCGGTAGGGGGCAGCCCCGGTGGCGCAGCGGTTTGGCGCCGCCTGCAGCCCAGGGCGTGATCCTGGGGACCCTGGATCGGGTCCCACGTCGGGCTCCCTGCGTGGAGCCTGCTTCTCCCTCTGCCTGTGTCTCTGCCTCTCTCTCTCTCTATGTCTATCATGAATAAATAAATAAAATCTTAAAAAAAAAAAAAGTCATTGGTAAGTAACCTCATAATGCAACTGCATACCATCAAGCTTTATTAAAATGCTTCCTTTCACTGCTGCACATTCATCATTGACAAATTCTCTTGTAAACAGTGTTTTGAAGAGTACAGTAAATTGAGTACAGTAATTTTAAGAGTACAGTTCAGTCATGGGCTTCTGATACAGATTTGTGTGTTGACTCGAAGGCCTTATTACTTGTGTGATGCAGGACAAGTTACTGCAGCCCACATCTCAGTTTCCTCATGTGTGGAATGTAAATAGTGGATGAATATAGGACGGTTGTAAAGAACAATGAAATTTGTGCAGTACCTGGTCCACAATATGTTCTTTTTTAGGGTCACTGCTCTTACTGTTTTTTTTTTTTTTAAAGACAAAGACAGACAGAAAGACAGAAAGCATAAGCAGGGGGAGGGAAGGGACAGAGGGAGAGGGAGAGAAAGATTTCAAGTCGACTCCCTGCTGCGTGTGGAGTGTGACAAGGGGCTCAATTCCATAAACCTGAGATCACAACTTGAGCCTAAATCAAGAGTCAGACCCTCAACCAGCTGAGCCACCAGGGTGCCCCTTACTATTTTTAAGACAAAGTCACAAGAGGATTTACTTGTTGGAAATTTGTCTAAGTTCAATCTCTAGCTATAGATTATACTCCAAGACAGCAGAATGTTTTTTTTTTTTTTAAGATTTTATTTATTTATGCATGAGAAACATAGAGAGAGACAACGGCAGAGGGAGAAGCAGGCTCCATGCAGGGAGTCCGACATGGGACTCGATCCCAGATCTCCAGGATCACACCCTGGGCCAAAGGTGGCACTAAACCGCTAAGCCACCAGGGCCACCCTAGACAGCAGAATGTTACTCAAAGTTGTAGGTTCAGAAAAACCACGGTTGACATTTAGAATTACTCGGAGATGGAAATGTTCATCTGTAAATCCCAAAGGCAGGAGGTGACTTTAAAACTTGTGAATTGTAAAGATCTGCACAAAACCTAATTGTACAACTCTGAGCACTTTAAGGACAGACTTGTGTCTTATGCATCTGTGCACTTGTATCTTCAGTGCTAAGCACACTTTCATCACTCTGTAAATGTTCAACTGAAACCCTTCATACCTGTTTTGCAAAGGATGTAAGTGGAGGCATGAATTAATTCACCAAAGCTGTAAAAGATCAGGTCCTATGGGCTCCACATAGGATTCTTCCTGCTTTTAATAGGATGCTTGTGGGGAATTTGGGTGCCATGGTTAAGAAGACAATGGACTCTGGAAACAGACTACTTGAGTGTGAATCCTGACTCCCATCATTTTCTAGCTGTATGACTTGAGAAGTTACATACCTTCTCTGTGCTATGGATTCCTCATATGTGAAATTCCTCACGTGTAATAGTAGTACCAAGACTTTGGCAATTAGAACAGTGTCGAGTGCATAAGAAGCACTATGCAAGTGTTAATTATGGCTAAGTTCAAGTTGTATCACATATCACTCAGGGAAGGGAATGGAAGATTTCCTTTCATCAATCTAAGTAAATGCGAGGCACATAGACCTGTTTTTCCTATTTGTATTTTCCTTTCCTTATGTCCCGAGTCCTTGCCTTTCACAGAAAAGCAAGTTTTCTGGGTATTCCTAAACTAAGGTGACTTTTCTTGCAATGAAGAATTGTAGCCCTTTACGAGTCCAGTTGAATGAGACATTCTGGCTATCACTGCCAAATAAATGTAGTAGAACTGCGAATACAGACTGTGTTCTTTGTCCAACTGTGTGTCACTGGAACACTGTCCTGTGGACATTCACAGAGTTATTTGTTTGCTCCTTCAGTAAATTTTTGTTGACTACCTGTTAAATGTACTGGACTGTTGTGAAAAATTAGGGAAACAAAGTGGAGTAAACAGATACCTATTTGCTCTCATGGAGCTTAGTCTAGTGGCAGGTGGTTGGGGGGCATATAACAACAGCAAAAAATGAGCAGCCACATTATATTTGTTAAAAGCCATAGTAGCAGATGCATAGATCACTGTGGAAACACAGAGGAAAAATACCTAACTGGGCTTGGGTGAATAAGGAGGTTTCCCTATGTAGGGGAATGTCTAATGGTTCTGAGTTAGCCAGACAAAGGTAGAAAAGGAAGACGGGAATATCTTCTAGGCAAAGAGAATAGTGTAAAGGACCAAGGAATGCAAACAGTAATAGATATGGGAAGAGACAGAGATAGAGACAGAAGATTGGGGCCCCAGAAGGATTTGTATATGGCTAGATTTTAGCTATGGACCAAAGAAATAAGGGGGATCCCAGAGAAGCAGGTAAGGGCCAGACACTAGAGACCCCCATGACAAGCTCTGGATTCTGGATCTTATTAAATAATGTGGAATAATGTGGGGCTATTAATTTGTTGTGGACATGGAAAGTGATAGGTTGTGATTAAATCATAAAGGAAGTAAGTTTTTTTAAAAAGCATATGTCAGATATCATTTCACATGTAAATACCTAATATGTATCCCTAACAGATAAGGCCTTTTTAAAAAAATCCATAACCCAAAGACCATTTTTAGATCTTGCAAAATTAACATGAATGCCTTTTGTTATCTCATACCTGGTCCATATTAAAATCTCCCCAGCTGTGAGCAAAATGTCCTTTTTCCCTCACTTGGTTTCCTTGAATCAGGATCCAAAAGGGGATCATTTTAATATTTATAAAAAATTTTATTTATTAAAAACATTTTCTTTATTTATTCATGAGAGACAGACAGAGAGTGGCAGAGGCATAGGTGGAGGGAGAAGCAGGCTCCCTACAGGGAGCTTGATGTGGGATGTGATCCCAGGACCCTGGGATCACTACCTGAGCCAAAGGCAGACACTCAACCACTGAGCCACCCAGGTGCTCCCATTTTAATATTTCTTTTTTTAAAATATTTTATTTATTTATTCATAAGAGACACACACAGAGAGGAGAGACACAGGCAGAGGGAGAAGCAGGCTTCGTGCAGGGAGCCCAATGTGGGACTCAATATCAGGTCTCCAGGATCACAGCCTGGGTTGAAGGCAGCCACTAAACCACTGAGCCACCCAGGCTGCCCCATTTTATTATTTCTTAAGCAACTTCTTATTTTACAGCAGTCTTTCTCTCTTCCTTCATTTTTTCCCCTTTATGTCATGGTATTTATTGTTTGAGTAACTCAGAAGGTCATTTGACCTCCAGGATTCCCTCATTTCAGACTGGAGAAACCAAATCACTTGCTTGCTTATGGTTTCATTTAATTTATAACAAACTCTTTTTGCATTAGGAATTAAGAAAGCATCTTAAGGAATTTATAGCTGTCATTTATCCAACCATGTATACAAGGCTCTCAAGTATGTGCTGATTCTCAAAGGCACCCTGAACATAGCCACTTATCAAGCTTCTCCACTTGGCTCTTTTCTTTGTCTCTCTTCCTACCATTTACCAGGTTTAGACACAAGGGGGCCAGAGCACATTCAGTGTTGCTCTTCTGACAGTCTCCCCGTTGGGCTTTCTGAATGAGACTGCAGTGAGCCACCACCAAATTACAGAATCAGTTGGGAACAACTGATTACCCAGGTAAGAGCCCATAAAGAGCCAGGCGCTAGTTTACCACCTCTCAAAAAAAAAAAAACCCTTTTTTTTATTGCTGTCCCAGCTTTGCAGGGATTATTTGGATAATGTAGTCCAGAAAGTTTTCCATTTTTTTAAGAGACTATAAAGTAAGAATTCTCCACCCACCCCAGATCAGTGTGTAGACTTTTCTTTTTTGTGTTCTCATTCTATTGGGGTTGTATTACCTTGAAAAAAAATTGGGTTTTCAGTAACACAAAGTCACATGCAAAGAGAATGTCCTTCAACCTTACTCTGCTCTTTAGGTGTTAAGCCAGGTATTGAGAGGATCTGAACGTTAGTTTGATGTATTACCTTTTCTGCCAGGGACAGCACGGTGCTGGCCTGAATTATGGCCACTTGTTCTTCATTTCTTAAGTTCTGCCAAAAAAAAAAAAAAAAAAAGGAGAGAAAGAGAGAGAAGAAAGAAAATAAGTTGAAGAGACTTCTGATATTTTCACTATCAGAAAATACTGCCTCATTGCTCACCATAGGATACTACTGCATATATGTGTATAAAACATAACATTCTAATTCTACTTAGTAACAATTCTTAACAAAAAGTTTGTTCAAAATGTGTAAAAAGTACATTAAATGTGATTTCTAAATCTCTAATACTGATTTGATTTTGTGTTTCTCTAAGCATACTTTGTTAATAATCATGTTATTAAAAAAGCAGAAACCAAAATGAAATAACAAGTAATCTTTTCATAGTGGTTTGATGCGATTTAATTGATTCTGTTCTCTCCTCTGATAATTTTTCAAGGCAAAAAAATGGTGTGACTCCTTCAACCTATATGCATCATTCATATAGTATTTCAATGAACGGTCCTCCCACTGAATTAATATGCCTTGACCCTGCCTAGAAGGTGTTTTTAGAAAGAAAAGAGATTATGGCTTCCTGATCCATTTTTATGGGGCTGCCTCCAACCCTACTATTTAGCAGCATTTGCAACTGCATGACTGATTAATTTCACGCTGGATGGCTCCAAGCAACAGTGAGAAGGTAATTAGCTTTAATCACTGCAGATGTGGTCGGCATTCAAACGTGAAACCAGCCTACAAGAAGCACTTCACCAGTTCCTATTTCTGTCACTGCCTTCCAGAGATCCTTATAATCCCTCAACCAACTTGTTTGATGAATGACTGATTCTCTTCAAGGAGTTACATCCTTAAGTGAATATGGCATCTCACTTGCTATTATTTTACACACGAGACTTGGCAAGTATTTCTTGCTTCTCTTTGGGCAAATTCATATACTTATTGCCCTTAATCAATTCATTACTTACCCCATTATCACCCAAGATATCAAGCTGCTTTATGAGATCCGGGATGTTCACATCCTGCAATATCAAGGAGATATACTCAAGTCAAAGACACAAATGTGCCTTACCATGCTGTCAGAGCTTGACCTTAACTTTGAGAAGATATTTTAAGACCTTTACTTCCTTGAGTTTTCAATCAGGCACATGTGGTTTTATGTTTTCACTCTGCTTCTTCCAAGTGGCATGAATTTGGGAAAACTACTTACCAGTTCATTCTCAATTTCACTAGTTGCAAAATACCTCCTTCATGATGGGATGAGCACTGGATGTTATACTATATGTTGGCAAATTGAATTTAAATAAAAAATTATTTAAAAATACCTCCTTCATAGGCTTATCTTGAGGATAAGGAGATTGTATGTAAAAGAGTCTAGGATATAGTAAGGACCTGGAATTCTTTCATTAAATTTGTTTCTTATAATTGCTTTTTTTTAAATTAGGATAAATTTTAGGTATAAATAAAAGTAACAGGTAATAAATATAATCAACCAATTTCATTCTAATTAATGGAATTTTGACCTGGTTGAGATTTTGACTGCCACACAGAAAACTTTAATGTATTCCTCTTTTTTTTTTTTTTGCATTTATTTCATGCTATGGGAAAACAGCTCATTTTAACTATATTTCTTGAGTCAGTTTGAAGCAACTGAACTCCATTTGAAAAAGTTCCCCTGCAGATAAATTTCATCCACCAGAGTAGGTTGTTTGTGACCTAAGAAAAAGGAAAAGACAAAGTACAGTTCTTTTCATTTAATTAGAGCTGAATAAAAAGCCCCAACAAACTGCTCTGGTTTACAAATTTTTGTGCAGCTTAGGAAGGACAGAAGTTTGAATACCATGAAAGAGGTTTAGGATGGAAAACAAGGAAGCACAATTTTACTACCTCTCCTCCCATTTTACTTCATTAGTATGACTCTCTCCTCTTACTTACATCCAGATAGCAGTACATGGTACCCCTGCCATCAGGAAGGGGGAGGTCTAGCTCAGTTTCATAGGTAGAGAGAAGGCAACGAAAGCAGGTATCATCTGGCAGCTCAGAGTGGGAGCAGGAAGGGCCATGCACAAGGTCAAGGAGAGACCAGGAATAGCAGGAGGCTTCCCAGCTTTCCCTCTGGGATAGATATTCACCACCTGATTTCATTACATGGAAGGACAGTGTATTTTCCAGGAGATGGAGCCACCTCCATTTGACCTTAATGTTTATTTTTTTTTTACCTTAATGTTTAAAATGTATCCTAATATCCCTAAAGATAGTTACAGTTTTATCTAAATGAACAACATGTTATAAATCATCAGTCCTTCCAAAAGAGAAATCTCTAAATTAAACATATCAAAAGAGATGGTGGATCAGATGATTTCAAGGTCTCTTCTAACACCAAAATTCCAAGATTATGAATCCCAGAGCACTTAGGACACCCAAACAAAGGGACTCGACAAATACTTTTTTATCTAGTGTACTTGAAATGTGTTTCTCAAAGTACTGAATTTGTTTAATATTTCCCTTAGATAATTAGGGTAATTATTTTAGTATTTTGAATCTGTCTCATTCTTTACCCTGTTCTATTCTAAATAATCATGATTTCCTGTGTTCTCTGCTGTTACCATTCATACATCTGTCACACATCTTTTTTTTATAAATTAAAAAATAAAAATCTTTAACTAGTCCCCAACGCCCAACATGGGGCTCAAACTCATGACCCTGAGATCAAGAGTGGCACATTCTACTGACTGAGCCACCCAGGCCTCCAGATTTGACTATTTTCAGTTTCTACATAGATGCATCAAAATGACATCTGGTGATTGAAAGACAAAAGTGATGAACAACCTCCCCTTTTCCATTTCCCAGTTTTTGTACTTTGTACAAACATAAAAAATTGAATATCTGCCTACCTTTACACCTTCTTTCATACAGTAGATCTGTAGAGCACTCACACCATCTGAGAATGGGTGAATTTGTAGATTAAATGGAGGGGATCGTCTCTCTCTTTCCTTGAAATACAGTGAAGAATATATGGGAATTAAAAAAAAAAAGCAACAACTGACTAAACACTAAACCAGTTGTCTGCATTCTCTCTTTATACTATTGCAGTAGTTTATCAATGTCATGTGGCAAAAAAAAAAAAAATCAAACTCAAGATGTTCATGCTTAAATTTAATGGAAAACAACTGACTGATTAACTAAGAGGTTTAGTAGAAGAATTTATAGATGGTGTCATTCAGTCGTGTAAATTTTTTGATCAGAGAAATGGAGGAAGTGAAGTTCCCATTTAAACTATATGAATATTTAGAGCTTTCAGGTGTCATAGAGAACGGTCTTTTGGCCATGAAGTTTCATGACAGCTAACAGCCTTTTGCATATTCAATCTACTTAAGCTTTATGATGAAGATATGTGGACCACTAAAAAAGACTTCACTCTTCCTCATTGAGGAATACCAACTGCTAACTCTATCCATATCTAATTTGAAAAAACCCTCAAAAAGAAACTCCTGGCAAAATAACAGAGCTCTCAAATAGGAAATTTTCTTGTCTTTACTTATCAACATACTTTCAAGCAGACCCTAAGCCAGATTCTTTTTAAAAATGTATTTATTTAAGTAATCTCTACCCCCGAACTGGGGCTAGAACTCACGACCCACATATCAAGAATCACACACTCTTCTGACCGAGCCTGCCAGGTGCCACAAAGAAGTCAGGCTTTTTAATTTTAATTTTCTTAGAGAGGGAAGTGTAGGGGGTGGGCAGAGAGAGCATCTTAAGCAGGCTCCACCTCTAGCACAGAGCTGAACATGGGGCTTGATTTTACAAACCTGAGATCATGACCTGAGTTTAAATCAAGTCAATGCTTAATGAACTGAGCCACCTAGGCACCCTTTAAAAAAAAAAATTCTTTTAAGTAATCTCTACACCCAGCATGGGGCTTGGACTCATGATCCTGAGATCAAGAGTCACATGGTCTATTGACTGAGCCAGCCAGGAGCCCCCCCCAAGCCAGATTCTGTATCATAATCAAAATCTGATTTGATTGATATGTTTTACTTAAAAAAAAAAAAGACTGAAATTTGGCCAGGTTAGCCAAGGTATTTCCTAAAACAAATTACCCTGCTTCCTATTTTTTTGGCATAAATGCATTATAGGTTAAAAAGTTTACTCACAAATTCAAGTGTCTAACAAAACATTTTTGCATGTAATCCTTCAGGTAACATTTTTATGAGTCAGAATTCAATGAAGGATGGAAATGATTATTTAAAAGCTATGAAATACTGAAGTTTAAAATCTATAATTAAAAAAAAATCTATAATTAAAATTATTTAAAAATTACTCATTAGTCTTGTTCTTAAAGGCAATAGTGTTGAAAAATATAGTATATGAGTAGACAATTCTGACTTTCATCAGTGCTTTACCACTTATGGTCCCAGGTCTTGGACAATTTATTCAATCTCAGTTGCCTTATCTATAATATCTTGATTATGGTTGTGAGGTTGAATGAGAGTATGCATCTGAAATGCTTAACTCAGCAACTCACACATAGGATGTGTTCAGTGCACGTTAATTGTTATGATTATTTTTATTGTCATTATTATCATCATCTCCTTACTTCTAGCTCTAGGTTTCGAAACTCCAGCAGCTCATTCTGGTCTCGGGCATCTTGCAGTTCCTGTTGTAACCGGTGATTTTCTGCCTCCTGTTTTTCTATCTAATAAAGTAAATCCTCAAGTTAGGTGAACATTGCAAAAACCATCTAAAATTTAGCAAAGCAAGCACGGAGAACACTCATTTAGCTGGTGAATAAATCATCTAGACCATGAAAAAAATCCCAAGTAGATGTGAATAAAGTAAATCCTAGGCTTTCCTTCTAGTTTTTCTTTGGTTGACTTTTTTGTGTCATAGAGGAAAATTCTACAAGACACTTGCATTCATTGAGATAATGTCTGGGACCCTCTGAGTAGTGAATCTGAGAGTACTCATTAGGCCCTTGCTGGGGATCAGAGACAGTGTCCTGGCAACTACATTTAATGGTGTACATAGAGGAGATAGCACCTCTTGTTTCTGGAGTTAAAAATGGTCAGAAAAATTTTAAATAAACAATTCTGATCATATACAAGACTTCCCTGAGTTTCAGTTACCCACAGAATAAAGCCAAGCTCATCAATATAGAATTCAAAAACCTTAATACTCTGGTCAGTACCTAGTTTTCCAGCCTAAAATATTCTCATGGTCATCTCTACACACACACACACATACACACACACACTCACATGTGATAATATGCACACAAGAATCTAGAACCCCACATCTATCCTGTGAACTTACTGCCAGGAGCTGTGTCTTTGTTCATCTCTCTGCCTAAAAGGGGCTCCCTTATTTCCTTTTCTATGTGAGGAACTCCTACTTTTCCTTGAACACAGAACTCTTATAACCCCTACCAGAAGAGGCTTTCTTTGTCTATCCATTGAGAAATGACACCTTTTCCCTTTATTTTCCTATAAAATTTTTCCTATACCCTGATGAAACATAGAATAACATGTAAAGCATGCCTCACCCTATAAGACAGGCCCATGTCTACAAGAGATCAGAAAATTTTCATGATCTGTAATAGGTTTGGGGTTGCCTTGGGATATTAGCTGTGTGGGTGGGCCATATGCGCAGGAACTATTTAAAATCTTGAATTTAGAAACAAACCCAGGGACTTTTCATCATAGGATGAATCTTACTTTCCCAAGTCTGGGTATACTTGAATATCCACTTGAAGTAGGATGTTAAGCCTTATTGTTGCTGTGGTTTTCTTTAACTCATAAAAGCCTGAGACCCTAAATTCCCCTTTAGAAATCAAGACCAAATGAAATCAGACAGACGAAGTAATGGGAATTAGTTTTTAGGTGATAAAGGTAGTAATAATTATTGCTGGTCATCTCTAAGACTACTAAAAACCTCTTTTTCTCATAGCCTTATGATATAGAAAAATTATAGGAAAATAAAAATGGGGAAATAGTGAAATATCAATAGCATTAATGAATGTAGTCAAGCTTTTTTTACACTTAGATTTAGATTATTTGTGGTCAAGCAAACTTTCATAAGTTTTTAGAAGTTGACTTCGATCACAAAAGAGGTTCTACTACCTACCCTCTGAATTCGGATCAGAGATGAGATATTTGGGGAGATTTCGGTTCTGGCAGTTAACACTGGTATTTAGACCAGTGGCTCAAAGGTTGCAATTCACTGACCAGGACCAATGTGTGATGAAGTTTCCTTATAGGGACCCCTCACCTCTCTGAGAGGACCAGTCCTCAATCCTGGAAAACCCACACACCTTCCATACATCTGCTCTGTCTCTGGTCATTCAGAAGTGAGGTAGGAAAAGGACTTTGTTAGACCGGAGGGGAAAGAAGACCAGCATCTTCTTTCCCTTCTCGTGCTTACAGAAGGGTTGTGGTTAATTTCTGATTTGCCAAGGCTAGTGAATATTGGTAGAAATAATCCTAAAATAATTTCAACACAAGCTCTGGATGAACTTACAAACTTGTTTCCCTTATTCTAATGGGCCTTCAAAGTCTTTTATTCAAGAATAGTTTATTTTGTAATCTTTTCACTACATTTATGGAAGGTAAATACTAAAGGGAAAGCCACCTTTATTTATTTTATTTATTTGTATTTTTTTGGAGAACCACCTTTAAACTTAAAATGATCTCTGTTGTATTTCAAAAGCCTATGTTCAGATAACCAAAATAATTATATCTATTGGGCCTAAACCATGCTTTTACCTCCTGAGTTGGTGAACGACCTCGTGGACATGCTGCTTTGTGCCCTGGATGAATTTTTTAAAAAGTCCTCCCATTAAAAAAGAATATATATGTATATGTATATATATATATGTATATGTATGTATATAAATAACCACGATTAGCAAAATGATTAAAAGTGAGAACACAGTCTATGCTAGTTTGCAGCGTGGTCTTGGAATCGTACTGTCACTGACTTACACAAAATAACAAGTCCTATTCATAGTGTGCTTTTTGTAGATGGACAACCACATAGGATGTGTGCACGTGTGGGTGTGTATATATATATATATATATGTACAGTACATACACAGTATATATATATATGGTTAACATATCAATAGGCTTCAGGGATCACATCCTCTCAAGTCGGCACAACGCCAGCGCAGAGCCATGCACACGTGCCACTGATGGTGATGGGGGTGACAGGGATGCGGTTGAGCACGCAGCAGAGGACAGCGCGGTGCCGGAAAAGCCTACCCTTCCCCGAGCCCCTGTGCCACTCCTGAGAGGCCCCCCTGCTGCTCCTGGATCTCTCATCATTTTCTCCTCTGCCCCACTAGGGTGTTGCGCCCAACATACCTTTTCTAAAAGCTCCTGGTTTCTCTTAATGAAAAGTTGTTTATCTTCTACCCAGTGTGAGTCCTGTTTGACAAAGAATATCGCGCAGTCAGCATTTCAGAGTGGCACGAAAGAGCATGTGTCCTCAAACCGCTTGGCCAGAGCTGTCTTCTCTCACCCAGTTTGTTGGCCTGCCAATGGCTGGTAAATGACACCCACCCGTCAGCTCCTTTATTCAGAGACATCGGGGCCAAAGTTGCCAGGAAAATTTCACCCCCTTTTCATTGACACTCGCTATCCCTAACTTTTTCAGTCTGAATAATCCAGGACCAGCCTTCCGGGGACTCAGAAGTGACCACACAGGCAAAAAGTGAAAAGGGTCAGAATGCACACAGGCTAGATACATATGGATGGAAAACATTAAAATGCAGAACCATAAATGTAGCATAGAGGCAAAGAACGCAGCTTGAGGGGTGGGCCTTTGTCTCAGCAGCTTATGACCACTCTAGCTATTTGTACAGGGCTCCTCTTCCTCTGGCATTGTCTCTCTTGCCAACCTCATTCGTGCTATAGCTGGGTTCACACTCTGGCCAGAAAAACACCAGGGACAGAAACACACAGTTGAACATTCTGACACAGTTTGAGAAAGGTCACTGTGGAGAGCCAAGCCGTGTCCTGGGTGCGGCCCATGCACAGGGTGGTCTAGAGGAAGGATAGATCGAATCATCTGCATCTGCAGAAGTGCTAGCAACCAAATGCCTACCTGCCCTTTCTGAGCCAGAGTCGCTTCCAGATCTTCAATTTTGGCTTTATACCTTAGCACCTCGGCTTGGAGCTGTTCTTGAGCCTAGTGAAATAAAAATTCCAGAACTCAGTAAGTAAAAGGTAACTCAGTATTTTTCCTCCCCTCATGTACCTTGATTAGAACTCAACAAGTGAGAAAAAAACCTTTTTTCTATGATCGAAGAAGCTTTTAAAACTATTGTTTGCATTTGAATTCTTGCTTAAAACTTTAAAACTTTCAGTGGTTTCCTTTACCATCAGGTTAAAATTCAAACTCTTTAAGTAAGATATGAGAACTCCCATTATATTTGCAAACTTTACCCCATTACTTATCAACAAAGTTCACCCCTGATCTGCTGGTGATCTCCTTATTTCCTAAATATGCTTTGTAACCCTTCACTTCTTGCTTTATTTGAACAAATTCCTCTTCTGGAAAGCCTTCTCTCATTTTGCCTCTCCCCAAACCTGCCATTCTTTCAGACCCAACTTGGTGCCCTAAATCTAAATCTAGATCTAGATGTACGTATGTACCTATGTATGTATGTATATGATGTGTGTGTGTGCGTCTGTATATCAGCATTTTTGGATGCTGATCTTCTGTGGAGCGACCTTACTTTGTTTGTTCTCAGATTCTCTTGTATTCTCCCTACATAAGACCTTATTTTCTGTGAAAAATTACTGGTTTTTGTTTGTTTGTTTTTTGCCCAAACACATACTTTTTTTCTTGTTGTATGATCTGGACAGGTTCTTTAGTATAATGTGAAATAAAGTCAGCAATGGCTGGCATTCTTTCCTCCCCCCTCCCCTTTTGGAGGGGGGGGGCGGAGGGAGAGGGAGAGATTGGACCTCAAGCAGACTCCCTTCTGAGAAGCCCGACGTGGAGCTTGATCTCAGAATCCTGCCAACATGATCTGAGCTGAAATCAAGAGTTGGATGCTTAAACAGCTGAGTCACCGAGGTGCCCCCTGCCCCCTGTTTCTTTCTTTCTTAAAAGTAATCTCTATACCCAATGTGGGGCTTGAATTCACGACCCTGAGATCAAGAGTTGCATGCTCTGACTGAGCCAGCCAGGTGTCCCTCCTTTTCTTATTCTTCACCAGGAGGAGAATATATCTTTGGACTATTGAAGATTATATTTACCTTTATCAGGTCAAAAAAAATTCCAAGCTTAATTTTGCTAAGAATTATTTTAACCTTAAATGAGCATTAAGTATAATCTATTTTTCTCGTGTCAAAATGATTATATCTTTTGTTTTCATTGATGCTCTTTCATCTATATTACCTAGGTTTGCATTTCTTTTTTAAAAAAATATTTTATTTATTTATTTAGAGAGCTCAAGTGAGTGAGGATGGGGGCAGAAGGAGAGGGAGAGAGAGAATCTTAAGCAGACTCTGTACTGAGTGCAGAGCCCAATGCAGGGCTCGATCTCGTACCCCTGAGATCAAGACCTAAGGTGAAATCAAGAGTCAGATGCTTATCTTTTATGTTGACATAAAAGCCACCCAGGCACACTTATTTTTGTATTCTACTTCCTCTGAATTTACTCTATTGTTCTTTTTCTAACATCTTGATTTATTTTAGCCTATTTTGCTGAGAATCGATTAAGGTGTTTTATTTCTTTTTTTTTACTTTCATGGCCAGAAATTATGCTAAACCTTTATTTAGAGAGGATGAGATGAGAGAAAGAACTGGTTTAAAAAAAAAAACTGGGGATCCCTGGGTGGCGCAGCAGTTTGGCGCCTGCCTTTGGCCCAGGGCGCGATCCTGGAGACCCGGGATCGAATCCCACGTCGGGCTCCCGGTGCATGGAGCCTGCTTCTCTCCCTCTGCCTATGTCTCTGCCTCTCTCTCTCTCTGTGACTATAATAAATAAATAAAAATTAAAAAAAAAAACTGGTTTCTACATCATCACCTCTTCAAAAAACAAGATGCATGCCATTATCTTAATTAGCTAATCCTATCTTCGTGAGAATGCTTAGGACACACTGATCATGAAAACCACAACTATTACATATTAGGGCATAACCACGAAGGAACATACATGCATCCCTTTCTAATGATTGCCTGCCTATCTATTCTAAATCACAGTGTTTTTTAAGAAACGTTTATTCATTTATGTATAAACATGTGTATGTATGTATATGTTACCATTTTAAAATACATAACTATAATATCTATCCTGTCCCACTAAACAACTAACAATAGTCCCTACAACATTCCTCAGCATGCCACAAACCCTCTCAACTCGAAGTAGGATAAAATCACTGGGTGGGCACACCCCTTCCTGCTTTACATAAATTAATCTATGAGGCAGCTATGGTATGGTGGTTATGACTGAGAATTCAGAAACACTAGGTTCATATTCTTGCTTTTATTTAACTGAGCTACATATCCTGGTTTCAACTTAGCTCATCTACATTTAACTCCTACTAAGCTATTATCTCCTCTCCTATAAAAAGGACATAGCTAATAATAGCATCTAACTCATAGAGTTGTTTAGGATTGCAAGAGATGATGTATATAAAGTGCTTACAACATGCCTGCAACACATCAAGTAGTCAATAAATTTCAAGTATTACTATTGTTTGTGTATGCATTTTAAAAAAAAAAAATAAGCTTATGAGAGGCAATTTTGATGTAATGGAAAAGCATATGTGATCCACTAAGATTTTAGATGGAATCCAAGTTTTCCATTTATTAGCTGTGTGATCTTGGGCAACTCAATTAGCCTTTCAGAGCCTCAAATTCCTCTTTGATAAAACACTTGCCTTAGGTACTGCCATAAAAATTAAATGAGATATTGTCAATGAAAATTCTTTGGAAGTTGTCAGTGTGATGCTGTGCACTTATTAACTAAGAAAAGAAAGTGGCTAACCACAAAAGTATTTTTTTTTAAGCAAGAATCTAAAAAAAAGGATTATCAAAATTCAATATTGTCTAGCTTTGAAAATATAAGTTTTCAAATAACAAGAACAAGAACTACTATCTTTAAAGGAACAAAAGCATCAATCTAAGTTGGTTCTAATGTCTCTAGATCCAAGGTTTGTTGACATAAAAGATAAAACAGTTCAAAAGCCACAGCGGAGAGAAGGATGCAGGGAAAGCTATCCTGTTGATATTTTCATGTCCATGATACTTTTATGTTGTGACTGCTGCAAGCCAATTCAGAGCACTCTCCCCAGATGTATACTGACCTTGGCTTCTCTTTCAGCATCGATGATACCTCCAGTCTGCTCCTGCAGGAGGGCATATGCTCTTTGGAGGGCCTGGTATTCTTTTGTTAATTGTCGAAATCGTAGCTCAGATTCTTCAGCTGCTAAACTCTTGAGGTTACAAAAAAGGCCAAAAAATAATTATGTTCAGGCCCTGTGTTCATCATGAAATACTAACATTTGCTTGCCCACTTTATAAAGAGAAGTAAATGTCTGTTTGATTTTGGATTCGGTGTGATTTTATTCCTTTAGTGTGGGGGGAAGGGCAAAAGGAGAGGGAGGGAGAGAATCCCGAAAGGCTTCAGGCCCAGCCCAGGGCCTGAGATGGAGCTTAATCTCAAGACACTGAAATTGGGACCTGAGCCGAAATCAAGAGGCGGAGGCTTAACCAACTGAGCCACCCAGGTGCCCCATGATTTTATTCTTAATTTTGAAGTATGTATATAGACACAAACACTGTCGTACCTTCAAGACAAACATTGCAGGAATACTTAATATTTCTTAAGAAGAAGCATTTGCTTATTTATACATTTCTGATGATTGCTCTTTTGGGCTTGGATTACAGTCTATTTTGGATCCACATGAGAAGAACTTAGAACCAGCTTTTGGATTCAAATAGGAGGAAATGATAGTTTTAGTCTCAATTATTTCAATACATCCATATCCAACAATCTCTTCCAGAGATAAACTGTAAAAACATAGTTTTACAGCTTTAGGTCTCAAACTTCAGAGGGAGTTTTGTGAAAAATGCAGATCTACCCTTAAGATCCTTATTCAAGTGTTGTGTGGTAGAGCAAGGAATTCCTATGATGATTGAACCACTCTGTAGCTGATTCTGATAACGGCAGTCTACAGAGCACACTTGGCCAAACCCTGTCCTCAACTGTATCTAGAAGCTTGTTTTTTTAAGCTTATTCCCTGGTTCACACCTTCCCTAGATGAAGAATTTGGGAGAGCGACTTTTTAGGCTGAAAAAAGTTTTTAAGTTACAGAACAGCACTTTAGATAAGTTACTAAAAGGGTTATGTGATGCAAGTGAAGCTGTTTTCCAAAGTCAAAATGGATCACAATGCTGTGATCATTTTGTGTAGTTCACAAAGGATATAAGAAGTGCAATGCTTTTCCTCCACCTTAAAGAAAAGGCTTGGTGATGATATCACAAAAGACTAGTGAAGTGGAAAAGCTTACTTCATCCAAGTCATCATCAGGAGTAGCTGGTGTTCGGTCTGTTCTAAATGAGGCCATGGATGATGTCTCTGAGTCCATGGAGTCCTCATCATAGCCGATAAATGGGTCCAGAACAGGCCTCTAGGGGAGAGAAAGCACATATTTACTGACACAACCATAAGCGACGAAAGTCAACATACCATCAAGGCACCATCAACTGGCACATGTACAAATGGACACAGAAGAGAGGGATCCTTTAGTGTTTCTTGGATGAAATAAAAACCCTGGGCATGAAACAATAATTCCAATAAAAGTGTGTCCCACATTATTTCACCTCTGATGTTTTTAGGAATATTCATTAACATTTGAGTCTCATCACAGAAAACACTGGAGCCTCTTTTATTTTTATTTATTTATCTTTTTAAAAGATTTATTTATTTATTTATTTATTTATTTATTCATTCATTCATTCATTCATTCATTCATGAGAGACATACACACACAGAGGCAGAGACATAGGCAGAGGGAGAAGTAGGCTCCCTGCTGGGGAGCCCCATGTGGGACTCGATTCTAGGACCCTAGGATCATGCCCTGAGCCAAAGGCAGATGCTCAACCGCTGAGCCACCCAGGCATCCCTGAAGCCTCTTTTATATTACATTTTATGCCATGATGAGTTTATGTTATTTGCTCTTTCCACTATTTAAAATATAATCAAAATACTTAAAGTCCAGTCACCTATCTGGGATTATCAAATTCTAAGTCTCATCATCCAATCCCATATCCAAATTAAAAAATGTACTTGAGGGATCCCTGGGTGGCGCAGCGGTTTGGCGCCTGCCTTTGGCCCGGGGCGCGATCCTGGAGACCCGGGATCGAATCCCACATCGGGCTTCCGGTGCATGGAGCCTGCTTCTCCCTCTGCCTGTGTCTCTGCCTCTCTCTCGCTCTCTGTGACTATCATAAATAAAAAATTAAAAAAAAAATACCCCATTTGCTATTCAAATACCTATTTGGTTTTAAAAAAAAAAAAAATGTACTTGAAAAAAAAACCCAAACTGGCAAATTAATTGGATTATAAGAGGACTATTAACAATCATTATCAGTAGTAGTATCAAAGTGAATAATGGAATAATAAAATCAAACCACTATCAATAATACTGTCAAAGTGAATAATAAAAATATACTAATAATTATAGGGTGGATATGAGACACTAACATTGTTCACTGGGAGGCATTAAATAATGTGTATCTCCTGAATGTTCTTAGAGTGTGACTCTCCAGCTTGTCAGATAATGCCTCTACATCAAGCCTAGTGCCTTATTCACTCAGATAAGGTCATATTAAAGCAAATAATAAAGGTTAAAATCCATAACACAATCATTTTTGGACTTCTAAGAACTGTCAAGAGAAGAGATTTTCTTCTAGCAAATAAATCCCATGGTTTGCTGCACTTTGGGAACATCTGATTTATCACATCTTTGCAGGAAGATTCCTTGGCAAGCCTCACCTCTCTGGCTGAATTTGTGGCAAAAGCCTGATAACCTAGTTTTCCCATTACCTTAATTGGCTTAGAACTTCTTCTATGTTTTCTCCTTCGGATGAGCTTTTCTCGGTCCTGGAAAACAAATGAAGAACTTTTCAGATGTTGAATAGGTACATGTTTCTTTATAGTTATTTTTTTCCCTCTCAATGACAGAGTTGACTTTCCCCTGAACATTACACATTTTTATTTAAAATAAGTTTGTGTTTTGTAATATTGGTAATTTTTAGGTTTGCTACTTACATATTTTTAAAAAGATTTTATTTATTTGAGAGGGGGAGAGAGAGAGAGAGAGACAGAGAGAGAGAGAAAGACAGGGCAGGGGGAGCCGCAGAGGGGGAGAAAGAGGGAGAGGAAAGAATCTCAAACAGACTTTGCACTGGGTGCGGGACTCGATTTCACGAGCCTGAGATCATGAACTGAATGGAAACCAAGAGTTGGCCGCTTAACCAATTGAGCCACCCAGGCACCCTGCTACTTAACATGTTTTTAAAGTAAAAATATCCTACAACTTTTCCTGATAATCTATGTGGATCGGAGAGCTTTCCAATCAGGAAATATATTGTCTTCCTCATTAGAATCCTTTTTTTACACTTGAAGATTAAGTGGCTCTGAAAATACTCATATTCTCCCAAAACACAACTTTTTTGTTTTCCCAAACTCCAAATTACTTTATATTTAAGTATTAAAAAATACTACTCCCCCAAACCTTATTCTTTTCATTTAATCACTTGAAAGGCATAGCAAACTGTCTTTGACTATTCTCAGACCCTTGTTCTCACCTGCAGCCTCTGAAAATGGGAAACGTGTGTCTACTGGGTTGGAATCATCTAGTGGGTGTTTTTTTTTGCAGGGGAGAGGGGTGTTCTTGTTGGAATGTTCTGGGAAAAATAAAAAAAAATCTAGAAATCACAAGTGATTTCTTGATTCATTCTTGTTATGGATGGAGATATCCTGGGAATTTGGTGTTCATCCACTAAGTACTCCATGTACTGACTGTACAAATTCAAAGGTAGATTAAGTAAGTGACATTTAGTTTCCCTGTAAGTATGGATGACATGCCTCAATATGTCAAATTCATAAAAGGAACTTTTGAGCTTAAGCTCAAATACTCAAAGTCAAGAAAAGTCTTGGCCAAGTGAATCTGGGATTTACTAGTTATTAAGGATGTGGATGTGAAGTAAGAGGCACATTGCTTCAGAAGGCCATGTTTAATAAGTGGTCTGTTTTAAGCCAATGATGTTAACCTTTAGGATGTCTCACCTTGTAAAAATATTTTGATCATATAACCTCAATATAGCTGAAACTTGAAAAATCGATACTTAGATTGCTCTCCTAATACAGTATATGCATTATAACATATACTCAACATAAACGATTTTAAAAGGATAAACCACAAATAGTTATAAACAGAAGTTATCATCTTTTCTCTCCTCAATAGCAGTAAATCATCTTGCTTATTACTCTACTCTGGAGACATTGTCTAACCAACCCAACCCCCTACCCCCATTGCTAGCTCCTCAACTCTCCAGCATTTGGTTTGGTCCTAAAGTGAAAACAACCAGAGATAATAGTCATGGAAAAAAGACAGAGGCAAAGAGGAAACCCAAAAGCATCTGAAGGTCTTAGGCCACTGCAGTTGATAAAACAGGCCTTAACTGATGCAAATGTGAGTAATAACTGCTCTACAGGTACTGAAGTCATGGTCAGAAGATTGAGCCTGAAATTTCCACTCTGTCATATAATTATGATGATACTGTTCATTAAACTGAACCAATGTGCTAGACACTAAATTAAATGGTGGGAAATAAAAAACTTAAATAAATGGTGGGAAATAAGAGGCATATGGTCCTGTTTTTATTGGCCAAATATTTAATTTCTGAGCCTCAGAATCTTGATACTGGAAGGCAATTATAAGGTATACCCATATTACCTACCTATTCACCTAATGATGCATTTGAAAGTTCTTGTAGGGTACTGTATAGCCACTATTTGTTATTAAATTAGTTAACAAAGGATTATAATTGAAAATGTATAAAACAGAGACTCTTCAACTTATATATTGAATATATAAACTTGGGCCTTTGAGGCCAAATTGAAATTATTAAGTGCTTCCAGTGTATGTTGATTTCTTGGCTACTTGTGCTTGGGAACGGCTTAGAGTTTATAGATTGATCAAGACCTACCCTTGTGAGCTCATCAATAATGTTCTGCTGCTCAATGACTTGAAGTTTTAAAAACTCTGTCTCTTGTTCTTCATTAGCTTGATCGAGGTCATTCAGAGATTTTAATTTCTTTAGGGGTGGGTGGGATGTTATTTTTTCTCTCTGGATTGGAAAAGAAGAAAGTATAGGTACAGAATTTAAAAATCCCAAACTTGAGCAGTTAACATAAAATACTTATAGAAACTTTATAAGGCTCCAGCTAAATTTGAAAATTGCTCAGCTTCACATACACACCAACCAAAACCCTCAAATATATTTTATTTGCTATAAGTCAAATTCATTGGGGATGTCTGAAGATCTCTGTTAAGGAGCATATGACCTTATTGCTTGTACCATACATATGATGGCATCTATTTCTCGACTGTTATGCAATGTTTCAGAAGATGAGAGATGCCCATTGTACAGTTCTATAAAGAGCATGTTAGTGACATTCTTGGAAGGAAGTTTCTGTGGCTGAGGAGCTATGTTGAAAGTTTGCCTTCTCTACTGGGGAGATTTTAGAAAGTGTGCAGATTCCTGGAAGCACTCCTACCATTCTGCAAATTTAGAAACCCCTTAAAATTCAGAGCCAGCAACCTTCTCTTGCTTTTTTTCCTTTAAGATTCCTTGCTTACACAGGAAAAAAACCAAACTTTCAAGAATAGCATTGTATTTTAAAAACAAACTGAGAAAGAACAACAAATCAGGTTATTGGAGTAATATAAAGAAGGAAGCTGCAGCTTTGCAGAGTCTGTGATACACACCATTTCTGAATTTTCCTTGGTAACGGCTTTTAGCTTCTCTTCCATGCGCTGCAAAGACACCATCAGTTCATCGTTTCTCTTGGCGAGGCACTTGTTCCTTTCCAGAAGAGGCTTACATTGTTTCTCGGTTTCCCGCACACGTTTTAACTGGGAAGACACAAGTTATAATTTGTCTCTTGTGCTGGAGTGGATGTGGGGGCAGAAGGGGTGAAAGCCCATTGGAAGTCACCGTGGTCTGCTTCACTATGTGTCTCAGAACTGACTCTTTTTCTTTTCTTTTTTTTTTAAGATTTTATTTATTCATGGAAGACAGAGAGACAGTGAGTGAGAGAGAGAGAGAGAGAGAGAGAGAGAGGCAGAGACACAGGCAGAGGGAGAAGCAGGCTCCATGCAGGGAGCCTGATGCGTGACTCCATCCCAGGACCTTGGGATCATGACCTGAGCCAAAGGCAGACACTCAACCGCTGAGCCACCCAGGTACCTCAGAACTGACCATTTCCACTCTTCATTTAACAACCTGACTGCTTTGTTTTCGGTTTCCCCTAATTGTTTTTCATCATAGCATTCACAACTCTGTATCAAGTATTACATTCAAGGAGGTGCTGCTAAGGTTCTGCATTTGGAAATGCTGGGTACCCTGCTATGCTCAGTCCCAATCTCATGCTGCTCATCCCTCTCCCCAGGCCTGCAATGACCCCTCACTGGCTCAGAGAGATAAAGTAACTCATAAGAATCACAAGTCACTAGAGAGTATGACCAGGACCGAAAGCCAAGCCTGGTTGTCATCAAAGCCTGTTCTTCTTGTGAGAGATGTTGCTAAGACTCCTGATACCATACTAAGCCTGCTTATTTTTATTTATTTAAGATTTTTTTTGTTTTTTGGTAATCTCTACATCTAACGTGGGGCTCAAACCCACAACTCTGAGAGCAAGAGTCCCATCCTCTTCTGACTAAGCCAGCCAAGGGTCCCAAGGATGTTTATTTTTAAGAAAATGTGATTGAGAAAATTAATATACTCTCAAAACTCTACTGACATTTGTGTTTAAGAACACTTAATTCTCACTGAGCCTAGGAAAAGTATGATTACATTCTTATCCACCCATAATTAAGAATGACCATACTCTGGTTTGCCAGTTAGATTAAGGCAGTGTTCTCAACCTCTACACTCTAGGCATTTTGGGCTAGATTGTTTTTTTCTTAAAGATTTTATTCATTTATTCATGAGAGACACAGACAGAGAGGCAAAAACACAGGCAGAGGGAGCAGCAGGCTCCCTGTGGGGGGTTGTATGTGAGACTTGATTCCAGGACCCTGGGATCACAATCTGAGCCAAAAGCAGACACTCAACCACTGAGCCACCTAGGTGCCCTTGGACTAGATATTTTTTGTCATGAGAAGGTGTCCTGGGTCATAGGGCAGGTCTATTTTTAACTCTTTGAGTTGCATTGTTGGGGATTTACCCCAAAGATACAGATGCAATGAAACGCCGAAATGGGACACCTGCACCCCGATGTTTCTAGCAGCAATGTCCACAATAGCCAAACTGTGGAAGGAGTCTCGGTGTCCATCGAAAGATGAATGGATAAAGAATATGTGGTTTATGTATACAATGGAATATTACTCAGCCATTAGAAACGACAAATAACCACCATTTGCTTCAACGTGGATGGAACTGGAGGGTATTATGCTGAGTGAAATAAGTCAATTGGAGAAGGACAAACATTATATGTTCTCATTCATTTGGGGAATATAAATAATAGTGAAAAGGATTAGAAGGGAAGGGAGAAGAAATGGGTAGGAAATATCAGGAAGGGAGACAGAACATAAAGACTCCTGACTCTGGGAAATGAACTAGGGGTGGTGGAAGGGGAGGAGGGCGGGGGTGGGGGTGAATGGGTGATGGGCACTGAGGGGGGCACTTGATGGGATGAGCACTGGGTGTTATTCTGTATGTTGGCAAATTGAACACCAATAAAAAATAAATTTATTATTTAAAAAAAAAAGAAGATGTCCTGGGTATTATAGAATGTTTAGCAGCATCCCTGGTCTCTACCCACTAGATGCTGGTAACATTCTCGTAGTTGTGACAATCACTGCCAAAATTGCCTCTAGCTGAGAACCATTGGTCTAATTTTATGAATGCCGTCTTCATAAGAATGCCGGGTAATCGTTAATAATCCCCTCTTTTACTCTCAAAACTCTCATTTGGATGACGTATCTTATGGTCCCTCTATACACAATGGATTTCCATGTTAAAGTTCCCATGCTTATTTCAGTGATTTTATACTAATATTTCTGAATGAGTATGTATTGGGGGAGGGGTACTGAAGCAAGGGAAGTGGTGGGGTGTTACAGAACCATCTGACAAGACTGTTTAAAGTACTCATTCCTATTTTTGAGAATCTAATGTTTTAGGAAGTGCTGGGGTAGGAGACTTAGCTACCTATAAATATTTGAAACAGCTGCTTGTGAGATTCTAAAACAGTACTCCCCAACTGTATCTTTTTTTTAAAAATATACTCTTTTTTTAAAAAAAGATTTATTTATTTATTCATGAGAGACACAGACTAAGAGAGAGAGGCAGAGACACAGGCAGAGGGAGAAGCAGACCTGCACAGACGCCGATGCAGGACTGATCCCGGATCCCAGGATCACGACCTGAGACAAAGGCAGGTGCTCTGAGCCACCCAGGCGTCCCTCCCCAACTGTATCTTAACTGTCGTTTGAAAACTCATTTTATATCAAAGGCCAAAATTTTTCATAACCTCATTTAATCCTCAGATTTGAGTTTCAGTATCTGAAGAAATCATATTAGATATATTTTTTTTCATATTAGATATTAAGCACATACAAGGACAAACAAATTATTCCACTAGGTTCATTATTTTAAACTTTGTCTCTCTCCTTTTTAAAGATTTTATTTATTCATTTATTTGAGAGAGAAGAGAGAGCACAAGTTGGGGAAGAGGGAAATGGAGAAGCAGAGTCTCTGCTGAGCAGGGAGCCCGACACACACAGGGCTCTATCCTAAGATCCTGGGATCATGACCTGAGCTGAAGGCAGACACTTAACTGACTGAGCCACCCAGGCGCCCCTAAACTTTGTCTCTTTTCTGAAGGTCAATGACAAGAGTTTTAAACAGTTAAATTTACTTAGTAGATGCTATTTATGAAAGACACAGGAAAACACAACTAAAAGCAAATATCGGTAATTCTATTATACATTAGTAGCCATAGATCCAAAGTACAAAAAAACTGTTCCTTTTAAAAGATATAGCTTAAATACTATTGAGAAAGTGTGAAGGTCAATATAGACATTCATGGAACCACCAAAAGAAAAAAATATGGTGCAACTAACATCAGACCAAGATTTTAAGTCAAGAAGTATTACTAAAGATTAAAAAAAACTAATGATGCAAACACTTAACAAATCTTAATTTAGATGTACCTAGTAACATAACTTCAAATATATATAAAGCAAACTCGACTGAACTAAGAATAGATATGGACAAATCTGTTAGGAGAAGCATACAAAAACATTATAAAGATATAGGAGATTTTAAACAAGACTATTAAAAAAATAAACAAGACTATTAATGAAATTGACTCAAAATACACGCTATGATTACAGAGTATACCTCCTTTTCATGGGAACATGGACCATTTCTAAAATTGACAATATGCTACCATCATAAAGCAAATCTCAACATATTTTAAAGAATAAAATGATATAAAGTATGCCTGAGTAATGTAACATTGTGTGTCAAGGGCACTTCAACTTAAAAAAAAATAATACAAAGTATATTCCCTGAATATAGTGGAATTAAGGTAGAAATCAGTAACAGAAAGTTAACTCAAAAATCTTCAAATGTTTGGAACTTAAGCCTTACAGTGCTAAGGTACCCAACGGTTAAACAAGAAATCATACATTATAAAATATTTTGAACTAAAGAACAATACATTATGACTTAAAAAAACATGGGATGAAACTAGTCATGTTTAGAGACATTTATGATCTAAAATGCATATATTTGGAAAACAGGAAAGGCTGAAAATAACTTTTTTGTACCAAGAGCAACCAGTAAGAAGGTAAAATGTAAGGCACAGAGCAGGATTTTTTTTTAAAGATTTGTTTATTTTAGTGAGAGAGAGAGAGAGCATGTGCAAACAAGGAGGGAGGAAGAGCAATGGGAGAGGGAGAGTGAAACTTAAGCAGATTCCTCATTGAGCATGGAGTCCAACAGGGGGGCTGTATCATGGACCCTGAGATCATGACCTGAGTGGAAACCAAGAGTCAGTTTCATAACTGCACCACTCAGGCGGCCCCCAGAACAGAATATTTTATTTTATTTTAATTAATTAATTAATTAATTAATTTTATTTTTTAAACTTTATTTATTCATGAGAGACAGAGAGAGAGGCAGAGACACAGGCAGAGGGAGAAGTAGGCTCCATGCAGGGAGCCCGATGCAGGACTTGATCCCAGGACTCCAGGATCACGCCTTAGGCCAAAGACAGGTGTTAAACCGCTGAGCCACCCAGGGATCCCCAGAACAGAATATTTTAAATACAAATGCCCAAAAATGATATAAAGAATTCCTAATATTAATAAAAATAATAAAGGCAGCACAAAGGAAAATTTTACAAAGACAAAGAGCAAATCATATAAGGACACCCAAAAAGTCAAAAGATATTTGAAAAGCCACTCAAAAACAAAACAAAACAAAACAAAACAAAACAAAAAAAACAAAAAACAAAAAACAAAAACAAACAAACAAACAAACAAAAAAAAAGAAAAGCCACTCAACCTCATTATTAAGGAAAGTAAAAATTAAATCCTACAATAAGAATATCACTCACACCCACCATAATGACTAATATGATCAACGATCAGTGCATGTTGGCAAAAGTCTCACATGCTGGTGGTGGGAATGTAACAATTCTAACAACTGGAAACCCGGCAACCACTACTGAAGCTGACCACACACATACACCACAACTCAATCATTCTGCTCCATGGTAGGTTCTCAGCAGAATGTCAGTGTCAGTACCACTAACATTAAAACCATTAAAAAACAAACAAACAAAACCATTAAAAAACAATATAAATGTCCATTAATAACCGAAGAATACTGAGGTGTATTAAGTGAATACAAACAGAGTAAGGAAATGAATGAATGATACTTATAATACAATGAATGACTTTCACAAAATGTAATGCTGGGCAAAAAAGCCAGACACAGAAGAGTAATTAGTGTATGATGCCATTTATAAAACATTTTAAAAATGGTGACAGACATCTATAGTGATAGAATTCAGTACAGTGATTAAACCTAGAAGTATGTGACTGGCAGTCATCACAAGAATGGGAGGCTCTGAGGTGCTGGTAATCTTCCAGGTACTCATCTGGGTGGTGGTTATTGGGTGTATCACTTTGGGTGTATTTATTAAACTGGACTTTTATTATTTGTAAAAGCACTTTTCTTTATTATACTTCTACAACATCATATCTACTTTTTAAAAGAAAACCCTTAACAAAACAAAAAAATAAATAATTCTGGTCCAAACTCACCAGTTCGTTTCGTTCATCTCCAAGCAGGGTGTTCCTATCTTCTAATTTTCTTATAGTGGCATTCAATTCAGCTATTCTCTTTTGATTTCTTCTCAAATCCTACACATGAGAAGTAAAATGGGTATTTCTTCAATTAACACTTCTTACAAAGTTTTGGAATTCCACTCATAAAAGTAAGAGACTTGGTTCCTTTCATCTGACTTATAAGGTGAGAGTAAAATGTTCCATATTCAGATGAAAGTAAATATTAACCCTCTTCTAACCCTTAATATTCGCTACTTGGGTTGAAGACCAGGCCTGGTTGAAAATGCAAATGAATTCCATGTGGCAGATACTCTCTGGAGCCCTGACTCTTGGCGGGTAGAGTGGTAGATGGCTGGATGGGCCTATCAGATCTGTGAGCTATGAGATCAAGGTCATGCATGTCATGATTACAATAGGTTCGGGGAGCATCTCTTAAGTCAAGGCTGCACATTGCTTTCCACAGCTAAGACAGATGTCCTATCACGCTTAGCCAAAGAGTAGAAGGTAGGGCTGGGTTTTGAAAATTCCTGCATACTCCTGGAGAAAAAAGTCAGTGTGAGAAGGTTGGTGCATTACCTTCATGCATAAAAGGCAGTAGCTTATAAGATAGCCATTGCTGGTACATTTTGCCCAGAGCTACTGGCTTCCCCACTGGCATAATTACCATGGGTCACTTTACACTTGGGACTCATGGATTAATTCTATGCTCTAGAGTCCACAGGACCATTATACACTTGCATTCCATTATCATCTTACATTTTGATAGTGCTGTACTGTTTTTTAAAATATTTATTTATTTATTTATTTATTTATTTATTTTATTTATTTATTTATTTATTTATTTATTTATTTATTTATAGTGCTGTACTGTTGACAAAGCAGTTCCCCACACATTTTATCTCCCGATTCATAAAATCCTAGAGGCAGGATTCAGGGGAAGATTCAGGGAGGTCATAACTCGTTCAAGGTCTTGTGGCTACTTTCAATAGATCCTTAATTAATATCTATTGAATGGTAACTATGAACCAGACACTGTGCTCAATATTTTACAGACCATCTCTTGTAGACCTCGAACAGCCTTACAGAGTATCAATACTGCCTCTCTTTTACAGATGAGGAAACTCTGAGCAGTAAAAGGATTTGCTTAAGGTCATACAGTAAGTGGCAGTCCAGAATTTGAACTAAGTAGTCTGACCCTAGAGCTCATTCTCTTGATAATTTTGCTGCATTGCAGGTAAATGTCAGTGATAGAACTAAAACATACATCTGCTAAATCCTGGTTCTGCCACCTACGGGGATATATATATCCTGAATACCAATTCATAAATTATTCATTACTCGGTTCTAAGTACTACTTTGGAACCTATCTCTGTTGCTAAATAATACATTTTCATCTTTTTAGCAGCTACATAATTTGAAAGGTATGTTATGAAAGTCAACTACATACAAGCTGATTTCTATGGTTGCAGTTCTGAAAATAATTTCTCATATAAAATAATGAAAATCCAAGGTAATAAGTGGCAAGTTCAATCAGACTAGAAGCTTTCAGATGATGATTTAAGTGGTTTGGTTTTTTATATAGTTATACATTTTGACCCCTGTAGATGACAACTGTCTTTGCCAATTTCAAAACCAATGGTTCACACAAGGGAAAATCGCTAGTCTTGGCAAGAGGCAAAGTAGTTTCATCTAATTTATGACTCTTATAATAGGCTGAAGTTTGGATAGGTATCACATGGGTAGAAAAATTCTATGAAAGATTTAAAAAGACCTGTAATTCTCTTGTGATCAGCTAATGCAGTGCAGACCACTTTGTTGTCTATGAGTTTAGAAAACCCTGTTCCCAAGATACTAGCTGGTTTTATAGTAGGAGGTACAATTGATTTCTCTGCAGTAAACAGGAAAAGAGCTTAAGTGAAAAGTAAAACTTGGGAGCTAAATAAAAGATGACTCTTGAGTTCTTCACTTCAGCTCGGACAGACTTACAGGACTGCCGCAGTGCTCAGAGCCGTCTCCTGCTCTTCCTGGAATTTCTCGTTTCGGACTGCTCATGTTACACTCGGCCTCCTTGACCAGAAAGAGCTGTTCATCCAAAGCTTCCTTCTGCAGCTGGAGTTTCTGTACATAGCCAGTTTGAGTCTCCAGTTCCTTTTCCAGGGAAAAGATGATCCTGTCCTTGGCTTTAATCTCATCCATCTGAATTAAATGACACCCAGGACATTTTATTTAACAATGCTGTAAAAAAACGCATTTTTACAATGGTATGAGTTTAATTTCTTTCCGCTGACTGTTATGGAAAAAAATTATGACCATGACAGGTATGCTGAATTTATGACAAGGCAACATTGTGCAATGAAAGGCTATCCTAGGATCATCAGGTATCAAGGAGAATAACCTTTTCTCTCTGGTACACCTTGGGTAGAAACTTTAGTTCAATATATTGTTTGAAGTGGTCTAGGTTGGTTGGATTTACAAAGGTAAATTTAACTTTAAAATGGGTCATTTTAAAAATAAAATAAAATGGATCATTCGAGTTAATAAAGACATACTTGATATTCCATGACAGTGTTTCCTGGGACAATTTTTCATGTTTCCTCCTGTTTGGAGGAGTAGCCTTTAAGATCACTTTAAACAGCAGGAGCCACTATGAATTGGTCACTTTTTACTGACAAAGCTGCAGACTTTTCAGAAGCCTTGTCAGTTATTAAGGCCAATATGTTTGCATTCAGGTGTGAATGTGGAGTGAATTCAGGAATGAACTTGGAACATGGTTCATGTTATGTGGATCTTCCCATTCCTTTCCATATTTCAGAGCAAAAAGCTAAGGCAACCATTTTATCATCATTGTCAGAAAACTGGTTGGATGGAACAAGAAGAGGAATGTGAAACACGTGGTATTATTAGCCACTGTTTCCTGCCTTCATCTGTGGGACATATTTCTTGGTCTCAACATTCACCTCTGTTAAACCTTGGCATGGTCTCAGAATTATCTGTTAATGCTTATCTGCCATAAGCATTGAATACCAACTGATCAGTTTCACTGGGGCTGAAAAAATTTTGCCATCCCTGGTGAAGGCTAGTGAACTTAATGTCTGTAAACAATTTCTGAGGAGAGCATAACGATGAGGCAAAATCTTTCTTCTCATTTCATTATAGTTCATAAGAATATTCAAAATGGCGACAGGACAGAGACATTTAATACAAATGATATTCTAGAGTTCTTTTAACAAAAATGTCTCGTTATTTATAACAAATTTACTTTGTGTAAATCTTTCTTTGCTGTGTTCCTTATATAAATATACCTATGTATATATTTATAACAAAAATTGCCGCATAGTCCCATTTTTCCACAGGTAAGTATCTGAGAGCTACTGCCTCTTGATTACAGGATTACATTACACAGGATTACATCAATTTTGGAAGGATGTGGGGCTAAATTCTGCATGGTTCTGAGATATCATCTGATAACATGGTGAGTAGTCAAACACTGTCCTGTCAATTTAGGAATGAAAGCACTGTCTTTACTTTTTACCTCCTTGTAGAAGATTTGAACCCAGTGTTATTCCTAACCAGGTAGTACATTCATATGTTAGAGCTGTCATCTATGATGTCATTCACAGTTTACCGTGGCTCCTAGTGGGTTACCTCCATGCTCCTAGTGGGTTCTGACGTACCCCACCTAAATGAACTTGTTGGAAATTACTCTGTTACTGTCCATATAATCATCTTCATCATCACCATCATCATAACTAAAAGTTATTAATTTTTTTTTTACAGTCAAGGCACTATCCTCAGAGGTTTACATCCTATCTCCTTTGATAACAATCCTATTACACAAGTTCTGTTATCACCACTTTACAGACCATAACCGAGGACCTAAGGGGTTGAAAACTTTGTCATAATCTTATGGCAAATAGGTGATGAAGCCAGATTTTAAATTCAATCTTTTGATTCCAGAGCCCATTCTAATAGACTCCGCAATACTGTTCCCAACATTATACTTATATCTCCAGCATCTTCCAAACTAGTTTTCTGTAGAATATCCAGTAATCAGTATTGATGATTTTCTGTTGTGTAGTGGTTGTAAGCATGGACTCTGGTTTCAGAATACTGAAAATCTTCCAAAGTTCTAGTCCTTAGATGGGAAGGGGTGCCTTACTAGAATTCCCTGGGGAAATTTTCTAAACAGAGTGGCTTTCACTTCTCTCCCTTCCAGTTTCAAAAATGGAGCTTGGGTGTGGGGGTAGTGACAGGACAAGAAGAAAAAAACTGA
Organism: Vulpes lagopus; assembly: GCF_018345385.1. Taxonomy (NCBI): domain Eukaryota; kingdom Metazoa; phylum Chordata; class Mammalia; order Carnivora; family Canidae; genus Vulpes; species Vulpes lagopus. The sequence goes on from NC_054831.1 coordinate 91,372,224, forward strand.
AGACAAGTGCATCTGTACTACTGAAAAAACTTCCTATGTCATTCTGTTTGCACCTAGTTTTTTAACCACTCTTAGTGTAGGTCAGATTTTACATCGTTACTAAGAGAGACTGCATGTCTCCTTCAGCAGTATGCTGGTAAAAGCAAGTCACAGAAAGAAACTACAGATCAAGAAGGGGATATACTTGCAGATTTTGTATCGAAAACCATCAACAAACACAAATATTTGACATACAACATCCTTTTCATTTACCTACCTGCTGACTCCAGAGTTGGTGGTCCTGGTTCTTTCTTCATCAGCTGTTGTCATTTCAAAAACCAAAGGCAGGGCAGAGACCAATATTTCTGCACTGTGTTTGGTTTTTATTGTCAACCAGGGAAATAGAATGAATTGCAGACAAAGATTTTGGAAAGTGTGGAAAAGGCAACATTTTAGGGTCACACTGTATTGCAGTACAAAGAAAACGACACGTTTAGCTTTTTAAAATGTTCTATGGTAACCACTTTTACTTAAAATCAAAATCTCAGAGATATGGTTCAAGGAATATAATTGGAGTTCTTAAAAAATAATTGCTTAGGATAGGCAGACGCAAAAGGAAAGTAGTTTTCCTAAGAAAATATTGTTACTATTCTTATTATTTTTAAATATTTTATTTTGAAGTATTCTCTGCCCCCGATGTGGGGCTTGAACTCACAACCCTGAGATTGAGAGTCACATGCTCCACCAACTGAGCCAGCCAGGTGCCCAGAAAATATTATTGTTAGAGAAGCATAAAGTGCTTTCTAACAGGTGAAGAGTAATTTGATAAGACATAACGATTTGATAAAATATAACAAATGAGTATAGATGCACGTAAATGTTTCTTCTTAAATGGTCAATCTAGGACAATATGGCTTTCACACAATAATTGTATTTGTTTCACTGGCAGGTATGGTTAGAGACCAATGTGGCTTTTGGTCATACGTATTAAATAGAAAGATCCAACTCTACAGGACTGAAGTTAAGTCTTGGAAATTGGCAATAGCAAATAAACTACTTAGGAATGACGTTTAGTTTAAAATTTATAACGGCCACTGTTTTGAATGGCCCTTGTTTATTTTGAGAAAGCCAATCTATTTTTAAAATGACTAGGGATCTTATAGCTCTATTTCTTGCTTTCAGACACAGTTCCTGGAAAGCAGACAGGTGAATCATTCAGGATGCTCTCAGCGGCCGCCACTTCCAGATACCTTGAAAGCCACAGAAGCTTCCCCATCCCTGTGAAATGCCAGGAACATTTTATAATTGGAAAGCCCACAAAACATGTTGATTTTAGAAGAGTTCATAATTTAGAATATTCTTATAGACATTCAAGTAAACAGGAGTCACTGAATAGATACTCTCCATATAAATGTGAGGCTGGAATAAACCGTTTTTAAGAAGAAAGGTGATTCCAATGTCTTCTACGCTTAACAATTTCGATTTTGGCTGGAGCGTATCTACCTGCTTACCCATCTACCCATCTACCTGTGGACCGACCGTGTATTTTGGACGGAGGGCTAGCCAGGAGGTGGGCACCGTTTATAATCCACTCGTGAGAGACCCCAGAAGAGGCACACCCGTGGCGCCCTGAAACCTGGAAAGGGAATGGCTGTGGGCCGCCGGCCGCCCTGGGTTACTAACCAGCCTCCGAATATCCCGCTCGGACTCCCACTTGATCTTCGAGATGGCTTCCTGGTGGGACTGATGCTCGCTCCTAAGGTCCCCAGCCTTGATTTTGTCCGCTTGGATCATATTGCTTAGAGCCTCGTCCACCTGCTTCTTGGCAGTTTTCAGGTCCGCGATCTCCTGTAGGAGCTTAAGGCGCTCGGCGTCAAACAGTTTCCGGGCCTCCTCCCGGGCCTCAATGGTGAGCGCTGTCCTTACTTTGTCACTGCTGCCGTCCCGGAGGGCACACAGAGCCGACTTGAGCCTCTGGATCTCTCCATCCCGCAGCTTCACCGTCCTGGACATTTCTTGCTCATGCTGCTTGATGAGATTCTCCCTCACGGCCTGCAGCTCCTTCATCTTCTCCTCATGGAGCTTGGCTTTGAGTTCTGTCACCAGGACCGTGTGCTTGCGCTGCTCCAGCTCCCGGATCCTCTTGGCTTCTTGAGTCTTCTCTCTTTCAAGCTTAGACACCTAAAGGCAGAGAGGCGAAAGCATGAACGCGATGAGCCTCCAAGGCCAGGTGTGCTCCTAAGCAGGGTGTCTAGCTCAGAGCCCTGGGCTCCCCTACTTCCTCATGTCTTCCAACTCAGCACTGTGTGCTCGGAGGGAAGAGAGCCACGAGCCTCTCAGCTGGCAGTGTGGGAAAGGAGGACATAGGTGGGGGTGCTCCTACTGCTTGGTGCACACGGGATCTGATGTCTGGGGCCTTACTATTCCATTTGCGGTCTGCAGACAACCATCACAGGCATGGCCCGGAAGCTTGTCAGCAATGCACAATCCGGGGCTCCTTCCCAGGCCTACAATCAGGACGCGCATTTTAACAAGTCCCCAGGTGATCGTATGCACATTAAAATGAGGACACAGTGCTATAACGGTTTTCACCTTGGTGGGGAGAAGTTCAAACAGATCACCTGCAGAGCTTTTTAGACTACACATCCCTGGCTAGGTGCAAGCTGATAAATGGGGCCCAAAGAGATTATTATAAAATATTGCCCTCCTTTTCCCCCTTCTTTTTTGGCTGCTATAATGGGGGAAATGAAGCCGGTTGATACATCTTCAACCTCACCTTTCTTTCTATGGCAACTTAGTTGTACTCCCAGACATGATGCGTACACACGTATCAGCCCAAAACACCGCAGTTCACTGGGCCATCTTTCTATTAAAGGGGTCTGGTGGCTGTTAAGTTCTGCATGCTCCACAATGTCCCTTCCCTGTCCCACTCAGCTCCCTCTCCTGCTCCCCCACCCCTGCAACTAACCCTCCAAGCAGTTTAATAAAGTATTCCTTCCAACTTTTAAACGTTTTAGATATTTTGGTTAAACAAAATCTCTGTTTTGTTTCATTCCCAATGATAATGCAGGTCTCCTTATAGCTTAGTCATGGCACTACCTTAATCTGGTTGTGAGTCTGGCTCTGATTCAGTAGATCAGGGTGGGGTCCTGGCATCTGTAGCTTGGAAAAGCCTCTTAGCAAATGTTCTTTACTACTGTCTCCCACCCCTCTCCTTGTCTCTGCTGCCTGTCTTTGTTTCTCGGATCCTGTCCTGTACCCAGAGAATCACACACTCACTCTGGCTCTCTCTCTCTCTCCTCTCTCTCTCTCCCTCTCTCTCTCTCTCTCTCTCTCACACACACACACACACAATAACCTGGAAAAAGGGAAGAATTAGGCAGCCCTGTGAGTTATATCTGGTTCAGTGAAATTGGGTCTCTGCCATTTGTAAAATTGGAAGGTTTCATGAAATAATGGTGAAGAGCCTCTCCAGCTGTAAATTATTAAGATTCAAACTCCTTATTGAGACTATTGTAATTAAAATGTAAAGCAAAAAAAAAAAAAATGTAAAGCATATGAGGTTTTACTTACCTTAACAGTACCTACCTTTGGCTAGAACAGGATTTTCTAAGTCCACATGGCAATTTATGAATTTTTATCTTAAAGGCACAACAATTAGCACCACGTTGGTTATCCTAAAAGAACTCAGGGCACAAGGAAACTTGGCAAAATAAATAGCCAAGAATCCTTAAATGACTGTCTTTTAATCTTGCCTATAGTGCAGGCCAAGGTCCCTTCCTGGATGCTTATTATTACATATGCTCTAGAGCTGTGTGGCCCAATACAATGATCACTAGCTACACTGAGCATTTGGAATATCCCAAGCCTGAATTGAGACTTGCTCTAAATGAAAATACACACCAGATTTTGAAGTCTTAGTATAAGATAAAGATTGTAAGAAATCTCATTAATGATTTTTATATTGATTACATGTGGAAATTATAATACTTTAGATAAATTAGATTAAATAAAGTATATTATTAAAACCAATGACTTCTTCACATTTTATAATTGTGGTTACAAGAAATTTAAAAATCACACACATGGCTTGCATTTGTGGATCATATTATAAATATTATAAATATAATATTATAAATATAACATGGACAGCTTTCCTCTAGGGTTGTTGGTGTGTTGAATGAAGCAGGCTTTCCCTACATTGATAGTGATATTTCTCTTAGTAAAACACAGTTCTATTTTTTTTTTAAAGATTTATGTAGTTATTTGAGAGAGAGAGAGAGAGAGAGAGAGCACAAGCATGGTGGGGAGAGGCAAAGAGAGAGAGTCCCAAGCAGTTTCCACACAGACTGTTGAGCCCAACTCTAGGCTGGATCTCACCATGCCAAGATCACTACCTGAGCTGAAACCAATAGTTGGGTGCTTAACCAAGGGCACCAGCAAGGCACCCCAGTAAAGCCTAGTTCTGATCTGATTTATGCACCTTGCTAAAAAACCACCCAGGCCTCCTTTAGGTTGTGGAATGAAGTCCCAACACCTCAGCTCCACCTTTCAGGCTCTCAGATTTGGATGGACTTACAGCTCCCATTTCTGCTTCTCACTGTACTTCTCATCTGTCTCACACAGCTGGCACTGGGGATTATGTTTTTCCCTGTACATGCCCTGAATCTCTGTATCTATATGGCTGTTTTCTTCTTCCTGACCTTCCTTCCCTTAGCTTCCTTTGGGATTCTCTCATTCCTCATGGCCAGCTGGATGTCACCCTCTTCAGTCATACCACCCCTGAGCACCCAGGACAAACCTTATTTCTCCTGCCTATGTCTTTTCTGTGTACGTTGTTAATACTGCCTTACTGCCCCTTATCACATTTTTCTTTATGCTATGGTTTGGCTTTTTTTGCATGCTTGTCTGTCTTCACTATCTCTTCTCCTGCTCCTATTCCACACTACAAACTGCTAGAAGGCTGCCAATGAACCTTGTTCATCTTTGTCTACTCAGTAGTTGCTAGCACAATACATAATAAGGAGCCTGAGAGTGTGTGTGCAATTAAAGAAGGTATGTGTTTCCATATCTGGCCCTCTAATCAGAGGCAAGAATAATATGTCCTGTCGTATATTTTAGAGAACACAGACTTGTAGGGTTTCCTGGAACAACCCTGTTTTATACAGCATCCATCCCTTCCTTGTGTAGAACAACAATAAAACAAAAATACCCCTCACATCTAAGAATGCCTGTCCTCTGCTTGATATTTCTCTAAGTGCCTCAGTAAGGACAACATAAATCTTACTCCCCATTTTTCTAGAATAAAGTCAAGTGAGTATCTTCTAGCATGGGTGGGCAAACTATAGCCCATGGAACAGATAATTTCCTGCCTCCATTTTTGTGAATAAAGCTTTATTGAAACATACCAATGCTCTTCTATTTACATATTGCCTACAGCTGCTTTTATGCAACAATATAATTAAGCAGTCTCAGAGGGCCCGGCCCACAAAGCCAAAAATATGTACTATTTTGCCCTCTAAAGAAAAAATGTGCTGATTTCTCTTCTAATAATGCAGTTTTTGTGAAAAAAGAGACCTTATTTTTCACTGATTTTGGAACTCTGATAATTTACCTTGCATCTGGGACCTTGGGAAAGTTAACTTTAGCTCCAGTAATAGGATATTAGTCATCCTCAGTTTCAGCAGGATCTATTTACATTAGGTATTTGGAACAGTATCATGACTAGAGGGCTGTCAGGTAGCAACTTACTAAGAGAAGTTTTAGCAGTTCTTCAGAGAACAATAAAAAACTAGTAAAAATGGACAAAGGATACAGAAGTCTAGGTTTGCATTCTGATTTCACAGTCTGCTGTATCTAAGAATATTGCTTTATCTAATTTTTGAGGATCTCTCATTATGCTTAAAAATTAGCCATAATAGGATTATTTTTAGGTTTAAATTAGATAATGCATGGGAAAGTACCTTGAACTGTAAAGTATTATGAAATGTAAGGTAATATCATTACTAGATGTAAGAGGAGATATTCATGACATAAAGTTATTTTTGTCAAATTCTTGGCAGGTGCATTAGATTGCTTCACTCTGTAATCCTGTCATTTCTCTCAAATTATAAACACTGATATTTTGTGTGTAGACTGGAGATGAATAAAAAAAATGAAAATACAGGTGTATGGAAAATATATTTCAGTCTGAAGATAGAAACAAACACAAACAAACACTGGCCTTCTTGTCCATCACTTAAAGGAATCTAGAGAACCCAAAGAAAATTCAAAGGCATTGATTGATTACATTTGGCATTTTTCATGTCTGCTTATTTTGGTTGCCATGGAAACTGGCATTTTTGCAGGATTTCTAGGTATGACTTGTTTTTTAAGCTTGGGAGAAGTGTTTTACTACGAGGGAGACACAAAGGATGTGACTGACATTTGGGAAGGAAAAAAACCCAATTAAAATTTTGGTAGTAAAATTGTTTTCTGAAAATTATTTGCAGCTTAGATTGTGTCAGTAAGATAATAGACTTTACTATCTTAACATAAATCATACACAAAAAGACAAAGAACTGCTCCTGACAATGAAAAATTTGAAGATAATGCTTGAGGTGGAAAAAAAATACATAGTAGAAGAAAGAATCAATTTTGATAAGTGGAAATGTTTCTCTGAAACATTTTCTCTGAAACATTTCCACTGGATCACATAATAGCATTTATTGAGGGCTTACTGTGAGTTAGGCACCTTTCTAAAGGCTTCACACACATCACCACATTAACCTTGACAGCTTTGTGATGTAGGTAGTATCCGTGTCATCCGAATGTCAGAGGAGAAAGATGAGGACAAGTCTCTGCACAAGCAGAGCATGAAGAAGGCTGCTTAGTGCCCAGCGTGGGCCAGGAGCCAGGTCTGGGTCAGGTCCAAGACTCCCTGTGCGCTCACTTAAAAAAATTATGTATGTATGTATGTATGCATGTATGTACGTACCTATTAAGAGAGTGCATGTGCACGCATCAGCTGGGGGAGGGGCAGAAGGGGAGGGAGAAGCAAACTCTAGGATGAGCCTGGAGCCCAATGCAGGGTTCTTACAAAGATCAATCTCATGACCCTGAGATCGTGACCAGAGCCGAAACCAAGAGTCCGGCTCAACAGACTGAGCCACACAGGCACCAGCTCCTTGTTCACTCTGAAACGTCTAGCAAGCTGTTTACCTCCCCCAGGCCTCTGTTTTCTTATGTGTAAAGTGGGTTTTGGGGTCTCATTCCCAATATGGTCATGATGAAGGCTGACTTAGATAATATATCAAAAGTATTTTGTTTTTTCTTTTTCCTTTTATAAAGATTTTATATATTTATTCATGAGATACACAGAGAAAGAGAGGCAGAGACACAGGCAGAGGGAGCAGCAGGCTCCGTGCAGGGAGCCCGACATGGGACTTGATCCTGGGTCTCCAGGATTACGCCCTGGGCTGAAGGCGGCGCTAAACCACTGAGCCACCCGGGCTGCCCTATCAAAAGTACTTTGGCGAGGCTGGAATACCTGAGAGATGAGTAATTATTAATACATGGTTAAATAGTACAATATGAATTTTGATGAATACATTGTGCATACCGATACTATTATATCATGCAATGCTATATTAATACCAACAACAGAAATAACAAGAATCCATATTATCAGGATAAGACTAACGTGACTATTACTATATTTTAAGACCATAATAACTATTTCCCTAACAGAAACCTTGAAAACAAAGGCAAAATTGGGTTTCCTGAGGATATTTTGAGTTCCCTGGCATTGGTGGCATCTAATCTTAACTAGGAAGAAATTCAAATGATGTGTGCACAGGAGTGCGATGTGGGGTGGGACAGGGCAAGGGGGTGAGCATCGAACAGGGCTTTGAATGATACAGAAGAATCCCTTCTGCCCTGGAAGTTTTATGGAAGAAAAAAATCACTAGGAAAATGTAATCCTACTAGGGAGAGCTTACACTGTGTCAGAAGGAGAACATTCACGCCTACCCCATTCTGGCCTCACACTGTATTTTGCTTTCTAGTCTGGCCTTCGAAAGCCAGTGTAAATTCTGCCAAAATAAAGATGGTGATGTTTGAGCTTGAATGTGACCTTAGAAATCTAGGATTAAAAAATTGGATGGCCTTGTCCAAGGTGAGGAAGTTGAGAGGTTATCTAGGCAAGACAAGCTAACATAAGCTTTGGTGTGGATTATCTGCGTTGGAAGTTCCAAGACATCTAAACTCACAGTAGGCCAGCAGGGAGTCTCACGGGCACTAAGTAACTCGCAGCCAGGAGATGTGAAGGAGGGAAAAGCTGCCACCATACAAAGGTCATTTGTAGAAATTTTATACAACCTGCAGAGGTACAATGGCATTTATTTATTTATTTATTTATTTATTTATTTATTTATTTATTTTATTTTTTCATTTCTTACTTATAGGCACAACGCTTCCTGAACACACAACTAAAAGTGCATAAAGAAATACTGCATCCCAAACTGGGGCCCTGAACATGGAGGCTCTGGAGCAGACCCCTTGAGGACAAAGGTTGGCTGATTTTCTGGGAGTTCTAGAGGCAACAAGATATTCAGCTTTACCCAAGTCATTTGGGAACTCCCATTTTGGCTCCTCTACTTGCTGTGTCATTGGGAGCACATCAGTTAAACAGAACTCATTTTCTTTCTCAGTGAAATTAGAATAGTAATCACACGGTGCCTTTCTCTCAGGCTTGCTGGGAGGACTAAAAGTGCTCTGCAGTCTGAGGGCTGTTCTAGAAGCGCAAACTCCTGTCTGGAGCACATTCCTCCAGACTTGCAACCCAGGCCTGTTGCTTTGCTGCTCCTGGGCCTCCAAGCCCTCTGGCACTGTGCCCATGGGGTTCAGGGAAGCTGCAGCCTGACTCTGAGGGAAAGTAGGAAGCTCTAGGGAATTGGTGGGTGGATTCCATGTTTCTCAGCAATCCTAGTGAGCACATACCCCTGGGAAGCAGATCATGGCCTCATGCTGTCCATAGGAGAGACAAACAGAAGAAAACACCAAAGGCTCCTGGCTCAGGGTGCTGGTCCAAAAAAAAAAAAAAAATCCCCAAAAACAAAAACAAAAAAAACCCAAACCAGAACTGGGTGGAAATTCTTTCCTTGCCCAAGCCCTGGGTTTTCAATCTAAATAAATACTGCCATAGTATTTATGCCATGGGTTGTTGGGAAAGTTTTAAAAAGGGAACATGAAAATATATTCAACAAATAGTATTGAATGTCTCCTATATGCCAGGCAGCATTCAAAGCACTAAGCACACTTTACTTAGGGGATAGCTTAAGAAGATGCATGGTCTCAGATGTAACCTTGACAGATGAATGGATAAAGAAGATTATATATATATATAATATATAAATAAAGAAGAATATATATATATATATATATATAATCCCTACCATTTTGGAAGGACTATAGCACCTCTATGCTCTCCACAATCCACTCATTTCATAGATGGGAAAATGCAGGCTCAGAAATGCAAGGAGACACGGCACAGTGGCCCCACTGTGTGTTCTCTCCTCTTCACCACGGGGCCCCATAGTTCCACCTTCTCAGGCATTATGCTTGGAGTTCAGTCAAAATGACCTATTTACCTGTTTATTCCTATCAGTGCTTAGTAAATCTTTTAGACAAATTTCTATTCAGTAGGTGTTTATTATGTCTCCTATTTTTGTTTCATTTCCCTGCAGTGGAAATGCAGAGGTCTATGAGAGAAGGATTCAAGTATGTTCCTACCCCCACCCCCAGCACTTTGTTTCTTCATTTGAAATTTGCTTAATAGTGGAGAGTAAACTTCTGATATTCTCTCTTCCTTTGCTAAGGTTTCCAGTTTTTTCCAGACCTTCACATTTTTTTAAGAGGATAGGTTCTGCAAGACATGGAAACAACCGAAGTCCATCAATGGATGAATGGATAAAGAAAATGCATGCATACTATATACATATAATACATATATGTATATAATATATACACACATGCACAATGGAACGTCATTAAGCCATTAAAAAGGAAGAAATCCTGCCAGTAGCAACAACATAGATGAGCCTTGAGAGTATTTTGCTAAGTGAAATAAGTCAGAGACAGAAAAACAAATACTGTGTGATCTCACTTATATGTGGAATCTAAAAAATTTGAACCTACAAATACAGAGATGAGGATGGCTGTCAGAGGCAGGGGGCTAGGTGTGGGGAAAATGGGGGAAGAGGGCCAAAAGGGAAAAACTTCTAGTTACAAGATAAATTTGTTCTGGAGAGTAATGGTCACCATAGTGACCATAGTCAACAATACTTTATTGTATATCTGGAAGTTGTGAAGAGAGATCTTACGAGTTCTTATCACAAGAAAAAAGAATTACAACTATGAGATGATGGATGTTGAGTAGACTTGTCATCATTTTATAATGTATACATAGGTCAAATCACTACATTGTACACCTAAAATGAATACAATATTATATATTGATTAAATCTCAATATAATTAGGGAAAATATATCAAAAAAGAAAACATGAGCAGAGACTCCGGAAGAGAGGCAAAGGGAGTTGAAGAACTAGCTCTCCCACCTCCGAACAGGTGACACTGGGTGAGTTACTTTACTTCATTGAATCTCAGTTTCCTCATCTGTAAAATGGGGAAAACAACATCCACTTATAATGAAATCATAATACTTTTTTTTTTTTTAAAGATTTTATTTATTCTTTCATGAGAGACACAGAGAGAGAGAGAGAGAGAGAGAGAGGCAGAGACACAGGCAGAGGGAGAAGCAGGCCCCATGCAGGGAGCCCAACATGGGACTCGATCCCGGGTCTCCAGGATCACACCCCGGGCTGAAGGTGGCACTAAACCACTGAGCCACCCGGGCTGCCCTAAATCATAATACTTAAAAAAAAAAAAAAGATTTTATTTATTTATTTGAGAGAGAGAGCACGAGTGGAAGGAGGGGCAAAGGGGGAAGTATGGGGACAAGCAGTCTCTGCTGTGAGCACAGATTCCACCACAAGGCTCGATCCCGGGACCCTGAGATCAGGACCTGAGCCGAAACCAAGAATTGGACACTAAACCAAATGAGCCACCCAGGCGCCCCTTGAATCACTTAACATGATTACACTTAACATGCTTGACACAAAGTAATCGCTCAAGACCAACATGCACACATATATCCGTATGAAGCAGACGATGCTATTGTCCCATTTGATGGATGAGAAAAGGAAAATATGGAGGGATTTTTATAACCTGCTCAGGGTCACTCAGGTGCTCTGTGAAAGAGGTGTGATTATGTCAGGATGAAATGTGCTTATTACAGTGTGTGACAGATAGTAAACATTCAATACAGTGTGGCTATTTATATAGTCAGGTTAAAGCATTTATGACTGCTCTGTCTGCAGTGTGTTCTGTAAATGTCAAGGGGTGATGTGTCTTTCTGGAAAAATGAGTAATGCTCCATCGCTTCAAAGGTTTCCATTCTTTAACTAGCCCATTTCCCAGTAGTCGAATTGTTATTTTATCATTATAGCCTAGAAGCCAGACTGAGAATATGAATTCACATCTTGGCATTGTTTATATTCTCTCTCTTGAAGCCTGGGCCTTTGGAAACACAATCATATTTATTTTAATAAAATTGCTTTCTGACTTGCTTGCCCTCTAAATTCCCTTTGCTCTCTGGGGAAGTCGGCTGACAGGCAGTGGGCCTTTTAGTCCCTGTGCTGGGACTGTAATTAACTGCCACGGAGAGGGGGACAAGGGGCAGCCAGCAGAGAGAAGGTTAAGGACACAAGGCTGACTTTCAGGCTCTTGTCAGAAGAAGAGGAGATGACGCTTTACCTGCTGGCTTAGATACCAGTGCCAGGCCCTGGATAAACAGGCAGCCCTGTCCACGCTCAAGAGTTACTTACTCCTTTTAAAAGGCTTGAATGTGTGGGAAATGGGCAGTGGTAGGGTCTGCAGGACCTCTGCCTTTCTGAAACCTCATGAGTCTGCTCTCTGTAAATCAGCGTCAGTTTATGGTTACCAGGCTTCTCCCTATGAACGTAGTTTGTCATCCTGTCATTACTACAATTAAAGGAGTCTGCCTCCCTTGAAATGTTACGTTGCTCCTGGGAAAGTTAAAAGCAATGGAATGTTCTTAGACCGTCAGACCTGGAAGGAATCTTAGAGTGGTGTGTTTGCCAACACAAAGGCAGAGGGATTGCCTGAAACTCCATTGGGATTGCCTGAACCATCTGCTAGCATTGCAAGTCCTAGCCTTCACCACACCTGCTTTATCAAAATTCTTGGATTGTGGGTCCAAAGGTCTCAATTTTTAATAAGTTCCCCCAGGTTATTCTAATGCACAGGGATGCTGGAGAGATACAGATATGGAGAAACAGACTCAGTCATCTGAATTACAGATCAAGATACTGAGACACTAAAACTTGTCCCTGAGGAGGGATAAACACAATGCCCTGGTCTTCTGACTCTCACACAAATGTTTTTGTTTTGTTCTTTTGGCTTGTTTTTATGATATCAGATTCCTTTTAGCTTCATGGAAAAAGACTTCATTTACAAATTTTACACTGGGGTCTGGTCTTCCAAGCCTTTATAAGGCTTAGCTGCGACAGGAGGCAAGGGACTTTATAGCAGAGCCACGCTTTATTATTGCTGAAATCAGGAGAAACAGATTTTTGGGAAAATAAATGATTAAAATCTAATGGTTATGTCAAGGAAGAAGAGATAGATAAAAAAAAGTAATAAGGATATTTATTGGTTTTTGATCAATAGCTTGACCAGGAACATTTATTTTTGTTAATACAGAGTTATCTAAATAGGACAACTTTATGCTGACATGGCTGTTTCTGGTTTGGAGGGAGCAAAAATATCTTATGTGTGTTGAGTATTTGAAAATGCTTTCAGTGAGAGATAAGTGTTAGCATATCCAACTATGAGATAAGATTCAGAGAAGTAAAGATGGATTTCCTAAGTATAGTTAGTAACTGATTCATGTGTAGAGCATATTAGAAAGAATATTACTATGAGTGACTGTTCAGTTTACTGTGTGTCAGGCATCTCTCAGAGCATTTCATATGAATTTTCTCATTTAATCATCATAACTGCTCTATATACTATGAGACAGTAACATGTTACTGATGAAGGAGAAATGAATCACCTATCATTCATTCCTCTACTCATTCAGCTAACCCATGCTAACTATGCTTTTTAGTTCTAGACATTTATATAAGCTCTAGGGATAGAGAGGTCAGGTAAGACTCTGCTTTCATGGAGATTACACTGGACAGCAGAAATAAGCACTAAACGAATAAATGAATAAATACATAAATTGCTATGAAATGAATCAAAATAATCAGACTGAGGGAGTAACTGGATAGAGCAAGTCTTGTGTCTTAGTCACTGTGGTAGGTGAAAGGTAGTGGAGCAGATGCCTGAAAAGAGGCCTAGAGCTGCCTGGGAGAAGTCAGGCAAGGCCCCGAAAGTGATCAGCGTATCTCTTGATCCAGCAAAGAGGGTGGAACAGAAACAGAGTCATCCGGAGGGAGGGGGAAAGCTGTGGGAGATAACTCAAGGAGAGGTGAAAGAAACATCCTGTAGTGGTAGAGACCACTTTGTTTTCTTTATTTTTTATTTTTTAAGATTTTTACTTATTTATTCATGAGAGAGAGAGAGAGAGAGAGACAGAGAGAGAGAGAGGTAGAGGGAGAAGCAGGCTCCATGCAGGGAGCCCAACATGGGACTCGATCCTGGAACTCCAAGATCACGTCCTGGGCCGAAGGCAGACGCTAAACCGTTGAGCCACCCGGGCTGCCCAAATCCTTGGACTTTGAGAAAGGTAGGAAGCCACTGAAGGGTTTGAGCAGGGGGGTGACCTGATGTGATATACTTAAGAAAGACTGCTCTGTACCATAGTGGGGAGCTCGCACAGAGGGCAGAGTGGAACTTGCCCAGGGTCATACTGCTATGAAGCGCTGGGAGGCAGTGGGGGTGCGGGTCATCTGGGTTTCGACCTGGCTTCCTGAACCAGGCTTCCAGAGGAGGCGGGCGTGTCTCACAAGCATGTTATCCTCACCTTCTGTGATCCTGTGCCTGAGTCCCTCTGCCACACACAAGAGAATTTCCGTAAGGACAGGGGTTGTTGTTCTCTCCGGCACCTGGGGAGAGGAGCCCCTGGGTGGGCCAGCGGGCAGAGGGGGGCTGGAGCCGTTCTCAAGGATGTGGTCTCACTCACCTTGGACTTCTCTTGATGCAGCTCGATCTGGATGTCTGTGAGCTTGGTCCTGAGGTCTTCATTGGCAGCTTGAAGGGCGACGATGAGCGCTTCGGGCTTCTCGCCCTTATTTCGCCCTTTCTTGGACATTGTTCCTTTCTAAAGGGAATCTTGTGTTGTAGTGCCTTTCAAACAGGTGCTGCCATGTTACTGCTTCTTATCATGGGTGTGATGTTTCAGCGTCTACTGCGTGGTGCTCCGTGGTAAGGTGTCCTCAGCCGCTGCCCTGGAAGCCCTGGGGAGAGGCAGAGATGGTGGTTACTGCTGTGGCAGGGACCTGGGCCAAGGGCCAGGCTGTGTCCCTCAGCCCCAACTGCCTGTATGACCCTGCACCTGACAGCTCCTGGCCCCAGATCCCCCCATCCACTTGGCATGTGAATTTAGAGCCATCTTTCCGAAGATACGGTCTGGTCATGTCAATGCCCTGCTCGAAATCCTCCAAAGATCTATGAGTATTAGAATAAACTTTCACATCTCGGAGTGCTTTTTATGCCTAAACCTGCCCTAGACTTATCTCTTCCAATTTACCCAATTACTCCTCAGCCATAAGAAATCCCCTTTATGGAGTGCCTGGGTGGCTCAGTCAGTTAAGCAGCCGATTCTGGATTTCCACACAGGTCATGATCTCAGGGTCGTGAGATTGAGCCACCCTGAACTGGACTCTGTGCTGAGCATGGAGCTTATTTAAGATTCTATTTCTTCATCCACCTCTTCTCCTCCCCATCAACTCTCTCTCTTAAAAAAAAAAAAAAAAAAAAAAAAAAAGAAACGAAAAGAAAAAAAAAGGAATGCCTTTATTTTAAGTAAGCTCCATGCCCAATTTGGAGCCCGATGTGCGGCTTGAACTCACAACCCCGAGATGAAGACCAGAACTGAGATCAAGAGTCAGTGACTTGGGCAACCCGGGTGGCTCAGTGGTTTAGCACTGCCTTCGGCCCAGGTCGTGGTCCTGGAGACCCGGGATTGAGTCCTATATCAGGCGCCCTGCCCTGCATGGGGCTGCTTCTCCCTCTGCCTGTGTCTCTACCTCTCTCTATCTGTGTCTCTCATGAATAAATAAAGGAAATAAAAGAAAAAAGTCAGTGGCTTAACTGACTAAGCCACCCAGGTGTCCAAGAGATGCCCTTTAATTTTCTGATTCTTGCTCTCTTTCCATAAAGGCTTTCCCTACCCTGTTTGTTTTTCTTCATGCTTTGCCCAGCCTCCTCACAAGTCCTCCCTTGGGTCCTCATCCTCACAGCCTCACACACTTAGAGTTTAGTTTGGCTAGCTTTCATGGCTTCCTCCGAATCTCAGCTTCCACATCAGTTCCTCCTGGAAGTACCTCTAGATTATTATATGCCCTCATTATTTAATGGTGGTTACACCTCCACGAATCTGTAAACTTTGTGAGGGCAGGAATGCATTTTCTTATTCACAACTTGCTTCTCAGAATCCATCATAAGATCTGGGATGTACCAGATCCTTAATTGGTATTTGTGAACGGAACTCACCTATGTGATGACTTCATGTCCCATAGAGAGTTTACAGTTTAAGAAAATCCTATATACAAAGACCTCAAATCATACAAGGATAAACTGTGAGAGGTGAGGATTAATTATACTGGGTGAATTGAGCAACTCATTTATTCAGTCAATATTGTTTGCGTTCCTTCTTTATAGTGTGGTAGGTACACTACGTTGAAATTGAAAATGAGTCTCAAGACAAAAACCAAACATAAAACCTTTTATCTCGATCTATCTTTCTTCATCATTATCATCATCATCATCATCATTATCACCTGATTATTGCCTTTAAAAAATAAACACTAGTTGTTTCAGAAGTATAGACAACGACTCCTCCCAATGAGGTGAGTAAGGAGTCTTCTTGAAGAAGGCAGCATTGGTCAACGGACGTAGAAACAGTTGAGGCATCCTGGGTGAACGAAATGGCAGGTGCTAAGATACAGGAAAGAAAAGGCACAGCAAGTATTTTGTAGGGAAAATGGGAGTCCAATCAATTAACCCACGAGTATGCTTGATGGGCACTACTGCTGAGAGGTTGCCTGGAAATGATAGACTGCAGAGGACCTGGAATGCCAACCTTAAAATTTTGTAATCTTTTTTTTTTCTTCCAGTAAGCAGTGGGTACGCTGTTGAAGTTCCTGGCAGGTGGATACCTTAACAGGGAAATGCTTTGGTGTAGTTATTCTGGTAGTGGAGTTGGGAGAAACTGGAGGTGGGGAGACTGCAGAGAAAGAAGGCTACTGATAAAAAAAAAAAAAAAAAAAAAAAAAAAAAAAAAAAAAAGAAGGCTACTGATCTTACCAAGATGAAAGCTGATGCAGTCCTAAACAGAACAGTAGCAAGAAAAGAGACAAAACGAGGGACGTGTCTTGATTTACAAATTCTTAAGTGCTTCACAGGGATAAGGAGATCAGAAAAATTTGGATACTAATTGTTAGTCAATGGGAAAAACATAAACAAGATACTAGAGGAAGTTTCTCACACAATCTTTCAGAAAACGGGGTATTGTGTACATGGAGGTACTTCAGTCCAAAACTAAAGGGAATTCCTACTGGTCACCCATATGTTTCAGCAGCTGCTGTTCTCTCAAGCCCCCTGGTATTTAGCCTGCAGGACCATGCTGAGATCCTGGGCTTTCTGCCATCACCACATGAGCAGGGCCATGCCCTCTGAAGTGTGACCCTAAGGAAAGGGATAGGAAGACGTTAGGAGGTAGGGAGGGCCATTCTGTCTCCAAAAGTAATGGAAATGTCCACCACACTCTTCCCTAAGCTGGATTCTAGAGTCATTCTTCATGATTATTTTGCAAATGTTGTTAGACCATTGAAGTGTATAGCTGGGAGATGAAGGGACTACCATTCTTTGCCTTTAAAACTGAAATGAGGGATCCCTGGGTGGCTCAGCGGTTTAGCGCCTGCCTTCGGCCCAGGGCGCGATCCTAGAGTCCCGGGATCGAGTCCCACGTCAGGCTCCTGAACATGGAGTCTGCTTCTCCCTCTGCCTGTCTCTCTCTCTCTCTCTCTCTCATGAATAAATAAGTAAAATCTTTAAAAAAAATAAAACTGAAATGAATTAACAAGAATTTATTGGATTTTTATGATGAACACTATTAGGCACAAAGATAAATGAGACAGTGTTTAATTTAAAGCTAGTGTTAGGGGAGTGAAATCACCTGTTTTTGTTTAGCAGGTTTCTCTTCCTCTAGCTGATCTTTAGATGTTGCCGGTCCTCTGGGTTCCCCAAAGTTATCTCCACTGGCCCCACTTATAGGGTTATGACTGACTCCCCATAACCCTAACCATTCCCCAAACCCCGAGTCACATATTCAAAATCTTACTTACCAAATCCACTGGTGTATCAAACCTAACCTAACTAACATGGATATCTTTACTACTAGTCCTTCACAGTCTCATTCTCTCCAGGCTTTCCCATATTAATAAATGCACCACCATGGGTCCAGTCATTCCAGATCTAAGCTCAGAAGCCATCCTTTCTTCTGGTATCCATCATTCCTTTCCTGTAGTCCATTGGGGGTCCTGTTTGTTTTTCCTATAAAATATAACTCCCAACTCTCTCTCAAACCCCTATAGTGCTCTCACAACAGAGAAAGAAAGAATTTGAGAAAAACTTCACAGTCAGAACACCTGGGTGGCTCAGTGGTTGAGCATCTGCCTTTGGCTCAGGGCATGATCGAGTCCCACATAGGGCTCCCTGCATGGAGCCTGCTTCTCCCTCTGCCTATGTCTCTGCCTCTCTCTGTGTGTCTCTCATGAATAAATAAATAAAATCTTAAAAAAAAAAAAAAAGCTTCACAGTCACTTCATAGCCTTACAGTTTTCCTGGATGAAGAAAGGGCTTTTCGGATTAGAGATACAGGAATGGCAGAGAAACTGCTTGAGAAGTACTGGGAGTCACAAATATGCCAGATGCATTTAGAGAAGGTTGTGAACAGGGAACAGATAATCTGGGTTAGACTGCACAGGTTCCCGCATGACCGATGGTTAGATTTCATTGATAATGGTTAGATTTCATGAGGTAGAAATGAAGCATTTGAATATAAGTGTAATCATAAAAACTCATAGTGACTGGCTGGCTGCTATGAGCTCGACATTGGACCAAGCACTTAACATACTGCTCTCATTTCATCCTCCCTAAATATAGGGAAAAATGATTCACAGAGAGATGAAGTAACTTGCTTAAAATGACTGAGTTCATAGGCGGTGAGGCCTTCATGCAAGACTGGGATCTAGACTGTAATGCCCTGGGTTACACATTGCCCCATTTTTGCATTTTAGACGGGTAGCTCAGGCAGTGTGATGGACGGTGAATTCCCAGGGAGGGTTAGACCAGAGGTAGGAAATCAGGATGCTTCACTGGTTGGGGCAAGACAGAATGCAGCCCTGAACCTACCATGGCCATGAGAATGAAAAAGGATGTGGCAACTCTGACACATGGAGACTTTGATGGAATCGTGTCTTCCTTTTAAACATTATTACTGGTTTGAACATTCTTCTCTGCCATGGTAAATAATGAATACCAGCTTTCTTGTACTGCTTGCAGCAAAAATGTGCAATGCCATAGTCATATTTTATATTTTAATTCATAATCCTTTCCCAAAAATTATTAATACTATGTACCTGACTTCATTTTTTTTTTTTTTGTCTGGGAATTATTTTGAGCTTAGTCCCATAAAGGCTAGGGAAAAGAAGAGGGTTAAAAAGCTAGAAACATGTTCAAGACAAACAAAGCATCACAGAAAGTTACTGTTATGGATACCATAAATAAGCATCCTTTCACAAGGATGATTCCATACATCCTCCTGGTGATGGGAAATTTTGTGAAGTCTTTTCCAGTTGTGATGGGTGTCTGGTAATCTCATGATTGTCTGTCATGCTGTGCTACTTCCCCTCCATCCCTCTTTGGACAGCTTTACTGATATAATTCACATATAAAATTTACACTTTGAAAGTGTATTAATTCAGTGGTTTTAGCATATTCACAATATTGTATAATCATCACCACAATGAATTTCAGAACTTTTTATCACTCTTAAAAAGAAACCCTATACCTGTTAGCCGTTGTTTCTTATCCCTCACCAAACTCTCCCAGCCCTAGGCAATCACTAATCTATTTCTTGTTTCTGTAGATTTTCCTATTCTGAACATTTTGTATCAGATGGAATCATACAATATGTGACTGGCTTCTTCCACTGTAGCATATTCTCAAGGTTCATTCATATTATAATGTTGTATAGACATTTCATATCTTTTCGTGGCTGAATAATATTCCGTTGTATGGTTAAAACTGCATTTCTTTTTTAAAAAGATTTTTATTTATTTATTCATGAGAGACACAGAGAGAGAGAGAGAGAGAGAGAGAGGGAGAGAGAGAGGCAGAGACACAAGCAGACGGAGAAGCAGGCTCCATGCAGGGAGCCCAATGCGGGTCTCCAGGATCAGGCCCTGGGCCGAAGGTGGCGTTAAACTGCTGAGCCTCCCGGGCTGCCCTAAAACTGCATCTTATTTATCCAGTCATCAGCTGACAGATGCTTATGCTACCTTTGCTTAAATGGCCTGAGGTCAGCCTTCCAGAGAAGAGGTTGCCAGCCATGAAGAGGGACACCACCCCTGAAGTATGCTGGAGAGTATAAAGGAAGGCATGAAGTTATCACTGCAAGCAGGTGGAATGTCTGGACCACCCTAAGAGCCTGTGTCAATGACAATGTCTGACACAGCAGATGATTTGGAGGAGGAACAGAAGCATTGTTCAACTAAGGGTCAATCCCCTTAAAGATATCAGGTAATTAGTGGTGCCTAGGTGGCTCAGTCACTTAAGCGTCTGCCTTTGGCTCAGTTCATGATCCCAGGGTCCTGGGATCCAGCCTATAAGTGCTGTCCCTAAGATATTTAAATTGAATAAGAAAGGGCAACTGGGTGGCTCAGCAGTTTAGTGCAGCCTTCAGCCCAGGGCGTGATCCTGGAGACCCGGGATTGAGTCCCATGACGGCTCCCTGCTTGGAGCCTGCTTCTCCCTCCACCTCTGTCTCCGTCTCTCTCTCTCTGTGTCTGTCATGAATAAATAAATAAAATCTTTAAAAAAATGAATAAGAATGATAGAAGATATGCAAAAAATAATAATTCAAGTGCCACAGTTATGGAAGGCCTCAAATAAGAACAAAGCTTTTCTTATTTGTGGTTCTCTATAGACTCATTTAAACACTGACACAAAATTGAGACAGGGAAACCAAAGAGAGAGGTGGGTGACATTAACATGAGCAGATAAGGCCTCTTTGCTTCTTCCCCATGGTTTCTCCTTGCATATCACTTCTGGAGACTGTAAGTAAAATGCTGACTTCGGAATAATCTTGAGATCATCTACTCTCAGCTTTAGCCCTTTTATGTGTTTTAGTGTTTAGGAACATCAAGCAGCTATTTTTTATAACAAAATGTCCAGGTTTTAAAATTCCCATTCAGCATTATTCTCTATTTAAGACATACACACTTCAAGATTAAAAAATCAAGAAATTAAAAAAGGAACACTTGTGCACAATTGGTGGGAATGCAAAGTGGGTACAGCTACTGTGGAAAATATTATGGAGTTTCCTCAAAAAATTAAAAATAGAATTACCATATGATCCAGTAATTCCACTGGATATTTACCTGAAGAATTTGAAAACACTAATTTGAAAAGATATATGCACCCTTATGTTTATTGTAGCATTATTTATGCTAGCCAAATTATGGAAGCTGCCCAAATGCCCAATGATAGGTGCAGGGAAATGCAGGGATACAAGAATATGTAGGGGGTGCCTGGGTAGCTTCAGTTGTTTAAGCATGCAACTCTTGGTTTTGGCTCAGGTTGTGATGACAGGGTCCTAGGATGGAGCCCTGAGTCAGGATTCCATGCTTAGCAGGGAGCCTGCTTCCCCTCTCTCTTTCCCTCTGCCCCTCCCCCTGCCTGTGCACCCTCTCAAATAAATGAATAAATCTTAAAAAAAGATTGATGTGTGTGTATATATATGTGTGTGTGTGTGTGTGTATATGTATATGTGTATATATGTATATACATATATACACACATATATATGCAATAGAATATTACTTGGCCTTAAAACAGACTAAAATCTTGTCATTTGCAACGTGGATGGATCTAGAGGGTATAATGGCAAATGAAGTTAGTCAGAGAAAGACAAATACTATATGATTTCACTCATATGTAGAATTTATGAAACAAAACAAACAAGGAATAAAAGAGACTAACGAAAAAAACAACTCTTAACTATAGAGAACAAAACTGATGGTTGCCAGAAGGGAGATGGGTGAGGGCATGAGTGAAATAGGTGAAGAAGATTAAGGGCACACTTATCATGAGGACCACTAAGTAATATATAGAATTGTTGAATCACTATATTGTATACCTGAAACTAATATAACACTGTATATTGACTATACCGGAATTTTTTTAAATCAAGAAATTGGAAACATAAAAAAAAGAAATTGGAAACATTAAATTAATTTATAAATATTTAAATATGATGAATATGCTATTGATCATAGGATATAATCCTGGTTGTATAGTCTGTCCAAGAAAGTAAAAACATCCTAGATATTCTAATATACTGATGTCCAACTACATGGACTACTGGCTCTCACATCCTAGAATACCACACAATTCTTTGTCAGAAGTATGGTCACGTATTTGGTCAAGAATGTGGTCACTTTACTGAGCACTGTTCTTACCTTTTCATAGATGTTAAAAAACCTAAGCATCATTCCTACCCTTTATTGGCTAAAAAAAGCCTATAAAAGAAGAGAGATATGTGTAAAGAGAAAACAAATTCTAGAAAGCAATAAATGATGGAGTTGGTAAATGCTGGAGCAGTCAGTGGCTTAGTTTGAACTGAGGAAGATGAAGGCTTGTTAGAGAAGGTGTCATGTGAGCTGAGCCTGAATGAGGCTGTGTACCTTACTGGGCTCTTACTCTGTGCCAGGCATGATGCTAACGTAGATTAATGTTAGGTACATTAACTCACTGAACTGTTCCAATTCACCCTTTCAGATATTGACTCCTATAATTTCTTAGGGAATTGAGGATCAGAGATTGAAAAAATTACACAGCTAAGAAATGGCAGGGCTGCAATTCAAATACACATCTGTCAGTCTTCAGAGCTGCTGCTTCTTTTTTTTTTAAAGACAGAAAAAGAGAGAAAGAGAGAGAGAGAGAGAGAGAGAGAGAGAGAGCTAGCATGGGCGTGGTGAAAGGGGAGAGATAGAGGGAAAGAGAGAAAGAGAATCCCAGGCAGTCTCCAAACCCAACATGAGTCCAATGGTGGGCTCGATCTCACCACCTGAGATTATGACCCAAGACAAGGTCAAGTAGGATGCCCCTTTCTAAAGCTTAACACTTACATTAACAATTTCTTACAAGATGGACAGGCCAGCTCTAGGTGTTAGTAGGCTAAAGAGATGGCAAAGGTGTGCAAATGCCAGCTGGGGGCTTAGAAGATAGAATGGTAGAATGTAGTGGTTAAGAGACTGGACTCTGAAATCAGAAGAACTGGCTTTTTAAAAACAGATTTTATTTATTTATTTGACAGAGTACTCACACAAGAAGGGGGAGAGGCAGGCAGAAAAAGATATATTTACTGCAGTGAGCTTTTATAAGGAATAAATGAGCTAAAGTGTTAAATGATTAGTAAGTTATCATCATCATTACCATGGTTATTATTTTTCTATTATTTTTCTAACTACTAAAAGCTAGCTTAGATTTTAAGAGAAGAAGAAACACATTTATCACCTGTTCATGTTAAAAAAAAAAAAAGAGGCTAGGAAAAGCACAGAGATCCCTGGAAAGACTAATGGAATTCGTATTTATGCTTTTGGGGAAATGGGACCTGCATTGACAGGATCAGAATGCCCAGGAGTCTTGGCTTTGCAGCTGGTTCTGCCCTAAGCTATAAGCTGAATAAAGTCATTATTAATCTTGGAGGTTCCAATAAGGCTGTTGCCTCTGAGTCATGATTTGCAAGGCAACTATAATACCAAAGGGCTAAAGTTCATATGTGTGAAGCTAAACGCTTCACCACTTCTCTGTGATTAATATTTGGGAGTTCTACTCTACCGAAGCCCTGGGAGTTTGTTTCAGCCATCTCCCCTGCTTTTTTTTTTTTTTTTAAGATGATGCTTTAAGTTAAATGTTGTTAGTGTTTAAAATGAATGAATTGAACTGCTTACCTGATTCCTGGTGATCTGGCAAAGACATATTATCACTTCTTAAACCTTTCTCTGTATACGATAACAGTCTCACTGTGCATTCATGAATCTGACACAGCAAATTGATATAAAGGACAGGGGGCTGCTGTTTAAGCCACTGCAGTATTAGAGTCCTAGTTTCCCTATGTAAAGGGAATGTGGTGATGTGGCTATGGGGTCAAAAGACTTTTTACCCATTAAACATCTGTTAGAAGAAAACGAATCTGAAAGGCTGACATTCATTATGGTAGAGATTATGCATCTTCAGGATTGTAGGGTGCCTGGCGTGTATGTCTTTTTATGTTTGTTTTTCTTTCCTCATCTTCCACTGTAATGCCTTCTTTATCACCTGATTATAATAGCAATTATTATTTTTATTTTTATTATTAATTATTTAAAGTTAACATGTTAAGTTTTTCATATGAAAGAATGCTAAATAAAACTCCAAACCTGGGCCACCTTGGTGGCTTAGTCGGTTAAGTGTCTGCCTTTGGCTTAGGTAGGATCCCAGAGTCCTGGGATCAAGCCCCGAACTGGGCTCCCTGTTCAGTGGAGAATCCGCTTCTCCCTCTCCCTCTGCTTCTCTCTCTCCTCTCCCCCACCTCCACCCTCGCTCATGCTCTCTCTCTGGAAAAAAAAAAATCCAAAACTTATTATTCCTAATAGATATGTTTTTTTTGACCTCAGATTTAAGACTACATCAGAAATATACTTCATAAAAAAATATACTTCATAAAGTGTAAAACAAGAGAGAGCTCTCTTAGCACACATACCAGAAACATCTAACCTCTTTAGGGAGGCTTCTTAGGAAGGGTTGGTAGAAGTGATGTCGAATTTGGGTTCTGAAGCAGGTAGGATTCAGCCTGTACTGCTCTATTCTGCAAACCCTTGGCTTTGCTCATGCATGCCTTTTCCTTTCTTAATATCCTGTTGAACTCCTTCCCATGCATCCTTTTTTAAAAAAGATTTATTGGGGGGGGGCAGAGAGAGAGGGAAGGAGAGTCTCAAGCAGACTGCACTGAGCACAGAGCCTAACACAGGGCTCGATCTCATGACCCAAAGATCACAACCCAAGTGGAAACCAAGAGTCGGTCACTTAACTGTGCCACCCAGATGCCCCCTTCCCACACATTCTTTAGGGCCTAGGTCCGATGGAATAACTTTTTCCCCTCATCTGGATTTCATTTTCACTTTGAAGATATTTCTTATAGTATTTGTCATTCATTCCTCAACTTATTTATTCTTCAATTCACATAAATTGATGAAGCACCATGAGCTGGGGATGTCTGTGCTAAACAGGAGACACAGGGTCCTTGGCCTTTGCAGAGGAGGAATCAGCAGTTTTATACAGTGTAGTAGTTGCATATATGATAGGAGATAGGAATCATAAGAGTCTTGGTGGGCCAGAAAGGACTGTTTAGGGAAAGTGCTACAAAAAAAAAAAAAAAGACATGTAACATGAGAAGGAATCAGCCAGCAAAGGTTGGAGGGGGAAAGAAGAATGTTCAGGGTGGACAGAGCACTGAGTATGAAGATCTACAGGTAAAAGAGGATTTGAATGATGCTATGGAGAAACATACAGGCAAGAGCTCAGAGATGAGCTCAGAGAGGCAGGCAGAGAGTGGCTGATGGAGAACAGTCTCAGCTTCGGACTTCACGCCCACAGCAATGGGTAGTCACCAAACGTTCATACAGGGGAGTGACTTGATCACATTTGGAATTTAGCAACAATCCTCTGGCAACTGAAGATGGAACAGACTAAATGGGTAAACAGAAATGCAGAAAGAAAAGTTTGGAAGCTGTGACCATAATTCATTTACATTGTAGGTATTTTTTAGATGGCTGAGTTCCACTTAAGGGTAAAACTGTATTTTCTAATTCATCTTTGTACTCATAGTACCTGTCACAGTGACCACCACGAAGTTCAATTGAATTAATATTGATTGGAATTCACGGAAAATACTGAGATTGAGGATCTTTCACAATTTCTACAAAGATCATTAAAAATATATTTTATTTATCTATTCATGAGATACAGAGAGAGAAAGAGAGAGGGGCAGAGACACAGGCAGAGGGAGAAGCAGGCTCCATGCAGAGAGTCCAACGTGGGACTCGATCCCGGGTCTCCAGGATCAGGCCCTGGGCAGAAGGCAGTGCTAAACCGCTGAGCCACCTGGGCTGCCCAAAGATCATTTATAACAAGATTTATTATGGGAAATTTCTTTTACTTTGCAAGGGCCCTTGAATTACTGTTTTGATTTCAGGCAAAAGTTAAAGCTGGCGTAACAGTTAAATAAACAATAAAAATTAAAAGAATTTTTATTTAAGTCATATGCTGAGATTTCATAATCCTTGCTGCCATCTACCATACTCCTAAGCTCAATTTCACTCAACAATAAGTCATCTTGCACTGCGCTCTTTTGTCTGGGTTTAGAAGGCTTTCATAAGGACTAGTCTAGCAAAGTAACTCTCTCAGTGTATGTTGTCTTATTTGTATTGTCCTTTTGTCCTGGATTCAAAGTATTCCACAGCTGTTAGAATGAGAAGTACCAACTTCCCTGGACATGGGGGAGAAATCTAAAACACAGTAGGAAATTACTATGTATTCAAGGTCAGACAGAAAGAAAAATGCCTCAGAGCCCCTACCCAAGGCAGGCATTCTCTCTGTATGTACACTCTTATTAAAAACAAAGTGATACATTAAATTAAAGAAAAATACCCAAATCACTGAAGGAAGTGGTCTTCAGATAATTATAAGTGACAGCAAGTTTTCCTATTTTAGGTATAAGTGAAACATGCGTAACCTATTCTGTTGTTTCCTTGTTTTCAAAGACTTTGAATTAAAAAAAAAACTATCATTAAGGCACTTTTGCAAAATGTCACACATAAGTAGAAATTTCTATATATAGGAGGAGAATAAGGTGTACCCGCTATTAAAAAAAAAAAAAGGCAGGACAGTATCTGTATTAAGATTCACACTGGGGCCACCTAGGTGGCTCAGTTAGTTAAGTGTCTGCCTTTGACTCAGGTCATGATCCCAGGGTCCTGCGATTGAGCCCTGCCTTGGCCTCCTTGCTCAGCAGGGGGTCTGCTGAGCAGACATGCCCCCCAACCCCACCCCTGCTGTGCTCTCTCACTCTCTCTTTCAAATAAATAATGTATTCTTTAAAAACTTACACTGATTAGTATGACTTAGGAGGACACCAAGTTTGAATAAAATAACTTCCACATATGCTGTATGGTTTGATTAGAATTTATTTAATTTTCTACATTCTAATGACGAGACTCTGGCTATCACTATTTCCCCTACGTTATAATACGGTATGAGGTAGTATATTACAGAACTATATAAATAATTCCTTTTTTGACATTTAGGATTCCGTTTTGAGTTTTATCCCAGAGGCCAATGTACAACTACATTTTTTTTTCGTTTGATGGGATCTTGAAAGCAAGACCATAAGGAGGACTAGTGGAAAGTAGTCAACCTAACCTTAACGTACGTTATATTCTGTAGGAAAATAATTTAAAAAACAGATCAACAACTCTGTCTTGAACCACAGTTACAATGTTAGAATTGAAGATGATGCACTCTGTATGTACCAAACAAAGCTGCATATACTATATGCCAAAGGAGTGGGGAAAACACACACGCACAAACAAGGGGAAGCGCAGCAGGAAGGCAAGAAACAGCCCTGTCTGACTCCTTGCTGAATTTCAGTGCCTAGCACAGTGCCAGGCACAAAGTTGATTCTGAATAAAAATTTCTGAATAATTAAATGACTTCACCAAAAGGGAGGTCCCTCATGGTTAAGGCTGGGACATGAAGGACAAACAGGAAGAAGCAAAAAAAGACTGGAAGCTAGGACAAGTATAAGATAAGTGTGAGAAATAAATTATAAATCACAGTGTCTGGTGCACAAAGTTCATTGTGGGGAACCAATGGGGATGGACAACTGGAAAAATAGAGTAAATTTTGTGTGTGTTCACTGCCTAGATACTGAATTTATGTCTTGTTTAAGAATTACTAAGAATCTGATAAACATTTTTAAGAGGAGAGGAATGACCTAATTTTTTAAAGGAAGATTAATCTTGAAATTGTGTGCAGGACAGAATGGAACAGAAAAGAACTAGAGGTTAGAGGTCCAGATAGGAATCCACTGCCAGTGTTCAGACAGAAAGAGAGGTCATTTGGATTAGGATGGAGGGTAGAAGGACTTTTTCTTCTCTAAGCTAAAAGAACTCTTATTCCACTTACCACTTTCTTCATCATTTTCTTCATCATCACTCAACACGTCTTCTCTTTACTGAGCACTTTGTATGTGCTGAGCACTGCACAATGCAGCACTTATGCACATCCACAAATTTGCAAAGATGAAAGGAGTCACATATGTGCTTAGAAATAACAAGACCTAATATTTTCAGGGTGCTTAATATAAGCCAGGCAGTATACTATATACCATATATTCATTTTCTCATTTAATCCATAACATTATAAATATTATGGATGAGAGGGTAAAAGCCCCAAAAAGAAATATGGATTGTGCAAAAGCATGTTGGTGGTAAATATCAAAGTCAAGACATAACATGGACGGTCTCACTTCAGAGCCTGTTTGCCCAATGACTATGCTATACCAGAAACACTCCAGTTTGTTCACAGAGAAATCACGTTTCAGGGTGCACAGTAGCATCTTTTAATTATTTACTCACTTAAAATTTTTTTCTCCATATCTCATTTTTTTTTAATTCATGAGAGACACAGAGAGAGAGGCAGAGACACAGGCAGAGAATGAGAGCAGGCTCCATGCAGGGAGCCCAATGTGGGACTCAATCCCGGGACTCCAGGACATCCTGGACCAAAGGCAAAAACACTCAACCCCCGAGCCACCCAGGCATCCCACTCTCCATATCTATTCAAAAACAATTTCCAGGGCCTCAATCAAATTAATGCACTTCAACATAATAAGATTTAAGACATTTAGCATGAAGTAGGCAGTAATGTGTACACACACATATAAAGATAGGTGTTTAAATCGCAATAGTTTTGAGTAGTAAATGACAGGACATCTTAATTTATTTTTTTTTTTAAAGATTTTATTTATTCATTCATGAGAGATACAGAGAGAGAGAGAGAGGCAGAGACACAGGCAGAGGGAGAAGCAGGCTCCACGCAGGGAGCCCGACGTGGGATTCGATCCGGGGTCTCCAGGACCGCGCCCTGGGCCAAAGGCAGACGCCAAACCGCTGCGCCACCCAGGGATCCCAGGACATCTTAATTTAAACGTCTTAAGGCTTTTCTTCTCCCCTTCCAAGACTTCTATAATAATTGTTATATAACTTCTACAATCGGAATGAAATAGTTTTTCTAGGGGGAAAATGAAGAAGCATTCTGTGAGGAAAGAGGACAAAAAGTGAGACTAGATAACTAGCTAAAGCCAGGAGTAAGGCTTTTAAAAAAGATTGTATTTATTTATTCATGAAAGACACACAGAGAGAGGCAGAGACACAGGCAGTGAGAGAAGCTCCATGCAGGGAGCCTGATGTGGGACTCGATCCCGGGACTCTGGGATCACACCCTGAGCCAAAGGCAGAAGCTCAACCGCTGAGCCACCCAGGCGCCCCTAGAAATTCATTCCTAAATCTGAAATGCTTTGGACTCTAAAATGCCCCTTCTCTCTGCTGAAGAGTGAACCAGCCATTAGTCACAGCACAGTGTTCACACCATAAGATGGACGGCTGAAATCAACAAAATCAGAATAAACTCCTTCTAAATGGATGCTGGGCCCCTTCTCAGGAAAGGACTATACAGTCAATTAGATTGGACCTTGAATAAATCAATTTTTGGAAATCACTAGGAACACAGTTTTTTTGTTTTTTGTTTTTTAAATCAAACCTACTCTTTTCTTTATTCACTGCCTGCCAGGCTCTCCTGTGTATATCTCACAGACTCGAGAGTACAAATCACTCAGGGAAATAAACTATATGACCTAATTTCATAAACCTATGAAATTAACTTTTCTTCCTTCAATATCTCTATCTGCTTTTGTTTCACAGAGGCAGAGATTTTCCTGGGTCTGTTTACCACTTTTAACCTCACTGCTTAGCACAGAACCCAGCAGTACGTACTCAGATATAAAAATGTTTATTGAGTTAAATAAATTAGGCCAAAACAGAATTTTCAATGGCAGGAGTGAAGAACTCCTTCAACCCACAAAATATTAATGCTGTTCTCCCGAATAAGGACGATTATAGAGGGAAGTGTAATTCACGATTGACTTAATCATAGTGTTATTTTATCCCATTAAATTCTGGAGTATAATAATAGTATCTAATTATTCAGAAATTTAAGCAATATACTTTCAAATGTAAGCAACTTACATCTGAGAAACACATTTCCCCCCAGTACTTTCCTTGGCTTATTACTTCCCAAATAAAAAGTAGGAATTACAGTTTCTCATTTAAGGTTTGAAACTATTTCTAAAGACAGTCTTATTAGGAAAAGCAGTCTCAAAGGCTCAAAATTTTTTCCCCACATGGACCCTTACAGGAAGATTCTGAGAGCCAAATTTCCTCTTTGTACTGTAAGTATTCTTTGATATTTCCAAAACTCTGGGGCCCTGGCCTATGACATTCATAATAGCATTTGTATAGACAATTATTAAACTTCATCTGCTTACTCACCTCATACTGTGACAGATGAATGCTACTGCTACTGCTAATCATCATCATCATCATCATCATTATTATTATTGGCTATTTACTAAAGCTGGCCGCTGTGCTAAGCTATTTAAAGCATTATCTTTTCAGTGCTCTGAGGTGGGTGTTAAAAGTCATCTAGTCCAACCCTGAATGTATGATTTATGAATCCTCTCTACAACTCCCCACTGGGAGACATCCGACACTCAAATAATGAACTGCAGGCCTGAAGATGTGATGAGTGTTGGAACAGAGAAGCAAAGCAGACACTACTAGAGCACAGAGGAGATCCAATTCCCTGGGGAGGACTCAGGCTGCTTCTAACAGAAGGCATGGTTGAGCTGAGTCTTGAAAGATGAGAGAGTACTTGTCATATGGTTGAAGGAATAAGGAAGAATTGAATAAATATAAGATTTGGTAAGAACCACAGATGTACCAAGACTATTGATTAACCAGAGTTGTGAGGATGGGGGAGGAGGAGGAATGTGGAAAAAGCCCATTTTTGCATCTGATACTAAGCTCATCTGAATTCTTACTCTTCAGGTAATAGTTTCAATTTGAGGTGAAGGGTTCCACATTCTGAACTGGACAGTGAAAAATAGTTTAATAATAACTATTAAAATCTGGCTGTATGTCCAGCACAGTACTTACCATTGCATACATATTATTTCACAAAATCAAATTCATGAGATAGATATCATTTTCCCATTATACAAGAGAAGAAATGAAAATTTAAGATTTGCCCAAATTACACAGCCCATATGTCTTATGAGCCACTCATTCGTTCAATTGTTTCTTGAGAGCCTCTGATGTGTCTGTCAAAATTTAAAAGTCAGTCAGCCTGATTCAAAAATGCTTGTTTTAACCACTACATACCACCAGTCCCTCCTTTAGTATCAGAAAGAGAATCTATA
The DNA here is from genome assembly GCF_018345385.1 of Vulpes lagopus. Lineage (NCBI taxonomy): Eukaryota > Metazoa > Chordata > Mammalia > Carnivora > Canidae > Vulpes > Vulpes lagopus. The sequence continues at coordinate 91,403,354 of NC_054831.1, forward strand.
TTTTTTCTTTTTCACATTATTTTTTAAAAGACTTAAAAAAAATTTATTTGAGAGGGAGAGACAGAGCATGAGCAGGAGGAGGGGCAGAGGGAGAGGGAGAAGCAGGCTCCCCACTGAGCAGGGAGCCAATGTGGGGCTGGATCCTAGGACAGTGAGATCATGACCTGAGCCCAACGCAGACTCTCAACTGGCTAAGCCACCTGGGTCCCCCTCACATTTATTATTATCTTTAAAACTCTCAGATGACTAAAAAACAAGTCATATTCAATAGAAGTCAAAGTGTGAGGCTACTAAACACATTTTTTTGTCCAGAGCATGACACAGAGATTTAACACAAAGTTGTGTATCATTACTTTACTGATGCTCTGAGTGCCGACTAAGTTCATCACTTAGGCTGTTTCGCTGATACATCCCATTTGTCAGGGCACTTATAATCTAGCAGTTAACATTTTCCTGCGTGAAACAGGGTAAGACAAGGGAGTACTTTACTCTGGCAAAATAATATACACAAAATAGCTATTAAGTCTTAAATGATCACATGAGATAAATAATTAGATAAGATGAGATTTGAAGCCTAAGTCTAGGGCTGTGGTGGAAAATCTAGGGCTTCATACAGAGACTGACAAAATACAACCGAAAGTGGTAAATGGGAATCATTAATATTTCCCTTGTATTCATTCAGATGGGGTAACGGAAACTTAGTGAAGACACATGATTGGCTTGCGGCCCAGAGCTGGTAAGCAATGGGGTGAGGTTGTCATCCAAGCTGTTTGACCGGAGAGCCTCTTGTCTTCGCTCTATCACTATAGTACCTCCTTCATAGGGAGCTGGAGAAAATTACATGGAATAATGCAGGTAAAGGGTTTAGCAGAGTAGGTGTCAAATAAGCACTCTCTTTAACATCAGTTTGACAAATACATGTGAAAACTTAATCGCTGCTAATCACTATTTCTTGGCCATGAATAAATAAAATAAAATATAGAACATACACTTCTGGCTCATGGAGCTAATATGTTAGATGGGAAAGGCACACAATAAGCATGACAAATAAATAAGTACTATGCTAGATTATGATAAAGTGCTCTGGGAAAAAAAATAACAAAGCACAGAAGTGATAGGAAGTGTCCAGATGGGATTGTAATTTTAGATAAGGAAAAGTCTAACCAAATAGGTGCTATTTGGATAAAGGCTGAAAGGGAATGAGCCATGCAGATGCCTGGGTGGCGGAGGGTGGGGTGGGGTGGGGTGGGGGTAGTTTTCCAGGTGGAACGCAGGACAAGCACAAGAGCTCCACAGTTGGTACGGACATCCAAGTTCCAGGAACTGCAGGCAGCCAGGGAGGCTGGAGGGAATGAGCAAGCTAGGACAGCAGCCAAGTTGAGGGCACACATTAATGGAAGGGCAGTGTGTGCAGACCATGCTGTGCTTTTTAGGCTACTTTATATCAGCTTGGGTTTTTACTCGAAGTGATGGCCCACAGGAGGGTCTGACAGGAGGATGCCCTGATGTGACTTATTAGGCTTTAGCATTTCAGTGACTGCCAACATAAGATTAAGAGTAGAAGAATTTGCTTGAGAGAGAGTTCTGGAGGCTGTTGCAAAAATCTAGCTTAGAGATGGTGGTGGCTGAGGCAGGGATGGGAGCTATGGAGGCAGTTAAGAAGGATCAGATATAAGCTGCTGTAATCCTTCTTATATTGGCACCTGGCCAAAATTATGACCAGTCAATTGTTGAGCTGAGATGCAAAGCCACATAGGCCTGACTGAGGTTTTATACAATGTGTTACGCTCTTTGTCTCTGAAATGTATTAAGCTCCCAGTCTAAGAAAGGCATCATGCCAAGCACTGCAGATGCAAGAGATGAGGGTGACTGTCCCTGCCCCTTTAAAAACTTAACTCTATTAAGAGGACAGTCCACCTTAACTATAAGCAGAGCATTTTGTGGCCATATGCATTCCTCCAATAGATATGTTGGGTGCAGTTTGAGGTGTTGGAGATAGATGGACAAAAAGGTCCTTGCTCTCATGGGGTTTATATTCTAGTGGAGTGAGACAAAAAAAAATTAGCAAGAAATAGAAATTACATAGCATATTAAAAGGGAGTAATGAGGGACTTCAAAAAGCTCCAACCCATACCTGTGCAACACTCTTAATGCTGAAAAATGACCAACAATGTAATGTCCGTGTAAAAGTAACTGGCTTAATAAGGTGATATGTCCAGTCTACAAATCAGTATGCAGCAGTTTACAAACACGTAAATAAATCTAATGGATCGATGAGACTCACCTTACTTCCAGACAGACAACAAAAAGCAAGATAACGAGTGAAGGAAAAGTCCTGATGTTATACACAGACACCTCTATGTGCACGTATATGTATGGAATGCCACCATATACTCTGGAACGACAGATGACAGGGTGAATTTCATGTAGGGATCAAAAAGGTTTCCTAGATGCTTCACCTCATGAGCTTCCAACCCTATGGGGAACGTAGCTGCAACCCTTCCCTTCTCAGCTGTGGGCCAGTCCACAGGCAATCCTCCACAGCTGTGTGGCTTTGTGGCCCTGCACAATACACTGGATAGTCCTCTGCCCCACCTTGATGACAACTCCGACAATTAGGTACTTTGATTTACTCTAGAAAGCTGAGAACCTTAAAGAGGGCAGAGTTGGTCCCAGGTGAGAACAGGATTTCTTCAGTTTTCCTCCTATCTCCCAAGGCCTTCTCTGGGACTCAGGAGGTGACAAGAGCCCCTCCTGGCCTCCTTTCTCCTCTGCCATCGTCTCCTTGAGCAGTGCCTCAATTCATCCCAGATCACTCCAACCTGGATCACTAAGTGTGACAAACCACTCCCGCCAATGTGCTAACAGGTAAGGTTTGTGTTCACAAACTCTCCCATCCCCCCATATATGAGTTTTATTTTAAAAAGGGATTTAAGGAGGCACAAGCGTTGCATGAGATTGTGTATGAGGAAACTAGCTGTTACCCATAAACCACTGTACTTAAATTGAGTTATTAAAATGATTATTAACTCTCCCACCCTCTCCACGGTACACACATTAAATGTTATGATTATTATTAACCTTCTCACCTCCTCCGCGGTATACACGTTGGGAAATGCTATTGCTAAACCCCCTCCTCCAGCCCTGCTCCTTCTGTCCCTGGGAAAGCATTCACAGAAATTGTGCTAGGTTTAAAGGCCAAGGATTTTAATCTTCCCTATTCCTAGTGTTGCCTAATAGTCTTTCTCTTTAGAAGCTTACAAGGTATTAGAACATGCTTTATCTCATCCATATTCACAGTGAGACTGAGGCAGACTCTAGCGTTCCCATTTTGTAGATGAGAAAACAGGCTCAGTTAACCTAACTTGCCTTCTTCTAAATGTCAGGTTCACATATCATAACCCAAGCTTTGACCCCAAAGGAAGTTTTGCCACATAGACTTTTTCTCCTATAGCCTTGTCCAGAATAGGGGAGTGTTTCCCCTCTTTCTACTCAAGAACACCTGAGGTTGATTAGGAGGATACAGAAGAAGGTGCCCTGGATCTAGAGTGAAGACTACATGGTTTGTGACTGTCCACACCTCATGAAAGGATGTCGGGATGGAAGCCCATGGGCTGCACCTGCAGGTGGAGGCTCTTGAATTTCTTGGCTCCTGTGTTTCCCTGCATCGGTATCTGTTTCTTGATCCTCCTTCAAGTCATCAAATAGAACGTTCCTTCACACATTGCATCTCCCTTGCACGGTCCTCTCTTCCTTAAATTCTAATGATCTCAGCTTGAATGTAATTGACTCAAGGAAACTGTTGTAGGTTGAGTCATGTTCCCTAAAAAATTATGGTCAAGTTCAAAGTCCCAGTACCATTGAATGTGACCTTATTTGAAAATAGGGTCTTTGAAAATGTCATCAATTAAAAGGAAGTCTTCCTGGATTAGGGTGGGTCTTTTTTTTTCCAGTTGTCTATACTTCTTTTTTTTAATAATAAATTTATTTTTTATTGGTGTTCAATTTGCCAACATACAGAATAACACCCAGTGCTCATCCCGTCAAGTGCCCCCCCTCAGTGCCCATCACCCACTCACCCCCACCCCCCGCCCTCCTCCCCTTCCACCATAGGGTGGGTCTTAATCCAGTGAATACTGTGCTTTTAAGAAAAGGAAAATTTGCACGCAAACACACATACAAATACACACAGGGAACAACGCCTGGATGAAGGAGGCAGAGACTGGAGTCACACATCGACAAGTCAAGGAACACCAGGGATGTGTGTTCCTTGCTGTGGCAGCAACCACCAGAAGCTTGAAGAAACGCACACAAGAGATCTCGGAGCTTCCAGAAAGAAACAACTCTGCTGACACCTGGGTTTAGATTTCTGGCCTCCAGAACTGAGAGAGAATACATCTCTGTTGTTTGTGCCACCCACTTTTTGGTAATTTCCCATGGCAGCCCTAGGAAGTCTTCCTGTTTTTCCCAGATCAGGCCAGGTTCTCCTACTGCACATTTTCACAGCATTGGCTATTTTTTTCTAAATAGCGTGTGTCACAGCATTGATTTTTTTTTTTTAATTTTTTTTTTTTTTTTTAATTTATGATAGTCACAGAGAGAGAGAGAGAGAGAGGCAGAGACACAGGCAGAGGGAGAAGCAGGCTCCATGCACCGGGAGCCCGACGTGGGATTCGATCCAGGGTCTCCCGGATCGCGCCCTGGGCCAAAGGCAGGCGCCAAACCGCTGCGCCACCCAGGGATCCCGATTTTTTTTTTTTTATCAATATTTATCGCCCAACTAAAATGGATGCCCTGTGAAAACAGATGATGTCGGGCTTTGTTCTCTATAGTGACTATTGTAAAAACAATACAGTATGCAATAAATATTTTTAAATAAAACAAAGAATGAATGAATAATTAGCTTGATGCAAATGCAAGAAGAGAGCAGAGCACTTACAATTTTGGCCTGAGAGTGTGGGAAAAGCGTTCACCTGAAAGCAAAACAAAAAAATCTCTCTCTCCATCTCTCTCTGTCTCAGAACTGTCTCTTCTTCTCTCATTCTCTGTCTCTCTTGCTTTTGCCAAGTTAGATTCAGAACATTTGTCTTTTTAAAAATCTGTGCGGAATGATAAGATTGACAAGACAGTTAATATTATCAGGGAGAACTGTCAACTCCAACACTGATGATAAACACTGTAAAACTGTGGAAAATGAAAACAAATGATTTTTTTCTAGAAGTTAGAGAAAGGGGATACTCTATCATTTTTTTCTCTTATTGAACAGCACAACAGTAATTATCTGTACCATTAATTTTGTATACAATCTAAAACAGCAGACAATTCTTATTTGACAAAAACAGTAAAAATCATACCTATTTTTCTATCTTTAGAGTTAGCTATTTATAAATATAGTCACATACTCATCTATCTTAAAAATTACAGAGAAATGATGTTGCACAATGGTTAAGGGCAAGAGCTCTGGAGTCAGACCCTAGATGTAAAGACCAGCTTTAACCACCTATAGTATAGTAGTTATGTTGGACTTGGACACAGTACTTAACTTGTCTTTGCCCACCTTTTAATTTCTGCCTTATAGAGTTGTGGTGTGGATGAAATAACCTAATATATGCAAATATATACAAGAGTAATGGTACACAGTAAAACTCAATACATTTTAGCATTATTATTACTATTAGACATCTGACATTTGATGAGACCATGGTGAGTAGTCATTGAGATAATCTCATCCATTTATGTCATAACTATAAATTACAAATCATTTTCTTTTTTCATCTTTCAGAATTAAAAAGTGATGAGTGATGATAAATAGACTGGTGAGTGGTGCGTGGGGTTAGGAATGGCAAAGGGATTTTAAAACACCTTTCTTTGTAATAAAAAAATGCTGAAAATTAATCTTTCGAGGGGCAACAGGGAGTGGAGGGCATAAGACAACACATCCAAAACATGAAATTATAAGACCTTATTTCCATTCCAGTGGAAGAATTAACTTATTTTTATGGTAATTTTTTAAGTTCAAGTTTTTGTCTTTAGTCTCAGTCTTGTCAAGCCACAATTTCAAAGGATTGTTAAAAACTCAGGTTTAATGGCTTAAGCGGTTTAAAGACTCAGAATCCCAATTAATTTTGTGGTTGAACTTCTGATTAGACATGCCACATTTCAGTATAAAGTCAAATCTTTTAAGCATATCTATGATGTTTCTTCCTTCCCAAAGAAATACTTTCTTCTACTAACATTTTCAATTACTTGTTAATGAATTTTATGGACAATCATTTAATATATTTAAACTTAGCTCTTCTCTTGGTGTCAAATAGAGTCACTTTCATTCAATCTGAGATTTAATGTTGACTGGTTAGTTGGCAGGTGCTACTGCCTACACTGGAAAACTGCTGAGGTTTAAAAAATCCCTTTAAGGTTCTGTTTTAGCTAGAGAAGATAAAGTTCATTTTCCAAGGGGATGCCACCAGCTCGTTATCTTTTTGGGTGTTTCCTATCTTGTCTTTATGGCTAATTTGAGGATCATAATGCTATTACGGGCAGCGAAAATAGAAACAGGACTCCTCAGTGGGCTGTCTACACCACAAACAGTCATTACCCCAGGCCAGAACTTCCTGACAGAGAGGCCATGCAGGAAAATGAGCTACTCCAACAAGATTCCTACAGGTCCTGTAATTGTCTAGTGAAATTGATAGGCTATGCTTGTCAAAGCTGCTATTTGTCATTCTCCCGGACTCCCTCCGTGTTTGTGGCTGGCAATTTCCATCTGCAGCTTTTACAGTCTGGTATATAATTTGGCATCTTCTGCTTCTCTGAATTTTGCCTGTGTGTTACTTATCCTTTTGAGCCTGTGTATTTCGCACTTTTCTGATCTCTTACCACTATTCAGATTCATTCTTTGCTGTTAGAAAAGTTAGAGTTCATCTTTGCAAATAATACAGTAAAGATGTCAAGTGAAGAAAATGAAACACAGAAAACAAAGTTGTTTTTATAGGCACAGAAATCAAATTTTATATCTCTTGTCCTTTTTAAAAAATTTATTTGAGAGATAGAAAGAGAGAGAGAGAGAATGAGTGGGGGTGTGGGAGGGGCAGATGGAGGAGGAGAGAAAATCTTAAGTAAACTTTGCACTCAGATCCCAACATGGGGCTCGATCCCACAATCTCTGAGATCATGACCTGTGCCAAAACCAGGAGTCAGACGCATCACCCAGGTGCCCCTTATGTCTCGTCCTTTTGACCAAAGTAATGAATATATGTGGCTCAAAGCTTATAAAATTGGGACAAATTCTGTGTTTGATGTTCTAAATTGGAGGCTGAATAAACTGAAGGGACAGAATAGTAGAAGCACATGCAAGCAAGTCAATTTGTTTTGTTTGTGATCATTTTTGGACATAGGACTAGAAGAACCCCCTCATTCTCAAAATCAGATTATAGATGAGTATTCACGATCAAGTTAGAATCAAAACAAATTAAAAATATGATAAGTATTAACACTCAGGACTCCTATGGAGTGATTTTTATTCCAAATCTGTCAGTTAATAGATAGTTACCAATCCAACTGAATTAAGGGCTCTTTAGCACAAGCTTAAACAAAAGCCTATTCATTGGTTGACAGTCAAGGATAAAAATGAAAAGCAAAATGGCACCATTTGCCGGGTTTCTTCCCATATCCACTTTATAAGGTATAAAACCCTCAAGGATCCAGGCTTTCTTTCCCTAAGACTCAAAACAGGTAAAATTTATGATGGCTTCTCTTAATCTGCAGCTTGGCTAAACCAGTTCCTGTGTTTCCTCTCTAAGGAGAGCCAGATGAGTAGGATTCCTTCTTATGGCATTATCTAACAGTGATAGCAGCGCTCCAATTGAAGCAAGCCTAGCTTGTGCCCTTGGCCCAGACATTTTTGTTCTTCCTTAGCTTCTGGCCAGCAAAAAAAAGCTTCTCTTTTCTTCTCCTATAGTTATGGAAACAAAGGTGTATCCGTGTGTGTGTGTGTGTGTGTGTGTGTGTGTGTGTGTGACAGAGACAGAGAAACAGAAAGTCAGAAAGCTAGCTAGCTCAGAAAATTTTCTCCCTCATTTATACTCATTTATTACACAATGATTTATAGTAGTTGAGAATAAATGTTTCACATATCTTCTTGATATATCATAAGTTAAATAAATCAAAGATAGAAGTTAAATAAATCAAAACATTTTCTTCTGGTAAGGTTATACGGAATAATACATATTTCTATTATACTTTAAAGCCACAACACATCCAGTATCTAAAATCTGAATATAGGGATCCCTGGGTGGCACAGTGGTTTAGCGCCTGCCTTTGGCCCAGGGCACGATCCTGGAGACCCGGGATCGAATCCCACGTCGGGCTCCCGGTGCATGGAGCCTGCTTCTCTGCCTGTGTCTCTGCCTCTCTCTCTCTCTGTGACTATCATAAATAAATTTAAAAAAATTAAAATCTGAATATAATATTAGAATATTGCTTCTGTTGTAAAGGAGAAAAAAAACCCCAAAACTATATTCTATGAGATCTTTTCAGTATTACAGAGTGTCACCTGTCTTAACTCTCTCCAATCCAACAAGGTTGGGTAACTACAAAAATAATGTTAAGACATATCCCAGTGGAGGCTGGATGAAATTTTGTAAGCAGATATCAAATGCCAGTCATGCTTAAGATTTTGTTTTATATGGTATGAGGTTTACTGAGACCAATGACTGCACAATTTTGAGTGATGTCATTCATGTATGCTCTCTAGAATTGTGCAAAGTGGTTATACAAAAATAAATACAATATAGTCTTTCATTTGTGCCCTCTGGCCCATAGAATGAAGACAACCTTTCTGGCATTGAAAGCTCTTTACAATCTGGCCCAAATCTCATTTATCACAATATGTAGTCTAACATTTGTCTATAAAGAATCTATTTGCTACCCACCTTTTCCCGTAATTGGTCTATACTCTTCTACCCCTTCTTGTCTTTGCTCATGTTGTAACCCCAATCTAATAAATAAATAAATATATACAAATATATGTATATAAAACATATAATATATGGTAGGAAAACACTAACACACACCAATTATGTGCTGTAAAGGAAATTGAGAGAAATAGAGCTGGAAAGGTAATTTAGGCCAGCTAAAAGCCTTGTTTAGTAGGTCAAATGGATTGCTGATGGTTTGAATAGGTGTGTGATATGAACAAAGTTGTGCATTAGTGAGTCAAAATAGGTTACAGTAAAAAAAATTACTGCAATTGTTAAACAAGACAGAATTTGGCTTTAACCTGGTTGGATATAGAGAAGACAGATGTAGAAAGATTTCCAGGGTAAGAAAAGGGAATTGACAAACAGATATGAAGTTATCTACATTGGTGAGAAAATAATTAAAGGAGTCTTTTATAAGAGTAAATAAGGATAAGACTATGAAGAAAGAAGGTAGGAAGACAGGAAAGTGAGGTGGTTAGGCTGAGTGGCATAGGACATTGAGATTAATTAAAAAGAATTTCTTTAAAAAAAAAAAAAGAATTTCTTTTTCAGCCATACACTGATCTAGTTTTCTTAAACATTTTGCCCACTTAAACACCTGAATTTACAGGTTAACAAGAATAGCAACAACCAGTAATAGACCAACAACAAGATTCCAGGAATGTAAAAAAAAAAAAAAAAAATCACAGGTGATTCGATCCTAGGGGGATCAGCCAAAATGTGATGATTCTTGGACATTAGGGATAGGAAATAAACCCTAGTACCTATCAAGAATATGACCTTTTATTTTATGAAGGAGCCTGCATATAATTGGGTTTCCAAAGAGAATTAAATATCAGCCAACTCTACCAGAAGAATACCAAGGCAAATTGCCACAAGTCATCCATCCTTTATGTTGGTGTGTGATCTGAAAGTATACTACCTATGTCATTTGAAAACATGTTGGATGAAAAACCAGTGATCTAAGTGAATAGAAGGAAGCAAACTGAAAACCTATTTGGAGAAGCATACTGTTAAAATAGATCTCAAGAAATTCTCCTAGATAAAGTTCCAAGGTAGAAAATTTTACTGGGAGAGAGGAGCAGACAATAAAATCAGACTTACAGAGATTCAAATATTGAAATTATCAGGCACAGAATGTAAGTCATGTATGCTAAAAATATTAAAACATAAAGAGATTTTGAATACAAGCACTAATTATAAAATAGACAATTTTAATAAAAATTATGAAAGTAATCACACAAATAGAATTTCTAAAATAACCAAAATTGAATCTTTATAACAATAACTGAAAGTTTATGAAGGAAAAAAATAATCATAGTTGAAAATTAAATGAATGGTGACTATCAACTTAGATACAAATGAAGAAACACTTAATGAGCTGGAAGACAGAGCTGAAGAAATGATTCAATAGTACAAACAAAATGAGATTGAAAAAAAGGCATACGAGGTTGACACAAATGTAAATCAGAGCAAGAAAGTCTAATATATATCTTATGGTATCTCCAGTAGGAGAAAATAGGCAAACTTGGGGAGAAGTAATATTTGACGAGATAATGACAGTTTCAGAGTTTAGCAAGTGTCTTATGAGGGAAATCCAGCTGTATGTTTGAATTTCCTTCATTGTGTCACTACTAAATGTTCTGAATCAGGACCAAGCCCGATTCTCAGCCTGCAGCCAGAACTAAGAATTAGCAAATCACCAAGGAAAAAAAAGCAACTGCAGATCTTCAGATCACTTCCCAAAGTTTCTTTCCTTTCTGAAATTTTAGTCCCTCTGGTCTTCCTTGCTTCCTCAGCTTTCTAAATGCCTTTAAAATACAACTTGTGTAACATATTATGGTTTTTCTAGCTATTTGCAGTGGGAACATGGACCTATCATGAATTGCTTCATTCTAGCAAGAAGAAATTTAAGGATGTTTTGATATTTGAGCATATTCAATTGGTTGCACCATTTGTGAAGAGGGGAAAGTGACAGAGGGAAATAGTGGTAGCTAGGAGTAAGAATATATAGAACCTTGTAGGATATAGTAAGGATTTTGTTTACCCAGACCTGTACCATCAAAATATCATCAGGACCAATGCCATGAATAAAAAAGTCTCTAAGGAGAGACATAAGATATAGAGAAGTAATACAGATTCTGGTTAAAGGGTAGTGAGTATCTTGGGATTACACGAAGGAAGCTTCGATCCAAAGATAATAAGTGAATCATGCTGCCACCAGATACTGGTTTGTAGTTGAGTGGTAGAGGCAGGATATTTTAAAGATGAATGCAGATTCCTTCTCCTTCCCCTCACAATTGGTACAAGTAAGATGATAAGTAGAGAGAGAAGTAGGAACCTTGAGAATCTTGTTGGCAAAAGTTAAGCTTCAATGATACCGAAAATGATTGCCCCCTAATCTTACATTCCCATCATCTCTACATTTAGAACCTCCTTCAGGGAACCACCCCTCTTCCATCCTCACTCCATATGATTTCAGTAGAGCCAACTGCTTCTTCCTCTACCTCTCTCCTACTTGCGTGGCAAAAGATTGATAAACGATCCATAGATGGTCCTAGCAGCTGGTTCTAGGATGGATGTGATTTTGTCTGGTGAAACTCAATTCCAGGACTTTTTATGGAACTATTTTGCTCAAGTTGATGGAATATTGGTCTACATCTGGTAGTGGCTACCTTGCCAACATTAAAGTAGAGCTAATACAGAGGGCAGTAGAACCCAAAACAAAGAAAGACTGAGAGTACATTGATGATCCAAATATGCTTGAGGACAGCTCTATCTCTAGACTTTCCATTTACATGGCGTAAGTTACCCTTCCTGTTTACATCAGTTTGATGTCACTTGTAAAACAACTCCTGACAAATACACTTGAAAAAATTTGAAATGGATGTTATTTGCTTGCAACAGAATGGGAATTTCCCAAGGCATAAAAAAGCCAATCTAGAATTTCAAAGCAGTAAAGAATTTCAGGTAAAGAGTATGTTTTGACTTGTTTCGAGTCTTAGAGCTAGTTAATGGTAGATCTAGTGATAAAATCCAGATCTCTCATACTTTCTTTTGTCAAGAAGAGATGGTTTTATGCTCTCCCTTTGTCCCCCTGCCTTCCCCCACTGAGGTCTTTGGTACTAACATCAGTACAAAGAGGAAAGCCAACCAGGGAGGGATGATGCACTCTCCTGCACGGCTAAATTATCTACTAAAAATCATTCAGTTTCTCCATAGAATATCAAATGGATCCTCTTTGATAATCAATCAGCACGACCATTATGGTGAAGTCTGACAGGTTTGGATTCTTTAACTTCTTACAGATTTTTGACTGTCAGTAATTTTTTGTAGTTGGTAAGACTGATTATTCTGACTTTGAAGAAAGGATCTGAGGTGGAGTTAGGAAGCTTCTCAGAAGCAGAATCATTACAGCGTGGCTGTGTGTAAAGACGGTCAGAGGCCCAATGGAGCTGTGTTTGTTCACTTTTCTGATGGATGCAGCATTTACTGGGTGAAGCCGGAGAGAGAAAATAGCACTCACAGCATAGCAGAGTGTGAATAACAAGGTACAAGCAAACATCTGAACACAAATCAGCCGGGATAATTTTATCTCATCATCTGTTATACCCAGGATGCATGAGCGAAATCACTTTGGAATCTGCTTATTGGTGCTACAAGGGAGAATATTCCTTGCTCTTAAGGATAATTATCCTCTGATTACTTGATTCCTTGGAATGCCTTTTGAATCAGACAAGCCAAGCCCATTGTGAATGTGCAGAAAAACCTGTCTTGCTCAAACTGGGTTTGAACCCCAGAATTCTAGTACAATCATTTATCTTTTCTGCATCTTAAGTGGTAGATTATTGGCGCCAGAAGGGAATTGGAAGAGCACTTAATTCAGAGACAGTGAATGGTCACTTGTTAAGTAAAAGATATGTTTGAGGTGCTATGTGACTCTTGGCAAAACTCTCTACACTTTGGGCTTCAGCTTCCAGACCTGCAAAGTGAGAGTTGGGCTAAGTGAAATCTAAGGTCAATTTCAGGGCAGAAATGCTCTGACCATCTATCCTAAGGATAAAGTGTGTGGGTGGGGAGTTGGTCTCTCAGTTTAATACAGTGCAGTGAAAGACAGTAGTTCAATCTTATGCACAACTAAAGACTTGCAATTTAAAGCTATAATTCTGTTTTTTATGTATCAGGAAAAACATTTTTTAAAGTGCTTTTTTGGCATGGATGTGGGCAAACTGTCCTGTACTGTAGTGGAAAAGTAAAGTTGCACAATCTTCCTGCAGAGGTATGTGGCAACATCTTTGACAATTGAAAATGCACACACCCTTTGACTTAGACATTCTACTTCTAGGAATTTCTACCATAGGTATAGTTGCACATGTGTGAAATAAATGTGTAAGGCTAGTCACTATAGCATTGTTTGTAGTAGCAAGACACTGGAAACAATTTAAATATCACCCTCTACAATGGAATAGTTCTACAGTGGAATATCATGCAGCTGAGACAAAGAGTAGAATGGACAGAAGAGTTTTAAAATGTTGTTAATAAGGAAACACTCTTGAAGAAACGGATCACTTTAGCTACCTGATTAAAGAAAAGCTTAAAAGGGATGCTGGCTGTTTTCATCTTCCCCAAGTCTTGAGTATCAGGAATAGGTTCAAGGTCAGTAAGTGGGTTCTAACAGAGAATTGACCAGAAACCCTTTGCAGTCAGCACTGGTAAGGATGGGGAGGGAGACTCTGGCTGAGGTACTCTATTCATGATCTCTTCCTCTGTCTTGTCCCTCTTCCCAATGATGCCTGTGAATTAATGTCTTCTGTCATAAATATTCAAAATTCTTTTTCTTAACACCTTTAATGGCCACCTAATATAATGGACATCTCTCTAAAAAACTAAAAAAACAAAAAGAACAGTTGTAGTACTGAAAACCTACAATGCGCCATGCAGTATGACTAGAAATTGATGAAAATTCTGCCATTTATCCTTAAAGTGACAATCTACCTAAATATCACCTCCATCATCAGATGGGAAAACAGAGACTCTGAGAAGCTTAATAATCTACTCAGCAAATGACAGTCAGTAAAGGGTTCTTTCTGTTGTCAGAGCATATGTGTTTTTATCTTTGTGTTGTCCTCCAAGGCCTTTTTTGAGGACACGTGAACATTTTTTTTTTTATACAGGAAGTTGAACAGTTTAAACAGACATTGTAATTTAATACATAGTAATTAATTCTATGTGTCAGGCATTGTGCAGAGTACCTGGCATGTGCAGCCAAGCTGTAGAATCCCAGAAAGGACAGAAATGAACATGTGCTCCCAAGGGTGCTGGATGCCCATGATAGATGTACAGCCAATACTGATAAATACACTGTTTCCCAAACATCAGACATTTTCATACAACCCACACAATTTTCACTCCAGTTACATGTTACCTATAATATTATCTAATAATTTTTCTTTCATTCAACTCATTTTTTCGTTAAAGTCTATTTTGGCCTTCATCTAAGCAGACATATCTATAAGACCAAAGTTCTGGTATGTAATATTTTTCAATTAAATGCTACAATAAATATATAACTATAGGGGAAAAAAATCCATCCGTGTCCCATTTAACATCACACTTTAGGAAACACTGGATTACTGCTAAATTGTGGTAGAGTGATAGCGTCCCCTCCCATGACCCATGAGATTCTCTTATTCAACTTTTATGATGCTATTGCTCACAGAAATTCAATGTGTAGCCACCAATTTTGCTAGCATTGGTACATCCTCCCTGGTGACATATCCCACTCCAAATTTGACAGATATACATATTTTCCGCCATGCATTCTCCTTCCAAATATTTGAGTAAGACTGTCGATGTGATATGTAACAGCGGGTTTGTGACACCGAATTTGGTGAGTCAATGTCTGCTACATAAATCAGGTCCAAAATAGCAAGTAAAGAGTCTTCCTAGCAAAAAGGAATTGAAATAAGAGGTGGGAAAAGAGCCATGATCTGAATTGATGTTTCCACAGGACAGAACTTGTGGCTGTTTTGAAGAAGGTTAAACATTGACCAGTCTGAGAAAGGTCAGCTATGAAAAAGCTTAAGTTGGGGTTGATTTTTTTAAAAAAAGATTTTATTTATTTATTTGACAGAGCACAGGCAGGGGCAGAAGGAGAACGGAAGGCAGACGGAAAGAGAGAGGGAGAAGCAGGCTCTCAACTGAGCAGGGAGCCCAATGCTGGACTAGATCCCAGGACCCCGGTCATGACCAGAGCTGAAACAGGCAGGTGCTTAACTGACTGAGACACCCAGGCACCCCAGCTGGGGATGATTTCTGAGCACTTTCTCCTAAGAGTACAAGTCAGAGAGAAGAGAGATTTGAATTTATATTATATACTACCTACAAATATTTACTTTCTAAAAGATTTTCTTAGGAGATATTCTTGGAAGTGTTATTGAGTATGAAGATATTCTACACATTTAGATACATAAGATGAAATTCTAACTAGGGTCCAAGTGACAATGGAAGCATAATATCAATTTCAAAAAAAAAATAAAAGACAAATGAAAATCAAAATAAAATTTAAAAAGGAAAGCAGGCCAAAGAAAGATCCATATTTCTCTCAGCCATGGGTTTCAGATATTGATTCTCAAGCTTTGAAGAGATTTAAGGAGGAGTTAGTTAAAACTATCTCTACACATTCTGAATTAACTCTAAGGTGAGGACACGGAATCTTCATTTTTAGAAGTTCCCAGGTGATTCTGATGTGCAAAATACTTAAAGACTTAACTGACAGCTAGTCTGGTGGGAGGAGGAATAAATTGGAATTAGAACTACCAACACTTATAGTTTAATTATGATTAGTTTAATCATTAATTTAAGAGTAAACAACTCTTTAAACTTATTTTTCATCCACAATTTTAACTTCTGTTCCTTCCCTTCTAATATGATCCCCCCCACATACTTCAATATTCCGGAAATTGAGACACTGCTTACAACTGACATATTTTCTTTTCCTGAAAACATGTTAGTAAATCACTGTAATAAAATACAATGAATTATGTCTTAACCAAAGAAATACAGCATTTGTGAGTGACCTTGAAGGTCCATGGCATGAGGCCATTGTTAATATTGTGGTTTCCCAGGTTCGAACTATGGGTACTCTGAAACTAGTAGGCAGCCTAGGTTACTGCTAGTGAGTGATCCTAGGCAACTGCCAATATCCAAAGCAGGCTTGCTCTTTAGAAATGCAGTGACTTTTCTAAGTGTATGTGCTGTTGAAGTAAGCACTATGACTTTCCTAAAAGTGAAGCAACATTATCACCTCACCAATAGCACAATTTGTCTCCTGGTGAAAATCATCCTCCCGATACAGCCAATAGTTGGTCCTGGTGTGGGTGTGAAAAAACCTGAGAGTGATAAACAAACAAACAAACAAACAAACAAATAAAAAGAGGTCTTGAAAAAATTAAGAAGTTGAGAGCTGTGGCAGCAAGTAAAGTCTATCAAATGATTCATATACATATTTTAGATCTGTGGAGCTGTCTTATGTTTAAAAGATATATTTTTTAAAGATTTTATTTATCTTTAAATAAAAAGAGAGAGAGGCAGAGACATAGGTAGAGGGAGAAGCAGGCTCCCTGCAGGGATCCCAATGCAGGACTTGATCCCTGGATCCTGGGACCATGACCTGAGCCAAAGGCAGAGATGCTCAACCACTGAGTCACCCACGTGCCCTAAATGATATTTTGTAATTGTGTTATGAAAACTTCATTACATTAGGGGAATTGAGAAGATCTTACACATCTGCTGAGAATGTTAAGGATCTACATTATGCAACTATCACATACACTTGAATGTACTTGTGTATAAAGACATACACACATACATAAAATAAGTCAGAGGAGGACAAATACTGAATGATCTCATTTATATGTGGAATCTTAAAAAGCCAAATTCATAGAAATAGAGATCAGATTTGTGGTTGACAGAGGTGTGGATTGGAGTATAAGGGAAATGGGTGAAGGTGGTCAAAAGGTACAAATTTCCAGGTATAGGATAATTAAGTTCTAGCGCTATAATGCACAACAAGATGACTATACTGTACTGCATATTTGATAGTTGCTAAGAGAGTTAGAGCTTAAAAATTCCCATCAAAATAAAAAAATCTGTCACTATGTATAGTAATAAATGTTAACTAAACTTATGGTAATTATTTTGCTATGAATACATATACGGAATTGTTAGGCTGTACATGTAAAACTAATACAATAAATACAATGTAATATGCCAACTATATTTCAACAAAAGTGAAAAAAAATTAGTTGTATAAGAAAAAAGTAAATATACATGCACATATCCCCTTAAAATGTTTATGTACATATCTGTAATTACTTATATATGCACCCATGCCTAAAATTACACACATGTAATTATTTTTATGCACACGTACATGGATTTATATAAGCATCTCTATTTAAATATGTACATATGTATTGATGTGTACAAGTATGCCCTTTAAGTTATTTAAAAAATGCAACTAAATGGCTTCTGTGGTGTATCCTACTAACAAAGTCACATATTAATGACTTATGCTGAAATCAATATAAAGTAAATGAGAGGAAAATATTCTACTCTTTGTCTTCTTGTTCTCCTGCTTTGTTTTTTTTTAAAGACTTATTTATTTATGTTTAGAGAGAGAGAAAAAGAAAGAAAGCACAAGCGGAAGGTAGGGGAGGGGCAGAGGGAGAGGGAGCAGTAGATACCCCACTGAGCAGAGACTCCGATGGGGCTCCAACCCACAATCCTAAAATCATAGCCTGGGCCCAAATCAAGAGTTAGATGCTTAACTGACTGAGCCACCCAGGCACCCCTCCAAAAATTTTTCAAAATATATTGCCAGTGCTTTATAATATTAAAGAGATACATATATTCTGCAGTGACACAATTTTATATCTCTTCTATCAAATATATTAGCTATCAAAAAAGAAAAGTCAAATAAGATATCTAAAACCAACAGGTATGTATTATATGTACAGCAAAGTGTCAAGAAGTGAAAAACACAATATAGGATCTTTTGCAATGGGCTTATTTCACTTAAAAGTCAGAAATTGTAGAATCCAGTCTGAGCTTTGCCACCTACTAGGTGGGTGACCTTCAGAAACAAGTCAATTACGTTTTGAGATGCCATTTCCTGGTCTGTAAAATAAAGATGATAATACTTGCTTTATCTCCTTTTCAGAGTTGTTGTGAGGTCCATTAAAATAATATATGTGAAAGCAGTTTATATAGTGCTATACAAATGAAGGTTGTAGTTCTATCCTTCAATACCAATGTTTTAATGGTATTCAACTATATATTGTTATGGCACAATGAACTCAAAATGCACCAAGGTTCTGCTGAAGAGAAACATAAAATAAAATGATAGATGTGATGGGATACAGCTCTGAAAACTTAATTACATTATGCAAATGCAAGGTACTACTATTATTTTTTGTCTTGGTGCAGATTTCTGAATCAGTTGTAAGGACACATTCCAAGGAATGAAATGTCGGTAAGAAATGACTGTTTCTGAAAAGAGAGGAATAAAAATATTTACAGTATTTCATAAAGCCAAAGTCTTAGGCTGATCTTTCTGAAAATTATTCACTTTGTTGAAAAGGTAAAATGCTAAATGACAGCATTTTATAATGATAGAGACATGAATGGATCCACCTTAAAAAAAAAACAATTGTCCTTATTTTCATGTTCATAGGGACTTTGAGAACATGGGCTCCATGGAAAAGACAATAGAACCATGACTGCCAAGAAATAGATGCCTGTGTCTAATAGGAGGGGAAACATGCCATCAAACCCAGAGCCTAGGATTTTCTAGGGTCAGGATGAGGTGGTTGCTGGTCCATAGGAGTGATGACAAAATAGTGGATTCTATACATTTACATTTATTAGTTTATTCAACAAGTATTTATTTGGCATTGGGTACTATGCTTAGAAGTGGAGACTCAGTAGTGAATAAAAGGTAAGGGTTTCTTTCTTCCTGGACTTTTCAATTAGGCAGGAGAAACAAATGTTAAGGAACATGGAAACAAGGTGACAATATTAGTGACAATGCAGACAGCTTAGAGACAGATGCTATGGGAATTGGGGACAACCTAATTTTATTAAGATTCAGTTTCCTTGTGGATAAAAGTTGAATAGTACTATCACTAACCTCATGAGTATTTTAGAAGATTAAACACAACAATGAATGTAAATTACAGTATAAACACACTGTAAATTTTTATGAAATGGTAGATTTTAAGATGTTGATAAAGAGGCCTTTACCAGCTATACAACTTTAAACTAGTTGCACAGACTTTACATCATTTAGAACATTCTATAAGGAACCTTGCTTTATTTAGATTTCAAAAATGTATGCCATGTTTTCACTCTGAACTTTGTTTTCTGGTCCAAATCCTCTCTGTTCTAAGAACCTCTGGCTTTGTCTCAGCTCTTCTACTGCACACATACCATCAGCCCTGTTCTGAAACTCTCCTCATTTTCTGGGCTGACCTTTTTGGCTACACTCCACACTTACCTGCAGAAGTCATGCTTTGCAGTTATCCAGGAAATAACTGGAAGGCCCATAGGATCAAGCTTCCCACTGGGTTTGCCTCAGCCCAGAGAAGGGATTTGATCAAATTTATTTGTGTTAAAGCAATTTATGTTCCCTAGGTCTCAGTTTCTGCATCTGTTAAATGACTAGATTTGATTAGATAGTGCCTTTTTATCCATCATTTCATAAAGTCCTGTTTCTCTTTCTTTTTAATTTTGGTATGAAAAAGATCATATTTTATGTATCATCCCTTGTAAAATCAGATGAATCTGCTGAAACAGTAGGAACATGCAAGAAGAGAAAAAAATTTGAAAGTCCTGCTAATAATACTTACGCAAAGCTTCACATACATTTATTTGTGTGGCTTTATCACATTATAAAATTGCTTTGCCAATATCAGTTAGTGGAGGGGAGAGGAGATATTTTAAAACTGGGAATTGGATGTTTCACTCGGTTGCTCCTTCATCCATCTTAATTTAGACACCTTAACCACACAGCACCTAGCACCCACTCCTCCTACTCTGATGGAAATAATGGCTATGTCTATGAATGTTTAAAAGCAAAAATGGAAGGGCACACATTTCAGCTTCAAATGTAGGCACTTCCAATTTTCTTTCTCAAGTAAAAAGCTTAAGCAGTAACCCTTTTGAAAATTCTAAATGTTGAAATAAATACTCTTTCTTATGCTGAAATCATAAACCCAAGTAGTTCTAGTTAGACAGGGCTTCTTAAGTAATATGGATAACAATTCAGAAATATGTGTACAAAGATGGCCAGCCTACAGAAGAACAGCAATTATACTGATAGCTTGACTCTCAACAGCAACTTGAGAATATGTGTACAAAGTGAGAATATAGGGAACTATAAAAACTGGCTGTCTCCAAAAATAAACCACACCATCCTGAATATTGATAATATATTAGGTAAATTTATGACATTTTATATTTAAAATATTTCTAGTCAGGAGTGATTTATTGCAGCTGGTTCAGCTTTGTTTTCAATTTAAGGACTGTAGAATTAGCATATCTTTATTATACTACTACAAAATTGTTTAACATTTAACTTCTTGATATTTTAAGAACTACGCCTCTTTGCAATTGTGAACCTTCATTAATGTCAAAGATCCATTTTTTAGGAGGTATTTTTTTCACATTTTAAAGATTCATGACCTGAGGCAAAATCAAGAGTTGGACACTTAACTGACTGAGCCACCCAGGCAACCCCATTTTTTGGGAGATATTTTTAACAAACAGCAATAATATTAGGAAAAACAATATATTTATATTGAACATTCACTAAGTACCAGATACTATCCTCGGGGCTCTGGATGCATCAATTCACTTGAAACAGTCTAAAGAAGCAGGTAATCCCTTTTTTAGTTATAAAGAAACTAATAGGAGGAAAAAATAGTAAATGTTTAAGTACATTGGGGATTCTCATTAATTAACAGCAGACCAGATAATTCTGACCAACCTTCAACCAATAAAGGCAACTTAAAAGGCCGGGAAAAAAATCTCAAGGTTTAAAAGGCACTAAAGAACAAAAATGATCTCTAAAGAATTCCTAGGCTGAGATTTGGGGAAAAATAGGAACCCAGAGCCAAGAACACGTAGCAGTCAGGGGCTTTTGGTCTGATGATATTCACTAATCCAGGAGAGATGGCCAAGAGGCTGAAGTGAGTTTTTGATAGACTAATGAGGCTAGAGGGGACAAAGCTGGGATCTGGGTAAACTGTCCTTGCTCTGGGCTAGGACCTCAGAGTGCTGCATACTTAAAGAAAAGATGAAGCACAAGTACATGAATATTTATAAAGACTCCAGCCTGGCAGTGAGTCATCTACATGACCCAGAAAATCTCAAACTCCAAATTTAGATTAAGGTAATCCCAAATTGCTATTACTCACAGAACAGTGGGAAAGGCAAAAGAAAATTGATGTAGGACGCTCAATTTCTACTAACAATTACTGAACTACCATGCTCGGCACCAATCAATGATGATATGAGGAGACAAGACAGCATTTCTGAAAAACCAGCAGAACCAAGAGACAACAGAAACAAAGACTTCAAGTATTATAATCACCAGAAAGGTCCTATAAAGCAACTACGGTTACCTAACTCAAGGAGATAAAAACTGAACTGGAAAGTTTTGAAAGGCAACCTTAAAAATATAAAAAGTGACATATAAATTGTAGAACTGAGAAGGAATAGCAAGTAAAATTATGAAATCAATAGATGAGCTCACCTGTAGTCTAGGTACAACAAAGAGAATCAGAGAGTGAAAGGTCAAAATCACGGAGAGATTAAGAGATGGAAAATGATGCAAAATGCAGAAGACATCGAGGATTCTGCATGGAAGTCTGGTGTATGTTTAGTGGAGCCACAGAAGAATCCAAGAGACAGAATGGGGCAGAGGCAGGGTTTAAAGAGATAATGGCTAAAATTTTCCAGAATTGACAAAGCCCACCAACCCATAGATTCAAGAAGTCCAATAAGTACCAGCAAGAATCAAAAATAAAGAGAAAATCTTAAAGAGCAGAATAGATGGCCAGGCTACAGAAGAACAGCAATTATACTGATAGTTTGACTCTCAACAGCAACTTGAGAAGCAGATGGGATCCCTGGGTGGCGCAGCGGTTTGGCGCCTGCCTTTGGCCCAGGGCGGGATCCTGGAGACCCTGGGTCGAATCCCACATCAGGCTCCCTCTGGAGCCTGCTTCTCCCTCTGCCTGTGTCTCTGCCTCTCTCTCTCTCTCTCTCTCTCTCTCTCTGTGATTATCATAAATAAATAAAAATTAAAAAAAAAAAAAGAGAAGCAGAAGACAGTGGAATGATACTTGCAGTACATTAAAAGAGTAACGGTCAAATGAGAATCCTGTATCTACTGAAAGTATCCTTTAAGAATGAAGGTAAAAGGACACTGGGGTGACTCAGTGGTTGAGGGTCTGCCTTCAGCTCAGGTTGTGATCCCAGGGTGCTGGGATTGAGTTCTGCATCAGGTTCCCTGCAGGGAGCCTGCTTCTTCCTCTGCCTATGATTCTGCCTCTCTCTCTCTGTCTCTCATGAATTAATAAATAAATAAAATCTTTAAAAAAATGAAGGTAAAATAAAGACCTTTCAGATGGATGCTAAAGAAAATTCTGAAGAATATTCTTCAGGCAGAAAGAAAATGGTATGTGGGGAGAAATAAGTAACAGGAAAGTGATAAAAATCTAGGCAAATCTAAATGAACACAGACTATTTTAAAATTTGAATATGCAGACTATGTGAGCCATCATTACACATTATAGGAAAGAACAGCACATGGCGTCAAACATATTCATTCTGTTCTATCTATTAGCTATCAAAGTAGTCTGGGATTAATAATCTCAAACCCAGTAACTCTTTTAAAATATAATGAATGGTCCAAAAAATTTTTTGCATAATTATTCACAAAAATAATAGCACATCTTTCGAGAATTTCAGAGGGATAAATATGATTTTAAGGACTAGGAGGAAGATAGATGTAGTAAAATCAGACTTTGATAACTCAAGACTATGTTACAACTAGGTTAGCACTAAAAGAATAAAGAGCTTGTAACTGCTAAGTTAACAGAGAAAAGAAACTAAATGATTTTAAAATTTCCTATTGAGGTGCCTGGGTGGCTCATTTGGTTGAATCCAACTCTTGATTTTGGCTTACGTCATGATCTCAGGGTCCTGGGATCAAGCCCCATGTCTGGGTCCCCGCCTGGTAAGGAGTCTCCTGGTCTACCCCCGGCTCCCTCTCCTTCTCCCCACTCAAGTGCTCTCTCTCTAAAATAAATAAATAAATTTTTAGGGGATCCCTGGGTGGCTTGGCGGTTTGGCGCCTGCCTTCAGCTCAGGGCGTGATCCTGGAGACCGGGGATCAAGTCCCATGTCCAGCTCCCTGTGTGGAGCCTGTTTCTTCCTCTGCCTGTGTCTCTGCCTCTCTCTCTCCCTCTGTGTCTCTGATGAATAAATAAATATAATCTTTTAAAAAAATAAAAAATTTTTTAAATAATTAAAAATTTTCCTATTAATCCAAAAGAAATTAAGGAAGGAGAAGAAAAAAACTAATATGGAACTCTTGAGGCAAACATAAAATTATATGATGAGGTAGTAGATATAAATTCAAATATCAGTAATGACATTATGTTACATCAAATTAAATTAAATTAAATTAAATTAAATACATCAGTTAAAAGATAAAATTAGCCCACTGGGAAAAAGCAAGCAAAAAACACAAAATTACGTGCTTTTTAAAGAGCTCTATCAAAAAAAAAAAAATAAATAAAGAGCTCTATCTATATTACAAAGACAGAAAATAGTTACAAATAAAACAAAACTGAAGAAAGCGTTGCCTGCATTAATAACAAAAAAAAATTACTAGAAGTAAATAGATTAAATTCATAATGATAAAATTCAATTTCCCCAGAAAGATATAAAAATTCTAAATGTGTATCTAATAACACAGCCTCAAAGAACATAAAGCAAAGTTGACTAAATTATAATCCATTACCATAGGGGGACTTTTTATTTATTTTTTTAAACACTCCTCTCTGAGTGAAAAATGGCACCTTCAAGGGGTACCTGGCTGGCTTAGTTGGTGGATATTGCAACCCTTTATCTCAGAGTTGTAAGTTTAAGCCCCACGCTGGGTACAGTAATTATTTTTAAAAATAAAATCCTTAAAAAAAGAAAAAAGGAAAAGATGGCCCTGATCATCTAATGATGTCATTGCTTTTCAATCCTATTTCTTCCATACTCAGGTGAGGAGGGAATGGGTGTAACCTTCTTTATTTTTCCCAGGGCTATGACCTCTTAGGAAGGTTTCCCCTTAGAAATGATAAGTATTGGGGCACCTGGGTGGCTCAGTGGTGGAGTGTCTGCCTTTGGCCCAGGGCGTGATCCTAGGGTCCTGGGATCGAGTCCCACATCCGGCTCCCCATGGGGAGTTGGCTTCTCCCTCTGCCTATGTCTCTGCTTATGTCTCTGCCTCTCTCTCTGTGTCTCTCATGAATAAATAAATAAAATCTTTAAAAAAAAAAAAAGATAAGTATTGAAGGTTAAGTATTGAGCTCTCTACTACCTGTCAACAGGTATTAGTCTTTGTTATCATGGGTATTCACAAATAGTTTATAATACAGAAAGTATTTGAAGGTACCTTTTAAAGCCAGTGAACTGAATGATTTCTAAAGGGTCCTCCAAATCTATAACATTTTAAAAATCAACTCACTGTTCTTTGCGCTCTCTATGCAACTTTGCTGCAAATGACTAATCTAAGGATTTTGCTTCTGGTTGCAATTCTCACCCTGGCTGTTTTATAAATACCTGTGTGCTTTTTCAGGGATGCTATTATAACTTGCTATCACAGATTTCAGGTTTGTCTCCTTGCTCTTTTTAGTGACTCCCCTCTTCCTTTCCCTAGTCTTTCTTACCCTTCCCTTCACCTCTCCCCCCTACCTCCACCTCTTTAATTTTTTCTTTGTTTTTGATTATGCCTTTTGCTCACGGAAGGTTCCTTGTGTAAGGAGTTGCTGTTTCCTAAAAATTCCTCTTTATGATTTCCCCAACTTTCTAGATCTTTGAGAATTTGCACAAACAGGCCCCAGAATATTATCAACTGAAATTTCTTATTTCTTTTTTTTCTTATAGAATAAAGGGTATTTGACTTGAGACTTTTAAAGTACAAGACCAGCTCCAGCAAAGTACAGTCGATCGAAGCATAACACGGGGCAATGTTATTTATGGAAAGATGGTGACAATATTTGAGTTACATCAGATATGCAACTAAAACCTCTTAAAAGCATAAAGTTGAACAGAATCAAAATGACCTGCACTAATGCTTCAGCCAAGCTTGAAGTAACCTTTTTCCTCTCTTCTGCAAACCTCCCCTCCTCCCTTCTTAGCCTTTTGTTCCGGGAACCCAGTACCTCCCCCCAACACATGACAAACCAGGCTGACAGCACATATACAATTCCTGTCAAAACCGGCTGGATCCTGTATTTCCCTCTAAAGCCCCCCGCCCCAACCCTTTCCAGGGGGAGCGGAGAGACTTGCAGATTTTAAAAGCCTGAGCCTCCTCTGCTCCACCAAGCAAGTAAAGAGCTACGGTTCCTCTTTATACCCAAACTCAGTCTTTGCCTTACATATTTCGGCTCCGGGGCACAGAGGTCTATTTTTGACAACAAAATGAAGAAACTAACCCATCTGATGTTAAAGATGTCAAGTCTGGTGTTCTGATTGATAAAAACAAAACTAATTTGCTGTCCTCTTTATACCACAATACCTAATATTCTCAAAGAATTGTCTGCTTTTAAAAAATTAAAAGGGAAAATAACTACAGTTCCTTTTCATTCCCACCCATCCATTCTCTTTCCCCTTGCAGCCCCTCTCATGTTGTACTGCAGGAGAGACTGCATGACTTTTACAGTGCTTACAGTTACACAGCATGAGCAAAGCACTTCTAGGACAGGAAAAACAGTATGTGATTAATTACATTTTGATTTGGGGAATTTTAACCACAAATTATCAGTACGGTATTGAATATAAAGGAAATAGTGGGAATTCCATTTTATTTAGCAGTGAAAATCCCACAAGGTAATCCATATCTTTTTTTTTTTAAGATTTTATTTATTTATTCATGAGAGACACACAGAGAGAGAGGCAGAGACACAGGCAGAGGGAGAAGCAGGCTCCATGCAGGGAGCCTGATGTGGGACTTGATCGGGGTCTCCAGGATCACGCCCTGAGCTGAAGGCGGCGCTAAACTGCTGAGCCACCCTATCTTCTGCATTTCAGTAGGGTTGGTCTTTCTAAGCTAGTTGGCCTTTTAGGCCTTGTTATTTTCATTTTAATATCAGACCCAGAAAAAGCAGTATCATACATCCCATGTAATCAGACACACAAAACGCAGATACATGTGTCTTTTGTAAACATGCTGATTTACATGGTATAAAGTATCCTAGCTAAACATTTTAAAAACCAGCATAAAATACTGTGATTTTATTTTATTTTTTTTAAAGATTTATTTATTCATGATAGACATAGAGAGGGAGAGAGAGAGAGAGAGAGGTAGAGACACAGGCAGAGGGAGAAGCAGGCTCCATGCACCGGGAGCCCGACGTGGGACTCCATCCCGGGACTCCAGGATCGCACCCTGGGCCAAAGGCAGGCGCTAAACCGCTGAACCACCCAGGGATCCCCAAATACTGTGATTTTAATACACATTCTTTGGCTCACATAAATCTTTAGAAAACAAAGAGGTTCCATTTTGGCACTATGAGAGAAGATTTCATGTTTAGAGAATGAAATGAATTGAAGTCAACAAATTCACAGCCTCCCACATATGTTAACTAAAATATGGGGACCAGGGCAGCCCGGGTGGCTTAGTGGTTTAGTGCTGCCTTCAGCCCAGGGCCTTGATCCTGGAGACCCGGGATAGAGTCCCATGTCAGGCTCCCTGCATGGAGCCTGCTTCTCCCTCTGCCTGTGTCTCTGTCTCTCTCTCTCTCTCTCTCTCTCTGTGTGTCTCTAATGAATAAATAAATAAAATCTTAAAATAAAATAAAATATGGAGACCATGTAGAATAAAAAAAATAAGAAACGTTTGTGTGATTAAAAAATTATTATTCAAACAGGGTAGGAAAAAAGTTTAATACAATGACACAGTACATTCTATGTGGTACATTCTATTACAGTTCCCCACTTGGGTTATTAGCATTAATTGTGGGCAATGTCATGGGATGAGGTTTGGCCACTTTCTTTCAAA
This sequence comes from Vulpes lagopus, assembly GCF_018345385.1. Classification (NCBI taxonomy): domain Eukaryota; kingdom Metazoa; phylum Chordata; class Mammalia; order Carnivora; family Canidae; genus Vulpes; species Vulpes lagopus. The sequence goes on from NC_054831.1 coordinate 91,430,678, forward strand.
AAAAGAACTCTTCTCTCACTGCTGGCTGTTCTGTCACAGACAATTTTTAAAAACAAGTAATCACTGATCCAAATATAGTAAAAAACTAATATCTCTCCTTAATATTCACAAGATGATTCTCTCTACTCTTCTGTGCCTTTGACAGTTATTTTTAGTAATTATAGCTCTGCCTGTGTCTCATTCATCATGCAGTCTGTATAAGGCATCATTACACATTACAGGAAAGAACAGTAGGCGGCTTAAAAAGTATTCATTCTATTTTATCTATTAGTTATCACTACTTAGTTGTCTCTTGATAGTAGCCTGGGGATAATAATCCCAAACACAGTAACTCTTTGAAAAAAATACAACGAATGGACCAAAGCCCAAGAAAAGAGAAACATAACATATCTGGGAGATACTGTGGTAAAATGATCTTATAATTTCCCACTACCTGTGGGAAGGCCTTTTCATGCCTCCAAAGCAGTTTTAATCAAACGTAATTCAATGTCTAGAAAATGCTATTTGTTATAAAGAAGAACAATTCACATCACCAGATACCTAATTGAGGCCTTATTTTGTGGCAGGCACACTGTAAGGTAACAGGGTTACAAAAACAAATAAAAAGTTAATTAAATAAACTATTCCATTATGCAAATTTTAAACTTTTTTTTTAACCCTTATTATTACCACGCATTGAGCTATGTCAAAAGCTCAATCCAAGACACCTAACCTCAACTCAGTATTTTATTCTAGAGTACTTAAAACACATAGCAGGGGATCCCTGGGCGGCTCAGCAGTTTAGCGTCTGCCTTCGGCCCAGGGTATGGTCCTGGAGTCCTGGTCTCACATCCCTGTCTGGGACCCAGGGTATGGTTCCACATCAGGCTACCTGCATGGAGCCTCCTTCTCCCTCTGCCTGTGTCTCTGCCTCTCTCTTCCTCTGTGTCTCTCACGAATAAATAAATAAAAATCCTTTAAAAAAAAAAAAAACAAAACACATAGCAGTTTTCTTTTACCAGCTGATGTGGCACATGCTTATAAGTGAAGGCCCAGGTAAATATGCCAAACATACATTTTCTAACAACATTTTTTGTTACCTTTCTTTTACTTGTTATCACACCTGCAGGTTCATATAATGAGACAAGGTGTTCTACGGCAGTATGTTTTTATATCTTCCTTGCTCTTCAATAATAATTAAAAAAAAGGAAAAGAGAAACATCTAATGTCCTGTGTGCTTATTGTGTGCCATGAATTGGGCTAAGTGCTTTATAGGCTTTGCATCTTGATTTTCATCTAAAAACTCTATCAGGTAAGAACTCTTGTCATTTTAATGTAATGAGAAGAAACTGAGGTTCAATTTATTAAATCCCTTGAGTTAACCAGGCTAATAAGGGGTTCAACCCAAACTCAAACTCAGATCTGTTACATGGGATAGCGATACAACGGGAAGATCTTTCCATACCCACACTTTCTATATGAAGTCTTCCCAAGTCAGGGGACTTTGAATTGATTTTTTAAAGAGTTGGATCAGTAGTTCTCTTTTCCTTTTTAATCACTATCCAGATGGATTGATGGATAGATAATAGATAAAGTAGAGACAGATTAGATAGATGACCGATAGATGACAGACAGATAGATATATGCTGCACTCCCACACACTAAGTCAGGATGTCCCTGAATTAAGAATTGGCCAATGTCAATTTTAGTCACAGATGCAGGACCTTGTCCAACACATTTGACCCCTCCATGTTAGTTTTCCCATCTATAAAGTCTTAATTCCATCCTTGCCTAGTTTACCCACTCACTTTCAAGAGAATTAAATGAAGCTGCTTGAGCCAGCACTCTGGAGACTGGAAGATGATGCTCAAGTATCGTCAATAAAATCTGGGTAGAGTGAGGAAAATGAAGGACAGAAAAATTGTCATGCCTGATATCTCCGAAGTGTTATAATTTCAAAAGGCTAAGGCAAGGTTAGATGCTGTCAAATAAAAAGCTTTGTTCTGTGAAATATTTATTCCCTGAAAACTTTTCCCAGCAGAGTAAATGCAAGATTTTGTCTCTAAAGAAGAAGCAATGCAGTGTGGTGGTTAGGTCAGCTGTGTCTGGCTTGAAATGGGTTTGGCCGTTTCATTATCTGCAAGACTGCAGAGGTTGTAAAAGTTCTTTAAGCCTCTCTATTATATCTATAAAACAGGAACTGTAAGTACCTGAAAATAAGGTTGCAAAAACTAAATAAAAGTAATGTATGCAAGGGCTTGGTACTGTGTTGGGCACTAGGTCTGGCACACAGAAAATGCTCAATATGGGACACCCGGGTGGCTCAGCGGTTGAGCATCTGCCTTCGGCTCAGGGCGTGATCCTGGGATCCAGAATCGAGCCCCACGTCAGGCTCCCTGCATGGAGCCTGCTTCTCCCTCCTCCTGTGTCTCTGCTTCTCATTCTCTGTGTCTCTCATGAATGAATGAATGAATGAATGAATGAATGAATGAACAAACAAAAAGAAAATACTCAATAAATGGGTCTTGGCAGAGTGATACATTGGATGATTTCTTACCAGTACATTCATACTGTTTTTTGTTTGGTTGGTTTTTTTTAACTGAGTAACTTCAGGCTGTTTTAGCTTAATCAAGAAGGCAAGCAAACAGAGAGGCTAGAGGAGCCATGGCAAGTTTGTTAGACTGGAACAGAGTGAATGAGCAGGGAATGAGGGTGAGTGTCCCAGGCCAGAAGCACAGAGGCCATGTGATGTAGAAACACAAATCATTTATTCCATTTTGAATGGACTAGGGGAGAGAGGTCAAAGAGGACAGTGAGGATCTAGTTTGACAATAAAACACACTGCTTGCAATTTTTAGGAAAAACAAATCATTAAGATGAAGGAGATCCTTTTGGGGATGTAAGACAACTTAAGTTTCTGAGTCAAGCAATGGTAATAGGTAATATTCCATTTTGCTCAGGGCAGATTTCATTAAACCTGCTCTCCTAGTGTGACTATTAACAGTGCTCTTAAAGTGTCAGGACCAGACAATTATACATAGTCCACTACTTATGAGGCCTGACCAAAGAGGGACTCCTTGGAAGGATTCTGGGTGAGGTTTTCACAGAAGCGGAAGCAGCAGATCCTCAAATCAGGTGCTGAATGCCTCAGAGGTTCCGCACTGTCTCTTAAATTCATGGCTATGTTTACCAGGAAAAAGCCTCAGATTTAGAGTCCCACAGAAGACAGCAGTGCTCACCTCTTCTTTCATCTAGATTATTTTCCTTCAAGATAATCGCAACAATAGTTCAGGAAAATAGGTCACCTAGATTTGAAAACTATTTTGTTTCAAGCCATCTGGGACTGAGGAGGATTTTGAGATGAACTGTTCCTGGTAGCAGGGCAGAAATCCGACATAACACATTTATTTGCACATCTGCCAGTGCTGCAGCATTGTTCTGGGTGTTTGATATTCAGAAGATGTATCAAGAATTTGAACCTTGGAGAAACAAACTACTCAGCATTTCAATTAGGATCAGTGTGTTGTGCATACAAAGCATCGCCATAGAAAAATCTCAGAACATGTAATACATGGGTTCTTAAAACTAAATATTGCTGAGCTTTGTAAGTGAAATTATATTCCGCAGGGGTGATCTCTTCCTCTGTCCCAGAGTAGTCATTCTGAGAAAGATGGTAATATAAACTCCTGATTTCCATCTCCAAATTCCTACCACCTTAGATTTCTAGTCCATGTTTAGTGAATTATTCTCAGCCCATAATTGACTCTATATAAAGCTTTGATTAAACGGCATCTAAGAAAGCAGGTCATGTGACTCTATGTATCTCCCATAACACTCAACATAACTATAAAAAAGATTAGTAGATTCATTTGGAATTGCTGCTGTTTAGGGGGCCCTTCCCCCACCCTGTTGGAACATTTCTCAATGTTCTTCTCTTTTGCCTGTGTTTGGGGGGTCTCCAGTGTTCTATTCACAGCTGCTATTATCAAAACAGAAAAAAAGAGAAGGCTCCATCTCTTGGAAGAAGTAGAGTGTGCTAGAATTTAAACATGGCAATTTCTCCCCATCTGCCTTGATAGTGGATATTAGAAAAAAAGAGGGCTTATTGTGGTCCTTCAGATGATAATAATAAGGGATACTACTACAATAATAATAAGTTTATATGGAGCACTTTTTTAGGTGCTAAAGTCCTTACCTGCATCATGTCACTAATTCTTATAAACCTGATGCAGTAAGTACTATCATTTCTATTGTGTGAGTCAGGAAATAGGCTTACAGAGGTTTAACAGCTTGCCCAGTGTCACATAACTAGTACTTTTTCATGAGATCGGGATTTTAGCTCAGATCTGTCTGACCTTCGAATTTGCTCTTAATCTCATGCTATGATACTTCTTTTTCTCAGCATAAAGTTCTAACTACCTAACACCATCCTGCCATATGATCTTACAGTGCTCCATTAGAAATCTTCTATTTCCCCTGCACCCTCAAGGAAATATCTAAAATTAAAATCTTTATGATGCTTAAGAATTTAAAATTGACAGAGAATACCTGTACAAAACTGTTACTCATAATTAAATCATGGTCTAGGTGAGGATATTTTTAATCCGTTAAACTCTGAGGCTCTTAAGGGGAGAGATAGTATCAATCATTTTATTCCCCTTGATGAGCACAACAGTCAACAGGGAGTTGTCACTAAGAAATGTTTATTGAATACATGCGTATAAAAAGGAAAAAAAAACTTTATTCATGATAACATCATTCACTTTAGTTGTGAGAGCAGTTCAGACAGACACAGAAAATCTGAAATGGGCACTGTCAGCCCAAACCGGGCTCTGTGTTTGCGGAGGAAGGAATAGAGGAGAATGTGTGTTTTTACACTTGTGCTGTTACTGCACTAACTCATTTTTGCCTTTTTTAATTATTATCTGTTTGTGCTGTTATTTTCCATGTTGCTCCCCATGCCCTTTGTTTTCCTGCTCGTTCTTGATAGAACTTTCCATCCTTGCATTTGCCGCTGCTGTTTCAGCATCTTTGTGGAGGTAAGGTTATTGACAAAACAGATTGCTTTCCAAGAAGAACAACAGAAATTGATTTGGAGGCAAGATTTACAAACTACATGCAGATCATAACAAACTGCTAATAAACTGCTTTCTCTATATAATGAGTGCAAACACAGAGCATGATTTATCCACTGTATAAAGGGAGGAGGTGTAGGGAGGCACCCCGAGGCCTTGCAGACATCTTATAGGAGAAGGAAATGCTCTACTACAAGAAAGAACTAACTCCCTCCTTCCAGGCAGATTTTCTTTTTCTTTTTCTTTTTTTTAAGATTTTATTTATTTATTCATGAGAGACACAGAGACAAAAAGAGAGGCAGAGACACAGGCAGAGGGAGAAGCAGGCTCCATGCAGGGAGCCTGAGGTGGGACTGGATCCAGGGTCTCCAGAATCACTCCCTGGGCCGAAAGCGGCACTAAACCACTGAGCCACCGGGGCTGCCCCCAGGCAGATTTTCTACTAGTTTTGCAAGGTTCCATGCAGAGGGTAAGAGTGGGAGCCCCCTGAAAATAGATTCTTGTGAGTCTGCATATGCTAGAGTCAGCACCCAGAAGATCCTTGGTATTTAGGTGTCCCTATTTCATTGTGTCTCTCTCCGCCAGACTTGTTTAAGTACAGCTTCTGTCAACAATGTTATCTCAGCCAAATTACTGTAACTGCCTTAGTTCCCTTGTCCAAAAAAAATGCATGGTGCAAAACTCAAATCAACAACTTTCAGAATATGAATTTGTCTTTAAAATGATAAAGCCCACTTCAAATGTTGCTTGTTATTACAGGCATCATCTTCTAAATGTTTCCACCAACTTAATTCTCGTATTTGCTAATGATTAGCCTTAGTTAATAAGTGGCCAGCTCGAAACTGTTTGTTATGGACTAAATGTTTTTAGTTGTACTTTCTAGCAAACATTGCTATTGGTAATTCAGTTAAGTATCACTTCCATGAAATGATACAGTCAGCACAGTGGACTAGAATGAGCACTGGTTTAGAAGCTGGAAGTTGATAGTTCTGGTCTCAGTTTGGAGTCCAACTTACTATGCTCTAGGCAAGTTATTTTCCTTTCTAAACCTGTGGGCAGATTAAATGAGGCAATGCCTATAAACAAAGGTCCTTTCCCATACCTCATTCTGTAACTGAGGTTAAGAAAGGAACATAGTAACAGTTTTTCACCCACAATTTTCAAGACACATAGATCAATGGACAGAACAAAGACCCAAGATATATACCCGCATGTATATGGTCAATTAATCTGTGAAAAGGAGGCAAGAATATACAATAGGGTAAAGACAGTCTTTACAATAAATGGTGTTGGGAAAATTGGACAGCTACATGTCAAAGAATGAAACTTGATTGCTTTTTAACCCATATGCAAAAATAAGCTCCAAGTGGATAAAAGATCTTAAACATGAGACCTGAAACCATAAAAATCCCAGAAAAGAACACATGCAGTAATTTCTCTAACATCAGTCATAGTAACGTTTTTCTAGATACATCTCTTAAGGCAAGGGAAACAAAAACAAAAATAAACTACAACATCAAAATAAATAGCTTTTGCGCAGTGAAGGAAACCATCACAAAAAAACAAAAGATAACCTGCTTAATGGGAGAAGAAATCTGCAAATGATATATCTGATAAGGGGTTAATATTCAAAACATATAAATAACTTATACAACTCAACACCAAAAAACCCAAACAATCCAATTAAAAACTGAGCAGAGGACCTAAACAGATATTTTTCCAAAGAAGTCATACAGATGGCCAATGGACACATGAAGATGCTTAGCATCACTTATCATCAGGGAAATGCAAATCAAAACCACAATGAGATATCATCTCACAGCTCTCCGATTGGCTAAAATCAAGAAGACAAGAAACAATAAATGTTGGTGAGGATGTGGAGAAAAAGGAACCCTTGTGCACTGTTAATGAGAAGGTAGAAAAAAATTGTGGAAAACACCTCCATTGTGGAAAATAGTATAGCAGTTCCTCAAAAATTAAAAAAATAGAAATACCATAAGACCTAATAATTCCACTATTGGATATATACCCAGAAAAAATGAAAACACTAACTCAAAAAGATATATGTGCCCCCATGTTTACTGTAGCATTATTTACAATAGCTAAGATAAGTGAATGATTTAATTGTCCATCAACAGATAGATGGATAACAAAGATGTAGGCATATATATATATATATATATATATATATATATATATATAGAGAGAGAGAGAGAGAGAGAGAGAGAGAGAGAGAGGGAGAGACAGAGAGAGACCGAGAGGAAGAGATAATGAAATATTACATAGCCATAAAAAAGCATGAGATTGTGCTATGTGGGACAACACAGATGGATCAAGAGGGTATTTTGCTAAGGGAAATAAGTCAGATGGAGAGAGACAAACACGGAATCCCACTCATAAATGGGATCTAAAAAAATAAATAAACAAGCAAAAAGCAGAATTGGAACTGTAAATATAGAGAGCACACTGATGGTTGCCAGAGGGTAGGCCACGGGGTTTGGGCAAAATGGGAGAAAGGGAAAGAGAAATACAGGCCTCCAGTTACAGAATGAGTAATTTATGGGAATAAAAAGCAGAGCATAAGGAATACAGTCAATGATGTTATAATATACATGTCATGGGACAGATAGTAGCTATGCTTCTGGTGAACTCAGCATAATGTACAAACTTGTCAAATCTCTAAATTGTACACCTGAAACTAATGTAACATTGTGTGTCAACTATACTCAATTAGAAATAAAAAATTAAATAATAAAATAATCTGAGGGGGAAAAAAGAATTGGGTTTTCTAGTTCATTTAATTTCCTGATTAGGGACGCCTGGGTGGTTCAGTAGTTGAATCTGCCTTTGGCTCAGGGCATGATCCCAGGGGCCTGGGATTGAGTCCCATGTCGGGCTCCCTGCAGGGAGCCTGCGTCTCCCTCTGCCTATGTCTCTGCCTCTCTCTGTGTGTCTCTCATGAATAAAGAAATAAAATCTTAAAAAAAAATTTCCTGATTAATTAAAAGTAAATTTTGTTTCAATCATTGCCAAGAACATTCTAGGAATATTAACCCACTTGTTTTATAAAGCATTAGCTATGAAAGGGTATCTTAGAGTTCATTTATCAAAACTCTGGATTTTGAACACCAATATTTATAGGTATCTTCTACATATATTTTATGTAATTCTTATATTGTTTCAATGTTAAAATACTGGAAATACTCAGGTTACTACTATTAATTTAAGAAACTTAAGGTCAATACTTCACATGTACTCGATACTGAGTATTACTGCTGCCCAGCTGAGTTCCCAAAGGAAGAGAAAAGTTTACTAGAAGAGACACTGCACCTGATAGGAGATTTGTGGTGTCCCTAGTCACAATTATTGCACGAGATAAGTGATTTGTAAGACTGGCTAAGGGTTCACTTACCTCTCTTACTACAGGGATAAGCATCTGTCTTTTTAGGTAGGGTATTTGCTGACTATCTACCTGATGTTAAGCTCAGTAATCTGCACTAAAGAACATAAATTTAGAGAAAAAAAAGCCAGAATATTTCTGGAAATATTTATTGTAATAGAAATTTTGGATGCTGTATTTAATTTTAATTTCTTATGTTTAAGTATTGCCTGATCTTTCTGAGTGAAAATACTTCCCACTTTACTGTCAAAACATCTCCTAATGAAATTAAGTACGGAGCTGAAGCATATGATTATCACTAAGTTTTTTCTTTGTGCCCTATTCTAGCCTTGCTGTAACTCTGCTCTTGCAGGGTTATAAATCAGAACTATAAATAAAGAAGGATACAACTTTTTATTTTGTCATTTTTAGACCAAGATATCCAAGTACTTTTTCTAGAGACAGGGAAAGATTAAGAAGAAAGAGCTCACTAACAAATAGCACTGAGAGTTAATTTCCCTTAACTGAGATGGTAATGATATAAATTTAGAATTGAAGTCCTCAAAGGTGGGAAATGTTACACAGAGCAGAATATTCCCACAATTCTCTTACTTTTGTAATCTTTAAGGTGCATTGTGACCAAGAATACATTTAACTTGTGATGGACTTTTAGATTTTTCTATCTAAAGTATTATACAGGGATTGGTTCCAACAGCAACTGACTGATTTTAAGATTTTGTTCATAAAACATGTTCATTCTTCTTTTGGAAAATAACATTCACATTAAAAGGAGCCAGAATCTGGATTAATTGTGAGTGACTTACATGTCTCAGTTAATACAAGTGTCTTACTGAGCACATGCATATATTTTTCCCTCCCAAAACGTTAATATAATGGGTTTAAGAAGCAATGCCTTAAAGACAAGAGAAATTTAAGCTGTGCAGTTTGTAAGAAAATTTAAGGTATGGAAATTCAATGGATAGGTTAGGCAATTTCTTAGTACTGAATGCTAGTGTTGAATTTCCTTTCTAGAAGTGTTAGAACTGTTAGGCTAATAATGATAAGTGTGTTAGTAAATGTGAAGTTGATGACTAAGAACTTGGGTACTGGAGTAAGAAAGACTTAGGATCAAACACTGGCTCTGCCACTTATAGATGTGTGAACTTGAGCCAATTACTTTTCTAAGTTTTAATTCTTCACATCAGAAAAAGAGTGCCAGCTACCTTCCATAACTGTTATTAGGAGTGAATAAGACCATGAGGTGATTTTAAGTAGAAGAATGTTAATGTTAATCTTTTACCTAATTTCAAAGATAGAATAGATGCTATAAACCAAAAAGAGATTCCAAATCAAAACATAAGTGTTCAGCGTGTCCTAAGAACCAGTTTTATGACCCTTGGGTCTTCATCCAAGGATGTTAAAACAAGAGGTAGGATAGAAAATGTCTGAAGGTAGAGAAAAGGAGGGTTTTGTTTAGTTGATTTTGGAAAACAGGCTTTGGAGGATGGTACGTCACACCTGCTTCTTAACCCTCCCCAAGGAGAAGGGGTTCGGGAGTGCCTTTCTTCTCCACTGAAGCCCATCGGGGCCTTTACATAACCACTGAGAGAGCTTGATATGGGTCTCCCAGAACTTTAGAGGCAATGGACTTGAGTCTAACTCCCACCAAAGAAATCTGGAGGGAAGCAAAGGCTGGTGAGCTGCTTTTCTAGAACAAGGGAAAGAGTTCCTGCTATACTAGACTACCCCTCTAATAGCAGATCAAAGAAGATGTGAGTTTATACCCAAGTTTAAGTCACATAAGAGGAAAAGTTGGCCAAGGGTTGTTTTTACTTATACCCAGAAGGACCATCTGGAAGGAGCAATGGAACTCCAACTGTGAGAGTCCCCATGGAGAGTCCTCCCAGATAACCAGTAGTGGAGCTGATGGAGTGGCCAGCCAAAGGAGTGAAATTGCTTGGTTCATAAAGTAACAGCTCTAGGGGCCCAAATAAGAGCCTCTGAAGAAGACTTAAAAATGTCCACAAGGCAAAAGAGTCAGCTTTGAACTCTTTTGTGGAAAAAAGAGAAGAGGTCAAGAAAAGAGAGCATGAGACCATTTTGAAACAGTATCAGTTTAAGTGAAATCAATTTCCATATCCTCCTTTGCCCTTCTCTTTTCCAAAGCTCCAAGCACAAAAGAGGTGGTGGGTGAGCAGAAGACAAGAATACCCCTAACACACACACACACACACACACACACACACACACACACACACACACACACACCAAGAGGCTAGCATTCACTATTGGTGGGAGAAAAGCCAAACATTAAATCAACTTCAGAGTCGTGATCATCCTCTGGGACTTGATTTAGCCTAATTCCTAAAATGAGATGATCTGTGATTTCAAAAGACTGCAGGACTTTCTATAAACTGAAACTGACCAGAAAGGTAACACCTCTGTCCATTTTCTGATGGATTCATAGAAAAACTATGTTTAGTAGGTAAATTTCAAAGGAATAAAAAATAAAGCATTTTGATTATTGTTCTATGAATTATATTTATTCAAAGTACAACTGATTATAGGTATAAATAGCGCTCTTCTTTTAATCCACTGAAAAAGTGGATTATTTATTGCACACTAGACTCTTATCCATACAATTATATGGTTGTTTTTCATAAGTCGTGCTCTAGATGCCACTATGGATAAGGTGTGCTTATATACACAGTGAAGCACAAATTTATGTGTAAGGGTAAAGTGGGAATGTAGGTAGCACGAAGATCTAATGCCTAATTATAGATTCAGAATGCAAGAAACACATGAATCTCTTAGATATAAAGAAAAAATTAGGGACTGATTGGCATTACACACATAAAAAATACCCATTTATTGTCAGTGTATCCTGAAGCCTGACTGAATATTGCTGGAGGAGGGGAAAGGTTAGGGAGCTGGGAACCATGGCAGCTCGAACAGGTTTCATCACACACTTGTTTCTAAGCAATAAGTCACTTCCATGAAATTCCTTTTTTTCTGCGGTTGACTTTGAGCTTTTCCCATGCTGGAACCTGGTAGTTGTCTCAGTAAACCTTCTCTGCAATGCCAAGTCTTTCTCCACTGATGCTCAGCATGCCTGCGTTTGCAAAAACATCTGGACATCTTAGAAGTAGTATGGGATGGTCATAATAATTCTGAAATCATTGTTTTGCAGGTTCTTCTCTCCTCTTTCAGGAACCCCTGGCATAATAAACAGGCTAAAGTAAAGCTCCAATATCAGGTATCACCTCTACTACCAGAACTCAGCACAGGGATTAGCACGGTGCACGTGCTTGATAAATGACAGTTGGGGGAAAAAAAGTGTGTCATTAACATTATTGCAACCCATCTCAAAGAGTAAGCCTCACCTACAGGGTTGGTGAAGAACACTGTAGCCAAAATGAGCTTGGGTTCCTTTTATGTGGGTTCCTTTTATTGTAATACAATCATAAATCTCTAGAGCTGAAAGGCTTAATGAGGTGTTCTGCTGCAGCACCTCATGGTATCCTACACAACTATGGGCCGCACTTCTTAGGATGGTGTTGATCAGTACACAGTGCTTTGTCCATTCAGGCCTGGAAGTACATTACAGATACATCCTGTTGCAAAAAAAAGAAAACCCAATTAACTAAAATACAAACATGTTAAACTAAATTAGGTGTAGGGATATGACTACATGATTTTTTTTTACTATACCTAAATACTAAAATCATAGTTCTTCTCCAAATGTAAATTAAAAACATTTAAAATTAAATTAAAAACAAACTATATTTTAAGTACTTCTGATAACTACATTGCAAAAAGCTTCGATATATAATTTCCCAGAAATATATACCTTTTCAAGCTTTTGAATGCAAATGTCAAAATGCTATCTCTTAGAGAATAGAATTGTTGGTAGCATTTATTATGTATCTCTTCTTTAAATTTTATTACTTTACTTTGGTTTCTAAAATGAACCCATATAACTTGTTTAATATATAAAAAGGTCAAAAAATAAATAAATAAATAAATAAATAAAAAGGTCAGAGTTCTAAGTATATACTTTTTCCTAGAAGCAAAGAATTTTGCTCACTTTCTTAATTTATTCACCAGAAAATTAAGAAATCTGTTTTATTTTGTAACTATTCATAATATACTTGTCATTTGGTGAAAGAAAATACTTATAAAGAAAACTGATAGAAATGGGCAATATCCATTTTAGATTTTAACATAAAGGAAAATAATCTTCCACAATACACAAGAAAGTGTTTTCTTTTTAGCTTTTTAGCTTTCACTATTTCACAAGGGAAAAGCTTGTGAGCTATAATTAAGTACTGAATTAACACTATTAGTCTAGAATTAATAGTACAATCAGTACCTGAGCCTGAATGAAATGTGAGTATGGGCAGCAGCAAAACTACTGAAAAGAAATAGCACTCAAGATAACTTCTATTTGCTGTTCCAGGTTACCTAACCTTAGCAATTGAGGTGATGACAGTATTAATGTTGGCCAATTTAAAAAGATTCAGCTCAAGATTTCATTTGAACACATATGTGCATGCACACGTACACACACACAATATTAAAAAACAGTTAATTATCATTATCAAACCATACTGCCAAACAGCATATTGTTACTTTGATATTGCATTATCTGTAACCTTGTCTCTACCCCAAGCCACGTGGATCATATATATTTTACTGTGTTGTATTTTTTGGTAATATTTTGTGGAACTTTAGTGGGATTATAGCAGGTTTATTAAGATAAGTAAAGACACTCTGAGCTGTCACAAAAGCAGCTGCAGCTCAATGTGCATATTTTACCCTGATGCTTGTTTATATAATGCAATCAAGATGCAGAGCAGCTCCCTCTCAACCCTGGCCTCTCAGGATCATGGCCTCTGAGATCCTGCCCTCTTCTTAACTCATTCTTGAGCTCTTCTGTGGCAAGAAGCAAGTTTATTTTCATTCCTTCATTTATTATTCAAGGAATATTTATTGAAATCCCAAAATCCATATGGAATCACAAAAGACCCCAAATGGCCAAAGCAATCTGGAGAAAAAAGGAACAAAGATGGAGGTACCATACTCTCTGATTTCAAATACACCATAAAACTGTAGTAATCAAAACAGTATGGTACTGGCACAAAAACAGCATAGATCAATGAGACAGAATAGAGAGCACAGAAATAAAACCACACATCTATGGCCAATTGATCTATAGCAAAGGAGGCAAAAATATAGAATACACAAAGGGAAAAAGACAGTCTCCTCAATAAATGGTTTTGGGAAAACTGGCCAGCTATATAGCAAAAGAATGAAACTAGACCACTATCTTATACCACACACAAAAATAAACTCAAAATGGATTAAAGGTTTAAATGCAAGAACGGAAACCGTAAAAGCCCTAGAAGAAAACACAGGCAGTAAAATCTTTGATATCAGTCTCAGCAACAATATTTTTTGGATCTGCCTCTTCAGACAAGGGCAATAAAAGCAAAAAGAAAAGATGAGACTACATCAAACTAAAAAGCTTTTGCACAGTGAAGGAAACCATCAAAAAAATGAAAAAGCAAGAGACCAAACAGGAGAATATATTTGCAAATTATATATCTGATAAGGGGTTAATATCCAAAATACATAAGGAACACACATAACTCAATAAAAAAAAAAACACATTCAATTAAAAAATGGCAGAGGATCTGAATAGACATTTCTCCAAAGAAGATATACAGATGGCCCAACAGACACATGGAAAAAGGCTCACTAATACAATCACCAGGGAAATGCAAATCAAAACTACAATGAGATATCACCTCACACGTGTCAGAATGGGTATTACCAAAAAAGATAAGAAATAGCAAGTGTTGGAAAGGAAGTAGAGAAGCGTGAACCTGTGTGTACTGTTGGTGGGAATGAAAACTGGTGCAACCACTATGGAAAACAGAGTGCAGTTTCCTCAAAAAATTAAAAATAGAACTACCATACAATCCACCAATTATACTTCTGGATATCTATTCAAAGAAATAAAAACACTAATTTGAAAAACTATAATGCAGCCCTGTAGTCACTGCAGCATTGTTTACAATAGCCAAGATATGGAAGGAACCTAAGTGTTCCATCAATAGATGAATGGATAAAGAAGATGGCATATATATATATGTATATATATATATATACATATATATATATATATATAATGGAATATTACTCAGTCATAAAAAATGAGATCTTGCCATTTGCAACCAAATGGATGGAAGTAAAATAAGTAAAGCTAAGTAAAATGCTAAGTAAAATAAGTCAGAGAAAGACAAACACCATATGATTTCACTTATATGTGGAATCTGAAAAACAAAACAAATGAACAAACAAAATAAAACAGAAACAGATGCATAGTTACAGAGAACAATCTGATGGTTGCCAGAGGGGAGAGGAGAATGGGTGAAATAGGTGAAAGGGATTAAATGGAACAAACTTCCAGTTACAAAATAAATAAATCATGGAAATGTAAAGTACAGCAAAGGGAATGCTGTCCATAATATTCTAACAACTGTATGGAGACAGATGGCAGCTAGACTTATTATGGTATTCACTTAGTAATGTATACAAATGTTGAATCATTATGTTGTACACCAGAAACTAATATACTGTTATATGTCAACTGCACTCCAACAAGAAAAAAAAAAAGTATCTATTAAGTATTTACTGGGTATGGGGGCTGGGGGAAGAGGCGGCAGAGCGTGAGGGTGGACAACAAATGAAGCAGGGCTTGCATGGAACTTCCAGTCTTGTAAGGGCAGACACAGTAACAAAACAAAAATATGTATGCAGTATGGCAGGTGGTGATAAGTGCTAAGTAGAAAAAGTAAAGCAGGGTGAGGGAGGGAGAGATGGGACTTTATGCAGCATGGGGAAGAATGTGTGTTCCCGGTGCTCAATATGTGCCTGCTGCATAAGAGAGTGACTGCAACTATACACTGTCTTACATTTGTTCAGTTCATCAGTCCTTCAAGAAATGAGGTCTGGTGCTTAACTAACTCTATTATCCTCTCTCCCACATGTTTCCATCTTAACTTTTTCAGTTATCATCCCTATACTACTTTTATGCTAGGGACAAATTAATTATTGAAATATAAATATTAATGGCTTAGAAAAATATCTAGCACAATGCTTGGCATATAGTAGATACATTACAAGGCTGGTTGACTTACAGCACTGAAAATTCTGAAATGGGACTGAATTTTGACTCTCCTTCTAGAATTCCACACACAATCCCAATTCTTTCTCTCTCTGAAAAACCTTTCACATAATAATTGTACCTTATTGAGTTTCTTCTGTGATAAATAAATGACTTGCCATGTTAACTCTTTTGATCATCATCTTATGATTAGTATGATCTAATACTCATACTAATACTATGAAGAAAGCACTCATTTTTTTCTAGGGATAAGAAAACACGCTCAGAGAGGTTAGGTGTATCACACAGCTTGTATGAGGTATGAAAGTTTTGGACCCAAAGCTATCTGACTTGAGCTGAGCTAGTGTTCATCATCACTGTCACACATGGTCTAACTAAACTTTATGTTATCCATTCAGTTTGAAACAGCTTTTTTGTAGAAAGAAGGCTGTTTAACCTCTCAAGGGCACAAAAATTGCTCATGGTACTTAAATAGTAGTACTTCAGTGGGTATGTATGTGGAGGGGAAATGCTCTCTTCTACCTGGAATCTGTGTATTCCTCATAATAAAATGCAAATGTTAAAAAAATAAATAAATTGCAAACGTTAGACTTTGATCTCAAAGGAAACTAAGAGTCCAGATATTTTAAAAATCTCTTCTGTTCACTAATAAAATAAAGTTGAAGTTGGGCAAGACAGAAACCCAAATTAGGACACTACTCTTATTGTCTCTTCACTATCCTAGAAAATAATTCATGAATGAACTACCTGATTGAACAGTCTAGTGCTATTCAGTTTTTATTTGAGAATATTACATAGCACCAAATATCCTCATGGATGCAAACAATCTGTCTTGGGGATTGGTCTACCTTTTCTTGTTTTTGGTATTACATTCTAGTTGGCTCTGGTTTCCTTGTAAACTCTCCAGAGCTACCAGAAGGTGCCTAACGTGCTTAACCGTGTAGTAATGTTCTTCTCCAAAAGGTTCAGTCTTGAAAAACAGCACTGAAAATCATGCTCTTCTCTGAAGGCTTTTTCCAAAGTTAATTAAAGCCTGAATTCAACAGCCCTTTCCTGCAGCACCCAGCTGTTTCTCTCTCTTTCTCTCTCCCCCTCCTCCCTTCCTTCCAAGCAAGTTGCCTCATTTGTTTCTCAAAGGAAACGAACAAAAGAGCCAACACAGAGAGTTGTCCTGTCTCCAAAGGGAGGCTGGAGATATCACAACTCAGGACAGCTATTGAAATTTATTCCTAGCCACGCTGGGCAAAGTAAACCAAGTCATCCCCAGCCCTGTCATGTCCTATATCATGATGACAGGGGACACTATGCCTATGATAAGGAATCACCAATTTCCAACTTGACCCTCTGTATGACATTATTATAAATCTGCTCAGATTCTTAAACATTTACTGAAGAAACATTCTGTAACATTTATAAATAAACTGCCAAAGACGTTGAAAGACCAGTTTTTTTTTGAAAGACCAGTTGTTTTAAAAAAAGAAATAAAAGTCCAAAACAGCTGTCCAAAATTTGTTATATGTTTTAAAACTATTAAACTCATCAATACCGTTTAAAAGTAAAAGATGCAAAGCAAAATAACTGTGCTACTTACAAAAATAATTACAGTATTTATTTTATAAAATGAATCATAGTTCACTGAAGACCTTAAGATCTTGCAATGGGACAACACTTTTAGATTTCATGATGGATGTATTTCCATCCTGTCAAGGTATCTTTCTCACTATACATGGATCCTTACTTGGACACTTACTTGGATCCTTATCAAAATTTAAATGGGAGACTCTCTTTGGAAATAAGGTCTGCCTTCAGCCCCTATTAGAGGCCCACTGACCACTCCCTAAACAACAGGTCCATTGGGAAAACACAGACAGACAAACCTTGGGGGGTGAAACTTTGATGTATACTAACAAACACCAATGACCTGAAGATAGCACATTAGCAAAAATGTTTGCCAGTGCAGGAAAATGAACACTAAAACTATCTTGAAATGATTTGTTTTTTTTTTTTTGTTGTTGTTGTTGTTGTTTTTCAGATCTGAAAATGTCTTTATTTTTTAGAAAATGGATTCCAGGAAGGTTAAAAAGCAATACCAGAGGGTATAGGTGCAGAATTGGATGTCGTCATTCAAAGCATTCAATTAAGAATATGGCAATATAAATATCTGAAAAGCATCTCTTAAGTGTTCAAAACAAAAAAATGTATAAGTCATTCCTAACTAATTTGAGCTTTATAGCATTGATTTGTATCACTCAAGACCTCTTCTTTTAGATCCCCAAACTTTTGTATTTGTTAATATTCTGCTTGATTGACCACTCTTTGCTTTATTAAACAGAAATTACCAAGAGCAGCAGTCTTGGCTTGCAGTCTCTGTGCATCTCTATAATGACTAGTGACTGACTATCTTTGCTGTGTGTGGCCTTAGAATCCACCCAGGAGGATAAAAATGTTCACTTTTCCCCTATTACTACAGACCCACGTGGAGGTTACAGCTCTTATATTTGATTCTGTACTCCCTCCTTTACTGTTAACAACTGTATTTCTCACATTTGCTACTGAACCTGCAAATAACAGTCTCTCCTCTGACCTGTCCTTTTGTTTTTTGTCCCTAAGAGCTTAAGACTAAAGAACCAACTTTGATGTCTGTGTTTTAAAAACATCAAAACACAGTCTGGGGTGATGATCTTATGAATTCCAAATACAGGACATTAACCTTACTACCTGAACTTTTGTGAATTTATTTTTGTTCTTTTTTAAAGATTTTATTTATTTACTCATGAGAGACACAGAGAAAGAGAGGGGCAGAGACACAGGCAGAGGGAGAACCAGGCTCCATGCAGGAAGCCCTACCTGGGACTCAATCCCAGGTCTCCAGGATCACACCCTGGGCTGAAGGTGGCGCTAAACCACTGAGCCACCCAGGCTGCCCTATTTTTGTTCTTTTACCTATTCAGAAGCTCTGTGAGCCTCAGGTTCATTACCCATAAAATTGTCCACACAATTTAGATAAATATTAATACAGTTGTGCAGTATAATAGAGATAGATGATGGCATGTCCTTATAGTAGTACAGACAGCATTTATAGGTATTAATATTTCTGATCAGTAGTTGTGTTAAAGACAGATGAGGTTTCCAGAGAGCTGAATTTTGGGGAGGTGATACTGGATATTGAAACTCTGAGGGTATACAATTCAGTTGAGAAAATCCAAAGTCGATATATGGTTAGAAAGAAGTGGACATTTGCATTTATCAGACTCAGTCAGAGGAAATAGGTGTACCTTCTCAGGATTCTTCGGAGCACCCAAGCTACCCTAGCATAACAGGGCTTCAACAAACTTCAAACCCTGCTTAATGGCCTTTCATTCAAAGGCGTCGGGTAGAGGCATTTTCTCATCTAATTTTCCCTAGAAAAAGCATGATGACCTAAGTTCTATACATGGATTAAAAATAAGAATAGGGATCCCTGGGTGGCGCAGCGGTTTGGCGCCTGCCTTTGGCCCGGGGCGTGATCCTGGAGACCCGGGATCGAATCCCGCGTCGGGCTCCCGGTGCATGGAGCCTGCTTCTCCCTCTGCCTGTGTCTCTGCCTCTGTCTCTCTCTCTCTGTGACTATAATAAAAAAAAAAAAAAAAATTTAAAAAAAAAAAAAAAATAAGAATAAATCGGGAGGTAGACCTCTAATCTGTCAGAAGAACCATTTTATGAAGCCAACTGCTCATCTGAAACTTTAGAGGCTCCTATGCTTTATAAACTATTATTCACATATAAGTATATGTAAATATAACATATAGAAAATAAATAATAAACATATAAAATCAAAATACATTATTTATAAATTTATATTATATATGTGTATACATATATGCAAACCATTTATCATAGAGCCTGAAACATGTAAAATAACTGATAAAAAATTAGCGAGTCCCATTGTTGCAGAAATCTGCCAAAATATCAACCAATTATACAACTCTGTATTTTCCTCCATTTTTATACATGCATCTTTATTCATTCATTCATTAGTATAAAGATATACACTTTTGTTTTTGTACAAATGATTATTACTCAGAAATTCTCACTCACATACATTTGAGGCATTACTGCTGTTCACATATTCGACTTTATAATGGGTAACCCAGCATTCTGTTGGTTTGCTTCAACATAGCTCGTTTCCTGATTTCTATGTCTTTAAACATTCATAAGCCAATTATTCTGCTAATAAAAAATGAAGTCATTGAATAGGCGAGTGCCCATAAATTCGTGCTTTAAGGCAGAAGACTGAATTTTTCTCATAATAGCTTTTCCCAGGACCAGCACTCCATGCAGAAAAAGCTGTCTTACGTGTTCAATGTTCATTAACAATGAGGCAGCGTTAGGATTCCAAGGATGTGAAAAAGATTCCATCTAAGTACAAATGCCCTCCTACTTGCCCACATGCCATAAAGCTGGCATTTTTTTTTTTACCCAGTAGAGTCATTAGGAGTTATTTTTTAAAAAATAAGGTCCGTATCAATTTTGGTGGTGCCATGGTGCAACCAGAGAAAACTGTGTAATCAAGCACAGGAAAACGAACCACTCCCTATTTCTTGGTTGGGGATAAAGCATTAAAATCATGGCATATATAAACATCACAGTCAGAAAAGCTACTGTAAATATCACTTCTACCCAGCCACCAAGAGGTTCTGTTCTGGGAGTAGATAAGACAAGTTGAAAAACAAAAAATGTAACAATGAACAAAGCCAGTCTGAAAATATGATGACACTAGCAATAAAAACTAGTCATTACCAAAAATGTAAGTAGACAGAGGCTGACTTTCTGCTCTGATGTGGTTCCACAGCCACTTGGTCTACCCTATCATATGTCATGTGAACTAATTCAGTGCACTTCCCCTTGTCTCCCCTTTTCTAGCATCTGCTTCCTGCAGCTCCTCTTCAAAGGGCCATGGAAGTTATTGCCTGACGGTGTCTCTTTCTGCTCGCAATAAGTGACTGCCCCTTATCCGATCTCTTCATTTTATTTAAACTATTCTAAAGTTCAACCTCAGATGATCTTTTTCAGGCTTATTGTCCCAGATTCCTCCCTCATTCTTTGTTCCATCCAAATTGGGCTCTCGCTATTCTCCATATATGCCCTGTGTCTTCCCACCCTTGTACTTTGCGTGAGCTATTTACTCTGTCTAGAATGTCTAAATGCGAAGAGCCCCTCAAAGCCTGGGTTTGCTTAACTGTTTACTTGCTGACATATATTCTTATATATACTACCTTTTCTGAGGAGCCATCTTCCCATACATTATCATTTATAACAAAAACTGGGAAAATTTACTGAGTGTTTTCATTGCACTAGGCACTCTACTAAAGGTTTTATAGACAGACTTAGGTAACAAATGAGACAAGTATAACGTAGTGTTCAAGAGTGGAGAATGCCAGGGTTCAAATCTTAGCTCTACATCTTATTTGCTGATGAACTTGGGAATTGCTTTACTTTCTGTGTCCCCTTAATGTATCAAATGGAGATAATTATAATAGAGCCAATCCAAATAAAATTATAGGATTATGTGAAATGATACATATGAAGCCCTTAGAACAATTCCTTGAAGACTGTAATTACAATATAAGTATCTGAGCCTGCTATTATTATACCTTACAATATGTTACGAAGTAGGTGTTGTCATTATTCCCATTTATGAGATGAAGAAACTGAGGTTCACTAATGTTGAAAACCTGCTCAAAGTTACGTAAGTGTAACAGGTGACAGATCCAGAACATACACACAGATCTGGCTATGGTAAAGCTTGATCTTTTCTGTGATGCAGGTAGACGAGCTGTCTTTGTTTTCAATCCAGTGATTTTCCTGACTGGAAGCTAAACAACAACCATGTTTGCTGACATTTACTGAGTACTCACTATGGAGTATGTGTCAGGTACAGTACTCAACGCTTCTTACATGAGGTCATTAACTCTCACAGCAGACTTAACTGGAGACCATCCTTATCCTTATTTTAGACACGATGAAACTGTGCTTTAGAGAAACTTGTTCAGTCACATAGCCTGTAAGTGACAGAGCTAGGACTCAAACTTAGACTCTTAGTGAAATGATACTCTGCCTTCCTTTTAGGGAAGTAAGGAAAGTAAGGAAACTATTCCCTTACTTCTCTGTTCCAGTTCTCTTAGCAGAAACTATTTCTCTGTCACTGGGCACTTTGTTAGTTGTGCTTATGTCTGACACCACTGCCCACCTGTCAATCACCTGAAAAGCTGGACCCTGTCCCATTCACATTGCCTGCCTAACAGTGTCTTCCAAGTAGTAGAAGCCCAAGAAATCTTGGACTGAATTGAACTTCATGTTGGAACTTGGATCATAAAGAATCAAATGTTGCATAGAAAATATTTTGCATATATGCTGACACTTTAGATTATAATGACAAAGGGCTTGAATCCAGTTCCTCTAAGAATGACGAATGAATGAGATACAACTTTCACATTAGTTAAGAGGCTCAGCCTTGAAATTGGATTGCACTGGACTCAAGACCCAAGATTATTAACATTTTGCTTTTACTTATCCATTCCAAGCATCAGTTTCCTAATCTTTGAATAGAAGGATAATATCTCCCTCTTGGGGTTTTTGATATGATAAAATGAAAATAGTCATGAAAGCTACTTAGCATTTTGACTCATATATGATAAGCACTCAGCCAAGTTTGCATGATAAATAAAACTATATTTTAAAAGTCAAATAACTAAAGAATAGCTCCTTGATCATCCCAGCAATTGCTCTTGTTCAGATCTAAAATCTTCCTGAAGGAAGATCACAAATATTATGAAATAAACTTAAGTGAAGGTGTAAGAAGAGAAAATAAATAACTCTCCAGGAAAAGGTGCCCTAAAAGGGCCAAACATGTGAGAAATGGCAGGAAAGCAGACCATTTTGTGGTAAACAGCTTCATTCTTAACCCAAGAGACACAATCTCTAGAGGGTACCTTTGTGTTGTTAAGATGTGTCACTGAAGGCCCCACGGTAAGGGCTTCCCTTTGTTCTCCAGTCTGACTGAGAGAGTGAATGGCACTGTAGTACTCATTTATTTGTAAACTCTGATCACTAATTGACTAAGAGTTTTATTTTTTTATTATTATTTTTTTATTTTTTATTTTTTTATTATTTTTTAAAAAGATTTTATTTATTTATTTATTCATGAGAGACACAGGCAGAGGGAGAAGCAGGCTCCATGCAGGGAGCCCGACGTGGGACTTCACCCTGGGTCCCCAGGATCACGCCCTGGGCTGCAGGCGGTGCTAAACCGCTGAGCCACCCGGGCTGCCCTACTAAGAGTTTTAAATCTGAGACTGGGTGAAAAGTATTAGAGCCAATCAGAAAAAAAAGTAAACACAGATTTCCTAAGGAAGATATCACTCATACTGCCAGCAAATACAAATACATATATAGATATATTCCTTTAAGCAACATAGAAGTCTGTACTACATGAAGTTACAGTTTTTAAAGATTCCTAACTGTTATGAACTGAATTGTGTTTTCCCCAAATTCGCATGTTAAAGTCCTACTCCCCAGCGTGACTGTACTTGGAGATAGGGCCTTTGAAGAGGTAATTAAGGTTAAATGAGGTCATAAGGATGGGACCTTAATCTGATAGGGCTGGTGTCCTTACATGGAGAGAAAGATACCAGAGATCTTTCTCCACATGCATAGGGAAAAGAACATGTGGGACAAAGTGAGAGGCAGCCTTTTATAAATCAGGAAGAAAGGTCTCACAGCGACCAACAGTGCTGGCACCTTGATCTCAGGCCTCCAGAAGCATGAGAAAGTGAATTTTCTGTTGTTAAAGCCACCCAGTCTGTAGTATTCCGTTATGATAGCACAAGCAGACTCATATACTAATATTTGCATTAAACAATTTCCTGTCCTCCTATAGAAATAATGGTTATATTTTTTCCAATGAAGAGTCAGGATGGCGTCCTAGATAAAGGACTTTTGTGCCTTTTTCAAGTCAAGGAGTCCATTTGGGAACTGTAGCTTGGATCTTCTAGCTTTCACACTTCAGACAAAAAGAAAAAAAATATTAACACCCCCACACATAACACTTGTTTTATAAAGTATCTCTTTATTAGGAATCTCTTCCCTAAGTACCTCCCTCCAGACATTAAGCGTGGGCAAAGTTCCACGGGGAGACAAAGAGCAGTCACACAGCAGAAATAAGCATAAACTTAGCAATGATACAGGCTCTTTGTTACATGGGTTTACCCTTTGTTCTTTTGAAATTCAAATTCTTTCTCTTTGGAAGAAATTTTGCAATTTTGTCTTTTTAAGCTAGCTACACTTGGCAATTTTGGAATAAAGCCAGAATAAAGCCAGGGCCTGCACAGCCTGATGGGGCCCTGCTGACCTAGGATTGCAAGCTTAAAGAGGCACTACGGTTTATACTGACTGAAAGCATTCATTCATTCATTCATTCATTCTTCTAAAAAGTACCTTTTGAAGCCTCCTCTGTGGTACTGGGCAAGGCTCTGGGGATACATATAGTCTTGGTCTGCCACCAGCTTACAAACTACTATGTAAACACAGACAGATAGATAGATAGATAGATAGATAGATAGATAGATAGATAGATAAAATAAAAAATAAATAAACACAGACTACCATATGAAATTAACCAAATGAATAAATAAGGTATTCTCCGATGATGGTTCAGTGCTGAAAAGATCATAAAAAATAGTAAAGAGTGATTTTAAGTTGTCATTTGAATGAGTTTGAATTATGGTCACACAAAGATAGGGGAGGAAAATCCAGGGCAAATGGTACCGAGGCCCTGGGGAAGGAATCAGCTTGGTGTGTTTAGAAATCAAAGGCAAGGATGACACGGCTGGGCTGGAGTACAAAGGGGCGCTAGATCAAAAGGGCCAGGCAGTCCCTGATCAAGAAAGTTGAGGAGGTATTCTTACTGCTTTGAGAAACCACAGCAGGGATTAAGTTAAGTGAGTCTAACTACAAACAATGGCCCATAGGCCAAAAGGAACCTCCAGCCTGTTTCGGTAAATCAAGTTTGTCTGGGGCAGAGCCAAGCCCAGTGGCTTAAGTATTGTCTACGGCTGCTTTTGTGCACAAAGAACAGAACTCAGTGGTTGTGATAGAGACTGTATGGCCCATAACACCTAAAATACACTTACTATCTACCCCTTACAGAAAAAAAGTTTGGCCTAGTGGAAGCAGGGGGAGCAGTCTAGAGCCTGTGTGTCATCCACTGGAGAAGTGATGGTGGCTTGGACCAGACTGGTTGGTAGCAGTGGTAGTTAGTTAGGGAGGTAAACCCAGGGCATGCTTTTGCAAGAAGAGCTATCAAAATTTGTTAAAGGATTAAACATAGTGTGAGGCAGAGGATAGAGGGGAATCAAAATATTCTTAGCTTTTGGCATGAGCAACCAAGTGGATAAGAAGGTCATATGCTGTGTTGGGGAGTTCTGGACAGGGAGTAGCTTCGTGCGGCAAGTGCGAATAAGGAGCTACTGGGGAACGCTCAGTTTGAAATGCTTTTTTATAAGGCCTGTCTGTTACTTTTTTTTTTTCAGTCCAGTGCAGTGATTCTAAAAATAACCCAATGTTTTCTTCTCCTTCCATGTTCCATAACACAAACAAAAGCCACATGGCCAGAACAATGATAACTGACACTTTCTTGAATTCTAAACTATAACCATTCTGCAGGCAGGGACCATGCCTGTATTGCTCACCCCTGCATCTCCATGCCTAGCTCAGTACCTGCGGCATAGTAGGAGTTCGCTAAATACAGGTTTTGAAAGTGAACTGAAGAAATAATTAGCAACCATTTACTGAGAACTTACTATAACATCAGCAACTTGATGAAGTATTTCACAAAAATTGCATTATGTGATATTTACAAAAATCTTACAAGCTAAGGATGCCTGGTCTTCAGCTCAGGTCATGATCTCAGGGTCCTGTGATCAAGCCTCATGTCAGGCTCCCTGTTCAGCAGGGAGTCTGTTTGTCCCTCTGCCCCTTTCCCCACTTGTATTTTTTCTCTTTCTCTCTAATCAATGAATAAAATCTTTAAAAAAAAAATCCCACAAGCTTGTTGCTGATACACCAATTCTACAGAATTAGAATCTAAGGCTTAAAGCAAGGGATCACAAACAAAAAGACCTGTCCTACAGAGTTGAGTTAGAAGATAAAAATGGGTGCAAGGAACCATAAATTGACTACTGGGAGCTAGTATAATGACATCCTTCCTTATGTCATCTGTCCCACTGCTTATTAGCTTCCACTATGACCTGCTCTTTGAAAAAACAGCCACCCAATATTGCTAGGTCTGATATCCCAAGAGAAGCTGGAAATCTGGCTTATTTTATAAATATAAAATCTCTCAGTTAAAGAAAAAAAAAAACAGTCTTAGAGCAAGCATTAAAAAATCAGTCCTAGCAGGCACCTTTACACTTTCCTTTATGCACTGTCTCTCTAGTGGGGAGAAAAAGCTAAGCTACTCTTTAGTAAGTATTACTGGGGAATCTGGTGTAACACACTGTCCCTTGTGCTCAGCCAAATGTATTTTTTGTTGAAGATGTTTCTTATGATAGCAGAGGGTTGCACTAGGCACTTGCTTTTTGTGTCTGGAACACTGTAGCCATTCTCTGGTGTTTGAACATCTGACTGATGACTAGAGTGAAAGCCCAAATCATATTGTGCAAGTGGCTAATGAATTCATGCAGCCTTCCTGATGTGATGATGTAACAATGCTGACCTCACTTGCCAACAAGCCCTGAAATCTTAGAACTGAAGATATCAAATGCTTTCTTCTTCTTCTTCTTCTTCTTCTTCTTCTTCTTCTTCTTCTTCTTCTTCTTCTTCTTCTTCGATTCATTTCTTGTTACTAAGTCTGGTTTTTGGAGACTGGATATCATATTGATGGTTCAGACTTAATTTAATTTCATAAAAGTGGGAGATTAAAAAATACTATCACTGGCTTATCACTTCAATTTTAGCACAACCACCTCTACATAATGTAACAAGGAGGGAAACAGGATGTTTAAAACATCAAATAAATTCAGTTTGGTGAACAGTTGCTGAATGCCAATTATATGCCAGAATCTGTGCAGGGACCAGGATACAAAATGAACAAGCCATTGCCCCTGCCCATGAGCACTCATGTTCCACTGGGGGAAACAGATTCATAAATAATAATAGATCGAGCCACATGCTGTAACAGGATTACAAAATGCTCTGGGAACTTAAATAAAAGGATGATTAATAATGACCTCACTGGGGCAGAGCTGAGAGAAGTCTAGGTCAAGGGAAGCTACGCATCAGAAAGGTTACAACTGAACTCTAACTTTGATGGCTGGCAGTTCACTGATGCAGTCTGGGTAATACAAGAAATATCTATCAAAGATTTACCATGAGTAAAGTACCATACTGAGTACTTAAACCTCATTCTTCACAACTACCCAATAGTTAAACTTGTTTTACATTCCCATTTTTCAGGCTAAAACACTGAGGCCCAGAAAGGTAAAATAATGTAGCCTCATAGCTAGTTATCAACAAAACTTATACTCTGTTTCTTGTCTGTATGGCCTGAAATCCTGGGCCTCTAAATATTAAAATCTATTACCAGTTCGGATAAGTAGCCTGTAGACAAAAAACAAAATTGTTTGAGGATTAGCAATTAGTCCATTTTAATAGAAGACAGCTCACTGGGGAGAAGGGCGGGGGGTGGAGGTGAATGGGTGACCGGCACTGAGGGGGGCACTTGACAGGATGAGCACTGGGTGTTATTCTGTATGTTGGCAAATTGAACACCAATAAAAAATAAATTTATTATTTAAAAAAAAGAAGATAGTTTGCTTTCATGTGTGTTGGAGTGGAAGGTGCAGGTAAGGAGCACCTGGGAAAATTTCGATTTAAGACTTTATAAACTGAGTCCAGACTTTAAGACTACAGAGTTGAAGCTTTACTCTATAGGCAAGCAAGGACTCTGTATGCTTGAAAGAATCAGAATAATGTGATCAAGAATAAGCTCATTGGATAAATCCAGGAGCTCTTGGAGCAGTTTTGGAGAAGCCAAATACCAGAAAATCTGTTAAAAGTTTATTGAAATAGTCCAGACAAAAGATGATGACGGTCTAAACTCAGGTACTGGCAGTGAGGACAAAGAAGATGACAAGGGTACATTAAGATGTTGTGGAGAGAGAATCAACATGATTTCAGAGTGGCTAGGTGGAGGGATGAAGGAGAGCTACTATAGGTGACACTAGGGATTCTGGTTTGATAACTGGACAGGTGTTGACGTGAAATTTGGGACATAAGGGGCAGATCCGTGGACATTCAAGTTGGTAAGTCAAATAAATAATTGGTAATATGAAAACTTTTCTTGAAAACATAGATTTAGGAGACATAAAAAAGGGGGAGATCGCCTACACTCAGGCAAAGTGTGACAGTGAGAGGAAAATTAGGATGTAAGACACAGTAGCAACATCAGCAGTTATACTCATACATGAATGTTCACAGTTAGGTTTAACCTGACAATAAACATGATTCTTCTCAGTGCCTCTGTAATCTGCCTTTGTTAATTGTCTGAAATTAATCAAGGCTGAGTAACTTTTGTTTTACAACTAGTCCTTGTATAAGTACTTAATGGCTGGCAGATCTGAGCATCACTGATACCCCAATATCAGTGTAATCAGTATATTGAACATATTTCAATTGGGGACCTACAGTGAGAATATAGATCATTTAATTAATCTACGTATGTGTATATATCTATATTACTTTAACAGAAGAGAACACATATTACCTACAAATGTCCATATGAAAGTATCATAATCGGGTGAGTATATCACTGCAAAGGGAAGGGTCCATTATGAATATTTAAATGTCTTTGGAAAAAGGAACTGTGATTACTAGTATTTCAACTACAGTGACTTAAATGGAAGTACAATGCTTTGAAAGAATTACTTTTTAAAGCATGTTACAGAAGAATTCTATTGAAGACCATCTGCATTTGTGTTGTCTTTACAGGAGAAATCATTTGTCAGTAAAGGTCAATAAAAAACAACAGGGAGGCTCTTGTCCTCACTCCTTACCCTGGTACGTGCAGAGATTAAACATTCTAACCACTTAGCTTTAGAATTACTGCATACTTTACCTTCTGAGCTATTCAGAAAGGCTCTGTTCATGAAAAGTTCTCATGGTTATAAAACATGAAACAAAAAAAACTTGTCCAACATGATATGTTGTATTTATATTTCTTTTTGTTTGAGGATTTGAAAAAGCTTTACAAACAAGACCTAATAAATCTCTTTAAGGCAGTTGTTTGTGGGAACTCTTCGCCCCTGAATAGAGGCTGGGGACAGGTAAAGGGAGAACAGAGATGGAGAGAAGACAAGGAGGGTGGACAGGCATCCACTGTTATCTAAAGTCACCAAAGCAGCCCAGGGCTGCACACATTTGTCCCTGCAATAGGACTTGTCAATATAAACAATCAGTGCTCTACCCTTCCCATTTTGCCATCTGTTAACACAGGTGAGCAACAGTGAACAAAACACCAGAAATGCAAAGGTAGGGGAGTAGAACAAGGAAGACAAGAAAATGGAACAATGACAGAGAGCTTCCTGTGTTCAGGAAACTGTGCAAAATGCTGTCATCTTTATAGTAGGTACTCAGTAAATACTTACTCTCATCCCTAATTTATGCTATGTTCAATGAACATAAGGAAGAAACTGGCAGATTTGACATAAATGTTATAATTTATTCTTTTTGATTAAGGAAACTGGTTTTTGCAGAGAAAAAGAAGAGAGTCCCTGTGAATTACAACTGCTGATCACCAAAGAAGCTAATTTGTTTATCAGTACTTGGAGGCATGAAGAAAAGAGGGAGGCACAGTGTGGAGTCAAGGTCGGCTTATATGCTGGGTCTAGCTGTGTACAGTGATTACAGGAAAGACCCATTCCATGTACAGAAGATATCACTATCAAAAACGAAGAACTTAAAGGATAAGGAACAGAAGTAGCCACTGAGACAAAAAATACCAATTATCCACAAATCTCTTCTCTAGTGGAATGGACTATTCAGGGTAGGAAAACTCTTATAAATGAAGTCATTACCCTAGTTCTTGATTTTGATAGCAGAGCAGAGACTGTTATGTGGCATTAGGGAGACATCTTATTCTTTCTACCCACAAGATTAAACTTGTTCTTAGATCTTTATAAAAATCTGAAGAAGACTTTTGATAAATTATTCCTTTCACAAGACAAGAGAACTATTGAAATCAACAAAGTCAGATATAGTATCCCAGTGGCTCCGTTGTCAGATGGGCCTGGGTATGAATCCAGCCCTTGACACTTAACCTGGGCCTAGTCCTGTAATCTCTGAATGTAATCTATTATGTATTCTCTAGACTCAGTTTCCTTTTTTAAGACATGAGTAATAATAATATCTATAATATCTACCCCCAGGTGTCATAATGAAATGAGATAAGGCATGTGGACATTTAGCAAAGTGTCTATCAAGCAGTAAGAATTCAACATAGTTTATGCTGGTAGCAATTTCTAAAAATCCTGGGATGATAATGCACTTACTGTGAGGCTTAGTATCCATCCACACCATTTTGAAACATTCCTAAGACTTTAGATAAATGTAGATATGATTTATATATATATATATATATATATATACACTTGATTTATATATATCAACCAATATAAAAGTTTATGTACACATATTGACCTATAACCCACAGGATCTACTCCTTCTTTTTCTTTTCTGGAATGTATCAAATACTAATAGTGATTAACTTGTTTTTCATTTCAAAATACAAGCCATGAATTATTTTTAACTCATGCATAAGCTATATCATGTTTACTTAACTTTTAAAGACAAATTTATCTATTAAAATGTTATTCAGGAGTTCCTAGGTGCCTCAGTCAGTTAAACATCTGACTCTTTGGTTTTAGCTTGGGTTATGATCTCAGGGTGATGAGATGGAGCCCTGAATCAGGCTCTGCACTGAGCATGGAGCCTCATTAAGATTCTCTCTTCTCCCTCTCCCCTTGCTCATGCACTCTCTCTCTCTGAAAAAATTTTTTTTAAATGTTATTCATCATAGACTTTATTTTAGGTAAAATAGAGGGAGTAATGAACAGTTTAGTAAAGATTCAGAAAATGAGCCTGTGAAGTTTGATTCCTCCAATTAAAATGCTACTAAACCAATTATGAAAATACAGAAGTACTGGGGTAATCAAAATAGTGTCCACTTTTTCTCAAACCTACAACTATTATCGAAACAGTTATAGAAAAGTACATGGCAATGCAACAATTAAATAATTTAAAGAATTGCTGTCAGGAATGGAAAGACAGTAATTACTAAAATGCACATGAAAGCTAATTTTAGGAAAGGTAAAAGTAACTTTCTTGAAAATAGGATTTAATATTAAGCAGAACAAAGAAAATTATTTTGAAAAACCTTAGGTATCCTATAACTTATACTATATATCAAAATCAGCTTGTTTAATGGGTTAACTAGGACTTTCAAATCATAGAAAAATTAGGTAAAAATGGACTATCAGATGTTCAAGGTGCAATAACTTTTTAAAATTTGAAAAAATAGGAACTATAAATTACAAAGAAAAAGTCCACAAGGAAAAGGTTCAACAGAATCTATTATAAAAGCTTTAAAATTTTATATAATGTATAAATCCCAGTAGAACACACAGATAGGAAAAAGAAAAACAAAGGTCCTAACTGCAATTTATAAGGCCCCGTGTAGTCCAGGTGCATCAGTAAGGTATTTCACACATATTGACTAATGCCACTTATTGGGAAGTGTTTACCATCCACTTTATTACTCTTGGAAATCTTTGTATCTGATCATACTTTTGTGCCTTCTCCCCGTTTTTGTAATAAAAGACTCAAGGGATAAAGAGAAAGGCAACAACTTTGGGTCTGATTTTTATTACTAGGTAAATTACACCCAAAATAATTTAGAGGAAGGGTAGAGCAGCCCGGGTGGCTCAGTGGTTTAGCACCACTTTTAGCTCAGGGCGTGATCCTGGAGACCTCGGATCAAGTTCCCCGTCAGGTTCCCTGCATGGAGCCTACTTCTCCCTTTGCCTGTGTCTCTGCCTCCTCTTTGTCTCTGTGTCTCTCATGAATAAATAAATAAAATAAATCTTAAATAAATAAATAAAATCTTTTTTAAAAAAAGAGGAAAAGTGCATGTATAAAGATGTTCAGAATTGCTAAAATCAAAAGTATATAAAACAACAAATATTAGCAAAGACATGGAGAAAAGGGATTCTTGTATACGGTTAGTGGGAATGCAAACTGGCAGAGCCAATGTGGAAAACAATATGGAGGTTCCCCAAAAAATTAAAAGTAGAATTTCCCTATGATCTAGTAATTCTGCTCCTGGGTATTTCACCCAAAGGATACAAAAACACTAATTCGAAAAGACATGCATCCTTCTGTTTATTGCAGCATTATTTGCAATAGCTAAGATATGGAAGCAACTCAAGTGTCCATCCATAGGTGAATGGATAAAGAAGGTATGATACACACACACACACACACACACACACACACACACACACACAGGAATATATTACTCAGCAATTAAAAAGAACGAAATCTTGCCTTTTGCCATACATGGATAGGCCTACAGGTTTAATGCCGAGAGAAAAAAGAAGAAAAAAAAAAGAAAAGAAAAAGAAAAAGGAAAAAAAAAAAAAAAGAAAGAAAGCAAGAAAAAAAAAAAGAAAAAAAATGCTAAGAGAAGTTAGTCCGAGAAAGACAAACACCATATGATTTCACTTATATGGGAATTTAAGAAACAAAACAAATGAACAAAGAAAAAAAAACCCAAAACTCTTATCTTTGGAGAACAAACTGATGGTTGCCAGAGTGGAGGTGGTTGAGGGGAATGGGTGAAATAGAAGATGGGGATTAAGGAGTGCATTTGTCTTGATGAGCACTGAGTAGTGCATAGAATTGATGAATCACTATATTGTACTCCTGAAACTAACATAACACTGTAGGTTAACTATACCAGAATTAAAATAAAAACTAAATAAAATAAGGATGTTCACATCAGTGTTATCTAATAATGAAAACAAAACAAAGGAAAATGAAGAAAGGGAGGTGCAAGGGAATATAAAAAGGAAAGAAAGATAGGGAGCAAAAGAAGAAGGATATCAAGGGAGGAGGAAAGGAGAAAAAAAGGAAATGATCTGAATGTCCAAAAATCGTAAGATAGTATATCAAAGAAATTAATGATTAGTTTTAAAGACAGTTTTGTGGACCATACAGTCATATGGAGAAACGTTCCTGTGAACCCCAGTCTAGGGCATTCATCTAGCATATATTTGAGTCCCTTCTTATTTTTAAAACAAGATTTTATTTATTTATTCATGAGAGACACACAGAGAGAGGCAGAGACACAGGCAGAGGGAGAAGCAGGCTCCCCGCAAGGAGCCAAGTGGGGGACCCGATCCCGGGATCTGGGATCATGCCCTGAGCCAAAGGCAGACACTCAACCACTGAACCACCCAGGCCTCCCTGAGCCCCTCCTTAAAGGAAGAAAGAAGAGTATTCCAAATGTGTGTCTGAACAACAGAAAGGGGAGCACATAAGAAAGAAACAAATAGAATGTGACATTGGAGAGATGTGCGAGGTCAATTTGTAGGACTATATAAACTTTGACAAGGAGGCTGTCTTTATTCGATGATTCTAAAGTGAAAGTTGTGATCTGATTTATGTTTAAAAGGATTGCTCTACTTTCTGTGAGGTGGGGAGAGAAAGAAGCAGTCCTACTAGCTGGTTAGTGAGGTGGCTCCAGAGGAAGGCAGTAGCTTCAACCAGGAAGAGAGATGGAAAAGTAGGCCAACTTAGAGAATGCGTTGAGGTAAAATAATAGACTTGTTAATAGATTGCATGTGCAGTGTCAGAGAGAGAAAGATATAAAAAGCAGCTCCATAAACTGGCTTGAAAAATCTAGAGGATCTTAACTGTCATTTACTACAACGGAGACCAGGGAAGGAGGAGTTTATGCTCAGTGTGACAGGCACGTAAGTCAAGAGTTCTCCTTTGTCCCTGCTAAGTACAAAAGCTAGTAAACACATTAGTTGAAGACGTGAATAGATGAATGATACTAGACTTGTAGGAAAGAAGATTGGATCCTCCAGATGAGAATTGGCGAACCAACCTGGAGGAATGTAGCTAGACAACCTGAGGAGATCTGGGACGGAACCTGAACTCAAATACTCAGAGGTGTGAAGTAGAAAAGGGACCAGCCACAAGAACAAAGAGGGAGCCAGGGAACAGGAGAAATAACCAACAAGTGTATAGTAATAGAAACTGAAAAGGGAAAATTCATAAGGGAGTGGTCAGTCTCATCTGAGAGGTCAACGGCCTTATCTGAGACATCAAAATACAAAACAGTCAAGTGAAAAAAGGACTAGAATTTGGCAACTCAGTGGTCACTGGAATTTGACAAACACAGTCCCAGAGGAATGATGGGATTGGAAGCCCTTCTAGAATTGGTTAAGGAGAAGGTGTGGAGTGAGTAGGTGTAGGAAGCTTTGAGAAACTTTCTCAATAGGATACAAATGAGGCAGTGATTAAAGGGGATGTTGAGGTCAAAAGAGTAAATGCAATTATATGCTGATGTGAGTAATATAGTTGAGAGCAGGAAATGGATGATTCAGGAGAAAGAGAACATATCTGCAAAAGTCAAGACCTTGAGAAAGGGAGAGGAGCTCCTGCTCTGGCTCAACAGGCACAAGCACGCCCCCCTGTGAAAGGTATGAGGCCCACACACATGATACAACTATGACCTCTGGTGTTTATTAGGCAGGCTGGAAGGAAATAGTAATTGAAGAATTAAGTAAGGGTACTGGGGGGAATCTTCCTCTAGTGTCCCTCAGTATCTGTCTTTATAATAAATAGAATTTTTAAAGTAAGATGTTCTCAGGGTAGGTATCTGGGTGGCTCAGTTGGTTAAGTGTCTGCCTTCAGATCCCAGGGTCCTGGGATGGAGCCCTGCGTTGGGCTCCCCGTTCAGCGAGGAGTCTGCTTCTCCCTCTCCCTCTGCCCCTCCCCCTGCTCTTGTTCTCCTCTCAAATAAATAAATAAAATCTTAAAAGTAATAATGTAAGAGGTTCTCAAAAAAGCTCCTAAATCAAGGTGTTCTTGCCAGGTATGCAGCAAGAGCTGACAAATATACAGTTGTTTCCAATATATACAGAACACCTGGACTGCAATATTTTGACAGCGTGGTGCTCTTGATGATAAACACTATATACCAGCCACTGTATTAATTCTCTGTAGAGTTAATAAATGCCTATTTGGTCTTGTTATGTGTCAGTTGTATTATAATTTTAATTATATTATATAATATATTATATAATAATATAATAATACATCAAGTATTATTATTATATATTATAGTATTATATGATTTATAATATAAATATATGATAATATATTATAATTTTATAAATATTAACACATTTAACTCCAAAAATGAGACAGATTATATAGGTAACATCATTATTCTCATTTCACATATAAGGACTGAGACACAGGAGGTTAAGTAACTTATCTAGAGCCACACAGCTAAGTCAGAGAGCTAAGACTCAAACCAAGGCACTCTGATGCCAGAATCTTTGTCTTCTCCCTGTATCCTCACATGGCCTTTCTTCTTTGTCCCTTCTTCTTTTAAGACACCACTTATATTGGATTAAGGTCCCACTCTTATGACTTTATAACCCTAATTACCTCCCTAACAACCTTAACTCCATATATGTCACATTATACGTCATATTAGGGGATAAGGCTTCAACATATGGATATAAGGCGAACACAAGCCAGCCCATAACAGGTTGTTTCCAATTTTTTGGTAGTATAAGTCATGCTGATGACAAACGACAAAGTGGTCTTAACAGCCTAACTGCTTCGTCAGAGGGTATGTCATTTAAGGCTTTTGATATTAATTGCAAGTTGTCTTCTGGAAATGTGTTCCCTGTGAACTCTTGCCAGTACCCTATCAGGATGATAACACAATCATTTTGAAGAATAATATGCATGTGTGAAAATCTCTCACCCTGAACTAAATCTTAGCTCTATCCATCATCTCTTCATTATCTGTGACGAGAGGCAAGTGACCCCAGACTGCTACCCACAGCCATTTGTTCGTTCTGTAGTCTCATCTGAATTCTGGGGAGTGAAGGAGAACTTCGTGAAGACAAAGAAACAGAATGGCCTGGACTGATGCATTCGGACAGCTTCCTTTAGTATCTTTGTTGCTTGTTTTAAATTACCCCTTTCTGTTGTTCACATTGCATTAATGGGAAGAGGAAACCCAGTTTATCTCGCTGACAAAGAGGAACACAGCGGGGCAGAAGAAGTGTGGGAATGTGCTGGTTAATTTGGGATGGGCTTGGAGGCCGTCTGGTCTAGCCTCCTGCTAAGCTAACACCGTTGAAGGGGAGCCTTTTCCTACTCAGCATTCTCTCTGCAAGTACTCCATTCTGCTTGCTGTCTCCTGCCAGGGTCAGGTTACAACAGGCTTCTGACTATAGGAGAGCCACTGCAGGGAATTGAGTTTGGTATCACTGCTTCCTCTTCCTTGCCTTTTGTCTCTGGGAGTCTGTAGCCTCCACAACTGAGGGAATATTTTAATTTAGAGGCAGAAAGGAATCTCAAAATGAAATAGAGAAGGTACATTCTTGCATACAGGGAATAGAGAGAGCTTATCCATGTATCCATGTCTTTAACATGGTTCCTGGGCTAGAGGAGCAGTTAATGAATTGGGCACTTTGAGGTTGAAGGTCATCTTGGTGAGTGGAAAAAATATCACGGAAGTGGGTAAGAAAAATTTGGCAGTAAGAAGGAAAAGTCATTTAAAAGCAAATAGCCGGAAGTTGACTATATTTAATGTTTCTACCATTACATTTTACCTCATGTATGTCAAACAAAGCAAAAGTATGGAAAGGCAGAAAATTAAATAAAATTATAATAAGTGACCTACCACAGAAAGTGACTTGTTATCAGTCAGACAATATGGTGGAATGTAAAATATTTAGAGTTGCAGAGGCAGACAGCTGTAACCAGCTGTGTGGCCTCAGTAAAGTAAAGCTCTCTCAGTTTCATTCTCATCCCATGACATAAGAGGATAACACCAACTTAACAGAGTAGTTATCAGGCATTAATGATAAAACATGCAAAATACCTAGGATGGTATGGTACATGCCATACAGGATTCACTCATTAAACAGAGGTTTCCCTCCGCTTCTGACAGGAGGAGGAGGACTATAAATTCTTCAGCAGCCTTTCAATCTAGATGTGGAGATGAAATGTGAACGTTTGAAACAAGGAGAACAATTATGTGCTAAACACTGTGGTAGTGATCACAAGTATGATAGGAATTCAGACAAGGGGAGATCTGAGTGCACCAGACTACTCTCTCACTGAAAGATTTGCCTAATTATTGGGTCTTACATACTGGGTGACTGGAATAAGTAAGAGAAGCAAATGGAGGAAACAGGACATTGAAAGGTGGTGGGAGGGATGAGGGATGCAGAAGCAAGGACACAAATAAATGGTAGGGAAACTGAATAAAATTAAGCAGAAGTGACCAATGAAACTATGCAACAGATCTACAATTTATGGAAAGAGCAATGCTCATAGTGGGTACATTTAAAAAATAGCTAGAATGAGTAAGAAGAATTACAGTCTGAGTAGGTACTGAATAAATATTAATGGATGACATAATGGTTTATCAGAATTCATTTTGGAAATTAAGAAAAAGATCTGTGAATATAAATCAATTGGTCATATTTTCAAAAAAAGAAATGACCCCAATATTAATCTGCATAACTGTAAGTACATAGAACATCAAGAAAGCCTTTTTTTGTTTGTTTTAATTGATGGTGATGACATAGTCACTTTGCTTTGCTTGACGTGATCTTGGGGATTTTCCTTCAGCATCACTACACTTTAATACTGACAGGACAGTGCTGCTGGTCTTCATTTGGCTTGTCTAATTCCTAGGGTTTTCATTCCTTGCATTTTCATATAGTTGATAGTTATTTTTTTTATTTTATTTATTTATTTTATAGGGGGAGAGAGCATACACGTGTGAGGGAGGGGGGTGGCAGTGAAAGGAAGAAGGAGAGGCAGAGAATCTCAAGCAGATTCTAAGCTAAGCATACAGCCCAAAACAGGGCTCAATCTCAGGATGGGAGATCATGACCTCAGCAGAAACCAAGAGTTGGTCACTTAACCGAATGAGCCACCTGGAACCCTGGTTGATAATTATTTTAACTCACATTTTTAAAAAAGGAACAATGAAATCATTCACCTTAATATGAAAGAATATGAGCTCTGCCCTTCACCTACCTAATATCCATCAGGAATTTTCCCTTTTTTTTTTTTTTTAAGATTTTATTTATTTATTCATGAGAGACACAGAGAGGGAGAGAGAGGCAGAGATACAGGCAGAGGCAGAAGCAGGCTCCATGCAGGGAGCCTGACGTGGGACTCAATCCCAGGTCTACAGGATCACACCCTGGGCTGAAGGTGGAGCTAAACCGCTGAGCCACCCGGGCTGCCATTCATCAGGAACTTTCTAAAAACATTCAGACAATGGCAACTTTAAAAGCTCTTTTTTAGTTTGCTTCCTTTCTTATTAACCAAGTAATAAATGCTCTTTGGGGAAAAACTTAGAGACTTTGATCAACAAAAATTAAAAATTAGGGGATCCCTGGGTGGCGCAGCGGTTTGGCGCCTGCCTTTGGCCCAGGGCGCGATCCTGGAGACCCGGGATCGAGTCCCACGTCGGGCTCCCGGTGCATGCAGCCTGCTTCTCCCTCTGCCTGTGTCTCTGCCTCTCTGTCTCTCTGTGTGTGACTACCATAAGTAAATAAAAATTAAAAAAAAAAAAAAAAAAAGAAATCTGAGGCCAGCCTCAGTTTAAAAAAAAAAAATTAAAAATTAAATTCACCAATATTTGTACTACTGAATACTTTTTGTATTTCCTGCAGGTCTTTTTTCTCCATGCATATATGAACATATTTTTAACAAACATAGGCTGTTAGGTCTACATTTTTACTAAATGTACTCTGAACATTTTCCATGTCATTTAAAAAATTGTTTAATCTGCAGTTATTTAAAACTGATGACACACACCTGCAATGTTCTTTCCCCAGATCTTCACTATATTCCAACCAGTCAAGGCAATTTTTACAGAGTTTTACATTTTGTAGTTAGATATTACAAACTTAAAAGTGAAATGAAAAAAAAATAAAGGTGAAATGAAGAGGTGTTTTTGTGTCATCTGCAATTCCCTCACCCCTTCCTGGATTCTGATTTACTCCTTAGGATTATGTTTCCCCCTTCTTTTTTCCTCTCTCTCCTATATTACTTCCCTCAAGGAGATTGTCGGCTAATGGGGGAAGTAATTCAAGTCCATAAATACTTGTAATCACTACCAGAGGCAAATAAAAGGGCAAATAGAAGGATTTCCAATTTCAGAGGAAAATTTCTTCAATCAGTCTGAAAACAGATTTATACACCCAATGGCAAAGGAATTAAGAAAACCTTTCTGTTCTTTACTTATTTTTTCTCTTTTCAAGGGGAGCAACAGTATAAAAAAAGGAGTTGATACCCTTTCTCTCTTTTTTCACAGTCGGAAAACCAAAAATCACTAATGGACGGGATGCCTGTTCATGTCACCCAGCTAGTTTGTAGCTGAACAGAGATTAGACTCAGGATTTCTGAATCCCAGGTTTGTGTTTTCACAATGGTGCAATGGTGCACCCTAAAAAAAAAAACTAAACAATACTCCAATACCAAGACTGTGGGAAAAGAATCCTTGTCAAGTAAAGGAATTCTCTGATTTTCTTTATAACAGCAAAACATGTTCTGAGAAATGGGCAGGAATATAAAGGATAATCCTGTATCCTTCTCCTAGATTTTTTTCTTTCAAGTAGAGCTATATTCATACCTTGATTGAAATATCACACAAACGCAAACTGGCTTCCAGTATGGCCTCTAAAAAAGAAAAATTTAGAAAGTGACTTTCTGAATGTGCAAGAGCAAATATTTTATGCACCAGAGAATGTTCCTGCCCTAAGGGTCTACTTACCACACATTCATAA
The DNA here is from genome assembly GCF_018345385.1 of Vulpes lagopus. Lineage (NCBI taxonomy): Eukaryota > Metazoa > Chordata > Mammalia > Carnivora > Canidae > Vulpes > Vulpes lagopus. The sequence goes on from NC_054831.1 coordinate 91,470,464, forward strand.
TGTTGTGTGGAAAGAGACCTTAAATATAATCTAATATAACCCTTTAAATAAACTAGAAACCTTCTCAATAACATCTCTGTCAATCATTCACCTTGTGCTTGAACATTGGAAATTAATGGATCCAGGATCTGGGCTGAAATCAAGAAACAGTAAACACGATATCTTTATGCACTGGACTGACTAGTGAGTCCGGCATCATACCAAATTACATGTCTTTAAAGCTGTATGGCTTGGATTTAATGAGTTGTTTGCTAAATTGAATGTCATCTCTCTCCTTCTTACACACACACACACAGTAAAAGAGGAAAATGATCAAAAGCCAATATTGGCTATATTATCTTGAGAAGCAATATAGGACTGACAGAAATGATGGGCCATCACACTTCTGGCTACAATAGTCCTTCTTATACATAACCCCCAAACCCCAAGACTTTCCTTTTACTTAAGGGGAAATAAGGAGTTTAAGAGAATGACAATAAGGAGTTTAAGAGAATTGACAGGGATTTATAGGTTTCTGTCTCAGTGGCATTTGACTACACCCAGAGAGGGAGAGAATTTACAGATTATTTAGTATGGAAGATGGAGTAGTAATAATCATAGCTCAAAAAGGGAAAACACCAAAGTGATGGCAGGCAAATCAGGATCAATACTCTCATCAAATACTCAGTGACCTTTCCCCTCTGGTTTATATTTTTCCTCATTTTCTGGGATGCATTTTTTTCATTAAATACAGAAAAAAATAATAATGCAAGAGTCCCTTGACTGTAACTGGGATCAATGTATCTAACATGTTTTCCAATACTTCCTGTGCACATTGCCTCATTAGATTCACATGCCAGGAAGGGTTCAAACAGGGAAAAAAAAAAACAACTTTAGAAAGCCATTCATAATTTTCAGGATTTAACAGTCATTCCATACTTGTCCTGTAGTTTTGTTTTTTTTCCTAATACATCTCAAGTGATAAAGCTTCAGGTACTCTGGAATTCAGAGTTCAGCAAGAAAATATTTGCTGCAAAGTGCTTTGTTTATGTGATTTTGTTCTGCTTCATTTTGAAAATCTGTATTCTGCATTATTCTCTGATAAAGAAGGCCAGCATTGGCTTGATTCCATTAGCTGAAACATTCTTTATTAACTTCAAGGAAAAGGCAGAGAACAATGCCCCTCCTGCACTTCCGGGTTCATAAACCCAATTTTGCGAATTTATTGTCTTTCTTTATTCGTGCTCCTTAACTGGTATTCTTTTTTTTATTTTTTTATTCTTTTTATTTTTTTTATTATTATTACTTTTTTGTTCCTTCATAGAGACACACAGAGAGAGGCAGAGACATAGGCAGGGGAGCCCGATGTGGTACTAACAGGACCCTGGGATCAGGACCTGAGCCAAAGGCAGACGCTAAACCAGTGAGCCACCCAGGCATCCCCTTAATTGGTATCCTTAACCAAGTTTTCTTATAAAGATGTTCACGTTTGATTCCCAATTTGCAAATGTTCTTGTGTTTCGATAAAGGTCACTGTGTTTCTTGGCATGATTTTAGTGTCTAAGCTCTTACTGCTTTACTATACTTTTAAGAATGAGTCTTACCCATTATGTATTTCCCATTCTCTACTCCTCCACACATACACCTTAGAGAATACTTCGTAGGTGTTAGAATTATTTTTAAACTTAAGTATTTCTTTGTATTAAAATCCAGACCACAAATCTAAAGAACATTCATTCGCGTTCAGTTTAAAAAATATTAAAGTTCCATTTTAATTCAAAATATTTAAATATATCCCAAGTTTTAAAATGAACAGCTTATCAAGTCACAAAATGAAGAATAATAGGTACTTTAATTTGGTCAGTAATTCACATAGGAAACAAGATATTTGAGTTAACTTAAGATTCATCACTGAGATAGGTTTGTTAAAATACACAATCTAGGGTCAACTAGATGGCTCAGTCGGTTGAGAGTCCGAGTCTTGATTTTGGCTCAGGTCATGATCTCAGTGTCCTGGGATCAGCCCCAGCTTCCCCCACCCCACTTCAGCTCTGAGCTCAGGGGGCAGTCTGTTTAAGGATTCTCTTTCTCCTTCTGCCCCCTCCCCAAGCTCACATGTTCTCTCTCTCAAATAAATAACTAAATCTTTAAAAAAAAAAAAAAAAGAAAAGAAAGAAAGCTATAAAAATCCTTGTTTAAGGTTTCCAATAAAAATGAATTATGACCAAATCACATGGAGTTAGCTTGGAGTTTTGTCCTATTAATATTGAATCTAATTAAACTACTGTGAACTAAAACCACTCAAGACTATGACAACAAGATGATGAATATTCAAGGGAAAATTGGAAATTTTAGTTTTAGAAATTAGATATTTGGTATATAGAATAGTAATTTTATCAATTCTATCGGGTTTTCAAGCTATTTCATGACAGGATCTTGTTCTCGAAACTTTAGGAGGGGGACACCCCCAATGGGTATTTTGTGTAGAGAGAGCCTATATCCTCTTCTCTTAGCCACTCCCTTTCCTTTGTGGTTCACCAGGAACACTGGTTGTAGGTGGACACCAATTTGGAACTTCTGAGCAGAGAGAGCAAACTTTCCATCTTCAGGAGCCCTGCAGAGTCACTTCAGGTAGGTAAAAATATTTGGGTTTATGGATGATTTACTGATCTTGATGACAAAGTCTGTCATTTAAAAATATTTGCATTTTGCTAATTAAATAAGTAAAATACATTTTGGTAAATTTGGAAATCATACAAAACTCAATGAAGAAATTTTTCACAAAGCTATCATCCAGAATTAATTCTTGTTAATATTTTGATCTTTAAAAACATATGTCTGTGTTTGTATATTTTTTCTCTTTTCATAAAATTGGCATCTTTTGATTTTTGAGTTTTTAACTTAAAAGACATATTCTACATATTGTCCTATGTTATACTACATTTTTCTACAATATACTGTTTGAAGGGCCTCACTGCATTCCATAGTTGGGATAGGCCACAGTTACTTTATCATATATCTGATCTATAGAGAGACAGATAAATCAAGGTTTCAGTGTTTTCTCACCCAAATCTACTGTTGTCAAAACTCCTGCTATTCACTATAAGCAAAAATTGAAACAAAAAAGTCTTATGTATATAGCATCATAGAAATTATAAGAGCACAGAAACTGTACTGTTCATAACATTAAGTTCTGGGATTTATGCTGCTCAGTCTATTTTGCACTTGGGGATTCTTTTCCAGAGATGAAATTCCTGTAAAATTGCTTTCTGAATGTCTTTAGAGAAAAACAAAATGTTCATAGTTTACAAAACTGTGGAAAACACAGCACAAAACACAGCTCCTTAATTACTTGAAAAAAGTATATAGGAAAACCAGGTAATTTTCTCTTATTAAAATACATTTAATGCCTATTTAAAATTTTGCTTTAAAAAGAGAATCCCAGATTATATTGTACAAATACAACTCATGCATGATCAAATAGTTACTTAAACACAAAATATCCACATGGTTTATAATAAGACTGGGGCTCATTTCATCTCTCCCTTGTTTTCTTTCTTCACTGAGGAAACTGGTTATATGGACCTTGTTCTTGAATGTACATTTCTGCAGAGTGTTGCTATCTTTTACTTAGCAAAAATTAGGCCTTGATTAATATTTAACAACAACAATAACATTAAAAATATATATTTGCCTTTCTCTTCATTTACTCTAATTTTCAGGAGCACAATCAAATTTTCATTACAAAAGGGAACTAATTAGCATATTAGTTAAGAGGCACTGGGGATGGGAGTCAGACATACTGGAGTTCAGAGTCTGTTTCCATCAGTCATTAGTTAGATAATCTTGAGAAAGTATTACATTGATTTACCTCAATAAACCTTAATTTCATTCTGTATAAAATGGGAATACTATTACTTTCTTCAAAGCATGTTGGTGCAGGGTATGCAATGACTTTAAGTGCAATGCTTGGCATCTAGGCAAAGTAGTAAAACACAAAAACCAACACAGTGAGAAACTGACATTAAAAAATATGTTTTAGGGGATCCCTGGGTGGCGCAGCGGTTTGGCGCCTGCCTTTGGCCCAGGGCGCGATCCTGGAGACCCGGGATCGAATCCCACATCAGGCTCCCGGTGCATGGAGCCTGCTTCTCCCTCCGCCTGTGTCTCTGCCTCTCTCTCTCTCTCTGTGACTATCATAAATAAATAAAAAATTAAAAAAAAATATATATGTTTTGAAAGTAATTTTTAAGACTTTTTTTAAACCCAAATTTAGTCTAAAAAGTAGATTGATATGCCTCAATAACCTCTATTTAAGAGTTAATGGAAACATTATTACATTTGGCTCATCAAATGAAAGATACACCTTAGAAGGAGAAAGGTAGTATTAAAATACTGATTCAAAACCACCCTCATTAGCATGTGCATCAATAGTTCAGGCTTATTAGCTAGAAGCTATAGTGGTCACTTCACAAAAACAGAGAAGAGGTCTGCTGGCAACGGTTGGGCTAATTATACGTTATGTGTAAGTAACATGCTACTAAATTTGACCCCTTTTCCTTGTAAAAATGTAAGTTCCTTTTGGACAGGGACCAGGGCCAATTATTGGAGTCTCTGAATGCTCTCTATTTAGAGGAACTTCACCAACGCTTTTGTGGTGTTAGTGATGATGATGATGATACACATGCAGGAACTATTTATCCACAGCTCTTGGTTTATTTAGTTGTTTCTAGATACAGACACACACACCTAGATTATATGTGAAAAGAAGGACCTGGGAGGAAGAATCAAAAGAACTTAAGTTACCTTAGCACCTGAGTTAGGGCTTAGAGGCCAGGTCAGATCATGTCATAATTCTTTGGTCTTGATTCACATCACTGATGTATCATTTGGTTGTTTGGGGCTGGATCCTACAGAAAAAAAATTTCTGAAGAAATCTGGATTTGAGTTCCATACTTCTCAGTCATTAGGTAATGCTAAGCACAAGTAGACACTGAACTTTATTTACTCTGAGGATGATTATAGATAATATAACATAACATAATATACAACATCTTCTCTACCTGTATATTTGGGAGAATTTAAAGTATCAAAAGTTCTTTGTAACTTAAACTGTATTCTTTGTAAAATAAAGTTTTAAACACATACTGTGAAAAACCGACTTAGCTTACTAATTATAAAAAAAGATGAATAACTGATGGAGCATTAAAGGAAACACTTGAAGTTGCAAATTATCATTGTGTCATTATGATTCCCTAAAAACCAGATCAACAGCATTATTAAAGTTCACAGAGATAGTTCTTTTTTATTAAATGCTTATCTGCTGGGTCATTCTTGCTGTGCTGGAAGCACAGACTGTTGTTTACAAACATTTTACACATGTTTACAAACTCCTTCCTGAGCTGGGTCCAGTCCACAGGCTCCAGCTTTGAACTACTGTGCCATAAAATCAGCACGGATCTTACTTCAATCTCATTTCTAAACTCACTAACTGAATTATTTCAGCTAAGATATTTAACCTATCTAAGCTTTATTTTCCTCTTGAAAAGTGGGAAGAACAATGCCTCTGTTGTGAGGATTGCAAAAATAGACATGGATGAAAACAGTCTAATAGATACAGAATAGGTACTCAGTATAGTTCTTTTCTCTTTCTGTGGATGACTTAGAAAAAATACGTTGTTTTCTCCTTTTCATACTTGTTACACTCAGAGAACCTCAGATATCCTTGTTATTAAGAAGGTCAGGGTTATCTCATTCATTGTTGGAATAAACTGTTTTATTTGAATTATAAAGAAAATTTTAAATGATGGATGTCCCCAATTCTAAAGAGTAGAGATGGGTCAGCATCAAGTCTGAACATTTTTTTCAGACTGACTCAAGGGAGAGTGCTTCTTTGCAAAATGACGGTCTCCTGAACAGAATGCTTTTCCACTATTTCATCTTGTCCTCTCAGTCATAAGGATCCTTTTGTTAGTCAAACAGCATTTAAGGACATCAAGAATGTGTAAGTGATGGCACCATATGAACTATGAATGGATCAATTCTGCTTAGATTACAGTTAACTATACAGCCAAAGATGGATGTTTCAAAGCAAGGTGATTACATTAAATAAATGTAGACAGTTAATGTTTTCCAACTACATGAATGTTAGTGAAAGTTCAGTATGCAAATGATCAGTGACTGACTAGAAATATTAATCTTGCTTCTTTACTACCTTCCAGGAGCTCTGGCTGAGCCATTTAGGTCTGATTTCAAAAAGTGTAAATAAAGTGAAAAGAGAAAAATATAAAATCATATAGTTAAAAGAGACTGGACAATATATGCAGTCAAACTTGTCCAAACAAGAGTATTAGTATGAATCAGACATGTTTAAGCATGCATTTAGAGATAGGGCTCATTTAAATCCATGGGGGAGGGATCCCTGGGTGGCACAGCGGTTTGGCGCCTGCCTTTGGCCCAGGGCGCGATTCTGGAGACCCGGGATCGAATCTCACGTCGGGCTCCCGGTGCATGGAGCCTGCTTCTCCCTCTGCCTGTGTCTCTGCCTCTCTCTCTCTCTCTTTCTGTGTGTGTGTGACTATCATAAATAAATAAAAGCTAAAAAATAAATAAGTAAATTCATGGGGGATAAAACCTAATGGTCACACAATAGTGAAAGAAAAAAAATTTCCCTTATACCAGGCTATTTTCCTTTCTCTTGTTTCAGAGTATAGCACTGTACCCTGTAGATCCTAAAATGTGGACCATCTAGCCAAGAAGAGAGCAAGATGGCTAAAATGTTCCTTCTGTGTAAAACTAACTAGGGTAAGGCGTTCCTCGTTACTTCATTTTTTAAAAGCTAGGGTTTATTTTTAATGATTGCTGGTGTTTTAGGTATCTAGTTCAAAACACTCAAAACTTTGTAGGTGCTTTTATTTAATGAAGTGTTTTAAAAATAAAAGTAAATCATAAGTCAAATGTATTCCTTAAGAAATCAAAATCGTATATTTTCTAAAATACAAAACTCATTTTATGGTTAACTAATTGCCATTTAAATTCCTCCTTAAGCTTTCTGCATGGAGCTTGCTTCTCCCTCTGCCTGTGTCTCTGCCTTTCTCTCGCTCTCTCTGAATAAATAAATAAATAAATCTTTAAAAAAAATAAAAATAAAAAATAAATTCCTCCTTAAGAGATGTAGGAGACAGAGACAGAACCAGCAAAGTGGGAGTTAGTTCTTTCCTCTGGGTCTAGGTAACCAGAGCAGAGCAGATGATGGAGAAACTCCAGTAATTCGAGATCCCCCATCTTCATAATAGGAATTATCTAGGAAATTCATAAGAAAGCAAATTTGGGATCTATAATATCTTCAAAACACCAAAATCCTTCTCTCTGTCCTATCAGTGCCAATTAGCAGAATTTTGAGAATTCTCATAAGAAATCAGAGTGTTAATTTTTTTTGTACCACCTCCAGATTGGTGACTGTCATTTAAAAAATTGCCAATTGTCTTGCTATTCTTTTAATGGCTTGTTGGTAGAATGGCACCATATCATGGATTTTACAGAATGGTACTCCTTTAAAGTATTCTAGTCTAGTTGTTTTCATCAGCATCCTTGCATAGAAAAAGATGGCTTTTGTTCCGGAAAATACGTTTGAAGTAGATATATCTGACCTAAGAAGAGTTTATGGGAACATAATATGGATCAGTAATGACTACAGAGTATGAGCTCAGCTTATTTTTGGAAGATACCTCTCTCTATGAAATGCTGCACAGGGAAAAACCAGATAAGGAATGTGGGTAAGAAACATTTGCTTGGTTTACATTTTCATTGTCGTTGTACTGGTAGCATTTTCCAAGGGAATGTTTCCAGTTTGGAACAGAAGTCATGAGAAAATATCACCCTTTTTACTTGAGCACATGCTCACAAAGCTTTTTTAGAGTCCCAATGATCTCAGCAAATTTCCTTCTTGAAAATAACACCAGCGAATTGTTTTCTGACCAGAGAGTGTCAACTAAAATTAGTCAGACTTGGTTTTCTATGTATATATTTTTGCTGCAGTTAGACTCCAGAATTTCAAGCATTGCAGTAAATGATCTTGATTCAGATGTCAAAGAAAGGGAACAAAGACTTCTACCTCATACTTCGGTTTCCCAACTTCCGTGAAAGCAAGATGCTGCCTTAATTTATCTTTTGAGTGAGATTATTACCGCCATTTCTGTTTAGTCTTACTTTCTGGATACAGATACAAAGGGATGATTTGGTTATTAGTGAATTTACGAGAGTGGATTTCCAGAATAGCAAAAGAACTGTAAGTGTGGATATGTGATTTGATGCTAATAATAATTAAATTACTAATTTATTTTAATAAATTCAATGAATCCAAAGAAATTGCCTTACTGGTGGCATCACTATTTCTGACTTACAATTCAATTTTGAAAGGGAATAGAGGAGGCAAGAAATGTTCACAGCTTTTCTTATTTATGTCATAGTACATAGTGAACAACTTTCAATTATTGATTTTTAAAGCGTTGAGATTTATTGCCTTTAAGAATTTGATTTCCCTTTACCCAAATCTTAGAATACAGAGAATGTCACAAATACAAATACAATCCACTTGTTTTTACTGCCAAAATAAAAGGATGAATAATCACAGTCCAAAGAACTACTAGTGGGAAAAATATTCCACAATCTTAAACCAGAGGGCCTGCAGGAGATCATCCATCCATCCATCCATCCATCCATCTAGTCAGCCAGCCAGCCAGCCAACAATTATCATGCACATACGTTGTGCCATGACATTTGTTATTAATGGTTTCATTAATGTTTCATTTTCTGCCCTCAAAGAGCTTACAATCTACTGAAGGGTAGGGAAGATCAAGCATGCAAATAAATAGCTCTATAATTATGACTTTGGTAAATGCTATGAAGGAAATCCACAGGGTGTAGAGGATAATAGTGGAGATATAATTAAGGAAACCTCTCTCTAAAGAGTTATATTTAAAGCTCAAACTTAAAGTATAAGGAGATTGCAACCATTCATATTATAAAAGAGAAGAGTCAGATCACTGGCATTTCATTCCTCCCCCCTCCCCCCAGAGAGATTGGACTTGAGAGTAAGCTGGAGAGGAGGTAGGGGGAAGGGCAGAGGGAAAGACAGAATCTCAAGCAGGCTCCACACCAGGCAGGGAGCTGACACAGGACTCTATCTCAACTCCCTGAGATCATGACCTGAGCTGAAATCAAGAGTTGGACACTTAACCAAATGAGCCACCCAGGCACCCCTGGGCTTTCATTTTAAAACTACATACAGGTTTAAGGAATAGACAGATGCCAAAAATAAAGCTTAGTTTACTCTAGAAAATCATGTGACAGCTAATGTATGTTGCTTAAATATGCTGGGGCACCTAGGTTCTCAGTTGGTTATACATCTGACTCTTAGTTTCAGCTCAGATCATGATCTCAGGTTTATGAGAGAGCCCCACATTGGGCTCTGCACCGAATGTGGAGTCTGCTTGGGATTCTCTCCTTTTTCTTCTGCCCCTCTGCATCCTGTGCTTACGTACTTTCTCTCTCTCTCTCTCTCTCTCTCTCTAAAAAAAAAAAAAGAAAAAAGAAAAAAAAAAAGCTTACATAGAGGATTTGACTTGGACACAGTGGTTAAGACTGTAGGATGCCACTACCATACTGAGGAAAAATGACAAAAATCTGAAAGAAATTTATTTTTGTTTTTTTGCTTGTTTGCTTATGCATGCATCTGGTGACATTTCTAGTGATTCAGACAAAGATTTCATTGACTTGGGCTTAAAATTCACTCATTATGAGCAGACAAGAGATAACCAAGATTAATTTAATACCCATTGTGAGATGCAGTGGCAGGTCAGAGTAACAGATCTCAGATTTCCTGAAAACAATGCTTGACTCACAGCTGCTGTAAATCAAGCAGGATCTACCTGTATCATGACAAGTATTTAAAACAAAGTATAAAGACTTGCAGGTCTTTATACTTTCATGGAAAAAGCATCTTGAATCAGGAAAAACGTCAGAGATTAAAAATTTAGTAGAGACATATTTCATTGACACGGAAAGACAGTCACCTTATATAAAGTAAAAGAACTACAAAACAATACCTAGAGTATGTAAAAAAAATCTAGAAGGAAATTTTCCCAAAATGCTAACAGTAATTATTTCTTGAGGTAGGTTTCTGGGTGATTTCCTTTTTTTTTTTTTTTCCTTTTTATACATTTCTGTATTACCTTTTATTTATTTCTCACAATGATGTATTTTTTAAATGTAAAAAAAAACTTTTAAAAGATAAAATTTAATTGTATCGGTGAATATTGATTTAAAGCAGAATGTCTTTAGTGTGACAGATCTCACTTGTACTGCAAGCTAATTAATTATAAAGGATGCTTCCCAAATGTGGAATGATAGTTCAGATGGCATAAGTTGTTCTTTGGCCAGTGCTGAATTGCCAAATAGACACAAATAGTGTGCCTAGGGCATTAGCAGAGAAAGGAAGACTCCCTCCCCCGCTGCCAAAATAGAATATTTTTGGAGAAAAGTATTAAATTTTTGAAATTTCAGAAAAGTATAAAAGTATTTGTCTAGGGAAAATATTAGTAACTTGCTGAACTGATGTACTTTTTTTTTGCTTTTAAAGATTTATTTATTTATTTATTTATTTATTTATTTATTTATTTTAGACAGAGCAAGTAGGACATGGGAGCAGGGGGAGGGGCAAAGGGTGAAGGAGAAAAGCACAGTGCCCAATGCCCCAATGCATGGCTCGATCTCACCACACTGAAATCATGAGCCGAAACCAAACCATATGCCCGACCAACTGAGCCATCTAGGCACCCCTGATGTATACTTTTTTAAGGATGTAATATCATTTTTAATTTTAAGAACATGTAGGTGAAAAAATGCTTAGAACATAGGCATGGCCAGGTTTTTTTTCAAGGTCCAGGATCTATAGGAATCTTAATTTGGTCCTAAGCACAGAAATAAAAATTGTTTCCTCCTAACCTGGATGTCACTAAACATAAAAACAATACTTAGCCATAAAAAAGGGGCACATCAATCCAACAAACTTCTGATTTTTCCCAGACAAATGCTTCTATGCTTTTCTAAGATATCAAGAATCTCAGGTTTTCTCCAAAATAAATTTTGTGTGCACCATTATTTGTGGAAGGAGGCTGATACCCTAAGCATACATTTAGTCTACTTAGCAATTCGATATGATCAAAGAGCAAATAATGACACCCAAAATATTCAAATAAAATTTCAAATAAAATGAGTCACATTCAATGCAGATTTACTGTATTTGATATTTAAAATTAATTTTATTTTAAAATTTTAATTAGCAAGATAATATATTAAATGTTCTGACACAGTAGATTTGGGCTTGAGGAATTTGGAATCCAGGCCCAATTAGACCATTTACCAAACCCAAACTCGGACAAGCCTAACTTCTCTGAGCCTGTTTCCACTTATGATAACACAATTTTACTGGCACGGGAGAATTTGGGGGAACATTAGATGAAAACTAGAGAATGTAAAATGACTTTGAGAACAAAAGATTATATTAATAATGTAAGGTGTAGTGATGGCAATTATTACAACTGTATTTTCACATCTGTATATCTTATATATCCCAAGGAAATTCTACATTGCTACAATATGCCAATTGTTCTAGTCATATAAGAGCTCTCTACAAACAGTTTGATTATATGATTTATTCCTCTTGTGTAAAAACATTTTTAATTGATAGAATAATACTTGGGATATACAAATAGGAAGAGTTGCAACTGACCTCTCAAGTAACAGCCAAGTATAAATCTGGTTCATTTATTTCAGAAAAAAACAGATTGTTGAGTTATGTTGAAACGTCCATGATAAATTCAGTTCCCTTTTAGGCTGCAATCATGGAAAACAAAGCATTAATCCTTTAATAAACCTATCAGAAATATAGAAAATGGTTTTGACTTTTCAGATATTTTCTAAGTCATCCTGATGGAGACTAGAAGCATGTACATAAAATTGATATATGTTGAAGAAACAAGGAATATCCTACCACAAAGTGAGGAATTAATGGTTTTACTCCAATTAAAACAAGTTTTACTAAAGTTTAAATGCCTGTCAAAATATTTACTATTCCAACAAGAGTGGCATTTTCAAGACAGTGTTTGAGAAACAGAGAATTAAATTTGAATACTGCTAAACAGCACATTTAAACAATAACTTGCAAGTATCTCTCACATACTTTGTTCTTTCTGACATCCCTTGATGACCCTTGAATTATTTTGTATCCGTACCCCACTCAACCCCATTTTAGTTTTCAAAAGTAGCCATACGAAAGAGAAAAATTTTAATATGGCTGTTAGGTAGTACATTCCACAAAGTTGCTGAGAAAGGACTCTTATGAAGAGGCCAATATTCAGTTCCCTGCATCCTGACAGGATGACACATAATATTTTCCAAGCAGATGGTCAATTGACTTCTTTAAAAATATCCAAATTCTGTAATTTACAAGCCCAAAGACTCCAAAATGGAGTCTTACTATTACAAATCTAGAAGTACCAGATATTAAACAGCTAAAGCACACTATAAAATGGACACTCTGCTCTAGAAAAAGCTAGAGAACTTCTTGAGAGAGAATCTAGCCTACGCCATCCCAAATAAATGCATGTCTAAGTCATACTTTCAGAGGTTTTGATGAAAGAAAGTGCTACCTTATCTGTTGTCCAGTGGACAATTCAACTTTGCTATCAGCAAGTTCTACATTCTGTATTTCTAATCTTCATTTTTCCTAATGAAGTTGAAGCACATTGACTGACTGTATTTTAGGTTCCAAACAACTCCCAAATCTTCTAAAGCAAATGACTGTCATGTCTCAATTTTCTCTTCTCCAAATGAAATAATCCTAGTTTACTTATCTTTTGTTTGAGAGCACATCTTGTAGTCCTTTAAACACACTTCACTTTTGTGTGGCTCTCAGCAAAGGCCATATAACTGTCTCAAGCTGTGGGATCAAAAACTATGTCTGTGATTCCCATCAGGGTCTGACCACACAAATAAAACAGGCTACTATTGATAGTCAGTTCTGTGCCCATGGCCTATGGTCACTGGCCTCTGCCTAAACTGTACCAACTTCACCTATAAAACCACAGCCTAATGAAAATTCAACACAAAGGAAATAAAACAAAGCCCCAAGATAGCTGTTTTCATTGCATGAAACAGGGTCAACTAAATGTGTCTTACATTTTTTAAAGCTAGTAAGCTTTTAAGATATATCTAAAATTTTAATTTTTGGAAGTCAAAAGTTATCATTAAAAGATTAGAATGCAGTGTGTTACAAAAATTTTATATGACATATAAGCCAAGTACTTCTTTCCTTGCTCTACTTTATTTAGTTATAATTGGGCACACAATACCATGACTTTACAGAGTTGTGGATCTATATAATATACAACATGCCATAAGCATACTAAATCCATTCTTCCCATTAAGTCTTCCTATATAGAAACCAAATGGAACATTTACTCTCTGAGAAATTAAACTATAAACTTCATTCAAATACCTGGAAAAATTTTAAATGAAGAAGGAGCAGTATAAAATAAAATGCAAGATTAACATAAAAAATAATGTTACTTTACATTATAAAAAATGTCAGCACTGACAATGATACTGTTTGGGAAGAGACTGATGGATAAAACTAGTCCATATGATGAATGTAATACACTTTTACCTGCAAGGATTTTTCTGGCTTTAATTCAGTGAAATCCAATCCCCTGCATTATTAATGGAGCCCTGTATCCTACTCATCTCAGGCATCTTCAGTGTCCTGAGCTGCCATAAAGCCTTGACATAATAAAAGGTCAAGCAGAGCCTAGTAAGCATTTGTAAACTATAACAGCCCCCCATTTCGGGCAACCTGCTTTACATTCTCTTGCTAAGCTTTCCTCTCTCTTCTTTCATTTCATTGTATAAGCAGACTAATTTGGAAATGGCTAGGGCACTTGGGAACACCTAGATTTCCAAAACAATCCCACTTTCCTACTTAACCACCTAAAGAAGTGACCCATAATACAACATTTGAGAGAACTGTAAAATGGTGCCTGGATAGTGAAGGAATGAAGACCAAAGAGCAAGCAGCACTATCAAATAAAATGAATGCATTTCACCTTCCAGCTCGTCTGTGCTTCCTGGGACACAAGACACAAACATGAAAAGGATGGAGTAGAATTTCGAGAAAACTGATTTGTTTCAACATTCACTTAGCAAGATGCTGGACACAAAATAATACCTCAAGCCACCTCCCTTTCCCATCATTGTAAATTCAGAGCTCTCAAGTCACCCCCCACAAAACCAATTAAAAATAAAGAAAAGAGGCAGGCTATGAATTCGCATCTAGGGCTAAGATACAGACTAAATGATAGGCATCTGTCCTAATTGGTCACAATGAAACTAAGGGACAATAACAAGAATAAATCTCACATTAATCCAAATGAAGCCAATGAATAATACAAACCAGAAGCACAGTTTCAAAAATATGCAATTACCTCCAAGTGTGCAAGGGCATTTATAACCCATAAATATGATTGCAGAGCACAGTATGCATATAAATATGTTTCATTAATGCACTACTTATGCTAGGAAACATGTGTATGCATGATACGCATAACCATAGGATATACATTTGTATGTTCATAATCACATCTACCCACTAAAAATCAAACTCTATCCAGCAAATGGTTTCTCAACAAGAGTACATTAGAATATGAAATAGAATGCTAAATTCTGGGGCTACTTTTTCTTAGCGATGAAGGAAATAAGCAAAATCACCTTATAATTAGGCCGGGAAGCTTAGGAGGCACCAATCGGGTTTTAGGAAGGCCCGACCCTGTATGTGAGAGCTGCAAATTAAATGAATCCTTTCAATAACACCCATGTCTTGTTAGCTCTTCTTCCACCCCCTGATTCTGCTGCTAAGCTGGGAAGGAAAGGAACCAAGTGGCTCAGTCTGCAATCTGAGCCCGTTCAAGATAAAATCAGAACACCATTTTTTTTTTTTTTAAACACAGCGGATGCTTTCTTACTTCCCTCTTCCCGGCGCCCTTCCTCTCTCCATCCCCAGCTCTGTCTGCACATCTCCCTCTCCTACTCCGACGGAGTCATTGTTCAAGTGCCGGCCACAAATGTACCCACAGGTCCTTGACCCGGCGGCTAAACCCAGAAGACAGCCCCATCGTCTCCTGCTTACCATGCTGAGACTCGGAGAAGCTGTCGAAAGGAGGGAAAGATGCAAACTGAATCCATTTTCCTTGCGACCGAGTCGGATGCAGCCTCCGAACCCAACATCAGCAGCCGCTGCTGGGATTTTGTTCCCTCGCTCTCCGGCTGGCGACGGTGCGGAGAGGAACCACCCTTCCAGCCCCGCTAGGGCACCAGCAGCCGAGGCGGCGGCGGCAGCGGCATCGGCACTTCGCCTCCTCCCGCGCCGAGGATGGGGTGAGCTCAGAGGCAGCCAGGAACTTGCAGCAGACACCTCCTCTGGCTCCGCCTCTCCTGCCCCCTCCCCCAGACCCCACCCCTGCTGCGGTAGAGGCGGCCTGTGCAGGCAGCTGCTGGTTGTCATGGCAACGACCAATGGCGAGCCACCAGCCTAAGGGGGAGGGGAGACGGGAGAAATGAACTGCAGGGGCTGGAGGGGAGGGGGGTGGTGCTGCTGCCCTCTGGGATGCTCTTGGTCTCTCCTACCTGGACTCTGGGTCTTTAAAAATGGGGCAAGGGTGTACAGGCACAGGAAGAGAATAACTTAAATGTAATCGAAATCAAGGCTGAAACATACATCATAACTATGTTCTGCACTTTCCATGGTTTTCCAACAAAATGTATTGAAATTTGCTATAAGAAAAAATAATAACAAATGGAGAAAATCATATCGTGTAATCGGAGATTATGATTACCCCAAATGTTTGTCCTTAATAGTATCTTTCACTCAATGTCACTCAAGGTTGTTAAAAAGCAAAGTTGAGTGGCCGGACTTTGCAATAAGATGCAAGTCTGATTCCTTAGCACTACTTTCTGCTTGTTCTTCCCAAGTGAGTCACTTGGTCTCACTGTTTTTCCAGTTCTCTTTCAGAATGGGGCTTGGAGGTATTTGGCACTCCCCTGTTAAAAAGGATTTTGGAACAGAGGGAACAGAGATTTCTTGAGCAACCACACCGTTCTCAGGAACACCAACCAGTTGGTGGACAGTTCTAAAGCTTTATATAACGTCAAACTACTGGAGTAGGAAATGTTCCTGCAGAGAATTCTGTACCATTATCATGGATGCCATTTTCATGGATGTTCTTTTGGAGTTCCCAAGCCAGCTGATAGTCAGGGTGGTGGGTAGAAAAAAAGGAAGTGAAAATCAGCAATGTTCTGAGTTCTTTGTGAGTTCTGTTTCTAACTATAAATTATAGATGATACTAGTATTTATCTCGTGCGGCAGTTGTAAAGATTAAATGAAATAATGCACTAATAGCACTTGGAATGTAGTGAGAATGCAAATGTTTACTAATAGTAGTAGTAGCAGTAGTACATTTATAGCTGCCTCTTAATCCAAGGGATCAAGGGAATAGCATGGCAAGTTCACACAAGGCAAAAAATTAAGGTGAGAAAACAATACATGGTGATGTACTGGTGATGTTTTTTCATCAAAAGCAATATGATGGTGATGATGATGATGGCAAAGACAGAAAGAGCCTGAAAGAATAAAAGTTCTCTAAAATGTAACAGTCAAGGATATTCTAAGTCTTAAAGGAGTTAGATAAATCTCCCAAACTCGCACAGCTAATTAACAATAGGGCCAACAATGAAATCTCTGACCCTTCTAATACTAACATTTGCTTCCCCCTAACCAGTAGTTTTTTGCCACCCCTATATGGATGCAGGTACCCTTTGTTCTTAACCCATAGGGTCATTTATTTATAAATTCAAATAGGATTAGTGTAAGTTTCAGAGTCAGACAGCCTGGGATCCATTTCTGGTGCCAGTACTTACTATAGATATGACTTGACACACAATAATTAACTTCCCTGAACCTATCATTTTGGCAATTATCATAGCAAATGACTATCCTGGGGTCATTGTGAGAACTGAATGGAATGATGTATGTAGAGCATTAATAATGTCTAGCACAAAGTAACTGTTCAATAAATGTTAGTTATGATTACCTGGTCTTAAGTAATTAATATTAAAATGTAAGATTTTTTTCCCTAGATGGAGTCCCTCTTGATGCCAGTACCCTATTCTAACAAAACTAACTTGAAGATGATTAGCTGGTTAAGGAAAGGGCTACACCTCATCCTCATTACCAAACTTGGCCTTATCTCTTGGTCTTCACTCTGTGCGGCTGGTGGCTCCTGCCTCCCACTAGAGACTGAGCAACCACGTAGTCTGCACATACTTCCACACCAGCATCATGGAAGTGGACTTGTGTAACAGAAAGGAATGGGTTGTCTTGCTCTTTTTTTGTATTCTTCTCTGTATCTCACCTTCTGCTGTCTCCACAAAGCTGGTCATGTAAGTAAGCAGAAAGAAAAGCTATGGGTTGTAGAAGCTCAGACATGTTTGGGTAACAGAATCCTCCCCATTGGCCTCATGAGGGGGCATCTCATCTTTCAAGCCTTTCTGACTTGGTTGGGGTGGGTGATTACAGTTTTCTCTCCTCCTATCAACATAGGTAGAATCAACTAGGGGAGAAAAAAGTGTTTTGGTGCTCCCTCTTCGAACAATTTAGTCGTTCAAATGCTCTCCCACCTTTTGCCATTATCCATGCAGCATTATTATCATTATTTAATAACAGCTTTCTTTAATAATCACTTTTAATTATTTTCTATTTATTTTATCTACTTTTTAATTTATCTTAAAATGGAATTTGTCTAGGGACACCTGGGTGGCTCAGTAGTTAAACATCTACATTTGGCTCAGGGCATGATCCCGGGGTCCTGGGACCGAGTCCCACATAAGGCTCACTGCAGGGCCTGCTTCTCCCTCTACTGATGTCCCTGCCTCTCTCTGTGTTTCTCATGAATAAATAAATAAAATCTTAAAAAAAAAATGAAATTTGTCTCTGGCTTAAGTAGAATATATATAAAAACAAGCATGGTAAACAGAGCGTCCTCAGAGAAAGGAACTTAAAGCAAAGTCATATATTTTGAGGGGCTAACACAGACACTAGCTTTATTTGTAATAATTTTTTGTAATTTTAAAATTTCAATCCTTCTCTCTATTGCCATCTCCTCTCTAATCATGCTCTATTTTCCCATGGTATTTGTCATCTTCTAATATACTATATTATTTACTTGTGCTTCTATAATTTTTGTTATCTGTTTCTCTCCATTAGAATGTAAGCTACGAAAGGGCAGGGATTTTTGTTTGCTTGTCTGTTTGTGAACAGTCCCTGAACTATTTTAGGTGCTCCATAAATATCTGTTGAATGAATAAACCAGGAAATAAATAAAATATCAACAACTTCTGCATTGAATCATGGCTCTATAGGCTACTTTATAATATTATCTGTCCAGTTATATATTTTTTCTCAAAATTAAAAACTAAAATAATCACACAAATTATCTTATTAACATAATAGCTGATACATATTTTAAATATAGTTATGAAAATGGAAATGTTTGCTCATGCATATTCAAAATTATCTAGCATACTGCTAGTAGTATGCATGGTCTTGTTTGAGAAATACCGATTCTGTTCTAAGAATGTCTTCTTCAGTAGTACTAACAGGGGGCAGACTGTCTACCTCCTCTGGGACCTTTCCAATTTTGACTTCTGGATGCTATGAGATGTCTGAAAAAGTACAGGGTGTGGGTCTTGGCTCCAAAAGCGGCATTAAATTTGCAGGAGAAGCCACAGCATAATGGGAGGAAGCTGCAAAGTATAGGCTCTGAAGACAGACTTTTTGGATTGAGTTCATGCTTCACCATTTGTTTTCTTAGTGACCTTGGGCAAGTTGCTTAATTTCTGTGTGCCTTAGTTTCTTCATTGTATGACATGATAGCAGTATCGATTTCATTAGTTTGTTTTAAAGATCAAAGTTATTGTTGCAAAAAACTAACAAGTACCTGGTTTGTAATAAGCAGTAGATAATATTTAGTTCATATCACTGTAAGTATCATTTTTAAAAACCATGGTTATACATAGCATATTTTTTCTGGATGTTTCCAAAACACTCAGATCACTCAGGGGTATTCTAAAAACTTGTTAAGACTGCAGCTTTCAGCAGACCATGAGGATTTCTGGAGATGTTTATCTCAGAGATAGTCCAATATCTTGATTTCCTCCAAAAAAGGGTCAAAAAGGGAAGAAGTGATAGTCAGAAGTGAATGTTTATTCTTTGTCTACTCTGTAAGAGGTTATTAATATATTACTTACTTACAGAGAACATTCCATGTAAGCTGTCAGAATCTTTCCGAGTTCATTAAGAGGAAAGCATCATTCGGACTTCACTGCATATCCTTTATCAACACTATCAATAATGGGGCCTTCGGCTGGCTCATTTGGTAGAGTATGTGACTTTTGATCTCGGGGCTGTAAATTCCAGCCTCACAAGGGGTGTAGAGATTACTTAAAAGAAAGTAAAATCTTTAAAAAAAAAAATACTACCAGTAAGCAAAATATTGGAACTCTCCCATGAACTCCATACTCCTACAGTGAACCATTTTGAGAAGGACTACATGCATAGTAGGTGGACACATTGGCCCTAGCTCACCTTGTTTTTTCTAGCAATGCCTTCCCTGCCCCAATTCTTCAACCTTGATGATTTATCCATCACCTCCTTTGAGGAGTCTTCAAGGGTTACCAGAATTAGCATTAGAAGTGTTGTTCCTATTGTCCCCTGTCACATCTTTATTGCTGCCCTCATGATGTTAAATGGCAAATAGTTTTTTCTGTGTCTTTCTTTCCTATTTGACTATAAGCACTTTGAGGTCAGGAATATACTATTCATTCATTTATTTATTGCTATACTAATCTAACAAATATTTACTGCTAGCTGCTACTGAGTGCTGTTCTAGGTGCTAGGGATACAGCTATGAATAAGAAAACATGAAAACTCTCTTCATGGAGTTTATAATCTAAAAGGAAAGACAAGACTACATAATTAAACATAATTAAATTATTTTGAGGGCTACAACAGAGAACCATTGGAAGCTCTAATAGCACATAAAGGGAGGATATAACTGAGTTTAGGAGCCCAAGGGAGATATTACTGGAGGGATTACAGGGTAGGGTAGGGGCAGTTGGTTTCTGACAAAGGGAAGGATATGTACAGGTGCTGAGATATGCAGGAATATGCATGTTACTCATATTTTACTTAGGGCTGGTACCTAGCACCATATATATATATGCATATTATGTGCACTTACATGTTTATTGAAAGAATTTGCTTCCTTCCCCTCAACCCCTCACACACATAAGCACACAATTTCTTTCTTCCATGTTTTTTTTTTTCTGTTAATTTATTTGAGGAGTTAGAGTTTGTCAATAGGTAAGGAGCTGACAGACTGTGTGGGATTGGAAGGAATGAAGGGAGGCTGAAAGATTAACTGTTCTTACAGTAGGAAAAGAGGAGGAAAAGAGGTATAATGCTAACACTGACCACTGTTCCATTACAGATTTATTAAGTAAGATTTACATGATAATATAAACTTTTGCTCTGATATAAAAATGTGAAACACTTTTTCCCTTTCAGGTCTAGGGCAGTTGTATATTACCCACTGGCAGACAGCACATGGGCTTAGGTTACCAGCAAGTCAGGGACATCAAAGAAATGAGAAAATTTCCTTTCAGTGAGCTTTTCCAAAATTTTGCAACCAGAAAATCTATAAATGAGCTGGTTTGATTTCAGAATATATACAAGTTTCATTTTAATTTTAGTATAGGTTTTACTTTTAGTTGTCTATGGGAGGTACCATGATTTTCATAATTCTTACAGTGCCTCGTAACTCAAACATCTTATTACATATAGCACTAAGAGTAGAGAACATGAGCCATGTAATACAAAAAGCACGTGCATCCCAGAGTGAACTGTCACTATGGAGTTTAGAGGCTAATGGGGAGATCAGAGAACAAGAAAACAAACCACTAAAATATAGCAAATTTTCATGTGGTACCTGGGTGACTCAGGTGGTTAAGCATCCAACTCTTGATTTTGGCTCAGGTCATAATTTCATGGTCCTGGAATCAAGTCCCACCCAAGGTTCCTCCCTCAGTATGGTATCTGCTTGAGAGTCTCTTTCCCTCTGCCTCTGCCCTTTCCCTTCTCATGAGCACTCTCAAAATAAATAAATAAAATCTTTTTTAAAAGATGGCAAAATTTCACAAGTGCTCTGAAGCAATGAACCAGAAAGGAAGATAAGTAATAGGGGTAGGGAGAATGGGAATGACTCACTATGGAGGCGGCATTTAAACTGAGAAATGAAGTATGGATTATGGCAGTCATGTAGGAGCTGAGAAAAGAGAGGTTTACATGGAAGGATGAGCCCTGAGGACACAGAAAGCCAGGAATAAGAAATAATTTTGAAGGTCAGTAGAGCTGGAAATGGTGAGCATGGTGGAAAGCGGCAAGAAGAGAAGTTGGGAAGATGGGCAGGAGCCAAATTATGCAGCACCTTGCAACCCACTGTCAGGTAATTGGGGGTTTTGTTGGAAACCTAGTGAAGACCCATTGAAGAGTTTAAATTTGGTTTAAAGTATTATGGGGAAGGTATTGGTAGTGAGCAAAAGTGGATGCCATTAGGGTGCTATGGACATCGAGGCTTGAGGTGATATTGGTTAAATGAGGTGGTAGTAGTGGATATAGAAAGAACTGGACTATTTTGAATGAATACATTTTAAAGGTGGCACTGTGAGGACTTGCTGGTGGATTGGATGCTGGGGCTGAAGGAGAGGGAGACACCAAGATCATTTCTAAGCAGATAGCCAACTCTTCCATTTCTAAGGTCACACTGGTCCCTTCTATAGGGAGGAAAGACTGCCAGGCTCTGGCTCTGGGAAAGGGTGGGGAAACCTGAAGGGGTTCTAAGTATCTCACTCTCAGAGGCCTTTTTTCCCTCCCTCCCCAGGCACAGCACGCTGGAGAATTAGGCATTAACGACCACCTGGTGTGCTGGATAAGTCACCAATGAGCTTACGGCAATGAAGCAATTTGGCTGAGTAGGGTAGATGAGGCCTGGAAGAATGTCATAATTATGACTCAGATCATCCTCCAAATCTAGAGTAGAGTGCCATCAAGAAGTGGCCTTCCTGGGCAGCCCCGGTGGCCCAGCGGTTTAGTGTGGCCTTCAACCCAGGGCATGATCCTGGAGACCTGGGATTGAGTCCCAAGTCGGGCTCCCCTGCATGGAGCCTGCTTATCCCTGCGCCTGTGTCTCTGCCTCTCTCTCTCTCTCTGTGTCTGTCATGAATGAATAAATAAAATCTTAAAAAAAGAAAAAAAAGAAATGGCCTTCCTTTACTCTGAGCCTCCTGAACATCTAAACCATATTCTCAACCACAATGAATTTGGCTTCTTACTGGGTTATAGTCCAACACTGAGGTCCTGTAACCATATCATCCCTCAGCCTCAATGTCCTCCTCTATGAGGCCAGGGTAGAAATTGCCTTTGCCTACCAAATAGAGATCTAAATGAATTATGTTTATAAAAAGCTTAGCACACGCCTGTATGTAGACAGGTCTCTGTGAGCTTTAGCTCTTCTGATATACCCACCCCCCACATCTGAAACTTTCTTATGAAACCCAAACATTTCCTTACACATCCCAATTTTTTTTAAGTTTTTATTCATTTATTCATGAGATACAGAGAGAGAGAGAGAGAGAGGCAGAGACACAGGCAGAGGGAGAAGCAGGCTCCACACAGGGAGCCCGACGTGGGACTCAATCCTGGGTCTCCAGGATCAGGCCCTGGGCTGAAGGCAGCGCTAAACCGCTGAGCCACCCAGGCTGCCCACTTCCCAAATTTTAAAAAATGTTTCCTCCCACCTCACCCACCAAATTTTCTTTTAGATAACCTCAAACAGCTGAGTACTTATTTTTGTCTGACAGGTATGCCAGGTGCAGAGGGACTGAAAGGGGAAAAGGGTTTTCTCTAAGTGGAACTTACAGACTGGCTGCCTGGTCTGTCTCATATTTATGAGTCAAATTTCTTTAAATATTTACATCCTGTATTTACATTTTATTACTATTCGATTTTTTTTCTTACAGTTGATCTGAAGTGTGAAATTGGGAGCTGGAGCTTGCTAACACTATCATGTTAAGAAAATGTACAGTGAAGGAATTTGAGTTCTGTGGGTTCCCCCCACTCCCACACCAAGGACAACAAAACCTTGTGAGGAAATCTTCAAGATGTCTGTGTCTGCCCACTGCCTCCTCCTGGCACTCTTGCTTACCATGTCCCTAGCTCTAGCCTCTGGTACAAGCTAAGGGGCCTTTCAAAGCTGAGGAACCAGGGACTCCCATTGTGGACCATGTGGGCTTGATTCTAGAATGGGAATGATGGAGGAAAGATTTGGCTAAACCCAGAGAGAGAGAGAGCTCAATTTTGAGAAAGAAACTTTCTTCCTTTTAACTCTTCTAAGCCTCTTTTCTTTTATCTTAATTCCAAATTCCTTCACTTTCCTCAGCATCTGTTTCTCCTTATAATAAATTTCTGTCTTTAACAAAACCCCAAATCATCTCTCGAATAAATCTATAAGTCTCTTAATTCTTTTGAAGTCTAGCTTTCAAAAATGATAAAATCAGGATCCTCAGGCAATTGCAAAATGTACAAATCAATGATTTTACTTTAATTAATTAATCAAAGGATCTATGAGATGCTACAAATGCCCAAAGAGCATTTAAAAAGCCTGATTTTTACAGGTAAAATAGAAATGAGAGGACAAGAGTGGCTTTACTTATGCAGTCTCATATGAGCTTCAAGCCTTGGGATAACAAATTTATGCACAGGATTAATCTTTATGACCCTGAATAAACTATGCTTCTGGTTGATCTTTTGTAGGTCATACTAGCCAGCCCTTGTAACACCTGAATCAACAGATGAAATGAATATTAATCTCTTCTCTTGTCCCTGGGAGAGACCTCATACAGGATGTTAAGGGCACAGTGGTCTGATACTGAAGTCAAAGAAATAGAATTTCATACCCTTTCCTCTAACCTTTCTAGGTCTTGCCAGATTATTTTTTAACCTCATTTTCTGGATCACAACAAGCCAAGGACAACAAAACCTTTTAAGGAAATCTTTGAGATGTCTTGTGTCTGCCCACTGCCTCCTCCTGGCAAAGTTAAATTTGGGGGTTCTCATTTTATGCAATGTCTTCATCTTTCACAAAATCCTCCCATTTTACAACTATATTTATGGCAGAGAGATAAACAACTAAAAGTATATGATAAGAAAGGAGAAGGTGTGAAGACAATGTTTCCAGATGAAATGTGGCCCTGGGCCTTACATCAGTCTGGACCTCATCGCATTGGGAGTGGATTAGGGTTGGGGGTGGTGGTGTCAGCTCTTCTGTATTTTGTGTAGAAACTGAAAGAATCATCCTCCTTTTTGCTTCCACACACTGGGGCCCAAGTAGTCTTGCTTTGCCAACTCTTCTAAAAGAAGTCAGAGAAAATTGCTCTAACCTCACTGAAAGAACTTTACATGGAGAGAAAAGAGCTTTCTCCTTTTCTAAAAGAGCATAAAGCAGAAGTGTGAGTGAACTCTCCCTACTTTGAAAGGGACTGCTAAGCATGTCTGCCTGATAAGGAGGGAGGGCATCGGTGGACAGGATGAAGTGGTCCACCACTGCACCAAGGAGGAGATTTGGACTTGTGCAGAGTGGTGGAAGCACAGTGCACCACATGTTAGAAGCATCCAGAAACAGCAGAGTCTGTATGTTTAATGACACCGATGAAGACCTGGTTGTGAGCAGCCAAGACCAGAGGTTGCTGTGCTGATTCTTGAGCTCACATAATAATCTTCTTGATGACTTAGAAATATTGAAACAGAAGATGTGGAGGGCTTAGGGAGTATATTGGCAGGAATGTGACCTTTCAGTGTGAATAGGTCAGGGCTCATTCATTCACCTGGGCAAGTCAGGGTTCAGGATATCTTGGTTATACAACAAGTAGTTATTTTTAGATTTCATCTCCCAACACCTCATATTTTCCTTGCAGTCAAGTAAATGGAGACTGAGCTACAGACATGCAGTGCAGCATCATGCTACATCCTTATCATTTGTCTGATTTTTTCATGATTCCTCATTTCCACATTATAGTGCAGTAGGACAGGGATAGAAGAATACAGGTTCTTACTTGTAGACGTTGCTGCTCATGCCCAAACTGCCTGTTAATTTCCCTGTTTGTCTCCATAAAAATAGAATTCTTGAAGGCCCAGGAAGAAGAGAAGAATCAAGTTTCCGTTGATTTGTCTAGTGTGGTCTAGCAGAAGCCTCCATAGCCCAAAGTCAGGGTGAGAAACCAAGTCTAGAGAAACAACATCATGCCTCTCCTATTCAGTAGAACTGTAAATTCAATGGACCCTACTTCTCTAGCGCCCCTTCAAATGAAAGCTCCTCTTAGCCTAACACAACACAGCCACAGTTCCCTATAGAGTTCTATAAGCTATGCTTGTGGGCACTGCAGTCAGTCCATGGTTTTTACACCTCAGAGGTCCCCTTGGTGGTCACTCACATCATCAGAACTCCAGGTAGATTTAGATTTTACATTAATATAATGGAAAATAGGGCCAGATCCTTTTCCCAAGTTTTGAGTGTTTGGCCTTCAATATGAGGGCAGAGAATCAGAGGTAGAATTCAAGACTGTGCTACTATTAGCCTATCCTCCTATCTTGTGTAAGGGCTTATGCATAAGAATGCCATGAATAGTGGATATTAACATCCCCTTTCAGGCTACTGTATGGTCCAAGATGAGGCTTTAAAACTCATTACATAAGGAGAAAATTAACACTGAGAGAGAAAAATTTCCCTTCTTTTTACATCTCCAAACAGCTCAGTTTCCAAGCCTTCTTTATTTTATCCATAGTCACTGAGTAAGTGGAGACCCAGACAGGAGGAATAGATTACATTGCTTCATGATTCTTTTCCCTAGCTTCCCAGCAAGCTGTAATCTGCCTTTAAAACATGGGACAATTTTTTAAATACAAGAGCAAAAGGAGTTGTGGTATACTGAGCTTCATACAAATTCCCTTATGACTCTTAAGATTAGGCTTTATAGTTGAGAGTAGATCTTCTTTCTCTGATATGGTGGAATGACTAATGACAATCTGGTTTTAGTGCCTAATTACTTCAGATTAAAATGCCTACTGTGAATCAGAGGTGATGAGGCTCCTAATATTTTCTTCATTTTCCCAACCATTTTTATCTTGGCCCTAAGATATAATAGTATGAGGATGTCAAAGAGGAAGAGAAAAGTGTTTTATGTCATGCAATAATCCTAATTTCCCAGAATTTTCTGGAAAATAACCTGGGTCTGACTTTACACAGAAGATCTGTATGGAGATATTGTAGAACAGTATAGGTTTGTTTCATATATTCTCCTTGAAGAAGTCTTCATTTTACAGACCTCAGTAGGGGATATCATGCCAGGAAGGATATTTTATGCCTAACTGTGACCCCTGTGACCTAAACTAGACTAAGTCAAGGGCCTGGCCTTTTATAGGTCATCATGACAATCTTTGTTAT
Organism: Vulpes lagopus; assembly: GCF_018345385.1. Lineage (NCBI taxonomy): Eukaryota > Metazoa > Chordata > Mammalia > Carnivora > Canidae > Vulpes > Vulpes lagopus. The sequence continues at coordinate 91,497,166 of NC_054831.1, forward strand.
CTCTTGAACCAAAGGCTGGAATGAATATTAATTTTTAAGCCTCAGTTCCTCAGATTAACCTGGTTACATCTCTATAATCAGGATTTTAGAAGCAAGTGGTATGAGACCAAGAAAAAAAAAGCTTCATACTTTGGCTATAAACATCTTTCCTGGGCTCCCCAGATTTCTTTTTTTTTTTTTTTAAGATTTTATTTATTTATTCATGAGACACAGACAGAGAGAGGGGTAGAGACACAGACACAGGGAGAAGCAGGCTCCACGTAGGGAGCCCGACATGGGACTGATCAGGCCCTGGGCTGAAGGCGGCGCCAAACCGCCGAGCCACCTGGGCTGCCCGATTTCTTTAATCTAAGTTTTAACTAATATAGCACCAAATAATTGTTTCATCCATTGTCCTCAATCCTCTTCCAATCCTTCATTCTGAGACCTATTCTCAGGCCAGACAGATTCATGTATAATTTGGAGGATGAGAAAATGGTTGAGACCGACAATTCCGAGTATGTGATGGCAATTTTTCAATCTAGAGCTTGGTCTGGGAGACTAAACTTGGAGAGGAATCCTGATGCTATTTCTCTCCCTTTTTTCCCCCCAAGACATATTGGAGCCACGAGCCACCAACATTCCTAGTGTCCTGGTAGTAAGTGCATCACCTCTTTACCTTGACGGCTCAGTAGAGAAGTGACTCCATAACTGTTATCAAGGTTCCTGTAAGACCCTCAGTCTTTTTAGCTTTGCATGGCTGCTGCAATTGGAAACCAGAGTGTTCCTATCCTTCTTCAGTGAAAAGCCTTCTTCAATGAAACACATCTTTCTTAACTCTTCCTCCAGTCTTGGCTTGATTAGAAATTTATCAATAAAATACTGAATCTCACCCTGCCCCAGGATGGATCCCCAGAACTTGTGCAGTCTAACCATAAAGACCAGGATCTAAACACCCCCCCCCCAAAAAAAACATGTGGTGCACTGTGCTTCCACCACTCTGCACAAGTCCAAATCTCCTCCTTGGTGCAGTGGTGGACCACTTCATCCTGTCCACCGATGCCCTCCCTCCTTATCAGGCAGACATGCTTAGCAGTCCCTTTCAAAGTAGGGAGAGTTCACTCACACTTCTGCTTTATGCTCTTTTAGAAAAGGAGAAAAGGAGAAAGCTCTTTTCTCTCCATGTAAAGTTCTTTCAGTGAGGTTAGAGCAATTTTCTCTGACTTCTTTTAGAAGAGTTGGCAAAGCAAGACTACTTGGGCCCCAGTGTGTGGAAGCAAAAAGGAGGATGAGTCTTTCAGTTTCTACACAAAATACAGAAGAGCTGACACCACCACCCCCAACCCTAATCCACTCCCAATGCGATGAGGTCCAGACTGATGTAAGGCCCAGGGCCACATTTCATCTGGAAACATTGTCTTCACACCTTCTCCTTTCTTATCATATACTTTTAGTTGTTTATCTCTCTGCCATAAATATAGTTGTAAAATGGGAGGATTTTGTGAAAGATGAAGACATTGCATAAAATGAGAACCCCCAAATTTAACTTTGCCAGGAGGAGGCAGTGGGCAGACACAAGACATCTCAAAGATTTCCTTAAAAGGTTTTGTTGTCCTTGGCTTGTTGTGATCCAGAAAATGAGGTTAAAAAATAATCTGGCAAGACCTAGAAAGGTTAGAGGAAAGGGTATGAAATTCTATTTCTTTGACTTCAGTATCAGACCACTGTGCCCTTAACATCCTGTATGAGGTCTCTCCCAGGGACAAGAGAAGAGATTAATATTCATTTCATCTGTTGATTCAGGTGTTACAAGGGCTGGCTAGTATGGAGATGGAGACATCTAACCAACCACCTGTGCCTCAAGATTAGGACAGAGCATACACCCTTTTAAAAAAGGTTTTTATTTTTAGGTAATCTCTACACCCAACATGGGGCCTGAATTCACAACCCCAAGATCAAGAGGCACATGATCCACCAAATGGCCACCCAGGTCCCCACAGCACATACTTTCAAGTAGCATAATGACCATTGCCCCTTCCTCGATCTATGTGAGTCTGGCCTTTATGACTAGAACAGACCATTGGAAATTGTCTTATAAAAACAGATTATTATAAAAACAACTTCTGTTGATGATATTGTGGTGAAACAGACACTCTCATAGATTGGTTGTGTGAATGCAAATGGATAGTGAGATGCAGAGGAGGGGCGGGGGAGAAAGAGAGAGAGAGAGAGAGAGAGAGAGAGAGAGAGGTACACTAGCTCTGTCCACTGAAAGGGCCTAGCATTAATGGCACACCAGTATCCAAATCATGATTCCTAAATACCATGCTTCATTAAAAGAAAAGAAGCCAAGGATCCCTGGGGAAATGGCCGATTCTGGGGCTGGGGCAGTAAAGTACAAGAAGAGCTAGAACATCTTGCCATACCAGAAAATAAGGAAGTACTCAAAGAATGATGGGGCACTTTAAAAGTCAAAGGAGACAGGGAGATCTCTGGGTGGCTCAGCGGTTTAGTGCCTGCCTTCAGCCCAGGCATGATCCTGGAGTCCTGGGATCGAGTCCCACATCAGGTTCACTGCTGCGTGGAGCCTGCTTCTCCCTCTGCCTGTGTCTCTGCCTCTCTCTCTTTCTCTCTCTGTGTGTCTCTCATGAATAAATAAATAAAATCTTTAAAAAAAAGTCAAAGGAGACAATTTGAAAGGGCTGCCATTAGCAAAATATGGGAAAGTTGGAGCATAAAAATGAATAATGGTAGTAATGGAACACAATTCATAAAATAAAATTAGAATCCATGAGTCCATACTGTTATAAACAGATAAATAACGTAGAATAAACAGGGGAGAAGGGAAAGCTCTTTCTTACAGTAGAATGTCAATTAGTAACTATACAAAGAACGATAGATCCATCATTTGGCAAATAGTCATTTAGCAAATATCATAACAAATATGTTTAGGTATGAACTGTCAACGGATCCTAAAACTAGTAAGTGCAAGTTTGAAGAGGAAGAGGCTATTTACAGAGTCTCAAACTATCTCCCCACAAGGTCCCTATTAATTACAAAAGGCAAAATACTAATTTTGCAATAAAGAAAGCTAAGCTGGTTCACATCTCTTTAATCAAGTGATTACAGTTAAAAGCTCCAAGAAGAGGGGATCCCTGGGTGGCGCAGCGGTTTGGTGCCTGCCTTTGGCCCAGGGCGCGATCCTGGAGACCCGGGATCGAATCCCACATCAGGCTCCCGGTGCATGGAGCCTGCTTCTCCCTCTGCCTGTGTCTCTGCCTCTCTCTTTCTCTCTGTATGACTATCATAAATAAATAAAATTGAAAAAAAAAAAAAAAAGAAAAAAAAAAAAAAAAAAAAACAAAAAAAACTTTGACTTTAAAAAAAAAAAAAAAAAAAAAAAAGCTCCAAGAAGAGGACAAATAGAAACCTCGTGCCTCTTTAACATGACGCACCAATAAGAACTCAGCATCACTTCTGAAGGTATTTCTGCCCAGATGCATTATATATATCAATTCTAATCCATGAGAAAACAGTAGACAAATCCAACTGAGAGACAGTCTACAAAATAACTGACTTACACTCTTCAAAAATGTCAAGGTAATAATAGACAAGGTAAGAGAACTGAGAAAACCTTATAGATTAAAGACCAGAGACATGATTATTATTAAATGCTGTGGAATTTTGGACTGGATCCTGAGGAACCAAAACAAAATAAAACAATTTGCCATAAAGGACATTAGTGGAATAACTGGCAGTATCCGAATGAGCTATATAGATTAGAGAGAATTATATTAATGTTAATTTCCTGATTTTGATAATTGAGCTCTTGTTATGAAAAGAAATTGTCCTTATTTTTAGAAAATATGCACAGAAGTATTTAGGAGAAAGAACATGATGTCTGGAATTTGACTCTGTAAGTTTTCTCTTTTTCCTCCCCATCTTTTTCCTCTGATTCTTTCTACTCTTCTCCCCTTCCCCTTCTCTTCTTCCAGTGTTGTTGGAGTGATGCTCACCAGAACCTCAAGTACAGGATACAAATGGAAAAGAACAAGTCCCTTCTCCCTCCTACAGTCTCCTAGTCTCCCTCTAACACTCCCCAATTGGCAGAGTTGGCTGATTGCTCAAGCAGCAATGGGATTTGCATAGTCCCAACCCTAATATCACAAATCAGAGTACTGAAGGGTGAAGACAAGGTGTGAAAGACGTGTTTCCATTCTCTTAAACTTTCAGAGCTTTGTGGGAGGTGTCTTCATGATTTATACTCCAGTATAAGAGACTCAGCCTTGGTGGGGGAGTTTCATGTTGCTTATTCAGTATACAGAACTCTGATCTCTAAGCGCTCAGAATTCCTAGTGTCATTTCTTAAAAAGGACACTTTCATCCATAGGAAGTGAGCTGTATGCTTTATTCTCATAGTGAGAAGTTTCTATAAAATTCTCAGCAAGTTTTTCACAGCACCGGTGTTGGGACTTTACTTGAGAATCAAGTATTACAAGCTCCTTATCCAGGGAAGACTGTTTAGAAATCATCTACCTCTTTCCTCCAGAATTTATTAAATGTAAGATCCTTCCATTGCATAGTGAGTGTCTCTCCCTCCCAATGGCATAACCAAATCTCTCTAAATTTGACCTTCAGGGCTGAGATGTTTTTTATTTATTATTATCACTATTTTAAATAGGTGATGACTTCTGGAAGAATATCATCAAGTTAAAAATCAGCAAACTGGGGCAGCCCAGGTGGCTCAGCGGTTTAACACCTGCCTTTGGCCCAGCGCATGATCCTGGAGTCCCGGGATCGAATCTCGCATCAGGCTGCCTGCATGGAGCCTGCTTCTCCCTCTGCCTGTGTCTCTGCCTCTCATTCTCTCTCTCTCTCTCTCTCTCTCTCTCTCTCTCTCTCTCTCATAAATAAATAAATAAATAAAATCTTTAAAAAATAAAGAAACTGTGTGGTTTGGCTTTTATAGATCTAGTTTGAGAGCAAATTCAATACAGAATTGGGAGAAATAAAGTTTCATATTGCACCTTCTACTGTTCTCCCTAATTCCCCAAGGATTTTTCCTCATTGTCTCAAGCCCTGACTTGTAGAAAATACTGGCAAGAAAGATCAGGATTCTGTGCCTCAAGGAATGTCCTTATTCTTTGAGATTTTCATCTACTTTACAGTCATGCTTAATGGCAGAGAAGTGTAGTCAGGACACCTCAGGGGAAGGGATTGCTTCTTGCTACCTGCGAAGCCTATCAGATCTGTCTAGGCGGGGTCTTCAGACCCAGTTCTTAGCATGAGAGACAGTCTGTGAAGAATACTTTAAGAAATTATGTATGTCCAGGTTTTCTGCCGCTCAATTAAAAGACATCAGATTATCCTGTCAGAATCTGAGCCTCATACCCCCTCATTGTGGTTGCTGTTATCTGCTGGGTTTTCATTTAGGCTTCATCTTTGGGCTGTGGGTAGCCATGCCAAGTCAGAGTCTCCCAAGTTAGAGAGGGACCCTAAGAGATTATCTAATTCTACCTCTTCCTTCCCGATGGGCTAAATTTAACTCCTCAGAATGAACCCCAAGTCTTTTCTGATGAAAACCTTCGAAATACTTTAACAGTCAGAGTGATGGGAAGAGATTACCTGAACGTCAGAGAAATGAAGACTCCTACTCTATATCCTAAACTATTCTGCATTCACCCAGAAGGCTGGGTTCTGTTTTACTTTTACTCTGTTATTTCTGCCCTGCCTTTGTGGTAGAGATCTGATATAGATCGGCCTAAGAGAACAAGGAAAGGGGAATCCTCATAAGGCCACTTAGGAGCTCCTTAGCACTACTGGGTATTGTCTGTGAGACCCAGAGCATACCTGAGAAACCAGAGTGGTGGGTGGGTTTTGAGTCCAGTGGGACAATCATTTCTACACCCCTCTCACTTATGTCCCTGGTGCCTCATCAAGAAATGAAACTTCTAGTCTGTCCTTTCCTTCCCTCCTTCCTTCCTTCCTTCCTTCCTTCCTTCCTTCCTTCCTTCCTTCCTCCCTTCCTTCCTTCCTTCAAGTAAGCTCTACACCCACCATGGGGCTTGAACTCATGAACCCAAGATCAAGCGTTGCATGCTCCATGGACTGACCTAGTCAGGCTCCCCCTTCTAGTTATTTCTTCATTAACTTAGGAAGGGCTTACTATTTGTCCGGTAAGTGAGATGTAAAACAAAACAATCAATATACACCTAAAATTGAAGCTGGATCCTTAGAATTGGTTGCCATTACTGGCTTTCTTTTTTCCTCTCAGTCTTCACAGCTAAACTCCTTGAAGCATCACTTGCACTAGAGACTGGAGTTAAGGGTTCTCCTCCTAGGTGATTTATAACAGTCCTCTGGGCCCCTGCCTCCCAGCATCCTTCTGGATCAATCAAATATCCCCTCTGTAGAGCTGCCCTGAATAGGTTTGCTGCATTAAGAAGCCCTGAGACACTGACACTGAAAACATGTTTAAGCTTCATTTCCTTCTATTCTTCCTCTTAGAAAACTAACATTTCACAGTATGTCTCTTCCAGATATTTATAACTAACTTAATTTCTATCATGACATGACAATATATTCCTTATCCTTTCTCTCCTTTTCTCTGGCCCTTAGTATTCTAGCTCATATTTTCTTAAGCTTTGAGATGCATTGTAAACCTTATTCCTATCTCAATCCCCAATGGAATATTTATATTTGACTCTGTTCCCTGAGTTGAGTTCCTATTTCTGCAAGAATTTCTATTAGACTTCTTGGTTGTGCTCAGGGATATACTCTAACTACACTAAAATCACAAAATGTTTAATCAGTAGTTGTCTTTACAGGCATCTGTTATCCCCTCCTCTGTCCAAAGACTGGACTTTGGTGCTTGAAAGCTTTACATCTGACTATTTATCTTGCTTAAATCAGCCCAGGTTTTGGTATCATCAGGAGAGATCTCTTTAGTCTACCTTCTAAGACTCTGGAATAAAGAGAGCCCTAAATATTAATGAAAAGTCTGTTCTCCTTCAGAGTTTCTTTCTTCTAATGTGTTGACTCTCCCAAAATACAGCCAGTCAGTAAAAGACTGAATAAAGAAAATGCACACTTCGCTTAGAGGAAAGCTGTAAACCAGGAACTAGATTAGGTAGGAAATGAAATACAATCTTCTGTCTCCTCCGTTGGACTCCTGAGGTCCTGCTCCATGGTTCTTACAGGACATGAGGGCTCAATTGAGCTGAATGGCTGGGTGATTTTCTTAGCGCTGTACCTGGTCCAGTAACAATTTTCATTGTTGATCAATTCTATGAGGTAATTATTCTTCAAAGAAGTACATTTCAAATGTCCTATAGAGATTGCTTATGTAGGGGAGTTTATTTTTTATTTTTATTTTTGTAGGGGAGTTTAAAAACAGCCAGACTCGGCCTTTTCTATCCTTCCCTTCACAAATCTCACTGCTTGGGCATTGTTGCCCATCCTTGCTAAAAGGAAATAATACCTCAGGTATGGTATAGTAAAGAGCATCAGGAGTACGTTCTCTGGAATGGGAGAGAGTTCCCTGAAATTAGGCATTTAGGAAAGTAGCCTTCATAAAAAGGACAGTGAGAGTAAGACCAATCAGAAAGTCAAGGTAAGCAGACATAGCAAAAACAAGGTAACCATGTGGGCAGGTTTACTGCAAGATCCAGATAATCATATAGAACATGCTGTGTTTTTTACGTGTAGAAAGAAGTCTTTTTAAAAAAATATTTTATTTATTTATTAGAGAGAGAAAGAGTGAGAGGGGGCAAGCACATAAGTTGCGGGGAGACTCAGAGGGAGAGGGAGAAGCAGGTTCCTCGCTGTGCAGGGAACCTGATGTGGGCTCCATTCCAGGACCCTGGGATCATGACCGGAACTAAAGGCAGACATGTAAGTGACTGAGCCACCCAGGCACCCCTAGAAAGAAGTATTTTAGTTAGAATCTCCTGCTCATATTTATAATAGTCTTTTAGGCCTGAGAATCAGTATTTCTGATTTTAAAACTTCTCATATGCTTCAATATATGAATCACTCTTGGTGTAAGTGCTGAAAGTTAGTGATTTTTTATTTACCTAATGACTTAAAAAATATTTTTTTTTTTTAGTTATTTGACAGGAAGAGAGAGAGAGAGAGAGAAGCAGGCCCCCAGCTGAGCAGAGAGCCTGGTGTGAAGCTCCATCCCAGGACCCTGGGATTATGACTGGAGCCAAAGGCAGATGCTCAACCAACTGAGTCACCCAGGCACTCCTATCTAATGACTTTTTAAAATACCAGTTTTTATATTGAAAATTGATTCATTTGCAGTCTAGTATTAATATGAAAATAAAAGAGGCCAGTTAAATAGCTCTTTCTTATTTCAGGCAATATAATTTCCAAAATAAAAAAGCTAAAAAAAATATTTTCCATTGACTCCATACTGAGAGACATAGCACATATTGAATATAGATTCCTTTGATTAGATATGGTGAAATGCAAACCTGGGGCTTTGAGTAAAGAAATGCAGCAGTCTACCTTAGGGGAAGTGACTCCATTCCTGTTTTCCTGAAACATCAATAAAAAATCCTCTTGTTTGCAGCAAAGAGAATGTAGCCATTTAAATTAAGTTGATCTGGGGAGACAGATGAACTTGCTCTACACCTAGCCTGCCTGGGGCAAAAGATATATCCAGCCAGAAACGCTGAGAAAACAGCAGGTTAAACAGGTAAGATAAGATTTACAAGCTGGGTCAGGTGAGTGCCAAGGTTAACCAGAGACTTGGCAAAGAGATTAGAGAGTTTAGTTGGAATGGAGGGAGGGGAACACTAAAATGGACCGTCTTATGGGTATAATATTGATATGATCTGAGCCCTGAGAAATCTTACCCTAATGTTTGACTTAGTTTTGCCTGTCCCTTACCTTACACTCTATGGCCAATCTCATCCTCAACACCCCTTACACCTGTGGTTTTCCTTCTCTCACATGTGAAGTGTTCCTTCCCCATTCAGGAGGAACAACTCATCCTAGCAAACTTTGCCCACTCAAAGCTAATTTCAAATGATTATCTTGAAGTATGTTTACCGGGTTTCTGGAATGTAGAGGCATCAGGGGGAGAAACTAAAGTATACACACCTCTCTACTCCTTCATTTCCAAGGGGAATTAGACAGGTGGTGATTTGGTGATTCTCAAAGAGGAGAAATCAGAAGTCCAGGAAGATACAGGCAAATATTTCTATCTGTCGCCTAACCCTTTGTTTTCCTTTTCAGGGAATGAAAAACAAGTGACCTCTGAAATATACTTCATTCTGAAAGGATGGGTGGATAATTATATGTAACCTCAATGCCTGGCATCAGGGCCATGGTGGGCATCATAAAAAGCACCAAGTCTTCCCACATGGGTTTTCTGGGTTTTAAGAGAGACTTCATGTCAGACAATACCAGAGTCTCAAGGATGTGCAGATCAGAGTGGAGAGGGTAGGGTTATCTGCTCCTGCTTTCTCTTTCCTTCCATTCTAGGGAAGCTCACAATTTCCTTTTCTAGCACCAAAGCACAGACTTTCTCCTTGCTGAAAGGACCCTGTTACAGTGTCAAATTTTTCCTTACTTCCTTGTCTACCACCTGAAAATGACTTTCAGACAGTGTTGTCCTAAGAAAGCAGATGCTGTCTGAGTGTTAGGGAACCTTGTTCTCTGTCGCAGACTTGGTCTCTGCCTGCTTCAGTGACACTCAGAGTATTTCACACAAATTCCTCAAAATAGGCCAGATTGTACCTCTTCTCTCTTTTAAAACTTATATCACTGATACCATCTCAGTTACGCTTGGGTGAAAGTATTTTATATCAGGTAAATAACCTCTGGCCATTGACTATTTGAATGTCTGAGAGGAAAACTCTGTCTAGCTTTCTGAAATAATTAATAAGCCTCCTTCCTCATTAGGAGAGCAAAATACCCCTTTCAATTCTCATAGATACAATTGGTAGGGATGATTTGCTTCACTGTCTTGCAAGAGAACTCTAGCTACACATAGTAAAAACAAAGGCACAATCAGAGGAAGGTAGAAATGAGAGAAGGGCATCAGTTACATTGGGGTAGGATTTGTTAGTAGGGGCATGAAACAAGTGAGAAATCTAGCACAGGGATATCTTTGAGAACAGTGACAATCTTTTCCTTGCAGACAGCTTGCCCTGAGGCCTAGGTATGTTTCCTCATGCCTTATAGCTTTCTCTCCTCCGATGTCTAAGAAGCCTTGTCCTCACTGTTGTCTACCTAGAAGGCAGGGGGTTTATTGGCATCAATCCTCCATCCCTAGACCTTGTTTTCTTTGATGGCTGTGGTTTCTTTTTCTGTGGACAGTGGCCTTTTCTCCTGTCCTAGGATGTTCAGCATTTTATCTATTGAACAGAAGGAGTAGCTCATCCAGGAATCCTCCAGGCTCAGGACATTTCGTTGGATTATGCCTGTGATCAGCAGCAGTCTCATGAAGGAGCCTAGGGAGGCTGATTCTTTACCCGGTGGGTTAATTCAAACCTCAGTTCTTGAAGTTCTTGGTCATCCTTTTTGTTGGGTTGCTGAAGTTTTCCATTAACTGTGTTACTGAACTTAGAAGAAATGAGAGGCACCCTGGGGAATCCCTTGGGGTCTAGACATAATCCGCCCTGTCCTCAATGCGTAGTAGCATCCTGCTTTCCCCTAATAACAGAGAACAATGACCCTGTTTGTTGTCTCGGTGACATGACAATCCTCAAATGGCCAGGTGACAGTCTAATCTTCCAGTTCAGTGAAACCATTATGTCATGTGGTAGAAATACTGTCCCTTGGAAATTAAAACTTTAAAAAATAAAATCACAGTTTAAATTCATTGGGAGAGAAAAACCAAAATTATCTAAGTTGGTCATTAACATACTTTTGTCCCTTACTTTCCAAAGGTGACTATTCTGGTTTTGATTGAAACAACATATTTTGACTGCTGGTTCAAAGTATATATCATATCTTTAAGGAAACCATCATACCTTTGGAGGGAATTATCTATTAGGAAGTACCATAACTAAGTCCTCAGAAAGTCCTGTGATTATCTACAGGACTGAGTGTTTTCTAGGTAATGAAATATGTCAGAAGAATACATGAATTTCATGAATGTGGCCCCAATGACACACTTTATTTCCCATGGATAAATTTATTGGTAGCTGTAGTAGGCTAAATAATGGTACCCCAAGATGTGTACCTACTAATCCCTGGAACTTATTAATGTCTTACATTATATGGCAAAAGGAATTTTACTCGTGTAATTAAGTAACAGATCTTAAAATAGGGTGCTTATCCTAGGTTTTCTGGGTGGTTCTAATGATGTGACCACAGGTATCCTTATAAGAGGGACATACTAGTATAGGAGAGGAGAGGTGATGTAATGATGGAAGAAAAGATTGGAGTGATATACTTCAAAAATAGAAAACGTAGTCATAAAGCAAATAATGCAAATGGGCCACTAAATGTTGAAAAAGGCAAAGTTAACAGATTCTCCTTTCGAAGACTCCAGAAGGGACCAATCCAACCAAGACCTCCAGAATGGTAAGAGAATACATGTGTGCTGTTTTAAGCCTTTAGTGTGTGGTAATGTATTACAGCAACAATAAGAAACAAATACAGCAGCAATGTTACGTGTAATATTAAGATGCCAAATAAAGCATTAAAAGTGGTACCTATAGAGGCACACTTCATGCAGGTATGAGAAATCTGGTCTCAGAATATCTACGTCTTCTAATGAGGACAAATCATTTCCCCTTCTCTTAGAGAAGGGGTTAAATGAGACCAACTTGCCACCAAGTAGCAGACTGTTCCCCTCTGGAATAATGTTATTACAGGGACTCAGCATCAACTTCTACAGGAGAGTGGATTTTCAACAGTAGAGTTAGCAAGATCATGCCTGGTGAAATCCACCATGTTGAGCCAAGGTGTAATTTTCATTCCTACAGCCAGAGGCAGCTTTAACCTGACTACAGAGTTAACTGTCAACTTAAAATAAGTTCACATCATTTTAAGAAGGAACCAAGAAAATATAAAACATGATTTTTAATTAATAAATTTTATGTGCATATTTTATCACCACAATATATCTGGAATAACAGAATCTGTCTATCCCTTGCATTTAACTGGAATTTGTTTTCAGTCTAAAAAAATAAGATTTCATTTCAATTTACAGATTTGTAGGTCTGAGGAGACTATAATAGTAAGAGTTATTTAGGGAAGCTCAGGTTAATAGGCATTTATTGAGCCTCCTGAAGGCAAAGATATGGATAAGACATGTTCTCTGTTCTTAAGGAACTTTAATATAATGAGAGATACAGATCATACAAACAGATAATTAAAACACGAGGCATGCTGTAGAAGTGGTGTGCACACAAGGCCACCAGAGTATAACAAAAGGGTACTGACCCACTTCCTCCATCCATACAATAATAAAGTACTGATGGAGGGAAGAGGTGTAGTGAATGAGCAGAAGAAAAACGTTTTCCAAGTAAATAGAAGTAGATTTAAGGTATGAGGGAGAAAGGGCAGGGTTACTGCAGTTTAAATTAGCACTTAGGCAAAGGTTGAATCCCAGCAGGTATATGAGAAAGTAAAAGCTCTCATTTTGTCCTGAAGGCCACTGGTTCCTACCATCTTTGAATTTGAAGGAATTCTTTTTCTTTTTCTTTTTATTATTTTTAATTTTTTTTAAATTTATCTACGATAGTCACACACACACAGAGAGAGAGAGAGGCAGAGACACAGGCAGAGGGAGAAGCAGGCTCCATGCAGGGAGCCCGACTTGGGACTCGATCCGCGGTCTCCAGGATCACGCCCTGGGCTGCAGGCGGCGCTAAACCGCTGCACCACCGGGGCTGCTCAGAGGGAATTCTTTTTAATGTCAAAACTGGAATGTTTATTGTCCGTTAACTGAGAAAACTCAGAGACAAAAACTTTGTTTTTAAAATAAAAATAATTAATAGTGCTTTCAAATTATTTTTTTACGAATCTGAACTTCAAATAAATACATATGAACACTTTTGCTACCAATATGTGGGAGCTATTTCCTGTCTACCAAAAATGCATGGTACATGTAGAGATTAACTGATCTCTTTTACCGTAGTGCACATTAAGAGATAATATTTAATGTTTGGAGGAAGTAAGCATGGTGTCATGGGAGTCAAATAGGCATTCTCATTCTGCTATCCTTCGGCATTAGGAAATTTATCCTCACCTGAAATATGGACCAAAAGGTCTTACGTAGGTAAGATTTTTAAAGGTGTAGGTATAACCTATGACCTAATGATATAAGGCGGAGGGAGAGATTAGGAAGAAAGAGTGTCCTTATAAGAGGGACATACTACTACAGGACAAGGCAGTGTGAATCCCAGGTTATAAGATGATGACAAGGGGATGGTTGAGTCACTGAAAGAGAAAGAAAGGAATGGGCTGGACCCCAAGGGGTTGGGAAGAGTGGGCCGCTTATTAGGGATGACAGTGAATACCTACTCCCGATCAAAAATGAATTTGATCTACTTAGCAAGTTAGAGCATAATAAGAGTAGAGATATGAGTAGGAAGGCCTATTTTCTAAGTTCCGAAAGAGGAAGAATGAAGGAAGACAATGTAAAAATAGTGCCCGAACATTACTGTCAATACCATATACTTTATCAACAACAACAACAAAAAAACACTGATAAAATCAGAGCATTTTGACAATATATTAAAATGTTGATGGTTTCATTGGTATTACCAGTCACATGTCATAATATGAGGCAAAGAAATGGGCTCCATTTTAAGTCCCATTTTCTTTCTTTTTTTTTTTTTTTTTAAGATTTTATTTATTTATTCATGAGAGACACACACACACAGAGAGAGAGAGAGAGAGAGAGAAAGGGGCAGAGGGAGAAGCAGGCTCCATGCAGGGAGCCCGACATGGGATTCAATCCCAGGTCTCCAGGATTAGGCCCTGGACTGAAGGCAGCGCTAAACCGCTGAGCCACCCGGACTGCCCATAAGTCCCATTTTCTAATCAATACCAACTTCCTGGTGTTATGGAGGTTAAGAAAGATCCTTCTACAAAATACTCGTATCTCTTCAGCTACTAACTACCCCTTGCCTTTTTTTTTTTTTTTTTTTTAAGATTTATTCATGAGAGAGAAGCAGAGAGACAAGCAGGAGGACAAGCAGGCTCCATGCAGGGAGCCCGATGTGGGACTCGATCCCTGGACTCCAGGATCACAACCTGGGCTGAAGGTAAGCACCAAACCACTGAGCCACCCAGGGATCCCCAGCCCTTGCCTTTTTCCTCTCTTGTCTTTCCTTCGCTGAGAGCAGAGGCAAAAAGCACATACGTTATTCACCTGAGGCTTATGAAGGTAAGAGGTGTTGGGAAGACAATACCAAAGTCCCATTCAGTTTAAGGAAGTAGACTGGAGAAAATTTTACATCTTTGCCTAATCACATTATAGTGATGAATATCCTTTATTCCACATGTAACTAATCAGAAAAAGTTTCTAGTTAGTCTTAACTCCTAGAAATACCTAGGAAACAACTCCATGAACAGATAATTCCTGGGAAACTCAGCCCATCTCCTTAACTCCCTATCCTGGGCAAAGCATCAGTCTAGTCTCTGTATCTATGAGCTTGTATTTTGTTGTATTTTCTTTTGTTTTTTAGATTCCACATATAAGTGAGGTCATATAGTATTTGTCTTTCTCTATCTGACTTATTTCACTCAGCATAATGCTCTCAAGTTCCATCCATGTCACAAATGGCAAAACGTCATTTTTTATGGCTACATAATACTTTAGCATGTGTACCACCTTTTCTTTATCCATTCACCCATCAGTGGACACCTGTTATTTCCATATCTTGGCTGTTGTAAATAATATAGCAATGAACATGGTGGGGGGGAGGGATACTGGGGTTTTTTTAGGGTCCTTAACAGAAGCAAAAAAAAAAATAGTTCATTATTGTAGCACAGTAAAACTATAGTTGCAACTGCAGAATCAATATTGGATATTGTGTATGTAATTTAAAACAAAACCTAGATTGGGTTTTGAAGGTCACAAATATATAAATACACAATATTCAATCAAGTAGAAAATAAAAAGTTAACCACCTAATTAACATAGGCATTATTTTTCCTTTATGGATGTCTTACTTCTTAGGTTTCTACTATTCAAAATTTCATTACAATCCCATTTAATCAAACATTTAATTAAATTTTTTTTAAGATTTTATTTATTTATTCGTGAGAGCACACAGAGAGAGAGAGAGAGAAAGAGAGAGAGGCAGAGACACAAGTAGAGGGAGAAGCAGGCTCCATGCAGGGAGCCCCATGTGGGACTCGATCCCAGGACTCCAGGATCATGCCCTGGGCCGAAGGCCAGCACCAAACCGCTGAGCCACCCAGGCGTCCCTAATTAAATTCTTTAAACATGTGGTTTGATTTTAGGGAATTCCACTAGGAATTCCAGAGTTGGTATGATAAATATCTTCAGTTGAAGGCATTTGAAAGTCAATAAAAATAGAAGGAAGGGTGCCTAGGTGGCTTAGTAGGTTAAGTGTCAACCTCTTGATTTCAGCTCAGGTCATGAGACCTGAGGGTTGTGAGATTGAGCCACCAGTTGGGTGCACTGGGCATGGAGCCTACTTAAGGTTCTCTCTCTCTCCCCCTCCCTCTGCCCTTCTTCCTGCTCATGCATGCACATAGGTGCACACATGGGCATACTCTCTCTTTTTCTCAAATAAACAAGCAAACAGGGGTAGCCTGGGTGGCTCAGTGGTTTAGCACCGCCTTCAGCCCAGGGCATGATCCTGGAGACCTGGGATGGAGTCCCACATCAGGCTCCCCGCATGGAGCCTGCTTCTCCCTCCGCCTGTGTCTCTGCCTCTCCCTCTCTCTCACTGTCTCTGTGTGTGTGTGTCCTTCATGAATAAATAAATAAAATCTTTAAAAAACAAACAAAGCATGAACACACTTTCTTATATTTCAAGGTTAACTGCAGTTACAGTAAGAGAGGAACCAAAACATTATTATAGGAATTTAGAAGAGAACATTTTGAGGAGTGTCTAGCTGGCTCAGTCAGTGAAGTGTGTGACTCTGGATCTCAAGGTAGTGAGTTGGAGCTTCATGATGGGTGTAGAGATTACTTTAAAAATAACATCTTAAAAAAAAAAATAGAGAACACTTTGAGAAACATTTAATTGAGACTTAACAACTGAATTAGATGACAAGTCATGGGGCTCCATCCCAAGTCAGCTGATATCAAATATCTGAAAAGTGAGGCTTGGCCACTGAAATTGTAAAAAAGTTCTCCAGGAAGACTTGAAAGGATCTTAAGTTTGAGAACCACTCGCTTAAGTGATAGCATTTGTGTGTGATGTTTATTAAGCAGGTAAAAGTGACAGGTTTAAAAAAAAGGGGGCAGAAAGGCAATTTAGTGGGGAAAATGTCTAGAATGAAGGCAAAAACGCATGTGGTTTTATATTCCCAGGGCTTGTAACCACTAAGCTAAAGCAGAACTTTCTTTAGTAGACAAGGTGTAGCCACTTCAGCTTTTTCATTGAAGAGTAACTGTTTTTGTGGTTTGGAGGCAATCACTGGTTCAAGAAGGCTTAGCATTTTATAGTGGACAGACTGCAAGGCATGTTGGAGGGGAGACAGGCTGAAGAACTCTGGATAGGTAGAGCATCTATTCAAGTACATTAAACCATATTAGAAGTAATGCTGGGCCAGGTGATGGCAATTCCTAAGAGGCTGGATTTGAGAGATAGTGTGCTTTGGGAGGTATTCCATTGTCCAAGTTCCATGAAAAATTTTGTTGGCCCTCACTTTGTAGCTCAGCTAGATACCAGAGGTTTTCTGGTGAGCATGGACTGGGGAAGGGGAAATAGTGTTTAGCTCTGACACATATTTAGTGACCCCCTTCAATACCTTAGAGTGTTTGGGATGCCTAGGAAGCCAAGAAAGGAGAAGTTAGAAAACTTTGGGGAGTCCAGGGCTTCTTCAGCAGAAGAGTTCTTAGACATTTCAGAAATTGGCAAGCACATAAAAGGAGCAAAAAGCCAGGCCACAAAATAGGAGTTATAGGAATTTAAGAACGAGTCCTCAGAGGAGGTGATACTTGCATTCTGATAAGCCCTGAAAAAATTAGACAAATGGAGTGTGGGAATGGTTTGTGTGTGTGTGTGTGTGTGTGTGTGTGTGTGTGAATCATGGAGAGGTAAAACAATGAGAACAACTCTGTCAGATAAGTAATGCAGAGGCCAGAGAGAATGGCAGGTTCAGAAAGCCTGGAGTAGTAATTTTTAAAGAAGGAAAAGCTATAGCTGCTGTTACAGAAGACACAGTGGGCAACAAGTAGTGAGAGATGGATAGACAGGTACACCTGACAGAGAAGCCAAGAAGCTGTGCATTTTGAGTAATTCTTACCCTGAGTCAGTAAGAATCTTCCTTTTCTCACTCCTAAAATGTGGATCTAAGAGTTCATAGTGAGGATTCAACAGGAGAATGAATTCATGGGAAGCATTTTGTGTGGGCATTGGCATGTAGAATTACTCAATACAGGCTAGCTCTTATTATCTTTATTACTATTTTTAAAGATTTTTATTTATTTATTCATGAGAGACACAGAGAGAGGCAGAGACACAGGCAGAGGGAGGAGCAGGCTCCATGCAGCGAGCCCGATGTGGGACTCGATCCTGGGACTCCAGGATCACGCCCTGGGCTGGAAGGCAGACGCCCAACTGCTAAGCCACCCAGGCGTCCCATCTTTATTATTCCTTATTAACTTTCTCTTGATGCAACATCTTTAAGGTTTGAGGGTTAATTTCTATTGTCATTTTTTGAAGATTTTAAAGGTCTCCAGAATCCCCCCAAATTTTTATTTCAAACAGCTGTAAGTTTTAAAGAAAAACACATATAATTCATTTCAGTAAATAAAGGAGCTTCAAAAGGCTGAAATTCAACATGAACAGTTCAAAATATAATAAGGCTCTGGCCTTCAAGATCCACATTCACTACAAAATTACACATTCAGGGCAGCCCCTGTGGCTTAGCGGTTTAGTGCCACCTTCAGCCAGGGGTGTGATCCTGGAGACCCAGGATCGAGTCCCACATGGGGCTGCCTACATGGAGCCTGCTTCTCCTTTTGCCTGTGTCTCTGCCTCTCTCTCTGTCTCCATGTCTCTCATGAATAAATAAATAAAATCTTTAAAAAAACAATTAAAAAAAACCAAAATTACACATTCACTTACTAAATTTTCTCTATTCTTCTATTTCTCATTCTTTTTCTATGCAGGCGCTTATGTCTAAATTTTTTTTATAGTATGCATGGCTCTTGCTACTTTTTTCCCCTCTAACTTCCACAGGTATGTGTTTTTCTCACTTTTCCTGCTGTTTTCTTTTTGTGTTTACTTTTCTGTTTCTAACACAAGTCTTGCCCTGGTGACTCCTAATCCCCAACTTTCTCTTATTTCTTTTGCTTGTCAGCCACGAATAATGAAAAGCCGACCCCCCAATTGTATTTATTTTATTTTATGGGATGCCTGGGTGGATCAGCAGTTGAGCATCTGCCTTTGACTCAGGGCATGATCCTGGGTGCCTGAAAAAGGCAAGAGTGCAAACAGCATGCCACTCAACTAAATGTCTTTTGCTTTGATATCCAACCAGCCTTATTTGTTTGTTATTTGTGACTTTTTAGTAAATACTGATTTGTTGAAAAGCAGATTTATGTTATTCCTTTTTCCTAAATATCATTTTATTTTCTATATATTCCACATTTTGAGATCAAAGTTAGCTACCGCTTAAACAATGGGAAAAAAAAAACAAAGGAAATTGTTGGCAGTGCTAAGGCATTGAAAAGTAAGAGCCTTTATCTTTTTATGTAATTCCCTCCTGTATTATGCAAATCAACTATATTTTTACCTCTTTGGGTTAAAGTATGGTTTATAGGGGATAAATTGGGTCAAAGAAATGGAAATAAAGTTACAATTTCCATTTTAACTTGGAATGAACCTCCTAAGAAAGGAGGAGGTTCTTTCTTAGGAGGTTCATACGATTTTTTTTAATGTTTCATTTCAAGTGTACTTCTCTAATGAGACAAAAATATCTTTCATATACTATTCCCTTCTGCTAGCTTCACCGTAAAGGAAACTGTTCAGAAATCTATTGGCCCTGTGACCATGCATTCTTAGAGTTTACCTGTAGTTGTGTTTCTGCTTTTAATGAGGGCCACAGTTCTTAGGTTTATCCTGGGATGGAGATCTCACAGCAGGGACCACAAACCCATCCATAAAACTCCATCCATAAAACCTGTTGTCAGTCATGTTCCTATTTGGAGGGGTGTCATTTATAATTCTAAGAATTTTTTATAGTTAAAAGCAGAGAGATTTTAGTGCGATCTTGTACCCAGCAGAGGAATCTCTTCCATAAAACCACTGATAATTCAATAATGCAATGAACTGTTACACGAAGAAGCAAAATTCCTCCTACCAGGGAAATGTTAATGCACCAAGAGACCTTTTTAGTGAGTTCAAAGGGTCACAAGATGAATAATAATAATAATAACAATAATAAACAGCTGGTAATTCTTAAGTACTTACTGTGTGGCAGATATGGTGCTAATTGTTGGGAAACTATTATTATTCATCCCATATTAGAGATGAGGGAATGTTCTGGCTTCTCCTAGGGCATGTGGTTATATGGTGGGAAAACTGGATGCCAGCCCAAGCACCAGAAAACAAAGGATCCCATCTTAACCATCCTACTATATGCTTTCCTGCTGAGCCCAAATCAGCTTCCTTTAATCCTCATTTAGTCTAAATTCTCCTTTTAGGGCAACCAGAACATGTTTATAACTTTTCTTTTATGTAACAAAAAGAATATTAATTGAGCACCTCCTAGATGTTACGGTCCTCCAGCTTATAATACAACAATGACAAAGGAAGATTCTGCTGTTTTTATGGTGTTAACTCTCTCTTAAATGGTGTGAAAAGACCTACCAGATACTTAAGGATTTTCCTTTCTTCAGACCAAATTTTCCCGCTTCTTTCAAGCATTTATTGGAGGACAAAATTTCAAATTCTTATTAATCCTGGTAGTCTCTGTCTTCTAAAGATACTTCCATTTGCAAATATGTCTTTTAAAATGTAACCACCAGGGACGCCTGGATGGCTCAGTCCGTTGAGGGGCTGCCTTCAGCTCAGGTCCTGATCCCAGGGTCCTGGAAGTCCCTATCAGGCTGCCTTCTCCGCAGGGAGCCTGCCTCTCCCTCTGCCTCCCCGCCTCTGTTTCATGAATAAATAAATAAAATCTTTTAAAAAAATAAAATGCAACCACCAGACCTGAACACAATAATCCACATGCGTTCTGATAGGTCTGTTAAAAGCAAGGCAACAGACCCAAAATAGGGTCATTTACGCAAACCCCAGAGCAGCAAACCAAGACCTAGGGTTCCGCTCTCCCGGAGATGGCCTCCTCAGCCGCCCAGTCAGGACTCCCTGATCTCAGGACTCCCTGATCAGCCCGAGCCCGGGGCTTTGCCTGAGAGACGCTGCCCTCCCCTAAAGCAGAGCGACCTGCTCTGCCCCCCCCCCCCCCCCCCGCACCTGCTCCTGCGCCTTTGTTCCCGCTCCCCGCCCGGGCTGAGACGCTCTTTCCCGCCGCGCAGCTGCTCTCCGCCCCGTTCCACCTGCCCGGGGGGCTCTGGCTCGACTGGACCCCATTTTGTCCAAACGAACCCCTTGAACTGCGGAGCGCCCCAAGTGCCTCCTCCCACGGTTCTGGAGACACAAGAGGAAACCCAAGGAGCAGGGTGGGGTGGGGTGGGGGGGACCGGACGAAGCACCTGCCCAGCCCCTGGCTCGCAGCTTCTCGCGCTTCTGGCCGCAGCCGGAGGTCCTGGTCCCCCCGTGGGAGCCCCGCTCCGCCTCTCGTCGGGCCCCCGGGCTCTCCCGGAGCATCTCCCTTGCCCAGCGGGATCCAGGACCGGGGCCGCCTGGAAGGGATCTGGGTTCGGGCTGGGCCGGGTCCGCCTTGGAAGTGTGCCCAAGATCGCGAGAAACCACCAAGGAGCCGACACTGATGCAAACACACGAGGGTTTATTAGCAAGCTCGAGCTTGGGTCCAAGTATACCAGTCCTCCCTACAGATGAGGACCTCCGTCCCCCTTACAGATGAGGACCCCGCCCTCCTTACAGATATGGACCTCCATCCCCCTTACAGATGAGGACCCCGCCCTCCTTACAGATAAGGACCTCGTCCCCCTTACAGATGAGGACCCCGCCCTCCTTACAGATGAGGACCTCGTCCTCCTTACAGATGAGGACCCCGTCCTCCTTACAGATGAGGACCTCCGTCCCCCTTACAGATGAGGACCCCGTCCCCCTTACAGATGAGGACCTCGTCCTCCTTACAGATGAGGACCTCGTCCCCCTTACAGATGAGGACCCTGCCCTCCTTACAGATGAGGACCTCGTCCCCCTTACAGATGAGGACCCTGCCCTCCTTACAGATGAGGACCTCCGTCCCCCGTACAGATGAGGACCCCGTCCCCCTTACAGATGAGGACCTCGTCCCCCTTACAGATGAGGACCCTGCCCTCCTTACAGATGAGGACCTCGTCCCCCTTACAGATGAGGACCCTGCCCTCCTTACAGATGAGGACCTCCGTCCCCTGTACAGATGAGGACCCCGTCCCCCTTACAGATGAGGACCTCGTCCTCCTTACAGATGAGGACCTCCGTCCCCCTTACAGATGAGGACCTCATCCTCCTTACAGATGAGGACCTCGTCCTCCTTACAGATGAGGACCTCCGTCCCCCTTACAGATGAGGACCTCATCCTCCTTACAGATGAGGACCTCGTCCTCCTTACAGATGAGGACCCCGTCCTCCAGGTGGGGGCAAGGGACGTCTCCTCAAGATCCCCGGTTGAAGGCCTGCCAGCGCGTCCGCCTAAGCCGATGTCGACCCAATACAGATTGGAATTCCTACAGGTAAAAGTACAGTGTAGAGCTCTCAGAGAATATGCGCGCAAAAGGTGGAAAAAGTTGAGTGCACTCACCACACGTGAAACCTTTCGGATGGGGTCCTGGAGGTCTCTTGGATCCCTGACGAGCCCCCATATGTTGTGCCCAAGATTGGGAATCTGAGAAACCACCAAGGAGCCCACACCGATGCAAACACACGAAGGTTTATTTGCAAGCTGGAGCTTGGGTCCAAGTATACCTGACACAGCGAAGCAGGGACTAGGACCCGGAAGTGGGTTACAGCTGGGTTTTTTATACGCTGGTCTAGGGGATTTTCAGAAGGGATGGAGGAATTTCTCAAGTTCCGTTTACATTCTGATATGGGGCTTAAGGGCATTGAGCTCTGTTCTCATTCTAATATGGGACTTTCTACCAGGGTGTGGGCTCTGTTGTCTTTCTGATATGGGATTCTCTGCCAAGGACATTGAGGACATTCTGCAGTTTTTCCTGTAAAGTTCAGCTCTTATTCACAGGGGCCCAAGATGGCTGTACTTGTGCTAATGCTAAACTTTAGGTGGGATGGCCTTAATTTTTCTCGGCCTCCACAGAAGGGGTCTCAGTTCAGGCGGGACCAGATCCGCTTGGAAGGGGTCTCGGTTTGGGCGGGACCGGGTCCACCTCGGAAGGGGTCTCGGTTGGGGACCGACTCGGCCCCCCTTGGAAGCCCCGTTGAGTTGGGGCGGGGCCGGGTCCGCTTGGATCACCGGCTGGTCCCAGCCGAGGGGTCGAGCCCGAGGCCGGTGGACCGCGCGGGCTCGTGGGCCGCTCGAGCAGGTGCAGGCAGAGGAGATGACCTTGGGCTTCAGCGGCCACAGGCGAGAACTTGGGCCGCAGGTGGGCTTCCCCTCCTCGAGGCGCCCGGCCTCCCGCGTGGTCGGGGAGGTGGAGGGAAACGAGTTTCCTCCTCTGAAGCATCTGGTGACCAGGGTGAGAACACTGGGGCGTCGCACTCACTCCAGAACCTGCAGAAGGTTCTGGAAACTGGGAAAACTGACGAAGGCCGACGAAGGCAAGAATTCCCAACCAAAGTAAGCTCTCCTCTCTCAATCCCTGTCTGTGGCGCCTGGTGCATAGAGGAAGGTAAAATTTCCCTTTGTCCCTTCCTTTCGGAATCCAGATTGGCAGGCAAACAACAACAAAATTAAAAAGAAGCCCCAAACCAAAAAACCAACATTAGATCCAAGAATTATGACTTGTGAATTTGCTTTTAGGTACCGTTAGTTGTCGATCCTTTCCGAGGGGCAGCTGTTGCCTTCTTGTTCGCCTTGTTTTGTGTCCTGAGAATCTGGCTTGGAGACTGTCAGGTTGGCCGTAACTTCCTCATATTAAATGAGGAAATCGGGCCCTGTGGAAACGGTGGCTGCCTCTGTTTACCTTTTAACAGGTCAGAGAGCGAGCAAACAGAACCATTAAAGGCAACCAGTGTGAGTTTATGTATTGCTTCTACCTATGATCTTCAAACCTCTTCTCTCCAGACCTGTAAAATGGTTCAATTAGACATACTCTCTAGCATTCAGTGATTTACATTCTGTTTACTGTAGCAAAGTTCTTTAGTGTTACGGGTGCCCTTCAGGTGTCCTCTGGCATCACAAGGTGCAGGAAGCCATCCTGCATCCATAGCTTCTGTTCGCCTGGTAGCTGGCGAGCTGTTAGCTTCTGGTTTGCCCGAGTCGCTCCGGAGGTTGCAGCATCCTCTAGTGGTCAGATTTAAACTTCAAGACGCCCTTAGTCTAACCATCAGAAGAAATCACCCTAAACCCTAAGAGTGTCCGGCAACCGTGTTGGGACAGATTTTGATGCACCTGATATATCTTAGATTTTCTTAGACCTCTGTCCACCTCTCCATTCTTGGCTAATTCTTTGTAAGGGCTCAAGAATTCAAGCTGCTTTTCCATCTCTTTTTTAGTGGTTAGGTACGTTTTTCTTTTGAGATACTGACTTATTTCTACCTTATTTTCTGTCCTGAAGTACATAGGTTTTTAATTTTTATTTATTTATTTAAAAAATATTTTATTTATTTATTCATGAGAGGCACACGGAGAGAGAGGCAGAGACACAGGCAGAGGGAGAAGCAGGCTCCATGCAGGGAGCCCGACATGGGACTCGATCCCAGGTCTCCAGGATCACACCCTGGGCCCAAGGCAGGCGCCAAACCACTGAGCCACCCAGGCGTCCCAGACATAGGTTTTTTAATATAAAGAAGTTACCTAAAGTTCCTACAGAAGAAATAGGCAAGAAAAATCCACTTGAGGTGATCTGTGGTTTAGACAAAACATTAGATTTTGAGTTCACCTTGGATTAAAAACCTAACTTGATACTCTACTTGCTGGTGCTAGTAGTCAGGTTATCTAACTTTTCTAAGTTGACTCACAGGATAAGGATAACCTTACGGAGTTACTGTGGCTCTCATATACAGCCAAGTCAACTACACAGAGTACAGGTACAATAGATGCTCTATTAAATCCCAAGGAAGCCTAAAGGAATTATTATAGTCAATGAAAGCTAACAGTGTGTTTCTGGACTGAGAGTTTTCCAAGTATTCCTTCTGATGCTTGTTTAATTCTCTGTGGGGTTATATGTCCTCATGATCATCAGCTGAGTCCCGTGAGTTAATATCTGTAATCACATTTCCTGAGGTATTCAGTTGTCAGTATGTGAGGAAGGGAATGGGGAAGGAAAAACCATCATGATGGAAACCTTGTCCAAGATTTCAGGATGGCTGTGTTTTGTAAAATTTGGTCTGTTCTAAGTTTGTCTCAGTCCCCTGATCCCAATCTAATAAAACATGCCTTTGAGGAAAAGGATACAGGAACAACAGGAAGTATTTAGATGCATTTTATTCAACAGTCAGGCCCACTAGGCATTGTAGTAACCACAGGGTACTTTAGAATCTTGGTTATCAACAAGGCCCAGATTTTTCAACCAAGATAGAGGTTTGTCGTTTCCTGTAGAAGAGATTTAAAAAATCAGCTTAAATTTTGCTGACAAAAAAAAATTTGACCATAGGAGAAAAACAATGGAAAAACATCAGGTTTATTTAAAGTAGAAAGGTTTCAGATTTATTCGCATTTCCCTGTCTTTCATTCATTTATTCATTCACTTACTCATTAATTCATCAAATATTGACAGACACTATTCCTTACATACATTACAGATACAACAGAAAGGAAAAATGTCTGTCTTTAGAGTTTAAAGATTTACTAAAGGTGGCTTACAGTAAACCTCCAAAATCAATCTCTAATTCATCATTGCTTCTTTTGCTCCTAATATCATTTTCCTAGCCACAAAGTTTCCATCTTAGCTGGTGCCTGGGCTACTTACTACAGAATGTGCTAATTGGCTGATCTTCTGTCTTAGAACTCTGGGGTTTAATACCTGTGAGATCTCACAAAAGGAAATAATATCTATACCCTATCTGATACCTGCTAGCTCTGAGCATCCTCCCATCCAGATAAAAAACTTCTGTGCTCCCCAACACACCACTCTTCCCAAATCAGTTTTCCTTTTGGTCAGCTAAATATTCCTAAATCCTATAATTTTGCCTCATGAGATTGTTTTTCAGAGGTCTCTCTCTCTCTCTTTTAACCATCCTTTCCTTGAATATACTGGTTTATAAAAATTCTTCTTTTTCTGTTACTTGAGGACATCTGACTTCCATATATCCATGTATGGATTTATCTGGAGCTTGATGATTCTTCATTTTAAGAGTTTTTAATGTTTTGTTGTTCCATAAATATTATCCATGCACCATATTTATGTCTGAGTTGTGTAGCAAACATAGCACAAACATCTAAACACAGCACACAAAATGACCTCCCTTTTACAGCTATGGTGTCTTTCTTTTTAAAATACTTTATTCATTTATTCATGAGAGACACAGAGGGAGAGAGAGAAGCGGAGACACAGGCAGAGGGAGAAGCAGGCTCCATGCTGGGAGCCTGATGTGGGACTCCATCCCCAGTCTCCAAGATCACGCCCTGGGCTGAAGGCGGCGCTAAACCACTGAGCAACCTGGGTTGCCCTATAGCTATGATATCTAGTATAGAAGACACCATCTCTGTTTAGCTGTTTAAATTCAAATCAGTTAAAGTTATATAATATTAAATTTTTACTTTCTCAGTTGTACTAGCCACATTTTAAGCACTGGTGGCAAGGCTAATAGCTTCCATACTAGACAACACAGATATAGAACATTTCCATCATTGCAGAAAGTTCTACTAGAAACTGTTGGTCTATAGAACAGAATTGACATAGACATAGAAAAAAGTCCTTCCTGACTGTATCTGACAAGCACATATTGATCAAGGAGGTACAAATCTTTGTCTACCCATCTCAAAACCTAACAACTAGGATTATAGCTTGGCTCTAGTAACATCTGCAATATATTTGTTTGGGGCTTTTAATGGGCAGTAGAGAGAAAAATATGGTACATTGCAAGTATTTAACATTAGATAAAAACCACATTTTCTCTCTAGACATTTTTTAAAAAAATTAATTTGAAAAAAAATTAATTTATTTGAGAGAGAGAGAGAGAATAGGGGGAGGGGAAAGAGGGAGAGAATCTTCAAGCAGACTCCCCACTGAGCATGAACTGGACTTGGGCTCAGTCCCACAACCCATGATATCATGACCTGAGCCAAAACTGTTGGGTTGAGTCGGACTCTCAACTCATCTACCTACCCAGGCCTGTTTTCTTATCTGAGAAATATAGGAAGAGAAGTTGTATTTTCTGGCATTCAAATGTTCTTTCCTGGGACGCCTGGGCGGCTCAGTGGTTAAGCCTCTGCCTTCAGCTCAGGGCATGATCCCAGGATGTGGGATCGAGTCCCACATCAGGCTCCCTGCAGGAAGCCTGATATTTCATCTGCCTATGTCTCTGCCTCTCTCTCTCTCTGTGTCTCTCATGAATAAATTTTAAAAAATGTTCTTCCTGTATTTAAATATTTTTGAAAAAAACAGAACAAGTAAGCAGGACAGGTGGGTTTTAAAGGCTGAGGGAATGAAGTATCTCAGCTCTATGTTCATATTTTCCCAACATTTCACTCTAAATATTGGGCCTTTTAGCACTTGGAAATTTTCTCAAACTCCAGGCTGTTAGATTGCTTTCTCTTCCCCTTGGACGGAAATACAATGTTTGACCTTTATGTCAACAGCATAGGTCATGAGAAAATTGACATGTGTTTTTGAGTTCCTTTTACAAATCTTCAGTGTGAAAATAAATTTGCCACAAAGCAGAACACTTAATATTTTGGTTCTCATCTTTATAAATGAAAATGTTACATAAGTATGTTTTTGCTCACCTAATCCATATAATTATTAATTGCATTTTTGAGGGTTTGAGTATATAATAGTCATTACCATCACCAAGCATGATTTTTTTGAGATTTTATTTTTAAGTAATCTCCACACCCCACATGTGGCTCAAACTCACAACCTCAAGATCAAGAGTCACATGTCCTAGCAACTGAGCCAGGTGCTCCTGTGATTTTTTAAACTGAAAGGTATTTTGGCTATATTAGCTTTTTAAAAATCAGTCTATCAACTGATTTGCTGTAAAAGCATGGATTTTTGTTATACAAGTGATTTTTTTTAAGTTGAGAGAATCATTCAACCACTTTCCTCCTCGATTCCACTATCTTTTCCTTAACACATTTATCATGTGTTATTAATACCTATCATCATGTTATTAATACCTTTCTCCCTTTTGTTCAGATTATTCTTCTTATTGGAGTGCTTCTCTTTCTCTTTCTTTATGGCCTAGACAAAGCCTCCAAACTTTTCCAAATCCTAGCAGGTATAATTAGTTGTTTTTAATCTTATGCTCTCAGAGTATTTTGCTCTTATTTCCACTCACCACACTGTATTATCATTGAGTGTAAGCAAATTCAGACTTGAAACATGTTGGACTTCCTTCTGTATCTCACACTTAGTCTGGTATCTGACTTTAAAGCACAGTTGAAAGAGCAAGGATTTGGACCCAGATCTGTCACTTACTGCTGGTTGATCTTGAGCAAGTTATTTAAGTTCAGTCTCAAATTCTTCACGTGTATAATGGGCTTAGTATTTTCTGCCTCAGGGGTTCATGGATATTCAATGCTTTGCCCGATGCTTAGCACAATAAATATTATTTTCTATCACAGTACACACACATAAATACATGCATATCTGTGTAGATAATCATACCAGATACATAATAAGAAAAAGAAATTGAGAATTATTTTTGGAAAGACCAGATGTTTTGTTTTCTCTCATGCTAAGATTAATGCTATTGGTTTATTGATTGGAACTTAGAGGGATAAAATATACAAAAACTTGAAGACCACTAACTTAAAATATATTTAAAGGAAATTCAAGTCTGTACTCACTTATTTTCAAGACATAGCAAGCATTCATTAGCATAGGTAATTCCATCACTCCCGCAGATAGGATTATAGATCTTGTTACATCCGTTCACCTTAAGGTTACAGTTAGCCTAAAAATGGAATTAAACAGAATCATTTTCCATCACTTAACATCCTTTGAGTTTATAGCAAAATCTCTCAAATGATTTTCACTTCCCTGGAGTTGGTCAGCTTGAAGATGGAAGCATGGCTGTGACAAAGGGAGTGGTACTGAGTGCCTAAGAGGGAGAATCCAAGGTTTGGAATCAGAATGCCTGATTGCACATAATGCCTCTGCTGTTCACAAGTTGTGAAACATTGGCAAATCTGGTGTCTCTGAGCCTCAGTCACTTCATCTGCACAATGGGAAGGATATTATCACTTCCACACCTATTTCATGGCGGTGGTGTGAGGTCTAAATAAGGTGAGTGAGGTCATGTTCAAGTTTACAATGATGGCAGGTGCTGGTTCCTCTCAGGTCAGCCACACCATGAGCACCTCTTCCTTACTCACTGTGATCCCATCACGTGGCCCTTCTCTTAGTCATGTGACGACACCGGGTGCTTTCTGCCCTGGGAACCCTTGCACAGCCTATTTCCTGGACATCGGTAAGAATCTGTAGTTATGGAATGGCTGTCAAAGGCTAGACACTTTCCTAAGTGCTTTCATGTATTACTCTATTTATTTATTTAGATTTATTTATTTATTTATTTATTTATTTATTTATTTATTTATTCATGAGAGACACACACAGAGAGAGAGAGAGAGAGAGAGAGGCAGAGACACAGGCAGAGGGAGAAGCAGGCGCCACGCAGTGAGGCCGATGTGGGACTCGATCCCAGGTCTCCAGGATCACGCCCCCCTGCCGCAGGCAGCGCCAAACCGCAGCACCACCGTGGCTGCCGGTATTACTCTATTTACACTTTACAACTATCCTATGAACTATTTATTATACTCTTCTTCCAATGAAGATACTTAAACACAAAGAGATTAAATCACCCAGAGGCCACATAATGGGTAATTCCAGATCTAGGATTCAAACCCAGTTGGTCTAGGTCCTGAAGTGGCTTTTAACCACTTCAGTCTACTACTTCTACTCACCAGTTATATTTTGCTAACATTCACTTGTCCTTCATGGCTCAAAATATATCTCACTAAGGGGCCCATTCTGTGATCTAACCAGGCTAGGTTCCAGATGGTACCGGAATTTCTTTATAACCCTTAGCATTAGTGTAATAATTTATTTACTTATGCCCTTTTGGTTTGCCATCTGTCTCATCACTAGATATAAATGAATAGAGGGACATTTCCTCCTCTTGTCTTCAAATTCACTGCAATTTACCTTATAAAAGAAAACTTAGATATAGAATATTTTTGTAGAGGAAGGACCAGTTTATTATTTTCTTTTGCTCGTTATAAATTAGAGCTCCACCTTGGGGATTGGGAGAACTTTATGCCGACATGGTCAAACTGGCTGTAAGGAGGAAGGACTGCTTGGAGTGAAGTTCAGCAGAATACCATCCTTCCACTCCAAATCCTTGTCCTACCAGATAGTCTCAGAATGTTCAAAATGCCTTCCGGGCAAGCATTGCATGACTGTGTGGAAACTGCCTGTCAGTGCATTTGTTCTTCAGCAAAAGCTCTGGTGCGGGCACTGCTGTTACTTTGCACACTTAGCAGGTTCAATCTTGCTAGTACCACACACCTGTCTTGACTTGAGGTAGAACTGAAATGTCACAGCTTCACTGTGTGTTGAGTGGAACAAACAGTTCTAGCCTGAGAGAGAAAAAAGTACAAAATTGTCTTTACCTGTCTCTGCAGCATGTTATTAGCTCTGGTGTTACCTAGAAAACATAAATCAGACATATGAGGTCAAGAACTAAATGAGAGAAGCCAGATCTGCTCTTATTTGCAGTTTTTGGCTTTCATTGAAAACTGTAACTTTTTCTTTTCTTTTTTTTTTTTTTTTAAGATTTTATTTATTTATTCATGAGAGACACAGAGAGAGGCAGAGACACAGGCAGAGGGAGAAGCAGGCTCCCTGTAGAAAGCCTGATGCAGGATTCTATCCCCAGTGTGGGGATCACAACCTGAGCCGAAGGCAGATGCTCAACTACTGAGCCACCTAGGCGTCCTGACTGTGACTTTTTCTGCTGGCCTCTTCTGCTCCCTTTCTCTCCTCCTCCTCCTTCTTTTCCTATTCCCCCTCCCCATCTTCCCCTCCTCTTCTCCTCCTCCTTCTTTAAAGATTTATTTATTTATTTGAGAGAGAGAGAGAGAGAGAGAGCATGAATAGGGGGAGAGACAGAGGGAGAGGGAGAGAATCCTCAAGCAGACTCCCTGCTGAGCACAGAGCCTGATGCAGGGTGAAATCATGACCTGAGCTGAAATTAAGAGTCAGGCACTCAACCAACTGAGCCACCCAGATGCTCCACCCTACCCCTTCTTATTTCTGTCTTCTCTCAAGGACATCTCACTGGTGTTTAATCATGCCCTACCTGCTGAAGCCTCAAGAAAATGAAGCAGAATTTGATTATGACCAAAGCATCTCAATTGGGCATTTCATGAAATTTGACATTTGAGTCCTTTGTGCTTTTTTCTAGAGCCACCAGTAGCTTTATGATAGTGCTTCTGAATTGGCTTTCTGACATTGAATTGTAATCCAAATTTTGTAACTCTGTGGGTGAGAGGATTGTTTCTGATTCTTTCTTTTGAGGTGAGGTTTTCCTTCTAGTGATTTTGCTCAGTGCAGAGTGGCCAAAAACAAGTTGTATTGCTAAAAGGAGAAAAAGAAGAGAAAGAAGAAAAGAAAAAGAAAAAAAGGGGGCAAAAGAGGAGAAAAAAAGGGGGGGAAGCAAACAGAAATCAAAAAACAAAAAAACCCTGGGTGGCGAAGCGGTTTGGCGCCGGCCTTTGGCCCAGGGCGCGATCCTGGAGACCCCGGATCGAATCCCACATCGGGTTCCCGGTGCATGGAGCCTGCTTCTCCCTCTGCCTGTGTCTCTGCCTCTCTCTCTCTGTGACTATCATAAAAAAAAAAAAAAAAAAAAAAAAAAAAAAAAATTAAAAAACAAACAAAACAAAACAAAAAAACAAAAAACAAGGGGGGAGTATCCTCTGATTCTGTATACTGTGAATCCCTCGACTTCCCCTGGAACTTTCCAGTGCTGCTTGGTCAATAATTTGTTTTTCCCCTGTCCCTCTAGCTGGTCTTCTGGGGGAGGGGCCTGCTGTGTTGATTTTCAGGTGTGAGCACTTGGGGGAGCTGCTCAGCCCCCTGCCTGGTGCAGGGCTCAGTAAAAGTTTTTTAAGCTGTTTATCCGGTGAGGCCACTGTGAGGCTCAGTGGGGGTTGTTTACCCCGTGAGGCCCCAGGAGGAACAACCCCAGTGGCGGGGCCAGCTCTGGAGCCCTGGAGTCAGCCCCCACAGTAACTCCGAGGCTCTCAGCCTGCAGGGGCCTGGAGGCTCCGGGGCGGGGCCGCTGATCTGCTCAGCTCAGGGCAGGAGCGTCCTTGCTGTCCTGGGCCCTCCCGGCCTCTGCCTGTCCCGGGGGAGGCCGGATCCTGGGCTGTGTCCCGGCGCCCTGTGCTCCGGAGCCTGCGCTGGTGGATTCGCGCTCCCGGCGGTGCAGCCCCCTCCGCGGAGCCGCCGCCAGAGCCCCTCCGAGCCGTTCCCGGAGCCGCGCCGCCCCCTCCGCGCGGAGCTTCTTCCTCCGCCCGAGCCGCCGCCGCTGAGCTGCTCTCGGAGCCCCGCAGCCCCCTCCGCGGAGCCGCCGCCCGAGCCCCTCCGAGCTGCTCCGGGTCCCGCCTTGCGCGCTGCAGCCCTTAGGGAGCTCGGCGCCCTCTCCCGGGGCGCAGGTGCCTGTTAGTGTCCCAGGGAGCCCGAGGGCATCCCCGCCCTCCTGGGTCCTGCTCTAACTCCCTGCGAGCCCCTTTGCACCCGGGAAGGTCGGTGCAGCTCCTGCTCCTCCGGGACGGGGCTCTCCTGTCCTGGGGACACTCGCCCCGGCCTCAGCCCGGCTCCTCGCGGGGCCCCTCCCCCTTGGAGGCCTTTTGTTTCTTTATTTCTTTTTCCCCCCGTCTTCCTACCTTGATAGAAGCGTGAAATCTTCTCACTGTAGCATTCCAGCTGTTCTCTCTTTAAATCTCAGGCCGAATTCGTAGATTTTCAGGATGATTTGAAGGTTATCTAGGTAATTTGGTGGGGACAGGTGACTTGGGGACCCTACTCTTCCGCCGTCTTGCCCCGCCTCCGACACATTTCTTTGAAAATAGAAGTGATGCACGGAACTGCTTGAAATGTGTCAGGCACAGAGCAGATATCTTCTGAATGCTCACCACCTTCTCACAACTGGCTACTAGACCTTTGATCTTATAATTAGTGATGTGAGAAGTGTCTGTGTCTTTAATTCAATTTATAGATGGAGATGTGGGGAGTTTATATGAAAATTTGTGAAATAGCACTAGCACTAACATTATCTTGTGATACAAAACTGCAATTATATGTGTCTTCTCTAGTAAGTAATGTTAAAAATGGAGCTCTTTTGACGTCTCACCATGAGTCCCCAAAGAGCTCTTTCCCTCTGATTACACTGATTATTAGTCCAATTCTTGTATTTACAGATAGATACTTAAAATTGCCATGCTACATTCCCTAGAAAATAACAGGTCTTGCTGACATCATGTAGGGGATGGTACTTTTGGATGAGTTCATTGAAGGGAAGAACTAACCTGATAATATCCAAAGGAAGAAATGTTGGTGAGAATGATTTTGATATTGACAATTTCTGAGGTGATCAAGGTAAGGAAGTAGCTCTTTGTAGCTAAATTTTATGAGAAGCAGCAAAGTGCTTCTGGGCTTGAAGAAATCCCTTGGAATAGGTCCCTGACCTTACTTCATTTCATTGGAACCAAAAGATCTGTCCAGGACTAGACTTGAAGTCTAGAATATAATGAGCTCAGTAATGCACCAAGTCAAAAAAGTTTTGCTCATTATCCACCTGGGTGGCTCAGCGGTTGAGTGGTCATGGCATCGAGTCCCACATTGGGCTCCCCGCTTCTCCCTCTGTCTCTGCCTCTCTCTCTCTTTTTAAAAGATTTTATTTATTTATTTATGAGAGAGAGAGAGAGAGAGAGAGAGAGAGGCAGAGACATAGGCAAAGGGAGAAGCAGGTTCTCTGCAGGAGTCCATTGTGGGACCCCATCCCGAACCCGGGGATCACACCCTGAGTCAAAGGCAGATGCTCAATTGTTGAGCCACCCAGGCATCCCATCTGCCTCTCTGTGTGTTTCTCATGAATAAATAAAATCTAAAAAAAAAAAAAAAAAGGTTCAAATCAGAAAAATATGCAAAGATACCTACCAGATAAGCTCAACAGGGCCAAGGCACTGAGAAGAAAGATGCTTGTTACCTTCATAGCTGAAAGTTCTGCTTCCAGAGCTCAGTTGAAAACTATTGAACTAACCACTTCTCTTCAGAACCCTGAGACCGGAAGGGTTATATAGTCAGGGTGGCCACCCAGGCTCCACCTCCTGCCTTGTCATGGATCTTTGGTGACTGATTGACTCTGTAGCATAGCCTGGCCCCATGTTTCGGTAATATATCTGCATAAGAAAGTGAAAGAAACAGTGCAGGCCTGGAATATTCAAGGCCCAGATTCTGTCAGAAAAGTTCTGGTGGTTGGTTAGTTGGTTCTCCCCCTAACTTCCTCTCTGACTATGGGGAGCCCCAGTGTTCTCATCTATAAGGTGAACTCAAAGGTCCCCTGTATTCTGTAGCTCTGGATATATAAACAGGTGTGGATATCCAAAAATCTTGCTCTATCCTTTCTTCTTTCCTTCCGCTTTGTCAAGGTAGCTGACATAGAGCCTGGTTAGAGTTAGAGAGGGCTCAGGTCCCTACAGTATGTATGTGTGCTCGTCAGAAACTTAATAGCTCTGTGTTCTGTAGTTCACTTGTGCTGTGCCTAGACTTTATTCATCTGAGATTTGAAGTAATAATAGCACTTAAAGTGTTTATCTTTCCGTCAATCATAGATATTGTGTCTACCTGTGTTATTGGGAGACACTTCTCCATTCTCTCTTATGAGAAGAGAGACTACCTCTGCCTCTTTTCAAGAGTTTGTACAACAAATGGACTGCACTACCTTGCCAAGTGCCTGGTAAATAGGAGATTCTGAGTAAATATTTGCTGAAAACATGAATAAAGTAATACATGCATATGCTTCTTTTCTTGAAGACCCAGATCTATACCTTGTTCATTTCTGTGTCTCTAGTGCCTGCCACAGATAGTCACTTATTGGTTCATTTGGTCTTTTATTTATTCAGCCATCATTATAATTCAGATACCCACTGAGTTCCTCGTATTTACAAGTCCGAACCTGACTGCTAGGGAAATAGATTTTGATTTCTGCATTTATGGGGTTTAGGCTAAGCATTGATAGATAACAGGATGAATGAATAAAATTGTTTTCTTTTCACCTCACATCATAATTTAAATAGCAGTTTGGTTGACAGTAAGAAGGTTCAAATCGCCACTGTAAGGGAGTTAATATTTGAGAGAATGAATTTTTCTTTGGTTTCATAAGCAGTCTGAGAAGGGAATTGACTGGGATCTCATTGCAGGAACTCTTCAAGTAATGATATCAGCAGTAATAACATTCAGATTTAGATCTGTCTCATTCCAAATCCTGGGCTTCTTACCCCAAACCTTGATTTTTAAACATTTTGACTGTGTACCCAAAGCAAAAAATAAATTTTGTGTTATGGCCTAGTGTATGTATACATATGTGTCGACAAAAAAAATTGTTAAGAAACAAAATGTAGCTTTATTATATGTGATGTCTCTTGGTACCCTTTATTTTATTCTATCTCATACTTCACTGATCCTGACTTGCATTTTGAAAAACACTTAAGTACAGTAATATCCTGTACCCTCATACCCTTGTGTTCTTAATTGCTATAAAAGTAGGTTAAAATTCTGGTTAGAGACTAGTCCTAAAACTGATGGGAAGTGGCTCTTCGGAGGCAGCAGGTTGAAGAGGACCATGAAGAGGTACACCTGGCTCCAATTACAAGTCTGCCATTTCAACTGTGATGTGACTTCGGGTAAATCCTCAACTACAAAAATGTGTGTCATGATATATTCATTTGGTGTGAAAAAATAAACATGGAAAAGCAAATAAATATACTGCAGGAACGTTATCCTCCATTTCCCCTGGAATAATCATTATTAGCTGGTAATAACATAAGCCTTCCACAGATTGGAAATAAATGGATAATATATAAGGCTTTCTATGATCACTGTCTTGACAGAATGAATGTTTCCCCAACAGATGAAAAGGGGTAGACATTGGCTGAAACAACTCTCCTCCTCTGCTAACCTTGGGTAAATCTCTCCGTCTGTCTTTTCTTCTCTAGGTACATATTTAAATGTGCGTGTCGTCAGGAACTTAGCAAACATACTATGACCTGCTCCTTCTGTTTCAAGGACTAATTATTCACCTGAATAAAGAGTGATGACAAAACTTAAAAGAACTGTTCTAATGGGTGCTGATAATACTTGCTGGAATGGGGATGTTGCTTGAGCACCTGTTGATTTTCACATCCTTGCCCAAGGTTTGATTGGTAAAAAAAAAGTGACAGAAACTAGTGACATGGAGCCTCATATATTTAGCCTGACATGTGAAGACCTCTAATTTAGGTGCATCTTAACTCTTCAGTCTTATTTTTCATTATTCGTGGAACTTCATGACTTTGTGAGTTTGTTTGTTTTTTTAAGATTTATTTATTTGACAGAGAGAGAGGCGGGGGAGTGGCAGGGAAAGGAAGAGGGAGAAGCAGACTCCCTGCTGAGTGGGGAACTCAATACGGGGCTTGATCCCAGGACCCTGGGATCATGACCTGAGCCGAAGGCAGCCCTGAGCTGAAGGCAGATGCTTAACCTACTGAGCCATCCAGGCACCCTATGACTTTTGTTTTTTTTTAGAAAGAGAGAGAGAGAGAGAGCACATGAGCAGGGTGAGGGGAGGGAGAGGGAGAGAGTGAATCATAAGCCTACACCTTGCCCAGTGCAGAGCCGGACTCCTGGCTCCATCTCAGAACCCTGAGATCATGACTGGGGCCGAAATCAACAGGGGATGCTTAATCAACTGAGCCACTGAGGTGCTCCTATGACTTAATTATAACCCTACTGCTGAAATTTTTCAAAAGCTTTTATGCGAGGCACTATGGTATTTATTTCCATCATTTTAAATCCTTACAGCATTATTATTCCTATTTTATGAGTAAGGAGATTGAGGTCCAGAGGTTTCAGTTGTTATGTTCCCTGGTTACAGAGGTCAAATACTGATTAAAAAATATAAAAATAGACAAATGCCTACAGGTACACATATATGGATAGATGGACATATATGTATGTACATATACAGATACATATTTTATATGCATGTATTTCTGTGTACCTGACTTCAAATTTCTTGTTGTTCATTCTTCCTAATGTACCTTTTCATGCCCTACCACTTCTTACTTTGAAACAGTAATTACAGTCTTTGACCTTAATGACATGTTTAGAGCAGTGACAAACTTTGGAAGGCCTGGGTTCCTAATTTAATGTTGCCGCTGAAAATCTTTTTTTTTTTTTTTTTAAGATTTTATTTATTTATTTGGTACTGAGAGAGAGAGAGAGCTCAAGCACAAACAGGAGGATCAGCAAAGGGAGAGAGAGAAGCAGGCTCTCCCGTGAGCAGAAAGCCTGATGCGAGGCTTAATCCTGAGATCATGTCCTGAGCCAAAGGCAGATGCTTAACCAACTGAGAGCCACCCAGGTGCCCACCACTGGAAATCTGTCTGAAGTTTATGCAAGATCTCTTTACTCTTCCGGCTTCAGTTTTCTTAGATATATGTGTGATAATTAACTTCTACTGAATAGCTTACATTTTCACTGTCTTAATATCTTTTGATGAAAAAAGATTCTTAATT
The DNA here is from genome assembly GCF_018345385.1 of Vulpes lagopus. Classification (NCBI taxonomy): domain Eukaryota; kingdom Metazoa; phylum Chordata; class Mammalia; order Carnivora; family Canidae; genus Vulpes; species Vulpes lagopus. The sequence continues at coordinate 91,534,522 of NC_054831.1, forward strand.
TTAATTGAGTCCAATTTAACAACCTTTTCCTTTATTGTTAATGCTTTTTGTATCATATTTAAGAAAATGTTTCTGCCCCAAGATTGTTAGGGTATTTTATGTAATCCTAGAAGCTCTATAATGCATTGTAATAAATTTTTGTGGCTGATGTAAGTAGGTTCCAAAATTAGGGGTTTTTAAAAAATGGATTTATGGATAGCCAACTCATTTTCATTTATTGAAACTAGCATTTTCCTTATCACTCTGCAATGCTATTGTCAGAAACCAGTTGACCATATCATTGTGGGTAAGTTTTTGTACCCTATTATTTTTTCTGTCATTGTTCGTATACCTTATGGGATATTTTTTCCCCAGGTTGTTTTTTTTTTTTTACATTAAAAAAATTAATCCAATTTGCCAACATATACTATAACACCCAGTGCTCATCCCATCAAGTGCCCTCCTCAGTGCCCATTACCCAATTACCCCATCCCTCCACCCACCTTCCCTTCTGCAACCCTTTGTTTCCCAGAGTTAGGAGTCTCTCATGGTTTGTCTCCCTCTCTAATTTTTCCCACTCAGTTTCCCTCCTTTCCCTTATAATCCCTTTCACTATTTCTTATATTCCACATATGAGTGAAACTATATGATGATTGCCCTTCTCCAGTTGATTTATTTCACTCAGCATAATACCCTCCAGTTCCATCCACATCAAAGCAAATGGTGGGTATTCATCCTTTCTGATGGCTGAGTAATATTCCCTTGTCGATATAGACCACATCTTCTTTATCCATTCATCTGTCGAAGGACATCGTGGCTCCTCCCACAGATTGGCTATTGTGGACATTGCTGCTATGAATATTAGGAATGCATGTGTCCCGGCGTTTCACTACATCAGTATCTTTGGGGTAAATCCCCAGTAGAGCAATTGCTGGGTCCTAGGGTAGCTCTATTTTTAACTTCTTGTGGAACCTCTGCACTGTTTTCCAGAGTGGCTGTACCAGCTTGCATTCCCACCAACGGGGCAAGGGGGTTCTCCTTCACATCCTCTCCAATATTTGTTGTTTCCTGTATTGTTAATTTTCACCATTCTCACTGGTGTCAGGTGGTATCTCATTGGGGTTTTGATTTGTATTTCCCTAATGGCAAGTGATGTGGAGCATTTTTTCATGTGCTTGTTGGCCATGTGTATGGCTTCTTTTGAGAAATTTTTGTTCCTGTCTTATGCCCATTTCATGATTGGATTGTTTGTTTCTTGGGTGTTCTCCAGGGTTTTTTTTTTTTTTTTTTTTTAGATTTTATTTATTTATTTGAGAGAGAGAGAGCATGAGGGAGGGCAGAGGGAGAGGGAGAAGCAGGCTCCCAGCTGAGCAGAGAGCCCAAAGTGGGGCTTAATTCCAGGACCCTGGGATCATGACCTGAGCCAACCAGAGGCAGGCAGATGCTTAACTGCCTGAGCCACCCAGGCACCCTGTTTTTTCCCTAGTTTTATTGAGAAATAATTGACATGGCACTAAATTAAGTTTAAGGCACATGGCACGGTGGTTTGATTTACATATATTGTGAAAAAATTACCACAGTAGATTCAGTTAGCATCCATTTCCTCATATAGGTACAAGAAAAAGTAAAGAAAGAAGAAAAGGATAAAGAAGTTGCGATGCAAACTCCCAGAATTTATTCTAACACCTTTCCCTTATTACTGGCAGTTTATACCTTTTGACCACCTTTCTCCAGTTCCCCCTACCTGCGTTCCCTGCCTGTGGTAACCACAAGTCTGATCTCTTTTTCTGGGATTTTGTTTTTTGTTTTTCAGGGTTTTGTTTTGTTTTGTTTTGTTTTGGTTTTGGTTTGGTTTCAAACGTGAGTGACATCACATGGTATTTGTCCTGTGTCTGACTGATTTCACTTAACATAATGCCTTCAAGGTTCATTCATATTGTTTCGAACGGTAGTATTTCCTCATTTTCTATGGCTGAGTAATATTCCATGGTGCTTCATCTATTCACCTTCAGTGGACACTTAGGTGGTTTCTGTGTCTTGGCTATTGTAAATAATGCTGCTGTGAACATGAGGGTGCAGATATCTTTTCAAGCTAGTGTTTTCATTGTCTTTGGGTAAATACCCAGAAGTGGAATTGCTGGATCATATGGTAGCTCTATTTTTAATTTTTTGAAGATCCTCCATATTATTTTCCATGGTCGCCACACCAATTTACAATCCCACCAGCAGTGCCCCACGGTTCCCTTTTTTCCACATCCCTGCCAGCATTCCGTATCTCTTGTTTTTTTTTTTTTTAAACATTTTTTAAAATCTTTATTTATTTATGATAGTCACAGAGAGAGAGAGAGGCAGAGACACAGGCAGAGGAAGAAGCAGGCTCCATGCACCGGGAGCCCGACGTGGGATTCGATCCCGGGTCTCCAGGATCGCGCCCTGGGCCAAAGGCAGGCGCCAAACCGCTGCACCACCCAGGGATCCCTTTTTTTTTTTTTTCTTGATGGCCATTATAATAGGCATGAAGTGATATCACATTGTGGTTTTCATTTGCATTTCCCTAATGATTAGTGATGTTGAACATCTTCTCATGGACATTTGCAGAAATACTATTCACAAAAAAATGTACGTTTTTTTAACTGGGTTCTCTGTTTTTTTTTTTTTTTTTTTGCTAATTGAGTTGCATGAATTCTTTGTATGTTTTGGATATTAACTCTTTATTAGATACATGGTTTGTAAAGATTTGTAATGTTGTAAATATTCGTGAAAAGGAAATACTGTCTTTTCACTCTGCAGAAGCTTTTTAGTTTGATGTAGTCCCACTTATTTATTTTTTGTTGCTTGTGCCTTAGGTGTCACATCCAAAAACTCCTTACCAAAGTCATGTCAAGGAACAGCATACCTATGTTTTGTTCTACGAGTTTCATGGCTTCAATCTTACATTTAAGTCTTTATCTATTTTGAGTTTATTTTTGTGAGTGATCTAAGATCCAGTGGGCCCAGTTTCATTCTTTCATGTGACTATCCAAGTATTCCAGCACCATTTATTGAAAGACTGCATACTGTACTTTTTACCTCATGGGGTTTTCTATGTGTATAAAATATCTATTTAGCCCTCACAGATGCACTAATTTTGTTTACTGAAATGCACAGTAAATGCAGCCTTCTGTATGATTCTTGTGTTTCCTATTGGATGATGTTTCTTAACTTTGTAGAAGCCTACCCTGTGGCTTTGGAAAATCCACCCTGACCTATCAGACCACTTTGGTCTCATTGAAGTAGGTCTCTAACTAATACCACTACGAATCTAACTGGAGTTGAAATATTCTTCTCTTTCTTGGGCTTGCTTTTTTGGTAGTCAAAGAATGATGAAAATAGTGGAAGTGAGTGCTTGCAGTTTAGGCATCAGTGAGGTACTGAGATTAGAGGCTCCTCATAATTCCAGTAGTATTATCACAAACATCTCATAGTGAGCCTTAGAGAATATAAACACTACTTTATTATCAACACGGCTTTAAGGCAAAATAAATGTCAAGTGGCTGTTTCAACATGCCTTTCCAAGATTTGCTGTTGTTCTCTAGAATAACTATGTTCCTCACAGGACTGGGAAGGAGAACAGTCATCTCTTCCAACTTTAACTCTCATATTTAAATTTCACCTATTAGTGGGCATCTAGTCAAGCTTAAATCCTTCAGATGATAGATCAGGATCAGCAGTTGCTTATATGGTGCTGAAACCTCTCTTGGAATTTCGATTTATTTGTCTAATCCTTGGCTTCAGAGTAATTCTACTTTATTATCTCCATGATCCTCTTCAAAAGTCTGTTAATCACACCTATAGTCCACTATAAATTTTCTTTCTGTGAGATAATCCAGTCCATCAACAACTTCTCATTTGATAGTGCTTCAGGTTTTCCCTCCTCAGCATGTTTCCTCTTGTCTTTGTGGTTTTTTTTTAAGATTTTATTTATTTATTCATGAGAGACACAGGGAGAGAGAGAGGCAGAGACACAGGCAGAGGGAGAAGCAGGCTCCATGCAGGGAGCCTGACGCGGGACTCGATCCCGGGAACTCCAGGATCGCACTCTGGGGCCAAAGGCCGGCGCCAAAGCACTGAGCCACCCAGGCATCCCCTGTGTTTGTGGTTTTGAAAGGGAACTACCTGGAAGGTTATTCATTCCAGGATGGTCTGATGACCACAGTGGCCTAAAGTCCGATACCCTCCCCGCCACCTCCTTACCCCCCTCTCACTCAACACACAAAACTCTAACAATCATGTTCAAAATCTCATTATCTTCTGACTCAAAGCTGCACTTTTACATCACACAAACCACAAGTACTTCTTCCCCTGCTTCATATGATGTTCCTGAGTTTCTTTTCTTGCATCTGCCCTTTTGTTGACACTCAACATATCACTTCATCTAGGGTAAGCTAGATGGGGGAGTACATTGACCTCACTGCTTTCAGAGCACATTTTGAAATTTTATAACTGATGTACTTTTTCATTCAACAGATACTTGTATAGATTCAATATGTGTTAGGTTTTGGCAAACGGGATATGCAAATTTCATTTGAAGTAAGTTAGAAAGTGGACCGAATGTGAGGACATGGAGACAAAGAACAATGTCCATTTCAAGAATTTTGCTCTGGTGAGAGTGAGAAAGAAGGGTCATTGCCAAACATGGGTTTAACAGGGGTTTTAAGGTGGGAAGTGACGTACTTCAAATAAAGGTTTATGAAGACAACTGTCAGGCCCATTCTAAATACTTTTTTTTTTTTCCTCCAGGCTCAAAATTCTGAGTTCTTGTAATCATTCACCAGAGTGGCAGGAAAATAGTCATAGACCTTCCTTTTTTTTTTTTTTAATTTTTATTTACTTATGATAGGCACACAGTGAGAGAGAGAGGCAGAGACACAGGCAGAGGGAGAAGCAGGCTCCATGCACCGGGAGCCCGACATGGGATTCAATCCCGGGTCTCCAGGATCGCTCCCTGGGCCAAAGGCAGGCGCTAAACCACTGTGCCACCCAGGGATCCCAGTCATAGACCTTCCTTAGAGCTTTCCACTATTAAGCATCCACTGTTGGGGTAACAAAGGAAGAAAACAGCTTGAGAAAATTATACTTTTTAATATAAGACTGGTAAGAAATAGCAAAAGCAACTGTGGAGCTCAAGAGGGAAATTTCTTCTAGCATTAGGGATCCTAGTAGTGAATTTCCAAATAACAGTTGCTAAAGAAACACATTTCAGTATCATGTAAAAATGGTCTTCCCTGCTTTGGATGCACTGGTGGATCTAGAAGGAGAATAATGTGACTCTGCTAGGCAGACAGAGTTGCTTCTCTATGTCTGCAGACCCTGCACTTATGCATGCTTCTATTATAGAATGTTAAACTGGGAGTTCTGATTTTTTTCTATTTTATCTCTCTTCTGCTAAACTACTAGAGGTCATGACTTTTTGTTTTTCATCTCCAGAATCAAGCACACTGTTCCATGTAAAGGTACTTGATAGGGATGCCTGGTGGCTCAGCAGTTGAGCACCTGCCTTTGGCTCAGGGCATGATCCTGGGATATGGGATCAAGTCCCGCATCCAGCTCCCTGCAGGGAGCCTGCTTCTCCCTCTGTCTGTGTCTCTGCCTCTCTCTGTGTGTCTCTCATGAATAAATAAATGAATCTTTTTAAAAAAATAAAAGTACCTGATCAGCACTAAATTCTACTCCTGAGCCAATATTAAACTATATGTTAACTAACTGGAATTTAAATAAAAACTTGTAACAAAAAAATAAATAAATAAGAGTACTTGATAAAATGGGAAAAACCCATTCACTTTAAGCATTCGAGGGCAGAGTAGACTTACTATGTTTACAAACTTACTAAGTTTACAAAGAAATGGTAAAAGGGATAACATCACATATCAGACAACAAAATACCATAAAGCCATGCTTTAGAACCTTTAGAAAGATTCGCCTTTAGGGTCACTTTAACACAGTCTTTCTTGGTCAATTTTACCCCAAGCAGGAACCAAACCCACAAATATTTGGTTGCTTCTTTTCCTTCTTCCTCTTTTCTACCTCCTCCACTCAAGAAAGCAACCAGTTTCTTTCCTTATCTAAAGCAGAGCCAAATGACACGTAGGTTCTTGATACCACATCTGGCAAACTTTTTTTAGGATCTTTTCCCAACAAAGACAAATATTTCCCTAAGATAAATTCTAGTGCCACTTGTTAAGTTAATGACTTCTCCAACACATTACATAGTGATTGAAAGCACAGTCTTTAGAGAACAAAAGACCTGATTTCAAATCTGCCTGTGTGCTTTGAGCGAAGCTACATGTTTATGACCCTCAGTTTTTAGTCTTTTCTTTAAAATCCCTGGTTCTGATGAGTTTTGGAATTCAAATGTTTTCTTAATTTTAGAAAAGTCATATGATACACATGCTATTTATTACAGAGAGCTCCGTGGTGTCTAGGGTAGCACCCTCTGGTCAAACACACTAGTAATTCTGCAGCAAAACTAGTAATATAAAGAAAATTAATAGCCTTGAGTCATCTCTGATAGGCTTTGCTGTGAAATAAGTTACAAAATAAACAAAACAAAATCCTCTGGTTCTCAGAACTCTGTGGGCTTTGGAATGATGAATTAGGGACTGTGGACCTATACCTACTTCATGGGCTTGTCAGGAAGCATAAAGAAGATAATGCATGTGAAGCTCATAGCTCAGACTATGACACTAAAGGCTTATTAATACATGGTTATTATTACTGCTGACCTACTTTAGCTCGTGTTAAACTTAGAATCAACTTCCTGCCCTTTCTTTTTCCTCTTATAGATAAAATCTTTCCATATTGTGTTTTAATTTATAGGAAACTTCCAAACTGCTCTTGAAATATTGTTGTTATTTTTTTTAAAGGGGTAAGCCATCAGTGTTGCAGACCACCTCCGTTAGACCGAGAGCAGTTGTGAACACCTACCATTCTTTTTTTTTTTTTTTAAAGACTTTATTTATTCATAAGACACACACAGAGAGAGAGAGAGAGAGAGAGAGTGAGAGAGAGAGGCAGAGACACAGGCAGTGAGAGAATCAGACTCCATGCAGGGAGCCTGCCAGGAGACTTGATCCCTGGTCTCCAGGATCACACCCTGGGCCGAAGGCAGGGGTTAAACTGCTGAGCCACCCAGGGATCCCCCACCTCCCATTTTTGCTTACTTGTTGGCGGAGCCCTGAGTCTCACTTTTCAGCAGTTTTGCCTTCTCCAAGACTGGCACCAATTCCTCTCCAGGAATGATTAACTAAAGTTCAAACAGGGGAGAAGGAAGCATTCCAGTTGACAAATATAAATGTTTAGTAAAGAAAAATGTTTTTATGACATAAAGTCTTTTATAGCCAAAGGTAGAAGCCTGTGTTTGGGCACAAAAGATCAATATAAAACTGACCACATTTTTTTTTAAAGATTTATTTATTTATTTATTCATGAGAGACACAGAGACAGAGAGAGAGAGAGAGACAGAGACACAGGCAAAGGGAGAAGCAGACCCCACACAGGGAGCCCAACGTGGGACTTGATCCCAGGTCTCCAGGATCATGCCCTGGGCCGAAGGCAGACACTCAACTGCTGAGCCACCCAGGCGTCCAACTGACCACATTTCAAATAAGGAAATACAGGATGGGTATGGAACAACATAGTAAGAGGAAGAGGATGTCAAGGAAGTTAAAATAAATGGAATGGGTTCTGATTTCTGGCCCCACTGCTGTTTTTTTCTTGAGTTTTCTTTTTTTAAAAAAGTATTTATTTATTTATTTATTTATTTATTTATTTATTTATTTATTCATGATAGACATAGAGAGAGGGAGAGAGAGAGGCAGAGACACAGGCAGAAGGAGAAGCAGGCTCCATGCCAGGAGCCCGACGCAGGACTTGATCCCGGGACTCCAGGATCACCCTCTGGGCCGAAGGCTGGTGCTGAACCGCTGAGCCACCCAGGTATCCCCCTTTTTTTAAAAAAAAACATTTTTTTTTTTACTCATGAAAGACACCCAGAGAGAGGCAGAGACATAGGCAGAGAGAGAGGAAGGCTCCCTGGACTCTGGGATCTCAATCTGAGCCAAAGGCTTCAGATGCTCAACTACTGACCCACCTAGGTGCTCCTAAATTTTTTTTTCGAAAGCTTCTATTTATTAGAGAGAGAGGGGTAATGAGAATAAGTATGAACAAGGGGGTAAGGGAGAGCATGAGCAATGGCGACAGGAAGAGCATGAGCATGGGCAAAAGGGAGAAGCAGGCTCCTTGCTCAGCATGGAGCTCAATCCCAGGACCTGGGGATCATGACCTGAGCAGAAACCAAGAGTCAGAGGCTCAATGGACTTAGCCACCCAGGTGCCCCTGGCTCTACTGCTCTTAAACTAATCTCTCACATTTTATTAATTAATTATTTCTTGTCGATTCTAATGACTCATTGTTAGTCTTTCTCCCATCTCTAGATACACAATATATGCCACTAGCTCTCCCTGCTTTCATTCTACACAGGGCATTTCCACTGAGGCCTTGAAATCTTTTCAGACATACTTTATAAAACAAATCTGATTATCTTTCCTGTCAATCCTTCTTTTCCAAACTTTTCTCATTTTCTTGAGAGTATCATCATCATTTCCGATCTAAGGCTTAAAGGCATTTTTGGTGGCTACACTTCTGTGGCTCTAGATCTAACCAGCCGCCAGTTTTCCTAGTTCATCTTTTATCCACATCCTATTTCTATTCCTCTTCCAGCACTCTACCACATGCCCAGATTATTTCCTTGTGTCTTTAAGGTGGGCTCTCCTATGTGCTATAGTGTGCATCTAATGGTCATAAAGAGGCAGAGGACCTGGGTTTATGAGTTGGTTGGAATACTCACCAACAATATATTCTCTGTCCCTTCTCCATACCTCACCAGTTTCCTTTGTCCCCTGACACAGTCACCAAACTGTGTTGAAACTATTTTCAGTATATTAACTCTGTTATCTTTCTGAAAATAGTGTCTCTTTACTTCCCTAATTCAGACCTCCATTCTTTGAAATAGTTTCCTAATTGCTCTCATTACATCTTGCTTTTTTTAAGCAAGCCTTTGGCTTTTGGATAGTTAAAACATTTATAGAAATGTTAAAAAGATAATACAGAGAGTCCATGTATACCCTCATCCAGTTAACATTTTATATTACCTTGGTACATTTGTCATCACTAAGGAAACAACACTGATACATTACTATTAACTAAACCTCAGACTTGATTTCACTTTTGGAATCTATATAAAGCGGAGAATCTATAAATTATTTTGAATTCCTCTGTAAGGAAGAATGGTCTCTTCTATATATTTATTTATTCATGTATCCAATAATTTATTTATATCAGTATAGAAGTACAAAATCTCATGGATATTTATTGTTTATTTTGGTGATAATTCAGTACTACAATATTTATTTTCTGGTCAAATTGTTCCAGCTTTTTCCAGCTGAGAGTGCTTTCCACTCCTGTAGCCATGCTGTTCTTTTGTTTTCTGATCAATCCCTTAGAGTCGGGCACTATAAGATGCTTGTGAGCCATCTCATATTTTCTGCGACTCAGCCCTAGAATCAGACATTTCTCTTGTGCCAGCTTTTTAATTCTAATCTGTTCTTCATGTGGAAACAGAATGATCATGTAACTCTCTTCATTAAACATTTCCACTGACCCATTTTTGCAATAAAAAGCATCATTGCTCATTTGTAATTTGTCCCTTGCCTAAGAACCAGTTCACCTACATCTTAGCAAGATTTCACTTCTAGGAAGCCATCTTTCACTCATTCCTAACCCCTCAACATGGGTTTAGCAACTTTTCTACACATTTCCTTAGTGCTCTGATCACCTGGTAGTAGGCTCTTGATTAAACTACACTGAATGAATAATATTATGATCTTTACAATGGCAACTAACCAGTGTGTCCTTATTTGAAAAATGGAAATGGTGGCTCCTCTCAGATCATTAGTTTATTCACAATGAGATAGGTTTGTGAAAATCCTATGTGAATTTTAATCAACTCACAGATATGTTATGTTAGCAAACAGAGGTTAGGAATGAAGTAAGTCTCATTACTTTAAGGCAGTGGTTCTTGGAGAATTGACCCTTTTATCATTATATGATACTCTTCTTTGATTCTTATAACTTTCCTTTGAAGTCAGTTCTTTCTGAAATTAATATAGCTATTTACTTTGATTACTGTTAACATGGCATACTTTTCTCCATCAATTTACTTTTAATCTTTGTATTTGTTTATTTTTAAAAGATTTTATTTATTTGACAGAGAGAGAAAGAACACAAGCAGGAGGTAGGGGCAGAGGGAAAGGGAGAAGCAGGCTCCCTGTTGAGCAGGAAGCCTGATGCGGGGCTTGATCCCAGGACCCTGGGATCATGACCTGAGCCAAAGGCGGATGCTTAACCGACTGAGCCACCCAGGCACCCCTGTGTCTTTGTATTTAAAGAGGGGATTTTTTTTTGTTCTTATTTTTGTTGTTCTTTTTTTTTTTTTTTTTTTTGTAGCAGACATGTAGCTGGGTCATGTTTTTTGATCCACCATGACAATCTCTTATCTTTTTGTATGTATGTATATATGTATGTATGTATGTATGTATGTATGTATGTATGTATTTTTGAGAGACAGGGAGAGAAACAGAGAGAGAGCAAGCACGAGTATGGGGAGGGACAGAGAGGTAGGACAAGCCGACTCCAAGCTGAGATGAGCCCAACATGAGGCTCATCATGTGGCTTGATCCCACAACCCAGAGATCATGACCTAAACCAAAATCAAGAGTCAGATGCTTAACCAAATGAGATAACCAGGCAATCTTATTTTTTAATTGGTACATTTAGACTATTGACATTCAAAGTCATTATTGATATAGTTGGATTAATATCTGCCATGTTCATTGCTGTTTTCTGTTTTTTGTTCCTTTTCCTGCTTTTTGGGGATTTTAACTGAACATTTTATATGATTCTATTTTCTCTCATTTCTTAGTATATCAGTTATACTTTTAAAACTTTTTTTTAGTGGTGGTCCTAGAGTTTGCAGTATACATATTTGAGACTGAGTCCTTTCAAATTCATTATACCACTTCATGGGTAGTGTGAACACCTTATAATAACAAAATAATCCCAACTCTTCCCTCTCATTCCTTGTATCATTGCTGCCATTCATTCCACTTATTATAAGGTACATAAATATATGTATAACATATACATAAGTATACAAATCAAATGCATGCTTGCTATTATTATTTTGAACTGTTACTTGTTAGCTAATCAAGAATAAAAATAATAAAAGTTTTTACTTTACTTTCACTTATTCCTTCCTTGATACTCTTCCTTACTTTATGTAGATCCAACTTTCTGACCTATATTATTTTCTTTCTATCTAAAGTCCTATTTGAAAACACTTTTTACAAGGCAAGTCTACTGGCAACAAAATTTCTCAATTTTTGTTTTAAAAAAGTACTTATTTTTCTTTTATTCATGAAGGATACTTCAAAAGTACAGAATTTTAGGTTGGTAGGATTTTCCTTCCAACACTTTAAATATTTTGCTCCACTCTCTTCTTGCTTGCATGGTTTCTGAGGAAAGGCCAGATGTAATTTTTTTTATAAATTTATTTTTTATTGGTGTTCAATTTGCCAACATACAGAACAACACCCAGTGCTCATCCCGTCAAGTGCCCCCCTCAGTGCCCATCGCCCATTCACCCCCACCCCCCGCCCTCCTCCCCTTCCACCACCCCTAGTTCGTTTCCCAGAGTTAGAAGTCTTTATGTTCTGTCTCCTTTTCTGATATTTCCCACCCATTTCTTCTCCCTTCCCTTCTATTCCCTTTCACTATTATTTATATTCCCCAAATGAATGAGAACATATAATGTTTGTCCTTCAGATGTAATTTTTATCTTTGTTTCTCTATAGGTAATGTATTTTTCCTTTGGCTTCTTTTAGGATTTTTTCTTTATTTTTGATTTTCTTTCTTTCTTGAAAATGTTGTGCACAGGCATTGGGAATTTTTGGCATTCATCCTGCTTGGGGTCCTCTGAGCTTCCTGGATCCATGGTTTGGTGTCTGAGATCAATTTGGGACATTCTCATTATTGTTTCAAATATTTCTTCTGTTCCTTTCTCTTTCTTCTCCTTCTGGTATTCCCATTACATTTATGTTATACCTTTTGTAGTTGTCCCAAAATCCTTGGATATTCTGTGTAATTTTTTTCAGTCTTTGTCTCTTTCTTTTCAGTTTTCAGGGCTTGCATTACTATATCCACTAGTTTAGAGTGTTTGTCCTAAGCCATGTGCAGTCTACTCATAAGCTTATCAAAAGCATTCTTCATTTCTGTTATAGTATTGTTGTTTTTTAATCTCTAGCATTTCCTTTTGGTTCTTTCTTAAGATTCCCATCTCCCTGCTTACATTGACCTTCTTCCATGCTGTCTATGTATCTATTAGAGCTCTGAGCATATTGATCATACTTGTTTTAAATTCCTGGTCTGATAACTCCAACAACCCTGCCACGTCTGGTTCTAATGCTTGCTCCACCTCTTCCCAGTGTGTTTTTTGCCTTTGGATGCCTTGTAACTTTTTTTTGAGTACCTGGATATGATGTACTAGGTAAAAGGTGGTAATGAGGAGGGAAAGAAAATGTTCTGGGCCCTATGATTAGGTCTCAGTCCTAGTTAGCCTATGCCTCTGGACCATGAACTTCTCAAATGTTTCCTACTTTTTATTCTCCCCACTTAGATGGGACAGGATGGCTAGAGTGGCCTGCAGCTGGGTATTTCTTTTCCCCACATCACTTAGGTTCTAATAATCCCCCAGTTGGTTAGGCTCCGGTTAAATAGTTTCCCCTAAGGACATACCTTGTTAAGAAGAACAGAATGCTCTGATATATTTTAAAATGGTCACTGTTTCCCTTTCCTCTGCTGGAAGCCCAAGGGATTTTTCTGATATATACCATGGGAATCCTGTCAAGCTCCTGGAGGTAAATCTTACAATATTGTGGAGTCCCCTGGAGTTTTTAACTCCCAAACTTGTCCGCACTGAGCTTCCAGCAGTTCATCAATTACAGTTCAGTACCCCAATACTGGTGCCATGGCAGTTTCCACTGATGAGTGTCTGTTCCGGTAAACTGTGATTCCCTGTAATTGCCTATCTCTCTAATCTTGCAGCAGCAGTTTGTCTTACAGATTTAATTGAAGAATTGTTGATTTTTCAGTCTGTTCAGCTTTTTACTTGTTAGGACAGAATGGCAACTTACAGGTTTCTTACATTGGAACTGGAATTAGCTCTGTCCCTTCAAATGCTTTCTGCTGTTGTTGTTGATAATGTTTTGGACGTCCTGGATTTGGCATCCATGCTAAGAAATGCAGAGGATTGGATATCACTTCAGCCTGCATTCAGCAGAAAATCTGTTTGTTTATCATGGTTCTGGCATAACAAATCTTGAAGATCTCCCTCTACACTGCTGAATATTTAGGGATGCTGTAAAAATCTCTAAGGATTAGAGGCTTCCAGGGATTTTAGATTTATTAATCGTTTTGATTACTCTGCCATCACTCCATGTGCAACCTCTCCCCCAGATACACACATGCGTGCGCACACACACACACATCCTCAAATCCATTGTAATAGTTTCCACACCTTCTCTTACCTTTGAGATACTGTGTCTTTTAGCTGGCTTATCATATGAGAAGTATAGCAAAAACCAGAAACAATAGGCCCTCTCTTTCCATTTTTACTTTGCAGTTCCTTATTTTCCTCTAGCAGGGTGCCTAGCACAAAGATACTCACTAACCCTTTGTTGCTTTGCTTTGTTTGGTTTTGCAAACTGTAGCACCACCTCTAAACTGGCCAGAAGAGGGCACTGCTGAACTGTTTTTTTAAATGATTCATTTCAAATTTCACAAACCCATGGTTTCCCATAGTTTATCCTTTTTTTATTCTGCCCTGGAAGAACTAAAAATGTACAGTTATGGGACTTCTAGAGTAGAGAAACATATCAGACATAATCTAATTCAGCTTGTCAACTTGAAGGCCCCAGCTCTCAGGACTTGTGACTAGTGTCACTTTTTAAAAGTATGAGACAGTGTGAGCTGTTTTAAATATTTCAAAAGAGAAGTATTTTAAGTATTTAAATTGGTATTGAGCTTCAAGTAGCTTTGATTCTAACTTAAATTAGTATAATCTCATTTATCTCATAGCCAAAATCTTTTTTTAAAAAAGGGGGCCCATGGGCAGCCCCAGTGGCCCAGCGGTTTGGTGCTGCCTTGGGCCTGGGGTGTAATCCTGGAGACCTGGGATCGAGTCTGGAGTCGGGCTCCCTGCATGGAACCTGCTTCTCCCTCTGCCTGTGTCTCTGCCTCTCTCTCTCTCTCTCTGTGTCTGTCATGAATAAATAAATAAAATCTTTAAGAAAAAAATGGGGCCCAGAGGAAAAAAATAATTTGTGCATTAACATTTACTGTGCTGAGGAATTCTGCTTGTGATAAAGTCTAAGAAACGGCAGGTGAGAAGTTTCACCAATTCTAAAATTGTTTCTTCCTGAAGTAAGCTTCAGGTTAAGGAAGCTGTTAGAATCTATGATAATCGAATTGGGAAAGGTATTAAAGATGATCTAATCCATCTTCTCATCTATTATAAGAACCTTTCTATAGTAATTATGGCCTTTGCCAACTGCTATTTGTTGGTTTCAGTACCAAATCACTAACCTGTACATTCTTGTAATTACGCATCACATTTCAAAAAAAATTCTCAAATTCTGTTCTATATCCTAGTCTATTCTTCTTTCATTAAGATAGCCCTCCAAGTATTTGAATCATATCTTAAGGTCTCCTTGATTCATCTTATTTCAAGGCTGATGTTACCATATTCATTAACTATCTCTCCTATGATCCTTTGAGAGCCTTGGACAGTCTTCTTAATAGGGGTGTGTTGTGGATTAAATATGGCCACATGTTTTTTTGCAATAACTTTCACTGAAGAGTCTATTTCCTCTCTCCTCAGATCTGAACTGGTCCTATGGCTTGATTGTGATCAAGAATATAGCATAAGAAATGTGTATCTGTTGAGGCTTAGAAATTAAGACTTCTACAGTTTCAATTTTCATATCTTGGAATGCACTTTCTTGAACTTATGGACAACCAAGACTTCCTGCAGACAGCTTCTGCTGAGCTTCTAGCTAAAGCCAACCACAAATGCTATTATTTTGTATATCTACCACCCCAGTGTCCCAGTAAATGTCAATGAAGCAAAAGACAAAGCAGTCATTTCCAAGAAACTGAGAAATAATATATGAGGGTTGTTTCAAACCAAGCTTTGGAATAATTTGTTATGCTGCTTGAAATAACTGATAAGATTTTGCAAATGGCTTCAAAATGTTGAATTCAGAGCCAAATAGGTTGCCTTGAATAATAATAATAAAATGAGCTTTTTTTCTTCTGTGATTTTGATACCACATTCATATAATTCCAGTAGATTTTTACATCTGTGTTTCATAGCCTGTGGAATTTTAAATCGTTTCTGAGCCCTGAACACTTTTTGCTCATGTTGAATTAAAAAGAAAGACCATGGAAATTGTGTCTAATTTCTCGGTTCCTTCTTCTGGCAATCAAGGAATGAGTCCTGAGTTGTTTTCTTTTTTTTCTAGATCTGATGGAATGAAACTATGATTTTGGTTATTGTAATGCCAACTTCAAACATATACTAAAGGGACTGAACATATACCATCTTTTTTTAAAGATTTTATTTATTTATTCATGAGACACATACACACACATACAGAGAGAGAGAGAGAGAAAGAGAGAGAGAGAGAGAGGGGCAGAGACACGGGCAGAGGGAGAAGCAGGCTCCATGCAGGTAGCCCGACATGCGACTTGATCCCCGGACTCCAGGATCACACCCTGGGCTGAAGGGGGCACTAAACCGCTGAGCCACCTGGGCTGCCCTATACCATCTAAATTAATCCATAAAACTCTCTATGGTAGACATTAATGACTCTTCTTTATAGATGACTAAACTGAGAGTCAGAAAAGTGAAATGATTTGCTACAGGAATAAATAAAAGAGATTGGGCTTGATTAAAATTTCTGACCCCTGTCAACTGTTCTTTGTATTTCATCATCAATACAAGGGGATGGAGCTAGTAAACTGAAGCATGAATACAAGATAAGATCAGACCTTGGACACCCCAATTGAAATGAGCAACCTAGGACATAGATGATTCCACAATATTACTCTTATACTAAGTACTAAGGGTTACTCCTTGGAGAAGGGGTTTTTTCAGGGCTGGGGGCAGAAAATTTTGATGATAAGCCCGGAACATCTGGTAGTACCAGAAAGCGGGCAGTGCACAAAGAATGTTGGAGACACACCCAAAGGCAAAGAGGCCACATTGAAGGGGCTCAAAATTTGGAGCTCAAGTAAAGCATTAGAGTAATGGATCATAATCCATTTAACAAAGTAGGAAACCATGAGGCCATGATATTTAAATGTTTAATTGGAAAATTTGATTAGGAATGGGATACTTAGATAGTTTTAGAGTGACTTCCTACAAAATACTTGTTAATTACAGCAGGAAAAAAGTATCCTGGAGAAGTCTGGTAGATTTCACATTAATCAAGTGGTGAACATAAATCAGGAAGAGGACAAGCCATCTGCCAACTTGAAAGGGATCCACTAGGAACACAGGCTGGCTTCTTCCATAACCTGGACCCAGCCACAAGGAAGTATCAGACAAACCCAAATGAGCAACATTCTACAGAAAAGCTGGCCTGTAATCTTCAAAAATGTCAAGGTCATGAATGTCAAGGAGAGACTGAGGAAGTCTTCCAGACCCAAGATGACTAAAAGACCTGACAGCTGAGTATAAAGCGTGATTTTGAACCAGATCCTTCACTGTAAGGAACATTATTCAGACAACTGATGAAATTTGAATTGGGTCTAACTCTTAAGTAGTAGCAATGTATGAATGTTAAATTCCTGATTATGGATATGTTGGAGAATGTCTTTGCTTATACGTACTATTTGTAAGTAAGAGAGTATCCAGTCAGCAATTTACTCTTAAATGGTTCTGAAAAAAAAAAATTGGTACTGTACTCAAATCTTTTCAGTAAGTCTGAAATCGTCTCAAATTCAAGGCCATATACTGAAAACCCGTCCCTTATGTATTTACTGGATACAGTGATTATCTGTTCCCCTTCTTATATTCTTAGTAGCAAGCTAAAGATATATGGAATTCCTTAAAGAGAAAATTGTAAACAAAATTTCCCAAATATCACTCAAAATTAAATTAGTGAGTACTGTTCATGAAGTTGTTGGTCATGGTGGCTGCTGTGTCTGAGGTTATGATTAAGAGGCTGGAGAAGTGGTGGTGATGATGATGATGATGAGGATTATGATGATGATGATGGTGATGTTTATAGTAGTATCTAACATATATTGAGTGCTCATTCTGAGGTACTAATTTTTATAAGCATATTGCATGCATTAACTTATTACTCCTTTTTAACAATCCTATAAGGAACTCATTTTGTTAGCTTTATTTTGTAAGTTAATAAAACTGATGCCCAGAGAGATAACATAACTTCCCCAGTGAAGGAGCTGTAACATGAATCCAAAAAAGCTGGCCCCAGGACCTGCATTCTCAGTCACTAAAGGAAGAATAAGGGCATTCAAGGAACAAAAGAGCAGTTGCAATACTGGAAAGATTTGGAGAAGTTGGAGATACTGTTGAGCAATCATCCTCTGTTGTGCATATTTGTATGAGGCTGGCCAGGGGCCCACACACCTTACTAAAAGTGCTATTGCTAGTGCTGTACTGCTGGTCAGTAGAGTCATAGTGTAAATATTTGGAAAGGGAGAAATGATTTATAGTGGAGGTGCTGAGTGAGGACCTATAACTTGGCAAAGTGTACCATGAACTTTTCATGTTCTTCTCTGAGTTGCACCTTCCCAGTGAACATGCTATTTGGCTGTTAATTGGGAAAGTGTCAAGCACACACATTTAAAACAAGGCAAGGCTAATCCTGATTTTTTTTAATTTTTAAATTTTTAAAAAAGATTTTATTTATTCATGAGAGAGAGAGAGAGAGAGACAGAGACAGAGACACAGGCAGAGGGAGAAGCAGGCTCCATGCCAGGGAGCCCGATGTGGGACTCGATCCCGGGACTCCAGGACCATTCGCTGGGCCGAAGGCAGGCACTAAACCACTGAGCCACCCAGGGATCCCCCTGATTTTTTTTTAAAAAGTAGATCCTGATGTGGGGCTTGAACTCATGAGCTTGATTCTCACTGTTTAGGATTCAGTTGGCATGGAAGGGAGCCAGGAATAGATTTTTCTGCTTTTCCCCAATCTTTATGAGGGTGACATACTGGGCTGTGGCATTTGATTATATTTTACGTGGTTGTGTGTGTGATTCTCTTTAAGATTTTATTTATTTGAGAAGGAGAAAGCACAAGCAGGGTGAAGAAGCAAAGGGGGAAGCAGACTCTCCACCAAGCAGGGAGCCCCACGTGGGACTCCATCTCAGGACCTGGAGATTATGACCTGAGCCAAAGGCTGACACTTAACTGACTGAGCTACCTAGGCACTCCTATGTGGTAGTTGTTAAAGACAAATTTTAAGACTATTTTCCTTTCTTATATGGCCTTCAGTTTAGACTACATTTGATCATCCTATCATAGCAAGTAGAAGAGAAAATGACAAGCTTTAGTCTGACACTTCCAGTGTAACTTCCCAATGACAGTCTTCTCTGCCTAGAAGGAAGAGTGTTAAATGAAATCTCGGGCTCATTCTTTTCTTTTTCCTGATCAGTGTCTTGCATCTAAATTCAGTTAGCCTCTTTATAACTGTCGTTCTTTGTACAGAGAAAAAAAAAAAAAAGACTTCTTGACTTGCTTCTAACAGTTTTCTTTAATATGATTAAAATGAGGCAAGAGTCATTCCTGCTTTTATTCCTGCTGTATTCCTAGCATCTACCCCAGAGCCCAAAATACCAAACATGCTCAGTAAATCATTGTTGAACAGCTATTGGAATTTTCATTCCTGATTATAAATTTAATCTCTACAAAAAATTCATTTGAAAAGTACATCCCATATTAATTTAGAAATACTGGCACTTACTTCCTTTTCATTTTATTTATCTTAATGAATCAATTTATTTTATCAATGCTTACTGGAAATGCATATTGATAAGTTTAAAAGTAAAGAAATACAAATCAGAAAAGGAAGGACTTACATTCTGGTTGCATTATTTATTATTGAAGTAATCTTGGCAACTAATTCATTGCTTCTGGCTTCAGACATCTCATTTTGTAAAGTGGGATAAAAGCTCTTACGGTCAGGGATTTTGTGAGTATGAAGTAGATACTATATGCCAAGTGTAGTACCGGGCACTGATTAGCAGTTCCTAATAATATTATCAAGTGTGTAAGCCTTTGTGTTAGGATTCAAACATGAATGAGCCAGAGCCCCCTCAGGATGTTTACAAATTAGTCCTGGCAAAGAAAACATTAATTCAAATAATTATACTGCAAAAAAAGTATCAATAGCATCACCAAGGCACAAGAAAAGACTAGGTTCCTGTTTTAAAATATAAATCTTATTATTTTTCAGGCCAACAGATCAGGAGATGACTGCCATTGAAAAGACTGTAATACTCACAGATCCCTGTGGCATCACAGAGGGTGGGGGCAGAAGGCAAGAATGAGATGTTAGGAGGAGGATGGAGTGGGGGGTGAGGGGTGGGCAAGAGTCTTTACTGTGTTTTCTTTTTGGAAAGGATGGATGAGACAGAGTAAGCAGGTTTAGGATTAGCTAGTTTGAATAATTTTTGTTGGTTTTGAGGTGTAGGAGCTGTCTCTTCTTGTCTGGTACCTGGCCCTGGGTGATTAGGGTAGGGGTGTAATGGCCCAGAGTATAAGAATTCCATAAAGGAGGTAGTTGGCTATATGGCCTCAGGTTGGTTGATTTGCATATGAAAGGGGCACCTCCAAATGAATTATTTGCTATCTCTAGGAATTAGCTGCCCTAGGAGGGGCAGTACCTCCAAGGTCAGCAAGCCTCCAAGATCTCAAAGCATCAGAAACATGGAACAAAAAGATCTGATGAATGCAGTGGCTGTGAACTTACGAAGCAGAGAAGTAGCCAAGTCCAAGTCTCTTTTCAAGTCTGACTATACCTGAGAGGAGATTTTACATGTTCTTGGAGAGAAGATTTTACATGTTCTTGGATCAATCAGAGATTCGGTTGTGGAAATCCTTTTTGAACAAGATAATGAGGAGAAAATGTTACCACTTTGATACTGGATTCCCTTATACAGTGCCCAATTGACACAAGAAAGCAACTAGCAGAGAATCTGGTAGCCATAGGTGGCACATCTATGTTGCCAGGATTTCTCCACAGATTGCTTTCAGAAATAAGATATTTGATTAAAAAACCAAAATAGAAAAAAGTACTTGGCACCAAGACATTCCGAATTCATACTCCACCTGCAAAGGCTAATTGCGTGGCCTGGTTGGGAGGAGCTATTTTTGGAGCACTGCAGGACATACTTGGGAGGCGCTCAGTCTCAAAGGAATATTATAATCAGACAGGCCGTATACCTGATTGGTGTTCTCTTAATAACCCACCTTTGGAAATGATGTTTGATGTCGGGAAAACACAGCCACCACTGATGAAGAGAGCATTTTCCACTGAGAAATAAAAATTTGATTGAAATTCAACTTTGCTTTTTATCAAATATCTAATCAATTACAAGCAAATTGTATAAAGTATATAGGATGCTGTTAGAGATGACTTTATTTGGAAGTGAAAGCATTTCTGTAGTTATTCTTTTATACAAAAGAGTCCAAGTCTCTTTTCAAGTCTGACTATACCCCCAGTCCACTTGTTCCCTATCACAGCACCCTATTTGCTTCTTACTGTTTACTGCTTGTTCTTTGCTTTGCTTACCTGTTCATTCGCTGTCTATCCCATTACACTGACACTTCCAGGAGGACAATAAATTTGCTTGTCTGGCTTGCTGCTCCAGTTCTGGTTCCTGACACAGAGAGGATGATCAATAAACATTTGTTGAACAAGTGAGTGAAAACAGTCATGGGTATGTGTGCATGTGCACATAGGCACATATGACTGTTCATGCATGTGTAAGATCGGGGGTATTTGTGTTGGTGAATGTGTGTGTGTGTATTACATGAAGCAGGTTCTAGCCCTCCATCTAAGCCATGTCTGCTCCTAGGTTTCAGCCAATGCTGAATATCTGGCAGGTTATTCAATAGGCCCATCTGAATCTAGCACTCAGGTCTTCCTGGAGAAGACATGCTGTCGGGCCAGCAGGCAAGCTCAAGACAGTGCCAGACACCTCAGAGGTTGGAAAGGAGGAGCATCTTTGTGTATAATGCTATATTTCTCTTGGAGGAGCCTTGGCCCTGTTACTCGTGGACTTATAACTTATCACTTGTGTGAGAGACACCTCTTTAAAAACTGTAAGATCTATTTAAAAAAAAAAAACTCTACAATATTTTAGAATGCTGTATTAGATTCTAACCAGAAAATCAAAGCCATACTAGTTGATCAAAGAGGAAGAATAATTTAATTTGGAGAATAATTTACAAGGTGCTAGAAATGCAATTAGAGTAAGAAGCAGGGAGGTGAGTCAATCCAGATACTAGAAAATGCTAAAAACTGCTGCTGCTCTTTGGCCAGGAGTAAAGAGCTAGGGCCAGGAGCTGGGACTATGCCATAGAAGCCAAAAAAGTGGTGGGTTGGCCTGGCTTGGGTGGACCCACAGACACAGGGCCTTTTTAGAAGGAGTCATAGAGAAGATGGAATTACTGGTCAAGATATTTCCTAAAGCAGACAAAGGGAGAAATAGTCTGGCTTCTCCCATTCTCTCCCTCTGAATCTTCTATCAGTGCCCTCCATCAGCTGAATCTAACCAGACAGTGGGCACAGGAAGCTTGGAAACCACAGTTTGGAAACCAGCTTCCTCTGGGAGAGAGCAGAGGAGAGGATGTACAGGGAAAGGATATGAAAGGAAACTGGCAAGTGGCAAGTACAGATGAGGGCAGTGCTGGTTAGTATCCCATAAAGATGGGACTTTATGGGATACTAACCAGTATCCCTTGGATTTAATCCCCAGACTCTTGGATTTAAAAAGTTTAAATCAAGAGTCGCAACATAAAAACTTAAATTTTTTTTTTATTTTATTTTAAGCAGGCTCCAATCCCAACATGGGACTCAAACTCATGACTTCGAATTCGAGTCACATGCTCTAACCACTGAGCAAGCCAGATGCCCCTCAACATAAAAATAAAGGCTGACATCAACTCATCACCACTTTACCACACAACTTTGGCATTTTGAGTGTTTTGGCAGATCAATATCCTTGGCTAGGTATTAATACCCAAGAGAAATGGAAGCAACTTCTGGCAGAGACAGCCGGTAGAAGTGAAAGGAAAAAATTAGCATGGTGATAGTTCATAATCTCCTTCATGCAGTTTATAAAGTAACATAAAAATAAAGAAGTGGCAGTCACAACTCCGTACTTTATAAGAATGAATAACAGGTAACACTGTATTAATCTTATTTTGGCAGTTAAATTCTCTGTTTGCGTAATTTTACTAAATGCTGACAATGCCACACCCTCAAGCAGAGCGCCAGCTCCTGGCCCTGCACTGCACCATAGGGGGCTCATGTGTCGGTGTATCTTCCTCAGAATGTTTTGTGTCCCTCCCTCATGGTGGCGATGGCTGAGGCCAGCAGTGCTGTTGGACCTGAGGCTGGCACCTATCTGCATCCTGATTTCTGTTGTTCTCTGTCAGGGTTCTTTCTTTCCCTCTTTCTTGCATAGGAGGCCCCAAAAGTCTCAAGGAATTCCAGGGCTCGTACTTCCATGTAGGGATGTCCTGGAGCTCCCTGGTTGAGTTTCCAGGGGAGGCAGCCTTGCAAGCATATTGCTCCTGTGGCTGGCACAGTATTTCTTTTGTGTGATTGTGTGGGATTGCCGGAATGGTTCTGAAATGCATGTTTTGGTGACCAAAATAATTCATGTGGACAAGGTTTTACAAGTTGTTTCCTTTTTGGACTCTCAAGGTCCCACCAATCCTATAGATTTAAAAAGTTTAATCCAAGAGTACATCAAGAGTAAATATTGAATCCTAGGCTTTTACAAAGGCATTTTGATTTTTAGATCCTATTTTTAGATCCTATAGCCTATTATTCTATATGAGAACAGAGAAGGCATACTCTAGGGATTCGCAAAATAACTGGGAGATGCTAGAAAAGAGGTCTTAAAGTATGCCAGTGGGGATGAGGTAGGTGGAGGTAAATTCTAGAAAAAGATAGCACTAAAGGCAATGAAGCTGAGTCTGTATATACTACAGCTGATGGAATCTCCTAATTGCTTCCATGACTAGGTACTTATCAAGTAATGTGATTCTGCAAACTTTAAATGAATAGAAAGCTGAAGGAAAACAGAACCTTTGCTCCTTTTAATCCCAATATAAAACTTCCCTTTCTTTCAATATTCTTTTAAGAGAAGGACTGTTAGAGCTATCTGCTCTCACTGGCATCCCTGTGCAAGGTAGGGCTTTTATGAGAGGTCTTTAAGAATGCTTCAAGTTAGGGCTTTGTTTGCTGTGGGAACATGAGGGGAAGTGGAAGAAACTCCTATTTGGTTAGTGAGAAAACATGACCTTCATAGTGAATTAAGTGGTAGTGACTGAAATTTAGGTCATTACTAGTATATAAATGTGTGCAAGTGCAGAAAGCAGCTGTCACACTTTGTACAGTAAGTGGAGCCACTAGCTCAGTGGATTCACTGTATTTTGCAGTTCAATTTTAAACTCCAAGTAAACATCACAGAAAACCTGACATGAAGTTGGTAACTGTGTTTCTGCTGGTGACCATCAGCATTTGCACTTACTCTGATAAGTAGCCTGAACATACACTTCTCTACTTTTCTGTTAATAGGAATGTAATCAGTAAGTGTAGGCTCCCAGGGGAAGACAGCGAAAGGAGTTTTAGAACCATAGAATTGGGGGGTTGGAAGGGATCTCAGATGCAGCCACCACTTACCCCCAACTCCAGCCTACCAAACTCTAACCCAATAGAAGTACTATCCTTAGTGAATCCTACATTAAGAAAGTAGCCAACTCATGCTAAAGGTCAACATTCTGGAACATTGTCACCATTGTTTTTCTTGTCTTTATTAATCTTGAGTCAAAATCTCTCTTTGTAACTTCTTTCTTTTGAAACTATATGGAGTCATTCTTTCTATCATCTGTAATCAGTTGCCAGGTGGTTTTTCCCGAGACACAGCTACATTTATCTATTCATTCATTTATCTATTCAGTCAATGGATATTTACTGAATGGCTGCAACCTTTGGACACTTGGATAAGCATTGGAAGATTTAGATATGAATCAGACACAACGGTTGTTTACAAGGTTCTTTTCTGACAGGAGAGATAAGACTTCTTCAGACAGAAGTCACTATGATGCTAGACTAATAAGCAGAGACATAGGCATATAGAGCTCTGTGGGAGGACTGAGGGGAGAACAGTTCAATTTCTAGGTGACATATGGAAGTTGGATTCTTGGAGAAGAATGGGAACTGATCCATTCTTTTTGAATGGAGTCATTTTAACTACAGGAAGATGTATTTGGATGCATCTGCAAAATGCACTGTGATGGCCACTGCTCAAAGAACAGAAAGCCTTGAGGGTCTTCCCCTGGAAGTATATAAGTATACATAGAGAAGATATTCACCAAAACCTTTGAAATAAGTAGGGAGATTAAAAATGAGAAACTTGGTGCTGTCCACATCCACATTGGCAACTTTGGCTTGCGCTTTTTCTGAAATTTTGGACCCATTTGTAACTTCACCAGTTTTGGCTATTTTGTTGTCCTTCATGGCTAATGGCATGTGTTTACAGACAGAGGTGACAAAAGAAAAGTGGGTAGAGGGCAGCCCTGGTGGCTCCGCGGTTTAGCGCCGCCTACGGCCGGGGACGTGATCCTGGAGATCCGGTTCCCTGCATGGAGCCTGCTTCTCCCTCTGCCTCTGTCTCTACCTCTCTCTCTTTCTCTCTCCTCTCTGTGTATTCTCATGAATAAATAAATAAAATCTTAAAAAAAAAAAAAAAAAGAAAAGTGGGAGGAAGGAAGTGAATATCCCTCCTCTGGGAAACAATTTAGAAGGGAAAAGAGATGGTAGAAGATGAAGGGAAGATAGATGCATAGACTCTACTTGTACTATTTGAATGGGGAATGAAAAGGATCCCAAAGGAAAATGAACTATGGCAGGTTTTTACTCTGAAGATATGTGTTCTTATGTGTGTGCTCATGCATGTGTGTTTACATATCTGCACATGCATCTTGTAAAAATGTATGTTGTATGTATTTTTCTCATTATCTACACTTTCCCTCCCATCTTCTATATGAAAGTTATCTTTCTAAAGCCAAAGATACAAAATGCAATTGTCCCATAAAAGAGCCTTGATACCTCCCCATTGACCTTGGGAAAAAAGTCTGAAACTCATTAGTATGGCATTCAAAGCTCTGAAAAATCTGACGTCACCTGGGTTTTGCTGCCTTACCTCCTTCCCTCACCTATGCGTACGTCACTGGAATTCTGCACTCCAGCTGCTCTGGAAGGCTCACCAGGCAGTGTGGCCACTTTCATTTCACATTTCAATACCTATGTTAATTTTGTTCCTTTTTAAAATGTACCTCCCCTACTTTACCTTGTGACCCTGGAATCTACCTCAAGACACAGCTCCAGGAACATCTCCCTGGGAAGATTACTCCAACACTCTACCACATTAGAATTAGTCATCCCTTTTCTTATGCTTCCATAGAGCTTTATCCACACTGTTGGCACAGCAAATTCCACACTGTGGCATGCATAGATCTTTATTGTCCGCTAAACTGTGTAAGTTCCCTCAGTGGAATATCCTAGTCTTATTCATTTACATATCTGCACTAACCATGACAGAGTTGGTGTTTAGTTATGTTTGCAGCATTGAGTTGAAGTGTTTGGGAGCAGTTTCCTGGGCTGTGGTTGGTTGGGTTCATGTATGTCCTCAAGTGAAGATTCATTATAGAATCTCCTCAAAGTCATGAACTGTGGAGATAGCCATATGCAAAGTGCATACCTATTCAGTCAACCACCAGTATCTTCTGAGTGCTTACTGCATGCCAGAGGCTGTTCTAGGTATGAGGTACAATAGTAAATAAAATATAAACTCCTTGTTCTCATTGAGCCTGCATATAGTGAGAGTCTGAAGGGAAGAAATAAATGAGATTTACTATTTTAGGTAATGCTAAAAAAAAAAAAAAAAAAGGAAGTTAGAGGGTAATGGTACCTTATGAGGAGGTAACATTTGAGGAGAGATAACATTTCTGGAGAGAGAAAGTTCTAAGGAGACAGAATAGCAGATCCAAAGGCCCTGAGGGAGAAATTTTCATGGGAAATCAAGTGAGGCTAGAATGGAGCCATTGATGGACACAGTGGAAAGTAGCGCAGTCATAGGCAGGAGTTGACTGTGCCTATTTCACTCAGTTTCAATTTTGCTCTGCAGCTACTGCCTTCCTTTCCAACAGTTTGCCAGATGCTGTCAACAAAGCCTTACCTTTACCTGTGGACAACATTCTCCCCTTTATGGATCTGTTAAAGCTTCTTCTGAAAACTCTGGGCATTTCTGTTGAGCACCTGTGGAAGGGCTAAGAAAGTATGTGAATGAGCTGGGACCAGGGGCCGCTGAGGTAGTGAAGAAACTGCTGGTACCTATAGGTTGTGGGCTTATTTGTCAATGAGCAGGGCTTAATCACCTGATCTCCCACCCTCCCCTCCACACTCCCATCAACCCTTTCTCACCTGTGGACATGTAATTCCATCTTACTGAATGTACTTGTACAAAGTTTGCATGTCCAGGAATCTCAAGAAAGGTGCAACATCTACATTTCTAGAAGGGAGTTTTGAATGAAAGAAACCTATATTCTTTTTTTTTTTAACATTTTTAAAAATTTTTATTTATTTATGATAGTCAGAGAGAGAGAGAGAGAGAGAGAGAGGCAGAGACACAGGCAGAGGGAGAAGCAAGCTCTATGCACCGAGAGCCCAATGTGGGATTCGATCCTGGGTCTCCAGGATCGCGCCCTGGGCCAAAGGCAGGTGCTAAACCGCTGCGCTACCCAGGGATCCCAGAAACCTATATTCTTATTGTGACTTTGCATTTCTCAGCTTAGTGATGCTAGTTGGGACTTGACCACTCTAGGCCTCCATTTCCACATCAGTAAAATGGTGGCTAAATAGGTTGGTGACTATTTTTGGAAACATGCTAAGTACATGTAAGCCACTTTATTTTTATTCTTGTCCTTCTGCCTTTCAAGAGGCCTAGTTGCATTTGGTGTGATGACAGCACAAAACAGCAGTGGCGGGGTAGGGGAATGGTGCTCTTCTCCTCCAAGGCTGGAACTCATTCCATCCTAAAATCTAGTGACCGCTGAAAAGAATGAATAAAGCAATGAATAGATTAATAATAAACACAAGTGTTTATTTCTGGGGGCTCTATTCGGAAGAGCCTAACCAAAAAAAATAATAATAATAATAATAAAAAAAGAAGAGCCTAACTAGATAATTTTTCCCTTGGATCATAAACTCCAGAGGGCCTCTTGTTACCAAGAGAATCTGCATCATCATCATCATGTCTTACTCTCTGGTTGACTCTAAAGAAAACATCTTCATTTTCTTCAACTGCTCTTTGACAATGTTTCTGTATCCCTGAAGCTCCTATTCCCTTTCTTCTAAGGAAGCTTTTAAATATAAAAATGAAAAGAGTTTTCAAAATATTATTTGACACGATAGAGGTCTTTTACTCGTTTGGCATCTACATCACTAGAGTACAAGTTTCTGTTAAATTTGTGGTTATACTATGACCACTCCAAAATTTTCACAGACCTTACCACCAAGTTAGGCCTTCACTACATCATTCCTTTGGCAACTAGGTCCTGAACTATCCTTTCCTTTTCCCCTTGCCACCATCTGTGACGATGCCAGAATTATCTTTCCAAGATATAACTCTGGTGATACACAATCACCTATAAAATAGATGTCAAGCTCCTTAGCATGGCATACAAGGCTCTTCATGACCTGGCCTTTGCTTATATGTGGAGCCTCATCAACCTTTCTTTCTTCCTTGCTTTCTTGTTTGTTTGTTTGTTTGTTTGTTTGTTTCTTTCTTTCTTCTTTCTTCTTTCTCTATTTCTCTTTCTTTCTTTTCCTTCCTTCCTTCCTTCCTTCCTTCCTTCCTTCCCTTGCTCCCTCCCTCCTTCCTTTTCATTCTTTTAATATTTCTTTCTTCACATGTGCTGTAACCCTAGTCACACTGAGAAAATAACTAAATCTCTTTGCTGCTAACACTTTAAAGCCTTAATGAAAAATCCAATTTCTTCCCACCAAGAATGTCTGCCCTGGTCTGCCTTCAGACCTGAGCTTGTGCCAGTCTTGGGACTATTTGCCTTTAGATCCATTTCCCATCCCTTTCTTGCTTGACTTTGTGATGCTAACCCCTCAGTGTCTCAGGTTCCCAGATCAGTTGACCTTTGGGCTGCATTCTGAGCCGGGGCTGCTCAGGCAGGAGATAGGAGATGTGAAATGGGAAAAGCCGAGTACAGCCTTTTCTCCCTCTCTACTTGGGAGAAGTCTCTGGAAATACCACATCTGAGGAACCTCGTCCTGCTGGATAGTCTGCACTGGTTCCAGCTTTTCCTGGGTAATTGCAGTCCCTGGCTCTGGTTATACCACCTCTTTTCTTTTTTTCTTCAGCTGAAGTTGGTGGTGGTTTCCTGCTTTATCCATTTCCAGATTGCCTCACCATCCTCTCTTTGACTCTCAATTCTGTGTCTTATAGTCTCTCTGTTTCAAGAATTAAAGTCATTTCTGTTTCCTGGTTGGTTCTTAATTAATATAATGTTAACTGTCATCTCTATGAAGATCATCTTGATTTCCTATTTCTTGACTTCCATGTTTTTTTATTTTATTTTATATATTTTTAAAGATTTTATTTATTTATTCATGAGAGACAGAGAGAGAGAGAGAGGCAGAGACACAGGCAGAGGGAGAAGCAGGCTCCATGCAGGGAGCCCGACGTGGGACTCGATCCCGGGACCCCAGGATCACGCCCCAGGCCGAAGGTGGCATTAAACCGCTAAGCCACTAGGGCTGCCCATTCCATGTTTTTTTAACAACTAAAATCATTGCATTTCAGGAAACTTCCTGTTTTCCATTTTTATTTTACCCCTATCTGTAAGAATAGACCATTATTTACAGTAATAAATAACTCCAAATCTCAGAGGCTTATATTCACAACATTTCAATTTGTTCCCACACTATTTAGTTATCATAAATTAGTTAGATAGAGCTCTCTCCATTTGTTTGAATTCTGTGACCTGGAACTGATGGAACAATCTTTATCTTGAGCATCTCTGATTGTCATGGCATGTAGAAAAAGAAAAGTTAGTGAGTCATGGGCTAACATTTTTTTAAAGATATTTATTTATTTATTTATTCATTAGAGATATATAGAGAGAGGCAAAGACACAGGCAGAGGGAGAAGCAGGCTCCCTGCAGGGAGCCTGATGTGGGACTCGATTCCAGGACTCCAGGATCACGCCCTGGGCCAGGGGCAGGCATTTAACCACTGAGCCACCCAGGTGTTCATGGGCTAACTTTTAAAGCTTCCCCATGAAAGCAATGTACGTTACTTCTAGTCCTGCATCATTGGCCAAACCATGGCACATAACTATACTTGACTCAAGAAACATAATGTAATTTCCCACATTACTTGACCACTTCAGAGTAACTGCAACCTGAGATAACACTTTTTGTTTGAAATTTCCTGCTCTGTTGGATATCTTTCATCCCACTACTAGTGCTCTTCTTATTTAACCATTATTTTTGTTTTCTTTAAATGACTCTTATTATCCTGATTTCCTCTGATTATTGATTCCTCTTCTCCTTTTGCTTTCTATATGGCTTTCATTGTGTGTGTGTGTGTGTGGGGGGTGTCTCATGTATTCCCATGGCTGACTATATAATCTCCATGTTAGGAACTCTAAAATCTATAGCTACAGTCTATTGCTTTTTTGAGGAAAAGAGATTGTTACCTATAAGATACCTCCAACAGAGGCTCTTTTTTGTGTTCAACTGAACTCACCTCCTCCTTAACTCATTACCTTTCTTTCAAAACATGTTTACTTGTTCTAATTTCCTATCTCAGTATATATAGCACAACCATTTCCTGGATAGCTTACGTCAAAAACTTGGCAATCATTCTTAATATGCCTTCTTCTCAGCTGTACTTTCTAATCCATAAGAAAGTCCTGTTTATTGTAAGCCTTTTCCATATCTGTCTATACATTTTTAAAAAGATTTTATTTATTTATTCATGAGAGACACACAAAGAGAGGCAGAGACACAGGCAGAGGGAGAAGCAGGCTCCTTGTAGGAAGCCCAGTGGGGAACCCGATCCCCAGACCCAGGATCATGACCTGAGCCAAAGGCAGATCTCAACCACTGAGCTACCCAGGAATCCCCTGTCTATATATTTTTCATTATTGCTTCTGTTACTGCTCTTCCCCAAAGCTTGTCATTTCTCACTGATAAAATTGAATCACTCATAATTGCTGGTATGAATGCAAAATAGTATAGCCACTCTGGGAAAATAATTTTACAGTTTCTTGAAAAACTAAACATGCACCTATCCTGTGACTCAGTAATATACTCCTGGGCATTTATGGGGATAAATGAAACATGTATGCAAAAACCCGTACACAAATGTTCACAAAAATTTTGTTTCTAGTAGACAAAATCTGGAAACAATCCCATTACCCTTCAGTGGATGAATTGTTAAATAAATTGTTATACATTGGTAGGATGGAATATTACTAGCAAGAAAAGAATGAACTATTGATACACACAACAAGCTGGAATGATCTTCAGGGAATTATGCTAAGTGAATAAAAGCCAATCCTAAAAATTTAAATACCATGTAATTCTATTTACATAACATTCTCAAAATGATGAAATTATGCAAATTGAAAAGAGATTTCCTTTTTTTTGAAAAGAGATTTCCAGGGGTTAAGGGGGTGGGGGGTGTTCAGAGGGAAGTGAGTGTGCTGTTTAAGGACTACATGAGAGATCTTTGTGCTGATGGAAATGTTTTGTATCTTGTCTGTGTCAATGTCAACATACTGGTTTTGATATTGTAGTATAGTTTTCCAAGATGCTGCCATTAGGGGAAACTCAGTAGAGAATATACTGGTTATGGTTATTTCAAAATAAAAAGTATAATTTAAAAATATTGTGAAGGGGAGCACCTGGGTGGCTCCATAAGTTAAGCATCCAACTTTTGATTTAGGCTCAGGTCATGATCTCAGGGTCATGAGGTTGAGCTCTGCATCAGGCCCTGTGCTTAGTGGGAGTGTGCTTGAGATTTTCTCTTTCCCTCTCCCTCTGCCCACCCCCTGCCCTGGCTTATTGGCTCTCTCTCAAATAAATAACTAAATCTTTTTTTTTAAAAAAAAAAAAAAGAAAAAATATTATGAGGATAAAGCAGAATGTAGAAATAGATTATATAATTACTACAAATTATATATAACTATAATGATTTGTAAGTCTGTATAATTACATATGTAACTTTCATTTCCTTACTCCATAAATCTCACAAAGTTGAGGACACCACTAACAACTTTATATGATTTTTCAAAATATTTTCTGCACATTTAAAAATAAGTGTATATGGACACGCAGGACTCCAAGATGGTGTGAGTAGTACCAGTGGTGGAGAAGAACCTCATGGATGTGAAAATAGGAGAGATGCCAGGCTGGATACTATTGTGGGATTTTCACTCCTAAGGGCATTGCTGGAATGTTTCAAAAGGGTTACTACTGATGTTTAAATAAGTATGTTAATGTGAATAGAGGAAGTGTCCCTGGGATTTCTGTGGTACTGGCAGTTTATGTGCTTTTCAACTACTTCCTTTCATACAAGGAACTCAAACATAAACAGCTACACAAGTACCACTGGAGAAGGCCCAATATTGGGGGTGTATCTCACACCCCTGAACCCTTTCATATCCTAATTGAGAATTTTTTAAAAGATTTTATTTATTTATTCATGAGAGACAATAGAAAGAGGCAGAGACATAGGCAGAGGGAGAAGTAGGCTCCCTGCAAGGAGCCCAGTGCAGAACTCTGTCCTGGATCCCGGGATCACACGAGCCAAAGGCAGATGCTCAACCGCTGAGCCACCCAGGCATCCCCCTAATTGAGAATTAACGCTCCCTAAAAAGATGATTGGCACAGAAAATAAGTAAATAAAAACAAGCATGTATGAATGAATCACACTTTATTCAAACTTTCATATATGTAAACTTAAATTATTTTTAGTATTTTTCTTATTATAAAGAATGCTATGATAAATATCCATTTATTTGCATTCATTTCTGTATCACTTCACAAAAGTCTTCACAGAAAAGAAGTGGAAGTGCAATGCCAAGAATTATATGAAGTTTAAAATTTTGAAAACTAGTAAGAAATGTCCACTGGAAACAGCAGTTGGGATCTGAAGTGATGGAGGTTAGAAGTTCCATTCCCAAAGATGAGATTAGGAGCCCATGACAATGCCTAGGGTATGTCTATTGACATACCTGAGAAAGCAATGCATTTCTTTTTTACTATGTGCTGGAAGGTCAGAAGGTGCAAAATATGAATCATTATTACTGGTTTCCATATTTAAGTTAGGTAATACAAACATAAATCAGTAAGATGAACATGACCCACATTCCCAAGATTTTTGCAGTATAAAGATACAGAAACTATGTGGGTAAACATGAGTAAATAATTATAAATTATGATAAGAACAATGAAGGAAAAGAATAGGATTTTAAGAATGGTAATAGTGACAAGAGGTTCTCTATTCCATTTTGCATGGTCCAAGAAGTCCTATCTGTGGAAGTGTCATTTAAGTTGGAACTTGAGGTTATGAAGAACCCATCTCAGCCAAAGAATATTCTGGGCACACGCACACACCCAAACTTGGCTTTCTCAAGGAACTGAAAAAGTGTCTTTGTTTCTGAAGCCCTGTGAGCTGGAGCAGAGGGGTGCAAGATGAGGCTGGACAGGTAGACAGAGGTAAAGCTGTGCATTGGGTGTTATGGTAATGGGCACTGTTTTTAATCCCAAGAGCCCGAGTGTCATGGGCAGTTTTGTGTCCAGCATTCCCCATCTCCATGAATGGCACACCACCACACGTCCAGTTAGTTGAGTTAGCTCAAAGTCATTTTTGATACTTCCCTTTTACCGACACATCACGTTCAACTCGTCACCAGGTCCTGTCAAACTCACCCCTCAATATTCCTCGCACATGGTGCCCATCTGCGCTGGCACCCCCTCGTCCAAGTTTCTCATCTTTTGCAAAAGCTTCCTAGTTGGCTTCCTGCTTCGACTCCTGCAGTGTGTTCTGGCACAGGAGCCAGGGATCTTTTCACAATGCAACAATGATCATTCTCATTCTAAAAGCAAAATTCTTTTGGTATCTTTCCATTGTTCTCAACGTTAAGAATAAAATCATGACCCACCTATGAGGTCCTTTAAGGCCTAAACTTGTTTTCCTCCCTTACTCTTATTTACTTATTTACGCCCTGGGCCGAAGGCATCGCTAAACCATTGAGCCACCCGGGCTCACCCAGGG
This sequence comes from Vulpes lagopus, assembly GCF_018345385.1. Classification (NCBI taxonomy): domain Eukaryota; kingdom Metazoa; phylum Chordata; class Mammalia; order Carnivora; family Canidae; genus Vulpes; species Vulpes lagopus. Next base: position 91,568,284 of record NC_054831.1, read on the forward strand.
CATGATCCTTGAGACCCGGGATCGAGTCACACGTCGGGCTCCCTGCATGGAGGCTGCTTCTCCCTCTGTCTGTGTCTCTGCCTCCCTCTCCATCTCCCTCTCTCTTTCTCTCTCTCTCTCTCATGAATAAATAAATAAAATCTTAAAAAAAAAAAACTTCAAATTGTATACTTTCAGTATATTGAGTAATTATATATCAATTGTACCTCAGTGAAGTTGTAAAAAGTTGTTCATAAACTGTGAGATGTAGATGTAAGCTGATTTTTTGTCAATGAAGTATCAAATAAACTGATTTGGGTCAATAAAATTATTATATTTTGAAGGTAGCCCCATCTGTTATAATATTTAAAAATTTGGAAAATATTCTTTGATCTAGCAGTTCAGTTTTGGGAAATCTTTTTTTTTTTTTTTAAGATTTTATTTATTTATTTATGAGAAACAGAGAGAGGGGCAGACGAATAGGCAGAGGAGGAAGCAGACTCCCTGTGAGGAGCCCTATGTGGGACTCAATTCTAGGACTCCAGAATCATGCCTTGACGTGAAGGCAGATGCTAACCCAAGAAGCCCCTTGAAATCTTTTATGAAGAAATAAACACATCAGTGCCTAAGTTTATGTGTATAAGGATGTTTATTGCAGCAGTCTCTGAAAAGCCAAAAAAATAGAAACTATGAATTATGAATGCCCAACAATAGGGAAATTATGATATCTTAAATTGCAGGTTCTTTTTTACTTTTTAAAGATTTTTTATAGTTATTATCTTTATTTCAATATCATTTAATTGTAAGTTTATAAATTTATATAATTTTCTTTTTAAAAATTTTTTATTTAAATTCAATTTAGCTAACACATGGTGCATTATTAGTTCCAGGGGTAGAATTTAGATTCTATAGTTGCATATAACACCCAGTGCTGGGATCCCTGGGTGGCTCAGTGGTTTAGCGCCTGCCTTTGGCCCGGGGCACGATCCTGGAGACCTGGGGTCGAGTCCCATATCGGGCTCCCTGCATAGAGCCTGCTTCTCCCTCTGCCTGTGTCTCTGCCTCTCTCTCTCTCTCTCTCTCTCTCTCTCTCTCTATGTCTATCATGAATAAATAAATCAAATCTTTTTTTTTTTTTTTTTTTTTTTTTCAAACATTTATAAGATATATTTATTATTTTTCTGACCAAAGTGCAATGATTTTTAAATCTCCTTAAACAAATAACTGAAAAAAAAAAAGGATTCAAGAAAATAAAACACAAATGGGAAATTAAACATTAGATGTTTTTTACTTCATACCAACCCTACATTTAGTCTAAAAAAACAAACAAAAACACTCTGAATGAAGTGTTACTAAAATGCTAACCAAATCATTTACCATAAACCTAATACATGCACTTCAAGGTTCCACTGCTAGGAATTTTGTTAAGATCAGTTTAATCATTAATAACACTATATAATAGAGCATAGGAACACATGTCATTAGATGTGATCCTTGCCTCTTACCCTCAGACTTATGTCAGAATAAAGCTGACAACTCTGCCAGGCTCTGAACCCCCAGTGACCCCAACCCAATCCCTGGAAGCAAAGAAGATGCCCTGTCACACAACTTTGTATAAGTTGTAATAAAGCAAAGCCTAAGTTTTCTTACTTTTCTGTAGGAAATGGTCAGTTATTTGATAAATACTAAAACACCTCTAGGAATTCTTTTTATGAGTTTGTTTACCAAACACATTTTGCAAGAACCGACTACACAAAAAGTTCCTTTGGAATTTGGTCCACAAATTCACTTAACAGGTTGGAAATTTAAAACCTGCAAGAAAACGAGGAAGTGGGGAATCCCTAATCCTAACATGTTGTAATTATTAAAGGGATATACACACATACTAAAAAGTTCTGCTCACAGAAGGCACAAACTATAAAAGGGATATGCTTTTTGAGTAAAAACAAAGAACTAGCTGATATCCTTCTTTGTTTGGTGAGCACCATAGCTAAGATAAAATTAGACCCGAATTCACTCTCTACTCCTATAACCAAAAAAATCTAAGATAAAAAATTTAATTTGTCTTACTATATTCTTTCCAGCCATTAATTGAGATGTAATTATGAAAGATTAAAATTGCCTTAAAAAGGGGTTGTAATAGCAGCTATCAAAGCAATATTCAAGCATGATTTTGAGTTTCCTTTCAGGTTTAGAGTTAGCCTTCTTTGTCAAAAATCTTCACAACTTCATCAAAAACCTCGTCAACAGACTTAGAGGCATCTATTTTCTTGACTTTCCCCATTTCTTCATATAAGTCAATAATTGGCTTTGTTGATTGAAGATAGGTCTGAATTCTCTTTTCCAAGCTCTCTCTGTTATCATCACTTCTACCACTGCTCTTTCCCCTCTCAAGACACCGTTCAATACAGATCTCATTATTACAGTCAAAAAACAGAACAAAAGACACATCTGCCTTCCCATCCATGGTCTTATTCCAACCTTGAAGGTTGTCTTGATTTCTTGGAAACCCATCAATCAAGAATTTATTCTTCTGAGCATTGGCAGCCATTGTCTGATCCATTTCCCTCTTTAACAAACTGATGGTTATCTCAACTGGCACTATCTTTCCATCTTTAATGTACTTTTCAATGAGTTCACCATACTGTGAAGCTGGGTTCTTCCTTTCATCACGAAGAAGTTCTCCTGCAGAAAGGTGTGTGTAGCCATATTTCTCGACGATGCGGGCGCACTGGGTCCCCTTGCCGGCGCCAGGACCGCCGAGGACGAACACGACCAGCGGTTTCATGAGGCGGCGAGGGCAGAGGAAAAGCGGCGGGCGGGTCAGCAGCGGGAAGCTAAGGCCCAGGACGTGCAGCAGCCTGCGGCCGCAGCGGCTCAGCATACACCGCGTCTCCGCCCGACGCCGAGGAGAGCTGACAGCGGCCCGGCCGGCGGCGGCGCGGGGCGGGGCGGGGGCAAGGGGGCGGGCCCAGTTGGCGACCGCCGCCGCCCCGCCGCCGTGGCTGCCGAGGCGTCCGCGCCGCGGCCGGAAGGGGCGGGCAAATAAATCAAATCTTAAAAAAAAAACCAAAAACCAAAAAACACCCAGTGCTCATTACATCAAATGCCCTCCTTAATGCTCATCACTCAATTCCACCATTCCCCCACCTTTTTCTCCTTCAGCAACCCTCAGTTTGTTTCCTATAGTTAAGAGTCTCTTATGGTTTGCTTTGTTCTCTGTCTTTATCTTATTTTATTTTTCCTTCCCTTCCTCTATGTTCATGTTTTGTTTTTTAATTTCTACATATGAGTGAAATCATATGGTATTTGTCTTTCTCGACTGACTTATTTCACTTAGCATAATACATTCTAGTTCCACTTTCATCATTGCAGATAGCAAGATTTCATTCTTTTTGATGGCTGAGTAATATTCCATTATATATATTTATAATATTTACATTATGTTATATATAATAAATATATCATAGTTATTTATAATATAAAATGAACACATCAAATATTTATATATGTACATATACAATAATATATTTTATATAAATGTATATAATATAAGAAGTATTTAAAATTTTTGATATATTTATATAATATATAATATGCGGGATCCCTGGGTGGCGCAGTGGTTTGGCGCCTGCCTTTGGCCCAGGGCGTGATCCTGGAGACCCGGGATCGAATCCCACGTCGGGCTCCCGGTGCATGGAGCCTGCTTCTCCCTTTCCCTCTGCCTGTGTCTCTGCCTCTCTCTCTCTCTCTCTCTGTGACTATCATAAATAAAAAAAAATTAAAAAAAATAATATATAATATGCATAGTATATATATATATATCACATCTTCTTGATTCATTCATCTGTCAATGGACATCTGGGCTCTTTCCATGTTTTGGCTATTGCAGAAATTCCTACTATAAATATGGGCATGCATGTGCCCCTTCGAATTCCTGGGTCGTATCCTTTGGGTAAATACTTAGAAGTGCAATTGCTGGGTCTTCAAAATGTTGAGGAAAACGTTTTGTCAACACATATTAGTCAGTTTCCCTCCCTCTCAAAACTTCCATACTGTTTTCCAGAGTGGCTATACCAGTTTGCATTCCCACCAACAGTGTAAGAGAGTTCTCTTTTCTTTTATTATTTTTTTTAAGATTTTATTTATTTATTCATGAGAGACAGCGAGAGAGAGGCAGAGACACAGGCAGAGGGAGAAGCAGGCTCCATGCAGGGAGCCCAACGTGGGACTCGATCCCAGGTCTCCAGGATCACACCCTGGGCTGAAGGTGGTGCTAAACCACTGAGCCACCTGGGCGGCCCAAGAGTTCTCTTTTCTCCATGCTCTTGCCAACATCTGTGGCTTTCTGACTTGTTAATTTTAGCCATTCTGACCAGTGTGAGGTAATATCTCACTGTGGTTTTGGTTTGTATTTCCCTGATGCTGAGTGATATTGAGCATTTTTTCATGTGTCTATTAGCCATTTGTATGTCTTCTTTGGAGAGATGTCTGTTGATGTCTTCTACCCATTTCTTGACTGGATTTTTTTTTTTTTTTTAGGCGTGGAGTTTGGTAAGTTCTTTATAGACTTTGGATACTAGTCCTTTATCTGGTAAGACATTTGCAAATATTAAATATTTTATTTTTAAGTAATCTTTACACCTAACATGGGGCTCGAACTCTCAACCCTGAGATCAAGAGTCACAAGCTCCCCAACGGAACCAGCCAGGCACCCCTCAAATAGATTCGTAAAGATTTGTGTTATTTACCTAAAGTAAATATCATGAGATATTGTTAATAAGTAAAGTGCACACCCCGAACTGACTCCACATTTGCAACAATATTTGGATAAGTTTGAATGGACAGGAAGAATGGAGTCAATATTAGTTGCTGTGAGGGCTGGATTGGAGATAATTGTGTAGGAGATGGTTAGCTTTTAAAAGTATATATATATTTTTTTCCACTGTCCACCTCATTTTTTTCCCTTGGCGTGAGCACACGTTGCTTTAATATTTTTTTAAAGATTTATTTATTTATTTAAGTGAATGAGGGGCAGAGGGAAGGAGAGAGAGAGAATCTCAAGCAGACTCCCTGCTGAGCACGGAGCTCCACATAGGGCTCCATCCCATGGCCCAGGAGATCATGATCTGAGCCAAAACCAAGAGTCAGATGCTCAACCAACTGAGTCACCCAGGTGCCCCTGCTTTAATAATTTCTCAAGTGGAATTTTGAAGAAAACATTTTGTGAACACATTATTAGTCAGTTTCCCTCCCTCTCAAAACGAAACCAAAAATAACAAAGGGAAATGCTATCATGCTATCACAGACTTAAAAAGCAGTGCAGTAAAAAACAGGGACCTCAGGATCACAGATTTTTTCACTCAAATTCAGGCTCTAGCATTAATGACCTGAGTGGTTTGAATAAGTTCCTTAAACTTTCAGATTCTCAAATTCATTATTTTAAAATAGAATAATAATATATAATTTTTGTATTTGATGTGAAGATTATATGAGGTAACATTTATGAAGGACCAAGTAAGGGAAAGGTCCCAACGATATCTTTGCCATGTTAAGTAGTTTTTGAAGCGCCATCCTTGAATGACAAACATTGTCACAGTCTGGGCTTTGATTTAAGTTGTTTCCTCTGCCCTTCCTCCTCCTTCTGCATGTCTCTAAATCCTTCCTCATCTATCAAGATACAGCTCAAATATTACTATCTCTGAAAAGTCTTCCCAGATCTCCCAAGGGAGCATTAATGGTTCTTTGCCCTGGTTCCCAGGCTGCCGTGTCTGTGTCTCCTTTATACAATACCATGCTGAATGTGGTTAGCTAATTATGTGCTTACATCTTCTGTATCATGACTGTGAGCTACGCGAGGTCCAGAACTATGAGATGTTCAACTTTGCATCCTTACTTTCTTGTTCTTAGGTAGATGTTCTCTGATTTCAATTTCTTTACTTAATACAGAACACAACAAATATTTATTGATCAACTACTCTCTACCAGACACTGTTCTAATTGCTCACACTTGTGCCAGGAACATTGAGCAAAAGGCAAAATTCTTGCCTCATGGAGCTTACATTCGATTGGGGCTAGAGAGAAAAAGGAACAAAACATATAGAAAGTTTTAACACTGTTAAAAGGTGTGTGAAATGGAGAGAAAAATGCAGCAGCCAAAGCAGGTAAATGATGGGTGGGTACCTGGTGGTTCCATGGTTGGGTGTCTGCCTTCGGCTCAGATTGTGGTTTTTTTTTTTTTTTTATTTATGATAGAGAGACAGAGAGAGAGAGAGAGAGAGAGAGAGAGAGAGAGGCAGAGACACAGGCAGAGGGAGAAGCAGGCTCCATGCCCCGGGAGCCTGACGTGGGATTCGATCCCGGGTCTCCAGGATCGCGCCCTGGGCCAAAGGCAGGCGGCAAACCGCGGCGCCACCCAGGGATCCCTCAGATTGTGATCTCGGAGTCCTGGGATCGAGTCCCATGTCAGGCTCCCGAGAGGGAGCCTGCTTCTCCCTCTGCCTATGTCTCTGCCTCTCTCTCTCTGTCTCTCGTGAATAAATAAATAAATAAAATCTTTAAAAAAAAGTGGTGGGCTAGAGGGTATGATTTTAGTCAATTTTAAGTTGAGTGCTCAAGAAGTTCTTATTGGGAAGGCAATCTCTGAGAAAAGACTTCTAGAAAATGCAAATCAAGCCATGTGGCTGTCTTGGGAAGAGTATTTAAGGCAGAAGGAAGAATAAATGTAAAGCTCTATGGAAAGAATGTGCCTGGAGTGTTTAAGGAACAGAAGGATCCCAAATGGGTGGAGTGGTGGGAAGAGTATTAGAAGTAGAAGAAGAGATAAGAAGCAGGTTTAGGTCTCCTAAATTTGGGAGAAATCTTAGTCACCATTGTAAGGAAATTTTAAAATATCACTTTTGCTCAGAATGAGATGGAAAGTAGGAGAAGGAATAGATAGAATTCAAGTTACGTTTGATAGAAGGACTTTTTCTACTCAGCACTTCTATAAAGTGCAAGTTGTAAATTCCCTCAAGGCCTTACGTCCTGGTAGGAACACTGGGATTGAGGAGGGAGCAGTGACTGTGGACTGCCACCAAGGTGTTACAGGGATCACTGCGTTGGAGGTGAGACAAACCTGACTGAAGTTCCCACTCATCCTTTACCAGCAATCCTATCTTGGGCATGATGTCAGTTAGCCTCCCCGAGCCTCATTTTCTTCATCTCTCCTATGAAGGGAATAACGCCTCGCCATCTTACTTCAATCATACTGTGTGTGATAATGAGTTTACAGTGAGATAATAATATGAAGAGAACATAAAAGAAAAATATATGCAGATGCAAGAGATTCCGGATCCTCCAAAACAGATGCCTGCTGGCTGCAGAGAGGGGTCTGATTAGACAGTAGGAAGAAGACAAGGTAACAAAAGGTACAAAGAGGAAACGTGTATTATAAAGCAAATGGAAAATCTTCAAAATCTCTGTATACTCCTGGAGATCTTGGGCAGTTACTTCCTAGTAATTGCATCAAATTCAGGACTGATTTGACATCTGTTTTTATTCTTTTTTTTTTTTTTTCCAGTATGGAAGAGGGATTTCAAATTGTACAACAAACAGATAGGAACATAAAGACAGAAACTCTGATACGACACGTCTCTCAAAAAAAAAGAAAAAAGAAAAAAGAAAAAAGGTAGTTTACTGATTCTTGTAGCAATATGAAATATATTTCCCAGGGGTAAATTGAATACCCAGAATCTGAAAAGGTAATTTTGGGTCACATTTGTTGGGGAGAAGCAGTCTGCATGTCAGATGTTGAAGATAATAGAAATCTTGGGTAATTTGGGGTAAGAGGTTGTGACATTTGAAATCACAGAGTATCCAAATGATCAACAACATAAAATGACAACCTGTAGAATGGGAGAAAATATTTGTTAAGTCCTTTACCTGATAAGGGGTTAATATCCAAAATATATAAGGAACTCATACAGCTCAATAGCAAAACCAAAACAAAATGAAATAGTTAATCTGATTTAAAAATGGGCAAAGGGCCTAAATATTTTTCCAAAGGAGACACACAAGTGTCAAACAGGTATATGAAGAGGCGTTCAACATCATTATTCACTGAGGAAATGCAAATCAAATCACAGTATCATGTCACACCAGGTAGAACAGCTATTATCAAAAGGTAAGAGAAATTAAGTGCTGACAAAGACATGGAGAAAAGGGAACTCTCATGCAGTGGTGGGAAAGCCAACTGGTACAGCTACTCTGGAAAACAATACGGAGGTTCCTCAAAACATTAAAAATAGAAATACCATATGATCTAGCAATCTCACTTTTGGGTGTACATCCAAAGGAAATGAAATCACTGTCTTGAAGAGATACATATACCCCCCATGTTCACTGCAACCTTATTTACAGTAGCTTAGACATGGAAATAATGTGTCTATTGATGGATTAATGGATAAAAAAATGTAACACACAGACAGTGGAATATCATTTAGTCTAAAAAAAGGAAAATCCTGCCATTTACTACCATACGGATGAATCTTGAGAGCATTGTGCTAAGTGAAATAAGTCAGGCAGAGAAAGACAAATACTGTATGATCTCATTTATATGTGGAATCTAAAAAAATGGAATCATAGAAAAAGAGAGTAGTTTGGTGGTTGCCTTGCACAGAAGGTGGGGGGGGGGCTGGATAGGTAAAGGTTGTCAAAGGATAGAAACTTGTAATTGTAAGACCGGTTTATTCTGGGGATGTAATGTGCAGCATGGTGACTATAGTTAACAATAATACTGTATCATGGACTTGTAAGTTGCTAAGAGAGTAGATCTTAAATTTTTTTACTCCAGAGGCACCTGGGTGGCTCAGTTGGTTAAGTGTCTGCCTTTGTCTCAGGTAATGATCTCGGGGTCCAGGATTGAGCTCCTCCAGGCTCCCTGCTCAGCGAGGATTCTGCTTCTCCCTCTCATTCTCTCTCTGTGTTCTCTCCCTCTCAAATAAATAAAATCTTTTAAAGAATTTTTACTCCAAAAAAAGGTAAATACATGAGTTATAGATGTATTAACTAACCTTATTCTTGTAATCATTTTGCAGTATACATGTATATCAAATCATCACATTTATACCTTAAACCTATACTATGTTATATGTCAGTTATATCTCAGTAAAAAAAGAAGAAATTAGCAGTGTCTGGAAAATGCAGAAGGTGGGTTTTCTGAATTTATTTTAGAGAGTAATGTGTATTTTTGGTATTTTGTAGGTGTTTACTCTTTGTGTAGTTATCTATATTATTAAAGATCCTTTCTGTTGCCTGCAGACAAATTTTGGCTATTAAAATAGGAAGCAAGACAAACAAAAGATTTATTGAAACACTGGTGTTCCTTTTAGAGTGAGAATGCTTAGGAAAGGCCAAACCAGCACAACTCTTGAGAACTCAGTAGAAGTACAGAGATCCTTTATTCTAGAACACTGCCATGATTATTATCATCACCATGCTCCATGATTTCAGTCTGGTCTTACTGTCCATATAATAATTCTGGGAGAATCTTTCTGACTCAGATAGGTCAGGTTCTATAGGGGTTTAATCCTCCTCTATGACCAAGTTGGCAAGAACCATAGCAATGGTTACTGGGTACCTGCCTCTGTGTAATCAGGTGGTAGAACAAATATGAGAGCTGCACAAGACTTTTCCAGGACTCTTCCATCCTTGATACTCTGCTATTCTATGAGAATTATAAAGACTCTCTGGAATAGTAATAGGCTTGTTAATTTAAAAAAATGTTTGGTTTTTAGTCCAGGAGAGTGGGCTCAGATATATTTGAAAGACTTTCCAAAAAGGACATGTGGAACTTTTAACTGTGAAATGTCATACATTTGTAGGGCTAAGAGTTTGTTCTTTGGAGTCAGGTTCAAATTCTTTTTCTGTCATTTACTTATTATGTGACTTTGGACTTGTTACTTTATCTGGGCTTTAGCTTCCTTATTTTGAACCATCCTTTGGTTATTGTAGTTAATAATAGTTGTATATTTTATATTTTTTTGCATCATTAAAAACTTTAAATATGCTCAGGAGAGTTACTGGTACCATCAACAAAAATCTCCTCAGTTGACTAGGATATGTGACATTAAGAAGACACATTTATTCTGACTTCTAGAGGTAAGAATGCTAAGTCAGGATGTTCAAAATAGTTGTGTTTGGTTGAACCAGGTCCTGAATCCTGAGAACTTGCTTGGAGCTGCTTTTGGGGCCTCTGCTCTGGAGGACTCCTGAAGCAGAACTGGAAAAGCAGGAATGGCTGCCCTTGGGTTATTCTGGAACCTTGTGGGGAGTGTCCTTAGAAACACAAGCCAAATAGAGGGAAACAATTACCAACTATAGAGGGCTTAATATTTAAGAAAAATAACAAAAAGTTTTTAATCTTTTCTCTAACATTTTTATGTCACTGCACTTTAAAATGTGAAATGATTTATAATGATATCAACCATAATACTATTTGAGGAAATAAGCAACAACAATAAAAATGAAAATGCAAGATATATGTGGCAAGAATCAGCAACAAAGATGAAGGGAGGATGCTCATAGGTTAAATTTAGGGATAAAGTGAGTCATCAGTTTTAGTTTGAGTTTCTGGATAGACAGGAAAAAAAAAAAAAAAGGAATAGACCATGCTACATAAATCTTACAATCAGAAAGGAAGAAGTAGTTTTTAGGGAAGGCAAATTTTTCTTTCTCTAAATTCAACAAGAAACTTTTCCCATAAGACATCATGGAGTGGATATTAAGGAATGTCATGCCCAACTGTAGTTTGCTCTTCAACGGCATGAGGATTTCCTATTAAATGTATTTATTCCCTCCACCTCACCCCAAAATGTATTTATTCCCAGGTCCCTCGGAAAGTTCTGACTCAACAACTCTACAGATGTGATCTACTGAGTACATAGTATATTTTTTCTTAATTCAAAACACATAATTAGAAATTAAGAATTCATGAAACGCTTTCCCAACTTTTACTTCTTTGACAATAGCATAGTGAGGTTCATCAGATTTTTTTAACTACAAGAAGAAAATTTATACCTTAAGATGTCTAGTGACTTAAGACACTAGGGTACTTGAATCCCTATGATTTATTTCAAATGATGCTGGACAATAGGAAGTAAGTTTTAAGTCTACTAACATAAGGAGGTTGTACCAATGTGATCAAGCAGAGGTTGGGAGGGTCTCAGATTAAGTGTCCAACTATTGCATGAGTTGCTTTTGAGACCTTGTCCTATCAGTCATCTGAGACATGTACAGAAGTTCACCTTCTTTGTAAAGCCCTTTAAGTGCTCACCGCTCCCTCCAGACATGTCCCTTACTTCCTTTCTCCAAGGCATGTCCAAGGCACTTTTATACATGACTTTCATTTCCCTCCAGAGTCCTGGGGTACGTTGTGCTAAATGATAGCCCATGCTGTCAACTTCTCAATGGCTGGACATCATTATTTATTTTGATAGAAATAGGTAGAATCTGACACATAGTAGGTGCAGATTAAATAAGCACTAAAGGAGTCTGTAAGAAAGGGGCATGTGTTAAAGGAGAAAGATGGGGTATCCATGTATCTATTCGTCTGTCTATCTTAATTTAGGACATACCTAGAACTTGGTCATCTTTTCTATTTTCTTTTTTTTTTTTTTTTTTCTTTTTTTTTTTTTTTATCTTTTCTATTTTCTATACTGGAGAAATAGGCAATGCTGTGAGTCATTTAATTCTAAAGTGGTGACCTGCTTTTGATTAGATGTGGCAATTATCATACACGTGCAACTTTTAAAGGTACCTATTACATGCACAATCACTAGGGTTTAAAGAGATACTCCTGATCAAACCATTCAAAATTTGATCTTGGCCTTAGAGGCTTCCCTCTCTCTAGCCCATTTTTTTATGTCCCTAAGTTGAGCCATTCTTCCTTGCCCATCAGAGCGTGCACAATTGGTTCATGAACATACTCAACGTTTTTTTATATGCAGTTAAAATTCTGGCATTAAGGTCTGGAACAATTAAGTTCCCTAAATTTTTGACCTTAATAAGGAGTGAAGTGAAACTCAGGGAGGCCAAGTGACCTCCCCAGGATTGCACAACCAAGAGCAGACAAGTTCAGCAGCTTGAACTTCTTTCTTCTCCATCTCTTCTGCTCTTTATATTCCTTAATGGCACCTTGTCTATTGGACTATCTCCTACATTGAATGGCTGGTGTAGAATTCCAAGGATTCAGGGTGTGGGTACCAATAGGGAGAGGTGCGTGTCAGCAGCCTCTGAATAAACCAGCTGAGGGTTGGAACCTACAACAAGAGGTAAGCTGTGCTCTGAGAAGATGGAAATGGGAAATGCAAACGTAAGTGAGTGTTCTTAGAAGCTTAGCTGGTTTGGGGGTCTGGGTTGAGTATGTCTTGATTCCAATGCCCAGAACTGATTTCTGTCCTTAGAAGCTTACAGAAAAGAATAGGTTAAGTTCCTGGGTAATATGATAGTAACTTGCTGAGCCGATATTACTAACACTCAGGTCATAAAGTGGAGACAATAAGGAAAAGGAGCATTCCTAGATCAGATATGAAATAGAGTTAGGAAAGACCGTGCTTCCTGGAAATACATGTAAGATAACTCAATTAACCAAAGGGGTGGTGTTTTGTTTCTGTGGGCACCTTGAAGGCATGTGTAAGATCACACAGCTTGCTCACTCTTTTCAACTGCTTCCTTCTGCACTGTTCTTTGTTATTCACTAGCACTACTGCATAGTGATAGAATGCACAACCTGGAATTAGGCTGCCTGAGTTCAAATCTTTCCCTCTTCCCTTTCTCACTTGGCCATGTTAGTGACTTAGTCATAATCCTTACTTATAAAATTAAAGAATAACAATACTCATTTTTATAGCGATGTTAGAGTGAAATTAGGTACTATATATACAGCACTTAGCTTAATGCTTAAAGCAGAGTATGTATTGTTTATGCTAGCTACTCATAAAATAATTGTTCTCAGCTATATCATTTCTGTTTTTGTATTTCAATATCCATTCTCCCAAGAGAATAGAATAAGGAACCAGCGAGTGTTTCTGAGCACTCAAACTATATTGTTTCTAGTTCCCCCTTATTCATGGTTTTGCTTTCCACAATTCCAGTTACCCACAGCCAACTGAAGTCTGGAAGCAGACGATCTTATTTCTAACATAATGTCAGGACACCAATAGTAGTCTAATGCTATATCACAATGTCTGTGTCATTTGTGTCACTTCATCTCATCATGGGGCCATTTTATAATCTCACTTCATCATCATCATCAGAAGGGTGAGTACAGTACACTAAGATATTCTGAGAGAGAGAGAGACCACATTTACATAACTTTTATTTCAGTATATTATTAAAATTCTCCTATTTTATTATTAGTTATTATTGTTAATCTGTAACAGTGCCTAGTTTGTAAATTAAACTTTATCACAGGTATGTATATATAGGAAAAAGCATAGTATCTATGAGATCCAGTGTCAGGTATCCACCAGTGTATTGGAATGTATCCTTCACAGATAAGGAGAGACAACTGTAAATCCAACTATGTGAGATTAGAGAGTTTGTTAGTCTTTTCTCCTGAAATTAGGTTCAGCAAATCTCACTCTTCTCATAAGTAACTAATTGCATAGTTACATGGGCCCTTATATTTTAGTGCACACAATCCCCTCATGTGCCAAGCACACAAAGCAAGTGACTAGCAGAGTTGGGGCAGGACCAGGTCTCCTAACTCCCAGTGCTTACCTGTTGCACCCTGCAGCTGTGCCTCCTTTCTTAAGATAATCTTATTAGGTCTGTGACTTTATGATGATAAAAAAATATGTATTTAAAATTAAGTTTAAGAAACTACAGCAAAAACAAATGCAAAAACACACACACAAAAAAACACCTTTTTTGCTTATAGGTAGGCACAGGGATGCCCAAATTAATTAAATAAAATAAGACAGACCCTTTGTTCAGTATGCTATTATTTTAGCTATAAATTGTAACTTAAAATCACCTGGGGAGGGCGCCTATGTGGCTCTGTTGGTTAAGCATTTGCCTTTGGCTCAGGTTGTGTTCCCAGGGCCCTAGGATCCAGCCCCACATCTGGCTCCCTGCTCAGAAGGGAGCCTGCTTCTCCCTCTGCCTCTGCATTACCCCCTGTCTCTTATGAATAGATAAATAAAATCTTTGAAAAAAAAGTCACCTGGGAAGTCACTTTGTTGAATGTTCTCCTTGTTTATCATCAAATTCCATAAATCCTCTTGAAAAGAAAAAAAGATAAAGACAAAAAACAAATTAGGATTGAGATTAAATAAGAATGTTAGGATAATCACTAGGATGTCTTAAAACGTTTGAGCCAGTTTTCTTCTGTAGATTTTCCTATGTCATAAATAAGTGTCATAAATAAGTGTCATAAATTCAATACCTCCATAATAGCTTGTAGTTTGTGAATTATCTGTTTGCACAATTACCTCTTTGAATTTGCCAAAAAATCTATTCATTAGGTGTCTATTTATATATAAACTGTATAAGACGGATATATTGGTATATTTGTTTAGTAATATATCCCCAGCACCTAGAACAGTGCCTGGCATATAGTATAAATTAATAAATGTTTGCATTAAATAAATAGTAAATGGATAAATGAATGAATTTTTATCTTTTTATGTATGAAAAAAACTTCTAAAGCTCAAAGAGATTAAACAACATGTCCAAGACACAAAGCTGGTAAACTGCAAAGTCTAAAACTGAGATCTCTAGAATCAGGAGTTAATACTAGAAGAACTATACTGTTCAAGGGTAGAGTGCAGGGTAGCTGCTGAAAAAATAAAATGATTAATCTATGGCCTTTGGAGGAGTTCATAGTCTAGTGGAGAAAATAGACACAATTGAAAACAATGAAACAGGCATGAAGGTTCCTACAAAGCATTAGGAAATCCAGAGTATAAATATCGGCATTCTGTAATCATAGGGGTCTGTGATGTCTTCACAGAGCTTGTCTTTGAATTGGACTTGAAAAAATGATTAGACTTGCTAGGTAAACAAGCAAGTCTTCCTCGTAAGGCCTTGCTGGCACAGCGAAAGGCCATGTGCAAGGATGTTGGGGGTTTATGCAAACATGACCAGTTCTGAAACAAATCGTTTGTCATTGAGGCATCAGGCGTTTGACCTCAGGAGTGAGATTCACGATTAAAAGATACACAGGCTTCAGGGAAGAACATTTTAACATCAGCCAAATGCATTTGTTCTGATTTTCAGCCTATGGAACTTCACAAAAGGGTTTCAAGCATAGCAGTAATAGAACTCAACTTGTGTTTTTGTTATCTGACAATGAGTAGAGGATGGTTTGGAGGAAGGACAGACAGAAACAGTGGAACCAACCATAAATAATAAAAAGAGCTCAGGAAAGAGGCAAGGAAGGACTCTGCTAGGCCAGCTAGTCAGTGGAGTTGAAGAAAAACAATGATAAAGCAAAAAAATTTAGAATATTCCGTGATTCAAGAAAGGTGGTGACAAGCAGGAAAGATCCGGTAATAATATTGCCCATCTGAAGACACACGCCGGCTATATTTGGAGCTTCAAGGGGTAATGTTTAAGGGCAGATACATAAAGAAAAGTCAGAAAGAATGCAAAAGAATGGCTAGAGGTAGGGAGGAAACAGGAAAATGTGTGTCATGGAAATTCAGCAGGTGAGAGGAAATTCACAAAGACTGGAGCCTTCTTGAGGGGTCAGAGGAATTAAGAATATGTATGTTTTTCAGACAATGATGACCAGAATCCAGTCAACATAGCTCTAATCCAGAGTGGAGAAAGTGAGCTATTCTAGTCAGTGCCCTGAAAAGCACTCATATGGTATTATTATGTGCCTGACACAGTACTTACACATCAGATATAGTAGAGTAAATCAAGAAAATTCTCATCTTTATAAAGTTCCCCATCCCTGTCATTCTCTCTAATCAAATCTCATTTTATCTTTGAAGGCCCAAATTGTATCTCATCCTTGCCATAAACACTGCCCTAAGTATCCTGCTGTCAGTGACAACTTCATTCTCTAGAAATTACCTGAGATGATTTGCTGACATTTATCTTAGTTAGCATATTAGTCATCACTGCATTTGCTATGTCATTTTGCCATAAGGACTGCAAATCTTTGACAAGGGAATTACATTCTAGATTTGTCCTTCCCAGTTTTTGCCCCTACTTTGTGTCTACTAAGGACTTAGAACACATCTTGATGGTCTCCTTCCATTCCCCATCCCCATTATATTTATGGTCTTCCCTTAGACAGAGAAAGGACAGCTAGATTTTTCCCTTGAGCAAGGACTGCTGTGTCTTTCAACAAAGATCCCTCAGGCTTTCTCAGTCAAATTGCAATAATGAGTTTTAGATCTGATCTCTAAGATACTTTTCCTTAGTTAATCAATTCAACAATTATTTACTGAATGTCTCATTCAATCTGTAAGGTACTGTGTTAGAGCCATGAACTAGATAGATCTGGTCCCCACTTTCATATAGCTACATGATTAAAAATAAATAAAGATGGTGATATATATTATAACGACACTATGACAAGGTAAAGTAAGAGAGAAGAACTATAGGGAATGAGAGAAGATAGTGTGAATAAGAGTGGCAATAGAATTGTTTTCCAAGGTGGTGACTTTTAGATGAGCTACAGGACAAAGCACTAGTCACGAGAGAAGGGAAGAGCATTTTAGGCAGAAATGAAAGCAAGGGCAGAGAGCCCGAGGTGGTTTTAAATTCCAGAAACAGAAAGAACATTATTTACTTAGAAAACAATGTGGAAAAGAGGACATGGTTGAAGTCAAGCTCCCTTCCCAAATCCAGAGCTGACATCAGTTGTCTTCTATTTC
This sequence comes from Vulpes lagopus, assembly GCF_018345385.1. NCBI lineage: Eukaryota > Metazoa > Chordata > Mammalia > Carnivora > Canidae > Vulpes > Vulpes lagopus. The sequence goes on from NC_054831.1 coordinate 91,585,137, forward strand.
AGATAATGAGCTTTCTCATTAAGGGTTAACAGAGAAAAAAAAGTTCCAGTTTACATCTGGGGAATTCCCCAGGGAAGAAATAAGAAGAAATACTATCTCAACTCCTTGCAGTGCTATTATTGTGCTTTGTAACAATATTCAACAGGAGTGCAATAAGTACTTTGTGCTTGCTTGCCGATTTCCTCTTTGTTTATATTAACAATCCCAGGAACTCAGTGGTTGCAAACACAATCATAATAAGAAAAATAACAATACAAAAATAAACATCTGTGAGTTTCAATAATTTGTGCATGAGGATGGTATGCAGAATCCTGCCTATCCACATGATAACATATTGACTTAAGCAAATCAGAGATTACAACATGGCCCTTGATTACTTCTCTGTAGAAGTGTTTCTTAATCTGTTATTGGTCATCGACCCTTTTGAGAATCGAACAGAAGTCAGAAGCATTTTCCCTAAAACAAAAGTCAAGATGCACACTTACACAAATATGAATAAAAATTTAAAGGCTAGGTGGACCTTTAAGGTCCGTGTAGTGCAGAGCATCTAATGAGGGCTTTCAAAATTGATGGGCTATCAGAATCACCAGAAAGCTTGTTAAAAAGCATATCCCTAGCTTTGCCCTAGGAAGATGCAAGATGGGATGAAGGAAACTTCATTTTGTACAAGTTCTCCAGGAGATTCTAGACCACAGTTTGTCAAGCTCTGCTTTGGGGTCTTTGAAAGAGAGACTCAGTGAGTGGAGATTGAAAGCATCTGGAAATTCAGAGCAGGTTGGATCCAGGAAAGCTGAAAGTAGGGAGATGACTGTGGGTGGAATGACAATAGGGCAAAGTAGAAGTGAAAATCAGAGCTGTGTATAGACTGGAGTAAGATGTGTTAGGAGTTGGACACAGGGGCTTGGAAGCAGGTAGGGAACCCTGGGAAGATTCTGGGCTATATGCTCTGCCACCATGGCAATCCCTCATGATCAATACTCATATGAGAGGTTCTCTAGATTGTCTCTGAAAAGAGATCAGCTATTCCCTCTGATAACCCTCTTCAGTTTCTCAAACTAGAAGATAAAGGCAGGACTCATCACACCTCTTACTAATGAACACATCACTACCCACCATCTTCACCAAAGATTTACAGTGCCTGGACTGGGTGGGTCCTTTATTCTTTTAACTTTACAGATGAGGAAACTGAGGCACTCAGAGAAGGAGTTCACCCAGTCAAGTAGCACATGTGTGAAGACCAGAACCTGGCTTTCTATTCCCTGGTCTAGTGCTCCTACTCTGCTGGCACTGAGATAAAAAATATTTTATGGAACTACATGTTGGGAATGTACACACTCCAAAAGAGTTTAGGAAAATTCATTGCGATGCAAATATATCTTAAGGTAGGGCAATACTTTTCAACTCAAATAATATATTGTCATGCACAATTTTGTTTCTCATTCATTTTAATGCAATGTGGTCATTACCAACAGCGAACTGGACAAAAGCAAGGTCTGTCTCAGTGCTTACGTGCTCCTCGTCATGGAGCGAAGGATGAACTCCACTGCATTCTCAATGATCTCTGTGCCCAAAAGGTTTAGGAATTTGGGGAATTCTGGTTCTGTTTTTTTGTCTGAGGCATCTGGCTGGTCATCTGGTTTGTCATCTGAAAAACAGAACAGAATCTCAGGTGATTCTCAGCAGTAAAGGGAGCCCTAGACCACTTTGTATCCCCTCATTAATTATACAGCTTATTTTTATTGAACAGCTATATTTATTGAACATTTAATGCCTGCCTGGACAAAGTCTTCACTTGTATCATCTAACTCTTAAAAACAACATATATTGATACTTAGGTAGATGTGGGTTTCCTTTCTGTTTGAGAAAAGTGAAGCTCATGGAAGTTAAGTTGCTTGTCCAGAGTTAAGCAACTAGTAAATCCCAGAATGCCCTCCCCTCCTTTTTAAGATTATTTATTTATTTTAGAGAGACAATGTGAGTGCGAGAGTGAACAGAGGGAGAATTTCAAGCAGACTCTGCACAAAGTGAAGAGCCTGACAGGGGACTCGGTTCCATTACCTTGAGATCATGACCTGAACTGAAATCGAGAGTCAGCAACTTAACCAACTGAGCCCAGGCACCCCCAGAATGCCCTCCCCTTTTTAAAAAGATTTTATTCATTTATTTATGAAAGACAGAGAGAGGCAGGGACACAGGCAGAGGGAGAAGTAGGCTCCATGCAGGGAGCCTGATGTGGGACTCGATCCCGGCACTCCGGGATCACGCCCTAAGCCAAAGGCAGACGCTCAATCACTGAGCCACCCAGGCACCCCCAGAATGCCCATTTTAATGTATTTTTCTCCATGCAGTCCCCAGCCTGAGGTAATGATAATAATGGTGACATAATAATGGGTAGCATTTGTTAAGGATAGACCTATGACAGGTGATCTGCATGCAGTGTTACATGATTTTATTCTTGCAGCAGCCCTATTAAGTAGGCAAAACTATGTCAAGCTAAAAGTCAAGAAGTTGAAATTGAGTGTTTGAGGAGCCAATTCAAAGCAGAGTTAGTGAGTGGCCAAAACAGAGGTCAATCCCATGTCTGACTGGTATTAAAATCTGGATTCAAAAGCACTCTGTGCTGAACTGCATAGCCTTTTTTTTTTTTTTTTTTTTACAGTGGAGATACCTTTGTTTCTTTATATTCTTTAATTTTTCTACAACAAACATAGAATACTTATAAAATACAAGGTATCAACAACAAAAACAAATATGAGCTATATGGCCTTTGCTAGAAAAGTTATGATCTAACCACAAGTATGTTATAAGATTGAAAGCAGTATAATAAGAATGACAAGGAGAAATTCTAACACTTGTATATCATTTGATAGTCTGTAAATAGGACGACAGGACTAGTCCTGTAAATAGGATATACAGAACTTTACAAATGCCCTGTGATTTTACCCTTGACCATTCTTATGGGGTATGCACTTACTAAGAAACTGAACTAAGAAACTGAAAAGATTAGGAAACTGAAAAGATTAAGTGACTTGCAGGAGATCTCACAAATAGGAAGAGAAGATGGAACTCTAAATTCAGGCTTCTCACTCTTAACTCTTAGTCAAGTGCCCATTAAATGAGGACCAAGGATCCAGAGAGTGAAGCTGGGGACATGCAAGTTCCCTTGGGGGGTATTGGCTTTGCTTTGTGGTCTAAATGGTTCAGGAGATTAAAAATAATGAAGAGTGGCAGTTAGCAGGTTCAAGTGGCCTCCCTCTTGGACTCTGGTGTTTGGATGAAGTGGGACCTTTAGCTTTTAGTGTTATTGTAGCTTCACAAGTAGTGTTGCCAGATTTGGTAAATAAAAAACATGATATAATACTATCCTTGAGCAGTTTTCCCCTGAAGACATTTATGAGGTACAAAACAGCAATTCTTTGCATGAAAGGTGAGTTCCTTTTGCCCCGTGTTGCCCTATGCTTACTTGCATAACAAGTTGATTTTACTGACTTTTTATTTTAATATGATGCGAAATGCTAGCTTTTCAATATGCAAAGAGCCCTGGTTTGGAGTATGTATGAAGATTGGATCCTTAGCCCCAGCCCTTGAACCACATCTATATTAAGAAGTTTCAGAGTGGGATCCCTGGGTGGCTCAGTGGTTTAGCGCCTGCCTCTGGCTCAGGGCGTGATCCTGGAGACCCAGGATCGAGTCCTGCATCGGGTTCCCTGTATGGGGCCTGCTTCTCCCTCTGCCTGTGTCTCTGCGTCTCTCTCTCTGTGTGTCTCTTATGAATAAATGAAATAAAATAAAATAAAATAAAATAAAATAAAATAAAATAAGAAGTTTCAGAGTATGGTGGACCATGTGTTTTGGAGTCCTGTATACCTGAGTTTGATTCCTGTCTTCAGCAAAAAAAATCCATCATGTGACCTTACACACAATACTTAACCACTCTCAGTTTTCTCATTGTGTTTACGATCGGAACATATTTTGTATATCTTTCATATGTATCATATACATATGTGTATACGCAAATCTATATATCCATATCATGCGTATACCACTTATCACAGTACCAGGTCCTTGGTAAACCCACAATAAATAACTGCTGCATTATTATGGATATATGTCCATAATAATGGGTGCATATATAAATAAAATATATTAGTAATAACAGTAACAAAATGATTCATAGTTTTTTTTCCTCTGGTGCTTTAGGAGATTATGAAAATTAAAAACTGCAGTTAAGGCATTAAGAAATTTGAAAATGTTGAAAAGCAGAAAAATAAATAAAAATAATAAAAATTAAGAAGTCTGACATACTGGAAACAAAATATCAAAGCCAATAGTAGAATATTTTTTTTCTTTTCAAGTATAATATGGACTAGTCTTTATTTACATCAACTACTTGGTTGAGGTTTTCTGTCAAGGTAATCACAAAATTCTGAAAAAATACACTCCTGCTGATATTTATATAGTGTTCGTGGTTTACAAAGTGATAACAAGGGTATATTCACTTGATCTGGTGAAGTTGATTGTTATCCCATTTTACAGATGAAGAAACTGAAGTTCAAAGCAGTGAACTGATTTAACTAGTTTCGGAGTTCATGAGACACGGAGCTGGGGACTGGTCCTTAAGCTGCCATCTCAACTTTCCCTTTATCGTGGTGATGACTTCAGGAGGTGATAGACACATTAGTGTCTGAGGTCATCTTTGTGGCAGTCTGCCTGTATGTTCTGCGGGTGGACAGTGGCTGGCTGACGATGTGGAGTTCTGACAAGTTACATGCAGAACATTTCAAAGGGCTCTGTTACTAAATTACTTGTACTGGCTGTGTTTTCTGACCTATCCTTCTGAATAAAGACAAGTCAAGAGCTTACCTTCTTCTGCAAGCCCAAAATAAATTAAGGAGAATCTTCAAGCTGCCTTGTGGTCCCCTACATGCTCAGAACAGACACGAAAGTAGTAGGCACTTGGTCATAATGGACAGAATCGAGGGACCCGGGGTTCCAGTCCCAGGCATGTCACTTCTACCTGTCTCTATGCCCAAGTGACTTGCCTTCTGCAAGCTTTGTTAACCTGCTGAAGGAGAAATGATAAAACTTGGAATGTTTACTTAAAAGGATTTTTATGAGAATCAAGTGAGATAATATATGATAACAATAACAGTTAATATTTAGCAGGTGCTTATTAAGGACCAGACTTTTGTCTCTTATTCAGTTTTCTTCAGTTTTCATCACTTTATATGAAAGTTAACTATTGATACTCCCTTTAACACGTGAGGCCCAGAGAGGTTGAATAACCTGCCTGAAGTCACATTTCTGATGAGTGGTAAAGCCAGATTTACGAGACTTACTCCAGGGTATAAGTTCTTTACCTTTGAACATTGTTAGTTAGAATCATCAAAAAATAAGTACCCCCTCGGCTGTCAAAAAATTTATATTAGTGTCACTGTGTTGCATGAATATGTAAGAAAAAAGATCATTCCAAACTTCATACATTTGCTGAGGTTAGAGGCTGTCACTGAAGCACATTAGAATACAAATCCTGCTTTCTTTTTGTTAGAAGATCTGCCTCTTGTCCTCTTGCCCAGGGCTCTTTCTGCACTGCCCAAAGCCCCGTCTCCCTCTTTCCTCTTTGCATTCTGGATCAGTGCCACCACCTTCCTCTAATCCTGGCTAACTACCCCACATTGCATGGGCTGCTCTTGGAAACACTTACCGGCCTGGCAAGTCAGGATCAAGATGAGTAGTCCCAGGACGATCGTCAGCCGCAGCACTGAGACAGCCATGCTTGCAGCCTTCGGTACAGGTGCAGATAACCTGCTCAAATGCACCCCAAGACTTGCTCCATTTATAGAGCCTTTATAGGTGACATCATCTGCTGTGGAATTTAGGTTGTTGCGCAAGATATCTGCACAGCTTGCGCTTGGATTTCTACTAATGAACCCTGCCCTATCTTTTAAACCCCAAGTTTTTCACTTAGGTAAAGGAAAACCCTATTGCTTTCTGTAATGTGTATTTTATAAACAGCACTACAGTAACCCTGTTAAAGGTAGTTCCAACGACAGCATCAATAATTTGATGGATATCAGGCAGTTACTATGCAGGGCTAAGGAGCAGGCCACAAATCAGATTGGTGAGGTGTGCCTACTGCCCTCCTTCTGCCCTCTGCTTGTTTTTCCATGCTCTGAACTAATTACTTGTCCCCACATCGGCATGCCCATTCACACCCTCTTGCCACTGGCTCATGCTTTTTATTTTTCCCAGGATAAACCTCCCCATCATCTCCCCTTATTCCTACTTATTCCTCGGACTCAGGTTTAAATGCCCCTTCCCTGTGGAACCTTCATGATGATGATTCCACCCCACTCCAGACAGTTGCTCTATCATCTGCCTTCTGGAAACCTAACATATTGTTTGAGAACTAAGTACTTGAAGAGATCTCTTCTCCTTTTGCGCATGGATCTCTTAACGACAGAGTTTTTTTTTTTTTTATTAACTACTGAATCTTCAAGGAGCTTATTATGGATCTTCTAATTGGTCTCAGCTTTGACTTCACATCCTTGGGAAGCTCATTCTGGTTCTTCCTGACAGAGGTAGATGCTCCGCTAGGTGCCTGATAGGTGGGTGTTTAAATGTCTCCATCAATACACTGTAGACTCCTTAAGGGCAAGACTGTTGTTTTCAGAGTTCGATACATGTTACTCAAGGCATATAGCAAACATCAAAAAAGAAAAGAAAAATACATTTTTCATTCAGTAAAATGGAATATTGAGGTTGAAATGCTGCTATGTATCTCAAGTGTAAAATATATTTCCTCCTGAATATGAACAATCAAAGGGATAAAATTTAGTTCAAGTCTATATGATATTGGTTATCCTGATACCTTTTATAAATTTAACTAATTGGGCTGAGCCTTTAGTTCCTAAACTTATAGATTGACCAAAACATATATACTGTATCAGATGGCCCTATTATGTTAACTGACATATGGAAACAGGAGGCTTGTCTGGTGTCACAGAGCCCGGACATGGCCCTCTCACTCAGGTTAGTACTTCTTACAAGACACAAAGCTGCACTTGGAAGCCATCAGGCAGCTCTGCTTGGACCCTTCCAGGTTTCCTCTCCAACTCCAATCTATCTTTTTTTTTTTTTAAGAGAGTGTGGAGGTGATGGTTGGAGGGGCAGATAGAAAAAGAATCTTAAGCAGCCTCCATATCCAGCATGGAGCCCAACATGGGGTTCAATATTAGAACCTTGAGATCATGACCTAAGCTGAAATTGAGAATGGCCACTTAACCGACTGAGCCATCCTGGTGTCCCACTCCAAATTATCTTCTTTTTTTTTTTTTTTAATTTTTATTTATTTATGATAGTCACAGAGAGAGAGAGAGAGAGAGAGAGACATAGGCAGAGGGAGAAGCAGGCTCCATGCACCGGGAGCCTGATGTGGGATTCGATTCCGGGTCTCCAGGATCGCGCCCTGGGCCAAAGGCAAGCGCCAAACCACTGCGCCACCCAGGGATCCCCCCAAATTATCTTCTTAAGACCCTAATCCTGTTTCTCCTATACAAAGGGTTGTGATCTAGAGATAGTAGTCCATAGTAGGAAGCTTTCAATGAGTTAGATTTATGCCATCAGGGTCACTGCTTAGGAGAGAACACAGTGTTTGTCTAGTGGTATTTGTGGGAAAAAATACTCAAGCTTCCTCTTTTAGCCATGCCATGGCCCCTAATATGTGGCTGTAATTTGCACTGGAAAGGCTAATAGTACCTCTGCTTTGCACGAGCTTTGAGCGCTCAGGGGGCTCTAATTCACCATAAGAACGCTGTACAGGCAAGCAAAGACTCTAATGTTGCAACCTGAAAGCTAGGCCCTGCTGGCTTCTCAAAGATATCAGCTAAATGGGGTATTCAGACAAGTTCCTGAATCAGCTTTCAGCATCTGGTGTCAAGGAAATAACACCACATTGAGGGTCAGGATAGCAGGATTCTATTCCTGTCAGTACAACTAACTCATTTTGTGACCCTGATTAAATATTCCCTGGGTCTGATGTTCAGTTGTCTGTGTTTGCTGTATTTTAATCTTTTCATTTCATTTCTGTTGGTTTATTCCTTTTAGTTTCAGATTTCAGTTAAAATGCCTCTTTTTTTTTTTTGAGAAAACTGTGATTCTAATCTAACCCAGACCCCTCTTTGGTAATCTTTTATACACTCTGTATTCTTCCTTCTTAGGATTTAAATATTATTTTGTCTTTCATTATTTAATGCCTTTCTTTGCCAGAGATGTTAAAATCCACCGTGGAAGGATTCTGGTCTCTGTTCACTGAGATATCACTGGTTTCCAGAATACCCAACAGATGCCTATGAAATAAATGAATTAATAAATAGTTTTGAGAAAAAAAGTCTGGACTTGTGTGATAGTTCTATCAGTTAATATCTGTGATGCTGGCAAATGATTGATGCCACACTCTCGGTTTCCTCATCTATAAAACTGGAACATATTATAAGTCCCAGCCTACTTGTCTGCATTATTTAAAGATATAGAAGATAACAGATAAAATACCTGATAAGCTGTAAAGAACCTTTATTTGTTTCCTCAGTTTTATTGAGATATAATTGACATACATCACTATATAAGCTCAAGGCATACAGCATGATGTTTTGATTTACATATATTGTGAAATGATTACTGCGGTAGGTTTAGCTAACATCCATCTTCTCATGTAAATACAATAAAAAGAAAGAAAAAAGGAAAAAAATTTCTTTTTGTGATAACTCACAGAATTTATTCCCTTAACAACTTCCCTATGTATTATAAAGTAGTGTTAGTTAGACTCCTATTGTACATTCAGAAATGGGAGTTTGTACCTTTTGACCACCTTCCTCCAATTTCCTCTCTCCCCCTTCTCTGCCTCGGGTAACCACAAATCCATCTCATTTTATGTGAGTTTGGATTTTTATTGTAGTTTTTAAAAATTCCACATATAAGTGAGATCATATGGTATTTGTCTTCATCAGTATGACTTATCTGACAGCATAATGCCTTCAAAGTCCATCCTTGTTGTAACAAATGGTAGGATTTCCTTGATTTTTTTAATAGATGAATAATATTCTAGTGTGTGTGTGTGTGTGTGTGTGTGTGTGTGTGAAGCAGCATCTTTATTCATTCATCCACTGATGGCCACTTAGGTTGCTTCTATGTATTGGCTGTTGCCTTTAATGTGTGCCACATGAGTAGCAGTTTACAAGCTGTGACTTATCCTCCATTGGTATAAACAAATGAATTGGATTTGCTTTTAACGAGGAGAAACTGAAATTTTGAAAGATTGTTTTATCCAAGTTGGAAAGAGGAAGAGAAGGACCTTGCCTTGGAATGTCATTCTAGCTTGGAAAGAAGATATGAGAATGGAAGGAATAGGAACTCTAATTCCTATGGACATTTCCATGCATAAATGAAAGTCATCAGATTTCTTAGTCCAGGAAAGAACTGCAATCGGGGTTGGAAATCTCACAGAAGGATTTTGATGTATGTGTTACTGGTTAAGCGTGCATGGACCTGGGGATCAGATAGACCTGGGTTTGAGTTTCAGATTTGCCACTTACAAGTTGTATGACCTTGTCACCTTACAAGTACTTCCTAATTTCTTTATGCTTTGTAGATCCAATAATTGGATGAGAAAATAAATGCACACAGTTAGCACAGTGCCTTGAATATGCTAAGTAAAAAATAAGTGGTAGACTAATCATACTATTCCATTCCGTTCCATTCCACCCTACCCTATCCTATTATTCTACCCTGTTTTATTTTATCCTGTTATGTCTTATCATTATCATCTTCCCTCCTGTCTTGTACCATCCTGTCCCACCCTGGGTTGTCCCAGAGGATGGAGTGACAGTTAGCCATGGAAGCAGCATTACAGCTAATAATAGTAATAGGCTAATGTTGGTAACTCTGGCCAGGTATCACACTAGATGCAACATATCAGTGAATCTGGTGAGAGGCTACTATTACTATCCTAATTTATATAAGGAATTCAAGCTTGGAGAAATTAAGTAATTTGTCCAGACTTACAAATCATGTGTGAGCCCCAGCAAGGAATTCAACTCAAGGATATGTGGTTTCAGAGTTTGTACTCTTATTACATTATGTTGCACTGGCACGTTCTCAGGGCTGTTACTGGCAAAAAGCAAGGGTCAAACAAGGAAGCTTGCACTCACTGGCCTGTTCACTCACAGATCCATCTGTGTTTTTGTTTTTCCCATTAGTCTGTAGGTTTCCCACTGATTTCTGGATGAAGATCTGACTCACCTCACTCACCTCTGTTGTATCTCAGTTTGATATATCAGAGGTACCAAGTGTCTTAATCCTTGACAGAAAATAAACCAGAGATAGGGTTATAGAATAAAACACAAGGTGTCCACTTAAATTTGAATTTCAGATAAACAGCGAATAATTTTTTCATATAAGTATGTCTTAAATATTTCACAGGACAAAGTTATACTAAAAGTATTTGTTATTCAGCTGAAATTTAAATTCAGTCAGGCATCTTATACTTTTATATGCCCAATCTTGGCAACCCTATAAAGGATAGGACCTCATGAGTGTTTTCTTGCATTTAACTCCAGATCAGAGAGTGAATGACTAGAATGGGGGGAGTCAAGTAAATGATTAAATGTTAGTATGTAAGAAGTTAAAACCACATGTGGAAAGTGGAAATCAGAAGTTATTGAGGGCCCAGTTCCTCTTTAATATCACATCTGGGACATATTTTACCCCTGTGTTCCTCATAAGGAAATTATTAGCTCATCTCTTGTTCTTGGTTCACTCTAGCCAAAGTTTCAGACCAGCCCTGGAAAGAATGCATGTGGCTTAAGGAAGGGCTTCCCTGCCCATGGTGACCACATGCTGAGGAGTGACCATAGCCTTTGTCACCTTTCTGCACATAACTTACATCTTAGTCAACCCTTATGCCACTGATCAATTTATTAATTTCTTATTTATTGGGAATTTATTGAGCTTGTGTTATTGCCAGGTGCTCTGCTATGCATGAGGGACAAGAAAATGTAAAACACTAGTTCCTGACCTCGCCTTTGTTGAGGAGGCAAATATGTAACCAAATGACTACCATTTAAATATGAGACATACTAAGGGAGCTATGAATAGATTCCTATGGGAGTGTATCACATAGTAGTTAACATTGTCTCAGGAGGCAATCATGGAAGTATCATTTGTTTGGGGCCTTGAAAAATGGGTCTGTGGGTGCTCAATATGCAAGCAAGTTGTGGAGAAGACACGTCAAGTAGGACACATGACATCTGCAAAAGCACAGAAGCATTTTAGAGCATAACGTATTTCCAGGAATGAACCTTCAGACTCTTGAGTATTATTAGAAGTGAACATTAAAGTGAGCTAACTGAATCTTGAAATTTACTTTAATTAATGAACATGCCAAGAAGAAATAATAGAAAAAGAGAGAGGGAGGGAGAAGAAGAAACAGAGAACATTGGTAGGAGTAAGAAATAACAGAGAAGTATTAAAGCCCATGGTTAGTTTTTCCTCTCTTCTTATTTTCCTGTTACAATCTTAGATAAGCACATTGCTATCATCAATTATAAGAGTTAGAAATGCAAATTTTCTTTGACTATTTTTTCACTTTGGAACCCATTTGTTTACAAAATCCTACCAATTCTCCTCTTAAATGTCCTTCACATTTATCAAATGGTCTTCATTTCCCTCATAAATGTCATAGTTTAGGACTTCATCTTGACTGTTGCAATAACAACCTTGTTTTCCTGATGTATACCTCTCCTATCACCTCAACATCGCTATCATTTTTATGTTTCTAAGCATGATTATGTTTACATCTTCTGTCATTTCCCTTCTCTAATAATTCCATGGCTCTTTACTGCATATGGGTAAAACTCTGTTAGTTTTATTTGGAATATCCAATTCCCACCAACTCATCTTTCAAATATTACATACTTCAGAAAAACATTGTGACCACATCCCTGGTCTAATCCATGGCAAAATTAATCACGTCTGCTATGGGCTCATTTGCACACAACTTTATTATAGTATGGATTGTTTTGAGTCATAAGTTATTGTTTTATTTTCGACACCTTCATTAAGCAACAGGCTCCTCAAGCATGGGCCCTACCTTATTTATCCTCAGATATTCTTTGCCTACAATCATGACTGTCAAGTAGACAGTGCTAAATAATACAGCGGGTATTCAATGGATGCTAATTAGATGTGTGAATGAACAATTGGGGATAGTGGCAAAGGTGATTCTGGATTCCCACTGAAATGAGTGCCAAAACGCAGGCCAAGAGATGAGGTATACATAGAAAGGTAACATAAGAGTCCAGTGGCTTTTGTTTTTCTAGCAGCTAGATCTGTGGCTGAGGGTGGAAGCCGTATTCGAGAATAGGTACTTACTTGGTCGTGCCTCACTTTGGCACATGGGATAGAATGAAGAGGACTTAAAAAAAGGATTAAGCATACATTGATCACATGGAAATGGTAATTTTCCTCTAAATTATGAAGACCTTAGCCTTAAAATCACAGAATAAATATTTGTCAGTGATATATAATTTATCTATTCCAGACAGGAGTATAATAAACTTAAGTCACAAGGTTTTTCTGGAATCAAGTGAGGTAATGGATATAGAATTATTTGAAAACTATAAATTGTTAGAGTATAAATTGAAAACTATACATTGATGGAAAACCAGTTGAGTCTATTGAGTCAACAACAGAGATAAAATAGATCCACAGAAATACTCATTTAATTCAAATATAGGTGAAAAGGAGGGGAAAGAAAGAATAGATGGAATTTTAAAAAATCTAGCAACATTGTTGCTATATACAATCATAATAATTACACTAAATGTAAACAAGCTAAAAACATCAATAATAAGAGATTGTCAAACTATACTGTATACAGATACTTTAAATATAAAGACATAGGTAAGAGGAAGTGAATGCAAAAATATATATCATCAAACAGTAATCAAAAGAAAGTTAGAATGGCTATATTAATATCAGAAAACATAGTGTTCAGAACAAGAAATATTATCAGAGATAAAGAGGGACATCGTATAATCATAAAGTGATCAATTTATTAAGAAGATGTAATAATCCTATAGTGTATATGACTAATAATTGGATCTCATTATCTGTGTAGCAAAGACTGACAAGAGGGGAGGAATATATAAATTGACAATTATAGATGGAGGCATTGAAACTAGTCTCTCAGTGGTTGATAGAACAAGCAGATAAACAATCAGGAAGGATGCAGAAAACCTGAATAACACTATTAACCAAATTGACCTAAATTATATTATAAAATACTCTACTCCAAGCAGTGTATTCATTTGCAAAGGAAACATTGTTCAAGATAGATTTTGCTGGATCATTAAATAAGCCTTAATGCATTTAAGAAAATTGGAATAATGCAAACTATCTTTTTTTTACTGTAATGGAATCCAACTAACTAGAAATCAAGTAATCAACTATGTCAAAAGTTTCCAAATATTTGTAAATTAAACTTTAAAAGTCTTATATAATCCATGAGTCAAAGAGAATGTCCCAAGAGATACTGAAATATGTATATATCTTTAATATATGTATTAAAGATTTTATTTATTCATTCATGAGAGACAGAGAGAGAGAGGCAGAGACACAGGCAGAGGGAGAAGCAGGCTCCATGCAGGGAGCCCGACATGGGACACGATCCCGGGACTCCAGGATCACACCCTGGGCTGAAGGCAGTGCTAAACCGCTGAGCCACCCAGGCTGCCCTGAAATATATTTTGAATTGGATGAAAGTGAACATATGAAAATTTATAGGAGGCAGCTAATACAATGTTTAGCAGTAAATTTATATCATTAAAGTCTTGTACTAAAAGAAGCTGTGGTTTATGTATACAATGGAATATTCCTCAGCCATTAGAAAAGACAAATACCCATTATTTGCTTTGATGTGGATGGAACTGGAGGGTATGATGCTGAGTGAAGTAAGTCAATTGGAGAAGGACAAACATTATAAAGTCTCATTCATTTGGGGAATAGAAAGATAGTGAAAGGGAATAAAGGGGAAAGGAAAGAAAATGAGTGAAAATATCAGAGGGAGACAGAACATGAGAGACTCCTAACTCTGGGAAACAAACAAGGGGTAGTGGAAAGGGAGGTGGATGGGGGGTTGGGGTGACTGGGTGAGGGGCACTGAGGGGGCACTTGATGGGATGAGCACTGGGTGATATGCTATATGTTGGCAAATCAAACTCCAATTTAAAAAAATAATTAAAAAAAAATAAAAGAGAGGGAAATCAGTGAGCTCAGCTTCCACCATAAACAAACAAACAAACAAAAATGCAACTTAAACTCAAAATAAATAACATAGTAAAGATAAGGGCATAAATCCATTACGTTGAGAATAGAGAAAAGTTAATGAAGTGAGGATCTAATCCTTCGAAAAAATAATAAAAGTGATATACATTTTGACATATTTGTCAATGAGAGAAATGGAAAGAGAGAGAGGGAAAGAGAAAGAGAATGGCAGAGATAAAGTGAAGACATGAACTACAAATATCAGGACCAAAAAAGGAACATCACCTTAGATCCCAGTTGTTTAATAATAAGGAATAATATGAACAGCCCTATATCCATAGAGGTGACAACTTAGATGAAATGGACATTCCTTGACACAAACCAAAGAAAGTCATTCAGGAAAAAATAGGTAATTTGAATAGTTCTGTATCAATTAAAAATGAAATCCATATCTGAAAGCTATTCAGTAGAGGAAATCCCAGTATAAGAATAGTTTCACTAATGAATTCTAACACTCCGGGAACACATAATAACAGATCTACAGAAAACTTATTTAGAATATAGAAGAGGAGGGACCAGTTCCCAACTAAATGTTTTAAGAACTTTATTGAAATATAATTCACATACCATCAATTCAACCATTTAAAGTGTACATTCAGAGTTGTCATAAACAATTTTATAGCTTTTTCATTACTCCCCTAAAACCCATCCTTATTATCAGTCACTCCTCACATCTCCCTAATCCTCCTCCCCTCCAGCCCTAGCAATCACTAAACTGCTTTTGGTCTCTTAAGATTTGCCTATTATGGACATTTCATGTAAATGTAATTATATAAAATGTGGCCTTTTGTGTCCAGCTTCTTTCACTTAGTATAATGTTTACAAGGTTCATTTATGTAGTAGCATGCATCATACTTATTCCTTTGTTTTGCCAAATAATATTCCAATGTTGAATTTTGTTTAATAATTCATTACTTAATAGAAATTTGGGTTGATTCCAGTATTTGGCTATTATAGATAATACTGTTGTGAACATTCCTCCTACAAGTGTTTGATTAAATGTATGTTTTTATTCTCTTAAGTATATATAGGGATGAAATTGCTGTGTCATATAACTCTAAGTTTAATCTGTTGAGGAACTGCCAGACTTTTCCAATATATCTACACCATTTTACATTTTCACTTGCAATGCATAAGGGGTCCAGTTTCTCTATATCATAACTAGCCCTTTTTACTATGTATTTTTAATTCTAGTCATTCTAGTGGATGTGAAATGTTATCTAATTTTGATTTTGATTTTGATTTCCCTAATAGCTAGTAATACGGAGCATCTTTCATTGTACTTGGCCATTTTATGAGACCAACATTATCCAGTTGCCACAATTAAAAAAAACAAACTATAATACAAGAAAATTATAGATCAATATCCTTCAGAAACATAAACATAAAACCCCCAAAGAAAGTACTAGCAGATGAAGGAAGCCTTATACCTGGACTGCAGAGCTTTTCAATATTTGAAAATCAATAAATGCAGTTTACCCTATGGGTAGATTAAAGAAGAAAAACCATATAATTATCTGGATAAATACAGAAATAATTTTTAAAAATTCAATATTCATTATATGCGTTGCCTCTCAGCAAAGTAGGAATAAAAAGGAAATTCTTCAACTTGAGAGTATCTATAAAACATCCACAGCTAACATCATGTTTAATATTGAAATATGAATGCTTTTCACTGAAGTCAGAAACAAGACAAAGATATTCTTTCTCACTACTCCTTTTCTGTATTGCCATAACGCTTTTTACTAGTGCAGTATGGCAAGAAAAAGAATTAAACAGCACACTGATTGGAAAGGGAGAAATAAAACTGTTTCTATTCACAGAAGACATGCCTGTCTGTGTAGAGAATCCCAAATAAAACATTAAAATGCTGTAGAACTGATAAGTACATTTAACAAGTTTGTAGAACACAAGGTTAACTTACAAAAATCAATGGCATGTCTTACTACTTACAAAGAACAAATGGAAATTGAGATTAAAATATATGTAATTTCCAATAGCACCAAAAAACATAAAATACTCAGGTATAAATCAAACAAAATATTGCACAATATGTATGCTGATAACTATACAATTTTGTTGAAAGAAATAAAAAATGACCAAAATAAACCAAAAGATTTATTATGTTCATTCATTGGAATACTAAATATTACTAAGATGTAAATTATTTCCAAAGTAATTTTATATAGAAAATGACAAAGTGATTTTAAAATTTATATGGAAAGGCAGAGAACTGGAATAACTAAAAAAATTTTGTGGAGAAAACAAATTCTGAGGAGTCCTTTTACCTGATTTCAAGAATTCTATAAAGCTCACTAATTAAGACAGTATTATATCAGAGAAAGGATATACACATTGATGAAACAGAATAGAGTCTAGAAATATACTCACACTTACATGATCAACTGATTTTTAACAAAGGTACAAAAGTCATTCAATGGAGAAACAACGGTCTTTTCAAAATATGGTACTGAAACAATTGGACATCCATATTAAAAAATAGATTTTCATGTATATCTTCCGTAATATAGAAAAAATAATTCAAAATATGTCACAGAACTACATGTAAAAACTTAAACTCTAAACTTTCTAGAAAAACTATAAAGAAAAAGCTTTATATCCGTGGGTTAAACAAATATTTCTTAGATGTAGTATCAACAACATGATCCACATATACAAAAAAACACTGTTTATAAAAAGCAAAGACAAGCCAGAGAGTAGGAGAAAACTAACATATCTGTTAGAGGATTTACATATAGTCAGAATATATAAATTTTTCTCAAAACTAAGTAATAGGAAAATGATTAAAAGGAAAGGGCAAAAGATCTGAACATATATTTCATCAAAGTAGGTATGTAGTTGACAAACACATAAAAAGCTATATTTTGCACCATTCGACATCAGAGAAATATAAATTAAAAACCAAAATGAGGTATCACTACTCACCTTTTTGAATTGCTAAAATTAAAAAAAAAAAAAAACTGACCATAGTAAGTGCTAGAGAGTATACAGATAAACTAGAACTCTCATGGATTGCTGGAAGAAGTGTAAAATGGGAAAACAGTTTGGCAGTTTCATATAAAATTAAACATATCCTTAACCATATAACCCAGCAGTCTTACTCCTAGGTGTACAAATCAAGTGAAATAAATATTTATGTTCAAAGAAAAAACATACATGTTAGTTTAAGCGGCTTTGATGGTAATGGCCCTAAACTGGAAATAATACAATGCAGTATTGTAAATGAATTGGTAAATGAATAAACAAATGTGGTGCATCCACATAAAGTACTACTCAGCATTAATATGATTGAACTCCTGATACATCAACAGCATGGATGAATTTCAAATGTATTATTATTATTATTATTATTATTCTCTAAGTAGGCTCTATGCCCAGCATAGAGCCCAACATGGGACTTGAACTAAGCTTGTCAGATGCTTAACGGATTGAGCCACTCAGGTGAAACTCAAACACATTATTCTAAGTGAAACTCAAAATGCTGCATACTGTCTAATTCTAATTTCATTTATATGATATTCTGAAAAAGACAAAATTCTAGGGACAGCAGATAGATGTGTGCATTGAGCAAGGAGAAAAGGGCTTCCTGTAAATGGCCTGAGAGAGTTGTTCAGGATGGTGGACACTTTATGCAATGAGTATGCTCATATCACAAAATTTTCTATTTAGTAAAAGACACAGAACTTCATATTTTAAAAGACAAATTTGGGATCCCTGGGTGGCTCATCAGTTTGGCGCCTGCCTTTGGCTCAGGGTGTGATCCTGGAGTCCCAGGATTGAATCCCACGTTGGGCTCCCTGCATGGAGTCTGCTTCTCCCTCTGCCTGTGTCTCTGCCTCTCTCTGTGTCTCTCATGAATAACTAAATTAAAATATTAAAAAAAAATTAAAAAAAGACAAATTTAATATGATTTTACTCATATGCAGAACTTAAGAAACAAAACAAATGAGCAAAGGGGAAAAAAAGAGAAGGGAAGCAAACCAAGAAACAGACTCTTAACAATAGAGAACAAACTGATGGTGACCAGAGGGGAAGTGGGTGGGCGGATGGGTGAAATAGGTGATGGAGGATTAAGGACAGCACTTGTGATGAGCCCTGGGTGTTGTATGGAAGTGCTGAATCACTATATTGTACATCTGAGACTCATACCATACTTTATGTTAACTGTATTTAAATTAAAACTTTTTAAAAATAAAAGGTAAATTTAAACTGTATGTAAATTGTACCTTAGTATCTTAGTACATGTAAATTATATCCTGATAAGGGAAAAGAAAAATAATTTTAATAGTCTTCTTTTTTTTTAAGATAAAGTTTTTTTTTTATTTTTTTAAAAATTTATTTATTTATGATAGTTACAGAGAGAGAGAGAGAGAGAGAGAGGCAGAGACACAGGCAGAGACACAGGCAGAGGGAGAAGCAGGCTCCATGCACCGGGAGCCTGATGTGGGATTCGATCCCGGGTCTCCAGGATCGTGCCCTGGGCCAAAGGCAGGCGCCAAACCGCTGCGCCACCCAGGGATCCCTTTAATAGCCTTCTAGTTAAAAAATAATTATAATAGTCTTGTAGATGGAGTGGTTAGAATGTATAGTGAACTGGTGACTTATATTCAGTGACTCTGCAACTAACTTGCTGGATGTCCTCGGATACTTCTTTTTCCCCTTCCAGGGCCCCAAATGTCTCCATTTTTCCAGCGAGACTGTTGAATGGAATATTGACTAGAATGCCTCTAGCCTTGGCACTCTGTGATGACTAAAGAGGCTGTCTCACTGGTTGCTTTTATATTCCTTTCATCTTTGAGACAAGGTGCTCTGGCTGAAATCTGGGCTGGCCCGGTGTTCTGAGGCATTACCATACACAACAGGCGGGTGTGTGTTGTGGATGTCTAGGGCTAGACTTATGTGGCCACCACCCTTTATCCTTCATATCCTTCCTTCAGCGGGCTGTTTGTGGCTGAGCTGTGAAGAGCTGCCATCAACAGCTACCCAGACCTTCAGGATAAACAAAAGTAAACATCTGTCCTGCACACTGATTGGCATTGGCCTTCTGTCTCTCTGGAATAAATAGCTCAATACTGTTTAGTAAGAATAATTCTCATTCCTAAGGCCCTCTCCCATGTGAGAACTCATGCATTCCTCATAATTACCCTACTTGAAATGTAGGTCAGGATGGGTATAATTATCCTCATTTTGTAAATTGTTAAAAACAAAACAAAATAAACTAACAGCAACAATGAGAAAATAAACGAAGGTGTGGGCATTTTAATTCCCTAATCTAATATCACTCTACTAGGAAGGGGCCAAGATTGGACTTGAACAGTTCTATCTGATGTGAAAACCAGTAATAAGAATGCATTTTACTGGGTTCTAGTCTGGAATACAGGAACCCAGTTACTTCTCCTATGCTTATTTATCCATTCCTACATTTACACAATTATCAGCAAATACTTTCTGACCTCAGAAAGAGGAGACTTGACATGAGATATGTGTCTGGGAGTCATTACTGAAACATAAAGCCATGGATATAGATGGAATAATTCAAGGATAGTTGGAGGATTAGAAAAGAAGAACATTTAACCAGATGCTTTAGAAACATCCACATTTAAGGGCCCCATAAAACAAGAAGGCCCTGGAGGAGAATTTTAGACAAAGCTATCAGAAGGGCAGAAGGAAAAAAGAGGATATTTAGGATGCTTTGTAAGCCAAAGGAAGAAAGGCTTTATGAAAGGGAGAGCTGTCTTTGTTGGCAATTGCTTAGAGATAAGAGTTGTGATGTTTCATTAATCTCATGACAAGGAGACTTTGGTCACTTGCAGGAGGGGAGCTGTTATAACAGTGGTGATCACACCTCACTACCTGGTGTCAGAGAGTCAAGAAAGTTGATTCCATGCACCTCTCTCAGAGCTGGTTTCTTTACCTGTGAAATATGTATCCAACAGCCTTCTCTACTTCTCTTAAGCAGACTCTGTACTAATCACGTAGCACGGGTCAAAGCTTGATCTCAGGACCCAGAGATCACCACCTGAGCCAAAATCAAGAGTCAGCTAAGCCACCCAGGTGCCCCTCATTTTCTATTGTTCCCTCAAGTGTGCATCCAGATTTTATAATGACATTTCTGAAGATGGGCAGTCCACTACCTCTTGGGACAACATAGTGGGTACTGCATAAGATAGACTTTGAAGTCAGAACTCAGTTTAGATGCTACTCAATCAGTGATATTTGGGCAAGTTATTTGAACTCTCAGAACTTCAGTTTCTTATCTGTAAAATGGAGATTATAATAGCTACCTCTACGACTCATCAAGAGACTCAAATGTAATGATCCATGGAGAGCAAATAGCACAGTCTGTGGCACAGAGAATATGTGTTTTTAAAAAAAGATAGATGGGACGCCTGGGTGGCTCAGTTGGTTAGGCCTCTGACTCTTGATTTAGGTTCAGGTCGTGATCTCAGAGTCATGAGATCGAGCCCTGCGTGCGTGTGTGGTGTGTGTGTGTGTGTGTGTATCTCAAAAAAAAAAAAATAGCAACAGTGATACAGAGGAGCTTTAAAAACATGGCCTTTGGGGATCCCTGGGTGGCTCAGCAGTTTAGTGCCTGCCTTTGGCCCAGGGCGTGATCCTGGAGTCCCGGGATCGAGTCCCACTTCGGGCTCCCGGCATGGAGCCTGCTTCTCCCTCATGTGTCTCTGCCTCTCTCTCTCTGTCTATTATAAATAAATAAATCTTTAAAAAAAGAACATAGTCTTTGAGGAAAGTTTGAAGAACTTGAGATGTTCACCTTAGAAGAGCTAGTTAATAGGAAATGAAGAAGAGCATAATGAGTAAGTTGCAGCAAACCGGTGGAACACTAAACTGAGGTTGGTTGTGTTGAAAAGTATGGGAATCATTTTACCTTCATCATTAGATCATCCAGTCTTGCATTGCTTAGCACCAAAAAAGATCCCCTTCTCCATGATTTTCTCATTGAAAACAGGAGCAGGAAGATCCCAGTGCCTTCACCATAGTAGATGCACACCAGCAACCGTTGCCACACAGCTTTTGCCACTGAAAAATCCCTACAGTTTTTGCTGATGCTGACTCCAGCTAGTGGAGCTGCCTGGGGAGCTGCTTTGCACCCCTCATCCCCAGCCAGAGCAGCCACTGCTCCCAGCCGCATTGGTGCCAGGCCTCTTGATTCACCTGCCCCATTCTGGCACATGACTGGGGCCCTGGCTTCACACTTGCTCCATGTGCATATGTGCTCTGGGCCGTGGTGCTGCTGCCACTTCATGCATGCCTGTGCACCAGACCCCAGCTCCGCAAACATGTGGAAACTAAAGAATATGCTCTTAAACAACTATTGAGTCAGAGGCAGTCAAAGAGAATATTAAATTATCTTGATACAGAAAACAGATCAGTGGTTACCAGGAGGAGAGGAATTGTGGGTGGGTGTAAGGGGTGAAGGTGGTCATTTGTAGGGTGATGGATGATAAATAGGGATGATCACTTTATAGTGTATACAGATGTCAAATTATAATGTCATACACTTGAAACACACAACAATTTAAAAAAGTATCTTGAGACAAAAATGAAAACAGAACATACCAAAATTTATAGGATGCAGCACAAGTAGTACTAGGAGGGAAGTTTTTAGTGATAGACACCTATATTGAGGAAGAAGAAAGATCTCAAATGAACAACCTAACATTATACCTAAAGGAACTGGAAAAAAAAATAAGCTTAGCCCAAAGTTAGCAAAAGGAAGGAAATAATAAAGATTAGAGCAGAAATAAATTGAAGGAAATAATAAAGATTAGAGCAGAAATAAATTGAATATAGAATAAAAATGGGAAAAATCAATAAAACTAAGAGTTGTGTTTTAAAAAAATGATAAGCAAAGTTAACAAACCCTTAGCTAGACTAAGAAAAAGAAGGAGGAAAACTCAAATAAATAAAATCAGGAATGAAAGAAGAGACATTACAATGGACGTCTTGGAAATAGAAAGGATGATAGGATCTATTATGAAGAATCACATGCCAAAAACCTGGATGACCTAGATGGAATGGATAAATTCCTTGAAACATACAACATACTAAAACTCAATCAAGGAGAAATTGACAGCCTGAATAAATCAATAACAAATAAAGAGATGAAATCAGTAATTGAAAACCTCCAGCAATGAAAAGCCTAGGACCAAATGTTTTCATGGGTGAGTTCTACCAACCACGTAAAGAATTAACATCAATCCTTCTTAAACTGTCAAGAAAATGAAAATGAGGGCACACTTCCAAACTCATTTTGAGACCAGCATCACCCAGATACCAAAACCAGACAAAGGCACTACAAAGAAAAAAACTATAGGGTAATCCTCCTGATAAATATAGCAGAGAGGATAGTGATGGTCCTTCAGGTAAGGGGAAATGGGGAGATGTTGGTCAAGGTGTACAGAGTTTCAGTTATGCCAGGTAAATAAGTTCTGGAGATCTCTTTTTCATCATAAGTATAGTTAATGATACTGTACTATGTACAAAATTTGCTGAGAGTGGATCTTAAGTGTCCTTAACCCACACAAAAATTATGTGAACTATGCTATGTAGGGAGATGTATATGTAATATAGCTTGATTGTCATGATTATTTAACAATGTTCTGCGTATCAAATTATTATGTTGTGTAACTTACACATTTACAAGTTTTAATTGTCAATTATACCATATTAAAGTTGGAAACAAATGGTTTCATAAGAAGTAGTAACTTTAAATTTTTGGGAAAAGACTCATGAACAGCTTAACACTATATACCTACCTACCTACATACATTCATATATATATAAAGAATATTAAAATTCATGAACTGTGTAGCTGAATAGAATCTTTATTATTTTATTCTTTTTCTCCAAAGTACTCATGTGACAAACACAAACACAAACATTTTAAAGCTCTTACTAAACAAACAAATACAAAACTAAGAGTTTTCCAATTAGCGGCCTCTGGGTCAGTTATGAAAACTTGCCATTCAAAAGAAAAAAACTGGGAATGTCTGGATGGCTCAGTGGTTGAGTGTCTGCCTTTGGCTCAGGGTGTGATCCTGGGGTCTGGGGATCGAGTCCCACATCAGGCTCCCTGCATGGAGCCTGCTTCTCCCTCTGTCTGTGTCTCTGCCCCCCTCTCTCTCTCTGTGTCTCTCATGAATGAATAAATAAAATCTTTAAAAAAAAAAAAAAGAAAGGAAAAAACTGTTGCTTTTTTTGTTTTGTTTTAAAGATTTTATGTATTTATTCATGAGAGACACAGAGAGAGACAGGCACAGACACAGGCAGAGGGAGAAGCAGGCTCCATGCAGGTAACCCAATGTGGGACTCGATCCGGTTCTCCAGGATCAGACCCTGGGCTGAAGTCGGTGCTAAACTGCTGAGCCACCTGGGCTGCCCAAAACTGTTGCTTTTGTATATTATAGCAACTTTTGCTTCTGTTTTAAAAATAAGTTTAAGACATGAAAAATGTAACCATATTAAACTACTGTAAAATCAGTCATGTTCTCATTGGTGGCTAATAATGATTAATGAGAATAGGATAATGAGAAAAAATTAGATTCCAAATAAACTTCTAGGGCATATGACAATGAGATTAATAAAAAATTTTCTCCACACATAATCATTAACAGATGAATAAAGCTTGTTTCAATGAAGACAATGTGAAAATAGTAAAACATACTCTATTAAAAGTTACAAGTTGCTTATTTTCTTTGGAAATCACTATAATGATCATTTTATTGAAAAACCAGAAGCATTAGGGTGTCTGGTTTAAGAAGGATCTAGACATGTCATTTTCTCTTTCATACTTCGCATCTTGATTTTTCTTTATCCCTTGAAGACCCTCTTCTCCATCTTCTACTCTCTCCTTGGCAACATAGTCATCATAATATCTATCCTGAAATTCTTTTTTGAATGAGAGGTCTGTTTCCTATTCTCTCTCTCTCTTTTTTTAAAGATTTATTTATTTATTTATCTATTTATTTATTTATGAGAGAGAGAGAGAGAGAGAGAGAGAGGCAGAGACACAGGAGGAGGGAGAAGCAGGCTCCATGCCAGGAGCCTGACATGGGACTCGATCCCGGGATTCCAGGATCGCGCCCTGTGCCAAAGGCAGGTGCTAAACTGCTGAGCCACCCAGGGATCCCCTCTTTCCCAATTCTGAACTTGCTTCATCTTACTCTCCTTCTCATCCTTCTCCTCCTTCTCTTCCTCCTCTTCCTCTTCCTCATATTCTCTGGATGAACCAGCTCCATTCTCCCCATTGTCTTCATATATGGTTATTTTCATCCTCCTCCTCCTCCTCTTTAGAGCTGATGTTCATTATCTTTCTTACCAAATCCGTTTAAGTATGTTATGCTGTAGCAGTTTAAAAAGCTTTCTCAACTAATAGGATTATGACATCATAGTTAAACAAATCATGACTTTTCTATTTTTTAATATTTTCCTGAACATCTACTGAACCTCAGTTGGTTCCATTCAGATTAAAGTAGCTAGAATTTGGTCATTTCCCTTCCAGAACTTCCACGCCCCTAGAAATGATATTGACATTAAGACTTCGGGTCAATGAGGTTAGTTCCACTATAGCCATACTTAGAAATCCTGGTTTTTAAAAATGACCATTCATGCTTTCAGTTTCCCAATGGCTGACTAGCAGGTCAGTCATTCAGGGTCTTCATTGCCCCCCTTTTCCTTAAGTACCATGAATCTTGTTTCTCATTTCTTCCCTCTCACAGTATCTCCAATTCCAAAACTTGCAAAAGATTTGGAAATGAATGAAAAGAAAGACAAATATGCCACTGAACACTAACAAAAAATATAAAGGAGATAAAAAAAAAAAAAACAGATGGAGTGCAGAGTTGGAATGCTCTTATTGCCTCCCCTCATCCTTGTTTACACATTCACAGTTATTTTCCCTTCAAGAGCTCTTTAGAGGCCTGAATGATTTTTTTAAATGTCTGATATAATCAGAACCATATTTTTAGAATATTAGTCTGATGTGTGTGGAAATTGGGCTAGAGAGGGGAAAAAATAAGAAGCAAGAAATTAGGAAGTGATTTTATTAGCCAACAAAAGAAAAAAATTGAGAAATTAAACAATAATCTTGTCACTGGAAAATAAGCAAAGGATATAACTACGAGTGGTATCATGGAGTTGGCTTTGAGACTGGGTGATTAGTGGGAGAGATGGTGACTTTATCATGAAAAGGAAGCAAAGGAGAGAGCTCACGGGAAAGATGCTGAGTGTAGTTGGGCACTTGAGGTTGGAAGGCTTCTTCATCATGTAGGTGGGAGTTCCCTATAAGTAAGTGGCAAATGGGGGCAGTCCAGTGGCTCATCGGTTTAGCACCGCCCTTGGGCGGGGACCTGATCCTGGGGTCCCGGGATCGAGTCCCATGTCGGGCTCCCTGAATGGAGCCTGCTTTTCCTTCTGCCTGTGTCTCTGCCTCTCTCTCTCTGTGTCTCTCATGAATAAATGGATAAAATCTTTAAAAAAAAAAAAAAGTATGTGGTAAATGTACTGGAGGAATGGGGTTGAGAGGAAGCCCCGAAGATAGGGTATCAGAGCCTTTGGCAGATAAAACATTTGGGATTATCAATTTTTAAAAAGCTACTGTATTTAAGAAGAGATACTTAGGAATGAATTGGAGAAGAAACAGTAAGATAATGAACAGGGGAAGCCTGATTGCTGATTCTCTAGAGGCTGAGAGGGAAGAGAATTTGGAGAGGTGAGAGATGCTTACTCAGAGGCAGAAAATAGTGAGAAGTTTTTGAGTTGACGGCAGGAACACTGACAGAGGTTTTAACCTGCCAGTGAAGAGACATACTGCTCTTCCACAGACAGTAGTGTCATCCAGTTCTAGGTGAAATGTGCAGGCACAAAATAGCAAAGTACACCCCTTTTCCTCCCTTTTCCCCTTTGACGTTTGTTCCATTCTGAACAAAAGAAGAGGTGGAACTGAGCTTGGTCTGGTCTCTTCAGAGAGTCAGAAGTGCATTGGATGGCATCTATGTGCCCTTCCAAAACCGCCCTCTGTTTTTCTGTAGTCTGGTTTTTGCCCTTTGAGGCTGACCTGGCTGGATTATAATGATGGGCTTTTTGCCTCCTAACAGCCTGTTGGTTTTGTCTCACGGTGATGTTCGGTGGGAAGTCACAGGGCAGTAGGAAAGTAGTATGGAGTATTTCCTCCCAATTCTTCCATAGCACATAATTATATGTTGTCTGTGTGACTTTGTGATGCCTTGTCTGTACTAGAGTGTCACAGCATTTTGGCCTGACGGTAGCTCAGAGTAGTGATGTGAACATCAATAAGTGGCCAAAGACGGAGCACTTTGTAATATTTAGGCTTCGTATTTCTAAGTTGACCAACTATTTTTTTCCTTTTAAAATTGACATTCTGTGATTATGAACTAGTGCTATGCTATTTGAAGTATATAGTCTGTGGACTAGCAGAAACAGCTTCTCTTGGGAGCTCATTAGAAATGCAGATTTGCAGGTCCTACACCGAACCCACTGAATTGCAATCTATAGTTGCAAAAGACACCTAGGTGATTTATATACACATCAGGATTTGAGAAATACTAAGCTAATATACCATCATAGTTACTTATTAGCTCTAAGAATTTGTGACAATTTACTATCCCTTTCTAATCTCAAATTCCAAATTTCTAATCTTAAATTTCTGAAGAATTATAATAACAATCAATAGGGTTGCTGCCAAGAGTCAACAAGACAAAGTGATCCTATATTGTTGTATAACACTTTTTTTTATTAAAATAATTCTGGTATCTTCATGTGCCAAGTACTGTGCTTGATGAGTCCTTGGTCTCATGCAACTTACATTGTTTGAGTCTTGTGGACCAAAGTTATTCCTGTTTTTGATTATGGCAGCATCGTATTGTAGATAGATCACTGACCCCAAAGGTGAGAATATATAGATGGCAATCCTCTTTGATTACCACAATCAAGTTAGTTGATACTTCTAAAATCTCACATAGTTACTTTTCTGTGTGTGTGGTGAGAATACTTAAAATCTACTTCAGTAAATTGCAAGTATATGAAATTATAATATTAAGGATAGTCATCATAGTCATAGTCATCATGCACATTAGATGTGCATAGTCATCATGCACATTAGATCCTCAGAACTTATTCACAACTCAAAAGTTTGTATCCTTTGACCTATATCTCCTCATTTTGGCATCCCTTGGCCCCCAGCAACCACCACTGTACTCTCTGTTTTTATGAAATTGGCAAGTGTGTATACATGTATTTAGATTCCACATAAAAATGATACCATGCAGTATTTGTGTCGCTCTATCTGGCCTATTTCATTTAGCATCATGCTCTTAGGTCCACCCACGTTGTTGCAAATCGGTCCTCCTTCTTTGGAATGCACTCTATAAGGCCTTAAACAAGTCATTTCTGCTTTCTGAACATTGCAAATGGAATCTTAAGAATACCAGACCAGAAATGCTTCATAGAACAGTGAATGTGTGCACTTCTCCATGGAGGGGATAAAAAAATATACATATGGCCAAGAAAGTTGGGAAACTTATTTCCTTATTAGGAGATCACAATACACTTTTACTATAGTAAAAGCTTCAAGAAGTACTGAATAAAATACCCCTTTAATTTGGGATAATCCCACATTTCTGGCACTTATCATCAAAGATTTCTTCCTTTCTTTTTTTTTTATTTATTTTATTTATTTTTAAAATTTTTTTTTTAAAATTTATTTATGATAGTCACACAGAGAGAGAGAGGCAGAGACACAGGCAGAGGGAGAAGCAGGCTCCATGCAGGGAGCCCGACGTGGGATTCAATCCCGGGTCTCCAGGATCGTGCCCTGGGCCAAAGGCAGGCACTAAACCGCTGAGCCACCCAGGGATCCCCTGATTTCTTCCTTTCTTTTACTCCTGCCTCCCTTCCTTTCCTTCCTTGTGTCACAGTAATTTGGGGAGATCTTATACTGGCTCTCTAAGGCCATTTATGGCCATGATATTTAGTGGATCTGTCTTAGAAACATCAGGAGGAAAGGAGGATTTTGCAAGGAGAGTCCCCATATTGGCTGGTCAGGACGACTCCCAGTGGTTGTTTGGTTTCCCAAGAGGAAGCTTTCAGTTTTATTAAAAGGTCAGGGGATAGGAGCACAGTCTTTAGGAGTCTCCCGACATTGAGCAAGTCTCTGGCTCTCAGTTTCTGTGTCTATGAGAGGGTGTGGGATCAACCTGGTGACTCTGTCATGGTCTGGAATGTCTAATCTGTGGAGGAACGGAAGAAGGCCTGAAATGTCTCTGCCTCAGTGAGGAGAGGGCTCTGTGTTGTTGCCCATGAAATTCAGAGAGTGCTTTTCTTGCTTGATTTGGAAATGATGTTTTCCCCAGTGAAAGCTGGGCTTCCTCTCAGTGTGAGGACTGGAGAGTCCTACATTTGGCTTGAAGAGGGCTTACTGACTCAGTTAAGTGACCAAACCTGTCCCACTTGCTTAGAGTGTGGGTTTCAGAAATATGGCCACAGTCCAGAGGGAAACAAGCCCAGAGCTTGTCTCAGCAGGTATTTTTGAGGTTGTTTCTTCTCCACATAAAGTTCTCAAGCTTTTGGTGTGAAGAAAAGCACTTACTATCATGTTTTACTTTCTAAAGTTTCCTCTACACTGATAAATAGAAACCGTAAGCACATGTACTTCCAGGTTTAGTGCAGGGAGAAGGAAGGCAGATAGTAATGCACCAGTAATTTTAAACAAGAGGTTTGACAGGTAAGAGGTAGTAGACTCAAAGAAAAGGGTACTGAGGTGATGAAGGAAAGTCTCCTGGTCACATTCAAAAGAAAAGTTCTTCTAACCACCTAGATTCAAGACAGAAATGGGCATAGGGACCACACAGAAGCTCCACATATCTGGGGGATACAAAGCAGTTCCTAAGAATATGGACTCTGAGACAGTCAAACCCAAATCCAAGCCTGTTGAAAGAGGTCATTGAGAGGATGTGACCACCGGTTGACCCGTGAGCTGGACCCAGGCAATTACAGGTTCCTCATTTCCCCACCCCTCCCACCCCCATCCTTGGAATGTACGTTCCGCCCACTGTCCACGCTAGGTGTCATTTTCAAGGACACAGCCTTGAGACAGTAATGTGTTATTGAGACCATCGGGACTGGATACGTGACACTATCCCGCTCAAAACCTCTGTATGAACTTCTAAGATTCTGTCAGAGAGGAGCAGAAATCTACTTGCCTTGCTATTACCCAAGACAAGGCTTATACGTAAGTTCCCTTGCTTATTAAACTTGTTACCTACCAATCTAGAGTGGCCCACCTCTTAGATAGTCACTCACATATTTTGATAATTCAAGAAGAGATTTTGAGGCTATATGGTGCTGTGAAAAAAAAGAGTCTGTCTGACGTCTGTTCAAATCCTGGTTAAAATAAATTCCTAGTTTAGGTTAAATCCCAAATAATAAATCCCAAACTAGGGATTTATTTTAACCTCTCTGAAACCTTGCAAGGTTATGAAGATTAAATGGATGACAAATCCATGTACCTATTATTAGCGTCTGCCTTACATAAGCCTTCAGTAATAATAGCTGTTACCGTTGTTAATATAGAATATTGGAGTTCTAAAATACGAATGTGAAAAAAGAAAGACAAGCACCATATGATTTCACTTATGTGTGGCATCTAAAAAATAAAACAAAGGAACAAACAAACAAAAAGCAGAATCAGACCTGTAAATAAATTGATGGTTGCCAAAGAGGAGGGGGGTGAGAGGGTAGGCAAAACGGGTAAAGGACTGTGGAGGATACGGCTTCCAGTTATGGAATGAGTAAGCAACAGGGATGAGAGGTACAGTGTAGGGAATGTAGTCAGCGGTACTGTAATAGTGTCGTATGGTGACAGATGGGAGCTACATGTGTGGTGAGCATAGTATAATATATAGACTTAGTGGATTACTGTTTTCACCTGAAACTAATGTAACAGTGTGCATCAACTCTACTTCAATAAAAAATAAATACAAATAGATGAAGTCAACAAACTTCAGAGGGGAAAATGACTTCTCCAAAGTCATAGACTAGAACCCAGTCCTCCAAGCTCTAAGCCAAATGCTTTTTGCGTCTACATACTCAGCCTTCTCCATGAAGTAGTATGTGAAGCACATACTTCATGGAGTACATACAGTGGAGAAGTGTAGTGACACATCTTATGGAGCCCAGGGGACTCACAGTCAGAAATTGAAGTTAAAAATCTGGCTCTGCCACATACTGACTTTTGTGATCTTGTCAAAGCCATGCAACTTCTATGAACCTCCTTTCCCTCATCTTGTAAAATGGTGATAATGACCCTTGCTTGCTTTCCAGGACTGTTGTGAAGTTCAAACGAGTTGAAAGAGAAGTTTAAAACTGTAAAGAGCAGCAGGTGTGTCAGGGATTGATATTTATATCACATGCTTAAAAGTGGCAAGGGAGCATAATTTGCTTGACATTGGTTCATCAGTATCAGAGAAATGATTTATTTGATAAGTCTGCTTGCAGTCCAGGAGAAGCAGAACAGGGTAAGAGTTGCTCATTCCAGCAAGGTGGGAGCATGCGGGGTGGGGGTGCCTCTGAGGAGTGTTGCTCTAACCAGAATAAATCCAAGAACTGCAGTTGGCTGGAGTTCTCTGTGCAGCCGTGTTCAAAGAAGCCAAGTCTGAGTCCAAAAGTGATTAGAAGTGATTCGGGTCTTTAGTTGAATCCCTTGGCAGATGTCAACAGGGATGTAATTCCTACCCAGTTCTTCGACATCCTCCTTTGTCCAGCCTCCCACCTTCACATGGCTCGCACCGTATAGCCACCCCAAGCCTTTATGTTAAACCTTATGTGTCACCATCAATCCTCCATGGAACTTACCTTGGCAAAAATACAATACAAAACAAAACTGAGCCTTAGTGATCTTCACGTTTCTTTTTTCTCTCTTATCCTTTGCCTCTATATTTTATGCGTCTAGTTAACTAAATATTCATTTGCCTTTCTGATGAAATTTCTTTCCACTTCTCCATTCTTCTCTCTTCTCATTTGCCAATTCTCTGGTAAAAAAAAAAATGAGCCAGAAGCAGAGCTGCAGCATTTTGAATTTGAATTTGAAGGTGGGGAAGGATTAAGGTACAGTGAAAAAAAATTATATACATATAGTCTAAATTTATTACAGTTTGTTTTCCTCTCTCCAAAGGAATGACTGAATTAGCAATGTGGTTATGAGGTATGAAATTTGTGTTATGGGACCAGATGTAGGGAAGCTAGTTGTAGGGATTTGCTTATGTTTTGGTTCATACTCATAAAAGTTTTTTGCTCATATTTTCTTCAGGCATTTAAGTGTCTCTCTCATGCCCTAAATCTGTGCTACTGACCACACCTTCTATCTGCTCACCTTATTTTCATTAGTTTACTTTTAAGAGCTACTCTCAGAGACTCCTAACTCTGGGAAAAGAACAAGGGGGAGTGGACAGGGGAATGGGGTGACTGGGTGACAGGCACTGAGGGGGGCACTAGATAGGATGAGCACTGGGTGTTATGCTATATGTTGGCAAATCAAACTCCAATAAAAATATACAAAAAAATAAAATTGTAAATAAATTAAATTAAATAATTTAAAGATCTACTCTCAGCAAGGTTCAAATATGTAATAGTATCATTAACTATAGTCACTGTACTGTATGTCCATCCCCATGACTTATGTGCTCCCCTTAAATACTGGCTTGAAGTCCTGCATTTGAAAGAAAATGCCTTCATTACAAGTGCTGACTCACCCACATGGGTCCTCATTTTGAGTTACTTATCTGATTGCTTGAGAGGGTTAGCAGAAAAAGCCACTGTTTTTTGCTGAGCACCACCTTGTGGATAATTAATGAGCTGTGATGGCATAACTGGTATGTTCCAACAGTGTCTGGGTCAGAATTCTTGGATTAGAATTCTTACTCTCCTACCTACTAGCTATGTGACTGTGGACAAGCTGCTTAATCTGTGTCTGCGTTTCCTCTGTAGAAGGAGATAATCTACCAATTCTGTGGTGCCTGGTATTATAGTAAGCACACAGAGCTACTAATTTGATGTTATTATGTATAACAGTTTGAGAGCATTGGTCAAATAAGAGCAGATTTCTAGATAAGGGCAATAGTAATAACCAGTATCAATACTATTATTAATAAGATGATAATAGCTAGTATTTACTGAACGCCTACCAGCAGCAGATGCTGTGCTGCATTCTTTGTGTGTGTGTGTGTGTGTGTGTGTGTGTGTGTGTGTGCTACATTCTTTACATGAATCATTTCATTCAATCCTCACAATGCTCCTTTGTATTGAGCACTTTTATTATGCTCAGTTAATACGTGAGGGGCCTGGGTCTCTGAGATAACTGGTTCATCCAGAGCTACACATCCAACAAAGGCAGAGTTGAAATCAAATCCAAGTATGCCATTAAACATGCCATTTTAACTGCTCTAAGCTCTAAGCTCCTTGTGAGAGTTGAGTAAGGAAATTGTACTTCATAGGTAGAAGACAGTATGCATATCCACTCCCAGGCCCAAGTTCCCCATGCGTTTTGGGGGGCCAGCAGGACTGTGATGAGGCCAAGCCTGTGGATACTCCCCACATGGACATTGAGGCCTTGAAGAAACTCAAAGAGGATAAAAAAAAATTAGTCAAGAAGCCGGTCATGTGGGACGCCTGGGTGGCTCTGTGATTGAGCGTCTGCCTTCAGCTCAGGTCATGATCCTGGGGTCCTGGGATCGAGTCCTGAGTCGGGCTCCCTGCATGGAGCCTGCTTCTCCCTCTGCCTGTGTCTCTGCCTCTCTCTCTCTGCGTCTCTCATGAATAAATAAATAAAATCTTTAAAAATGAGAGAGAGAGAGAAGCTGGCCAAGAAGTAGGAGGCCTTTTTGGCTTCAGACTCTCTAATCTAATCAGGCAGGTCACATGAATCCTGGGCCCAGGACTGAATAAGGTAGCCAGTTTCCTTCCTTGCTGACCCACAGTGAGAACATGGTGGCCAAAGTGGATGAAATGAAGTCCACCCTCAACTTCCAGATGAAGAAGGTGCTGTGTCTGGCAGTGGCCATTAGCCATGTGAATATGACAGGTGGTGAGCTTGGGTACATTATCCACTTAGCTCTCAGTTTCCTGGCGTCATTGCTCAAGAGGAATTGGGAGAACGTGTGGGTTAATGTATCAAGAACACCGCAGGCAAGCCCCAAAACCTGTCCTAAGGCACAGCTTAATAAACCCTGGTGTTATCATTAAGAAAAAAAAGGCGGGGGGAGCACCTGGGTGGCTCAGAGGTTGAGTGTCTGCCTTCGGCCTAGGGCCTGATCCTGGAGACCTGGGATCGAGTTCCACGTCAGGCTCCCTGCACGGAGCCTGCTTCTCCCTCTGCCTGTGTCTCTGCCTCTCTCTCTGTGAGTCTGTGTCTCTCAGGAATAAATAAGACCTTTTTTAAAAAAAGATGTGATGCTTTTGCTGGAATTGTGCATTATATAGTATACTTTGGATTACAAGTCATAGAATAAAAACTAGTTTAAGGAAAAAAAGTTCATTGTAAGGATTAGGAGGTACCTCAAGACATCCACAGGCAAGAATAAGACAGCTGAAGGTGGAGTCTGCAATCCCATGCTTTCTCTCTCCATCCAGAATTTATGCTCCTGCCCACAGGTTATACTTGTTTCTTCTCCACTTCTCTGCAGAAGAGTGTTCTCTCTCGGTTTCTCTGTCCACTTGGTAGGCAGTAGATACCCATTTGATGGCTGCTGAGACGACACGTCTCTGACAAGACTGATCTTGACAAAGAAAAAGATTCTTACTTTTAGTTTCAATTCTTAACTTTTTGTTGGTGATGCATTTTTTTTATCACTTTGTTTTATTTCATCATGATATGTATACTCTTTTATCTCCATCCGCTATTTCCTACATCCTCCCACCCATCTTCCTTCTGGTAGCCATCAGTTTGTTGTCTATAGTTCAGAATTTGTTTCTTGGTTTGTCTCTTTTTGCTTTGTTCATTTGTTTTGTTTCTTAAATTCTACATATGTATGAAATCATATGGTATTTGTCTTTCTCTGACTGGCTTATTTCACTTAGCATTATTCTCTCAAGCTCTATCCACTTCATTGCAAATGGCAAGATTTCATTCTTTTTGATGGCTGAATAATATTATATATATATATAATAAAATAAATCACATCTCTTTTATCCATTCATCTAGTGGGCACCTGGGTGCTTCCATAGTTTGGCTATCGTAAATAATGCTGCTGTAAAATAGGGGTCCATGTATCCCTTTAAATTAGTGTTTTTGTATTCTTTGGGTATATACCCAGTAGTGCAATTGCTGGATCATAGAGTAGTTCTATTTTTCACTTTCGAGGAATCTCCATACTGTTTTCACAGGGGTTGCACCAGTTTGTATCCCCACCAACAGTGCAAGAGGACTCCTTTTTCTGCACATCCTCACCAACACTTGATGTTTCTTGTGTTGTTGGTTTTAGCCATTTAGCCATTAGACAGTTGTGAGATGGTATCCAATTGTGGTTTTGATTTGTATTTCCCTAATGATGAGTGATGTTGAGCATCTTTTCATTTATCTGTTGGCTATCTGGATGTCTTTGGAGAAATGTCTGCTTATGTCTTCCACCCATTTTTAATTGCATTATTTGCTTTTTGGTTATTGAATTGTGTTAGTTCTTTATATATTTTGGATATTAACCCTTTGTCAGATATATCATTGGCAAATGTCTTCTCCCATTCAGTAGGTTGCCTATTAGTTTTGTTGATTGTTTCCTTCTCTGTACATTTTTTTTTTTATTTTGATGTAGTCCCAATACTTTATTTTTGCTTTTATTTTCCTTGCCTCAGGAGACCTATCCAGAAAAATTTTGCTATGGCTGATATCAGAGAGATTAATGCCTGTGCTCTTTTCAAGGATTTTTATGGTGTCAGTGTCACATTTAGGTCTGTAATTCATTTTGAATTTATTTTTGTTTATGGTGTAAGAAAGTGGTCCAGTTTCATTCTTTTTTGAAAAGATTCTAGTTATCTAGTTTTCCCAACACTATTTGTTGAAGAGACTCTTTTTCTCATTGTATATTCATTCCTCTTTTGTCGAAGATTAATTCAAATTTGAATAAAATTCAAATAACATGAAATTAACCATTTTAGACTATACAAGTAAATGTCATTTAGTACTTTCACAATATTGTGAAACTGTTACCTCTGTTTAGCTCCAAAGTATTTTTATCACCTCCAAAGTAGACCATTTACCCAATAAGCAGTCACTTCCCATTCATTTCCCCCAAGGCCAGGACAATCACTAATCTGCTTTCTGTTGGTGGATTTACACATTTCTGCATGTTTTATATAAGGGAAACAATACAGTGTATGACCTTTTATATCTGGCTTCTTTCATTTAGCAAAATGTTTTTTGTTGTTGTAGCATGTTTCAGTATTCCATTCCTTTTTATGGCTCAATAATTTCCATTGTATGAGTATACCACAGTTTGTTTATCCATTCATTTGTTGATGG
Source organism: Vulpes lagopus (assembly GCF_018345385.1). Lineage (NCBI taxonomy): Eukaryota > Metazoa > Chordata > Mammalia > Carnivora > Canidae > Vulpes > Vulpes lagopus. The sequence continues at coordinate 91,621,087 of NC_054831.1, forward strand.
ACATTTGGGTTGTTTCTTGCTTTTTGGCTGTTGTGAATAATGCTACAGATTTTGTGTGGATACCCATTTCAGATTCTTTTAAGCATATCATAGGAGTGAGATTGATGAGTCATATGGTAAAATTTTGTTTTACATTCTGAAGAGTTGCCAAACTGTTTTCCACAATGACTGTGCCATTTTACACTCCTACATGCAACGTACAAGGGCTCTAATTTCTCCACATCCATGCCAATACTTTCTATTTTCTTTCCTTTTTTAAAAAAAATTATGACTCCAGTAAGTCAATATCTAGTGAAAATGTTATCTTGGTTGTTATGATTTATATTACTCTAATGACTAAAGAAATGAAATGTAATTTCTCCTCCAGTTTTATTGAGATATAACGAGCATACATCATTGTATAAATATGTTTATGGTATCCAGCATAATGGTTCAACTTATATATATATAGTGAAATGATTACCACCATGACTTTAGTTAGCACCATCATCTCATCTCATATAGATACAATAAAAAGAGAAAGAAAAAAAAGAAGAAAGAAAAGATTCTTTCTTGTGATGAGAACTCTTAGGATTTACTTTCTTAGCAATTTTCCTATATTTCATACAGTGGTGTTAGCTACAGTCATCATGTTGTACATTACATCCCTAGTACTTTGTACCTCTTGACTACTTTCTTCCAGGTCTTTCTTCACTACACTCATCTCGCCTTTGGTAAATACAATATGTCCCTTTTTTCTATGAGATTGATTGTCTTTTTTTTTTTTTGAGTTTGGTTTTTTTTTTTATTTCACATATACGAAAGATCATACTGTATTTGTCTTTTTCTATCTGACTTATTTCACATAGTATAACGCCCTCAAAGTTCATCTATGTTGTTGCAGATTTTATGGCTGAATAATATTCCATTGTGTAGATATACCACCATTTCTTTATCCATTCATTGATCAATGGACCTTAGGTTGATTTCATATCTTAGGTATTACAAATAAGACTGCTGTGAACATGGAAGGGCAGGTATTTTTCAAGTAAGTGTCTTTGTTCCCTTAGGATATATTCTCAAAAGTGAAATTTCTGGGTCATAGGGTATTTCTGTTTTTAATTTTTTAAGGATCCTCCATATTGTTTTCCATAATGGCTGCACCAGTTTATGTAATCAACAGTCAGCACATTTTTAATATCATCCATTTATAATTGATTAGTGTACTTGTAATGGATTTTAATGACATCAATTTGTATTTGATTAATGTACTTCTTTGGAGAAATCTCTATTTAAATTCATTGGCCATTTAAAAAATTAGTTTATCTTTTTGTTGTTGAGTGTTACACTTCTTTATATATTCTGGATAACAGTCCCTTATCAGATACAGTGGATTCTCATTATTTACAGGTTCTATATTTGTGAATGTGCTTACCTGATAAAATTTATTCATAACTCAAAGATCAATATGATTTTGTCACCATTTGAAGACATGCAGAAAGTGAAAAATTTAGTTGCCAGAGGCATATTTCCCCAGCTGATAGAATAGAGTGTCACTCTACCTTCTTGTTCCAGCTGTCTCACAGAGATGACCAGAGGATGGAGACGGCCAGGCAGTGCAATGAAGTCCAGCTCTGGGGCCTATTGGACAGGTTTGAATCCCAACCCTGGCATCCATTACCATCTCAGGTAAGTTTCTTAAATTTTCTGACCCTTGTTTTTTTATGTAAAATTTTAAAAAGATGGCTTTTAAAAAGCTTCTGCCTTTGATTCAGGTCGTGATCTGGGGTCCCAGGAACAAGTCCAGCATCAGGCCCCCAGCAGGGAGCCTGCTTCTCCCTCTGCCTATGTCTCTGTCTCTTTCTCTGTGTCTCTCACGAATAAATAAATAAAATCATTAAAAAAAAAAAGAAAGCCAAGATGAATTTTTTTTAGGATTCAAGACTATAATCTATGTGATTACATTCCTTCTCTCTCTATATCCCTTATCTATATATATTCCTAGGAGCGGTGTTTCAGTTTTTGCTAATTCAGTGTTTGCCGTGACTTCTAGAATGTTTCACAAATAACAAGAACAGACTATATAATTTATAAATATTGTCTTCATTTATTAGGTCTTGTCACTTATTTGATAGTGTCTTTTGATACATAATTTTAATTTTGATGGAGTCCAAATTGTCTATTCTCTCCTGTGGCTTAGGTCTCCAATTCTAACTTTTGAGGGGAAGTGGATTTGCTTAGTTCAATGATGGATGAAGCAATTATGCTTAAGTGTATTTCCATTCATTGATAATTGGCTGCAGAAGCGCTCAGGAGAGAAGGTGAATTGATTTACCCAGATTTGACATAGTTAAGGAAGGGCAGAGTTGAGAATGCAACTGACACCTGATGTTAAAACCTGCAATCTTAACTGCTCTAATTATGCAGAGAAGGAATCACTGTAGTGAACTAAAGAAACCGCTAAAGGCAATCAACTTTCTCTCAAGAAGTGGCTAGCATTTAGATAAAGAGGAGAAAGGAAGTAGTTTTCTTTGTAGGGAATTCTTATTTGTAGAAGGTGTATTCAATTAGAGCAGATCTGTACAAATAATGACAAACGCTTATCACCACCTCAACTTCTTTGTTCCACATATTTTGCTCTCAGACCTTAGGCCTCAATAGATGTCCCTAATACTTGGTGGGATTGGCTGGTGTGATCACCAATTATAGACACAAGAGGGCGCTAAAAGATCTCTGGTCCTGTGGTCCTTCAGGCCCAGGTGTAGGAAATTTATGTTACCTTCCATTATTGTTATTTCTATTTGCAGAAAGGAATTTAGATTACAAAACTCAGGGAAATATGAAGAGAACTAATAAAAATACAGCCTAATATACAAATATTTGGATTTCAAGACTGACTGAAGTCCAGTCTCAGAGTTGTTGATGATTTACCATCATTTTAAATGAAATAGTAGAATTTCAGAGCTAAAAGAATATTTGATATTGCCTTTCCTTTTCTCTCCTCTCTGTTTTTCTCCTTTATTCATGGCTGTCTAGTCTCTCCAGTTCAGAAAACAAAACAAACCAAAAGTAGAGCTGTTTTATATATATATATATGTATATATATATATACATATATATATGACATACGTAAAATATACATAAACTTCATGTGCAGAGATTTTTTTTATCAAAGCACATAAATAAATACATTTGAAAACCATCTAGTCTAATACTACTGTTTCACAAGTGGGAAAAATAAAATCAAGAGAGAAAAAAAGATGATTACTCAAAGTCCCAGAGCAAGTTATTGGCAGAGTAAGCTGGAGGCTCCTACTCTTTTCACTATATCATTTTACAAACACACCCGCCCATCCTGCACTGCCCTCCAGGCTGGGGTTTCTGAAGTAAAGCTCACCTGTGGGGACGTCAGAGTCACTTTATCACTAGACATAGTACCATATAATACATTTTTTTAAAGTTTTCCTAGTTGTTATGGGTCTTGGATTTTTTGGCCACCTGTGTGCTCTTTGAATTCTAGGCAGAGGCTGAGGATTACCGTAAATTGGCCCCAAATGTTTTCTGTGGGCTTGCAAGTATCACATAGATAGGTGCAGTAGAAATCTGCACACATGCTACATGGCACAAACAACCTTTGCTTTAGGAGTGTGGTGCCGGGAACAAAGAGATTGGAAAAGTTTCTGTAATTGATTTTGGACTCAGAATGACAGCCTACTTAGGAAAGTCACAAACCAGGAGGAACACAAAAAAACTTGTACATCTCCAAAAGAAGGTCCAAGGTAATAGAAACTGGGAAACATGTCTATGAAGAAAAGTAGAAGACATGGGGGTCTTAGCTCAGAAAACTTGGATGCCAAAATTATTATCTGCAAGTACCCTAACAACTAACCTGAGAGAGGAGGAGCTTACCCACTCCATAAGCTTAGAACTAAGACCTATGGGTAGAATTTGCCAGGATTTAGAGCTTAATCAGAGCTGTCTAATGATGCCCTGGATGTCATAGAGACTTGGATATCAGAGAGACGTGGGTATGGTTCCTGGCTCCATCCCTATTGCCTGTATGACCCTGGGAGTTGTGGTTATGAAGAAGAGTAATATTTTGCAATATTGTGTAGATAGCTCTTTTAAGAAAAATATTTTATTTATTTATTCATGGGAGACACAGAGAGAGAGGCAGAGACATAGGCAGAGGAAGAAACAGGCTCCCTGTGGGGAGCCCGATGTGTGACTTGTTTCCAGGACACCGGGATCATGACCTGAGCTGAAGGCAGACGCTCAACCACTGAGCCACCCAGATGCCTGATAGCTCTTTTGTCCATTTACCACATGGCCTTTTACATCAAGCTCTCACTGCCAAGTTATATAGCCAGGATTTTGAAAGTAAAGACTAAGAGAATAGTTTGAGAAAAAGAGTTTTGAATATATTAAAGTCTGACTTTCAGAATCAAAGGCCAGAATGTCTGGAAGGAAGCAGAGCATATAGTATATACTAAAACAATAGGTTTGGAAACAGAGTAGGAGTCACACTGCACCACCGCCTAAGACCAGATAAAAATTCCATGGGCTAGAGGTTCAGGTGTGGAGAAAAGATAATGTCAGGGGAGGATGTTGGTAGAACCCAGCCTGCCTGGGGCTCAATATGCCAGGAGGAACCGGGTCAGAATAGTAAAATCAATGCTAAGACTCATTACCTACCAACAGGGAAACATTTATCACAAGGTAGGAGCCAAATCCTTAATGCCGATCATGGGATCACATTAGACAATTGCACCAGGGTTGTAAATCATCCATGCCATAGAGCTGTATTAGCTATCCTAGTTTTTCCTCATTACTTCCTTATGAAGATCTCTACCAAAGCACTAGCAGAGTGCTCCTCTTTGTCCTATAAGAGTAACAACTCTCTGGGACCCATATTTTGCTCAGCCCCATCCAATTTGTCTTCTATGGAAAAAGCTTTTGTTTGCCTGGTATGTTCTAAGGCCCAGTTGAAATGTCAGAAGGTCTCCTGAATACTGAAAGGAGGAAAGATTATATGGAAGGGCAACCTTGTTTCTGTGCCTTAGGAAAATAGATCTAGTGTGAGAGGTCCAGCCTTGCTCCTTCCCCATCTCATTCAAAACAGTAGTTCCAGCTACACATTAACCATTCTTCCACCCTTCCCATCCAGTTACAGTTACAGTTAACTTGTCTAGGTCTTTTTTTCTGTTATAGATTTATAACCTTAATCATTATTTTATAAGTTTGATCCAAGATTAAATAAAAATATTTAAAATATTGGGGGAAGCCTGGGTGGCTCAGCGGTTTAGCGCCTGCCTTCATTCCAGGGCGTGATCCTGGAGTCCCGGATTGAGTCCCACATCGGGCTCCCTGCATGGAGCCTACTTCTCCCTCTACCTGTGTCTCTGCCTCTCTCTCTCTCTCTCTCTCTCTCTCATGAATAAATACATAAAATCTTTAAAATAAAATAAATAAAATATTGGGATGCCTGGGTGGCTCAGTGGTTGAGGGTCTGCCTTGGCTCAGAGATCCTGGTCCTGGGATTGAGTCCTGCATCAGGTTCCCTGCATGGAGCCTGCTCCCCCCTCTGCCTATGTTTCTACCTCTCTCTCTGTGTCTCTCATGAATACATAAATGAAAATCTTTTAAAAAAATAAAAAATAAAATATTAACCTATCATGGGGTACTTGGATGGCTCAGTCAGTTAAGCATCTGCTTTTGGTTCAGGTGATGATCTCAGAGTCCTGGGATTGCACTCCACATTGGACTCCCTGCTCAATAGGAAGGTTTGCTTCTCTTTCTTTCTCTGCCCTTACCCCCACTTCTTCTCACTCTTTCTCAAATAAACAGACAAAATCCTTTAAAAAAATTTAACCTATTGATTGTCTTATAACATGCCCATCAGATGGAAGCTGTTATTATTATTCATAAGATGATGATCTCATAATCCCTTTAGGTATTCTTGTGAAACTGAATGACTACTTGGTGTTTATGTGGTAAAGGTTATTCAAATTTCTGAATGTGATAGTTGTGAGCGATTTGTCAGTTTAGATTCAGTATTTTTCAACCTGTTGTACATGGGCTCCTATATGCTAGTTGTATCAGAATAACCTGGGATAACTTCTCTTTTAGAAAAAATTTTAGTTTTAAGCAACCTCTACTCTCGATGTAGAAAAAAAACTTACAAACCTGAGATCAGCAGTTCTATACTCTACAGACTGAGCTAGTCAAATGCCTCAACTTGGGATAGTTTTTTTTTTTTAATATATAAATCTGGGCCCCAATCCAAATACTTTAGTAGATCTAGAGAAGGGTTCAAGATTCTGTGTTATTAACAAGCTACTTCCTTCTGGAGGCTCTCAGGAAGAATCTATTTCTTTGGCTTTTCCACCATCTACCATATTCCTTGGTTTACAGCCCTGTATCGCTTGAGCCTCTGTTTCTGTTGTCACATCTCCTTTCTGACTCTGTTCCTCTTATAAGGACCTTTGTGATTATATTGATTCCTCCAGGAAAATCCAGGGAAATCTTTTTATCTAAAGTTTCTTAACTTGATCATATCTGCAACATCCCCTTTGCCATATAAAATAACATATTCACAAATTCTGGGGATATCTTTGGGAGGCCATTATTCTGTTATTGATGGTAAACTGTTTTTTTGTTTTTTGTTTTTTTTGGGTTTTTTTGGTGGGAGGACTGTCAACTACACAGAGAAATCCCAAGGTGATTTCACTCACTCCCACTCAAATCTGCATGTGAGAGATTTTTTTCTTGTACATAATTAACCCTCTCAGTGCCCATTTCATTGGTATGCAAGTGTCTCAGGAGACTGATGAAGAGTTGACAATTCTAGGGTAAGATGAATGGGAACAGAACAAGTCTAAGGGTGAGGATATAAAAATGCTGTCACTCTCGCTCGTTGATCAGTGGACTAGTTACTGACTTCTGTCAAAGAGAGGACTTCATGATAGCTCTTCAGTACAGGCAGCATAAGACTTCATGGGTGAAGGCACCAGCCTCCATCCCTGGGCCCTGGCTACAGGTAATGCACACTCAAATGGACACTGGGCATTCCCTGGATGTTGACTCAGTACTGTCCTCATGATCCCTCTGGCTATGTCCCCTCCTTCTTTGTCAAACTAATTTCAAGTCTCTCCTGTTTCTTTCTTCTCAGCCTTGGAAGTCCATTCTTTATTTTGAAGGTAGGAAAAATTTAACATTCAAATCATTATCATATCACATATTCTCTCAGAATCTCATGCATCAGAACAAGTGGGGTGCTACACTTGAAAGCCGACAATTGACTGTTTTCTCTCCTTTCTGCTGTCAGTTCATCTCTAAGACAATGGGGAAGAATGCTTAGCTGAATGAGGGAAAGAACAGAGATTGAAGGAAATTCTGGAAACAAAAGGATATAACATTTCAAGATACTATCCATCTTCATGATGTTTAAAATCCAATCCTTAGCCAAAGACACAACTTCACCAAGTCGACAACTAGTGCTTGTTCTACTATACCACACCCCTTTGTGCCATTTTCAGCTTTTTCACTTCAGTAATTCATCCAGTAACTTCAAGACCTTGGATTTCCAAAGTGACAATGGCATATTCCACCTCCACCAATACACCTCCCACAGTTTCTAAATATCTACTCTCACTGTGTGACAAGAGCATCCTGCTCTCTAACTCCTGGGAAATATTGAATACCAAGAGCTCTGCACCATCCTGGGTTCAGTTGCCAGTCTGTCTTTCCACAATTTCAGCCAACTCTGTCTCTGACTCAGCTCTCTGTCTGCTAATCCAGGCAAGGACTTGCAGAAAGCATCTCCTATTCCTTGTCTTCTCCCAGGGAAAATCGGATTAGCATTCAGTGCACTGAACACAGGGCAGCTCCCTTTCAGTTTGTTTGTCTAGTATTAAAAGGGGATGGGAACTAGCTTAACATCTGAAATGAGTTCCTTCCCACAGATACCTGCCCACCCTCTAATACCCAGGTACACATCAAGAATGTGGACTCTGCTTGGCAGCTCAACTGGTCCAGCTTCCTTAATGCAAGTGGCTGCTTGTCTAGTGCTGTCTCACCATTCTTTATAGTGAAACAGTACAAAGAGACAGCCTCGAATAGTATGTAAGTTGCTCTGTGTTTGCATCAGAAAAAATGTGGATTGAGTCCCAATTCTGCTGCTTACTAATTATGTGACCTTGGGCAAGTTACTTAACTTCCTAAATCTTCTATTGCTCCTTTATAAAGCAAGACTGAAGGCACCCACATCACTGGATTGCTGTAAGGAATAAATAAAATAAAATAGGTAAAGCACTTAGTGGCCTGCCTGACACACGTTACTCCACAGAGGGTAGTCATTGTTCTACTCTGTTTTACTTTGTAAGATGTGCTGAGCCCTTATTACAAAAAATACCATGCTTGTACTATGGAAGTGAATAAAGAAGGAAGAGACGTGCCCCCTGTCCTCAAGGAATATTGTGGACTAAAGGGAGAGAGAGAGAGAGAGAGAGAGAGAGAGAGAGAGAGAGAGAGAGAGAGAGAGAGAAAGAGAAAATATCAAAATAAGTAAAGGGAATGGATGAAACAAGGTAAGGTTAAAGGGAAAGAACTGAGTGAACGTGAAGCTGGAACTGTACAGCCTGGAGGAGGGTCCCGAGAGACCTCACTGTAGAAGTGTAGAAAGCCACTTTATGTGCCATCCTATCTTATGATCAAAAGCTTTACCCATGTCCCTGTGCAAGACTCTTCTATTCAGTAGTGTTGCACCAGGACCAGGAATGCATATGCCTCTATTATTCTGTATTTTGGGGAATAACCATGGATTGGAGCTACAGTTAGGAGACTCTAGAAAAATGAACAAAGAAACATCTCTTTCTTTCTACTCCACTTGTCCTTCCCTTATACTGTGATCCTCCGGTTCACAATGAAAAAGCCTGATTTTTTTTTTCTTTTTCTAGATGCTGTTCAACTACAGAAAATTTCCTGGGCAAGTTTTAGCTATCCCTAAAATTTGGAATGAAAATTAACTGAAGTGTAGGCATGCCAAGCTGAGTGCATGTCTGCTGCCCTCTCTACACTAGATAAAGCACGCATTGCGAGTGTGGGCTGAATAGTACATGGGGAGCGGGCTGGATCATTCCTCAGCTCACTAGCACAAAAGTTACAAAATTTTCCTGTTCCCCAAATGTCACAAGGAGGCAATGGAGTATTATGAGAATCAGGGCATCTATACAGGTTTTCTTCAATTTATGATGGGGTTAATAAATATTTAAGTCAAAAATGCATTTAATACACCTAATCTAATGAATATTGTAGCTTAGCCAGCCTACCTTTAACGTGCCCAGAACACTTTCATTAGCCTAGTTGGGCAAAATCATCTAATGCAAAGCCTGTTTTGAAATAAAGTGCTAAGTATCTCATGTAATTTATTGAATACTGTACTAAAAGTGAAAAACTGAATGGTGGTAAGAGTACAGAATGGTTATAAGTGTACTGATTGTCTACCCTCATGATCATATGGCTCACTACAGCTGCCTACCATCTTGAAAGAATACCATACCAATGTTACTAGCCCAGAAAAAGATCCAAATTCAAAATTTGAATATTGTATTATACTGAATGCATATTGCTTTCTCACCATCACAGGTCAAAATATCGTAGGTCAGACCATCTTAAGTTGGGGATTATCTATATTTTAGTTACAGCCCAGCTGTGACAGTTGTATGTAAAGTCAGGCAAATTTTCTTAATTTCTTTCTCAATAAGCAAAATAGGTGAAGTAATCCTTGCCCATGGCTCTGTAGAACACAAATGTAATTTTCTTTGAAGAATCTGATACTTCTTGTTGTAAAATGGTCAGAAACAATAACTTTAGCTTGGACCACTATACCTGAATATTAGGCAATACAAAGGAAAACATTTTGGCAGCTTTGTCTTCAAGGCTAGTTTTAAATGTCTGAGAAGATCGACTATGTTCCCATTGAGGTTTCTCCAGATTGGTCATTTCTTGTTGCTCCATCTTTGTAGGGATTCTAGGTCTCTGTAGACCCTTGAAAGCTGGTCAGTCTAGGCTGGTGAATGGATTGTGATCATCCACAACAGACATATCTTGCAGAACATTCATCAGTCTCAGATTTTCCAATTCTAGTAGGGAGACAATAGGAAAGGGAGTGACTTCAATGTGCTTAAATCATTCCAATGCCTTCTGGTTGCACTTGGAATTAAATCTAGACTTGTTACTGAAGACTGCCAGCATTCACATGCTCTGGCCCCGGCCTACCTTGAGCAACCTGCATTATGATCTAGTCATATGGACATTCTGTTCTCCATATATGCTAAAACCACTCTTGCCCTAGGGCTTTTGCTCCTACTCTTCCCTCCTCCTATAATGCTCTTCCACTAAACCTTTGCATGGCTGGCTGTCATACCTTTCTCCTCATTCCTTTCTCATCTCAAAGCTAACTTCCTTAGAGAGGCCTTTCCCAATTATGCTAAGGTTCCCTCCTTTGCCCCCATCACCATCTCCTTAATTTATAGCTCTTATCACAATCTGCAATTGAGTTATGCATTGTTTCATTCACTTGTTTACTCTGTACCTTCTCAATAGAATGAAACCTGTTCTCCCAGTGTGATATTCCAAATATTTAACAACTAGTATCAAATGGCACTAATCAATTGGAGTTGATACTACCCAAAGTCTTGGATCAGCAGCCAGGAGCCCCTCTTTCTGCCCTTTAGCCTTTAAGTTGCTGGCATGTGGGGAGGTCTAGAAATCCTGAGGGAGGAGTTGGAGTAAATAGGGCAATGCATAGGAAGTAGAGGACTCAAGGAAATGGTTAGTCATCCATTACTATGAAAATATTTCAGTATTTTATTTTATTTTTTAAGATTTTATTTATTTATTTGAGAGAGAGAGAGAGCACATGAGCTTGTGGGAACGCACGTTGGGAGAGGGACAGAGGGAGATGGAAAGAGAGAATCTTAAGCAGACTCACACTGAGCACAGAGCCTGACACGGTGCTCGATCCCACAATGTGAAATCATGACCTGAACCTAAATCAAGAATAGACCTCTCAGCAAACTGAGCCACCTAGGCACCCTGAAAATATTTCAGCAATCTAGCAATGCTTTCTAGAAGAGTTGTAAATGCCCTGGGTTTATGGATTCTTGAAAGGGGTAAGTGCAGATGTATTTAGGCCATAGATTTTGGTTTAATAATAACTATTATTTGTAACTCTTCATAGTTTACAAAATCTACACATCAATTGTCTCATTTTATCTTCACAGCTATCCTGAGAGCATAGCAGGACAAGAACTATTGTATTCATTTTTCAGTTGAGTGAACTCAGGGTCCTCTAAGAGAAGTGATGGTTAAAGAGTAGGCAGAGCTTGGACTATTGTTCTTTCCCCTAGCTTGTATATTCTGTCCTCAGCTGGATGGATCTGAACCTAAGCATGGAAGCAGCCACTGGATATATGTATAAATTCTGACCTCCACAAGTAGGATTACAAAATTGGGGATTTCAAGCAAGATTGACCAACCTATTAGGGAGAGTGTAGAGAGCCCTAGAAACCCTATCCAAGAGCTTGGAGGAACAATTAATGACTAATGTGGAAAAGCCTTAATGGAAATATAGTTGATCTTTTCAGACACTTAAAAAATCAGTCTTGAAGACAAGATAGTCACTACTTTTTCAGCAAGTTCACAGGGCAGAGTTAATACCAGTGGTGAAAAATAATTGCAAAAATCAGGGTTTTTTGTTTTTGTTTTTAAATTTTTATAGACTCCAATATGGTTAACATATAGTATTATATTAGTTTCACGTATACAGAATAGTGATTCAACAATTCTGCCCATTACTCAGTGCTCACCATAAGTGTACTTAAAATATACGTTTAAAAATGAGAACGTAGATTAGGGCAATGTTTGCTAAAATATAGTACATACAAAAAGGTGCTAAGAAATGGTTTTTGCTTAGAATGTGGTTGAACACTTTGAATACTTTTAGTTGTATGAATTTATTTTAATGTATATTAGATAAAATACATAACTAGTAGACAAATTTTGTGATTTCAGATATTTTAAGAAGTGGTTAAAATAAGTTTTTTAAAAAACTAAGGTCACTCAAGGAGGAGTTTTTAAAAGATTTTATTTATTTATTTATTTATTCATTTATTTATTTATTTTAGAGATAAGGGGGGAGAGAGAGAATATGAGAGGAGGAGCAGAGGGAGAAGGACAAGCAGACTAAGTACAGAACCCAAGGTGGGCCTCAGTCCCACAAACCCAAGATCAGGACCTGAACTGAAACCAAGAGTTGGATTCCCAATTGACTTAGCCACTCAGGTGCCCCAAAGAGGAATATAAAGTACATAATAGTTATGATGATTCTCAGACATAATACAAATAAATTGATAGATGAGTGAATAAAATCTGTGAAAAATCATATTCCTTGAAACTAGCTCTATCACTTTGCATGACCTTGAGCACGTTCCTAATATTTCCTCACCTGTTTAATAATTCTGTGGCAAGGATTCAATGGTTGAAGGCACAGAAAGCATTCAGTGCAGCTTGACACATAGAACTCAACAAATGCTAGCTATTGTTTTCACATTTTATCAGTAACAGTGAAAACTGTTGAACCATGGAAAGCTGTGAAGCAGAAAGCTCCTCATCTTTGGAGGTGTGTAAACAAGACTAGGTGGGATGTTGTCAGGGATGCTTCAAAGGACATTCCTTCATGGGTGGGAGCTCAGCTAGAACTTTGAAGTGATTCCAACTGGTAGATTTCTATAATTCTGCTTTTGGGTGAATTCTTAGAACTAGAGGTTTCCCCCCTACATCTTGGGAGGCCCCTTAAGTTGCTACTCATCAAGACTCAAAGAGCCA